>NC_135631.1:25955000-28355000 GCF_053574225.1 Canis aureus
TTGTATTAGAATTTTTATATTCGAATTCAGAGAGATTGCATATTTCAGTTGAAACATGGGTGGGCCAGAAAGGTTGGAAATCAACTAGCTGTAAAATGCTGAAAACACTCCATTTCCATAACAAGTTCCCAATGCATTATGCACAAGGTAATGCTATGAATAAAATAGGAAATAATGCAAACTAATGTTAAAGACCGCACCTAAAAATTTCATTTGTTTTTCTTGAGTCTACGTCTTCCCAAATATTTTAGAATTCCAGAGAGACACAAAAATTTTAGAATCCTGGCAACAAATGTTTTCGAGACTCTTTGAATTCAGGTACCCTTATGTTTCTTCCATTTAACTTATTGCTATTACTGCCAACTGTAGAAACTTTTCTACAAACTCGATAATGCATAATGTAACTAGCGCCTGTTATCAGACATGTTAGAATCAATTGACAAAGTCAGTACTGTCTTCCTAGCATGATATGCACTACATCAAATGGGGTAAAACTCTTGTAAGCTTTAACATACAAGCAATTCAAGCTGTGGTACATATAGTAGATGAGAAACTCTACTAAGTAGTGATTTTTACAGGATAACTCTGTGTTACTTATTCATGAAAGAGGAATAGAATTCTGTAGTTCAGTAAAACTCCTGAATAACACAACATTGCAGTATTTGCAATGATCAGATTGTAACTTAAAATTTAGAACAGAGTGGGATAGAACTGAACAAAGCTGGACTGGACAAAACATAAAATATGACAAAATCATTGTCTTGAAAAATTACTTTCTCAGCACTGTGACATAAAAACACATTTAGTCACATTCGTAAAGATGGAATATTCTTATGCCCTAATAAACACCTCTGTATGAAAGGCTAACTGTGATGCCGCATCTACGATCTGTTTGGAAAATTTACAATAAAATATTTTGTTTTGTGGTATTTACAAAAAGATCAAAATGATTCCTCAATTCCTATGCATTACTGATCTTGACCAGTTGATGAAGTCAACGACTACACTTTTAATGATTATGAAGATAATTTTCAAGTTCCAGAGCTTAGATAAATTTCAGTCATCCTTCCTTGGGGGGTATGGGGGGCGAATTATCACTCTTCTCTGTATTTGGGGGATTTCTTTAAAAAGTTCCTATTTCTGTTTCCATAGTCGTTTTATTTTCAGGCATTCATTGGCAGGAAGCCATTGATTAGACTTTAGGATATTGATAGGCTTTTTTGGAGATAAATGAAAATAGAACTCATATACTTTCTCAGGAATGCCAAAGCTAAATTTTCTCAGATTTTTCATTATTGGAAACCCAATATTTTCATATTGAACTGCCATGACTATCACAAAATTTGTAAGTTAATTACCTCTACATCCTTAATCATAATTGCTGAAAAGCTCCCTAATGCGGTAGGGAGTAGACTCTGCTATATTTTTCTGGTTAGCTGGAGAGAATAAAGAATGTAGGCGATGAGGATGTTCTCTATGACAGTGTATACCTGGCCGTGGTAAAAAAACAATTCTACAAGGCATGCTATACAGAGAGGAAAAGATAAGCCTATCTGAGGGACTGAATTTTCTTTTATTATATTTTAGACTAACAATTTTTGCAACTTTCCAATTTTATTCCCACCAAAAAAAATTATGCTTCTTTTAATCAGATTTCCAGCTGAATTACTTCATTTTCTTTATTTTTTTCCCTTAGTTTTCTTTTACAGATAATATATTAACATTCTCTTTCTGAACAGATGGATTTTTTTTCATCTTTGGTTTGATATACTACCAGCACAATGCTGCATTCCCTAGTTTGAAAAGCACAGCAAAATACCACTCTGAAAAAGATACGTAAAACTTCCTACTCTCCATTTAAAATCACAAAAAATATTACATAGAGATAACTAATTAAATGTATTTTTAATAATTTTGAGAACAAGTAAGTTTTATACAGAAAAAATAGCACTTTATGTTTATTTATGTATGAACTGACCCATTTTCAAAGAGAAATGAGATTGAAAGTATTTTATAAAAAGCCAGAATAAACTTATTTCAGAGAAATTTGTCTCCTTTGCTAGAGATTGGCTAATTGTTTGTTCTTGTTTTCTGGTGGCCAAATTAAAGAGGGAAACACAATCAAGTGCTGCAATCAACATATCCATAAAATTAAAGCAAACAAGTTGTACCAAGCTTTAATTTCTTAGCATGTTTCATATGTGGATTTTTTTTTAAATGTGGGTAATACAACGTGGAGAAAATTATTATTTTAATTTTAAATAAATTTTAATAAAGATAACATGGAGAAATTTTAATAAATTTATGATTACAAAATTATTCTTGCTTTTTTTCTGGAATGCATAGTTTAAACTCTTAAAAACCAATATATGTTCTATTTTTATATTTGCTGACATGTTTTATATATTATTCTCAAAGCCTCAACACAGAAATCATTCCCTTTGTTGGTTCACTCTCTTTGCTAGATGTATCAGTTCCGATCCATAGTAAAAAAAGGGAAACAGAAGAAAACATGGAATATCCTTCATGAGGCAATGCATGGAGCAACAAGTCATAAAAGTCCTTTCCTTGAAATTTCAGAGTAAGGTGAAGTAAAATAGGCGATTTAATAACACTTTTACTCAAAAAAAATTAAAAATAGAAAAAATAACATTTTCATTCATTTTTATTGAGTCTTTACTGTGTTCTAGATACTCTTCAGGGAACTGTGAAAATAACAGTACACAAAAAGAGGCTGTTATATGTTCTTGCTGGGAGTAGACGCTGCACTAAACATACATACATGACGTGTCATATGCTGATAAGCGCTGCCGAGAAAAATAAATCAAGATGATAAGGAAACGAAGTGCCAGTAAGTGGAGTAAGGTCATTATATATGGGTTTTGATTGATTGATTGATTTGAAAATTGCACTGAATGTGTTAAATAGGCAAGGTGAACTATTCAAGACTGTTCCAACAGGGACCAATGCCACTGCAATAGGAGAGAGATAGAAGTCAACTGCACTGAGACAAAAGACAGGAAAGTTTCAAGCTGTGCGTTGAGTTCGTAGGAATGCGATTGCAGGAGTTAAAAGGAAGGTTGGTCATTGTGATTAGGCCACTTCTGTTTGCTATCTGGTGACCATGGAAGTGAGGGTCATACTCTAGCACAGAAACTGAGAGATCAGGGTTAGATGATTTTATTTCATTTATTTCAGAGAAATGAGTAGTGGTTATCAGGTTGAGAAAGACATTCCTGTGCTGTAGAGAGGTTGTAGAAAGGCAAGAGGCAATTCTTTCAGACAAAGAATGTACAAATGAAAGGTTTTTGTTTGTTTGTTTGTTTGTTTTTCTCAAGGAAATACTCTGAGAAAAGGGAGTTAAGGGGTCTGTAGTCAGGAGGAAGCCTGTCTGAAGTTTAATGAAACTGAAGAGAATGTCAAGACCATTTTGGGGTTGTTTGTTTTTAAGATTTTATTTTTCAATAATCTTTACACCTAACATGGGGTTTGAACTCACAACCCTGGAGATCAAGAGTTGCATGTCCACTGACTGAGCCAGCCAGGTGCCTCCAAGGCTATTTTGATTTGAGGTTTTAGTGGTAAATGATTTAAGAGATAAAGGTGCCCTGGACCAGGTGCAGAAGACTGAGCATAGTACAGACCAGCCAGAGTCAGGATATACTCAGCAGATGAATTGATGGGACTTGCTTCTAGATCAGCATGTGGGAAATGAGCCACGGAAAAGTAAAGAATGCCTCCAACTATTTTGACTAAGAAAATAGAAGGCTTATGCTCGCTTTTACTGAAAATGTAAAGATATTCACTGATACAATTCTGAGAAGAATCAGAAAGAAAAAAATAAACAAATTAATATGCTCAGAAACACAAAATATGCACATCAATCATAGAGGAGGAGAAATGGCACCTGGAAATTTCCAGGAGATTTTCTCTCTGACTCCTTATTTCTTGTCTATTAGATTATTTTAAATGTAAATGATGTGTTTTTTATTTGTTTCTCCATAAGCAAATGTTCAGTCCAATGGCCCTCAGTATCTACCATTTATTCAAAATTTCTACCATTTATTCAAAATTCAAAAAAACCCTCATTTTGAGAGCCAAACAGAACATCTATTAGAGATTAACTAACTATAGAGGGTAAATTTTCCACGAACATGCACCATGAGGAATTTATGTTGATGGGGCTGTAGAAAGAATTGTGCCTTTAGTAATTAAGTGGACTTTACATTATTGCGTTTGTTATATAGATTATTATACTAGTTTTGGAGTTTATATTAAAAAAAAAGAAAAAAGAAGAAAGAAAGGAAGCACAGGTGAGATAAGATGGAAGGAGGAAATCTTCACTGATAAAATGACATTTCTTTGAACCAAAATTCTAAGTGTGCATTTTCAGAAGTTAGTCTTATGAGAGCTGCATCATTTATTCATTAGTTAATATTTTTAATGGTTACAAAAGTCACCTATCTTGAAGGATAAAAACACTATTACAATATGTATCTTATAATTACTTTTAAATGAAGAAACCATTTTCCTCTATAGATGACAGGTGGATAGATGATAGATGATAGAGATAGAAATAGAGACATATAGGATAACTTTTTTGTATGCTACTTAGCACCTTGTTGAGATCCAAGGGAATTCAGTGTATTTAGAGGAGGGTACATCCTGCTACATAGGACATTCAAATCTAGTCAGTCTCCAATCACTAGACATTAGCAAATAAAAATAAGGTTAGCTTTTGTTTTGTTTTTATTTTGTTGTTTTGTTTTGTTTTGTTTTAACCTGGATTTTGGTCCTCTGTTGCCTGGTGGACTTCTGAGTTTTATAGTTTAGTTTTATAATTTTGCTAGTGTTGTTATTTGTAATAATCACATGTATTTATAAAAATAATCTCGGGGGATCCCTGGGTGGCGCAGCGGTTTAGCGCCTGCCTTTGGCCCAGGGCACGATCCTGGAGACCCGGGATCGAATCCCACGTCGGGCTCCCGATGCATGGAGCCTGCTTCTCCCTCTGCCTATGTCTCTGCCTCTCTCTGTGTGACTATCATAAATAAATAAAAATTTAAAAAATAATAATAATAATCTTGGTGTGGGGTGCCTGGGTGGCTCAGCTGGTTAAGTGTCCGACTCTTGATTTCAGTTCAGATCATGGTCTTAGGATTGTAGGATGGAGCCCCATATCTGGCTTCACCCTGGGCATGGAGCCTGCTTAACATTCTCTCTCTCTCTCTCTCATCCTTTGTCCCTCCCTCTTTCTCTATTCTTTTCTAAGAAAATAAAACTAAAAACTATAATAATCTCAGTGAATAAACAAGAAAACACAATTTTAAGTCTCTATGGAGGTCCACAATAAAAGAAAACCACCTGCAATCCTCATATATTTAATTATTTTATACTTTTTGTTATCTGTTCTGTATTTTTAAATTTCATTGCTTAATCAAAATTGTTTTCTTTTTTTAAATATTTTTATTTATTCATGAGAGACAGAGAGAGAGAGAGAGAGAGGGGCAGAGACACAGGCAGAGGGAGAAGCAGGCTCCATGAAGGGAGCCCGACGTGGGACTCGATCCCGGGTCTCCAGGATCACACTCTGGGACGAAGGAGGCGCTAAATTGCTGAGCCACCCAGGGATCCCCTCAAAATTGTTTTCTTTCTTTCTTTCCTTTCTTTTTTATCTTTCTTCTTTTTTTTATTTTTTTCCCCCTCTGTGGCCAGTAGATCATGGTGTCCTACAAACTGTGAACTCATACAGAACAGCAAGGTGTTATACGTATATACCATCCATTAGTGCTCACTTCACCACTAAGCCCCCAAAAAATCTATTCAATAATTCCTCCTCAGTTACTAACTTGAGTAATTCTGAAGAATGTGTAATACTGACTTGGGCTTCTTGACATCTTAATTGGAATCCTTTTCTACTTATAGAGTATTTTGTATTATTGTTGTCTACTTCTGTCAAAGATTGTGATTTTTTAGGGATGTATGAACTTATGTTTCTCAAATTACAAGCTTATCTGTTTCCTGGATTCAATTTAACATGAAAAACTTGGCATATTATTGCTTCCTTTAAATACTCTCCACCTTAATTACTGGTTTTGATGTCCTTCATATGCAAGTTACACTCAGATTACTACAAGTGAATTAGGTGTTTACTTTTATTTTTTTATAACTTCTCACCAACATCCTGTTTTGTAGCTACCCCTACAATACCGCTAATTTAAATTTCACATTGTTCTTTTTTTTTTCAAAGCTTAATAATGATCACTTTATGCCAGCTTACAAAAGTTATTTTGATTTACCTCTTAATGTGCTGTGACATATGTCTTCAAACATTTGATATCACTTATATGTTGTAAAATCATTACCACTATCATGTTAGCACCTGCATCACATCACATAATTACCATTTCTATTTTTTGGTGAGTACATTTCAGATCTTCTCCCTTAGCAACTTTCTATTACATAATAGAGTATCATTAACTACAATTTCCATGCTGTACATTTGGTCCCCAGAAGTCACTTCTTTTACAGCTGGAAGTTTGTACTCTGATCAGCATCCCTTTTTTCCTACCTCCAACCCCTGTGAACCACCATTCTAATCTCTGTTTCTAGGAAGTCAAGCTTTTTTTAGATTCTCAATATAAGTGATATTATATAGCATCTGTCTTTCTCTGTTTGACTTATTTCACTCAGCATAAAACCCTCCGGTTCTATCTCCTTTGTTATTATGAACTCTGTTAAATTCACTCCAATAGGGATGCTGCATTGCACATTCCATCACAATTATTGTGTCAAAGGCAGTGATTTCTATGTTGAAAAATCCAGTAGACACTTCAACTCAGTGATAGTTGTGCTCTCTGCAGCCCATGTGATGATGACCAGCCACTTCTTGAACCTTATCACAGTACAGGTATTTGATATCTGTGGCATCACAACTTCTCTTGGGTTATACTTACTTCTCTGTCTACTTTAGTTTTTCACTTTATTCTCCTACCTTTCTTTTTTCTTTTTTTTCTTCTCTTACCTTTCTATTAAATATCAAATTTCTCAGCACTTATTTTATGCTGTAATATTCTACTCAATTAGTTTTCTCCCTTTAGGCTCCTAGTATTAACTAAACACAATTTAGCTAAGATCTGTTTTCTGAGATCTCTCAGTATTTAACATGTACAAAATTGCATTTTATTTCTGCCTAACTTTAAGTTCCCCACAACATGTGTATTGTGATAAATAGTGCCTACATAGCTAGCTATAAAACAAGACATATAAAAAATATTTTTAACTATTTTTTCTTCTTTACTTTCCAAATTAATTCCTTTAACCTGAAAATATAACTCCTTTAACACTCTTGTAGATGAATAATTTCCCTTTTTCCCTTAAAGTTTCAGTATATTTTAAAAAATATTTTATTCATGTATTTATTTTATAGAGAGGGGGGAGGGGCACATGTAGGGAGAAGAGGGACAAGCAGACTCTGAACTGAGCATGGAGCCCTATGTGGAACTCCATCCCAAGACCATGAGATCATGACCTGAGCCAAAACCAAGAGTTGGACAGTTAACTGACTGAGCCACCCAGGTAGCCCTAAAGTTGCAATTTAAATATTACTTCCTCTAGGCCTATGCTAAATACTATGAGAAAGCATCAAATATGCTTGGCTTATAGTTGATGTTAAACAGATGTTTGAGTTTATCTGTAATTTTTTATGATAAAAATCCAAAGGGTAGAAACTCATAAGGAATTTATGGCTTTTAGAATAATTTAATATTTAATATATAGAATGAATTAATCTTATCCTCAAAAGACATAGAATTTAGAAGAGAATAGCATCTTGGTCAAATCCATGTAAATATAAATAAAAAGACCATAAAATGTGATGCTTCTTGTCATTCTGTGTGTGCAATGTTCATCATGCAGTCATGTTTACTTTAGTATATAGGGTAGGAATGATATAAATCCTCATATGAAGGAAAAAATTCCTAGAACTCACACTTATTAAATGTCTCCTATATCCTCATTCAAGACACTATAAATAAACTCTTCACATTAGTTCTCATAGCAAGACTTTTAGATGTATAATATTAATCATTTTATTCAAATTGGGAAATTTGGTTTCAGAAAATTAATGAACATTCTTAAATACATGTCCCATCCACCAAATTTAAGATATAAATCAAAACACATTTAATAATAATAAAGCCATGAACTTTATACTGTATTAGTCTATTCTTGACTCTAATTCTTTTAACTTCTAGGGTTATTAAATTTTGATTAACATGGTATATATGGTATTGAGAAAAATAATTCATTTCCTTCATTTAATAGGCAGAAATTTCAATGTAATCTATGTGTCTTTACATATTTTACAAACCTTAGTTGAGTTCTTCCCTCTTCTATGTTATCTAACCAAAGTGGATATTTCATAAATTAAATCTAGAGACAGCCCTTTAAATATATATCAAACCAGAGACACCGATTACAATATTAAACAACTGAATGAATAAAAAGTAAATGCAACATAAATAATTCAATGTTCATTTTTAGAATATTTTCTTCAACAATGAACAGGGAAAAACACTTAAAAATGCAGGGTACATAATGAGTTGAAGAAAAATCAATGTTATAGCTTATTAATGGGTTTGGTAAATTGCACTTCTTAGGAAAATGGAAGAGGAAAGATTGAATTTGAATTAGTATTTCATTATGACATATTTCACTAAACTTATTCATCTCTCAAGATGTTCTATTTCATCAGCTGATTTGAATTTTATATACTAATTTTGGAACTGTGACAAATCAGAATTTAATATTTACAAAGTATTTTACAATTAGTAATAACCCAGTATATTCAAGTCAGAGTTATTTTACTTCATTTTAACTATGGGAGTAAAATATATGAGTAGTTCATCATGGTAACTAGTTTGTATGACAAAGTAGCTGTGTATAGCTACCCAACCTAAACTCTTACTTACTCAATTTATTCTGTGAAATTGGATAACATAGTAGGAGAGCAGCTGACAGGCTATTTAGCAACAATTAGACAACTGACATCCTTCAAAGAGAATGGTGGTTGTGAATAAGCTTTGTCATACTTTTCAAATATCTATATTGGTGTTGATTAGACCAAAAAATACTTAAAAACATGGGTATCTATTTAAAATTAAGTTGTTTCTGCTTCATTTAACTGGAAAACCTCCAGAAAAATTAAATACAGGTATGACCTTAAACAGATCACTTTCTTCCCTTATAACTCAGCTTCTCCTGCTAAAATCAAATGGTTTGATGTGACCAGCATTTCCCAATATAGTCTGTGCATACTAGTCATGGGGAACACTGTAATATGAAAATAATTTCATGGTTAAGTAAGTTTCTAAAAGTATTTGTTTCAGTTCCCCTTTTGGATAATCATAATTCATATTATTATTATTTTATGCAGTTTGTGTTTCATTGAATAAATAATCATTGAATGCTAACTATCTACTAGGCACCGTGATTTACATTATTTTTATAAGAGGTCTGAGAAATATTAAAGCATAAAATAAAATACAAGAAAAAAATTAAATGCCTTTTAAATTACAACTCACCTAGCACTTTTCAAGGTAATTTGATCATAAAATATATTTTAAATCATGAAAGACTCCTCATTCCTTCCATCACCTGATGGACCATACAGTAGGAAATACTGGATAATCAGTAAATCCCATCCTACTTCAAGATGTTGAATAATCCCCAGGGTCATCCTATATCACTATATTTGTGACATGAATATGAGGATTAATATATAACTTACCATTTCCTTCAGAAAAAGGGCCCATACCAATCATGGAGTTTTCAAACCTTTGGGATATATGTGCCAGATTTACATTTCTGGGATAGCTTATTACACTGTAACTCATCTAGTTGTTTAAGCATCACCATCAAATTCTGCATCACTGTTAATAGACCCATACCATTATTCAAACGACAGTACAGTCATAGGAATACATATGTACTTTGACTCCCTGAGTCTTAACTTTTTTTTACATGGTTTATGGTCCTATTTAGTTGTTGTTGTTGTTTTAAAACTTATTCCTTATATATTTATTTCTTCTTTTATCTCTTGTCCATCAAAAGCTCATATACACACTTAAAATTCCGCTAGTAGTTCTCTGAGCCTTGGTAGTCATCCATAATTCTGTAATAACAGATAACATATGCATGGTTACACTAAGAAAGGCAAATATATTAATTCATTTAGTCTTCATGATAACTCTAAGAGTCAGGTGTGGTATCAAACATTTATTTACTTATTTTAGAGAATTATTATTTTTTGAGATTTTATTATTTATTCATGAGAGACACAGAGAAAGAGAGAGGCAGAGACACAGGCTCCATGCAGGGAGCCCTACGTGGGACTCAATCCCGGGTCTCCAGGATCATGCCTTGGTGGGAAGGCAGGCGCTAAACCGCTGGGCCACCTGGGCTGCCTTTATCTTAGAGAATTATTATAAGACTTGGTGGGTGGGAGTATGTAAACCCTCTACCACATATAATTCATAGCACACGGCAGGTACTCAGATGGTGATGATGATGATGGTTGTGAATGATTTGCCCAATAAAATCATTCTTACTCAGATTCTTGATTCTAAAAAGTCAATTAGTTCAAAATAAGATATAACCTTGGTCAGACCTATGCCAAAGGCACTTTGGCAGGTGATTTGATTATTTTACTTCTTTATTTCCAATGCTACTCCCAAAAGATTCAAAGAGATCTGTGGGAAGGTATTGACTTCAGAACCAACATTTTTTTTTTTTTTTTTTATGATAGTCGTACACACACAGAGAGAGAGAGAGAGAGAGAGAGAGAGGCAGAGACACAGGCAGAGGGAGAAGCTGGCTCCATGCACCGGGAGCCTGATGTGGGACTTGATCCCGGGTCTCCAAGATCACACCCTGGGCCAAAGGCAGGCGCCAAACCACTGCGCCACCGGGGGATCCCCCAGAACCAACATTTAATTAACATTAATTCTTCAGTAGCATCTCAATTAGACAATTTCTAGATTCCTGAGAACTTTTACAAGTTCATGTATATTAGGGTTAAAAAATAAAAAAAAGCAAGTAAGCAAACAAACAACAATAACAACAATAAAAACTGTGGATTCCAAATCTGGTTATAGGGGAAATTCACTGCTCATAGGAGATAAGTTGAATACACTAGATTATGAAGACATTTCTTGACTTAGTATTCTATATCTGACTCAAGCCAGCCAAAGACCTTACTTTTGCTTATTGTTTTCTCTCGTTACTCCCCTCCAAGAATCTTCACCACAGTGCACCCCTATCCCATTCCATCTTGAAAACTTGAAAAAGTATAGTCCAGGCAGCAGAAACTTCTCAGTTCTTAAAATTGCCAAATACCAGTGATATTTAAATTGAGCTCAATTAAATATCACTCAATTAATGAGTGCTCAATTAAATATCACTGGTAATCATAATCATCCTCTTCCACCCAACTTCTATTTAGGTCTCTTATTCTCTTTACATCCATCTATTCTAAAACTTGCTACTACATTTTTTTGTTGTTGTTAAATGCTATAGCTAGGAGAAACAATAAATTTCTGCCTACAGAAAAAAAAAAAAAAAGATCTATCGATGCTTATTTGATAAGAAGAGAAACTGCCATAGGAGGTCAGCTAGCTTCAGTGCAAAAATATTCAAAGAGCACAACAATGCCTTAAAGTAATATAAAGAGTGGAACTTTTAAAGGAGTAGAATCTTTTGTACTCTACTTGGAAACTATGCCCAAATTTGCACTTACTTAAGACAGTACACATTTGATATTGTATTATCCCACATACAAAGCATTGTTCTACACATGTCAAAGACAGTATCTAATTTGTGGAGGCCAGGACTACTAAGAGGAAAAGGACAGTCAATCAAAGAATTACAATGTATTATGACGACGTAGTTAGGCATAAAAAGTAGTATGGGAGCTAAACAGAGTACATAGTTTATTTTTTAGGTTAGAGATGAAAGGATAGGATGGATAAGAACATTTTATCAAATGGCCTTTTGGGCTAGATTATTTAAATACTTGGAGAACGTCACTAGGAAATGAAAGAAGGGCAAATATAATAGGAAAACTATTTAAGTAGGAAATTTCTTAATAAGAGAAAGGTACACAGAGTTAAGACTAAATTTAAAATAGGAAAATCATGTACTGTTTATGTTGAGTAGGCATAATGAAGACTATTTAATATTATTATTTCATTACATTTTTCCATTGTACTTGGGTTAATATATGTGAACATTAAATTCATTAATATATGAATGTTAATATGAATGTTCTTAGAGAAGTGCCTAGCACACAGTATAAGTGTCATTGCTATCATTATTAGTGTTATTATTCTTATGAGTAATAGACTTCTTTTTTTGGTTCATAATCTTGAAAAATAATCAAAGTGAATATTTTTAAAACTATTCACATTCTAGGGATCCCTGGGTGGCGCAGCGGTTTGGCGCCTGCCTTTGGCCCAGGGTGTGATCCTGGAGATCTGGGATCGAATCCCACGTCAGGCTCCCGGTGCATGGAGCCTGCTTCTCCCTCTGCCTGTGTCTCTACCTCTCTCTCTCTCACTGTGTGCCTATCATGAATAAATAAAAATTTTTAAAAAAATTATAAAAAAAAAACTATTCACATTCTAGCATAACTAATTCAGATGGACCTCTTATTCTGATTTTTCTAAAGCAATGAAGAAAGAATATAATATCTTTTCATGAAATTTTTAAAAATATGTTGCTTATTTATTAATGAGGGGCAGAGACACAGGCAGAGGGAGAAGCAGGCTCCTTGCAGGGAGCTCGACAAGGGACTCGATCCTGGGTCTCTAGGATCCGGCCCTGGGCTGAAGGCAGTGCCAAACCCCAGAGCCACCCGGGCCGCCCCCATTCATGAAATTTTAAAAATCTGCCCATTTATTTACCTAAGTTCCTATTGCATCAATTCCATGTAATGTGTTAACATTTCCTAAAACTATTGAATATGCCATTTGAATATCATCTAGCAGTAACCATTGGATCTTTTTCAGATCCATTCTGTAGTCTTCATGGGGAAGGGTGGTGGGAATAGGAATTAAATATTCAATTTAAAAGATTATGGAAGATGTCCCCAATAAAGATGGTGAAGGTATGACCAACGCTGTCCTGGTAGATGCCTTTGAATTTCATGCATTATTGCAGTATGCAGATGAGAATGTTCCTATTTTCTTCTGAGCTTCATGTCATACACAAAGGAGCATATCTTTTCCTTATATTAACATGGAGTATAGGGCAGTAACTAACAAAAAGTTTAGCCACATTGTGTATTTGGATCTATATGGCATCAGTATCTGAGCTTTAACAAGTATGCAATATGGCTTTAGATTAGTTGATCATTTAGTACTACAACTCTTATCCTAAAAGTTCAGAAATACCTTTAGGAATAAAATTCTCATAGATGAAACAGATGCTTCATTCTGAGGAGAGTTAAAGTCTTTAATGTAAAAGAAAACAAAATAAAACATTTGTCATGGAAAATGCCCAGTTGTTGTGGAAATATTGTCCCTAGAAAAAATATGGTGAATTTCTTAAATACATAGAGATATACCTTGTCTTACTGCTCTTTGCTTTGTTGTACTGTGCAAATAAATTGTGTTTTTTTAGAAATTGAAGGTTTCTGACCATCCCGCATCAAGCAAATCTATGAGCATCATTTTTTCAACAACATTTTCTCACTTCACGTTTCTCTGACACATTTTGGCAATTTGTGAAATGTTTCAAAAGTTTTATTATTGTTTTGTTATAGTTATCTGTGCTCAGTGCTCTTTGATGTTACTATTTTAATTGTTTTGGAGCACAATAAACCATGCCCAAATAAGACAGCAAATTTAATAAATAAATGTTGAGGATGTTCTTACTGCTCCACTGACCAGCCCTCCCTGCTCTCTTCTCCTTGGGCCTCCCTATTCCCTGAGACCCAACAATATGGAAATTAGGCCAATTAATAACCTTGCAATAACCTGTGTTCAATGAAAGGAAGAGCAGGATGTCCCTCCCTTTAAATCAAAAGCTAGAAGTGAGGTCAGCCCAGGTAGCTCAGCGGTTTAGTGCTGCCTTCAGCCCAGGGTGTGATCCTGGAGACAGGGAATCGAGTCCCATATTGGACTTTCTGCATGGAGCCTGCTTCTCCCTCTGCCTGTGTCTCTGCCTCTCTCTTTTTGTGTCTCTCATGAATAAATAAATAAAAAGTCTTAAAAAAAAAAAAAGGCTAGAAGTGATTAATGAGGGAGAAATGCCTAAGACATTGACTTGCCTCCAAAGTCAAGATGAATACATGAATGATAAGAATACAAAACAGTTTTATTGTTGATATAGAGAAAATTTTAGTGGTCTGGATAGAAAATCAATCAGCCACATTTCCTCAAGCCAAATCCCAATCTAGAGCAAGGCCCTAAATCTCTTTAATTCCATAAAGTCTAAAAGAGGTGAGGAAGCTGTCGAAGAAAAGTTGGAAACTAGCTGAGCAGGTTCATGAGGTTTAAGGAAAGAAGCCATCTCCAAAACAGAAAAGTGCAAGGCAAAGCAGCAAGTGCTGATGTCGAAGCTGCAGCAAGTTCTCCAAAAGATCTAGCTAAGATCAATAATAAAGGTGGCTACACTAAACAACAGATTTTCAGTGTAGATGAAATAGCCTTCTGGTGGAAGAAGATACCATCTAAGACTTTTCATGGTGAGAAAGGAGAAGTCCATGCCTGGCTTCAAAGCTTCAAAGGACAGAGAGACTCTCTTGTTAGGGGCTAGTATAGTTGGTGACTTTCAGTTGAAACCAATGTACACTCACTATTGGGAAATCCTAGATCCCTTAAGAATTATGCTGGATAGGTGCACCTAAGTGGTGCAGTCAGTTGAGCATCCAAGTCTTGGGTTTGGCTTAGGTCATGATCTTGGGGTTGTGAGGTGGAGCAATGTGTTGGCTCCATGCTCAGTGCAGGGTCTGATGGGAGTTCTCTGCCTTTCTCTCTGCCCCTTCCCCTGTGCATTCTCTCTTTCCCTCAAAGAAATAAATAAACTCTTAAAAGAAAAAAGGGGATCAATCAAAAAAAAAAAAAAAGAAAGAAAGAAAAAAGGGGTATGCTCCATCTATTTTGTCACTGTAGCATAAAGGGAACAACAAGGCCTGGATAACAGCAAGTCTGTTTATAACATGGTTTACTGAATCTTTTAGACCCACTGTTGAGACCTACTGCTCAGAATAAAAAGATTCCTTTCAAAAATATGACTGTTCTTTGACAATGTGCCTGGTCACCCAAGAGCACTGATGGAGATATTCAGTGAGATTGATATTATTATCATGCCTGCAAACACATATTTATTCAGCAGCACATGGATCAAGGAATAATGTTGATTTTCACATCTCATTATTTAGGACATACATTTGTAAGGTTGTAGATGCCAGAGATAGACGTTCCTCTGATGGATCTGGGAAAAGTAAATTGAGAACCTTCTGGAAAGGATTCACTGTCCTCAATACCATTAAGAATATTTGTGATTCATGGGAAGAGGTCAAAATATCAACATCCATTTGAATTTGGAAGTAATTGATTCCAAATCTCATGCATGACTTTGAGGGGGTTCAAGACTTCAGTAGAGGAAATAACTGCAGATGTGGTGGAAATAGCAAGGAAACTAGAATTAGAAGTAGAACTTTAATTGACGCTGCAACTGCATCGCTGTCTTATTTTTAGAAATTGCCACAACCACCCCAACCTTCATCAATCAGCACTGTGATCAGTCAGCAGCCATCAGCAGCAAGGCAAAGACCTTCCATCAAAGATGATAATTTCCTGAAAGCTTAGGTGATGATGATTATTTTTAGCAACATTTGTTTTAAATTAAGGTACATACATTGTCTACTTTAAACATAATGCTGTTGAATACTTTATAGACTATAGTAGAGTGTAAATATAACTCGTATAGAAACTGAGAAACCAAAATATGCATTTAATTCACTTTATTGCAAAATTCACTTTATTGTGGTCATCTGGAATGGAACCCACAATAACTCCGAGGTATGACTGTATTGTACACACTATATAGTACATAATAAATGACTTTAGTTTGCTATAAAGTATAAAAAAGTAACTTCCTATGTTATTTCTTTCAACAGTAAAAATTGTATGAATCATTCAATTTCATAGGATTAGCAACTGGAGAAAGTTCCATGTCTCAAACTCTTATAAAAAAATCTTAATTCCCCTTTGTTCTTTGATCACAAGGATCTGAGGCATCAGCCTCTGATTGAGCCCTTTCAGCATGGCAGTAAATATTCCAAGTCCTCTATATCTGTTTTTGTACAATAAACCCACACAGTAGGTATTTTATGATTAATGAAAGGAAGGCTCAGATGAATTAAGTGGTTCAGTCTGGGGTGACTCTAGTTCTCTCTCATCAGAAAGTCTATATTCCAAACCAGTTAAGCATGCCCTCTTTATGACCTATGGGATGGCCCCCACTTGCTCAGAACAAAATGAAACTTTTATAAAAGCAACCAATTAATCACACCCATTTTTATCACAAAGAGAATTTCAGAAAATCCATCAGTGCAGACATTCTCTTTCTTTTTCTTATAACATAATACGTTTACGTCTCTTATACTCAGTCTTACTGACTCTATTGACCTTGAATATAACCTAGGTTTCAAAACACGGAATTTTAAAGACAGGGAGATGAAACCTCTTCTCTGTCTCTGATGGTTGAACAGTTGTATGAAGTTCTGGAAACCAGTAAGTCAGAAAAGTATCTTCTATCTTCTAGTTTCTGCATTCCTGGGGAAATTTTATCTTATTTTATTTTTTTTGTTGTTGTTGTTGAAGTGCTGTGTTACCAATGATTATATAATTTAAGTAAACTAAAAAAAAAAAAAAAGATGTGTGAAAAACTCATGTTGATGGAACACTCTAATTAATTAGGCCTTAAAAATCAAGTTTTTGCTCTGATGACAACAGAGTGTCTTTTATTGGAGTATATTTGCATTTTCAAATGTATCGTCATTCTATTCACAACTTGTGAACCAAATAAACTTATGATTTGGCCCTAGATGAATTCTTAAGAGGTAAGAATTTTATATGGACTTATAAAATGGAGAAGATCAGTTGGCATGTTCCTAAGATCATTAAAAAGCTAATGATATGCACCAAATAAAATGAGGGGGCAGTATTTTCAACTATTCCAAAATCCAAATTTATTTTGAAAAAAAAAAAAGACATAAAACTTTACAATTTCTAATATAGCTCCTTCCTATATTATTAAAGTATCAAAAGTAATTCCTCTTGTTCATGAACTGGGCATCCAAACACAATAACTAACTGTAGGTGAAAACTGTACCCCACATTTAATAGAATAAATAAAAGACAAAATTTGATGTTCTTGGAGCACTTATTTGAGACATGTAACATACTTTATATATTCTCCGTGGATTAACATGGTGACTATTTTCCTTCTGCATAGACCAATCCAATGCTCAGTAAAATGTCCTTGTATTCTAAGGCCACCTGGGTGGCTCAATTGGTGAAGCATGTGACTTCAGCTCAGGTCATGATCTCAGGGTCCTGGGATCCAGCCCCACATCAGGCTCCCAACTCAGCAGAGTCTGCTTGTCCCTCTGTCCTTCCCCCACTCATGTTCTCTCATTCTCTCTCTCTCTCTCTCTCTCTCTCTTTTTCTCTTTCTCTCTCTCTCTCTCTCTCTCTCAAATAAATAAATAAAATATTTAAAAACAAAAACAAAAGAGCAATAGAGATACTGGAAATGCAGGCATACAGCAAGAAGACAGCTATCTGCAAGCAAAGGAAAGAAGATTCAGGAGAAACCAATCTTGCCAATACACTGATCATGGCACTGTAAAACCTTGAGAACTGAGAAAGTAATTTCCGTTGTTTAAGCTAGTCATACTCTGTTATGGCAGCCTAAGCAGATGGACTTCAGACTTGAACTACAACGTTGATGGTTTCCTGGGTCTCCATAATCTCATGAGCCAATTCCTTAAAATAAATCTTTCTCAATATCTCATTTTCTCTGTCTCTCTGTCTCTCTCTCTTGATCTCCCTCCTTCCATCTCTCCCTTCCTGCTACATCCCCCCATTCTCCCAAAGTCACAGAGCTAGTACACAGTGGTGATGACATTTCAAATCAGCAGTCCCATTGCAGAATCTGTAATCATAACCACTCTACTATATGACTCAAAACATTGTATTGAAACATCAATTTTGTTTGAAGATTTGAGGAAAACACATTACTTTTATATTAAAATAAGCAAGGATACATTATGGAGCAGAATGCAAAAAGTATGTGAAATTTTAATATGAAAAAGGAGACTTCAAAGAATGTTTGTTCTTATATCTGGTTTGCTTCGGGCTTAGGCACTTGATCTCAGGGGGTATGCATTCACTGCCCTGTGCTGATATGAGTATTTCAGTGAAAAACATGAAAATTATTACATTGCACAAAGTTTCTCCTTGCTGTGTGTTGAATCTGTTAATATTTATAACTTTCTTTTAGGCATGTGCTTGCGCCAAATTCTTCATAACTTAGGTAAAAATAAAAATATGCAGAATACAGAAGTACATAAACAGAGTTACATTGGAAGACTGGATTATCTGAAGTGGTAATTTCACTTTCTCTCCCAGAACCTCAGTAATCTCACAGGCTGTGTGGGACATAAATGGAAATAACAATCAAAAGGATGGCAGAAATCCAGATCCCAATCACATGGAGGTGTGCCGAGAGCTGAGATTTGGGGCCCTATGCCATCAACTTTAAATTTGAACAGATGACACAAAAGTTGCTTTTAATACTTTGGGTCATGACTATGTGGCTTGAAGAAAACATTTTTTCCTCCTCAGTTGAATGGAGATTTTGTCAATTGGAAACTTCACTCTAGTAAAAACTATAGACTTTTTCTAAACAGAATATGCCTTTTTAAAAATCCTAAATGCCTTTGGTTGGATTTTTCTGATGTTTTTTAATTCCATCACAAGGAAACCTTGTTACTGTAAGGAAAAACCAATAAATCCTGATTAAAAACAGCTAGTCACAATTCTTAGAGATCTTGAATTGACCAGTGAAACCATAATATATTTCAATGAAATGAAATATATCATACAATGAATATGCGTGTATACTCAGAAGGACCAGCTTGGCAGATATCTTACTCTCTGATTTTGGCTTTTCTCATTTGAAAAAGATGTTACATATGTAGGTTTTGATATGGAATTCATATAGAAAAAAAAAGCAAATAGTAAGTACCTGTTGCATGAAATAATTAAATAAATTCCAGATAGTTACATATTGCATGTAAGTTCTGCTCATACAAATGGAATGATCCACATGACTATCAAGAAATCTATAGATTTTAATCAGTATCATCAACAACTACCTAAACATGTAGTTTAATGGTATTTTAGATAACATTGCATGCCACAAACACTACCAAAACATTCTCAACCGTGCTTGAATCATCTCATTTTTACAAATGGTAACGATGACATTTAGGGGTCTGGAAAATTCTATGACTCGTGGTCACAGAAGTTGTAACTCACAGAGGATAGATTTGAACCCATGAAGGTCTAATTCCTAAAAGCATTTGCTCTTTCTAATGAGGCTTCAATAATTTGAAAAGTACAGAAAGCATTTTCCTCATCTTCCTGAATGATCAGTCCAACAAAAGGTGTTCTCATGGATAATTGCTTGAGTTAACACAGCTATGACTAAGGCCAGAGGTATAAATATCCTGAAGCATAAAATCTTTCTTTTTTTTTCTAATTTTATTTTTTGTATTGGAGTTCTATTTGCCAACATATAGCATAACTCCCAGTGCTCATCCATTAAGTGCCCCCCTCAGTGCCCATCACCCAGTCACCCTAACCCTCCTTCCACTTCCCCTTCCACTACCCCTTGTTCATTTCCTAGAGTTAGGTGTCTCTCATGTTTTGTCTCCCTCACTGATATTTTCACTCATTTTCTCTCCTTTCCCCTTTATTCCCTTTCATTAATCTTTTTCTGATGTTGTAGATGAAACTGTCGTCAATAAGGCTTCTTGGTATCCTAGACAATTAAAAGCAAGAGAAAATGTGTGTTTATTTGACAGTCATGTGTGACCTCAGTATATTCCATGGTACCATAGCTGACAAATCTATCATTTACATATTTTTGTAATTTGTTTGTTAGAGTCATCAAACTGATAATTTCACAAATAGACTTTTTTTTAAATTTGCAGGTAACATTTTAGTGAGTTTAGGTCAAATTCAAATAGAAAACAGTGAGCCCGAGGGATGGCTTAAATATTCTAGCTAACCTTTGGGGAAGTCGTCTTAATAGTAATTTTAATATTGATAATAAGAAAAAGTTCTATAAGAACTCTTTATATTCTAGAAAATATGCTCATATAAATGATCTCATTTCTTCCTTGTAACATTTCTCTGAGGCAGGCAGGAAAAGTTTACCATTCTCGTTTTAAAAATGAAGAAGCTGTGGCTCATAATGATGAAGTAATGCACCCATTGACATAGGATCTTGAAAGATAAAGTGTATCTTGAAACTCATCTTTTAGCTTGATCCATCATACTATAAAAGGGAAAATTTAGGGACTAACTGGAGCCACATAAAATTTATATTCTAGTTTAAACAATAAATATACAAATGTGGGGTTTATGTCATAGGGCTATTATATCTTAGGTCATTTCAATCATTTATTCCTTGTCTATTTGAGAGGAAAAAGATCCTAAGGATATTTTCATATACAAGTGTCAATCTGAGTTACTCAAGTTAGATCTGGGTAGATTATACAGAAATGTACCAAATGACCTTTATATCAGACGAATGCTGAATAACATTCCTTGCAACAGAAAAGACTGATTACAGGAAAACATTTTTCTTTAAACCAGGGAGTCCCAGCTCTGCCTTTTGAGCTCCTCAAGTTTTCTTCAGAAGTTTCCAAGGATGAAGAAATGTTTCAAAGCAAAAACATATTTCAATTTTAAATTTTTCATATGTCACCATTGTTCTCTTTTTGCGGAGGAAGAGAGGAAATGGATATTCCAGCATTTAGTTTCAGTGTGAACAGCTTTACAGGTAGAGTTTTTCTAGCATCATGAAGATATGGCATATATTAGCAAATCTAAAATGCAAAGTGAAGCGGTGAGTGAAAAAAGGTGCTACAGGAAGTTTCTAATCCAGTAGTCATCGTACACTGTGGGAAGCTTGAGCTCTGTGTCTTAGAGCCCTCTAAGACCACTGGTGGCAATGTGAAATTTGTATCAAAGCTATCTCAAGTGGGGGTGTGGAAGCTGCGGGCTTCACACACCATCACCCACCATATCATTGGCTGTTGGCTGCTTCCAGCATCAAATTCCTAGTAGTTCCTCTTGCTAGTGTCAGTATGAAGACATGAGTGAGGAGAAATGGGTAGACTCTTGCAGTATTTGCTATAGTCATCCCCAGACTATAAACTATTCCCTAATCCTGCACTTCCACGCAGGATACTCTTAGAAAACATATCCATGCTTAAAAACATGTTCTTGACACAGGACTGCATCGCTGCCTCTCACCCTCACATGGTGCCCTTTACTGCGAACAAGAGTTAAAAGTGATGACTCCATTTACTACCATATCAGAGTAGCCTCTTTTCTCCATGTCCTCCCAGTTACAAACAAACAAAACTTGAACACCGTAAAACAAGCAAATGTGAGAAGACTAGAAAGTGGTAAAAGAGAAAATGGCTTATCTAGGGACCCTATTACTTGAAAAATGAAACAACACTGAGTTCCCTGGGTCTCTTATTGCTTCCCATAGATTCTGGTCAGGGTGGTATAGAAAGCCAAAACCTGCAAATGTCAAGAGGCATGCACAAAATTTGGCCAGAAGAAGAGCCTGATTCTTCTAGCTAAAAGACCAGGAAAAAAAAGTGGCCTAAAAAGAACAAAAATGTTTTTTGGAAATATCTGCCCTACTGCAGCCAAACCCCAAAGGAAAACTGAACTCACCCATGCAATTTCACTGGGCTGTGAAAGAAATAGGTCTTCTATCCAACCCTCTCCCTTTCCTCGTACTATGTGCGTAGGCATTGCACTACAATTCCCCTGCCAGGTGCTATCCATGGGTCAGTGGGAATCTGATCTTTTATCCTCTGCCTGGCATAACTCTATGGAGGTCTAATTTCCCTTCCAGGAGAGTATGTTTTGGGGGTAGTGGGAGTGCAGAGCAGAGAGCTGATCTCCAATTCCCCAGTGGCCAGCACCCAAAAGTGGTTTGATTCCCTCACCAAGGTAGCATCAGCAGGCTGCAGAGATGAGCTGAGCTTCCACCTGTCCAATCCAGCAGCAGTGAGGCTGAAGAAAGCAGTATACATTAGGTTTAATAAGTACGTCTCTTTTTTCTACTCCTGGTGTCAGCAATGACAAGTGGACAGCTGAGCCCCTACAAATTCAGGAAACTGGGTGAACCCCTCATAGGATAAACCAAAGAAATTCATGCTGATGCCTCATAATTAAATTTCCCAAAACAAAAGACTAAGAAAAACATCTTGAAAGTAGCCAGAGAAAAACAACATCTTACCTATAGGGATATACAATTAAGATGGCAGCAAGTTTTCAACTAGAGTCCGAGCCACTCTTTGTCAGATATGTCCACCTTCAGGCCATAAACTGTAAAAGGGAAAGCCCACCCTGTATTGTCCTCTCTTCTAACTCTTGATATCCTTCCAAAACTCTGCCTGCATTTCTTCACACTCCAGTGCCTTCAGATAGTCATGCTTTGGGGTTATTTTCTTTTAATATTTTGTCCAAAGTTTAGAATTGTTTTACAAGAGGGTCAATCCAATATGAACCTATTTCACTGTAGCAGTGGCACTCTCAGACATCACAATTCCATTAAAATCCAAATTCCTTATATCAACATATATGGAATGAAAATCTGTCCCTAGCCTGCCTCCCATATTACATCTTGTTTCATAGTTCCATTTGCTCATCAACCACACTAGTTTTCCATAAATATTTCAAACTAGTTCCTCTTTAGGACTTTTTAACTTATCCCCCCCCGAGATTTCTGATTATAACCTGTTATTTACATGTTCATTTTCATTAAATTATCATCTTACATGCCACTTCTCTGAGAAGCCTTCCCTGATCATTCAATCTCAAGAAGTATTTTGCAACAATCATAGTTTCCTATCACAGTTTCATTTTATCATATCATATATTACTATTTGAAATCATTTAATAAATTTATCCACATTTTATAATATTCTTTCCCCATCTATAATTTAAGATCATAGATCAACATTCTACTTATTCTGTTTACTGGATCCCAATAAATAGAATGGTTCTTTAACACACAGAAAATATTCCATAAATAATACATAAATGGGGGGATTTTTATACATAAAAACATCTTTATAGGACATTATATATGTAATTTTATCTATTAAAGGATTTAACATTTGCAAATGTGTAGACATTATTTCTCAAGAATTTTACTTGGATATACTTCAAGGGAAGTACTCAACATCTTTTCTTTCCTCAAGGTATCTGTCATTCCACATCAAATCCCACCCCAATTAATTGAATTAAGAAACAAAGAAGGAAGGGTGGCCCAGTCAGTTGAGCATATGATTCTTGATGTCAGCTGAGGTCCTGATCTCAGGGTCATAGGATCAAGCCACCCATCAAGCTCTGTGCTCAGCATGGAGTCTGCTTAGGATTCTTTCTCTCTCTCTCTCTTTGTCCCTTCTTCTCTTGCTCTCTCTCTTTAAAATAAATAAATCTTTAAAAAAAAAAAAAAAAGGAAGGCAAAAGGAGTTGAATCAGTTTCAAGAACTACGTTTGAGCAAACTTAATAGAATTTGAGCAAATGACTATGCCCAAAATAAATACTGGGATCATACTTAATGAACTCACTAGGAAAATCTTCATTAAAAAGAAGATTCTGGATAATATATTCTAGTAGATGGTATATGACTTTTTAATTACATAATCATTGTGCCTCTTTTTGCCTGAAAAGTTAACCCAAATGTTCTTTATTTGTTTACTTTCTGACAAGTGATCATTTTGTACAGGGCATTTACTGATTACACTGAAATCCAGCAGTGGGTGACAAAGCTCATCTCATTTCTTTCCTCTCCTTCCATCTTATTTACTAGTTTACATATAAATGGTCTTGTGTCAGACAAATTCTTATTTGAATCTGAATTGTGCTGACACCAGAAATATTTGGAAATATTTCTTGACATGTCATCAAGCATATTGTCAATTTGTACCTTCCAAATTTATACACATACAGACATTCCAAATGCTGTCCTCGGCTCAAGCAAGATGCCAAAAATACTCTATAAAAGGGGTTTGTCAACAAGATCTTTGTGAGGGTCTAAAAATGTTTGAAAACCAGCAAAGTTTTTCTCCATTTCAAAATTGCCATTTCATTATACCCTAATCTTATATAAACGTTACTTTACGAGAAATTACATTTCCATTAATTTAACTTTTATGAACACATGAGGAAGTCATCTTTATTTAGAAATATTTCTTATAGAAAATTTAGATAGAAAAACATCAAACTGTGTACTTTAATTATAGGTAAACATTCTTGCCTATTTTCATAACTGGCAACCTATATAATTAAAGTTATAATAATTGAGCAAAAAGAGGTATGAACTCCTATGTTTTATTGTCCCATTACATGAATATCTTCCACAGTATTCAGGTAACACTTCCTACAGTTCAAGTCTGGGAACCATATCTTGGTGTTCTTTATTGTTAAATGGATTGTTGCCAGATCATTTTATATCTCCCAATACATGATATTGGATATTGAACCAGGTCAGCTCAAAATCGTACATTAAAGCCCAAACTTCTTGCATCTCAGAATATGACCTATTTGGAAAAAAAAGACTGTTCAGGTATAGTTAGTTAAGGTGTGGTTATATTGAAGTAGTGTGGGTTCCTAATGCAATATGATTGAAAACTTTATAAAAAGGGGAAATTTGGACACAGACATATACAGAACACCATATAAAGATTGGAGTTATGCTGTCACGAGCCAAGGAACTATCTGGATCTCTGAAAGAGATCCTTTTTGAACACCTTGAGAGGGATTATGCCTTTGCCAACACATTGATCTTGAATCTCTAGCCTCCAGATCTATAAGACAATAAATTTCTATTACTTTAGTGCCTCAGTTTGTGTTACTTTTTTATGGCAGCCTAGCAAACTAATCCACATGGGAAAAAGGTAGTTAGCTAGCATTACTTGCAATACCATAGCTCTTCAAAAATGGTATTTATTGAAACAATGTAGGACTTCAGCTTCTGCTATTCTCTGTTTTCTATTTAATGTTTTGTACATCATTTCTCATGATACACTATCATCCTTTGTGCTGTCAGTAAATATAAGCTTCAAGTAACAAGTTTACAAAGGTTATTACTGTGCTTTGTTGGTATTGACCATGAATGAAAGTCTTGGCCTGAATATTCAGGAAAATGTGAGCAATAGTTCATCCTCTGGTCATGTTAAATATGCTATTCAGAATTTTAGAAGGCTCTGTGTCTGCCTCTCTCTCTCTCTCTTTCTCTCTCTCAAGAATAAATAAATAAAATCTTTAAAAAAAACACTTTCACTTACATTAATTTAATCTAACAACAACAAAAAAAGAATTTTAGAAGGTAAAGGTAGAAGACCACATCTCCTAATATCTTCTTGCTTGAAGTTTAGGCCATAATCACTACATTATTGAATGTGATCTCATTGTTGATTACACCCTGCCTTGCACACATCACTACCAGTGTGTAGGACAGTCAAGAAGTCCTTTGATGGAATTATGAGAGAGATTCTGTTTGCCAAAGTTCTATTTGTCTATCTCTCCTTTGCATGGCTCAATATTGACCCAAGAGAACAAAACATTTCCACATGAATTTGATGCAAGAGAGGACATTTATTGGAGAGGCAGATTGATATTGCAAAGTAAAGACCAAAAAGGCCTCCAAAGCCTTTTCTGAGAATGAAGGAAAGATAAGCCTGGATGACGGCCTTGACAGGTGATGCAGAACTTGCTCAGGGTAAATGGTAGCTATTGCCACCACCAGGATGATAGTGGGAACAGGGATGAATGAAGACCCAGATTGGGCCCTTGGATACGTAGATCAATAATATACCATTCATATTCCAGAGCCCTGAGCTTTGCTTGTGTCCAGCATGAACAAAAGTCATCTAAAGTCAACATGTGGAAACACGCTAGACCCTAATGGTTCTCATAAAATAGGAAATCCAGTGGGAGTGATTCACCTCCCAGTCTGTCTTTCCAGGATGTAGCGTATTACCAGATCTCTGGAGCTTCTCAGTGCCTCAGGTTAATCCAGTGTGTGGTAGTTGAGAATAAAAAGTTAAAAAGCTTCTCAATGGATGTAAATGGTGACCCAAGACAAGGTGTACCTTGTCCTGTCTCCAGGAGCCTGTTTTCATATCTCTTGTAGTTTGGCCGGTCCCGGGTCCTAGAGGGGAGCCTAGAGCACTTTAAGGAAGACATCCTAAAGTATTGGTTATGCCAGGATGTGGGGCATGGGCCAAGACTCCAAGTTGCCCAAGTGTAAGGTTAGTATTGCTATGAAGTCCAACAGTGCTCTTCAGTTTACTTTTGGCAGCACATATATCTATATCTACCAAGTGTATTGTCTGGCAATAAACTTTAATTTTTTTTAAAAGAAGCTTAAATTCTAACAGTGTTAAAAAAATGTAATAGATGCCACCAATTGTTCAGAAATCTTAGGAATATGTGAGGAAGCAAGCATATGAAATCTAATAGATGGAGAATGTGTGTATTATGGACATGGAAATTCCTAAGGAAACTCTGGGTTAACTTTGATCTACAAATAACTTAATAAAATCAGGGAACAATTTCCAATATAATTGGTTTTTTTTAATATTTTTTGATTAATTAACTTATTTATTTATGTAAGACAGAGAGAGAGCGAGAGAGCATGGTCAGGGGGAAGGGACAAGTAGACTCCACGCTCAGTGCAGAGCTGGACATGGGGCTCCATCCTACAACCCCAAGATCATGACCTGAGCCAAAATCAAAAGTCAGATGCTTAAACAACTGAGCCATCCAGGTGCCCCTATAATTTATTTTATAACTGATAATTGTATAAGTAGATGGTTCATAGTATCCCAGTCTCAGGGAAAATAGAATATCTGGGAAGAAGAAGAGGCGAGAACGACCCTTGGACCGGCCAAAGCCCGCGTGCCACTGAATCCCCACGTCCAGTGCCTATGGCCACCGCCATGGCCACTACACCCAAGAGAAAGGCTGAAGGGGATGCTGAAGAAGATAAAGCCAAGGTGAAGGATGAGCCATAGAGAAGATCTGCAAGGTTATCTGCTAAACCTGCTCCTCCCAAGCCAGAGCCCAAGCCTAAAAAAGGCCCTTGCAAAGAAGGGAGAGAAGGTACCCAAAGGGAAAAAGGGGAAAGCTGATGCTGGCAAGGATGGAAATAACCCTGCAGAAAACGGAGATGCCAAAACAGACCAGGCACAGAAAGCTGAAGGTGCTGGAGATGCCAAGTGAAGTATGTGCATTTTTGATAACTGTGTACTTCTGGTGACTGTACAGTTTGAAATACTATTTTTATCAGGTTTTATAAAAATGCAGAATTTTGTTTTACTTTTATTTTAAGCTATGTTGTTAGCACACGGAACACTATTGTTGTTTTGGGGGAAGGGCATATGTCACTAATAGAATATCTCCGAAGCTAGATTGATAACAAGGGGAAAAACACTTTTCCCTTCTAGTTTTGAGAAACTTCCTCTTGGCTCCCAGGAGTAGGGATTCCTTGATGTTGACACCCATGAGCCACCTTGGTGGTGTGGAAAAATTAAATTCATTTTTTTTTTATTATCTCTTCTCCCTCTCTGCCTTCAACATAGACTTGACTCCCTTAAACCCAGAGACCTGTTGGAACCTGACCCCATGAAATGGTTCCCAGTATGTCAGGCAATCTGGACTTTACAGTGTCACCCCTGAGATGGCGTCCCTCAAAAGAGTTCCTTTTTTTAGTTTGTGGATCTTCATATTGATAATTCTGCCATTTTCATTTCATTTCCTGAAAGTCAGGGTCGGCTTGTGAAAAGTTGTTAAACAACCTGCTACATGTGAACGGTCAACCCTTACTCTAAACTTTCCCTGTTCAGAGCATCACATTGTTCATCGGTTTTTATAGTGGCTTTCTGATTTTGGTAGTCCATTGAAGAAGGGAGTTTGAAAGTTGTTGTATACTGTTTCGATTGTCCGTCCATGTCCTGCCTGAAATGCCATGATTGTTTATGAAAAGTATCTTTAATAAAGCTGGATACAGTTAAAAAAATAGAATATCTGGCAGGCTTGGATTTTGCTTTCAAGCTGAAGACTAAGAACTGGTCTCTACAGAGCAGGAGAAATGTGTTTAACTTTAGATCTGAGAGAAAGTGTTGGGACAGGAGGGAACTGTAGAACTATTATCTTCCTATCCTAAGAGAAAGACCTTTTACTTTTCTTCAAAGTGTGGAGATTCACCTTAAAAATTCAAAGGCACTTGTTTCACTTAATGGAATTAATAGCTAGTTTTTCCATTTAAACCATAAAGAGTTGGAGAAATAGTCTCATGTAACTGCAAGAGAAACCTGTGTTAGCCCCTTACACAAAGAGTAGAGCCCCTATGTCATAACTAGGTACACTCAAATAAAGATCATAATAAATTAGAGGAAAATAAATAGCATTAGCAAAATGAGTTAATATAGTATGTGAAACAAAGAGTGAACAAAATAGGCAGACACAACAACCAAAGAGAATAAAAGAAGAGATAATTCAGGAAACCAAGGATATACTTTAATAAATGTCTAATTACTATACTCAGATCCAAGAGGAAATCTTAAGAAAAAAAAAAAAAGGTTTCAAAAAGAGTGCAAAGAGCAAAAAAGTTCTTATGAGTTAAAAAAAATGAATTCTGGGGAGTGGGAGGTGCAGGCTTTGAGTTATGGAATGAATAAGTCACGGGCATAAAAGGCACAGCATAAGGAACGTAGTCAAGGCTATTGTAATAGCATTGGGACAGATGGGGACAGATGGTAGCTACACTTGTGGGGAGCAGAACCTCCCGTAGAAACTTGTTGAATCACTATGTTGTACACCTGCAACTAACATAACACTGTGTCAACTGCACTTAGATCGTGTTTTAAATGAATCCCATGATTAAAATAACAAGCATCGGGGTTGACTCATTGTTTAGCAAGAGATTGTCTTCAAGTTTTGACAGTGTCACTGTGGTGTTTTCCTCCTGTGTCCGCTTGCCTGAATGGAAGGTGCCCAAAAGGGGAATTTGCATGAGACGTAGAAGATGGAATGAAGTAGAGAAGCCCCTAAAGCTTGTCCTGATTACAGGAGGTGAAAGACAGGCTGAGATGCCAGTAAATTCTAGCATATTCTCGCTCGCCCTTGCTCTATGTTTAGCTTGTGACCCTGGGATCACACCCTGAGCTGAAGGCAGACTCTCGACCGCTGAGCCACCCAGGTGTCCCAAGGACTCTAGAGGGTTTTATGCAGAACAACATGATGATATAGGGGTGAGCCTGAACAAATCTGAGGATGGTGGACTGGAAGGCCAGTGTGGAGCAGTGGTGGTGAATTAAAGGTTGCAAGTCAGAAATGAGGAGTGAGGATGTACAAGGGTGCATCTACTTCAGAGAGCAGGGTGACAGTTCTTTGAATGATGAAACAAAGATACCATATGACTTGGCAATTCAACTGCTACTTATGTCCTCTTATATCCTCTAGAAAAATGAAAACATATCCACACAATAAACTTTGACACAAATAATTATAGCAGCGGGAATTATAATAGCTCAAAGGTGGCAACCACCCAGATGTCCGTCAACCAATGAATGGATAAATAAAATATGGGGCATCCCAACAATGGGATGTTATCTAGCCATTAAAAAAAAAAAAATGAAGCCAAACAAAATAAAACGAAAAGTGAAATACTGGTACTGATGACAGCTTGGATGAAACTTTATATGGTCTCATTCATTTGGGGAATATAAGAATTAGGGAAAGGGAATAAAGGGAAAGGAGAGAAAATGAAAATATCAGTGAGGGTGACAAAACATGAGAGACACTTAACTCTGGGAAACAAACAAGAGGTAGTGGAAAGGGAGGTGGGCAGGGGTGGGGATGACTGGGTGATGGGGGCACTTGGAGGGATGAGCGCTGGGTGTTATGCTATATGTTGGCAAATTGAACTCCAATTAAAAAAAAAAACTTGAAGTTTGAAAACATTATGCTCAGCAGAAGGAGAACATAACAAAAGTTTAAATTTTATATGTTTGCATTCATATGAAAATCTAGAATAAGAAAATGTATAGAGACAAAAAGTAGATTAGTGCTCATTTAGGGCTAGAGAAGATGAAGAAATAGGTTGGTGATGGATAAAGTACATAATGTTTATTTTTGAAGTGGTCAAAATGTTTTAAAATTTACTGTGGAGGTGGCTGCATATATCTTTAAATATGCTAAAAATTACAGAACTGTACATTTAAATGGATAAATTATATGGTAAATAAATTATATGTCAATAAGGCTGTTTAAAAAGGAAAAAGAAAGAGTAGTAACGAGAACCTGAATATAGGCAAAACATTAAGGAGGAAGAGGAGAGAACTGAGAAAGATGACAGATATAAAGGGCTTTATGGTCAGACGGACTTCTTGGCTGGCAGGGGGTGGTGGGAGGAGTGAGCGTAAAGGGAAAAGCTGGGAAGATAACCTGGTTTATCCTTTTGGGAAGTAACAGTGCTAGTGATTCCAATTATCGTAAAAATAGTGTACAGGAATATTGCACATGTTTAGAAGTAGTAAGATAAATCTTAAAAAACAAAAAAAAACAAAACCCTCTAGAGTTCTTAGTTTCAAGTTAAATTCAAATTAAATTACAAACTCCTGGCCTACATGGCAAAGACTTCTTTTATATATCATATTCTTTCTTTTTTAAAATGTAAATGCAATTTTCCAGTAAAATAAAAGTACCTGAATTTGCTCAAATGTGCCACACTTACTATATAACTGCATGTTTTTCACTTGATGTTTGTTCAGACCGGACTTCATTCTTCCCATACTTATCTCATCATCTAGCAAATATATCTGCTCAGTAATAATATCGACCAGGATACTAATCCAAGTCAGCCTTCTTCCGTTTCACTTAGTACCTCTTGCTCACTTTTGGCAAAGAACTCGTGTTTATTTCTGATTTCTGATTTCTGTAATAGATGCCTTTAAAAACTGAAAATTAATGTAAGTCAATGACTGTATTTTCTATTTTCTCTGACACTTGACAGATAGCAAGAAAACAATGACTATGTGCTTAGTGAAGGAAAAAAAATGTGTTATTTTTTAATATTTATTTATTTCAGAGAGAGAGAGAGAGAGAAAGAGCTCACAAGTAGGGGAGTAGTAGAAGGAGAGAGAGAAACAGGCTCCCTGCTGAGTAGGGAGCCCAACGTGGGGCCAGATCCTAGGACCCTGAGATCACCACCTGAGCCGAAGGCAGATGCTCAACTGATTGAGCCACCCAGGTGCCCCAGAAAAATATATTATTGAGCCACTTTGACATAAGACTATCTGAATCATTCTAGTTACTAAAACTAAATATTTATGCAGAATCTGTATTCAAAATAGCGTCTAAGAAAATAAGGACATATAAATATCTGAATTAATGATTAACATTTGGCGAAAATAATTTAATTACACTGATCTCATCTCTAGAGTTACTGGCCGAATCCATGACAATCGGAGACAATATGAATTTAGTCCAGCACAAATAAGGACAACAACATTTGATCATACCAGAGTTTGTATAATAGTTTGGCAGTTTATAATTTTGCATGTGGCTATTTACAGGCAGAGCTGCAGATATGTTTTGAGTGCTAAAAGAATTCCCAGAAGGAAGGAAAGTAGTTCCATCAATGGGGAATAAATAAATAAGCAATCAACACCTGTGCATTCAGAAATAGCAACCAGAGAAGAAGTTCCTAGATTAGTTGTAGCTAAGGCTTGACAGTTGTCTTTTATCAAGACAAAAATAACTGGGTACCATAGTCCACAGCTGTGAAAGTACCAGTTTGTTAAAACATATGAGCTTGACATATCAGATTAACAACCTCAACAAAGATTGTACTAGAAGAACATCAAAATGAGTTCCATACTTACTCTGGGGTTGAGGAAAAAAGGAGGGAGGTAGAAAAATGGAATCTTTTTGTTTGTTTGTTTTTGTTTTTAACTTTAGTTTGTTTCTGTTTTTAATTAGTACCAACTAATAAGAATCAACATTTGAAGAGCTACTCCAGTTATTGATGATCAGTCTTAGAGTTTTGGATCATTTGACTGACTTTTTTCCACTTTTAGCTCCTATCCTCAAAATCTCCTGTTTACTGTGACTTGCCCCATCATATACCTGCATACAGCGTGCTCAAGATCCCACAGCTGAAATATGGGTTTGGTGCCCCAAAATAATACTGTTTTAATATACTACGTTTCTTGTGTCCTGTACTTATATGAAAGCATAAATGTATATATTTTTCCTCACACTATTTGTACTTTGCAAATTCTGAATTTAAAAATGCATTATCTTTTATATATTACCTTGAGAGACTGTTTTATTCATCATTTTCTGGACAGACTGTCATATGGTAGATGATGAATAAAGATCTGTTCAGTTTAATGAATAAGCAGATTCATAATTGCATGTTATTGTTAGTGTTTTACTTTAACTCAACAGAGATAAATGCTCGATTGCAGATAGTTTAACTGCTTTGCTTATTTGAGGGTTCATAAAGAGTGGCATAGATCATTCTGAAATTTTGACAAAGGACCCAGGTTTTGTCCTCTCTGGTTTTAGTTTTTTTCCATCAATTATATGCTGAAAAAGTACAAGGCCACAAGTTTAAAATTCTTGTCTTTTTCTAGAAAAAGTCATATTTGTAATAGGCCATTTGGGGAAAATAAGATTACTCAGAAAAAGAAATTTATTTTTTTCTTTCTTTTGGCCAGACTAGCTCTGATGTTTAAGTATAAAAGGGAACTCAGAAATCTGTTTTCATTTTTAATGTTCTCATTCTCTTTATAGAAAAGTTTGGCTCTTTTGATAAGTAGTTTATGGCATGGAAAGAATGATAAGTTGAGAAAACATTCTAAAACTACTCCTAGGAATTATTGTTACTGGATCTTCTACAGAAACTCAATACTATGGACCTTTCTGCATTCAAATCTTGCCAAAAAGTCATATTTCTAACAATTCAATAAGCATCTGAATGACATCCAGGAGCAGAAGGATCCTTTATGTGTAACATCTTTTTTATATGAAATTTTCACTGCATTTTATAGAATGTTATAAAAGTATATATTAGGTGCATCAAAACTGATAAACTTAATATTATTTTGGTAATATGTTAACATGTCAAAGCATACTACAGTATATTCTTGATTGTATTAAAAACAATTTGTTTTACTTTTAATATTTTACCAAGAATTATCTAATAAAGTATTTCTTCTTCATGTTCACCCTTTGCAAAGCAAGATATTTGTCCATCTTAGATTAGCTGTGAAATTCCGAGCTCAAAATATTTACCAGCCTCGTCTTCATGTTTTTCTCAAGATGGATGGAATAACAGCATCTAACCAAAATTCCTGAGCCAGTATTGACTGAAGCATAGGAAATTCCAATTTTTCAGAATCTTTCTAAGCTCCACTGATTCCAACTTAAAATGAAATCAGGGTCCCCCCATCCCCCAACCTGAAACCTGGTGAGCCATTCAGGAAACTGAGCACCCAAGTTATTGTCCAGTGATAAGTACTAATTTTCTATATTCTTAGTCTCTGCTTTGATAACTATTTTTAGAAATAATCATTAAGTCATTGAGCTCAAACTTCTTGCTAGGCGCCTCACATAATTTCTAATTCTTATCACAACTTAGAAAGATGAGTGCTGGGATCCCTGGGTGGCGCAGCGGTTTAGCGCCTGCCTTTGGCCCAGGGTGCGATCCTGGAGACCTGGGATCGAATCCCACGTTGGGCTCCCGGTGCATGGAGCCTGCTTCTCCCTCTGCCTGTGTCTCTGCCTCTCTCTCACTGTGTGCCTATCATAAATAAAATAAATTAAAAAATTAAAAAAAAAGAAAAAAAGAAAGATGAGTGCTATTAAACATATTTGATGAATAAGCAAAATGAAATTCAGAAAAGGGTACTCAAGGTAGTTAGCCAAATGAATTAAATGTAATAACAACAATGTTATTATTAATTACTAGTGATTATATGTTCTTATAATTCTTAATAATTAGTATTAATATATAAAAAACAAATAGAGCTTACTATGGTCCATATACCCTTCCACATGTTAGCTATCTTAAAATCATTCTGTTCATCTCAAAAGTGGCCCATTTTATAAAAAAGAAAACTGAATTGTAGAGAGTCCAAGTAACATGATAGAGCTATTTTAGACAGGTACTAGACCTTCTGGTTGCAAAAATTTATAACCATGTCTACTCCAGTTGGTTCTTCTGACTAGCATTCTAAATCCACTCTAAAATAAATAAATAAATAAAATAAATAAATCTGCTCTAGGACTGAAGATTTACCCCAAACCCTGACTTTGTGGCTGAAAGACAAAGGACTTGGTAATACCAGTGGAATCTGTCTGATTCCACTACTGTTAGATTTTGCATATCTAAGTAGAGATTCTGAGAATAGCTACTGCCTGAGTCGCCACTATGCATGTGATACCTTTTAGATTCACCTATCTGTGGAACTCGAGAGACAACGTTTTCAAACAGGTCAGTTTTTTTCAGAACTTCCACATTTCTCTCCTGAATATCTTGATCATGTAGTATATATATTACACCTACAAAGAGTCAAGATCAGTTCTCTCCTCTGGAGGAATGCAAAAATGTGGACTAGAAAGTTAAATATATGTTTCCTCTATTCCTAAGGAAATGAGACAAAGAAGACCCTGGGTCTACTTTTAGACATGTGGTCCTGACCAGCAATTTAAAATATGATGTTATAGTTATAATATCTGATTTGCATATTAATCTTATAATTCATTTGTGGGAGTCAACGTTTGGACAAAGATTTTTATTTCCACGTAACTGCTATTTTATTCTTTCATTGTTATTTCTACAATGAGAACATAAACTAACATAACATAACATTTTATGCAGGTCATGATGGTCACTCCCCTAATGACATACCTGCTACCAAGCTGTAATAACATGGTACTACCTGCTTTAATCCTATGATGTGATAGTGATTCTGTATGCTAGTGCATGGAGTGAGGAGCAATATGGGCAACCCACTGTAAGAGTATAATTGGTTGAGCTTTTATAGGTCCAGGGTTTTAGTCCAAATTTTGGATATCATTTTCCTTACTATGAAAATCAGTAGGCTGACTGAACTCAATGGTCATTACAGAATTTGGAAAGACCATTTAAAATTTCTAACCTTCACCCTCACTCCAATAAAATAAGGGTCATGACATTTACCACAGAGAGTTGCTGGGAGGTCTAAGTGAGATTTAGTAATTTTAATGTAGTAATTATTCTATAAATATAAGTGCTGTTCTTTCAATCTGTTTCTCCAAGTTTAATTTCTCTTTTTTAAAAAAAAATGATTGATTGATTGATTGATTGATTGATATGAGGGAGAGGAAGGGAGAAAGAGACCCCGAGCTGAGGGAGGGGCAGAGAGACAGAGAGAGAGAGCCCGGGAGAGATGCAAGACCCCCTGCTGAGCAGGGAGGCTGACTCTGGGCTCAGTCCCAGGACCCTGGGATCCTGACCTGAGCTGAAGACAGATGTTTACCCGACTGAGCCACCCCGGTGCCCCACTCCACCTTTAATGACTCTTGAGACTAAGCAAAGTCAGAACCATTCCATGATGCCTCATTTTGCAAATAACCTCTTCTTGTACAAATGCTTTGATCTCAAACTGAACAGCAAATTGAGAGGCTGCTATTTCCGGTAAAAAGTGTAGATCTTTGAAGTTGAATCTATCGGACATGGTGCACTAGTGCCAAGCATTCACTCCGATAGGTTGAAGTTCTCTTGCAGCCTGAGGAAGATAAAGGAGATGTGGTTCCCGTGAGTTATTATCAATGCTTGGACCGGTCAACACGATAGTAAATATCACAGACTTGAGAAAAAAAATAGGTTTCCAAAGGCCTATTGGAGTATAGAAATTTTGAAATGCATTTGTTACATTAATATTGTGATCCTGCCAAAAAATAATAAAACTAATAAAAAATTTAAAAAAATATTGTGTTACCACCAGAGTAACTTTTCTGTCCCTAATTATTTTCAGGATTTTATTTTATGAAAGACTTAATTAGATCAGAAATAGAATCTGCTTATATTCGTGACTACATGGAGCATTTCACAAACCAGAATATCACCAGCAGTGAACAGCACAGTGCTAGGAAATTTTTCAGATGATACTTGGCAGTAGTATACTGTTACCTTCTAGTGAGCATTGTTATAAATACCCATTTGACTCCGCCCAAAAAGAAAGTACCTGAAGAATCTGCCATGACAGATGTCATAGAGAGCAATTCTGAAATCCTGGAAGATAGTTACTTAAATGCCATGACACTTACATAGGAGTGTATTTTTTAAAGCAGTTCTGGGACATGTGTAACTTATGTTGGGGGAATATTCTCCAGGAATCTTTTGTGTTTCTGCACTATTTGTGGACAGAAACATAATGGACTTTAGTTTTCACTATCTTTACCAAGATTGTGTGCATACTGATTGCTTTGGATATAGAGGAAGTATCTCCCACTGGAGGAAATAGAAGGTGCGGTAACTTACTATCCAGTATTCTAAACACAATTTTTCTTTCTTTTTTTTTTTTTCACAATTTTTCTTTCTCCCTAGAGTATAGGGTGGGTGTGCTTACTGACCATTGTATACAATTCCAATTTCCTATACCCAGCATTCCTCTCCAGTAACTCAACCCACCGTGTGTGCATGTCTCACCTTTATGCTGTCCTGTAGGAATTGCAGCTCAGGGGACCAGAACAAGAAAATGCTGACACTGTCTAATGCTATTTCTATTACATCCCTTCGGTTCTGATGTAGGATTTGCATGTTTTCTTCTACCAAACAAGAAACTCTCTCAAGGTAACATCAAACTGGCAAGATCCTTCACTGTTCTTAACAACTCATTTATCCCAAATCAACCAGAGAATGTCTGATTTTATAGGAATATACAGTTAGATAGGAAATCTTTCTGGTTGTAGAATTCTGTCTTTATCTAAAAGTTACATGATCAAAGTAACAAAGAAATAATTATTGCCAAGGATATGATTGTATCTCAGATTTATTATTGCTTCTGTAGTTATTAGCAATGTCTAACAGAGTTAGATAAGGTTAGTGGTCGCTTGTTGCACAGATAATTTTTGTTTCCGCATACAAGTAGCATATCTATTGTCTTCTGGACTATTACCTATAAACAGTGAAATCAACTAATTTGTACCTGAATTACTGGTACCTAACAGTAAGTAGCACATAATAGATTTCTTAGAAAAGAGGGTGGATTTAATGTGAATTAAAAGAAGAAAAATATGTTTATCAAAAGGTCAACATAAATTAGGAAGGAAAGACCATAGATCATTAAAAAGATCATTAAAAAGAACTTTTCTGTTCTAAGAGAAGAAACTTGCCTTTTGCTAACTTTTTTCCATAAGTCCATAAGAAATCCACAGTAGTAGACCTCAAAAGTTCTTTGTGAAAAGGTATTTCCTTCTGCCTTACATAGTTCTATTCTTAAATGCATAGAAAGTTGAGTTTATAAAACTAAGCTACCTGTGACTTCCACCAGGAAACCTATTATAGAACCCATCTTTCAATCCAGAACATTTCCTTGTTATCTTTTCCAGTCAGTATCTCCCCTGTGGGAAAACAGTGACTGTTCTGATTTCAACCACCATAGATTAGTTTTGCCTGTTTTGGAATTTCAGAAAATAAGAATGATCCAATATGCAGTCATCACATAAAGCTACATTTATGCTGCGAAATATCTGTAAGATATATGCTCAGGGTCGCACATAATAATTATGTGTTTTGTGAATGAGTACAGTTAGTGATACGGAAGTTTAAATCATTTATATCCTTACTGAAAATATTTGTCTTTACTTATTCTAACAGTTATTAGGCAAAGATAGTCGACTTTTTGGAGTGATTCCATAAATAATAAATTATGAGGCCATTTAATTATATGGGAATTTGGGAGAAAAATGTCATGATAGAGTACAAATGTTGTAGTTCAAGTATATAAAGTTTGAGATATCAGTGAGACATTTATGTAAAAGTATTGAGTAGGTAGCTGTAAGTTTGAGAAAATAAGTTAAATCATATAAAAGAATTAGTATAGTTCTTGGAACATAGTAATTGCTTAATAATTATAAAGTGCTATAATAACTATATGACTTGAAGATTATTCTTTTTTATTTCTGTCCTTGATTATGAATAATAAGGATCTTCTTAGATCCTTATTAGAGTTTGCACTACTGTCTTGGGAAAACAAAGCTCTTGACTTTCAATCCAATTATATAAGCTTTTAGGCAAACTTGAAAAGAAAACTCTTACAGGAGAGGAACTCTTACTAATATTTTTTAATGTATGATTTTATCTTCATTATATTATGTTTAGATTTATTAGATACCTATAATGGAAAACTATGGAATACATATTCTTCTCAGTGATGTAGCATATCCCCCATGCTATACCATAAAACTCAAATTTTGGTAATTTTAACAGGATTAAATAATAATAATATAAGAATATTCTCTGATAAAAATAATATTGAATGAAAAGTATTTATTCTTTGGAATTACTGAGATTTCCTATTTCCTCAGACATTATACTTCCATCTAACTCACCTCTTTTTTTCTTTTCTTTATATGATACTTCTTAGCTTTTATTGCTATGTTTCTTAGCTTTTATTACTATGTTACTTATTTTGCCTTTTAGTTAAGTAACATCAAGAGCATTGTCAGAAAAAGCATTTCTCTTTTGACAGAGAAGGATCTGAATTCCACAGGTACAGTATCTCAGACAATGACTAGTTCCAGAACCTCAGTGTAGCAATGTGTATATAACATGGAGTGGAATGAAGATCAAAGCCATGGAACAATGTGGTTCTAGATGTGGCAGCTATGTAGTCATTGGATCCATCCACATTGAGGGCAGATTGAGGAATATTGGGAGTCCAGTAGCAACACTCACATTGAGTGAGAGTTAATGGTCTCAGATGATGTTCCTATGGAGAATGGGTGGAAAGCATGGGCTTCAGAGAAGAGCTTGTAGAAAAAAATGGAATGAGGGGCACCTGGGGCTCAGTTCGGTTAAGCTTCAAACTTTTGATTTCAGCTCAGGTCATGATCTCAGGATCCTGGGGTCCAATCCTGCATCAGGCTCCATGCTCAGTGGGGAGTCAGCTTAAAATTCTCTCTCTCTCCCTCTGACCCTCCCCCCATTATACTGTCTCTCTAAATAAATAAATAAATAAATAAATAAATAAATAAATACATACATACATACATACATAAATACATAAATAAAATCAGTCTCTAAAAGAAAAAGTGGAATAAAAATGTTTTGAAAATAGCATTGGAAAGTGACAGAGTTTGTACAAAAGTGATTTTGTAGATTAGAAAGTGACTAAGGATTTCCTTAGTCCTAGGAGAGGAGAAAGGTGCTAGAGAACATAACTCTGTGTATGAGATTACTTAGTCTTTCTACAGTCTCTATTGACCCCCACCTGCAGAATGTGCTCTTTCCATTTTCCAGATGGGAAAGGACTTCACAGCTTTGTCATTAGTATTCTTTGGCAATTTGTTAGATTCTGCAGATCTTACAAGGAGCAAGTGTTCTTCTAGATCTAAAGTGGCAAGGGTTATATAAAAGTTGTCAGAATACAGGCAACTATTTTTTTTTTTTAATTCTATTCTCTCTACAGAGCATATGGAAGAATAAAAGGGTCAGAACCCCAAAGCCTGGAAGGCTGAGGCTTGCTGTCATTTTTATTCAAATGAATCATTTATTAAACTACTCTGAACCCCCTGGTGTATTCCTTCCTTAGCTTTCTTTTCATTGGATACACAAGGGACTAACAAAAGCTGCATCTCTCATAAAACCTGTTGTTGGTTTTTTGCCTGAAAAATTATAAGAAGTGTGAAGGAGGGATAAAATGTGGTGTTTTTTTTTCCTTCAAAGTGAGAATATTTGAATTATTATTAATTATTGATTAAAAAATCACATATCTATGTCATTATTCAGACCACTTGAATAAAAATTATTTGGATTGAGGCCTGGAATCTGGATTTTGATACTTGTCCTTGAATCTCTTATGAACCCTGATACTTGAGAGTCACATACTACTTCTAGAAGTAGTCATGGAAATGTGTACCAAAGTAATTTGCTCATTTTAGTATCACTTGGCTTATCCCTCAAATGCTATCAGAGATTAGTTTTCTTTTACATGTAATTTAACATCTGATTAATGCATAAGTAAAATTTTCCAACTTCATTGCAGAAAAATATATTTCATGATGCAGTTCAGTTAGTTAGTTAATGATTCCTGAATTAAATGATTTATAGCATATGAATCATAATTCTAATGCATTTGGCTTTATGGTTGGAACCATTCTCTATTCTTTGAACCCTTCAGAGGAGGGTAGAACATATTTTGTCAGAAAGTATCTCATGGAGAAATAATTAGGAGAAAGTTTTCTCTCTTGCCAGAAAAAAAGGGGAGGCATTGTGAAGAACAGTGATAAAATTAAAATCCAGTAGATCAAGATAAGTAAATCCTAAATTTATTTGAGCAAAAATTACCAAAGTCCTGGGAAGCTCATAATATCAAAAACTATGCAGTATTTTCTGTTGAACCAGCGTTCCCAACACTGGGTATTCTCTAAGAGGAAAGAAATTTGTTGCTAGATAAGAAGAATAAACTGCTAATAATATCACTAAACCACTATTAAGGATGTCCATGGAATGTTGAAAATGTCTGAGATATTGACATATATGGCCATTAATCTTATTATGAGTCTATATTTTTTTGAATCTATATTTTATACATTGATGACCTTGGTATTTCAAAGAGGTGAAATTCTAATTTGGTTTTATATTCACCTCATGTCTGTGAGTATCTCAAGGAAGGAACAGTGATCCAAAGAACAAATTAAACAAATCATGGTGATTATAAGTAGGTCAACTAGACAAAATATAACTGGACTCCAGCAACACTTAAGCAAGTGCTCTTTTGATATACTCCATAAAAATTGTAGATACTTGGAGATGGAAAAAAATAAATTATATACATATTTAACTGATTAATTGCAGTAACGTGACTATGCTCATGTAATTAATTTGTGCCAACAGTAATAGAATTCTCTACTGACATAAGTGTTTACTGTCAACTATTTCCTAATTATTTTTAACTAACCTAGATGAAGATATAAAATTGATTTTTGAACAAGAAATTGGAAAGAGGATGTAGTATAGTAGACTCAAGATCCAAATACATTTGATTTCTTGGAAAATGAGCTAAATTTAACAAGATGGCATATTGGTTTTCCTTTATTACTATGTCACAATTTACTCCCCAAGGTTATGTTTTAAAATTGCACATATATATTACCTCATATATGCTTTGAGTCAGGAGTCCAGTTCGGGCTTAGCTTCATCCTTTGTCTTAGGGTGGGGCTGCCAGATAAAATATAAGGCACTAGCTACATTTGAAGTTCAGATAAACAGCTTATTTTTAAAAAACATGTTTGCCTCAAACTCTTATGGAGCATACTTATATCAAAAAACTATTTGTTGTTTATCCGTGTCCAAAGTTAACTAGGCATCTTTCTTTTTATGTGTTTCTTTCTTGCTTCCTATTTTCTACAACTGCACTTCAAGTTCTGTCACGTGATTGGAATCAAGGTATTAGCCAGTGATAAGGTTTCCTCTGAGAGTTTAACTTGCAAGGTCTGCTTCTAAGTCCCTGTGGTTTTTGGCAGAATGCAGTTCACTGTCAATTTTTGGACGGAGAGTCTCAGTTCTTCACCATAGGTCACCCTTAGTTTTGTTTTTTTGTTTTTTGTTGTTGTTGTTGTTTTTCAAGTGGACTTGTCCAACAGATGACAATTAATAGGAATGTATGAGAGGTCTTTTGCTAAGAGCCCTCCAACTAATTATGCCAATTCACAAGGGTTGGGATCTTGAAAGGGCATGGAAAAATATTTGGATTTTTTTTTTCTCAATGGTTACTTTAAGATGATTCAGTGGTATTATTTGGCCACCAAACTAGAAATAGAACATCCACGAGGGAAGTGACACTTCTCTAGTCTCAACAGACAACAACTATGATCCTGTATTCTGCTCTGAACACCATGCTTTTTATTTATTTTTTTTATATTTTATTTATTTATTCATGAGAGACAGGGAAAGAGCGAGAGAGAGGGAGACAGGCAGACACAGGCAGAGGGAGAAGCAGGCTTCCCACAGGGAGCCCAATGTGGGACTGGATCCCGGGACCTCGGGATCATGCCCTGAGATGAAGGCAGACACTTAACCACTGAGCCATCCAGGCATTCCAACACCATGCTTTTGAAAGAGTATCAATAAACTGGAAATAGCTAGATTAGCAAAGAAGTTATAGAATATATGATTTCTTTTTGGAATAGTGAAAATTCTTTGGCAGGATTTCCTAAAGCTAGACTAGGGGTAACATGATAAATATTCTCAACTTTTTGATGGGCTGTTACATGGAGAAGGGACTGAAATGTAACTGTAGGACTTTAAAGGAAGACATGAATAACTGATTGGAAAATACTAAAGAAAAATAATCAACTTAAATTATGAAAGACATCTAATATATCTTGCTCAAAATTAAATGGGATGTGTATAGAATCAGTGCTATCAAAATCAGTACCAGTGTTCAAATGTATTTATCTGATAAAAAATTGCTTTTTTAAAAAGATTTTTATTTATTCATTTGGCAAGAGAGAGAGCAAAGCAAGGGGAGTAGCGGGCAGAGGGAAAGGGAGAAGCAAGCTCCCCAATGAGCAGGGAGCCAGATGTGGGGCTAGATCCTAGGACCCTGAGGTCAGAAGCTTAACTGACTGAGCCATCTGGGTGCTCTTTCTGATAAAAAAAAATTCTGTAGAAATTTGTTATATCAGTGTTTGGATCAGATAACTTTGCATATTTATTAAAACTCTTAAATTATTTCGTGCTAGATAATCTTTTTAATAGAAGAGATAGGGAATCCCTGGGTGGCTCAGCAGTTTGGCACCTGCCTTCGGCCCAGGGCGTGATCCTGGAGCCCCGGGATCGAGTCCCACGTCAGGCTCCCTACATGGAGCCTGCTTCTCCTTCTGCCTGTGCCTCTGCCCCTAAATAAATAAAATCTTTAAAAAATAATAGAAGAGACAAAAATAATAAAGAAAAAAAACAACTTGAGGGTATAAAATGAAATTTCCCAAATAGAAAAAAAATATAAGAAAGCAAACAATATCATATCCGTCTTTTTCGTGGATTCCAGGTTGCATAAAATGGACAAATTAATAAAAAAAAAAACTAAGGCTGTTTAGTTTAAAATCTACAGATTGTTTGGTTTAACATTTGTTTAGAACCAACTGGGCCGAATCATTTTTTCTTTATCATTTGTTTTACATAGTTTCCTGACTTAACCTATCAGTAAAATTTATCATTTGATGTTCCTAAAGTATTTCTCTATAGACCTGACTCACCTTTTTAAAAATGCAATGCTTTTGACTCACTTAAAGCAAGATATTGAGAACCATGCCTAACACACCCCCCTCCCAGAGAAAGTTGCAAGATATATAAGCATTCAGATTTACACAAATCAGAGACTGGGGAAATAAAACATTTACAAATACAAAGGGAGGTTTAAAAATTAAGTATTTTATTATTTTGGTAAGAGAAACCACAACACAATAAATATGTGTTTAATACCACTAACAACAAAAAATTCATAAAATTATTTTGAAATGTGAGAATTAACAGTCCAAAACACTTCTATTAATACTATTTTTCTTCATTTTTAGCAGCATAGGTGTTTAATACATCTTCAAAGTTCAATATTTTTGTTATACTGTTTCCACAGAGAACATTAAAGAGATCATGTTTCATTCCTCTAGCTTGGCTGATTTTAATATTTTTCATTTCTTTCAGGTTCACAACTCTTCAGTGGTAGTGCCGTATAAATGTTTAGCATCATTGAAAAATGGGCAAAATCTCTATCGAGTGTCTTTCATATACAAGCTCTACCATTGTGTTGATTTTTCTAAATTTGGCTCTTTGTAATTTACACCTTGTACCTCATCTCATGCCTGTGTATTTCTGGCCTTTAAAGCAGCGGGAAGAGTTCATACTCTGAGATAAACTCCAGCCTTAGATGTGATACTCGCCTGTTGAGTCAATAGAATGAAAGATTTTTCTATAATAATATGGGTAATAACAATAACTTAGCTACACACAGTGGGAATGCAAATCATGCATACACATTATATGTTTGATACACACGTATACATATACATACACATATATACATTATATAATTAGTACATATACACATATGCACCTGCACATTATATTTAATGCGTATCTACACACACATATACACATATGTGTACACACATATACTTTTAGTACTAAACCTACACCAAATGTACATGGAAACCCAAACTCCACTCAACCCAAACTAACTTTACATCAAATTGGTGGCAGATATACCTGGAGCTACTTCAGCACTACTCAATGGGCAATGTGATGAAGGGGACTTTGGAATGACACAATAGCCTTATTGTATCCTAAAATATTTCAGCTGTTCAAATTTTATAAAAATCTTTGTCCATATAAAGACATTGCTTGAGAATCTGCCAAGGCCCCAGGTAACTGAAAAAAGTCAGAAACCTTGAAACTTTGCTTTCCGTTCCATTTCCTATATGATAAATGTTGTGGTCAAATTTGTCTCAATAAACTATTGCTAACACCAACTTCTGCAGGACAAAAGGAAGAGGCCAACCATGGGTGGGGGTAAAGGCTCAAGTTCAGAAGGAGAGAGAAATCTTAGATAAATGAGTCTTGAGCAAAAAATAAGGGTAATAACGGACACAGAGTGCTTTGGACTCACAAAGGAAGAAGGAACTACTTCCAGCACAGATGGATTCAGTAAACTACACTTAAGCAATAGGTAATGGTGGAAATACACTAAATTCACATTTATATCAGCCAAAAAAAAAAAAAAAAAAGTGGGGGAAACTGAGACAATCATCCAGAAAAATACTGTATAATCAAAATTGGAATTGGTCAAATAGAACAAAGTGATGGGATGAAATTGCATACGGTTTGACAGCATCTCATGAGATAAAAGTGAACATGAAGAGAGATTTCTGTGGAGAAGACCAATTTAGATGTTTTACAATCCTGTAGGAGACATTTTCATTTAATATATCCTGTCATTTTTTTTTCAGAGGCACCAAGAAAAGAGGCATACTCTTATAAGAGAATGCCACATTCAATTGTGGATGACAGTTTGTTAATAGACACATTCTGAAATAAATTATTACATGGTAATAATAGTTGCTAACTTTTATAAATACCCTAAATTAGGAATTGTATTGAGCATTTTTCATGTATTATCTAATTCTTTTTTTTTTATTATTTGAGGATAGTTGACACACAATGTTACATTAGTATCAGGTATATAACATAATAATTTGACAAGTTTGTGTGTCAGGCTATGCTCACCACAAGTGTATTATCTGATTTAATCCTCTAAAAAATCCTAAGAGGATGCCAATTACTGCTTGAATTTACAAATGACACTGATGCAAATAGATCTGTATTGCTTACATAAATGATGATGATATAAAAAGAATGCAATAATTTCCTTGGGAATTAAAGAAAATCACACCAAAATATATATAACAAATGAAACATGACCTCAAATCTCATCTATTTTCTCCAATTGGACTTTCTCACACATAGCCTCTGGAATCAGTTTATTTGTGGTCTTCAATATTAGATTTCAGTTTGGTAATCACATTCACTCTTCTTTGCTGAAAGGTTTTCATAAGATCAGTCAGTTGTGTTACATCTTCTGTGGCCCAACCTTTTACATTTCTAGGCCCAAGTTATAAACCCCAAGACCCACCTCATTTGGGTCTGCTTAACCCCATGAGTCATCTGATCTTCAGTTAGGACTTGAACTTATTTTATTATTGGCATAAATTCTATCCTAAATGAAGAGAGGCATGGACAAGGAATCATATTAAAGATGTGAAAAATAAAGCCTTGAAATCATGTGGTTCTGTGGTATGGAGCTGGGGTTAGGAATATTGTGCTTGGAATACTGCATCATACTTCATCTTTTCTCGGGCTTTCACTGACTAGCTTTGTGCTTGTGAGTGATAATACCTATCTGGATGATCTGAAGGCAAATTTTCCGTATAATTGCCCAATTAATAACTTTAGTATACACAGTTTTTATATTTATGATTATCAAACTGTGCTTCATCTAGTAGGGCAAATACACTTTGGAATGGCATAGAGCTCCAATCAATTTTGAAAACGAAATACCCTTAACATTTTGTAAAATATTTTATTTATTTATTTGAGAGAGAGAGAGAGAGCAAGAGCAGGAGTGAGTGGGGGACAAGGGGCAGAGGGAGAAGGAAAAGGAGAATCCCTGCTGAGCAGAGCGCACAAGGTGGGGCTTGATACCAGGACCCCGAGATCCTGACCTGAGCAGAAGGCAGATGCTTAACTGACTGAGCCACTGAGGCACCCCACCCTTATCACATTTTAAGCTAGTAGCCAAAATGATTAAAATTATATTTCCCTTTCATTCATGAAAATGAAAAGATAAAAGACTTAATGAACTATGAAAGCATTGAAAATCACAGATGGTGGGTTTTCCATAACTTGATATATTCAATATTCTAATCTTTATATTTTTTTACAATTTCTAGGAATTAAAAACATTTTGTATGCTAAAAATATTGGGATATACAATGTAAAGAAAGAAATATATTTTGTAAGAAAGTATATGAACAGGTATTAAGTCATTCAAACAGTAAATATTAAGTGAATACTATTTTGTCAGGTAGTATGTCAGCATCCTTATTCAGTTTAGTGGATAGAATAATAATACATACAAGATTTTAACTGAAATCCTAGTTTATACTTGTACTTAGATTTCAACTGAAATCCTAGTTTATTAAGCTCATAATATATACTTTAGACCTAGTCCCTACGTATCCCTAAGACCCAGTGGATTTAAGAAATTGGGAACCTCAAGTGAGATCTGGCCACAAAACTCATTCAGAAAAACTAGTAGGTCACTAGAATAATCTCTGTGTACAAAAGAAAGCACTAGGTAGAAATGTCCATGAATACTTGTTTTCTAATTGTCTTGGTGTATCTCATATTTTAAATCTCATTCTTACCACCACAGAAGAAATAATTATTTTTCTTTTTTTAATGGATACAATTGAATTAAAAATATGATTTTCATTCCCACATCTTTAAAATTGTACTTTCTTCCATCATGTTACTTGGAAACAGAGTCCTTTATGACTCTATACACTTTATTCAGTAACTTCACCCATTCCTTCAAAGTGCACTAAAGGTACTTGCTTTCTCTGTGTGTATGTAGAGTCTAGTTTGTTTTACTTCTTGCCTCTCTCTAAGAGTGGATTCCCTGATAGACCATGTTGTTTTATCATGCGTTATGTACTTTAGTAATATCCTCCGACAAATGTGGCTGTGTGCATGCTCACGTGCATGCAACATATGTGTGCTCTTGGAAATGTCCAAGAGCTGAAAAGTAGTTGAAAAGAGCCTTGGTCAGTCCAAACCCAATAAACAATTAGTTTGGAAAATACTTTATTATGGGAAGTGTTTTCTTGAGAATGTTTTTTTTTTCCCCAATTCAGTCATTGTTGCAAAACAATGCAAGCTAGAAATTGATTAATCTCTTTTCAGTTCAAACTAATTGGATTTAAGGTACAAAGCACTTCTGCTAAGAGAAAATTAAGATTGTATTTTACTCTTTGCTTTTTATTTAATGATTTATTTGAACTTGTTACAATTACTTAGATCTTTCTGTTTTATATCAACCTATAGAATAGACACTGTGTTAAAACTATATAGTTTAGACTTTCAAATCCACTGTTATAATAAAATTTTCTCTGTAGGAATTCTTTCTTCTTATGGGTTGCGTTATAATTGTTAGTGTCAAACAGGAAGTAACTTGCAGGAAGGAATACAAGGAATTATTCTCTTTTTTTTTTTTTTTTGAGAATGAGAAAGATGATGAATAAACATTTGATGAGAAGTACATACTCCAAAACCTATTGATGCTTTCAGTACCTATTAATGTTTTCACACACACAAACACACACATACACTCACCAGCACACACGTTTAGCTATGTGGGTTTTGGGAATGTTTCTCAAACTCTATGAGCTTCAGTTTTCTCATTTGAAAGGGAGGAAAAAAATCTATAAGCAAGTTCTAAGACACAATAGGAAAAATAACTCCACGTGCTTAGCAATTCTCTGAATGAAAAGAGCAATGCAGGTGGACCAATAGGTTCTATAGCTGATGACAGTAGTAATTATCTTCACTCTGGATGATTGCTAAATTGCCCTGTATTTAGATAGCAGCATTATTATTTAACGCATTGATGCCCAAGGTCATCTCTTTGCAAAATTATTTAAAGTAAATTTATACAATTTGCAGACGATCAAGGCAATGAAAATGAAAATATGTAAACACTTCCATTTATAATTTTTTTAATAAAAAAATGAAGTAGGAAGTTCATGTGCTGGAGATGCAACAAGAAAATTATGCCTTTAAAATACTAAGATTCATGATATATTTTAGAATACATATGATTAAAAGGAGACCTTAAATGATATTTAATTGGGCAGCCCTGGTGGCCCAGCGGTTTAGCGGCACCTTCAGCCTGGGGTGTGATCCTGAAGACCCTGGATCGAGTCCCATGTCAGGCTCCCTGCATGGAGCCTGCTTCTCCCTCTGCCTGTGTCTCTGCCTCTCTCTCTGTGTATCTGTCATGCATAAATAAATAAATTTTTAAAAAATGATATTTAATCACTTTTTTCCAATCACATTTTAAGAATACGTCTACAACAATAATTGTAACAGCAGCTACATCACTACTACAAATAGTACTACTACTGATATGAATGGTAGTTGATATGTATTAAATTCTAGCTATTTATGAAGCATTGTGCTGTTTAGTTTCCTGGCTTCATTTAATCTTATGATACTTTTTAATAATTGCTTCTTATAAAGATGAAGAAATGGAAGCAAAAGTCCAGAGCAAATGGCCCTAAACCACCCAGTGGGTAATGCCAGAGTTATCAACTCCAGTCTTGTCAATTCCAGAGTCCAATTCTTAACAAATATGGTATAATGTCGTTAAGGAATGAGAGTATCTAACAAAATATATATTTTTTCATATGTATGTATTTTCTACTGCTGCCATAAAAATTTCCAAAAACTTAGCAGCTTAAGAACTCAAACATTTATTATCCTGTAGTTCTGAATGTAAGAAGCCCCATACAGTTCTCACCAGGCTCAGACCAAGGTGTTGGCATAGATGCATTTCTTTCTGAAGCCCTAGAAAAGAATCCCTTCCCCTGCTCATTCAGATTTTAACAGATTTCAGTTTGAAGTAGTTGTAAGCACAGGTCCCAGGTTCCTGGTGGCCATGGGCTAGGGCTGCACTCAGATTCTAGAGCCTTTCTCTCCCCTTGCACGTAGCTGCCTGCATTTTGGAGTCACCAACAAGAGTCTCATTCTTCTCAGATTGCAGCTGAGAGTTTTTCCACTTTTAAGACCTCACATGATTACACTGGTCCCATCCGAATAATTCATTCTATTCTCGTATCCAGGTTATCTTCCTGAATCACATCTATAAATTCCCTTTTGTCATTTAAGGTAACAATATTCACAGGGGCTGGGATTAGGGTGTGGACATCCTGGGGGTTCATTATTCTGCCTATCACAAAAATCACTGAAGGTTGACCTTAAAGCACAACTTTGGGTGTCCTTTCATTTGTTATCATCACCATCATCATCATCATCATCATCATCAGACACATCAAGTTCAGCCAAGCAATAATTAACAGAACAAAGATACCTCATTTTTTTTAATTTATTTTTTATTGGTGTTCAATTTACTAACATACAGAATAACCCCCAGTGCCTCATTATAATCAGTATTTACTGCGTGCATGTGCGACTGTGTGCGTGTGCATGTGTGTGTGTGTGTAATAGAGGGCGTAAAGGGACAGTGGAGGGCAAGGCAAATATTTACAAAGTGGTAGAGTCTGCATGAGTCTAGATTTAATTTGCAGGAAATATTCTAGAATTGTTTTAAATTTTTTTTTTTAATTTTTATTTATGATAGTCACAGAGAGGAGAGAGAGGCAGAGACATAGGCAGAGGGAGAAGCAGGCTCCATGCACCGGGAGCCTGATGTGGGATTCGATCCCGGGTCTCCAGGATCGCGCCCTGGGCCAAAGGCAGGCGCCAAACCGCTGCGCCACCCAGGGATCCCTAGAATTGTTTTAAACTATTCTGCCCTTCCACTCCATCTGCATATGTTCCAAATTATCCAAGGTAATATGTGAGAAGGAAAACAAAATCTCATTTAGTAGATGGAAGAGAAGTTTTATTCAGGTCCCAAATTTCAGGGCAGATATACCCTGGGTTGGTGTTAGATATGTACATTCTCTTTCTCTTTCTCTCCTTTTCTCTCTCCTTCCTTCTCTCTCTTTTCTCTATCTCCCCTCCCACCTTCCTTTTTCTTTCCCTCCCTCCCTTTTTTTTTGCTGTTTTCTTCCTTTTTTAAAATTTCTCTGCTTTTCATTATTTTTAACCTAAATAAACGATCTATAAATGTATGAAATACTGGGAAGTTTGGTCTAAAGAAAAGTAATTTACCATGCCTTCATCATCCCATCCACAAAAGACATTTTTCAGATATAAATGGACTCAGCAATTACCTAACATACATGAACAAATATAAGTTAATTCTCCCATCACAAAATGGCAACACACAACCATAAGAATGTCTACTTTGCCAGCACCTCCACCTCTACTTCCTGCCCATCACCTCCTCAGTTAGCTCTCCGTTCTGAAAAACAGCCTTAGGGCCACGGTAAATATTCAGTTATGTGGCAAATCTTATAATTAGTTGTTCCAAAGCCCATGCCAATTATTTAAAGATAGTACATAAAATCTTGATTCTTTTTTTTTGGAAAAAAAAAAAAAGCTTATAAGAAAATGCATTAATCTATTATGCAGCGGTAGAATTTTGAGGTAGAATGGAGGTGAAGAGAGCATTGCCATTGAAACTTCCTTTGTTTTGGAAACAAAGGAGGATGAGCACTTTAGTTACATAGATACTGTAAGACAAATATCCATCCTTTATTGTTTTCATTGTCATTTGTCAATTATCTACAAAAATCCTAAGGTCCTTGACTTTGAAAACAGTCTTAGTATTCTATTTTCTTCATTAATACTACTAATAATAATATCAGGCTGTCTTTAGATAGATTTACTCTTGAGAAAGGAAGATAAATCATTTCACAAAGAGAACTTTCCTTGACTGCTGATGACTCACCACATGGGACTCATTCAGGTTGAATATCTGAGGCTTTGAGAAACTTATTGCTGACTTTTGGTGATTGTGTGACATAATTTGCCTTTATCTCTCATTTTACAGTGTTAGGTAAGGTGGGAATTAGTTGTGTTGAGCATCTCTAGGTACGACTTGTATCATATACCTGAGCATGAATGGCTGCAGAGAGGAAAACAACATAAGAAAATAGGATGCTTCTGTGACCCATTCAGGCCTTCCTGCAATACGGTTAAAACTAACTGACTCATTTCAGGATGGAGGTCCTTGGAAATCTCGAGAAAGGGAATTTCCAGGAAAAGAATGACCTACTCATAATTTGTGGGGTGGGGCTTAAGTCATATTAAAGGGGATGCAACTTGACTTTTTACCTAAACTACTAAAACAGATCATATCAACTCCAGCCTATTAGGATTGAACAATGTTTGCATCTGCAAACACAGCCCTGATAGAATAGTAATAATCAGAAATAAGTTCAAATTCTTTGGAATCAGTTCTTAATTTTAGAAAACATTATAAATTTTTATAAAGCATGTTTAAAAGAAATAACCAGAAAGAGAAAATTATTTGGCAAAATCTTCTGGAGCACAGAAAATTCCAGTTCAATTTTATCAAACTTATCAGGCTGGAAGTTTCTGTATTGGTTAGTTAATAAGAAAGCAAGCTCTGGAATAAGACTGCCTGGGTTAGCATTTTGACCCTATCCTTTTCTTGCCATACGGACATAGACAAGTCACTTAAACCTCTCTTCACCTTGGTTTCCTATCTATAATATGAAAAAAAGAATAATAGTATCAACCTTACATGTTTGTTGTGAGGTTTAGTTTAGTTAATACATGCAAAAACTTAGCTTAATTCATGTTAGATGATCAATGATATTACCAAGTGTATGTTGACCCTCAATTATTTCTCCATAAGAGGTGCTTTCGTTCAACATATCCTTTTTTTTTTAAATAAAGATTTTATTTTTTTTTAATTTTTATTTACTTATGATAGGCACACAGTGAGAGAGAGAGGCAGAGACACAGGCAGAGGGAGAAGCAGGCTCCATGCACCAGGAGCCTGACGTGGGATTCGATCCTGGGTCTCCAGGATCGCGCCCTGGGCCAAAGGCAGGCGCTAAACCTCTACGCCACCCAGGGATCCCATCATTCAACATATCCTAAAGCCTTATGTGTCTCAATTCCACCAATTTCTATGATGTTTTTTTTTACTGATAAAGTAGATAAATGTGGAAGCTTTGAGGTGATAATATGTTATCATCTGTGGTCAAGGAAAAAACAAAACAAAACGAAACACAAAAAAAACAAAACCTCATCTTGTTTCTGGCTCAAGGGAAGAAAAGTATAATCATGCCAGATTAGGTAACAGAGATGCTATAAAACATGATCATAATACATGGACTTCAATTCCAGCAAATTATGACATTGCAATGCATTGTTTAAATTGAACACTGCATTCTGCATAAGATTCTCTAATTTATTTCTGATATCAATTGCAACTTTATAAACATGCAAACAGAGTTAGCATCAACCAAAAGAATTTAAAGAGCTAAAACTTTTGAATAAGACCACCAAGTTGCTAGCAGCCCCAAATAGGAATTTTTCGGTAACTGTCAGGAAGATCACTGTAAAGGGAACTGCCTAATATATATATTTTAAAGATACGGACTCAGGCTAAGATCCTGAAATTCTAAAGCTTAAGCCTCTTTGTGGAAAATAATGAGTGTAATGTCTAATACCATCAGAATCCTCAGGTATGACAGGATTCTTCTATCCCTAAAATTGATATTTTCACCATTTGAACAAGGCCCAATATATTATGGCAAGCATTGGAAAAGCATTATCCATCATGTGTAGTAACAGTTCAGAAGGAAGAACTGAGAGAGTTTCAAGAGAGCTCTTTCAATCCCAGGGGAGGATGCCTTTTAATATGGCCAAAACAGTTTACTGAGATGCCAGAGGTATGCCAGGCACCATGCTGCAAGAAGAAAGAAGTTATTTAGTTATTTGTATCCTGAGGATGTACAGTGCTTCAGGAGAAGCGTCCGAGTTGAGAGACTTAGTCTGGGATTTAAGAGTGTCAAGATCCACAGATCTGTGCAAGTTCCATTACTGCTCATCAGAGAGAGAAGATGCTTGCTTATGCACCAGGCTCAGAAGAGTAACTGAAGGGAGCTGCTAGGATATAGTGGATCAAGGAATATTTATAGAGCTGTTTCAATAGCTAAAGACAAGAATAAGTGGGGCACTTTGAGTGATATCCTAAATATCAGTCAATGGATATTTGCTTTGCATTTCCAAGGAAAATGTACCCTGAGTCACTAAGTGGAAAACCTCACTCATCAAAATGACAGAGAGTGAGGAGCAAAGGGAGAGTAAGTCTTCTTGAAATGTGTAAAAATGAGGAACCAGCCTAAAATGTGAGGAATATAATATCCCAATAAGATTCTTGGTGGGGAGAGAGGAAGATAGATGTGGATTTTTCCCTATGAGGCTTAAAATGGATAAGAAATGGAAAAAAGATGTGATGCCTGGGTGGCTCAGCAGTTGAGCATCTGTCTTTGGTTCAGGGCATGATCCTAGAGTCCCAGAATGGAGTCCTCCATCGGGCTCCCTGCATGGAGCCTGCTTCTCCCTGTGCCTATGTCTCTGCCTCTCTCTCTGTGTCTCTCATGAATAAATAAATTTAAAAATCTTAAAAAAAAAGAACTGAAAAAAGAACACTCAAGTAGTCTAAGTCATAATCCTTCCTAAACTATGATAGATGTAAAAATGCGGACACATGCAAAAGACGTGTCAAGATGACCTTAGCTATTTACAATGGCAAAAACATCAAGAATGTGTATGAGTGTTGAAGTTTTATTTTCAAAATCCCCAGCTCAGATTTGGAAGAAAAAAAAAAAAAAGTGTGGGGTTTGTCAGCAGCATGTGACATTACACATCACAAATGACAATTATTTTTATTATTATTATTATTTTTTAGAAAGAAGGAAAGACAAGGAGGGTGTGCAGAGGGAGTGAGAGAATCTTCAGCAGGCTCCACACCCAGCACAGAGCCCCAAGTGGGGTCAGTCTCATGACCCTGAAATCATGACCTGAGCCTAAACCAAGAGTCAGACACTTAACTGACTGAGTCACTCGGGTGCCCCTCCACATGACATTTATTTATATAATATTACAATAAGTACTTTCTATTAAAAATGAAATTAAAATAAATAAATAAATAAATAAATAAATAAATAAATAAATAAATAAAAAAGGAAAACAAATGAAATTGACCATCACAGTATAGTAGAAGTTCAAAAGTTCACCAATAACACAATTATAAGATTGTAGGGCTGGAATCACCTGATTGCATGGTGTGATCATATAATGATGGTCACAGAGAAGCAATGGATGCAGTTATAATTTAGTGTCTTAAAATTAAAGCATGGAGGAGCTGAGCGTATTGAAAGAGTAATTCAGACTTCTTTACACAATAGGTGGCATGAAGCAATAACAACTGTATTTTTTTTTTTAGAACTTGCATTTTTGTGGATGGAGAGCAACAAAGGAGTTCTATCTGTTGCAGTAAATTCTTACCACTATTGAGGCTACATCCAGTCATGTTCCCAAGGAGGACATGTTTCCACCAAAGAGTGGAAGGAAGGACTAAAAAAACAAAACAGAACAACAACAACAACAACAACAACAACAACAACAAAAAACCTGCAGGACTCTTGAATACTTAGGTTGTGATCTAGAAACACTAATATCCTTGAGGCTGTTTCATGAGGCCAGCTTAAATTGAGACCAGTTAATGGAGTCTCAGAACATCATACATTTCTACTTTTTGTTAGTGAGGAAGAAATTAAAAAAAAAAAATGAATGTGTATTGTTTACTGAATAAGAATTAGTGCCATAAAATATACCAATGCACCGTGTGTCGTGTTTGAAATACCCTAGTCTACCTGCTAAGGAGTCCGTGGATGTCAGTGCAGGATTTAAGGAGCAGACGTTATCAACGATTTATACTTGGAGAAGACAAAGTAAAGAAAAAAATAACATATTAAGTTGCATACATTTGAAAGGACACTTTATGGAATCTCAGAGACATTTCTGGAATTTAATGTAAAAAATAAATTCAAAAAGTAATTCAGAGCATTATATGAAACTGGGCTGGGCAGATTATAGAAAATGTGAGTGAAGCCCTAAGATTGTCAGCTGGCGCCTAGAACCTGCATAGGTTCTTCAGTCCTGGATAAATTGTGCCAAGACAACATGTGAGTATAATATTTCTTTATCCCATTAATTCCAGAGGAAATCCTAAGATTTCCAGGTATGACAGCCCTACAGTAAATTTGTAAAACACCGGTCTGCACATGTGTGCAGGCCCCGGCCCTGCATCCGTGTCTCTGTTACTGGGACTCACTAAACCACATGAATCAGTAGGAAGCATATTGTCATATCAACTTCAGCATAAAGCAAATTTGAAGCCAGTTCTTCCATCATGACTCTCACTGGGTGGTTCTGCAAAAATCCCTTCAATTTGTGTATCTTTAATCTCCTCACAAGAAAAACAGAGCCTCATTACCCCTCTGTGTCAAATGATTGTGTTGGTATCCAAGTTAAAAATGAGATTGGGGCACCTGGGCGGCTCAGTTGGTTAAGCATTTGTCTTCAGCTCAGGTCATGATCTCAGGGTCCTGGAATCCAGGCCTTGTGGGGCTCACTGCTCACTGCAGAGTCTGTTTCTCCCTCTTCCTCTGCCCCTTCCCCCTCTCGGGCTCTCCCGTATGCTCCCTCTTTCGCAAATAATTAATTTAAAAAATCTTCAAAAGTGAGATAAATTTATAAAGAAAAGATAACATGGAAATCAACAAACAGATCAATAGTGTTTATTAGAAATTTAAAAAATAAACCCCTACTTGTACTGTAGTTGTAGTTTTTGAAAAAAGACACCAGAGCAGCCCAATGGGGGAAAGGAAAAAGTATTTTCATCAAATGATACTGAAATAAATGGTTATTTTGTGGGGGAAAAAAAAATCTATTCCTACCTCACAGTATACACAAAAGTTAAAGATGCTTTGCAAACTTAACCCTGAAGCTAAAACTGTGAAGCTTTTAGAGGAAGATATTGGTGAATAGTTTCAAGATTTGAGGCTGGGGACAATAAGTATTTTTTAACTAGATAAGGGCAAATACAAATAAAAATAAGAGGCTTAGTTGTTCCTGTTGAAAATAAGGGAAGAGACTCCCTCCCCTCTTTTTCTTAGAGCATATCCTCTGAAAATTTGTAATTCTAAATTATTTTGCCACCCTTCAAAATGAATATAAATCTTTTTAAGGCCATATAACCCTCTGGTTAACATTAAGATGCAGGAATGTCTGTCTCAAGGACCTGGGGAGCCATCAATTTGAAATATAAACATCAAGGAAGATAGCTCTACAGTTCTCGGTTTCTGTGGGAAAGTAGGAACCTAACTTTGGGGGATGAATAGCTCCAAATTGTAAAACTACCTCTTGTTTTTATATTATAAAGTTATGAGAAAGATTTTTCTTCCCTTAGATAAAGCCGATTAGCTATCACAAATAGTTATCCCAACTACCCAGTAAATTTCAGATGAGCTACATGTGACAAACCCAAGCCCTCTCATTTGAGGTTAGTCATTGTTTATTTTCAAAACTTGCATGTGGATTGTGTCTGCTCTGCTCCATAAAAAAGTGACCTTTCTTTCTTGACAACACTTAGTGGATTGCTTGTAAAGTACATCACATTCTGATTTAAGAAATATTCAACAATAAAAGTTTTTTTTTTTTTTAAATCTTTTCTACTTTGATGGAGAGGTTTTCTGGATTGGAAGGAGATTTTAGCAATATTTCCCCAACAATTCTGACAATAAGGACAGTTCCTGCGATGAGCAGATCCATTAAAGGTCTATGGCCACACACTAGTAAGGCACCCTGTGCATAAGGAGTCTTCCTTGTAGCTCTCTTCTCTTTTGGAATATCAGCTGAATTCCAAATTGGAGATTTTACTATTGAATAAGCATGTGTTGTTCTGGAGTTTGGGCTCCAGACTCTTAACAGGATCATTACATGGTTGGAAAGTTTGGAAAGCCAGAAATGTTGTATACTGATCTTTCCCTTCAAGCTAATATTTTTCTTTCACGTCTCAAATGAGTAATTGGAAACCCAATCTTGCAGTGCTAGGGTCCGTTCTTTTAATCTGGATTAATTAACATATTGTTGAGGCCTCCTACCAAGCAAATGGATTATTGATATATATGGGATAAACATCACTGTAACAACAACAACAAAAAGTTAAGACTGACTTGAAAATCTAGAAGAAAAGGATGAGGGAGGGAAAAATAGAGGAGAAGATGCAGAATAAAATGCATTTTGTCTTTCACAGAGCCTTCCTCCTCTTCCTCTTTTGTCTGCTGTTCTTGGTCCTGCTCCCCCTGCATGTTTTATCTCTTCCTGCTAAAACTGACTCCAGATAAGGGGCAGGTGATGATATTTTAGATGGGTGATTACCTTCATTAGTGGACTTCCCTTAAAGAGGGACAAAGGAGGGGCACCTGGCTGGCTCAGGTCATGATCTCAGAGTCATGGGATTGGGCCCTGTGTTGGGCTCTGCACTCAATGGGGAGTTTGCTTGAGATTCTCTCCCTCTCCCTCTGCCCGTTCCCCAACTTGCTCTCCTTCTCTCTCAAATAAATAAAATAAATCTTAGAAAGAAAAGATGGTTGAGGGCACAGTTTCTTTAGTTGGTAATGAATTACCTGCTCTGTTTGAAGACACAGGTTTATGTGCCTTATGGTTTAGCCTTGAGTCACTTCACGTCTTAACCCAAGTTCTGACTCCAAGAGTTCCTTCTCATACACACACCATATAGCTGGGTGAGCACACATGATAAAGAAGCAAGTTAGAGAATAATTCAGAACTTCAATTTGAAAAAAAATAAAAAATAAAAAAATAAATTCTGTTCCTCTATGAAGATGGGGATTGGCTGCAGTGATCTCTTAGAAAATGACCAGTTGTTAAGCTGAATCTTGGGAAGAAAACCAATGTATCACATATTTTACCTTCTTCTTATCTTACTATGAGGGAAATGAGCCCTTCCTGTGTGGGTCACTAGCAAAGCTCAAGCCGGTGAAGAATTCCAGGGCTACCCTGCTATCCACATGCCTTCCTTGTCAGCTGATAGTGATCCTGTAAAGACAACTTTCTCCTGTGCCCAGAAGTTTACAAAATACCCAGAAGCATGTATTTATCTTATAACTCCACCCAAGAAGATGCTCTCTGGCTACTATAACCAAAAGACTTTGCTTCTTTGAGGGAACAAATATATCAGAATTCAGAAGGTCTGCACCCTGAAGGGTGTTGTGGCCAAGGAAGCCAGCTATCCACTATTGCTCCTCCCCACAACTACAGTAGAGACCCACAGAGAAGGGCTGCTGATGGCAATACTTGAAGGCATTCTGCTTAGAGTGAGCCGAGGGAGGTTGCAGAGGGCTTTCCCACAAGTCAGGTGAGTCCCCCCATTGATTTCCATCAAGTGATTCACTGAGGTTTCTCAAAATTCCCTGGCATAACATGTAGGGGGCAGATCGAAATCTCACTCTAGTCTTAGCAAACTTAGCCTGGGCATTCTTGTTGACTACCCAATCCTAAGTTAAAGAGGAGGTGATAGAATGGCCAGGGCAGACTATTGCTCAAATCTTAGCAGCAGGTAGTAAGTTTTGGACAAACTAGTGAGAGACAGTGAAAAAATTAAATACTGCTGTGTTGGCTGCCCAGTCATAATGCTTAATAAAGGGACTAGTCTCAATTTTGGCCAACATTCAAGGGAAGAAAGGACAAAAGGAGACTATGTTATTTTTTTTTAATTTTTATTTATTTATGATAGTCACAGAGAGAGAGAGAGAGGCAGAGACATAGGCAGAGGGAGAAGCAGGCTCCATGCACTGGGAGCCCGATGTGGGATTCGATCCCGGGTCTCCAGAATCGCTCCCTGGGCCAAAGGCAGGCACCAAACCGCTGCGCCACCCAGGGATCCAGAGACTATGTTATTAGTGCAAGAAGCCAGGAGACTGAAAAAGATAGATCCTGGTGTATGCAGCAGTTGCAGAAACCAAAGCATCAAGAAATCTTAGGACCCACAGCCAAGAAACACTTAGCCAATGGCTCAAAGTTGACAGTTTGAGGAAATTTCAGAGGTGGGAACTGGTAAACCATACATGTCAGTCATGTTTTCTGAGGCTAATCTGTCCTTGCCTTTTTGAAAGGTGCTAGTGCTACATCCTCTGGAATTTTATAAGAAATTTCTCTTTCCATTTGGTGATGGATTAATACAAGTTGTGGGTATCTTAGTCCAGCCTTCTACTTCCTTTTCCTTCCTGGTGTCCACACAGATGGGTTCTCTACTAAGGAACATACATTCTTTTTTCTCCTAAGTATCCTGTAAATCCAATGGGGAGAGATGCGTAGTGCAATTTCAGGGCTGCTTCTGTACTCCAGATGTACTATTTATGGGGCATATTACGGAAAAGCCACTGATTTGGACACAATGCAACTTCTGAAAGAAAAGTCTGAAACAAGTTGAAGTATTACTCCATGCCCTAGGAAACAATAATTTGATATACAGAATCAATAAAAGCAGTTACCGAAAAAATAAGCTAGCCATATGTAGAACAATATCTTTGCTTTGTCTAGAGCTTAATCAAAAGAACAACTCAGTAAATTAAATTATAAATAGTACATCTATATACCACGTAGAAAGAATATATAAATTATAATATAAGTTAAATTATGAATATACATATAATTAAAAATATAAAGCTCAATTACAGTAAAATGGTTATAAACCAATTTAAAAAAACAATAATTTTAATAATGGGTCATTTTATTTTTATTTTATTTTTTTAAAATATTTTATTTATTTATTTATGAGAATACACAGAGAGGAGAGAGAGAGAGAGAGAGGCAGAGACACAGGCAGGGGGAGAAGCAGGCTTCATGCAGGGAGCCCGACTCAGGACTCGATCCTAGGACTCCAGGATTAGGCCCTGGGCTGAAGGCAGTACTGAGCCCCCCAGGCTGCTCAATAATGGGTCACTTTATAATGGGTCACTTACTGTGTAAAACTCTCATACTTCCAGGAAAGAAGGAAGGTAAATTTGGTAAAGATGGTCAACCACAGAATCATAGCCATTAATCCCTGTAGTTCCTAACCCAGTGATGATTTTGACTTCTGATCTCCATACTACTCTGCAATTTTTTCTCTATAGTTGATCTATGTTTTTCCATTTCTTTTTCCCTCCCTTCCCCTTCTTCCCTCCATTTCCATCTTTCTTCCTTTCTTTGGATGAGTTCTATACTTTGCTCTGGTTAATGAAGAAATCCCGTATTTATGGCAAAAAAAATCTCAAGGATTTCAGGACTCTTACCTTTTTTTTAATCATTGAGGGAAGGAGGGAGAAAGGAAGGAAGGAAGACAAGTAAGAAGAAAGGAAGGAAGGAAGCAAGCTTAGAGACATTTATCTCACTAGAGGGATTTATAAATATTCAAAATACATAATTTGCTGATAGCCTCTGAAACTAGAAAGCGATGCAAAATTGGCACTTAGGCTTTATTACATTTCTTTACTTCGCAGGAACATATTTATGTTATGTGTGAGACCAATCAACGTCTCAGTGGAAATGAGTACTTTGGTGGGAACTGTTTAATAACTCATTATATAATTCTCAAAGTACTGTGAGTTGTCTGTTACTGGAAGTGTTACCAATCATTGGAGGTCTTAGCTTTTGACCATGGTAGGGCATTGGATTAATACTTTCTGAACTTTGGGAAGATGTTGATAATAAGAATCACATGGTTAGCTTATAAACAAACAGGCAAACAAAAGAGATTAAGGTACTGAGTTCCACCCCCAGAAAGTTTGACTGAGTAGCTCTATTATTAATAAGGATTCTTTAGTTTTTAGACATTTCCCAGTGGCTCTGGTGATCACTTAGGTTGGCAAATCACTAATTTTCTCATATAGTACTAATGTTATATAATTTGAATGTCTGGAAATATGCTCATTTTCCCCCAGACTATAATTCTTGAAGTTGGTGGAATATGTGTTACTCATTTAATTATCTTAACATTGAAATAATGTCAGGTACATGCAATTAAAATTTTATAAAACTCAGTGAGGGCACAAATTATTTTACTGATTTAGACAGTGCTATTTTTTGAGCATTTCTCTCTCGCTCATGCTCAGTTAGAACACATTTCATCTGTTACTGATAAAGCCATTGGAAGATGAGGTTTGGTCTGTGGCTAAGTAGGCTTGCAAATACTTCAACATTAAATTGTACATAATTATGTACATAGTTACTCAAATAGTTGGACCAATTGAAGGACTCGTCTAGAGAGCAGGGTGTTACGGGGTAGAGCAGAGAGTAAACCTGAACACCTGAGGCCTACGGGTTGGCCACCTCAAAATGAATATGGGAAATAGTCAAATTGGACAGTGCTAGTGCCGGTTCCTTCCAAGTTCACCCATCATATTAGTCACCTTCTTGTATGTAAAGAGGAATGAGTAAGAGGCAGCAGCACCAGACAAGAGTGCTAATTTCCCTAGAAAAGCATCCTCTTATGAAAATATCAGCACAGATGACAGAATGGGATGGGGGTGGAAACAAAAAAACAAAAAAAAAAAATAGTAAGTTGTAAAGTCAAAATCAATTCTGGCATTTTACTTTCCAGTCCAATATTTTTTTTCCCCAAAAAAACAAATCTAACAGAGAGTCCTGCAATTGACAGTTTCATTCCCTATTTTCTCATTATCTAGTTCATTTATTTTTTCAACAATTGGTATTAAACCTCTACTTGGGGTCAGAACATGTTTTGAGGAGGGGGAAACAAAAACCATGAATACCATTCATTATAGCACACAATCGAGAGTCACGAAATAAATAATTATAGTACACTTCAGTAAATACAATGGTTGACATACTTGTTGGTTGTTAGTGAGAAAAAGAGAGTAAAGGGGACTCTGTCTACCAGGAGGCCAGGCAAAGATCATGAAGGAAGTGATTCCTAAGCTCAATCTCAGATGGTGATTGAAAGAGTTAAATGCAGATGTGGACAACTGGCGAGTCCAAGCACGGAAGAAGAGCAGAAACAGGAAATAATGGACATGAGATGTATGAGAAATTTGTTGTGTCGCTGTAATACTAAGTACAGGCAGGGGAGGAGAGCAAGCAGGCTAGAGGGCTCAGCTGTGGTTGAATTATGAAAGGCTGTAGTGTTCCAAGGTTAGAAGCTTAGAAATTACCTTCTAGATGATTCAGAGCCTGAATGAGTTAGAATTCTTTTGACTGCAAATAAAAGAAACACAACTAAAAATAATCCAATTCAATAAAGGAAATGTATTAGCTCACGTAACTTTGAAATCCAGTGGTTGATTTTTAGAGGCCCATATTGTTATCAAGTCAGATATAATGGCAAGAGCTCGAGCAGCATTTTAAGCTCAAGAGTGAGGTATTAAAGATATAATAAAAAAAAATAGAAAGAGTCTGGATTCTTGACATTCTGAGCCATTATATCAGCCTGGACTATTTTTTTTTTAATTTTATTTATTTATTTATGATAGTCACAGAGAGGGAGAGAGAGGCAGAGACACAGGCAGAGGGAGAAGCAGGCTCCATGCACCGGGAGCCCGACGTGGGATTCGATCCCGGGTCTCCAGGATCACGCCCTGGGCCAAAGGCAGGCGCTAAACCGCTGCGCCACCCAGGGATCCCCCAGCCTGGACTATTAACTCTTGGAATGCTACTCAAGAAGAAGGAATAAACTCTTATCTTTGAAACAATTAAATATTTTAATTTGGCTTCTGTTGCAGCAGCAGAATCTATACTTAAACAAATTTATAAATGCACACTTAACCTTCAACTATATTCTTCTCTGCAGTGATGACATCAGACAAGACAATGTTGGCCCAAACACCTGTGGCTAATTACTTAAATTTACTATAACAACTTTAGAAGGAACTAAAACTTGTCTGCAGTACTTAAGAGTCTTCCTAAAGTTCAGGCTCTGTTTATTCACTTCTATCGAAAAATCTAAGACCATGCTATTATGAGCTCCTCTTTTGTCCATCACACGATTTCCTTTTAAATATCTCTACCTAACATCCCTTTAACCAAAGATAACTCCCTCCTCTTTGACAATTAACTCCATTTCCGGGTGACTTTCTTATTGTTCTTCACTTTTATTTTCCTTTTTGATTAATATTTTCCATCAATATCTCATCTGATCAACTTTTCTGGAATCTATCACAATAATTAATGAGCCCATAGTATATTCTGACAACTAGGTGTTGAATAAATTATTTTGAATCTGTTTATTAATACTCTCCTTCTTTTCCCTAACAACTTTCTTTAAGGTATAAGTGATACAAATAGCTTTGAGACTTAAAAAAAAAAAAAAATGTAACAAAGGTTTTTTCTATCTTTGTAGAAAAATAATGCAAAGTGAAAACAGGTTGGCAACTACATTATTCATGCAAAGAGCAAGTAGTGGGAAGAGCATGAGGTCAAAATGACTTTAATATGTATACTATTTATGGTAGTAAAAGCAAACAAAGAAAATCTTAATTGCTTAGAATATGGATTATAATTTAGGTTTTGATTAGATTTTCTAAAAGCAACGCTACAATTTGGCCCTGTCCCCCAAGTAATAAGGTGTTCTTATAGTTATGGCTGCCATATAAATATACACAGTCAGTTATTTGATAAATATGGAAATAAAACATGAGGCATAAGTCATAGCATCCTGGATTAGAAAACATACTCCATTAAAAAATGTCCTCAATCATTAAATGCAGTTGGAAAAGTAGTATAAGAGTAAGAAACTGCCTAATTTTATAGAGGAAATCAGTTGGGAATATCCATAAGCAGTCCTGTGAGTAGAAGAGTAGATAAAAGCAAGAACCTTTATTTTATTTTTATTTATTTATTTAAGATTTTATTTGAGAGAGAATGTGTAGGAGCTTGGGGATGTGGGTGGGGCGGAGGGAGGGAGGGAGAGAGGGAGAGAGAGAGAAAGAGACACTCCCTGATGAGCAGAGAACCTGATATGAGGCTCCATCCCAGAACCCTGGGATCCCAAGTCCACGGCAGACGAAGATCTGGGGCCTTTTACCCATTGCCACACTGTTATCTCTGGGCATATAGCAGTGCTATGCTAAGTGAAAGCTTAATAAAATTTTGTTAAATAAATGACTCTTACTTGACCACATACACACCTAGAATTTAGTCTCTTGAAAAAAATAATTTTAAAATGATCATTTCAAAAAATAATAATAAATAAATAAAAATGAAATAAAATGATCATTTCCAGTTGCCCCAACTTTGTTAAAATGTGGTATATAAAATGGTGTGCCAATTACCAAAAAATGTGCTAAAAATCTCTAGAATCAAATATTTCTAATTTACTATTTTTTTTTATTTTTTTTTATTTATGATAGTCACAGAGAGTGAGAGAGAGGCAGACACACAGGCAGAGGGAGAAGCAGGCTCCATGCACCGGAAGCCCGACGTGGGACTCGATCCCGGGTCCCCAGGATCGCGTCCTGGGCCAAAGGCAGGCGCCAAACCGCTGCGCCACCCAGGGATCCCCCTAATTTACTAATTTTTAAAGTATTTAAATTACACTCCACATTGTTTTATTAGGTATTGGGGGAGGATATTAATGTGGGTGTTCACTTTAGCTTTGTATATAACTTTGTTAAGATTTTAAAAGACAACTTAAAAAAATTAGGGTCCTTTTTTCTTCCCTCTTTTGTCACAGTTTCCTGCTCAATGATGAGTACGTAGCATAATTCTTGAAAGGTATTTTATCTAGCTAACTTGAAGCAATGCAAGACTAAAATATTATCAATTATAATAATTTAATAAATAATAAATAATTTAATAAAGCCTATTTATATTCTTGATATAAATCTATGTGTTATTTTAATATTTTAAATGAATATTGAATTTTTCAAGAGTGCTAGAAAAATTACATATCCATACATCAACCAAAAAGTCCAATATTTGATCTGGTTTTGTATTCTTTAGCTACACATTTTCAATGAGAATATACATTTCATTGCCATGTTTTTCAAAAGCTTTGGTTAGTTTATTTTATTGGCGTATATGCTACAAAAGTTTCAATGTTGACAGTTGAAAGGCAGAAATCCCTATCCGGTGTGTCATATTAAGTTGCATCAGTTGTATCCTCTTTGGCAAAATGGCCCAATTTAATGCAAAAAGGACAGCTGCAACTTGAAATCTCGTAGGTCCAATAGCCTGCGTGTTACCCAGGAAAAGGGAAAAGAATAAATTTGGGGTGGTATTTTTCAGTTCTGTGTTGTAAAGTAAACTGTGATGTTCAAGGAACCCACTGATTTTAAAAACTAAAATCAAAGGAAAGCGTCCAGAAGATCTTACTTGCCTTTGCGAACCTCAAGTACCTTAGGATCCAGGAATCCCCCTCTACTGTTTGAGTTGGCCGGAGACCAGCCTGGATCTATCAGAATTTCTTGTCAGACTGCTCAGCAGATATTGCACAGGGCATGCATAACCTCGAGGGAGTAATTACTCTCCCAACGTTAGCAAAACGGAGCTAGGATGCTGACGGGCAGGCCTCACGCCTAGCTAAACTGTATTGGCAGTGCTGTCCAGAGAATAAGCAATGTCTCAAGAACAATTCAAAGGTAATATAAGAGGAAATGTAACAGAGCTTAGCTTACTAATAGTTGGGGCTACTTTGCAATGGCTAGCATCTGTAAGCTGTGGGAAACTCACTCCCAACTGACTTTATCCAGCTTTCTAAGTAACCCCCTTCCAGCAAGTTGGAAGAGAACTATTTAGGAAATCATATTAAGGTATTTTAGTGGTACTCTTCACAAGGAATTTATTAGTATTTTCTCTATCATCACCCCCTAGAAGTGTAACCAGGTAATCAGGTAGCTTTAAATGAGATGTCCTAGTATAGCAATATTTCACTGATCCAGAGATCTCAAGTCCATGAGATCCTGTCAAAAAACTGGAATAAGAATCCTCTGAATCACTGAGATAGATATATGTCAAAAATAAATGTTTACGCATACTTACGTATATAAAAATATTCTTATGCCATCATTGCCTAATACCAAACATTTAATGCATATCGCACCACCCCGCATGTCAAACTCTGCTGCAGCTCTGGATCTATACCTGGTTACACTTTGGCTTCCTATGGATACTTCCCATTGGAAGGATGGGTTGACTAATAGATATAAAGATTTAATTCTTTTACCAGTTATGTAATATACATTCATTTTTAGCAATATATAATTCAGATGTATATGAACTTGAGTGTATTTGGATGCACAGTTTTAAATCCTCTCAGATATTTTGATGGACGAAAATCTTCCTTTTTTATAATTGGCAGTAATATGGCGTCAGGTCAGTTCTAACTTAATCTTTCCAAAGGCTCAGGTCATGTTGTAGAGGGTATGCAAATTACACTGGAGAGCAATTATTCTCTTAATAAGGTGAATTTTTTTTTTTTTTAATAAGGTGAATTAACCAAAATTCAATGCCACCTTGAGAGACTGAAGTTATTTATGTGATCATCCTTGACAACAACTTTTAATTTCTCCACAGCTGTCTTCCAATGTCAATAATGTTGCTAATCATAACAGTGACCCTTAAGATGCATGAAACTTCTGGATTTGTTCATCAATCACAAGAAGTGTGTAAATATTTCAAAAATAATATTATTATTTTAAAAATAATAATATTATTTTAAGGGTTTTCATTTGTTTTTGCCTTTGACTATTAATTAGCTAAACTTATAAAAGAATGACATGTTAGATCACTGTTTTTGGATTTTGTAATGAAATTAAAATGATTTTAATGTATTACAGTAGCAAAACGATTTAACAGTTGAACAATGCCCTTAAAAATACTTTCATTGGAGGGACACCTGGGTGGCTCAGTGGTCCAGCGTCTGCTTTCATCTCAGGTTGTGATCCTGAGGTCCTGGGATGGAGTCCCACATTAGGCTCCCTGTGGGGAGCCTGCTTCTCCTTCCTCTTCCTGTGTCTCTGCCTCTCTCTGTGTGTCTCTCATGAGTAAATACATAAAAGCTTAAAAAAAAAAACAAAAAAAACTTTTTTTGGAGCACCTGGCTGGCTCAGTCAGCATAGCATGCAACTCTTGATCTCAAGATTGTTGAGTATACTCATGTTGGGTATAGAGATTACTTAAAAATAAAATCTTGGAACAAAAACCCTTTCACTTATATCATTTTGAACTCCTATTTGGCAGAAGTTATAGACTGATAAATATATGAGGAAGTTAGACAGATTGGTTAAATGAATTGCCAATATCATAGAGTTATAACACAATTAAGCTGGAAATAGAATTCAGGTCTCTAGTACTCAAAGGGATACTTTTTTGTACCATAACAACTAATCCACTCATCCTCAAATAAGGTTTTAAGCAGATGACTAAAATTCGGATAGATCTTTCCACCTGATGTGAAGCAAATATCTAAATACCCTATTTCAGTATCTAAAATACCAATTGGCAGCTGGTGCCAGAACAAGGAACGAACTGCCCTTTGATAGTCACATACCCAAGAAGTGACAAACCAAGAATGCAGAATTATTTCTAATAAAAAAGTGCAGTTTTTCCTAGAATCTATTTTTCTTCCCTAGGGAGAAAGGTTTGTGGTTTGTAAGCATCTTATGTGGATGGTACTGACACCCATAAATTCACTTTAAGTAGGTAACTTCAGTGGCCTAATTGGTAAGTCAGATGTACTATGATTAGTTTGTAGAACGACCTTAATTCTTGAAAACTCAAACTAAATAAAAGACTCCACAACCAAGTCAGCCCAAGATGAAAAGGAAAAAGAAAAATGGTCAATTATTGGAGTGGACTGGAACCGTTAAGAGAGCAATCTGCCTCTTTTAGAAGGGAGGAAAGCATGTAATGAATTTGGGAGGGCATGGAAGTGCCAAAGTTAATGTGCAGGAGTTAGGGATTTTGAGATACATGCTTCCATTCTCTGGAAACCGTAAGACTTTATGGTCATATTTAGTTTTTTAATATCATCAATAAAATCTAAAGATAAAATGACTCCATTAGCGATAATAGGACTTTACGACATCAAATATTCATTTTCATACTTAGTAATATGAAGGATAAAGCAGCTATTTATCAATATAAAAGTCAGAAAAATAAGGAAAGCAACACATTGAAAGAAAATAACTTATAAATACATATTTTCTGACACTGTTTAGTTATCTGAATAAATTAATGAGGGTTTAGACAGCTCTTTAAAAACCACTGAATAATAATATCACTTTCTCAATACATCATGGAGCAGTTGAAGCTGATCCATCTTATGTGGAAGCTCTGATTTCAAGGAGTCTGAACCATGAGGGAAATTCCTGACAAATTATTTGTCTACCACGGGGGGATAAAGAACACAACTATTTATACTTTCCAAATATTTGGGGAAATGATTTACAATGACATGGCATTTTTATTCAGAACTTTAAATAAATTTTAAGTGCATTTTGTGATTTTTTTAAAAAAAATTAGTTCAATTAGCCAACATGCCTTAGTTTCAGATGTAGTGTCCAACAATTTATCAGTTGTGCATAATACCCAGTGCTCATCACATCGTGCTCTCCTTCATGATTTCTTTTCTACAGTAGAGAATGACCAAAGACAACGTTAGACATCAAATGAGTAAAATAAATATAAAATCAGGAATGTTTAATATACATAATACAGAACCAGGTGGGGAAAGAGACTCAGCTGTATGCAATGATTAACTTAATATACATTTTAAATATATATAAACTAGATTCAACCTGTAGGATTTAGGTAGTCACATCCTTTTTTATCCTAGTAATAACAGTAAATCTAGGACACATAAATTCTATTTTACTAATTTACTATTTTCTTTAATGTGCACATCTACCCTCAACTCTCTGTTCCTTGTCCTCATCACCAGAGATAGAAAAATAATGAGAGAATGATCATCATCCCACTTTCTTCTTTTCCTCCTCCTCCTCTTCTTCCTTTATCACCCTCCTCCCCCTCTTCTTCCTTCTACTCTTTTATTGTCTTATCCTGTACCTTCTCTGCTACCATTATCTCTTAGACATTCAGTAAGCTACACTTTAAAAAGACTTTTACATAATATGCATGATTACTAATGTGTTAAAGATAAAAGAGAAGGGATGCATAAGTGTTATCTGGGTATAAATAAGATAAACAATGGAGAACCTGAGAGTAATACTTATATAAACTGTCTGAAAAATCAACCATCTACTGACATGGAGAACATGTTGCAAAGCCCTTTGTAAGAGTTGCAATCACAGCAATGAGCAAACATGTACACTCACTCTTTTCAATCTACACTCCTAGATAGTCCCCTATCCTCTGGAAATTTTCCAATAGAGTTTAAATGCCTAGGAAAGGGGCACCCAAGTAGTGTAGTCGGTTAAGTGCCCAACTCTTGAGAGGTTGTGATCTCAAGGTCATGAGCTCAAGCCCTGCATTGGGCTCCATGTTCAGTGCAGAATTTGCTTGAGGTTCTCTTTCCCTCTCTCTTTGCCCCTACTTCAGCCCTGCACACTTGCACTCACTCTCTCTCTCTTTCTCTCTCTCGAAAATAAATCTTAAAAAAATAACTTAAAAATGCATAGGAAAGCTAGCTGTAGGTGTATAGATGGGTAGATAGGTAATAGGTAGACTGTTAGATAAATAAACTTGGTGGTTTGATTATTTTATGGGTGAGATTCAGGTGGAACTGGTTCTTCAGTAAGCTCTTATGGGTTTTTTTATGCCCTCATTATTGTCCTAACTAAGGGCAATGCAGTAGGAAAGAGATTAAACACAATTCCTCAAGAAGTATATGGTTTGATGGAAAAGAAAATAAATTACTAGTAAATGTTACAGGGAAATTTTTACAAATGTGAGATAAGCTTCAGTGTAGTGTATTAGGTCATGCTTTCTCATAGAAAGATTGAATAATATTCAAAGCACTATGCAAAATGCTCCCTTGACCGTGAGAGGTAGCTTTACCATGTTTAATTATTTCCATACATCATTGACCCTATGGTGGTAATGGCTTTGAAGAATGCTTATTCTGTTATCAGTTACCAATACAAGACCAGCTTTGATTCTTGTATAAACTCTGATACTGATGGGGGCGCCAGGGTGGCTGAGTTGGTTAAGTGTCTGCCTTCAGCCCAGGGGTCCTGCGATCAAGCCCCGCATGCTGCTCCCCCTGCTTGTACCTCTCACTCTCCCTCTCTTTCTCAAATAAATCAATAAAATTGTAATAAAAATATTTTTAAAAGAAACAAACAAAACTCTAATACCACTGTTCAAAGACAGTTTGACCAGTCACAGCAAAAAAAAATAAATAAATAAAATAAAAATAAAAAGGTGGAACTAATGCGAAATAAGATCCAAGTTTTCTGAATCCAGGTGAATGAACTTTCATCATCGTGAACAGCAGTATATATATGAATGACACTGCCTGACATGTAATTAATTGGCTGTAATACTCAATTTAATTTTCAGGCTAATTCATGATTCTTGTGATCATGAAAGTTATCTTTGTACAGATTTGAAAAGTGATAAAACTATAAGCTGAGTGGCAGCACCCACTGCAGCATGAGATGCCTTTTATGATTTTGTGCTAGTTTTGTTTTTAAAGTTGAGTTACAGGGGCGCCTGGGTGGCACGGTGGGTTAAGCATCTGACTCTTGATTTCAGCTCAGGTCATGATCTCAGGATCCTGGGTTCGGGCTCCCCTCTCAGTGGGGAGTCTGCTTTTCTCCTTCTGTCTCTGTCCCTCTCCCTGCTTGCACTCTCTCTCTCCAAAATGAATAAATAAATCTTCAAGAAATAAAGCTGCATTACACAATGACAATAGCAGATGATTGGAAATCTCAGTATTTAGTCTTCATTGTGACACATATTCATTTTTTCACCTTAAGTAAGCCGCTTAAATATTCTAAGTCTAAATACTCCTAAGTATAAATTCGGGAAATTCAACTAAGGTTATTTGTCTGTTGTCCTACCTCTAGGAATTTATTGTAGGAAGGTTCTTGCAAAGGTCAAAAACCCAAGCTACCTCCATTTTGTCAAACTCTCCTATAATTCACCTTTTTCTACATTTTAAAGCAATGAATCTTTCATTAAAATAAGGAACTCACCTTAACGCTGCATGTGTAAAATCACTAAAAAAGCGTATTTGATTCGCAGTAGTCAAAGCATTTGAATGGCAAACTGCATCATTCAGTGAATAATATTTTGCAATAGTCCTCATTAATCACTAAAATAATATAATGCCCTTCTAATGTTTTGTTTACTAATTCTACCATTGTTTGTCATGACAAAATTCTGGAATAACCCATCACCATTGACTATCTTAGAATTCACTGAAATTGAGATTTGATCTAGTCTTGGCAGTACTTCAAGCAAAGAAATCGTTTATTGATTTGAACAAGTTGATTGAAACTCCTTGCTTCACATGAGTCATGATCCCAACTTGTTATATTATTATTAATTCTTTTTTTGTGATATTTAGGACAAAATGTAGGAGAAGCATACCTGTTTCAAAGAAAAAAAACTGAAATGGTATAAACTTGAAGTAGATGAAGGCAGGCACAGAAACTAATTGGTCATCTGTAGGCATAGGCTACCCACTTACATCTTAAAATTGAATTCATCAGTAAAGGTTACAACCTTAATCTCTGAGGTTCAAATGCAACATAGTTCAAAATTTTTGTTGTGTCATGATCTGCAAAAAATTTCAAAAACTTAATCCTTTGTCTGAAGTACTTTACTATTCCTATTAATAAATATTTTAAATTTAAAAATCTATAAAACAGAGGCACCTGGGTGGCTCCTGTCAGGAAAGGATCCAACTCTTGATTGGGCTCAGGTCATGATATCTGGGTTCTTAGATGGAGCTCCAAGGTAGGTTCCACACTGGGCATGGAGATTGCTTAAAATTCTCTCTCTCTCTCCAAAAGAAGTAAGAAAGGAAAGAAAGAGAAAGAAAGAAAGAAAGAAAGAAAGAAAGAAAGAAAGAAAGAAAGAAAGAAAGAAGGAAGGAAGGAAGGAAGGAAGGAAGGAAGGAAGGAAGGAAGGAAGGAAAGAAAGAAAGAAAGAAAGAAAGAAAGAAAGAAAGAAAGAAAAGAAAAGAAAGAAGAAAAAAAAGGATTCTCTCTCTCCCTTTCTGACTCTTCCTCGCCCTCTCACAACTTAAAATATTATATATATAATGTACATAAAATTAATGTATTGGTAAGATCTTTATAGATTATTAGATTTTTGCCTATAAATTAGTTATGCTTATTAAACAAACGTTGCCAGGAGACATTTTATTAATGAGAATGTAGAATTTTTATTGATTTTAAAATCAGTCCCCTGGTATCAAAACTATGTAGTTTGGGGTGCTTATGTGGAGTTTCTCCTGTAATTGAAGAGTAGAGATGGGTATAATGTCTTCTTCTTCTTCACAGAAAACAAGGGTCATTAAACATTCTACTTTTTAATTTTTTCACTTTACCTTCAATCTATCTTTTTTTTTTCTTCTGATTAAAGTTAAGAACTTTAAAAAGATAACTCTAGAATAGCTACAGATGATGTAATAGGATAAGTCATAGATTCTTCACTTAACATGGGATATTTTAGGCTAAAAATTCTTCTACAGTCTACACTTAGATGCTGTACAACTATATGAGGAAACAGCAATTTAGGTCGAAGTAAACTAAAGTACTATCTGAAAAAAATTGAAGCAAAACTTTCCTTAAGATTTCTACTTTGAGGGATGCCTGAGTAGCTCAACAGTTGAGCATCTGTCTTTGGCTCAGGGCGTGATCCCGGAGTCCTGGGATCAAGTCCCACATTGGGCTCCCTGCATGGAGCCTGCTTCTCCCTCTGCCTGTGTCTCTGCCTCTGCCTTTCTCTCTCTCTCTCTCTCTCTCTCTCTCTCTCTCTCGTCTCCCATGAATAAATAAATAAAAATTTTAAAAAGTTTGCAAAATATTCTAGTCAGAATATTTTTATTTCATCAATCCATAAGAAACCAGATATCTTTATGTTTTAGTGAGCATAACTGGTCCTACAAACTAGCTAGTACTTCACTTCACCTCCACTAAAAAAAATTAAGAAATACAATTAAGATACTACATAGGAAAAGAATCCTTCACTATACTTTCGCTTAGGTGTAAAGAGTGAAATAGTACAAAATTTTCATGTGACTAACTCTAGAGTAATACATTATATGTTAAACACAAGAGTTAGTTTTTAAGTGGATGATTCCAATTTAGTTGATGAAAAATTTGTGTGTGTGTTTTTTTTTTTTTATGAACACAGGGAAATTCTAATTTATCTACAATACAGAGTTTTCTAGGGGGAAAATAGCTGTGCCCCTTTGCTATTTGATCAATATTCTGATTTAATGCAAAAATATCTTTATATATATATATATATATATATATATATATATATATATAGGAGATGCTTATTTAATTAGAAATGGAAATTTTACAAATGTGGACATATCATTTTCTTAGAATGTCACATTGATAGATGAGTTCTTCCATCCAAACCCTACAGAAGAGAGGGAGAATGTCTTCTCACCACAGGCAATGAAGAGAACTGTGATTAAATGTCAGGATTGTAGGTTTAGAATGTCATATTTACATTTTGTGCTGATACGAGAAATGTTAATTTTATAAGCAATTATACCTTGTATTGTACTTTTCTTTCTTTTTGGTATAGATAATTTCAATTCTTTAAAGCTTAGAATCCCCATATTTGTCAATCACCTGTTGTCTTTACTTGTCAAAATGAGCCAACCAATCTTGTTAATGAATTTGACATTTCTCTAGCACCTGGGTTTATATTGACTTCTGGAGTGTTTAACAATATGCCATATGGATTGTGTCAAGGATTGCCAGGATTCTTTAAAAATCTTAAACAGAAAAAGTTTTTAAGAAATAGATTGAATTATTTCTATTTCTGCAGGTGGTTTCTTGAGAACAGAATTAGCAAAATATTCTTTCTGAGAGAGAAAGAGATATGGAATCTGGATTTTCAGTCTAGCCTTTTGGAAATTTTAACATGCATTCATGAAGGGAAATAATGCCAGAACAGCAGATCAGAAAAAGTGCATGAGAGAGAGAGAGAGAGATAATGCATTTAGGTAACAAGAAAGTAAACTAAAAATAGTATAATAAGTATTCTCCCTAAAATGTTTGAATTATTAATTTTGTGTTCAGAAATATTTTCAACATAAATCTCTAAGAAAGTTTTTTTTTTTTTAACATTTTATTTATTTATTCATGAGAGACAGAGAGAGAGAGAGAGGCAGAGACACAGGCCGAGGGAGAAGCAGGCTCCATACAGGGGGCCTGACATGGGACTCGATCCCAGTACTCCAGGGTCACACCCTGGGCTGAAGGCGGCACTCAACTGCTGAGCCACCCTGGCTGCCCAAGAAAACATTTTCTATTAAATTTGATTTAGATAAGAAAGAAGGAATAACAAAGATAAACCATATTTGAAGGAAGCTATAGGTCACTGCAGTGACAAAGAAGAGGAGAGATTTTTCCATCTTCAATAAACCCCAGCTGCTTATTTTCATCGGCTGGTAAGAGTATAGGCTAACTGTTTCACCTTAGCTAATAGTATTATCCTGAATAATCTGTTATCCCTACAAGACACACAAATGGTCTGGGTTCCCTCCCTTGTAGAATTTTGGTTTCAAGTAACTGACCCAGGAAAAGCAGTTGTCCTTCAAAAATAATAAGTTGGAAAGAAGCAGCAAAGGATCATATAAAGACATTATGAGTCAAACACAGATGAAATAGAAAAAAACAAATGCCATATAAGAAAATAATCACCAGAAAATTTTTTTTTAATGAAATAAAGGACAATTAAAATTAACTGTCTTGTCATAATGGAATAAAGAAAAATGAATAAAAAATAAAGAAAATAAATAATCACTTGTATGAAATAAGAATTCATAACAGAAATCTAAAAGCTTTTACAAAAGATAAAAATACATCAGAAGAATATCAGACTTTTGCCCTTTTGCTGTTGAGGCACAGAAAAGATGTGGAAAATAAAATTAAATTGTCTCAGCAAAGAAAGTAAGGTAGAAAAGACACTAATAATGATAATGTTAAAAACATACTAAGAAATCAGAAAACCAGAAATGAAAATGGAAATGAAATAAATAAACTTAAAACAGGAAAAATATAATAGAGGAGATGACACATAATTAGGAACAGACATCTAATATACAACTAGAGTCTCTAAATAGTAAAATTTGAATAAAAAGGCAGAACAAAAATTTTAAGATATAACTTTTGCTTCTGAAATTAATAGAAAGATTATAATTTACATTTTAAGTACACCATATTTTAGGGAACATTTATTTAGAGTGATCATCATGAAAACATAGTCTAGAAATAAATTAGCATTCATAGATAAATAAAAAAACATTTTGAATGGCCAAACAAAAGATAAGATCATTTTATTGGGAAAAACATAGAATAGCTAAGACTTTTGCAAAGCAATATCTACACAGAATACATAAAGTCTTACAAATTACTAAGAAAATGACCAGAGACTTCACTAGACACTTTTTAAAAGATTATGAAACTGCTCACAACATTGAGAAAGTTGCTTAATTTCTTTAATAATGAAGAAAGTGAACATTAACACCACAATGAGTTGCTCAAACACAAACACCAGCAAGTCACAAATGAATGTCTAATAATATCAAGTATGGTGACAAAGTAAAACCATCTTCTCTCTCTTAAGCTCATTTTGAATTATTTACTAAAACTGAATGTGAAAATACTTAATGAAAATAACAGCTAATTTAATCCTAGCACCCAGCAGAAAAGTGTGCACATGTTCACCAAGAGATCTGTAGAAGAATCTTTAGAGATGCATTATTATATTTGCTTCAAAATGGAAATTTTGAAATATCCTTCAAAAATAAATATTTTAAAATGTAATATTTTCAACCTAAGGAAAATTAACAGCATTAAGAATGGACATACAAGTAAACCATTCTTTGGAGAATACTGAGGGTAAAAAGAGGTCAGAAGTAGGGCAGTACTAGAGATGAGCAAGTGAGAAAAAAAAATACTTTCTGATTTAAGAGTAGAGCTATAAAAGCTAACATATAATGCAGAAGAAAAGGTTTTAAAGATGCAAAGTTGACCACTAATAAGAAAATGACTTAAATATTATAATAAATCATGAGTTTAGATGTTTGCATAGGTGTGGACATAATTTGGCAGAGAAAGGAAAATGAGAAGGGAAATTCTAAAAAAAATTTTTTTTTAAATAAAAAAGGAACATCTCTTCCCTATGGAGAGAGATACTATGTACACCTTCAATCAACTCTGTGAAACCAGTGTTGATGTTATCTATCCAGAACATGAGAGGTCAGTCAGAGAACAAGAGAGAGGAGATGCCTTCATTAATTTAATAAGGAAGACACAAAGGATGAACAAAAGGGTTGTGAAGTCCTAGAAGAAAACATATAGAAACAAAACTTTGTGACATTGGTTTAAGAAATGATTTATTGGAAATGACACTAAAAGCACAGACCACAGGGGTAAAAATAGGTGGAATTGCAGCAACCTTAACAGCTTTCATATAGCAAAGGAAAAATCAAGAAAGTGAAAAAGCAACCTATATAAGGGAAGAAAATATTTGCAGAACATATGTCTGGTTAGGTATTAATATCTGACATATTTATATATGTATATAGTTATGCGTTCCTACAATTCAATAGCAAAAACAAAATTAAAAAAATACAATTATTAAAATGAGCAAAGGACTTGACTAGACATTACTCTAGAGAAATTATACTAAAGGCCAATGGGTATAAACCTTCTCTAAAAGTCCGTAAAATCTGTTTTTCCGTGATAGTGAAATCTAAAACACCAGCAGAGATTCAGTGATAAACCACACATATGTTCATTATGTAATGGATGCCTGGGAAAGAAGTGGGACTAGTAGCTATTGACCTTATATTCATGACTATATAATTAAAAGATTTACTTTATTTCATAATAAAGAAATCACAGTAGCTGATAAATGTAGCAGATTACAAAATACTACTTAAAATTAAAATCAAGGAATTTGTCAATTTATAATCATGTGGCTTTTAGATATTCTTAAAAATTCTTGCATTTCAAAAAAAAAAATTCTCATTTCAAGTCTACTTTCTTCAACTCATTCCCTGTGATATCTTACCTAGAATGACTTCTTATCTTGGTTGAAACCTTGACCATTGTGTTAATTTTAATATCTGAGATCATAGGTGAGTTGTACTTCATTCATCTTTATTCAAACTTGTTAGACATGAATTTCTTCCTCAAAATGCTGTCTTATGTATTCTAATACTAATGGACTTTTAGTTTACAAACTGTACGTTCTTTGTAATTGATTCCTGGAAAGCATTCTTAATGTGATTAGTTTAATCGAGCTATTCCATGCCTCACCAACATATGATTCAAATTGTGATTGTGAAAGATTAATAATAATAATAATAATAATAATAATAAAAGAACAACAACAACAGCTAAATGTCTCTAGTTATTCTACTAACTTGAACAACTTCAGGAAGTTAGACAAGGTTGTATTCCTACCATTTATTTTTGTATGTGCTTCTTTCAAAAGTTGGAACCTAATTAGGTAATTTCTATGGTTGAATGGAAGACTGACAGCAAGCAGCTCCTCGTAATGAATAAAATGTTGCAAAATGGACTAGTTTCTGAGGCTAGATCATAAAAGGAATTGAAGCTTCCATCTCCTTCTCTTGGATCACTCTCTGTGATGAGAAGCTGGCATCACGCAGTGCGGACACACGTGTAGCCCCGTGGAGGAGTGCATCTATGAAGTCCATGTAGGAAAAAACCAACTTGCCATCGTGTCAGTCAACTTGGAAGTGGATCTCCCAGCCTGAGTCAAGCTTTCAGATGATTTCAGGCCCTGAGCCTCCAGTCTAATCTGAGACCCCAAGCATCACAGAACAAACGATACTTATTGTGTCCACTTGAAATTACTGATCCATAGACATCAAGATAAAATAAATATTATTATTGTTTTAAGCCACTATTTTGGAATATTTTGTTATGCGAGAATAGGTAAGAAATACAAAATGTAGAAGCATTTTTATAAAAAATTATGCCATAAGGCTTATATTATGAGCATATACCCCTTATTTATAACACAATGCCCTACCAATTTCAAAATAAGGGAATAATTTTATTACACTTACCTTGAGGTTATTTTGCCATTTTTCACATGCATTTTTCCCAAACTTATAAAGAACAAATCACCAATGAAGGATCACACTCTATAAGCAATTTTTGGAGGACTATATATCTGTTTCCTTTAGCAATAGGGATATGATGATTCATGTTTTAACTACAGCGTATAAATGTCTTAAAGCTGAGCTATTGGAGAATTATAGACCACAAATATGCAAATAGGTACATGCTCGAGGGTTATGCAAACATCCACAACATATTAAATAGATAATAATTTATAATTAAAAGTTTAAAAGTGAGCGAATGGAAATCAAGACCAAGTCAAAATATCACCAACAATGCATTCTTTTATAGGTTATAATTTCTGCCTATCTGCATGGAAACATGCACTGACTTGTTATGTCACTATATTAGAGCCTCAGTCACTCCAGTAATACACATGTAATCTAGGAATACTAAATTTCAAGGAACTTTGATAAATTTATTTAGTGGATTAGTAGTAATAAGTCCAAAGCTATATACAGTTATGAAAATCGATTCAAGTCCCCAGCATTTGTCAGTTTAAAAAAATACTTGCCTCTTTAAAGGACTCTCTGACCAAGGAGTGAAGATGTTCAGAGCCCCCATCCACCAGGACTTGACCTCATCTTATCCTCAATTTTTCCTTTCTCTCTTTTATTCTGAGCATTATGTAGCACCATATATCTCTTCTCCCCATCCATAGATAAATATTTTACAGAGAAGCCTCAGAAATCCTGTGTCCGCATTCTCAGTTTAGGCTTAGCCTGGTCACACCCCCTCATGAATAATATTTCAAGCTAAAAAAAGGAGATCCTGCAATATGCAGGAATGTGGATGAACCTTTAAAAAAAATGTATTTATTTATCTGAGAGAGAGAGACATAGTGTCGGAGAGCTCCAGCAGGGAGGAGAGGGAGAAGCAGGCTCTCCTGATGTAGGGCTTGACCCCAGGACTCTAGGATCATGACCTGAGCCCAAGGTAAATATTTAACCAACTCAACTGAGTCATTCAGGTTCCCCAGTGTGGATGAACCTTGAGGACATTATGTTTAGTGAAATATGCCAGTAGCAGAAGACAAATACTGCATGATTTCACTTATATGCAGTATCTAAAATATTCAGGTTGGAGCATTATGCTAAGTGAAATGGCCCGCAGAGGAAGAAAATACCATGTGATCTCACTTACATGTGAAATTAAAAACCAGCAAATAGTCACAAGGACAACAACAAAACTAAACGCATAAAGAGAGCAGATTGGTGGTTGCCAGAGGTAGGTGGTGGAGGGGGAGGAGAAATGGGTCCAAGGAGTTGATAGGTACAAAGTTGCAGTTATAAAATAATTAAGTTGGTGGAGACATATTGTACAACATGGTGACTACAGCTAACAATACCATATTGTATATTTGAAAGCTGCTAAGAGAGTTGATCTTAAAAGTCCTTATCACAAGAAAATCAAAATCTGTAACTATGTATGATGATACATGTTAGCTAGACTTATTAAGGTGATCACTTTGCAGTATATACAAATATTGAATCATTCTGGTATATAACTGAAACTAATATAATGTTACATGTCAATTATACATCAATTAAAAAAAAGAAAAAAGGAAACAGCCATTTCCTTAAGCTAAATAAGTAAGTAAAAAAAAATAAAATAGAAAAATAAATAGATTCATTATCAAAGAATGGAATGGCGGTTGATAGAAGGGGGTGGGTAAAAGGAAGTGGGGAATTACTAGTCAAAGGGCATAATGTTTCAAGTAAGCAAGATGAATAAGCTCTAGACATCCTCTGTACAACATGGTACCTATAACCAACAATAATATATTGTAAAAAAATAATATATTGTACGTTTACAATTTTTTAAGAGGGTAGAAAAATGGTATTGCTATTGCCACTGCTCTACTCTACAGATAACAATAAACTGAGGAGTCACAATACCTGAGATAAAAATGTAAGTTCAGTGAAACTCAGTAGAAGTTTTATTATTTTTATTTTTTAAATTTTATTTATTTTATTTTTTATTGGAGTTCAATTTGCCAACATATAGGATAACACCCAGTGCTCATCTCATCAAGTGCCCCCCCCCTCAGTGCCCGTCACCCAGTTACTCACCCCACCCCCCACCCACCTCCCTTTCCACCACCCAGGTTTATTATTTTTAAAGTGTAACACTCACAATCGGTAAAATTTGGTTATTTCAGAAATCTTTGTGTCTAATGCTTGTTCATATCAACAGCTTAGTTTGCACTTCTGTTCACACTTTTTAAATTTCTTATTCAATATTACACACTGCAGTCCATTTCAAAACTTGCTGCTCGATGAGTTTGATTACTGTATTATTTCTCATATTTTTCATATACACTTTCCAGACACCAAATAATAGTATAGTGCATATGCACAGTTTTTCAGATCTCTTCTTGTTTTCTGTGGAGGAATTATTGGTCAAAAATTGATATATTTTTAAAGGATTTTGATGCGTACTACTGCGTGACTCACTGGATATGTTGCAGAATCCTTCACTTTATGCAAGTTAAAGCAATCCCTGAAAATGTAGCCAGAGCATTAAAAATTATATTTCCTTTCTGTATGTTACATTTAAATTCAAATATAGTCGCTCTAGGATTTCTTACTCAAGTGCTAAGGAGCAATTTTTATTGTAGATGGCTTCAAGTTGGGTATTTAGGTCAAAAGTAGAAACAACTTTTAAGATGTATTGACACAGTAACAATGAAGTCATCATTTACAAATTACTTTTAAAGCTTAATTTTGTAGAACTACCCTACAACCCAGCAATTGCACTAGTAAGTATTTACCCAAAGGATATGAAAAAACTGATTCGAAGGGGCATATGCACCCTGATGAGAGCATTATCTACAATAGCCACATTATGGAGACAGCTCAGATGTCCAGCAGCTGATGAATGGATAAAGAAGATGTGGCAAATATACCCAATGGAATATTACTCAGCCATAAAAAAATTAAATCTTGCCATTTGCAATGATATAGATGGAACTAGAGTGTATTATGCTAAGCAAAATAAGTCAGAGAAAGACAAATACCATATGATTTCACTCATCTGTGGAATTTAAGAAACAAAAGATGAACATAGAGGAAGGGGAAAAAAAGAGAGAGGGAAGTAAACCTATAAGAGACTCTTAACTATAGAGAACAAACTAAGAGTTGATGGAGGGGAGGTGGGCCTTAGAAGGATGGGCTAAATGAGTGATGTGTAGCAATGAGGGCATGTGTTGTGTAGAGCACTTGGTGTTACATATAAGTGATGACCCACTCAGCTCTGCTCCTGAAAACAATATTACACTGTATGTTAACTAACTAGAGTTTAAATAAAATTTTGAAAAAAAAAAAAAGAAATAAAGTTTAATTTTGGATTCACTCCTCAACTCCCACTTTGGATGTTTGTTCTATCGATATTTGGTGTGTATCACCAACACCACTACTTTATATGATACTCCTATACCTTAGACTACCCGTTTGTATTAGACCTATTTGTTCCTTGCTCATGTCCAAAAAAAAAATATGCATTTTTCCCCCACAAACTGAGTCATATCTCAGTATTGTTCTCTGTTTTTAGTATTTATCTACATAGTAAAGTTATTAATTCAGCCAAGTTTGCTTTAAATGCTTGACCTGGCTGAATGTCTGAAAGGGTCTTGATCATTTCTCTCTTTGTTACAGGTAAAAAAATTAGGGGAGGAAGGGGCTTCTGTCTTGCAATGAGCTATGACTTCTTCAAAGGGAGTTATTTACTGTTTGCCTCAGTGACTTCTTTCATTGAGCTTCTCAAGTTGAATTTCTACATTTACTGATGGACTCAAATTGAGAAACGTTCATAGAACTCAAAAATGAATGACTTTGAATATCAGGAGAAGGCATTCTTTAGGAATTGAGTATTTATTTTTAGTAATCTTATTGATAGATGTAACCTTATTATATTCAAAATTTAGACAGCTCATTCCATCTTCAGTGAGACGTATGGGTGTTTCCAAAGATTCACTGAGCAAATATTTTAGTGCCCACTCTGTTCAAGTACTGAAGTAATAGGGCTTTAAAATGTTAGACTGAAGCTTTTAGTTCTAATCTCAGCTAATGAATTATTTTTTTATTCATTCATTCATGCATGCATGCATTTATTCAGTGTGTATTTGGTGTGAAGACCTATGCCATCATCAGTACCGTGTTGAGAGAAAAAGCAGTGACTATGACAGTGATCTTGACATAACTGAGCTTATCATTAACTTTCTCTTATAGACAAGACTGAATTAAACAATCTTAAATGTGATCCTTTAATACCTTGTCTTTAACTGCTTAGCAGAAATTATCATCCTGTATTTTGATTCAAAGCATCAAGAGGTAGATACTGTACACTATTGGCAATAGTAATATTAATAGGTAATCTTTTTTGAGCAACTGATTTTTCATTTGTCATATTAAGGGTTTTAAGTTTTTCGGATCATTTACCATGATATCTCTAGAAAGTGATCTTGAGTGAATATGTAGATCATTTTACTTAGAAAGCTATTTTAATTGTTTAGGAGAGAAAGCCAAAGGCCCTGGATTTTGGTAGAATTGAGAGGGCCTGATGATCAATTTAATGTGGAATGAGTAAAGAGAGTGTTATTTGAAGAAAAAAAATCACAGATTCCAAGTTTGGACAACTAGTGGGTTTGCTGTTTCAAAAAGAAGGATACTGAAAGAAAACCCTGTGTGAGAAAGGTTAAAAGAAAAAAGATGGTTCGATCTCAGACTTGTTACATTTGAGGTTCCTGTAGGACAATCAAGTAGAGGATATTTGGATATTCATATCTGAAAAACTGAAAAGACCTCTGACTCAAAATAAGAGGATTTTGGTATCATAAGCATATACAATATGCAATTGTATAAAATATCAAAATTAGTCTTACAATAAAATTAACTTCTGTGAATTTAGATATGTGTGAATTAGAGAGATAATATTTCAATTTTGCAAATATTCCAGGGATAATGTGGCATGGGTGACATAAATGATATAATCAGTCTTAGTATTTTCATGTTTTTTTCTTTACAAGTGTCTTGCTCTGATGAGTGATTCTTTAAATGGATACAGCATTTGTTCAACATGATTCCTTAATGGAAGAAAAATACTTCATTTTATTTATTATTATTATTTAATCAATACTGAAAGAGAACCTGGCTCTGGGATAAAATGGTAGATAGAATGTCAGCTTCCAGTGTGAATTTCCTAAAAGATTTCCAAGCATAAGTTATATCATACCCAATTCTTAATGTACCTAGTCATTTTATCACTTTAATGTCACCTGAGAATAAATTTGACCATAAGTAGTAAATTTTCACCTTTACTTTGTGACAAACGCCAAGAGAAGGATCTCAAAACTGTTTTAGGGGAAGAAATAATCTGATTCAATGGGAAATATTCAAGAGAGGCTAATATCTACCATCAAAAGGATATACATGTTTTTTTGTTGTTGTTGCTTGTTTGTTTGTTTGTTTGGTTGGTTGGTTTGGTTTTTTTTCTCCTATTTTGTATTGACTCTTCTTTGAGATGGATCCAGAATCTGATAACTCAACCTCACTTTGTTTCATCCTTTCTCAGGCTACTGTCATCTTTTTTCTGGATTATTGAAATTCCCCTTTAAATGCTTTCCTTGCTTCTCTTGCTCCCCTACAGCCTAATCTTCCTGAATGATCCATAGAAAGTATAAATCAATTAGTGTTGTACTTCTGCTCAAAATCCTCTGAAATCCGTTCATAATAAAAGCTGGAATTTATCTAGGCTTTATAAGACTCCGCCATAGCACCTATATCACCACTCTCTTTTCATCCCCTATTAATTTCCTTATTGTTTCTTTGGCTCCACCATGATGGACCTGTTACCTTTCTTCAAACACACTAGTCATACTCTAATCTGGGGATTTATGAGGTTACTGTTCTTCCTGCCTTGGAGAGGTCTTCTTCAAGGTATGCGCATGTCCTACTACTTATCCTCCCTCCATGTTTTGTATTTCTCTAGGACACTACCGTGATTTGACGTAATAGATATTACATTTTCTATTTATTTTCAGTTTCAATCACAGACCATAAAATTCATTCAATTAGAGCATACAGTTCAGTGTGTTTTAGTACTTTTGCAGAGTTGTTCAATCATCACCACAATCTACGTTTAGAACATTTCTTAATGTCAAAGGAAACCCCTTACATATTAGCAGTCACTGTCTATTGTCCCTTCCCTACTCTTAGGCAGTCATTAATCTACTTTTTTGTCTCTATAAATTGACCTATTCAGCACATGTGCTATAAATGGAATCACAAATATGTAATAATTTGTGAGTATCTTTTCTCACTTAGTATGAACTTTCTAGCATTCATTTGTCCACGTTGAAGCATGTGTAGGTAGTTCATTTTATTCCTGAATAATATTTCATTGTATGGATATAACACATTTATTTATTTTTTTTAATCAATTGATGGTCATCAGTTGGGTTGTATCCACTTTTTTATATCATAAATAATACTGCTGTAACATTCACATACAAGTGTTTGATTGGACATCATAATGTGTATTTTACTTCTATTCCATCGGTAAGAGTGTAAGTTCCATGAGGCCAGACTTTAATCAGTTTTATTCACCTTTTGGTCCCCGGTGATGAGAAAACCATCCAGAACAGAATATTATGTCAATAACCATTTATTATTTTTTAAATGAATGAATGAATGAAGATTAGTAAAAATCCAATAATAAGTGAGGCATAGAATTCAAGGTGAGCACAGCTTACTTGCAGGCATTTGAGAGAGAGAGTGGACTATGTGATACAATCATAAATTTCTCACATCTCATTTTTACATAAGCCAAAAAAGCGTACTTTACATCTAGTATGACTCGTCTGCTCTTTCCTGCTTAACACCAGGTGGGGGGTAGGGATAGACAGCAACAACAAAAGGATTTTACTATCATCCCATCCTGTTCCTCTAATTTAAATAATCTTTTTATTTTTTTAAGTTTTTATTTAAATTCCAGTTAGTTAACATACAGCATTATATTAGTTTCAAGTGTAAACGATAATGATTCAACCCTTCCATACTACACCCAGTGCTCATCACAAAGGTACTCCTTAATCCTATCATCCCCCTCCATGTCCCTCCCTTCTGGTAACCATCAACATTCTCTGTAGTTAAGAGTCTGTTTCCTGGTTTACCTCTCTCTCTTTGCTAGTTTGTTGTGTTTCTTAAATTCCACATATAAGTGAAATCATATGGTATTTGTCTTTCTCTGACAACTTATTTTGCTTAGTATAATACTCTCGAGCTCTATCCATGTCTTTGCAAATGGCAAGATTTCATTCTTTTTTAAAAAATGGTTGAGTAATGTTCCATTCTTTATCCATTCATCAGTGGATGGACACTTAATCGGGCTGCCTCCATAATATGGCTATTGTAGATAATGCTGCTATAAACATTGAAGTACATGCATCCCTTTGAATTAGTATTTGTATTCTTTGGGTGAATCCCTATTAGTGCAATTGCTGGATCATAGGATTGTTCTATTTTTAACTTTTTTGAAAAATATTTGCACTCTTTTCCAGAGTAGCTGCACCAGTTTGTATTCCCACCAACAGTGCAAAGGGTTCCCCGATCTTCACATCCTGGCCAACACTGCTGTTTCTTGGGTTGTTGGTTTTAGCCATTTTGACATATGTGAGGTGACATTGTAGTTTCGGTTTGTACTTCCCTGATGATCAGTGATGTTGAACGTCTTTTCATGTGTCTGTGGTTATCTGTAGATGTTCTTTGGAAAAATGTCTACTCATGTCTTTGCCCATTTCTCTGGATTATTTGTTTTTTGAGTGTTCAGTTTGATAAATTTTTCATAGATTTTGGATACTAACCCTTGATCAGATAAGTCATTTGCAAATGTCTTTTCCCATTCCCTAGGGTGCGTTTTAGTTTTATTGATTGTTTTCTTTGCTGTGCAGAAGCTTTTTATCTTGATGGAGTCCCAATGGTTCATTTGTGCTTTTGTTTCATTTGCCTCTGCTGGTGTGTCTAGTAAGAAGCTGCTATGCCAAGGTCAAAGAGGTTACTAACTGTGTTCTCTAGGATTTTGATGGTTTTGTCTCACATTTAAGTCTTTCATCTATTTTGAATCTATTTTTGTGTATGGTGTGAGAAAGTGGCCCAGTTTCATTCTTTTACATGTGGCTGTCCAGTTTCCCAAAAGCAGTGTTGAAGAGACTTTTTCCCATTGGATATTCTTTCCTACTTTGTTGAAGATTAGTTGTGGGTCCATTTCTGGGTCTTCTCTTCTGATCCATTGATCTATGTGTCTATTTTTGTGCCAGTGCCATACTATGTTGATGATTACAGCTTTGTGATATACCTTGAAGTCCAAAATCATGATGCCTCCAGCTTTGTTTTTCTTTCTCTAGATTGCTTTGGCTATTCATGGTCTTTTGTGGTTCCATACAAATTTTAGGATTTTTTCTAGCTCTGAAAAATTCTGTTGGTATTTTGATAAGGATTGCATTAAATATGTAGGGTGTTTTTGGTAGTATAGACATTTTAATGTTTGTTCTTTGTATCCATGAGCATGGAATATCTTTCCATTTCTTTATGCCATCTTCAATTTCTTTCATCAGCATTTTATAGTTTTTAGAGTATAGATCTTCTACCTCTTTGGTTAGGTTTATTCCTAGGAATCTTATTGTTTTTGGTGCAATTATAAATGGCATTGATTCCTTAATTTCTCTTTCTGCTGCTTCATTATTAGTGTAGAAAAACCCAACACATTTCTCAACATTGATTTTGTATCCTGCAACTTTACTGAATTTGTTTATTGTCTTAGACATAGCAATCATACATTGTTAGTCATAGCAATCAGACAATGAAAAGAAATAAAAGGCATCCATATTCACAAGGAAGAAATAAAACTTTCACTATCTGCAGATGAAATGATACTCTATATAGAAATCCCAAAAGACTCCATGAAGGAACTGTTAGAACTGATAATCTTTTTTAGATAATGAGTCTCTTGAATATTTCAGTCACTGCTTAAGTGAATTAGGCTAAAAATTCCCTTCTAATTAGAGAGAACTTGAAGAAATAACCTCTGGTACTCCTTTTCCATACATGCTTTTCTACCTCATTTGGTTTGATATGTCTGCCTCCAAGCTGGTGCAAAGACAGCTGGATGACAAACTAAATCCCAAACATGGAAGAGGCTTGAACTCTCTGTCATCATCAGTGTCTCAATACAGAAAATGAATTATCTGTGGAAGCTGAATAAAAATGAGCTGACATAGTTGATGCCTTTCCTGTCCTACCTTTATGGAATAACCAACCATTAGAAAATACTGTTAGCTATCTGGATTCATATTTAAGAATATTTATGTTGACAACAGATAGTCCTAAGATCCATCCTATCACTGGTCATGTGCTTTTGGACCTCTCTTAGGCCTCCTCTATAAAACTGGCCTAAAAAGATTCCTTGCTGGTCATGTTTTTTTCTCTTTCTTTCTTTCTTTCTTTCTTTCTTTCTTTCTTTCTTTCTTTCTCTTTCTTTCTTCTTTCTTTCTTTCTTTTTCTGAATCTTAATTTATTTTTATTCAATTGCTAAGGAATTCATGTATTTCAGAAGTTAAAAAATCCTAACAATAGCCAACATGGATTTAGTTCTCTATCATCTACCAGGAACTGGAATAATTTAATATCTGATCTTCACAGTAACCCTGTGAGGTATGAACCATTAATACTCATATTTAACAGATTAATACACAAGCTCAAGGAGTTTAAGCAAGTTGCTCAAAATTACAAATCTAGGTAGAGATGGAGCCAGATTTTGAGCTCAGGTAGTCTGGCTCTAATATCTACGTACTCAGGTGATAATTTCTATGAATGACTTCACTACATGCCACTGCCATAACTGCCTGAGCAAACCTTAGTTGATCTCCTCTGGGGTTTCTTCTGTGTCAGTTTGTCTCTTAGATGTCTGCATTTCTAAGTGATAAAGCCATCAAAACCCATGTGCAATTTTAATGACTCCTGTCTTCATTCCAGACTTCTCAAATAAGCATTTCCTTTTTTTTCTTCCAAGATTTTATTTAAATTCAAGTTAGTCAACATATAGTGTACTATTGGTTTCAGAAGTAGAATTTGGTGATTCATTACTTACATATAACACTCGGTGTTCATCCCAACACATTCTCTCCTTAATGCCCATCAGCCACTTAGCCCATTCCTGTCTCCTAAACCTCCTCCTCTCCAGCAACCCTCAGTTGGTTTTCCGTAGTTAAAGGGTTTCTTTCTACAGGGTTTGTATAATCAACAAATACAATTGATTATATATAAAAGTGTAATGATTTGACATATGTATATTTAACGGAATGATTACTACCAACAGATTATCAGATTAATTAACACACTCATCACCTCACCTAGTTAACCTTTTTTTATAATTTTTGTGACGAGAATGCGTATAGTCTACTCTCTTTGCAAACTTCAAGTACAAAACACAGTACCATTAACTATGGTCACCATGCTGTACATTAGATTCCCAGAGCTTATTCATCTTGTAGGTAAAGGTTTGCTCCCTTGAACCAGTATATTTGTCTCCCCTGCACCCCTAGCCCCTGATAACCATTATTGTGCTCTCTGTTCAGTTGGTGTCAGTGATTAGTGTTAATATTCATAAAAACTCCTTTCATAAAACATGGTAGCCGACGTTCTTGATTTATTTCATATGCTCTTCTTCCAGAATAGTCCTATATAAACTTTCCTGTTAAGGAAAACTTAACTTGGTCTGAGGAAACCTGTTTGATATTGGAGCCCAGGGGGTTGAGCATTGACTTCCATAAATGTATGGAAGATAGTGCTTCAAAGTCAGACAGTACAATAAATCCCTTCTGTTGACCACACCTAAATTTAACTGCATTTCCACTTTTGTTCTGCATTCTGTGTTCCTTTTAGTAAAATATTTCCTAATAATCTATTGCTGTCTTTAAGCTTCTACAACAAACAATGTGTGACTCATATCATAGAGTTAGCAGTGAGTGAGTCTTGATTTCACAAGGCTGCTTATTATTATCACAATGGAAATTTCCAGTCTGATCTTTCTACCTGTTTTCTTAAGATATGAAAGACTTTGTGCAAAAGTGCAAATTGGACTTCCAGTTTGTGTCTATAGTTATGAGGGATTGTTACTAGTCACATGCCAAAAAGAAAAAGAAAAAAAAGAGAGAGAGAGAGAGAGAGAGAATCATTCAATTCCATGCATTTCCAAATAGTAGTTCAATTTCATCAGATTTTCCATTCTGTTTTGATTTTGTGTAGAAAGCTTGAATTCAATATTAGCATTAAGGACTTGAAGCCAAATTGTTTTCCCCACAAGTTGCCAAAAGGACCAATCAACAGAGTAAATGTAGATAGAGCATCATTCATAGTGGCTGGATGTATAACATCTGTTACATGGGACTCTGTTCAAGGCAATTACAAAGTGAGGAGGAGCCCAACCAAAAATATTTTGACAATAACTCCTTAGCTGAAGACTGAAATCACGTACATGTGTATGAAATGTGAGTTTGGCTAAAGGATGCCAAACTATCTACCTGGAAACTAATGACATCATCATCATCCAGGATTATTAACCAGTTCACTGACAGACTACAGACTTATCAGATGTTGAGAAAGGACAGAAGGAAAAATGTGGTTACCAACCCTTTAGGAGATTAAAACATAAACAAATCCTTTATATATAATTCGTGAGCACATCTGTAAATTACGTGAAACAGATTAGCAAACCCTACAACCATCAATAAGTAAAATCAATAATAGAGTGAGAAAGGAGAAACAACCTTGTGGAAAATAGAAAAAGAGGGAATATAAGGCAAGATTATTTCCTGTGAAAAAAATTCCACACATTTTCAAGATTTCCCTAAATTTCACCCATTTTATAATCAAAGGCTCCACTGCTGGTGAAAACAGTGACCAAATAGAAATTTAATTATAATTGAGAGTTGAATTAGTACGTGTATTTGAGTGTGCAACCTATGTGAATTATAATAATTGTACTTTAACAGAATCCCCTCCTCAAACATGGGATGATTTTTTTTTCATATTTAACTACTTATTGAAACTAATACGGCAATACTGTTATATTTTATTACATCATCCCATATTATACTGTATTATAAGTTCTTGCTTTTAAACATTTCTTGAACAACTATGGAGATGCTAATTATTCCCTTGTCTCAAGTTGGTAATTATTCTCAGGAGTTTGTGGGACATGTTGGCAAACCGTTTGTTGCTTTTTGTTGAGAGGCTATCCATCTCTGCAGAGAATTATTATTTTGGTTGGCTTGTAATTAATTACTACTTATTTATACTTCAATTTCCCATGATTTTCATAACAACTTCATAAAAATATCAGTAATCAAAACTCACGCAGCATGTGGAGTCATGTACCATTTTGGCTGAAATTCAGTGTTTATGTGTCATAATAAATAGCTCAGCCAAATTGTTACCAGCCTGCAAGGTATATTTTTAGATTCTTCATCCAAGGAGATTTTAAAACAAAATCAAACAGCTTCTGGGTACATTCATCAGTGTTTTCCCACCAAACTATATTGAGTACAAAGAGCAAAGGGAATTGATCTTTTAGCTCCGGGCAACATGTGGTTATCACTAGAGTACAATGTGAAGCTTGAAGTCGCCTTCAACTTATCACTGTCCCTGCTGTTGTAATACCATAAAGGGCTAGAGAGGCAGCAGTAAAAAGTATAGCCCTGGATAATAGAGGAAAACATACTGTTCTCTTTATGCTTGTTAATAGGGCATGACAATTGTTCCCAAACTGCCTGGAAGCCATTGTGCCTTGCTACTCTGGAGTGTGACAGCTGATGCAGTGAAGGACACAGTTACTTAGTGAATGCAAGCAAGGCATTTCCCCTACCAGTAAGATGCCAAATTCTTGGAGCACTCATGGGCTTTGGAAAGCCTCATAGGGATTTTTCTTTGGTAGGCAAATAAAATGGCTTAATTTAACCCCATTTATTTAAAGTAGGTCAAAAGATGGATTATTCCATTTGGACTTGGAAAAGAGATTACATTTTCAGAAACTGTAACTGCCCTATGAAATTGATGCAAGGCAAGGAGTTTGTTTCATATGATAAATGGAGGCAGGAATATTAATCAAAACAACATTCTGTAATTAATATAACTTTATAGACATTTGTAGTTTCTCAAGCCCTTGTTAAATTCTCTCATTCAGTTATGCAATTGTCATAACACTATGAAATAAGTGCTCCTATAGTTCCTCTGTTATAGGTAGGGAAAGGATACTCAGTGAAGCTAATTAGCTTACATATGGTTACAGAAGTAAAAATTGGAATAACAAGAACTCAAACTCTGATAAACAGTGCTTAGGGGGCCAACCCAAGCTTTCTCTTGGACTACCTTACTTTTTAAAATAATAGCAACAACAATAGCTACAACTGAGAACTTTCTAGATGCCAAAAACCGTACTGAGCTCTCTACATATTTCATTTAATCCTCACTGCGTTCTCTTAGAAAGAAACCATTATCTCCATTTACAAATGAGAAAACCTTGTTATATTGGATTACTAAAGAATAAATATTCTAGCAATGGTTTATTAGAGTAGCTAAGCCAAGATACTAGGCTGTACATTTTCTCTTCTAAGATGGTAGCACTAAGAAATTAGCCATAACAACTTTTCAACTTAAGGAAATAGTTATAGTAATTTTATGATGTATAATTCTTTTTCTCTTAAATAGGAACAGAATATAATTATTTGAATATAATTGTAAGGTAAATTTTATACAGTAAATTGTATTCTTCTAATGAATATATTAAAAATATATATATAAACTGTAGATTCAGATGCATTCTATTCTAGGAAAAAGGGATTCTTGCTATAACTATTAAACAATACAAGAATATGTTTTTTTTTTTCTTACTGCTTGCTAAATACTTTCTCAGGAATTATGGGCATCAAAAATTTGCAAATTTTTGAAGAATGCTAACACCTTGTATAAAATACGTAGGAAATAAATCATTCTCTGATGGAATTGGAAGTTGGCACAAATGTTCTAAATCAGTGTAATGTGCTAAAATGTAACAAACTTATTTTTTAAAAATTTGTCTCAAGAAAATACTTTGGTCAACATACACAGCCACACGTTCAAGGATATGAAAGGTAAATGAACTTAAAAGGGTTGTAACGAAGGGTGTCATGATGGTCAGTGTTGTGTGTCAGTTAGCTAGGCTCTAGCCTCCATTAGAAACACTTATCTAGGTGTTGCTCTGAGGATATTTTGTAGATGTGGTTAAAGTCCATAATCATTTTACTGTATTGTTTAAGGGAGATTATCGTAAGCCTTACTGGATCACATAAAAGACCTTAGGAGCAGAATTGAAGCTTCCTGAGGAAGAAGAAATTTCACTTGCAGGTAAGAGCTTTGGTTCACGCCTGAGAGTTCCAACCTCCACTTTTGACAACTCACCCCAATACGTGCCTTGCCAGTTCCCACAATCATATAAGCCAATTACAATAAATCCACTAATATATCTCCTATTACATTTTTCTGGTCAAATGGATGCAGTCTATAAAAGAATCTGAATAAGTTGTTACAATCATATATATACATATACATGGTCGTATATACATATATATGTATATATATATATATATATATATTTACATCTTCATATACATACACAACTGCATGATTCTATAAATCTATGTAATCAGAAGCCAAAATATTAAGAGGCGATTTAATTTTGTATTTAGGTTTTTATTTATTTTTATTTTACTCATTTTCCTTTCTTCTGTATTCCTGTGTTTTTAGAAGCCAGCGTAAACTGTGTATTACTTTTAGTTCTATTACAAAGAACATTTTGTGCAATAAATGTACATATATAGACACATATACCCCATGTATGTGTGAGTAGATGTAGACAGAATTAAATAAGGTATAGATATAATTGCTAAAAGCTTTTGGAAGGTACAAATAGGATCGTACAGTATACTTATTGTTTTCAAAACCACCAAACTATCTCCCTAAGTGGCTTTATCACTTTGCACTCCTACCAGCCATGGAGAATTCCTGTTGCACCACATCCTCACCAGCATTTGGTGTTGTCAGTGTTTCAGATTTGGAGCATTCTAATTATTAGGTACGTAGGTAGAATTTCATTATTGTTTTAATTTGCCTCTCCTTGATGACGTACAGGGTGGCGCATCTTTTCATATGCTTGTCATCCGAAAACTTCTATGGCGAGTTGTCTGCTAGGGTCTTTGTTCATTTTTTATTTGGGTTGTTTATTTCCTTATTTTTGAATGTTAAGAGTTGTTGGAATATATCGGATAACAGTCCTTTATCAAGATGTGGGGTTTTTTGTAAATATTTTTGCCTAGTCTGTGGTTTCTCTTATTTTCTTGACACTGTTTTTCTGAGAGCAGAAGTTTTTGATTTTAATGAAATTCAGCTACTTTCATGAATCATACCTTTGGAATTGTATCTGAAATGTCATCAGCATACTCAGGGTCATCTAGAATTTCTCCTAGGTTGTTTTCCAAAAATTGATAGTTTTGTATTGTACACGTAGACCTGTGATCCATTTTGAGTTAGGTTTTTTTTGTTTTTTTGTTTCTTGTTTTTTTCATAAATTTGAGTTAGTTTTTGTGAAAGGTCGAAAGTCTGTGTTCTGGCACCATTTGTTGAAATGACTGTCTTTGTATTGCCTTTGTTCCTTCATCAAAGATCAGTTGACTATATTTATGGTCTTTTTCTGGGCTGTCTATTCTGTTCCACTGATTATCTGTTATTTTTGTCAATACCACACTGTTTTTTTTTTTTTTTAAGATTTTATTTACTTATTCATGAGAGACACACAGAGAAAGGCAGAGACACAGGCCGAGGGAGAAGCAGGCTCCATGTGGGGAGCCTGATGGGGACTCGATCCCAGGACCCTGGGGTCACAACCTGAGCCAAAGGCAGACGCTCAACCACTGAGCCCCTAGGCATCGTACCACACTGTCTTGATTTCTATAGTATTATAGTAAGTCTTAAGGTCAGGTAGTGTCAGTCCTCCAACTTTGTTTTTCTCATTCAATATTGTATTGGCTACTCTGGATATTTTGACTCTCCATTATAAACCTTGGGATAAGTTTGTCAATATTCACAAATAGCTTTCTGGGATCTTGTTTGAAAGTGAATTGAATCTATAGATCAAATTGGATGGAACTGACATCTTTAAACATTTAGTTTTTCTATATGCTAACATGAAATATCTATTTAATGCTTTTTAAATTTTATTAATAAGAATTTTATAGTTTTTTACTGATGTTATATATACATATTATTAGATTTATACCTATGTCATGCTGTGGAGTGCTAATGTATGATATTGTGCTTTTAATTTAGAATTTACTGTTCATTACTGGTCTATAGGAATGTGATTGACTTTATTGTATTATGTTTATATTGTGAAAACTAACAATAACTATATATTAATTCCAATAACTTTTTTGTTGATTTTTTCACATTTTCTACATAGACAATCATTCCATCTGAAAATACAAAAGACAGTTTTATTTCTTCCCTCTTAATCTTTGTAGATTTTATGTCCTTTTCTTCTGTCCTATTGTGTTAGCTAAGATTTCTAGTTCACCCTTTATACTTTATACTTTATACTTGATCTAAGTGGAAAATCTTCAAGCTAATAATCATTAAATATAGTGTTAGCTGATGGGTTTTTGTAGATATTCTTTTTTTTTTTAAGTTTTTATTTGACTTCAGTTAGTTAACATATGATGTAATATTAGTTTTAGGTGTACACTATAGTAATTGAACACTTCCAGATATTACACAGTGCTCATTACAAGTACACACCTTAATTCCCAACACCTGTTTAACCTACCCCACACATACCTCTCCTCTGGTAACCATAAGCTTGTTCTCTATACTTAAGAGTCTCTTTCTTTCTTTCTTTCTTTCTTTCTTTCTTTCTTTCTTTCTTTCTTTCTTTCATCTTTCTTCCTTTCTTTCTTTCTTTCGTTATATATATATATATATATATATATATATATATATATATATGTATATTTTTTTTTTTGACAGAGAGAGAGAATAAACAGGGGCAATGGCAGAGGGAGAGGGAAAAGCAGGCTCCCACTGATCAAGGATCCTGATGGGGGGCTCAATCCCAGAACCCTGGGATCATGACCTGAGCTAAAGGCAGATGTTTAACATGCCAAAACACCCATGTGCCCCAAGAATCTATTTCTTGATCTCTCTTTTTCTCCCTTTTTGTTATTTATTTTCTCTTTGCTTGTTTATTTTGTTTTATGAGTGAAAACATATATTTGTCGTTCTCTGACCCACTATTATACTCTCTAACTCCATCTATATCATTGCAAATGGCAAGATTTTATTCTTTATTATGGTTGAATAATATTTCATTGTGTATATCACATCTTCATTATCCATTCATCAATCAGTGAACACTTGAGCTGCTTCCATGTATTGGCTATTGTAAGTAATGCTGTTATATACATCAGGGTGCATGTATCCTTTTGAATTAGTATTTTTGTATTCTTTGGATAAATAATCAATATTGTAATTACTGGAGCATAAGGTAATTCTCTTTTTAACTTTTGGAAGACCTCCGTACTGTTTTCTAAAGTGACTGCACCAGTTTGTATTGCCACCAGTAGTGCAAGAGGGTTCCCCCTTTCTACATAGTCTCCAACACCTGTTGATTTTAGCCATTCTGACAGGTGTGAAGTAATATATCTCATTGTGATTTTGATTTGCATTTCCCCGACAGTAAGTGATGACGTGTCTGTTGGACCTCTGTATGTCTTCTTCGGAAAAATGTTCATATCTTCTGCCCATTTTTTAATTGGATAATCTGCTTTTTGGGTGTTGAGTGGTATAACTTCTTTATATATTTTGGATCAGATGCATCATTTCCAAGTATTTTCTCCCATTGCCTTTAAGTTTTGTTCATTGTTTCCTTTGCTGCAGAAGCTTTTTATTTTGATGTTGTCCCGTTTATTTTCGCTTTTGTTTCCCTTGCCTCGGGAGATGTATCTAGAAAGAAGTTGCTATAGCTAATGTCAAAACAGTTACTTCCTGCGTTCTCTTTTAGAATTTTTATAGTTTCCTGTCTTACATCTAGATCTTCAACCCATTTTGAATTAATTTTTGTATTGGTAAGAAAGTGGTCCAGTTTCATTCTTTTGCATTTTATTGTCCAGCTTTCCTAACACCATTTGTTCAAGAGACTGTCTTTTTCACTCTTCAATATTTTTTCCTGCTTTATTAAAGATTAATTTACCTATAAAAATGCTAAAACTGATAAACAAATTCAGTAAAGTTTCAGGATACAAAATCAATGTGTGTATATATATATATATATATATATATATATAAACAAAATCAATGTATAGAAGAAATCTGTTGCAATAATGAAACAGCAGAAAGAAAATTTAAGGAAACAATCTCATTTACAATTGCATCAAAAACAAAAAGATACCTAGGAATAAACCTATCCAAAAATGAAAGACCTATACTGTGGAAACTATAAAACACACAAAGATGACAGAAATTGAAGATGACACAAAGAAATGGAAGGACATTCCATGCTCATGGATTAGAAGAACAAATACTGTTAAAAATCTATACTACCCAAAGCAACTACATGTTCAATGCAATCTCTATCAAAATGCCAATAGCTGGGGTGCCTGGGTAGTTCAATAGGTAAGCACTTGATTCTTGATCTCAGCTCAGGTCTTGACCTCAGGGTTTTTCACAGAACTAGAACAGATAATCCCCAAATTTTGTAGATATTCTTTATCAAAGTGAAGAGTTCTCCTCTTCCCTAGTTTACTGAGAAATGTTTTCCTTTTTTAAAAAATCATAAACCAATTTTGGAAAATGTCAAATGCTTTTTCTACATCTATTGATATGACTACGTAATTTTTTTTTCTTTTTTAGCATATCGATGTGATTAATTAATCCATTTTTGGATGTTAAACCAGCCTCACATACCTGAATAAGTCCCACTTGGTCATGGTGTATAATTCTTTTTATACATTCTGGATTTCATTTACTAAGATTTTGTTGGAGGGTTCTGAAACTATACTTATGGGAGATATTGGCTTGCAGTTTGCTTATAGTGCTTTTGTCTTTTTTTGTCATTCGGGTCATGCTGGCCACATAAAATGAGTTATGAAGTATTCTTTCTGCTTCTATTCTTTGAAAGAGATTGTAGAGAATTGATATAATTTATTCCTTACATATTTGTAGAATTCACTAGTGAACATCTAGATCTGGTGTTTCTTGCTTTGGACTATTACTAATTATTGGTTCTATTTCTTTAATTGATATAGGCCTATTCAGATGGTCAATTTCTTTCTGTGTGAGTTTTGGCAATTTCAAGAAATTGATCCATTTCATATAAGTTATCAAATTTTGGAGCATAGATTTGTTCATAATATTCTTTTATTATCTTTTCAATGCCTATAGGATCTGTAGTGATGTTTCCTCTTTCAATTTTGATATTAGTGATATGAATTACCTTTGTCTGGCTAGAGCTTCACCAATTTTGTTGATCTTTTAAAAGAAATCATTATGTTTTTGTTTGTTTGTTTGTTTGTTTTTGTTTTTGTTTTATCTAGATTCAAAGACCTTACTAAGTATATCAATGCTTTGTGAATTGTTTCTCCCAGATAGTTTCTTTGTAGTGACCATCTTTAAAGTTTCCATCTCTCTGGTGAAATTACACATCTAAACTTGTGTGTCTATCTTCACTAGAATCTCTAACATATTACATATAGTTATTTCAAATTTTCCAATAGATCTAACTTCTATAATATATTTAAGAGTGGTTCTGAGTATTGCTTTTTTCTCTTCACAAGTATTTTTGTCCCTACTCCATAATTAGAACTTTATCCCCATCCTATAAATCCTTTCTTCAGGTAGAGTGAATATTTACACTGTTCTCAGACCACTTCTTTGAAATTTGCCCTGTAAATTAAAGTTTTTGTGTTTTTTCCACTCCTATGTGAAGCAACGTGTCTGAGGCCAGGTAGAGTTTTATTTTCAATGTGATGGCATGCCATTCTCTGTTAATATTCTTTACCCTGCAGACAGTCTTGTGCATTGTATGGAAGATATATGTGGCAAAATTTCCCAGCGGCAGCTTGTCACTTTTCTCCAGCCAGAACTAATGAAAATGATTTATCCAGATTCTTTCCCAATTTATTTAATATATATAGTTTTCACCTGCAAAATAGGATTAAACTCATGTACTTCACCTTATTCCTCTTAAGAATTAAATAAGATAATATATTATAATGTGTGTGTATAGACACACACACACACATAAAACACATACATCATTCTCTATAATAAATAATAATCATAATAGAGCTTTTCCCCCAAATTTAAATTTTACAATCTCAGGAGCCTTTAGGGCAAATTCTGAGCTGGATGTTTCAGTGATAGAGATTTATTATTATTTTCAAACTTGAATATATAAAGATCATACAATATATAATATAATATTAGGTAGAAAAATCCCAAACAATTCACCCAGAAATTCATATATAAGGCTTGCTCATGAATCATGCTAACAAATAAAGAGCAAGAACAGATATGGGAATCTAAATAAAATGATTATGTCACATTTTTGTTCACCCTCTGCCCCAGCCTCTTAATATCCAAGCTTCTCTACCCTAATACAAATAGAAAGTAATGAGTTATACTATGAGCAGGCGTGTCTGTTCAGTTTAGATAAGCACTTCAAAGTTCATGTGTTTATCTCGATTATCTGCTCCTCTTGAGACAGAAAAATTATTTTGGGTATCTTTCTAGACCAGGTTTACTAATGATATATTTTTTCCTCTTTCTAAAATCTTCAGGATAAAAGTATAAATTAAAAACCATCAATCTGTATACTGATACAACCAAAGTCAGAAATTCTACATACAAATCAAATGTAAAGTGTACTTTAGAGGTCAAAGGAAGATTATAAATGTCCTAAATTTATCAAAGCAGCCACAAATTTTATAGTAGATTTTCAAAATGGGTTGCCATCTGATTGTCAAAAATCTTGTCTATTGTGCTTTTATGGAATTAATTGTATTTATAAGGAAGGAAAGTAAGAATTTTATTATACAGGAGAAGAAAAATATAGGAGAAAAAGAATAGATGAAGGGAAGACAGGCAAAGTTTCATGTTGTTACTAATGACTATAGGAAGATACTTGGAAGTGTTTTCCCCAAATAAGAATATCTCAGAATATATGTTAATTACTTTTCAAAAGAGAATCACAGGCCCAAAATGGAGTTCATTATGTCAAGGCCCTATGTCAATAAACCGAGATTTAATACATAACCTAATTGCAGTTACAACCCCTAATGGAATGTAACCCTTAATGATCCAAACTGGAATTTCCTGGTCAAGGCTAGGAAGTATTCCACTGATAGACCCCTTCCATTCACTTGAGGAGGGTGACTTTGCCTAAAACAATGCATTCTTTGCTCTTAGTTTCTTTCTATTGACAGCTCCCTGCCCCCCCCCCATTATGTGTAGCTCATCAGAGCTCTATTTGTTAGGTGGGTGGTGCTGGATTCACGAATCATTTAATAAATCCGATTAGAACTTCCAAGTATTACGTGGTTGAATTTTGTTTTCAAACATATCACACACACACACACACACACACACACACACACTACTACTACTACTTTTACCACTTCTCCATGGCTAGAGACATGATTTTTGCAAAACTGTGATCTAAGTCATTAATAATTCAGAAAATGAAATAGTTATACCATAAACCTACAACAAGCCCTAGTCACCTCAAGTACTAAATACAATCAGAAATAGTCCTTTTATTCATTTGCTGATTCAACATTCTTAGCAAATACCTGTTATATGGAAAAGCCCAGTGTAAGATGCTATGAGGAATAAAAATAAATGTGACTAAGAGCTTGCCTTTATATTTCTTAAAACAAATAGTGGGGAAAATTATAAATAACTTTCAGTTAAATAAAGACATTTTGAAATAATGTTTATATGTGGTATTCTTTGTTTTTGTTGTTTTTTAAGATTTTATTTATTTATTTGAGAGAGAGAGAAAGCAGAGTGAGAGACCATGAGTGGGGATAAGGGGCAGAGGGAGAGGGAAGAGCAGACTCCTCACTGAGCAGGGAAGCCATATGGAGGGCTCAATCCCAGCCCCAAGGGATCATAACCTGAGCAGGAAGGCAGACACTTAACCAACTGAGCCAGCCAGATGCCCCTCTATGTGGTATTCATTGAAAAGAAAGAAAGACACTTGATATTGTCTGATGGTTAGCATCAAGAAGAGTTTTGAAAATGTGACAAAATTTGAAACTTCATATGAAGAGAGATTTTCGTAATCCAGTCTAAAAAGAATTTAGGGGAAGCATATCCAGAAAACTAGTCTGATGCTGTATTTCCAGCATGAAACATATGGGAAAATGCAATCAGAAATGATGCTGCAAATTTTATTATTTAATTTTTTAAAAGATTTTATTTATTTATTTGAGAGAGAGAGAGAGAGGAGAGAGAGATAAGGAGCAGGGTGAGGGGCAGAGGGAGAAGCAAACCCTGCAGAGCAGGGAGCCCAACACAGGGCTCGATTCCAGAACCCTAGGATCATGACCTGAGCTGAAGGCAGATGCTTAACCAACTGAGCCACCCAGGTGTCCCTGAAAATTTTATTTTCAACGAGATTGGAGAAGCCCATAAATGTTACACAGGAGCACTTGGACTTTGTTCTGCAGATAAGAGTTGTTGAGCCTTCCGGGAGAAATAAATGATCTGATCCAGATCTTTTCATTCTAAATATTTCACAGGTCCCAAAGGCGTTGAAGGCAGTTCAAAAAAGAAATGCTTTGACTGACATTCATCCAATTTCACAACCGGATGACCTTACTGGCCATACAGGGTTTTCTCATTTCTTCCCTCTGTTACTAGCACCTTCTTTAGATTCAATCATTATATGAAAGCGGATATTTTTATTCATTAGTTCTCCTATTTGTCAGATAGAGTTGTCTTGACTTTTTTTTTTTTCCCCAAAAACATAGCTCACTCCCGACCTAGAAGGATTAAGTTTTGATTTGTTTTACCTGTTGGAATTTTAAACAAGCTGCTATGCGCTTAAAGTTTTAAACAGAACTTAAATGACAAAAATTATGTAGTGAAAGTTGCTCATTTAGTGGATTCCTTTAACACAAGTTTCTACTTCCTTCATTGTGCATTCCTGCCGAACTCCTCTGTGATCCATTCATGATACACATATCCCTTTCACTTTAAATTACCTGGTCTTTTTTTTTTTTTTTTTTTTTTTTGTGAGGATTGGCACTCTGCCTTCGTGATTTATAACTTCTTCATGATAAACCATTATTCTATCATTAGTAATTAGGATCACTTAGTCTTGTTTTTTCCTCCCCCTCCCACACAAAACTTCTGCTCATTCACTACTAGTCACAATGGAAAAAAACAAAAACAAAAACAAAAACAAACAAACAAACAAAAAAAAAAAAAACAGGAATTTAAATCAACAGTGTGATCTTGTTGAGAAGCAAACACCAAGGACTGTGATTGGTATGTTTACATGAATAGGGATGATATTAAAATGCACCCTCACAGCAAATGCCAAATATCAACGGTACCTTAACTACCCCATTCTACGTGAAACCGAACTTTCTTGTGATTCAGAGGCTGTGCCGTAGATCCAATGGGATCATTTTTACATTGGTTCTTTTTACTGTGTAAGAGATTTAGGCAGCAGCTCTTGTTTGGCATTTTAATGATTTTATCGTCAGATGCTCTCACTAATAACAATAAGCAGAAGACCTCTCACAAACATTCTAGTACCCTTCTGGGGCACCATGATTACTATTTTTGTTGTCATTGTTGTTTTTATGTGTTATTCTTGCCTCTCACCAGACACACGGTTTTAAGGAGTCATAATGCTGTCATATATGTAGGTAGAATTAGTATTTTCTTACTAAGTGCTACAGGAGCTTCAGGCAGGAAGCAATTATTTTATTATTTGATTTAAGAAAGATGCAATATTTACTGAAGCAGCTGAAATTAAGTTTCTCATTTATAATTGAATTACACCATCAGCAAGACTGCTTGAAATTTCAATGGGCAGCTGTAGAATTTTATGAACTATATCTACTAATACCAAGTGGATCTTGAAAATATATAATTTACTTCTTTTCCCTTCTCCAAACTCTTTTTCTTCTCCAGAGTACCAATTTATATAGTAGAGGCTTGAATTGTGGCAATGTTGTCTAGTCTTGACTCTGCTGTTTCTGTAAATCCAGATCATTCAACGTCGTTTATCACCTCAAACATGACCCCATTCTTCATACTAAAAAATGACCTTTACATTTCCAAGGTGACTTTCTTTGAACAACCAGAAGAAAAATGTGTTCCCTTATTTCTCACTATTTTTCAACCCTGCACAGCCTTCAGAGACCACACTCGAAAAGGATTTAGAGCCTAAGATAATCTGAGGATGACCCATTTAATTGACAAACAGACCTTTAACCCGCTGGATGGATACATCAGTCTAATAGAAAAACATGCATTTTGTTTTCCGGCTCAGGCATTTGCGTCAATATTAATACAACCCTACTCTGTCATTTCTGTAAGTATAATGCCTGCAAGGGGGTAACTGCTCTCTAACATTGAACTGGATCCTGAAACTAAATAGGACCATAGTAAGGTAATCAACATCTTTCTTTCCTTTTTGGAGATCTAGGAGAGAGATATGTTTTTGAATTTTTGAGGATGTCCTATGTTGTCTTATGTATTTAACTAACCTTCTTTCCCCACTCTATGCTTTTTATTTTAGGCATTTTTCTACTGACATACTAATCCCCCTACCCACCCACCATGTTTTTCATTTTAGGCATTTTTTCTATTGACATATTTTCCAATGAACTAAGTTTGTTTTGTGATGTAGCCAATCTGTTGCCTAAATTATGTTTAAAAACTTCATATATATTATTAAATATAGGATTTTCATTTTATTCTTTATATAGGTTCCAAGCATCTGTTGAAATTCACCAATATTTCGTGTTTCTATCCCTTTTCTTTCTGTATTCTCTAACATATTAATCATAGTTATTTAAAATTTTTTAAAATTATTGCCTGGTAACTCAAATACCAAAAGTTTTAAAATTCTTATCTGGTGACTCCAGTACTCTAATTCCAATATATATACCTATGTGTTTTTAACTCTTTTTTCTTCTGTTGATTATTGACCATATTTTTGTGCTTCTCGCCATGTCTCAAATAAAGGAAGCAAAGAGCCTCAAGGTGATGCTCTCCACCTATAGAACCTATAACTACTTTTTTTTCTTTTTTTACTTTCTTTCTTTTTTTTTTTTTTTTTTGTTAGGAAGCTAGGAAGAGAATAGACCTCTCAATACAAAATGAATTGACCTTAGTTAAACTTACATAAGGCTTAGCTGACCTCTGGTTCAACTGTATTTCTCTTGCCTGGACTCCTGGTGCTTTGGGCACCTAGCTGAATTTCAAGTTTTGGGTATTTTTGTCTGTTTGTTTGTTTATGTTGTTTTGCTTTACCCTGAAAGTCTATAATAAGTCCATATATCTTATTTCCTAGACCATTTCTGCACTATTCCCTTTATACAGTTCCAAATCTAGGAAGTACTGGAGACTAGTGGTCAGTTGGAGACAAGCTCCCTCCTTTGTTAGCCTTTACTACATAAGTACTGGGAAACTGAAAGATGGATCAGTAAGTCTTTAGAAAGCTCTCAGTTTAGCCCCTCAGAGGCCTATGTGGTAACCCATAACTCTGTAGAAGTGGTTGGGTCAAGCCAGCTGATCACCTGATATCTCTAAGTCTCTGATCTTTATACCATCTCTGAGTGGCCATTGAAAGGTTATCAATTTCTCTTTTCCCCTGTGAGGCCTCTCAAACTGGGATGAATCTATTCCTTAGCCCACATCCAAAATCAAGAACTGCCACTGGGAGAAAACCATTCTTGATTGTCAGTGTAACTTGTAATGTAAAACCCTGAAAAGGAACACTGAATAAAGTAGGAGACATCCCAGAAGTATGGTGGTCTGGAAACAAACCATGCGTGTGTCAAGAAGTATGAGCTTCCATTACCTACTGATGTAACCGGAGAAAATTGTGCTGCTTTTTTCTCCTTCTTACTCTTTTGTTGTTAAGTCTTAGAGAAATTGAGTGTGAAAGGCTCTCATGGCTTTGGTTTCATCTTGGTGAGACCCATGCTTGGAACCAAAACCCAGAGGTTTTAAATTTAAGGTTCATGAGAGGAAAAGTAGTTGAGAACCTGGAAACTTTTGATAATGTAATAGATCATATTGGGCCATTAACCTCTAAGTAAATCAGAAGGTAAATTAAATTCACATATCAGTATTCTGTGTTTTGTTATCATTGGGTTAACTTTCCATTCAGATCTGTATGGTAGGGACAAAAAGCTATTATTTAGTGTCTTGTTTTCAGTAGTTCTATATAACATTTGTGTAATCTAGAGATTATAAATATTCATTACGGAAAAGTGTATCTGTATAATATTTGTTGCTTAATTTTTTCCCCACATTTAAATTCCCAAGCCATATTTGTTATAAGAGGAGCTTACTCCCTCCATTATGATTTTTAACTCCTATCTGCAAACTCACTGATAATGTTTAAAAATTAGCTAACCAATATAAAGGACTATAAGCTTCTTTCAAAGATGAAAACATATCTAATTTTTTCTATTATGTTATTCTTTCTATAAAATAATTGTATGATTCTTCAGATTTTAAAGCAATAAAAAATGTTTACAACATATAATACTTTCTCAAAAAGAGAATTGTCTACTTACTTTCTAAAACTGTCCTGAGCTGGGACATCTGGGTGGCTCAGTTGGTTAAGCACCTAACTCTTGATTTTGGCTCAGGTCATGATCTCAGGGTCATGAGATCAGGCACCACATGCAGCTCTGTGCTGCGTGTGGAGCCTGCTTAAGATTTTCTTCTCTCTCTCCTTCTCCCTCTGCCCTTCCCTGCTCTCTCTCTCTCTCTAAAATAGAACAAAACAATAAAAAACTGTCCTGAGCTAAATATACACATGGAGATACAAAGCTCAAAAGAATATCAATGTGGAACATCACTTAACATCTTATGCCCATATATAATTCCTATAAATTGACTAATGGGCACATAGATAAGTTTTCCCAGTATGAACACGGTACTTTACTACTGCATTTTTAGTGTTTGTGTATATACCCACTCATGAATGATCTCATCTCCAAAAAAACTCACATGTGAGGTGTTTATGCCACAGAACCCTTCCACAGTAACCATAATTACCTTTCTAGTAAATCAATAAAGCATAATACAAATATAATTGCCATTCACACGTGTAGGTCGAATCTAATCCCACCTATATAAAATATATTATCTTCACACTAACTATATTTAAAGTCAAATTTGGGGGCATATTTTATAACCCACCTCTTCCCATACCTTTTTAATAAAGATATAAGTTCAAAACTAGGGAAAGAGCTGCAAATAGTGATTATAAAATTTGATGTGCTTATGTGCACACTTCAATTAGAATCAGAGAATCAACCTACTTTTTACCTGTGAGATCATCTATCTTCATGTTAAATACACCAGATAAGAGGATTCAGCAGGTTAACACAATGCTCGTTTGTTGAGTACTGTTCAGAAGGAGAATGAGATTTCGTAAAACTGTGGTGGGCAACAGTTTATTCAAAATTCTTAAATTCTGTGTTCCCACAATTTATGCTTTCCCCCCCTCCTCATGCTACTTCTTCTATCTGCTTTGATTTTGAAAATATGGTAAGAGTCATAGCCTACTTTTAATCTTTGAAATCCTAAGAAGACCCTTTTTAGGTTTTTTTTTTTTTTTTTTTTAATCAAAATGAAACTCAAAAGTAATTAACTTCAAAATTCCCAAACATATCATGAAATAGTGTATACTGATGAGGTCAGGATAACTTTATTCTTAAATTCTACCCAGTTGCTGACATTTTATATCATACCTCCAAGATATTGGTTGAAATCTGATTTAAATGACTTAAATAACTCTAAGCTGAATAATAGCCCCGTGGTCTTCTGTTGATTGAAAGTAAATGTCAAGGTGATAAAAACTAATCAACTCTGTTTTACTCCATTGAAATGTTAAAAATTCCATAAACCTAAAATTCGCAAACAATAGCTGTCCTTACTTTAAGGACACCTGGTATTGCCATTTTTATGATTCTACTAGGTTTCCAGAATAGCTTCTGGATTCACATCAGACACCTATAAATGTCTCAAGCTTTATGCTATAAAAAAGGAAAACTGCCAAAAGACGAACAATATTTCAAATAAGTTTCGTGTCTTATAAACTTTTTTAAGAGCCGAACTTTCCATATTAGTAGGAAGTCACAATTATTAATCTGAATATCACAGAGCAATAAATCAAATGGTCAAATATAGTTGGTACTCACAATTATTTTGAAATTATATTCTATACCAATCACTAAAATTTTTAATGTTCATTTATAAAAACAAAATGGCTGTCTGGTGATTAGTCATTTGTGAAGGATTACTGCCTGGAAAGCTTTTATGAAGCTTGAAATTTACAGTAAGTTGACGTTAGTCATTCTTTCATTCCTTCAGAATGAATGGCCATAAATCTCAGTGTGTATGTACTATGTCAATGTGACAGTGCACGGTATCAAGGTGGTGTATAAAATTCTCAAAGCTGTTTAGTTAAATATGCTCCATTTCAGTCAGAAAGTACTGATCATGAACTAACATGATTTAAAGATATTTGTTTGCTTCTTTTCCTTTTCTTTTTGACTATAATTCAAGAAATTCAGACACCCAGAAAAAAATAAACCACAACAACATAGCCAGAATCAGTAATAACCTCTTGTCATTGTTGCTAAAAGAGTAATAAGACAGGATTCTCTACTGTATGGAATAAAATCCCAAATAAATAAGAAATAAAACATAAATCTGAGGTTAACTCGTAAAGGGAATAGGAATAGATATTTAAACAATAATATTAAAAATATCACAGCATTGTGCTCGATGACACTTACATACTTGGTACATATTTATCTTCATTAGAATTCTCAAATTTATCTTTTCCCTAATAATCAGATCCATGTTTTGGCAACTGGAATATCAGATAATGAAGGATTCTCATTTTGGTCATTCTCATAATTAATCTGGGAGGCAATAGTCAGGTAAAAAGGAAGAAACTGCTAGCTCACACTAAGCCTTCAGACTCATGTGCTAAAAAATGTGCTCCGTTAAAGTAAATCAGGTCAGAAAGGTGATTATGAATCTCCTTGACAGCAAATAGAATGAAGTTGACATTCCGCAAAGACTAGACACCTCACCATTGTCCCTCCACCATGTAATTGCCTAAAAAATAAAATAAGCAAAGAAGTTGTCACTTGTTAGGTCCCACCTACATAAATGAAAAAGTTCTGATTGAACAGAGAGAAGAGCTAAATAGTGTGGGGGCTTTTAAGCAGGTAGAGGAAGGAAGAAAACCTCACATTCTAGACCTTACCCATCTCTCTGTAATTGTTGCTGGTCTTAAGAATTAAGTCTATTCAGGGACACCTGGGTGGCTCAGCGATTGAGCATCTCCCTTCAGCTCAGGGGTGCTGGGATCGAGTCCCACGTTGGGCTCCCCACAGGGAGTCTGCTTCTCCCTCTGCCTCTCTCTCTCTATGTCTCTCATCATGAACAAATAAAATAAAATCTTTAAAAAAAGAATCAAATCTATTCAGTTCTAAACTGAGAAATATTTGTCAAATGGAAGATTTTTCCAAACTCAAAATCAGAGTATAAGGCTTAGCAAATGTGTCAGTTTATGTGCTTGCTTTAGAAAAAAATGTACTCCAGTTATATTATATGCAGTTATAAATTTAATCTATTGCCTTTGCTGGAATATTTTAATGACATAAAATTAGCACTAAAAATTCTGAGCAAGATGGTTGTCCTTTTCCAAACATATATCCTGTATGTAGATATGTTAACAGCATGTTTCTCTATCTCAATCCTAAATTCTTCCTTGGACTAAGACTGTACCTTGTACTTCTTTGCATTCCCTATGGTACAGTGCAAATAGCAAGTCGCCACTCAAAAGCAGTAGTTAACATCCTAAACAAACAGCCCTCAAATAGACATTTTCTAGAAGACCTCTTTCAGCAGTTCTTCAGAAGATCCATGTCTCTTCCATTTTCCTCCTGCTGTATTTTAAGATTTTGGCCTCTTCTTTATGATATCACAATTGCTATTCTGATCACCTGAATAAAGGAAGTACTCCCCAGGCTCTGTTTTCTCACATATTTATCTTTAGGTTAGGATTCTCAGATTAATCTATTTCCTAATAAACAAGGACAAGCACAATCAACAAGGAGGCAGTATATATCCAGCAGCAGAATCAACAAGGAGGCAGTACATATCCAGCAGCAGAACGTTCTCTCCTTTATCTCATGTTACTGATGTGTGCCTTTTAATTTGTAAAGCCAACTGCTTAAATTCCTAATATTTAGCACGTAGGAGAGACTTGTGAATGCTGTTAGCATACATATTATCATTTTTTCCTAAATATTCCCTCATCTACAGTTTTGCTGACATCATTCTATAGGGTGTTAAGAGGAAAAGGAAATAACCTCTGAATCCCAAGACCTAAGTTTTGTCCTGATTCCAACATTACTTTGGGCATGTCTTTGGGAAGTTCTCTTGATGTGTGTCACAGTTCATTCGTTATTAGCACAAGGGAATGAGGTGGGTAAACTTAGGCCAGTTACATATTGTATAGTCCTGTGTTTCTCAGGAAGGATTGTTGATTTGCCATAAGTGTCCTCTGGGGTAAATGGAGGAAAAAAAATGGTTAGGAATCAACTTACATTAAAATTCAACCCCATTATTTACTAGCTGTTCTCTTCAGTACATTATTGAGTGTTTCTTATTTATTTATTTATTTATTTATTTATTTATTTATTTATTATTTATTTATTTATTTTTTATTGAGTGTTTCCGATCTTAGTTCTCATTTGGAAAATGAAAATAGTAGTAAATATCTTATGCTTGTTATGCGTTTCATACGACGGACTAGAGCTGAAGGCTAAATTAATACTAATTCCTTTCTCCCATTATTCAAGGCACAATTCAAATCTCATGCTCTCTTGAAGGTTTTAATGATTTCTTCTCTTTCAAGGCCTCTCCTATACTAGACACTCAATTTTTTTAAACATGTGGGTCATTATCTGGAAGTAATCCTTTTTTTTAAACTCTGAATTAATAATGATCACTATGTAATAATGATTGTAGTATTGAGTTAAAATTGATTTCATAATACAAGTGTTGCTATGCATGTTGTGTTTAAAATTAATGAAAAGGGTCATGAGGCTGTCCTACAAAATGAAAACCAGTGGAATAAGTGAGTGACGACAGTATTGGATATAAATCCATGGCATTAAATCGAGGATTTTAATTACAAAGGAGTCCAGGAGTTAGTAAGAATGCAGGAAGGAGTGTGTAGGTTCTGATCTTGAGAAGGAAAGAGTTGCTGCAACTGCGTAAAGTGAGCTGCACTTGGAAGGTACTCAGGTTTCAACTAAAACACAAACCATTGTGTAGACTGTATTGTCAAGTCAGGGACCCTAAACAACTGAATTTAGCAAAGGAAGATTTATAATCAATGCAATTCCAAGAATCAGTGATTTAAAGAGAAACAAAAAACCAAAAAACACGACATTGAAATACAGCTGCAAACAATCTGAAATGCTTGTTGAGATACTTTTTTTTTTTTTATTTTGGCTTTTGATCACTCCTGCTTTATGCTTATAATAACCAAAGGTAAAGTAAACGATAAGATTTAGAGTGATTGTCCAGAAATAAATTTGTTTATTGTCATTTGTGTGGCCTACATTTAGCTAAGCATTGATATTTGGAGTTCTAGAATCTTACACCTCTCTGAAGATTCCTCGTGTCACATGGCCTCTTTACTGAGGGCTCATTATTAAAATAAACCTTTGCTTTATGCCTTTAATTGTGCTTGATCTTGACATTAAAGAATAAAATTTATATTTTCAAGTAAAGATTTCAAGATTTTATATCTTGCTTGCCAAGTATTTTTATGTCTTATAAAATATAATTAAATGTGAATACAATATAAATAATAACTAAAGTCTAACTTTAAAGTTTAACTGTGGCAGTTACCATATACTAACAATCAAACCAACTTTTTACATTTTTAAAAAAAGATTTTATTTATTCATTCACGAGAGACAAAGAGAGAGACAGAGACACAGGCAGAGGGAGAAGCAGGCTCCCTGCTGGGAACCCGATGGGGGACTCGATCCTGGGACCCCAGGATCACACCCTGAGCCGAAGGCAGACACTCAACTGCTGAGCCACCCAGGTGTCCCAACGTATACTTATTTTTGAGAGTTGTAAAGAAATGGTGGCTTTAACATTGTGGCTGTTAATCTGATCATATTATAGACCGTCATATTTATTCATCAACTACTGCTCAAATTTTCAAGAATATAAATTTTTCATCCATAAAACACAGGATGATAATCTATTTATGAGTATGTGGTATTTGAACTGAATCCAACAAGGATATCCACGGCTGTCATAAGTGTCAACACTAGAGAAGTTCAGGAGGTCTTTCAAGGAGCCAGCCCGGAAGCCAATCAAAGACACAGATGCTGCCTCTGGAAACACATGAGAGCTATCTCCATATGGGGCCTTCCATGTGCCAAGTTTTCCCCATAAGTGGTCACAGCAGTTAGGTTCTGTGCTCCAGATGAGAGAGAAAGGCACCAAAGGGAACTATTCTCCACCCTGCAATCAACAAGAAAATGCTGTAGCAAGCGAAATTGTAATTATATATATACAGTGATGTGTTAATGAGCTTTGAAAATGTTTGGTTGGATCAGAGAAAAATGTCTGGATGGATAAAACAACTATGTATCTGAAAATATAATACACGTTATTAACTAAAAAATCTGTGTGCTGGAGTATATTTGGTTGTATGTGACAATTGAGAAACTGAACACCACAGAGAAGTCACTGTGCGTGTTTATACATTTAGCGTATTAAAATGTCGCCATCCAAATTAAAAAAAAAAAAATAGCTTCACCATATTAACATTTTATTGTAATTATCTGAGGAAAGCAGTATAGCTTTCAGCAAATTTTATGTAGGACTATCAAGTCTAAGAACAACCACCGTGGAAAAGTAAAGTTTCTTGGAAATGTTATCCATTTAGTATGAATCTGGTTACAAACCCTGGTGATAATGGCCTGCTGGGCGCCCTGCCCGCAAACCATCCAGTTCTCATAGCTGTAAATTAACCTGGTCCAGGTTCTTGGGGAAAAAGAGAAAGAAAAGAAAAGGTTTCAAAAGAAACCTTGAATACATATCAATGTAACTTCTACTAGTTCAGATCCTCTGCCGAGCCCTATATGGACCTGCAAGTTATTGGAGACACTAGACTGTTTATTTGCAGGAAGCTAGTTTTTTTCCTTAAACTCACGCCTCACCCTACTTACAGCACTAACTCCACCACCATGTTTCCTTGTCTAGTATTTCCGTTCTTCCAGAATTGATTCCACAATCGGCCATTGTAGAATGAACACTCCTGACTGTAAAGTTTAAGCACAGGGTGGCTACCCCCGACTGCAGGGCACAAGATGCTGTGTTAGCTTTAAGTAGTTTATTTTTATTAATGATCCATTAAGTGGCCAAGTGTGCAAGTGACTTGCTTTTTAATAATTAGATCAGTTGAATTGACATCAATATGGTCTCTCGTGTGTATTACCCATATGCTTTTTTTAAGTAGGGAAAGCATGTAAAATTAATATGTGCTGCAATCTTTAATTATAGAATGCGTACAGCATGTGTACGATTCCTGTTTCGTGTGGAGAAGAGAAAAAGTAACTGCAGAGCTACAACACCGAAACCTTGCAGTGAAGGCCAAGATTCCCCAACCGTCTCCCCTACAGCTGCAGCCAGTCCTGTTTTTCTGTGTAAATTGTGGTCCATGGACAAGTAGGATCAGAATTAGTATGACGTGGAAGCTTGTTAAAAATTTAGAATGTCAGTCCCCCTCCTCCAGACCATCTAAATCAGAATCTGCAACGCTATTTAACAAGATCCCCAGGTGATTCATTATACACCAAAGTTCTAGAAACACTAATATGCAGATTCATCTGGTTACTTGGGATTCCATATCATTCTAGAATGTTTCTATAGATTTCGTTAGACTCCAGGTCTTGATAATGCCTGGTATTTTCTAATCCAGGGAGGGGTAAAGGAAATTGCTATAAACAGGCCTATGGCCAATTCTAGTAGGTAGAGATGCCAGGGAATATTTGGCGATACAAATAGTAACAGCTTTTAAACTGGTGGTTCTCAAAACCGGCTTCACGTTAAAATCGCCTGGGGAATTTTTAAAAATTACCTGTGCAGGAGCCCCACCTTAACACAATTCAGGATTACTAAAAGCTGAGATAGGGTTATTAAGAATTTTGAAAAGCTTCCAAGGAAATTCTAGTTTTCTGCCAAGGTGAACTTCACCACAGTACAGAAAATTTAGCAGGGATTTTAATTGAATTAAATTGAAATCTACCATATTATAGAAAATTTACCGGAGACTTTAAATGAGTTAAGGTGGTCTTGAGCCAATGATTTTCAACTTTTTCTAGAAGACTGTTAATTATATATAGATCTAGGACCCAAACAAAGCCAAAATTTAGATGCCACTCATGTTTTTAACAAGCACAAAAACATTAGAACCCACTGTCATGACTAATCTTTCCTTTGAATTAAACCAAAGCAAATTTTCCTGGATAGGAACATTTACTTCTCAACATGAATATAAACAAAGTTGAAATTTATTTGCAGGCAGGTAGCGTGATCTGGATAGGGGCTAATCGAATTATACTAGTTTTTAATGAATACATTTTTTTAAAGATTTTGTTTTGGGGAATCCTGGGTGTCTCAGTGGTTGAGCATCTGCCTTTGGCTTGGGGCCTGGAGTTCCAGGATGGGGTCCTGCATCAGGATCCCCTGCAGAGAGCCTGCTTCTCCCGCCTGTGTCTCTGACTCTCTCTGTGTCTCATGAATAAATGAACAAAACCTTAAAAAATATTTTTTTTTCTAATTTATATACCTTGTATATCTTTTCCTTGCTTCATTGCACTAAGAATTCCTTACAAGTTTGAGTAGGAATAATACCTGAGGATATCCTTTTCTTCTTCCCAGTTTCAGGTGGAAAGAATCTAGTGTCTTACAATTAAGTGTGATGTTAGCTATAGCTTTAAAAAAAAAATTATGAAGTTGAGGTAGTTCCTCTTTGTTAAGTTTGGCTAAGTTTTTAATCATGAATAGATGTTGGATTTTATTAAATGCCTTTTCAGCAAAAAATTATATGGTCATATGATTTTTCTTCCTTTAGCCTGGTAGAGAAAATTCCATTGCTTCTTTTTCTTTCTTTTTTCCCCAACCTGTGAATCACTCATGTATACCTGGAATTGATCCCACTGAGAGGACTTGACCTCCAGTTGACCTGTGGGCTGGACCTGGGCAATCAGAGGTTCCTAACCCCCACCCCTGTCCTTGGAATGCATGTTTGGCCCATGGGTCCTACAGCTGGAGCCATTTTAAAGATTCACATTGAGAGAGCAAGGTGTTACTGAGACCTGCCAGGGGGTACACAGGTTGATTTTATTTATTTATTTGAGGGAGAGAAAATCTGAATCAGACTGTGCTGAGCACAGAGCCTGATTTGGGGCTCTACCTCATGATTGTGAGATGATGCCTGACATGAGCCAAAACCAAGAGTCAGCCACTTCACCACAGAGCCACCCAGGGGCCCCTAGGTCAACTCCTCTTGGGGTCACTCAAGAGAAGCCGTGTATGGAAGTTCCCTTGCTTATAAAATCTTATAAAATCTGTCACCTACTGATCTGGGAGTGCTCTGCATCTTTCTTTGGTCTCTTTGCCATCTGTATACAGGGACAGTTCACAGGGTTATGGTTTGCAATTCCTTTTATTTGAATGGAATTTGCTAATATTTTGTTGAGGAATTTTGCATCTATGTTCATGAGAGAGATTGGTCTCTTCTAATGTTTATCTAGTGTTGGTGTTATGGTGATATTGGCCTCATGGAGTGAGTTAGAAAGTATTCTGAATCTAGCTCCTCCAGGGATTGTGGAAAATTGGTATCCTTCTTAAATGTTTGTTAGGTGTTACAGGTGAACTCTCAGGATCCATTGCATGTATGTATGTATTATTTCTTTATTTTTAATTATTATTTATTTATTGAAGCCAGTTCATCATCGATTCAATTTTTGTAACAGAAGGGGATATGCAAGTGCTGTGTTTAAGTTATCCACCCTGTGGGCAGAAAGTTTCTAATAGTCCTTCTATGTTCTTTTTTATTCATGAGCTCAGTAGAAATGACGCCTCCCTGATTCTTTATATTGGTGACTGGTGTCGCCTGATGCTGTTGTTGTTTAGTCTTGGGTAGCCAGGTGAGAGATGAATTTTCTGAGAACATTGCTTGCTGGGCAGGTCTGCTGGCAGTGAATTTTATCAGTATCAGTTCTTGTGTAGCTGAGAAAGCTTTTATTTCTGCTTCACCTTTGAAGGATAATTTTGCTGGCTACAGAACGGAGTTTAATTTAATGTATGTAGATAGAATGAATCCAAGCTATACTTGATGTGTATGGGGGGATTACGTTGAATTGATTTTAGCTTACTTGAATAAAAAAAATGTTTCCAGACTGAGGCTCTTTGGATAAAATTTTATTTAATTAAGAATGTTTAAGTATCTAATATGAATTAAACTTAATGAGTCTTGACTCTGGTTTTTATACATTACAGTGTTTTGGATTAACTTGGATTACATTGACATTTTATCATATACAATACTTATAAAATCATATTATAATAGTTTGTGTATTTTGAAATATATTCTATAGAAATTCTTATGTTTAAAATGGCTTGAATTCATTCGGTCTACTCTGATTTTGACTTAAATATTTTAATATAATTTTTTCATTGCATTGTCAATTCTTCTCTGGGTTAAATTTTATTTAATTAAATGGTTCTTTTCTCCTGCTGTTCAGCTTAAATTGATTGAATGTAATTTGATTTCTACTTATCTAGTGCTTTCGTTTGGATAGAACATGGGAAGGAAGGATCGGAAGAGAGTTTTAGAAAAAATGTTAAGTGATACTAGAATATAATAGAAAAATGCAGTTGGGTTCTGGTATTTCCTTAAATGAATTTAATTGAACTGACAGCTGATGCCAGTCTCTTAGAATTCCTCAGACTTATGCATTTGTCTTTTTAAGGGACAAGATACTCTACAAGCAATGATATATTTGTTTCTCAGCTTTCGTTTTTAATGAGTCCTTGATTCTATATGGCCTTTGGTAAACAGGTCTTGGCCTTTTCCTTCCTTTGCATCCCAAATAACAAAGAAATGATCTTCAAAGTTCTTTCCAACAGTTAATTGGCATTTGGTTTCAATCTACTTGACAATGTCTATTATTCTTTTTTTCTCTAATTTTGAGATCACTGGCCTAAAATACAAGTTTAAGGTGTCTAACATAATGATTTGACATATGTATGTATTGCAAAATGATTACAACATTAAAATTAGTGAACATCCATTATGTCAGAAAATTATTTCTTGTCATGAGAACTTTTAGGAAATACTCTTAACTTTCAAATATACAATATAGCATTGCTAACTATAGCAATATGTACACCATATTATATCTTTAGAACGTCTTTATTTTATGACTAGAAATGTGTGTCTTTTGACCAGCTTAACTCATTTCTCCTATCCTGAATCCCCCAACTTCTGGTCACTATCCATCTCTTTTCTGTTTTTATGAGTTTGTTTTAGATTCCACATGTAAGTGAGCTCTTACAGTATTTGTCTTTCTCTACTTTTGTCATATGCCCTCAAGGTTCATCCATGTTGCGCAAATGGCAGCATTTTCTTTTTTGTGACTGGATAATATTCTTGCATGTGAGTATGTGTCCAAATATCCATCAATGAACACAAGATTTGTAGGCCTTAATTATAAATAATGCTTCAATGAACATGAGAGGACAGAGGTCTCCTCAAGATGGTGATTTCATTTCCTTTGGATATATATACAGTGGAATTGCTAGATCACATGGTAGTTCTATTTTTAATTTCTTCAGAAACTTCCCTATGGTTTTCTATAACAGCTACACCAATTTACATTCCTACCAAATTGTGTATAAGGGTTTTCTTTTTTCCACTTTTCCACCAGCACTTGTTATTTCTTTCTGATGATAGCCGTTCTAACAGATGCGAAGTGATTTCTCATAGTGGTTTTGGTTTACATTCCCCTGATGATTAATGATGTTGAGCACATTTTCATGTGCCTGTTAGTTATTTGAATACCTTCTTTTAAAAAATATCTACTCAGGTCCATTGCCCATTTTTAAAATTCGATCCTTTGTTTTCTTGCTACTGGTTATATGAGCTTCTTATATAATTTGTATGTAAACCCTTTATCAAATATGTGGTTTTCCATTTTGTAGATTGCCTTTTCGTTTTTGTTATTGTTTTATGATTTCTTTTGCTGTGCAAAAGCTTTTTAGTTTAATGTAGTCCAACTTGTTTTGTTTTTTGTTGCCAAAAACTAATTGCCAAGACCACTATCAAGAAGCTTTCTGCCAAAAAAAAAAAAAAAAAAAAACACAAAACTTTCTGCCTATGCTTTCTTCTAAGCAATGTTTTATGGTTTCATATCCCTGCACTTAAGTCTAAATATCTAGCTAGACAGATTTTTACAAGCCTTTGTAACAAATGAGAAACTTATGTCACTCCTATTCTTATTCAAATGTAAACACTTTGAAGGCAGGAATGTCTGTCTGGTACACTACCATATCTCTAAACCAAATGCCTCACATATGCACAATGACTGAATCATACACTTGTGGGTACTTTATGTTTTCTAGAAACACTTTCAAAATATACACATTTCTGTCAGCTGAGACCTTATGATCACTCTAAATGTAACTTTGTCATCATCATGTTAAGTATAAAAGAAATTGAGGCTTGGGACAGATGAAGAGTCCTGCTCAAGGTCCCCTAAAATTCTGACTCTTCAGGCTATAATACATTTGTAACCTGAGATAAATGCTGACACGTAGTAGCTACTCAGAATTTGGCGAACCTACTGAGTAAGAGAAAATAAGGCACATTATTAATTGCTAATTATTTTAGAGACTCTGTTTTTCATCCTCAGATAATTGCAGTTAATTGTGGCTATTGGATGATCAAGGCATATCACCTTCATGATAAGCAATCTTACACATTATATTTGTATTAAAAGCAAACATGAGGGCAGCTCCAGTGGCTCAGCGGTTTAGTGCCGCCTTTGGTCCAGGGTGTGATTCTGGAGACCCGGGATTGAGTCCCATGTCAGGCTCCCTGCATGGAGCCTGCTGCTCCCTCTACCTGTGTCTCTGTCCCCCTCTCTCTGTGTCTCTCATGCATAAATAAATAAAATCTTAAAAAAAAATAAAAGCAAACATGAATAGCTCTAGGCCATAGTGCAAAGGTTGCATTAACTTACAAGATAAAGCATATCTTTAAAGGAAATTTGTTCATTGCTTGCTTTATAGTTCCTGACTACTCTGTGACACAAGTTCATTCTCCTCTGCTATTATGGTTACTTTAGTAGAAAATTTTAAGAATAATTGAGATACTTTGGATACATTGATGTACTGGGGCAGGATTTCGGTGATGTTCTCTTTTTTTTCCATTGTTTTTTGGTTTTGTTTTGTAAAGCAAATCCTACTTTTGTAGACCATCTGAATACAAGGACGCTGTCAGTGATGACTGTTCCTTTTGTTGCTATCTTTTGTTTGTGAATTTGGAGAAGTTACTCAATACCTATAAATCTTAGACTCTCATTTATAAAAAGAACAGGAGGGTTTGCTATTTGAGAAATTAATCATCATAAGTCACTTTGGAAAATTTCACACATGCCTAATTGCAATAACCAGCAAAACACCATTAATAATAAGCACATTTTATAAGATCACAAATAGTTTCTCATTGCCAGTGGGTATCATTTGTGTTCACTGATTAATGCATTGGATAAACCTTTTTTTATTAATGAGGACAAGAGAGAACAAACACCATGTTAGAGAAGAAGTTTCACACAATGTGGCAATACAGGAACACATCTCCAATGGGCCTCATCAGAGAGGAGTTGTAGATCAAATATTACACTGGTGTCCTTTAACATTCTCTTCATTCATGCCTCAGTGGGTAGCCTATTTACATTAAATGGCTCACAAAGTAATTACTCATAAAACTGACCTATTATGACCAAAGCTGACCTCTATTAATTTTTGAGCATAGACTAATGCAAAAGGGTGAGATGGTTTAATAAGCATTTATGCAGTTGTGTGCTGCTTTGTAAAGTAACTAAATCCTTAACAAGTTGTGTAAGTCAGAGTATTCCTACTATTAAAAAAAAAAAACTATAAAAACTTCCTTATTTATAATGTTTTCTACTACCAAAGTTCTTTGTGGTCAACATAGAAATTAGGAGAAAAAAAAATGTCCTGATACCAAAACATAACCACTTCTATTATTCGGTCTTTAAAAAGGAAGCATCTCCTTTGTTAATGCTCAGTATCATATACTGTATATTGATTAGTTTTGCCCTTTCCTGCAAATTTTGTGTATCCCCAGTTTCATTTAAACTGAGAACAATATAAATGGATTCATAGAATTTGGGGCCTTTTGAATCTGTCTTTCTTTTGTCAACATTTTTTTTTTGTGAGATTTGTTCTTGCTGTTGTGTGTGGAATACATTATGTGCACTGCTGTGTAGTTGTGCCTTAATGTATATCTCGCAACTTCTTTAAACACTCAGCATTGATGGGCATTTGACTATTTATTAGGATTCTCATTAGGAATCATTCAACATATTTTCTGTCATGAGCTTTCTTGAACATTTCTTTTGATGAACATATGCTGGCATATTTAAGGAAATGCCTAATAGGTGCGATTTGTTAGATTCTTTGTTATGCCCGAATGAAGCTGTAGTATGATTTCCATAACAATATCCCAAGGTAGTTATACCAGTATAAAATCTCAGCAGTTCCAGATGTTTCACATCCTGCAGTATTTGGAATTGTCAGTTTACTTTAGTGATTTTAGTTAATGGGCACTGTATTCATTGTAGGATTTTATATTTTTCTCATGACAGATGAGGTTGAGGACATTTTCATTCACTTGTTTAGATATTCTCTTTGTAAATGACTAAGACTGTTGCTCATTTATTAAGTGTGTGGTTTTTTTTTTGTTTTTTTTTTTTTTTTTTGGTATGGTTGGTGATGTTGTGGAAGGGTATTGTCAAATATATCTTCAGCATATGGTGTGTTTTTCACTCTATAAATAATGCATTTTGATGAAAAAAAGTCCTGATTTTAATCCTATACGAATTCATAGATTTTTGGGTATCTGGTTTAAGAAATATTTTATGTTCCAAAGAGATAACTGTGCGCTAAATTTTATGTTGCACATTTATATCACAATGGATTTGAAATTTATTTTTGTATATGATGTGGATTCAAGATTCTGATTCCTCCATATGATATTCCATTAACTCGGCATCACTTAATGAAAACACTAGCTTTCATCCATTTCACTATATGGTCACCTTCATTATAATCCAAGTGACTATATATGAACTTTATATGTCCATATGAGAAGCATATAATAAACCAGAAATCCTATCAGTTTTTGCCCCGAATCCTCACAAATTGTGTAACATTGACCAAATCATGCAATGCTTGAAGCAGAAACTATAGGGCCCCTTAGAATCAGTGAGTAAATTAAATATAATATTCTTGATACATTATGGCTTTCTCACCATGTCCAATGTTGAGTCCCTCGTATGGTAACTGGGCAAAACACAGAATTTGATTTAATTTCAGGAAGAATAAGTCTTTATGGAGCAAATTTTGCTCATGTTTGCTGGTTTGTTTATACATTGACATCTTTACTGTGTGATTCTTCAGGACCTCCTCCTACAGTAAGGGCTGTTTTTGTATGACTGGGCTGATTTTATATGGCTTGCTTGAGCATTGGAAGATACAGAGGACTTGAATGTGCTTACATGACTTTATTTGGTCTCCTGTGCTTCTGACATTTACCATGAGGAAAATGCATCCCTATTGAAGGGGAATGAAGAGATGCATGAGGTCACCCTGAACACAACACACAGCATAGGCCAGCTGACCTACATACTGTCCCATAAACCTAGATTCATTGATATAAACAATTGAGATGTTGGAGGTTGGGTGGTGTTTTCTATGTGACATTGACTGTATATCATCTCACCTGAGAGAGCATATCTGTAGATTTGAAAAAAAAAACAATGATCCAGGAAGATATTTCCAGAATAAATCAACATTTTAAACTTTGGTATAGACATAACCATTTTCAAAGTATATCATGGAATGAATGGTACTTTGCTTATACTGAACCCAATCGGTCAGGTGTTTTAATATTTAATTTTTTAAAATCTATATTGTCTCTCAAAACCTTATGAGGAATAAAAGCCTCATCAACATACCAATACATCACTCAGTGAGACATGATTCTTTAAAAATCTTTCTTTCTCAAATATTTCTTGAATGCCTGTTATGTATACAAGTTAATCTAGGGAAAAGAAATATGAAAAATCCTTCCTAGCCTTTAGTGAGTTTACAATCAGATTGAGAATTTGGAATATGCTCATATATAACTGACATGCAAGGCAGTATGTGACAAGTGCTTTAATAAATGAGTAACAATCTAGAATCTCAGAGACTAGGAAGATATTTTCAAATTTGAGTATTCCTGGAATTCTTTATATAGAAAAATTAGAATCAGTTTTAAAGGATGTGTAGGATTTCTGTAAGCATAAAAGGTGCATTTCTGGCATGAAGGGAATTAGAGGTTCCTGTTGGGATATGGAAAGATGGAGAAAATAAAGCACATTGCATGCAATTCACATTGTCAATGTGAGATGGATCTATCCAGCTTAATACTGAAGAAAGAAAGTTGATGAGCTGGTCAATGACTGAATTAGGTCTAACCAGTATAGGTTAGATTGGATATGGGTGTAAGATTTAAACCTCTAAGTTTTAAGCAGGGCTGATTGAAAAATCTGGTGCAAATAAGAAATAGAAAATCGAGGAATAGGCCTTACCTTGTGGGTCAAGGTGTTTGGAAAAGAGGATGACTATTATATGATTATGTATGTATGATTTAACTGGGACCATATCAGGGACGCCTGGGTGGCTCAGTGGTTGAGCGTCTGCCTTTGGCTCAGGGCCTGATCCTGGATTCCTGGCATCAAGTCTTGCCCCGGGCTCCCTGCATGGAGCCTGCTTCTCCCTCTGCCTGTGTCTCTGTCTCTGTCTCTCTCTCTGTCTCTCTGTGTGTGTGTGTGTGTGTGTCTCACATGAATAAATAAAATCATTAAAAAAAATTGTGACCATATCGGCAATATCTTTACAGAGAATGAGAAATAGAGGACAAATGAGTGGTAATATCTGGATATAGAAATAACTTTAGGGAAGTCATTTGGGCAAAGTTTAAAACTGAAGCCAAGATAAAAGAAAAGGTGTCTTGAGAGTGAATAGCTAAAGAAAATGATGTTGAGCATTTTCTCATGTGAATGTTAGCCATCTATATCTCTTCTTTGAATGCGTGTTCATGTCTTCTGCTGATTTTAAGATTGGATTATTTGTTTTTTTGGGGGGAGATTGAGTTGTATAACTTCTTTATTTTGGATACTAACCCTTTATTGGATATGCCATATGCCATTTGCAAATGTCTTCACCCATTCTGTAGATTTTGTTTATTGTTTCCTTGCTGTGCAGAAGCTTTCTATTTTGATGTAGTCCAAATAGTTTATTTTTACTTTTGCCTCAAGAGATATATCTAGAAAAATGTTGTTATGGCTGATGTTAGAGAAATTACTGTCTGTGCTCTCTTCTAGGATTTTTATGGTTTCAGGTCTTACGTTTAGGTTCCTAAACCGTTTTGAGTTTATTTTTGTGTATGGTGTAAAAAAAATGATTCTGTTTCATTCTTCTACATGTAGCTGCCTAGTTTTCCCAACACCATTTATTGAAACGAATGTCTTTTCCTCATTGTGTATTCTTGCCTCTTTTGTTGAAGATTAATTGACCATATGCATGGGTCTATTTCTGGGCTCTCTGTCCTGTTTCATTGCTGTGTCTATTTTGTGCCAGTGCCGAGCAATTTTGAATACTTTATTGTAATATATCTTGAAATCTGGGATTAAGATAGCTCCAGTTTTGTTCTTTTTCAAGATTGCTTTGGCTATTCTGAATCTTTTATATTTCCATACAAAGTTCAGGATTATTCTAGTCCTATTAAAAATGTTGTTGGTAGTTTGATAGGCAATTTGTGAATTGCTTTAGGTCATATGGACATTTCAACAGTGTTGGTTCTTCCAGTCTCTGAGTGTGGAATATCTTTCCATTTGTTGTGTCATTTTTAATTTCTTTCATCAAGGTTTTATGGTTTTCAGAGTGCAGATCTTTCATCTCCTTGGTTAAGTTTATTTCCAGATAAGACCTTTCGCACTTCTGTTGTAATTGCAATGGGATTATTTTCTTAATTTTTCTTTCTGCTACTTCATTGTTAGTTTATAAAAATGCAGTGGATTTCTACATGTTGACTTTATATCCTGCAACCTTACTGAATTCATTTGTCAGTTCTAGTCCTTAGAGTTTTCTATATAGAGAGAATATCATGTCATCTGCAAATAGTGAAAGTTTTACTTCTTTCTTACCAATTTGGATGCCTTTTATTTCTTTTTGTTGTCTGCTTTCTGTGGCTAGAACTTCCAGCACTCTACCTCTTCTAACAGAGTAGACCTCTTTATCTTGTTCCTGCCCTTAGAGGAAAACTTCTATCTTTCACAGTTGAGTATGATGTTACCTGTGAGTTTTTCGTACATGGCCTTTATTATGTTGACATATGTTCCCTCTAAACCTACTTTGTTCAGGATTTTTATCATGGATATATGTTGTACTTTGTCAAATGCTTTTTCTACATCTATTGAAATTATCATATGATTTATATCTTTTCTCTTGTTAATATGATGTATCAGGTACATTGATTTCTGAGTATTGAAGGGATGCTTACATTCTAGGAATAAATCCCACTTGATAATGATGAATGATTTTTTAAATATATTGTTGGACTTGGTTTGCCAATACTCAGGATTTTTGGATGTATGTTCATCAACGATATTGTCCTGTAGTATTTTTCTGTAGTGCCTTTGTCTGGTTTTGGTATCAGTGATGCTGGCCTCATAAAATAAATTTGGAAACATTCCTTTCTCTTCTTTCTTCTTTCTTCCTCCTCCTCCTCCTTTTTTTTCTTTTCTTTTTTTTTTTTTTTAAATAGCTTAAGAATAGGTACTAGCTTTTCTTTAAAAATTTGGTAAAATTCACCTGTGAAGCCATCTAGTCCTAGACTTTTGTTTTTGGGAGTTTTTTTGACTATCGAATCAGTTTCATTGCTAGTAATCATTTTATTCAAGTTTCTATTCCTTCCTGATTCCAATTTGTAAGATTGTTTCTAGGAATTTATCCATTTTTTCTAAGTTGTCTAATTTGTTGGTATATGACTTTCCATAGTGTTCACTTCTAATTCTTTGTATGTATTTATGAGGTTTTGACTGTTATTTATCCTTCTTTTCTGATTTTGAGTTTTGTTTTGTTTTTTTTTTTTAATGAGTCTGGCTAAAGGTTTATCTATTTTGTTGATCTTAAGAAAAAAACAGCTTCTAGTTTTATTGATCTGATCTGTTGTTTTTAAAGTCTGTATTTCATTTATTTCTACCTTAATCTTTATCCCTTCCTTCTACTGGCTTTGGGCTTTATTTTTATTTTTTCTAGCTCCTTTAATATGTAAGTTAGGTTGTGTATTTTATATTTTTCTTGCTTGAATGACTTTATTTCTAATGTACTTTAGAAACTTTTATCAAAAGATTAAGACTATTTATACATATATTTTTTGGTTTAAGGACAATTAAGGATATTTATACTTCAGAAAGAAACATCCATACATATTTTTATTTCATCACCTATTTATATTTTTAAGTCACTAACAAGAGGACATATGCACATACATTGCATAAATATATATAATTTATATACTTAAATATATATTTATATGCATTTAAATATATAAATAAGTCATCAACACTAATATTGACCTATATCTATATGTATATAAATATAAATCTATTAGCACTAATATTAACATATTTAATTGTATGTAAATATAAATATAACAAGAGGAAATATGTGCCTAAATTGCATAAATATATATGATCTAAATATTATATATTTATATGCATATAAATATATTTAAGTCATCAACACTAATATTAACAACTATGAAATCCTCCTTAGAAGGAAATTTACCCTTATATTTATCACAAAAATTAAATTATATTCAATATTCCTCAGCATCTTTCTTCTAGTTCTAACAACAATTCCCATTGCCTCTGATGGTTATTAATTTAAGGTGAAAGCAATGCAATACAAAAGACTCATTAAAGGTAAATCAAATATTTATAATTTTAGAATGGTTTAAAGGAGAGAGAACCCTACTTAGGATGCATTCTACATAATGGAAGTGAATGTATGCAAAGGAAGTTAATTATCACAAAGCTTATTAAAGGGATGGCTGGGTGGTTCAGCAGCTGAGCTTCTGCCTTCAGCTCAGGATGTGATCCCGGGGTCCTGGGATCAAGTCCCACATCAGGCTCCTTGCAGGGAGCCTGCTTCTCCCTATACCTGTGCGCTCCCCCCGCCCTGTGTCTCTCATGAATAAATAAATAAAATTTTAAAGAAAGATTATTAAATATTGGTAATAGGCCTTCTTTAGAAATGTTGAAAATTAATTTAAAACAATAGTTTTTATATGGGTGCCTGGGTGACTTTGTTGGTTAAGCACCCAACTCTTAATTTCACCTCACATCATGATCTCATGGTCATGAAATAGAGCCCCACATCAGGTTCTGAGCTGAGCTGGGAACCTACTTTAGGATTCTCTTTGCTTAAGATTCTCTCTCTCTGGGGCATCTGGGCAGTTCATTTGGTTAAGATTTTTCTCTCTCTCTACCTCTCCCCTACTTCCTTAAAAAAAGTAATGGTTTTTCATAGACATTTGCATGCATTCCAAATTATTAATCTCATATTGAATGTGGTCAAATCAGTACCTAATAATCAATCTCTGTCTACATATGGAAGATTGGGGGACAGTAATAGAATAAATTTTGAAGTAAAATTCAATTATTTCAGTAACAAGAAATTTTGAAGTGAAATTTGCCATACCTCATCTTTTATTTTTAGCTTATAATCTAGAATTAGGGAAGGTAAGTAAATTGTTCATGAGTCCATGGGAGGTAATCTATTTATAACTATCTGTAATTAGTAGGGCCTTATCTCTGTGCTTAGGATATTCAAGTGTTCAACAGTATTGGTCGAAACCAAGAAAGATTCCTAGACATGTCTTCTCTTCTTACTCCCCCAAAAGAACATTCCATAAGACAAAACATAATTAAGGATTAATGCTGCAGTTTAATCCAAGATGGAAAAAAGTGATTTACTAATTCAAAAGAATCTTGCAATCCTAATTCCATTTGTTTATATTATAAACTTGGAAGTTTTACATTTGGCTATGTGTGTTTTTTTTTCTGTGTATGTTTAATATGTATCTCTGGGTATGTGTGTGTTTATTTCTGACCTGAAAATTTGTATTTGTGTTAATAGTTCAATACCATTTTGAGTTTATCTTTGTGTATGGTGAAAGAGAGTGGTCTAGTTTCATTCTTCTGCATGTGGATGTCCAATTTTCCCAGCACCATTTATTGAAGAGACTGTCTTTCTTCCAATGGATAGTCTTTCCTCCTTTATCTAATATTAGTTGCCCATAAAGTTCAGGGTCCACTTCTGGATTCTCTATTCTGTTCCACTGATCTATGTGTCTGTTTTTGTGCCAGTACCACACTGTCTTGATGACCACAGCTTTGTAGTACAACCTGAAATCTGGCATTGTGATGCCCCCAGATATGGTTTTCTTTTTTAAAATTCCCCTGGCTATTCGGGGTCTTTTCTGATTCCACACAAATCTTAAAATAATTTGTTCTAACTCTCTGAAGAAAGTCCATGGTATTTTGATAGGGATTGCATTAAACGTGTATATTGCCCTGGGTAACATTGACATTTTCACAATATTAATTCTGCCAATCCATGAGCATGGAATATTTTTCCATCTCTTTGTGTCTTCCTCAATTTCTTTCAGAAGTGTTCTATAGTTTTGAGGGTATAGATCCTTTACATCTTTGGTTAGGTTTATTCCTAGGTATCTTATGCTTTTGGGTGCAATTGTAAATGGGATTGACTCCTTAATTTCTCTTTCTTCAGTCTCATTGTTAGTGTATAGAAATGCCTCAAAATGGATGAAAGATCTAAATGTGAGACAAGATTCCATCAAAATCCTAGAGAAGAACACAGGCAACACCCTTTTTGAACTCGGCCATAGTAACTTCTTGCAAGATACATCCACGAAGGCAAAAGAAACAAAAGCAAAAATGAACTATTGGGACTTCATCAAGATAAGAAGCTTTTGCACAGCAAAGGATACAGTCAACAAAACTAAAAGACAACCTACAGAATGGGAGAAGATATTTGCAAATGACATATCAGATAAAGGGCTAGTTTCCAAGATCTATAAAGAACTTATTAAACTCAACACCAAAGAAACAAACAATCCGATCATGAAATGGGCAAAAGACATGAACAGAAATCTCACAGAGGAAGACATAGACATGGCCAACATGCACATGAGAAAATGCTCTGCATCACTTGCCATCAGGGAAATACAAATCAAAACCACAATGAGATACCACCTCACACCAGTGAGAATGGGGCAAATTAACAAGGCAGGAAGCAACAAATGTTGGAGAGGATGTGGAGAAAAGGGAACCCTCTTACACTGTTGGTGGGAATGTGAACTGGTGCAGCCACTCTGGAAAACTGTGTGGAGGTTCCTCAAACAGTTAAAAATATACCTGCCCTACGACCCAGCAATTGCACTGTTGGGGATTTACCCCAAAGATACAAATGCAATGAAACGCCGGGACACCTGCACCCCGATGTTTATAGCAGCAATGGCCACGATAGCCAAACTGTGGAAGGAGCCTCGGTGTCCAACGAAAGATGAATGGATAAAGAAGATGTGGTTTATGTATACAATGGAATATTACTCAGCTATTAGAAATGACAAATACCCACCATTTGCTTCAACGTGGATGGAACTGGAGGGTATTATGCTGAGTGAAGTAAGTCAGTCGGAGAAGGACAAACATTATACGTTCTCATTCATTTGGGGAATATAAATAATAGTGAAAGGGAATATAAGGGAAGGGGGAAGAAATGTGTGGGAAATATCAGAAAGGGAGACAGAACGTAAAGACTCCTAACTCTGGGAAACGAACTAGGGGTGGTAGAAGGGGAGGAGGGCGGGGGGTGGGAGTGAATGGGTGACGGGCACTGGGGGTTATTCTGTATGTTAGTAAATTGAACGCCAATAAAAAATAAATTAAAAAAAATAGTTCAATACCATAAAAAAATCAGTATTAACAGCTCGATATTTTATGGATTGATTAAAAAATATTTTAAAAAAAGTTTTCAAAAAGTATTTAATATAAATTAACACAAAATTTTGCCTCTTAATGTATCATTGATCTGAAATTTGTAACATTATGAAAAAGGATAATTGATAGGTATCAGAAATTTCATAAAAAAGAAATTTTTCTCTTAATATTCATCACCTACTTTAAGGACAAAGTAGTTCTCCAAATTTAACTTCAGTTTCTTTAATACTTTCCTGACTCTTATTTTACTGATTCTTAGAAAGCTAGCTTAAACAATTTGGGAAAATTTTATCAAATCAATTAAATTGGTCAATTCAATAAAAAAACTTTTTACATATAAAGTCTATGTACTAATCAAAAGTAGTATGCTCTATATACTATTACAAAATATTTTGTGGACAAATAAGGAAAATAATCTGCAAATAGAAACACATGTATCCTGAGTTCAAAAATATTAAAATAAAAAAAAAATTAAAATAATTACCATTTAAATGATGGCATAAAGCATGTGACAGTTATATCAATGTGTGAAGAAATTAATTTCTAAATATGTGTATTGATACTTTAACATACTAATAAATATAAACATATAAACATAATAGAAGCCATAAATTAAGCAATAGGAAACAGTATAAGCTCCCATGACCCGGAATTATAGTGATACTATATAGTAAAAACCAAATTCAGCAATAAAAAACTTTCTAAACTCAAGTTTCATACTTCAACACTGTGGGAGAAGATACATGGTTGCTAGACTGCATTATTCTTGAAATTCTTTTTTTCTTTTCACTTTTCTTTTCTTTTTAAATTATTTTTCAGCCAGTCAAGCTTCTCTTACATGACATAGCTACATATGGGTTTCTCCTTACAACATTCCCTATAAACTGATTGTACAGCCCTACCTAAAACATTCCTTGCTCATTGGCCTTCACTCCACATAACAAAACCTCCAAAGCTGAGTGAACTTTGTTATCAGGTAGGCAGAGAAAGTTAGTGGAGCAAAGTGTTTTTTACCTAGGATGCAAATGGCAGAAAAGTCTAAGAAGGTGAATGTGCTAATCTTTCTCACAACGTGTACATTACTAGGGCTTATGTGCATGTGTATCATGCACACAGGATCAGTCCTTAAGGTTTGCTTGTGTTTATAATTCTCTCCCTTCACAGCAGCATTTTTCTCTCCGACTGCAACTTAAAATGACACGTGCTATCAAAATGATTGTGATGTCGTTACCTCAGATACAATGCCTAAGGGAACTAAACAATTAAGTATGTACAGTCAATTTGCTTAAAGTTACAACTTAATAAGTCTCTCCAAGGAATAGTTCTTTTAAAGACTTTTTAATAAATGAAACCAATCAGGAGGAAGTAACATTTTAAATTAATCAGAAATTCTGTTAACCGTTAAATCATTTTGAAAGACTCTCCTAACACTCATAACACTACATATTAGCTATTGCAATAAAGATTTTTATAAGTACTAAGGGATTACAAAGGAGAGGCTGCTTAACTGCCTAGGAGACAACAGAAGTCTTATCAGAAAAGATAATATTCCAGATAAGAGCAAATAGTTTGTCTTATCAGACATTTATCCCTTGGATTAAAATTATGTTTGAGTTCTGTTGGGGAGCTATCTAACACCTGAAAATAAGGTGGGATTTTTTTTTTTTTTCATTTTCACTGTAAAAGTAAGCTCATGGACTGTGACCAAGTTACATAAAAACAGTGGAAAATTTCCCTTCTCAGATGCACAATAAAGGCTTATATATAAAAATGAAGAATGAGCTATGCATTTGTTTCAAAATCTCTATTCTGTATTGTAGGTGACTCCTGAGGGCTTCTAAATTTCTAGGGTAGAAGTAGGGGCAGCATGAACTACTAGTCAGTGACTAGTATTCAGAAGTTGGTGACTCTTTGTGAGTTCCGGTCTGTGATCTTGCTGGTCTGGATTATAATACTCGGTTGAAATTACCAAAGCTTATATTGTGATAGTTAATAAAGTGAGAAAATTCTCAGTCTTTACTTTCCCTCAGTGAACATCTTTATTGGATACAGAGAAAAACAGACCCTCAATCACTTCTGAACCATATTTATAAGGATATTTTTATTCCACCTCACTTTATCAGTAAATGTATTATCACCATCGTGGGATGTAATAAAGTATTTAGCTTGCAATAATTATCGTATATGCAGGTTTAATGAAATCTCCCTGAAAAGCTCGCTGCCACCTTCTTTCTACAGCTTCTTGACTCCTGCCTGATTTTTTCCCTTCAATTTTCATTTTTTCCTTCTTTTTTTCTTCCTTTCCCTTTGACCCAAACACTTTCCATTTGTAGGAGCCAGTGAACCCAGGAGAAAGAGTGTATCTGCTTCTAGAGAATGAACTTTGTGCCATTTGCGGCATCAGTACAAAAAAAGTGTCTTTTTTTAGTGGCAGGGTGTTCAGTTGATTGAGCATCTGACTCCTGATTTCCTCTCGGATCATAATCTCAGGGTTTAAGATCGAGCCCCACATCAGGCTCTGCACTGGGCACAGAGCAGAATAACTCTCCCCCTCTTCCTCTGCTCCCCCCCCCCGCAAATCTCTGTATTTTCTCTAATAAATAAAAAGGGTTTTTAAAACAGAAATGAGTATAAAATAAGCATGCATTTATTCTTATTACACTGAGTTTGTGTGTATAAAATTCCAGTAGCAATGAATATTTCTAGTTTGTATCATAGTTTTTCACTGCCCTAAAAATTCTCTCTCCCCTACATGACCCCTGGCAACCACTGACCTTTGAACTGTCTTGATAGTTTCACCTTTTCCAAAAATGTCCTGTCATTGGAATCATATACCAAGTAAGTAGCCTTTTCAGATCGGCTTCTTTCATTTAGAAATATGCATTTAGGGATCCCTGGGTGGCGCAGCGGTTTAGCGCCTGCCTTTGGCCCAGGGCGCGATCCTGGAGACTCGGGATCGAATCCCACGACGGGCTCCTGGTGCATGGAGCCTGCTTCTCCCTCTGCCTATGTCTCTGCCTCTCTCTCTCACTGTGTGCCTATCATAAATAAATAAAAATTAAAAAAAAAAAAAGAAAAGAAATATGCATTTAAGCTCCTCCATGTTCTTTTGTGTCTTTTTTTTTTTTTTTCCCACAACTAAAATTAATATAACATTATCTGGATATACCACAGTTTGTTCATGGATTTATCTACTGAAGGTATTGTCTTTGATAGTGAGTATATCATTTTTGTATTCCCACCACTAATAAATGAGAGTTCTTGTTTTTCCACCTGCTTGTCACTGTTTGGGGTTTCCAGTATTTTGGATTTTGGTCTTTCTAATAGATGAGTGGCAGTATTTCATGGTTTTAAGTTGCATTTCTCTGTCAACATAGTATGTCAAAATCCTTATGTTTACTGCATCTGCATATATTATTAAGGTGTTGATTAAAGCCTCTGGTTCATTTTTTTAAATTACATTGTTTCTTCTGAGTTTGAGTTCTCTTGATATTTTAGATAACAGTCATTTATTAGATGTCTTTTTTAATTAGTTTCCTCAGTCCAGGGCCTGCTTTCTCATTCTCCTGACACTATCTTTCAAAGACTAGAAGTTTTTAATTTTAATGAGGTTCAGCTTATCAATTATTTATTTCATGGATCATGCCTTCAGTGTTATTCCTAAAAAGGCACCACAATATGGAAGGTCATGTAGGTTTTCTCTTATGTTATTTTTTTAGGGGTTTTATAGTTTTGCATTTCACACTTAGACCTATGGTCCAATTTTAACCAATTAAGAATATAAGATCTTGTTGAGATTTTCTTTTGCATGTGATGTCCAGTTGTTCCAGCACCATTTGTCAAAGGACTACCTTTAGTCCATTGTGTCACTCATGTTCAAAGATTAACTAACTTTATTTATAAGTACCTATATCTGTACTCTTCTGATTCCATAAGCTATTTTTCTAATACCATGATGTCTAGATTACATAGATTTATAGTCTAAAAGTTGATAGTGGCAGTCTAGCCTCTGGGTTTTTAGGTTCTCCACACAAACTTCAGAGTCATTTTGTCAATATCTATAAAGTAACTAGCTGGTATTTGGATTGGAAGTGCATTGAATCCAGAGGTCAAGTTGGGCAGAATTGAAGTCTTGACAATATTGAATCTATCCATGAACATTGAATATTTCTCCATGTAGTTTTTCTTTGCTTTCATTCATTAGAGTTTGATAGTTTTTCTTAATTCATTAGAGTTTGATAGTTTTTCTTATATAAATCTTATATATATTTTGTTAGATTTATACCTAAGTATTTTATGTTTTGGGGTGCTAATGTAGATGATATTGTGTTTTCAATTTAAGATTCCATTTGTTCAGTGCTGTTATATAGAAAAGTGATTGCCTTTTGTATGTTAACATTGTGCAATTGATCCTGTGCAACAAAGGATTTAAGGACATGTAGCTGACCCTCATGTAGTTGAAAATTCATGTATAACTCCCCCAAAACTTAATAGCCTACTGTTGACCAGAGACATTACCAATAATGTACACTGTCGATTAACACATCTTTTTTATATTATATGTTTTATACAGTGTATTGTTACAATAAAGAAAGCTACAGAAAATAGCTTGAGAAATTATAAGTAATAGAAAATACATTTACAGTATTATACTGTATTTAATGAAAAAAAATTCACATACTGTATGTGTATTGGTGCAATTGAAACCCATGTTGCTCAAGGGTCAACTGTCTTCTGAAAAATTGCTATAATCATTTATGAGTTCCAGGAGGTGTTTTGTTGATTCTTTCAGATTTCATACATAGATAATCCTATCATCTACAAAAAACAAAAACAGAAAGCAAAACAAAACTGTTTACTTTTTCCTTTTCAATCTTTATAGCTTGATAATGTTTTGTCTTACTATGTTAGCATCAGATGTCCAATATAATTATAAGCAGGGGTGTCAGAGGAGACCTCCTTGCCTTGTAGCAGATCTTAGTGAAGAAGTTCCACATTTCTAACTATTAAGTATGATGTAATTATAGTTTTTGTGTGTTTATATTAACTTGAGGAAGTTCCCCTCTATTCCTAGTTAACTGAGAGTTTTCATCATAAATGAGTGTTGGATTCTGTCGAATGTGTTGCCTGCATCTATTGATGTGATCATGTATTTTCCTTTTGTAGCCTGATAATATGATGACTTACTTTAAATGATTTTAGAATATTGAACTAGTCTTAATATCTGGGATATATCTCACGAGGTTATGATGTGTAATTTTTTTGTTTTGTTTTGTTAGGTATCCATATTCATGAGAGAGATTGGTCCATAGTTTTATTTTCTGGTAATGTCTTTATCTTGTTTTAGTATTAGGGAAATAGCCTCAGAATGAATTAGGAATTGTTTCCTCTGCTTCTGTCCTCTGAAGGAGGTAGCAGAGAATTGGTATAATTTCTTAAATGTTTGTAAGATTCATCAGAGAACATATTTGGACCTAGTTCTTTCTGTTTTATAACATTATTAGTGATTTAATTTCTTAATATATGCCTATTACTATTGATTTATTGTTGTGGGAGTTTTGGGAAACCACGTCTTTTAAGAAATTGACCCATTTCATCTATATTGTCAAATCTGTGGCCATAGTTATTAATTTCTGATTTTTTTAATGTTAAGGGGATGTATAATGAGGTTCACTCTATCATATCTGATATTAGTAATTTGTGTCTTTTTTTTCTTCATTAGGCAAAAAGCCGACAGATTTTATTGATCTTTTCAATGACCCAGCTTTTTATTCCAGCACAGTTTTTTTGAGTTTTCCACAATGGTGAACTTAGATTATCAACTTTAGGTATTTCCTCTTTTCTAATATATGCATTCAGTACATTCAATTTCCTTCTAAGCACTGTTATATCCCACAAATTTCAATAACTTGTGTGTTCATTTTCATTTACTTAAAAATATTTTTTTTAATTTCTCTTCAAATTTCTTCTTTGTTCCATGTGTTTAGAAATGTGTTTAGCCTCCACGTATTTTGAGATTATTTCATTATCATTTTGTTATTGATTTTTAGTTTAATTCTATTGTAGTCTGAAAAAAAATAATTCTATTGTAGTCTGAGACAATGTATTATTTCTATTCTTTAAGATGTGTCTGATGGCCTAAACTTTGGTCTGTATTAGTAAATAATCCATAGAAGTTTGAGATGCATATATATTCTGCTATCGTTGGATGAAATAGTCTGTAGATGTTAATTATATCCAGTGATTGGTGTTGTTAAATTGAACTATGTGCTTCAAATTTTCTGCCTACTGAGTCTGTCCACTTCTGATAGAGGGGTGTTAAAGTCTCCAACTATGTTAGTTGATTCATCCATTTCTTTATGCAATTCTATTAGCTTTTGCCTTGCGTAATTTGTTATTCTGCTGTTAGGTGCATACACATCAAAGACTGCTATATCTTCTTGGAGATTGATCCCTTTATCATTGTATGATGCCTGTCTTTATTCCTAACAATTTGCCTCACTTTAAAGTCTGTTCTGTCTGAAACTAATAAAGCTAGATAGATTTGTTTTGATTAGTATTAGTATGCTATATCTTTATTTATTATTAACATATGTGTTTAATTTAAAGCAGGTTAATGTTTTTAAAGATTTATTTATTTATTTTAGAGGGCAGGAAGGGTAGAGAAGAGGAGAGAGAGAAAATCTCAAGCAGACTCCCCACTGAGCATAGATTCCCCACACAAGGCTTGATCCCATGACCCTGAGATCATGACCAAAGCCAAAATCAAGAGTCCTGCACTTAACCCACTGAGCCACCCAGGTGCTCCTAACGTAGATTTCTTATAAACAAAATGTACTTAGGTCTTGTTTTTTGATCCAGTCTGACAATCTACTTTTTACTTGGCACATTTAGCTATTGATATTCAAAGTGATTATTGATACAGTTGGAATAAGAGCTATCATATTTGTTACTGTTTTCTGTTTGTTGCCCTTTTTTACCCTATTTTTGGCTTCTATTCTTTTTTCTACTTTATGTGGTTTTAACTGAACATATTATGATTTTTCTCTCCTTTCTTAGCATATTGGTTATACTTTTTTTAAAAATTTATTTTAATGATTGCCCTAGAGTTTGCAATAAACCTTTATAGCTAATCCAAGTCGACTTTCAAATAGCACTATACCATTTCATAGGTAGCATTAGTACTCTATAGTGAAATAATATGAATTCCTCTATCCTCATAGCATTGCTGTTATTCATTTTACTTATACACTTATATTTACTTATGTATACATAATTGATATATATTTGAATATATTCAAATTAACTATTTGAATTTACTGAGGAAATACTCCTATCATTAAGAAAATTAAGTCATAGAACAAAATCCTATTAGGACGGTGGTCATGGAAGTTGAAATCCACTAAGGACTGTATAACCATTTGCCTGTGAAATAAACCAGCCCTGAAAATGGATGGTGCCTGAGAATAGGACCCATAACCAGCCATTGCTGGCAGTGAGTGACATATAAGAAGTATAAGTGTGGGTGGTTCCCCCATATTTTCCAATCCCCACATAATGGAAAGAAAATTGTGAGTAGGAGGGCTATTTTGGTGAGCCTTGAAGCCTAGAGTTTGGGCAGAGCTGCTGCAGGTGCAACTCTTGATGGTAGGAGCAAATATTCAAGTGAGAACTTTGAAGGCTGTAGTAGGAAAGGGTTCTATATACATTCTATAAATGTGTGTGATGAAAAATCAAAATCATTATTGGTATTATTATCTTGAACAAACTGATACCTGGTAAATCACTTAAGACTACAAACAAGGGGATCCCTGGGTGGCGCAGCGGTTTAGCGCCTGCCTTTGGCCCAGGGCGCGATCCTGGAGACCCGGGATCGAATCCCACGTCGGGCTCCCGGTGCATGGAGCCTGCTTCTCCCTCTGCCTCTCTCTCTCTCTCTCTCTCTCTGTGATATGACTATCATAAAAAAAAAATATTAAAAAAATGACTACAAACAAAAGGTTTTATTTTGCCTTCACTTGCCCTTGCCATTATGCTCTTCCTTTCTTTATGTAGATCCAAGTTTCTGACCTGTATTATTTCTCCTATCTCTACAGAATTTAACACTTCTTACAAGCCAAGTCTACTGGCAACAGATGCTCTCAATTTTGTTGATTTGAGAAAAATCTTTATTTCGCTCACTTTTGCAGGATAACATCTCTGGATACCAAATTCTAGGTTGGTGGGCATTTTTCTCTCAATAATTTAAATATTTCACCCCACTGTCTTGCCTATTTTCTTAGGAGAAATCCTATATAATTGTTATCTTTTATTCCTCTTTTGATTTTTTTCCCTTTGGCATTTATCAGGATTTTTTTCTTTATCTTTCATTTTCTGTAGTATGAAAATCGTATACCTATAAGTCTTCCCACCCACCCCCTCAGTGACTTCCCCCCATTTATTCTCCTGCTACTTCATGGATTTGTGATTGGTTGTCTGACATTAATTTGGCAAAATTCTCAATCATTATTGTTTGAAATACTTCTTTTCCTTTCTTACTCGTGGGATAGTCACATCATCTATATGTTATGCCCTTTATGATTGTCCTACAGTCTTTTGAATATTTTCTTCTTCTTTTGTCTTTGTTTTCTTTGTTTTTCAGGTTTTGAGGATTCTATTGACACATCCACTAGCTCAGTGATTCCTTCCTCAGTTGTGTCCAGTCTACTAAGGACCTTCAAAGTCATTCTTCATTTCTGTTAGTGTTTTTCATTTCTAGCATGACTTATTAGTTCTTTCTTAGAATTTCCATCTCCTGCTTACATTGTTCATTTGTCTACTTTATCTTTCAAGGACTTTAGAATATTAATCATAGTTGTTTTAAATTCCAATATCCCTGCTAGATCTGGTTACAATGTTTGCTATATCCCTTCCAATTGTAGGGTTTTTATCTTGTTTTGCATTGTTTGCATTTTAGATATGCCTTATAATCTTCTCTTGTCAGCTGGACATGATGTAAGAACTGTTATAAATTAGCCCTTAGTAATCAGGTGGAGAAGTGCTGGAGGGGAAAAGAAGCATTCTTTACTCCTATGATTGGGTCTCAGTCTTTGAGTGTGTCTATGCCTCTGGACTATGAACTTCATGTGTTTCTCTGTTGCTGTTTTTTCCTCTTTCTTTAGGTAGGGTAGGATGGTTAGAATGGGCTGGAGTTGGATATTTTCCTTCTCCCACCTGGAACCCCAGGGCCAGCTAGACTTTAACTACCTTCCCTCAGGCCCATTAAATTCTGATAAGGCTCCAGCAGGTTCGGCTTTAGTTAATTAATCTCCTCTGAGGGCAGGTCTTGTTAAGAAGGAAAGCATGCTCTAACACATTTTAAGATGTTTCCTTTCCCTGCTCCCTGCTGGAAATAGGAGATTTCTTGTGCTGGAAGCACAAGATTTTCCTTCAGTATTTACTGTGGGAAACTGATTGAGCTTCTGAAGGTAATTTTCATAGTATTGTGGGGACTTCCCTATTATTGGATCCCCTTGGAGTTTTTTTTTTTTTTTAATTTTATTTATTTATTCATGAGAGACATACACAGAGAGAGAGAGAGAGAGACAGACAGAGAGACAGAGAGAGGCAGAGGGAGAAGCAGGCTCCATGCAGGGAGCCCAGGTGGGACTCGATCCCAGGACTCCAGGACCATACCCTGGGCAGAAGGCAGGCACTAAACCACTGAGCCATCCAGGGATTCCCTCCTTGGAGTTTTTAACACTCAGACTTGTTTACACTGGACCTTCAGCAATTTGTCAATTACTTTCTTAGGTTTTCTACCCTGGCACTGGATCCTGTGGTCATTTCTGCTTGTGTGTCTCTGCTTTGGTAAGCCATGATTCTGTGACCTCTTGTCTGTCTTTTCCATCTTAAGGGAAGTGGTTCCTCCTATATCTTCCTCTCTTTTATGGATCTAAGAAGAGTTGTTAATTATTGAGTCAGTTTAGCGTTTTACTTATAATTAGGAGAGAGTGCTAACTACCAAGCTCCTTACAAGTAAAACCAGAACTGGAAGTCTAAATTATTTTTTACCATAAAATATTTTACCTATAATAAAAAGCCAATGTGATTATCCAGAATTAGAGGGCTTTATTGATGAACCAACAAATACAAAATAGGAACATATCCTCAGATGATACAACTTATTTCTGTATTAGATGCCCTTGAGAGTTTCCAGCTCTGGTGGTTGCTTTTTTTATTCAGACACAGATTTGTTCTGAAGTAAGTCATTAAGTAGCAAGTAAATTGTTAACTGCATGTCCTATGATACATCCTTATGGAGCTGAGACTCCTTTTCATTTGTGATATGCAGAGCAATGTCTAGTGTTTTGTGCCAGGCTCAGGGTAGAAATAACCAATGGGGGAGGAAGAAAGAAAGAGAAAGAAAAGAAAGAAAAGAAAGAAAGAAAGAAAGAAAGAAAGAAAGAAAGAAAGAAAGAAAGAAAGAAAGAAAGAAAGAAAGAAAATAAAAATAAAAAAAAAAGAAAGAGAGAAAATAAATAACCAATGGTATCGCTAGACCAGCCTTTGTGGTTCTTAAGATTGCAATATACCCTCAGCCAAAGCTGTGATGAAACTTTTGAAAAACAAACATAACCAAAGCTTTACTCACTGGTCCTGGAAAACACATAGCATACTTCACCTGGGGCCATACATTAAGGTTTCCACCAGTAAGGTCCAGGCTTTCTGATTGATTAAGGTCAAAGGTGGGGGCCTAAGGTTTAGCAGACTCACTTTATTGGTGCATTTGAAACATATGAATGGGAATCTAAAGTGTGGGAAGAGAAATGGGTGGCCCAAATGATCAGTCATGGAAATTAACCAAGACGGCTGAAAAAAAGGAACCTGGATGGGGGAAGCTCCTGGGAAGGGGATTTTTATCTAGTCCCATGGCTTATGGATGGCAACGTATTTGAGATACCTGTCTTATGTGGATCCCTCAACAATCAAAGCTTAGGTCAGGTACTTGATTGCACAAAAATGGAAATTTTCAGGACTTATATTACATCAAGTTTTTCACAATTAACTATATATATTTTGAGATATAATACCCTTATATTGTTCCTCCATGTTTGGCACATAAACGTGAGAAAACTGAGAAAAATTGGAAATTTTGCCTTTAGTAGCTGCTTTTCACTTGGGTGTTGATGTGAGAATGCTGCACAGAGATTTGCTCTTCATAGTCTCAAGAGACTCAATACATTTTTTAGTAACCTTCAGAGACTGCATATTAGAGTAGAATAATCATTGGTTTCTCTATCCTAACACAAAAGCATTAAAAATACTAGAAAAGCTTTTCCAAATGTTCTGTTAGAAAAATCAACTTACCTACACTTGCCTTAAGTTAGAATGATTTTGCATATTGTGTAAGATAAGATTTTATTAAGAGAATTGGAACTCTAGAATGTGTGCATCAGAAATACAAGAAGGGAAGGTGTTAAATGGTCCACCTCTTGTGCTGATTTAGTTTTCCTCTAAGACCTCCAGACTGCTTGAGTAACTCCAGTGATAGTGAATCCTCAGCCTCACTAACCAGTTAGTTTTAGTTTCAGACAGTTCTGATTACATACATAGGGTTTCTTTATGTATGAATTTACTATCCATAACTCCAACTGCCCATCTAAATAGTGACATCAGTCACTTAATCTACAGGGTCTCCCATTAATAAGGTAAGTGTCCATGAGCATTTAAAATTCCATATTTTTCTATTAACCTCTTTGTAGATTTCTATGCTTTCAAAACTTTTTTCCTCCTCTCCGAGAAACATCTGATTATATGTATGTCCTAAAATGTGATTTTCTTTAAAAAGACACAGGAAATATAAATAAAGTTATAGTTTACTTAAAAAAAAAATTCTGATCTTTGTATCTTGTGAAAATTGATCTTCCTTCCTAGGCCTTATTTTCCTAGTGCATAATGTAGGGATGATAATGGTTGTATGAGTTCGAATTGAGATAAGGATCATACCTATCTTATAGTGTATATCATAGTTCTATAAGATTTAAATAAAATAATTCCAGTCATGTTATAGGAGACTTAAATATTCACTGTTATTCATTAAGTTAATATTTATCGTGCACCTATGAGGTCAGTGCTTTCTGTGTTGTAGGGATTCCACAGTGGTCAAAACAATAAGTAGTTTTCATAGAGATTACATTCTAATAAACATATATTCAACAATTCTCAAGGAAGTATGGAGCCTTAGAATGGATTTTGGCATATAGAAACGTTTTCTCATTTGTCTTCATTTGATTTTTCTGGACCTGAATGAAAGATGGTGTGTGTGTGTGTGTGTGTGTATGTGTGTGTACGAGAGAGAGAGAGACTAATATATAGTTATGTGAAATGTAGGCCATTGTCCTAATATTTGGATTTCCTTTGAGAAATGATTTTATTTATATGATATTTTCTATTAAAAAATAGAAGAAATAGACAATTTAGAATTTAAATTTCAAAATTAGCTGGAAAAATAAAAACAACAACAACAACAACAACAATACACCAAAGCATTATTTGGTGGGGCTCTCTTATTAAAGTAGAAAACTACATGAGTTGCCAAAAGCTACATAGTAGGTCAAACCAAAATTAGAGTTTAGATGCTCTGATGGATCAGGAATGACACTAATTGATCATCATGCATAAGCATAATCAATGGTATCCATGAGTATGAGGCAGTGATGAGAAAATCTTTCATCAGAACAAACCTAACCTCACAGATCCTTCCTTTCAAGGTCTTCATTGTTCCATTAGCACACTGTGAGCAGACTAATCACCTCACTACCATGAATTTCCCATTTCTCCTTAAAAATCCCTGAAAAGACTTCTACACATGATCTATGAGATCCAGATACACTTCTTAGGTTTCACTGAAGAAATACTTCTAACAACCAATTAAGTCAATTAAAATTGTTACCATTAATGTCTTCATCTTTAATTACATCTAGGAGGTTATGAACACTGGCATGAATCAGGCATCAGAAAAATTTCATGATCTAAAGTATTATAGAAGATAGAGTTCTTGGAAAGTTCATTTAAAGTATAGTGGCCTTGATACAACTGTTAACAATAGAGTTTAGAACTCTAATTCTGAGCTTCCAAAACTGAAGCAAAAAATTTGTAACCTAAAATCATTTAGCATTTCTGTATGCTTCTGTTTCTAATAGAGGACATAGTTGGATTAAATAGGGTAGAAAAAGAAAAAAAAAAGATTCCTCTGGCCACAAAGAACATAAGTGAATAGAAATGGATAATGAACCATTTTTATATTGTGACATTTGTCTTCAATTAAATAGATATTAGAATCAAAAAATAAATTTCTTTAAAAAAATGGCTGCTATTTATGTACAGATAGGCTTAGGGATATATGGCATTGTTTACCCAAGCCAATTAAATGAAAGAAAGAATAATAAAGAGGAAAGGAAAGGTAAAGCAAAGGGAATAATTCATATAAGTGTTTCAAGAGGAAATTAGAGATGGAAGGTATGAGAAAGGTCTAAAGCTGATATCCAATTTAAAAAAATTGGTACGTTTCTATTAATAATGCTTCTTAATGGAAAGAAGTCATTCTAAGGAACCTAACTTTGTCTTTATCAAAATTTCCTTCATAAGCATTAAATATTCTTCCTGGCAAATTTCATGTGTATTACTTTCTTTGCCCTCACTCTCACGCTCTTTAAATTAGCTTTAATGTCCATTTGGAAATGGGACTCTAAAATAATAGTCATAAACATTTATTTTTAATTTTCCCAGCTTTTTAAATGACTGTCAATTCCTTATATTTAGGAACCTTTTTGAGGATTTAATATATTACTTTTAGGAAAAAAAAAATTGTGTACACTGGTTGTTGATACAACTAATTAAGTTAAATATGACTACAGCTGCACTTTTCTCACCACTTATTTTTAGGAGGACAGATCTATCCCATAATCAAATTAATACATAAATTTTGTTTTTAATTGTTAAACTACTTCATAAATATTAAGATTATGAATTTTCAACTGTACTATCCTTTCTATTAACCAATAGCTGTTTTTCTTTTTTTTTCCAGAGGGTCAAAAATGCTAGAGCTACTTATAATTTTATATCAATTAACTAATTTCCAGCCCAACAGGATGTCCTCTATTATTAAAATGCTAGGAGTATCTTCTAATATCCTCGACCCAGCTGGCTGTACTTAGGACATAATCACACTTAATCCAGTTGTAAAATAGATTTATATATTTTCCCCCATTATATAAATTCCAAATGATGTATATGAAATGTTGTATAATGACATCAATAGGGATCCCTGGGTGGCGCAGCGGTTTGGCGCCTGCCTTTGGCCCAGGGCGCGATCCTGGAGACCCGGGATTAAGTCCCACATCGGGCTCCGGGTGCATGGAGCCTGCTTCTCCCTCTGCCTATGTCTCTGCCTCTCTCTCTCTCTCTGTGACTATCATAAATAAATTAAAAAAAAACATATATCTTTAATGACATCAATAGGTATATCCCCTATCCCAGGAAGTGCTGTTTGGTCATCAAAAAAGCTGAGCTAGTTAGAGGGTAAAATGTATGAAAGCCACTTAGAACCAGTTAAGCATAGGGATTGAAATGAAAAACAACCAGCATTAAGGTCACTGATCTTTCCTAATGTACCTAGGGTATCTGTTAAGAAACTAGTTTTTATCTTCTGCAAGGAGATGGAGTGATATTAATTAAAAGAAGAAACCTCACATAAGAAATAATATATTTGTACCTTAAACATACTTTTAAGTTTCATGGTACCAATTGCAGTGTATCTAATAAAATCTCAAGTGAAATTAATGGTGGTAATCAGTGCTCAAAGTTTATGGTACAATGTTATGATCAAGAGTAGAAAACAGAAAAATAAGAGTGTCAATTTAGTAAAAGAGTTTAATTTGTCTTTACCAAATCAGCATGTAGAGCTCAGAAAAATTATATAAATAGATCCCTGCTTAATTCTCTTATAAAATAGTCTAATTTAAATCCTTCATAACATGCCTGTGAATTATTTGTTTTTGTCACTGAAAGAATTAAACACATAAAAGATGTATATTTTACCATAAAGTTATTGTCCCTGAGTAACTCCTCAGAATTTTAAAAACTGCTGCAAATAGGTTTAGAAAAAAAAAAAAAAAAATGAAGCTTTTACTCATAAGACAAATGATCTATAATTCATATGAACTAGACTTTTTGGACATTGAAAAATATAATCTTATAAATACCATAGATTCTGATGATAGGATAGACATTAAACTTATTCTCCTTTCTCTATCTTCCGCATTTGAAAAACAATCAATCCTACTTGGCAGCAAAGGGGCTTTACGAAATCTATGCTCTAAACCAATAGGGCAAATTCTCCCAGAACACCCTTTCAATTTCATTTCCAATCCTAGGGGGGATTAGTGTAGCCTTATCCTCTGATAGACAGATCTATCTTTTAGGATGTGGAGACTTAACATTTAATAGACAGGATCTGTGCAGTCGGCCAGAGCTAAAGCATGTTGTCATTTATATAGTAAGGAAGTGTATTTTTTTTTTTTTTGCTCATGTCCTCATAATAGGTCTGTTAAACACATTATGGTACATTATATCTCCTGCTTATATTTTATACACCAAGAGACTGGAGATTTCCCCAATGATTCCAGCATAATGTCGTCTGCATGAAAAATGCAAATTTAAATGAAATGCAGTATGATTTTCGGGCTGTGTATATTCTGTGTGGTGAAGGAGGACAGATACCGAGTATCCCCTGGGATAGCCAGAGAGTCTTCCCAACAATACCAAGGCCTTCCACTGGGAAAATCTGACATCTATGCTTTAAAACTTGGGGTCATGAAGGTGATTCATTTAATAGCTATGCGTGTACTGATGAAAGCAAATAATACTTCTAAGAAGGTAATATGGAATAGAAAACTAGATGAAATGTCTCAAATTACTGAAAGCCTAAAAGCTCAGGTTTCCCCTATTACAGCAATGTAGTTCATTGTTAAACTGATACATATCTGAAAATAATATCTAATGACAGGTTATTCTGGCTTGATTTAAGGCAATGAGTCATTGACAAGAATTCTGTTGTTTGTTCCTCTTCATTCAAAAACAATTTTAAGTTTTGTTATTTTTTTCTAGGTGCTAGAATGAGTGTAACAGCCGGTCTGCCTCTTATACTGTCTAGTGTTAGAAACAAAAATATAAATAATAATTTAGAAAATGCAATTCTCTTTAACATAGAGCATATATATATATCACATTAAGATTTGTGTGATTATTTTCTTAGTCCACATAACCACTCATTTAAATGGAAATGGGAAACAATTATACACAAACTAGAATTTGGGATTGTTGGTAGGTTCCAATCACTCCATAGTTTTCACTTTTTGACTAAATTTTAATTCACTTAATAAACATAATGTGACATTTATTTCCTTTGATTAAATTCTGCTAGATTTATGAATGCATGTAACATGAGCAAAAATACAGAGAGTAAAAGCTCAATTCATTTGAACAGAATTTGAGTTGCATTATAATATGTAATATAATCGGGGAATAGGCAATAACGGTAGCAGCAAAAAGGAATATAGTACATGTTCCTAAAATACTAAGGAGGTAAAATTAGAATGATTAGTAATAAGCTAGAGGAACAGGGTAGAAACTCCAGGATGAATCTCAATTGGATGGTGTGGCCATTGACCATGAAATAAAATACTGGAAATAAATAGCAAGAAAGCAAAATAAATGATGAGCTCAGCTTCGAAGATGTTAAGAATGAAGTGTCTGCACCCCTATAGGACAGAGTAGTACCTCAGATCATTGTCGGATAAATGACCAACTCATTGGAGATGTCTTGCAGGGGCCTGGACCTATAAATCTTGGCTTGAAGAAGAGAAAAGGGAAATATATATGAGGTAGTTAGATCTAAATGAATCATGGGAGCAAACAAGTGGCAAAACTTGTGCTTTGGGGCTATCCAACATTCAACTGCCCTTCTTAAATGGAGGACGTTCCATTAAATGTGATACTGAGGGGACATAGTGACATCACTCCTTTCTCAGGGCATGAAGGAGAAAGCCTCTACCATTGTCTGCCTTCTGGCAGCACAGGGCCAAAATTCAAATACCCAAATGATCCTTAGACTGTGTTACAGAACAAGTAACACAGTGACAAAAGATATGGTTGATTGAATGAAAAGGGTATTCAGAGGTGCCTTGCATGTGCCATCCTGGCCACCTTGTTCTGAGAAGCTGCCCTTATATTTCTTAACTCTTGAATCTGCATTAGAACTGGTTTAGTTCCTATTCACTTCCCAGGTAGATTGTCTAGACTCTGTTGAATTAAGTGAGCTGTTGATCTTAATTGTCTCTTAAATGTCTCTCATTGTCTCATAGTTCATCTCCTTTTCCCTGCAAGTAAAAACCTTCATAGGCACAGGAAGCATGCAGAATGAGAATTCTGGTGGGCTAAAAACCTTCCAGGAAAAAAAAAAAAAAAAAAAAAAAAAAAAAACATTGCCCACAGCAAATTAAAATGAAATCTATGGGACACCTGGGTGGCTCAGCAGTTGAGCACCTGCCTCTGGCCCAGGGCGTGATCCTGGGGTCGAGTTCCACATCAGGCTGCTTCTCCCTCTGCCTGTGTCTCTCATGAATAAATAAATAAAATCTTAAAAATGAAATCTAAAGGCCAAGTAGAATACTCCTTGACCAATTAAAAATTGACAATAGGCAGTTCAGAAATGTTTTTTTTTTTGCTGTTTTTTTTTGTTTTTTTTTTTTTTTTGTCTCAGTCCATATACTAGACTAAGCTTATTAGGTCACCTTCTCAGACCACACAGCTATATCCCATTAACTGATTAGAAGTACACAGCCCAAAGGTGCTGGACTCAGCATACATACACACAAAATATATTTATAATAAATGTATAAATTCAAGCTGTCTTCACTTTTTTAATATTTCTCCTGTACTCTTGTTCTTCTAGTTCCTTTTGGGATAAATGTAGGTTCCTTGCTATTCTGGGTTTTTACAACCCTAGCAAAGCTGTTTTATAAGTGAGTCCACTGGGAATTTAAATATAAACCAATAAGATGGCTATTGGTTACGGAATGACAACACTACGCCAAATCCTATTTTTGGGCATAAAGCATGCTAGACCATGTTTCTGGCTCTTGCATACTAGAATCATTTTTTTTTTCTCTAAGATAAAATAGAAGTGATTAGACGTCAAACAGAAATACAACTTCCCCTCAAATTTCATTTAAAATATTTTCCTTATTAACCACATCACTGACTATCGATGAGTAAATCAGCTCTTTTGAGAAGCATCATGAAAAATAAACAATCAAAAGTGGTTTGACACTTGTACTTCACAGAGTTTATCATCTGCCTATTAATACATGTTAAATTGTGACTTGGAAGCATTAGAGTGTCCTCCCATTAGGAAATTTGTTTAACCTCTGAATATATTTTCTTGCATTAATTAAGAAAAAAAAAAAATAGAACAGACTTAGCACCACCTGTAGGAGGAGAGCTTGCCCTTTCAGGGACTTTTATCCTTCCTTTGGTTTTTCTTTAGTTGCATTCCACCACACTCAAGGAGTCTAGAGAGCCACAGAACTGTGGAAACTCCATGTGCACATCTGTCTTACATGTGTCCAGCCAGCTGGGGCTCTGAACCTTCGGGTCTGGAGTTCCCTTCCACGTGGCTCCACGTACGTTCCCAAGTCTGAGTTCCGCCTTTGCTCAGAGGACTGCACTTCACAGGGGAAAACCCTAAGTCAAGAGAATGGCCTACTGGAAATCTTTCTCTAAGGACAGGAGGGGTGAGGGGAGAAGGGAGAGGCAGTAATGCTTTTTTTTTTACCTGAGGCAGGCTAGGGGCCGCCTCTCCCTGTACTGTTAGAGTCCAGCTTTATACCCTAAGGAGTCCAGGGATGCAGAATTTGAACCCTGACTTACCAATGTTGTTATGAAATCTATTTGTTTAATGTATAGAACACTTAAATATTTAGATATTGGTATCAGGTAAACTTTTTATTCTTGCATTTGACTCCAAGTTTCACACATAGGCCTATAGGACTATTGATGTGCACTGACCAAATGGAGATTATATTTTATTTTATTTTATTTTATTAAATTGTATTTATTTATGAGACAGAGGAAGAGACACAGGCAGAAGAAGAAGCAGGCTCCCCGTGGGGAACCCCAATGTGGGAGTTGATCCCAGGGCCCCAGTATCACACCCTGAGCCAAAGGCAGAAACTCAACCACCGAGCCACCCAGGCATCCCCAAATGAAGATCTTAAATGAGGATCCTGATTGTTATATTATGGTAGGCATTGCTTCGTTTAAGATAGACTATCAAAGAAAATAAAGTCTCTTCTAGGCTAATTACAGAAAATAAAAGTAAATATTTTCTTGGGCATAAATGAAATCTATGTAAACATCTAGAAAATATCAAGAGTAATAGGTAAAATATTAGAAATGACAAATCGGATGGTGAAAAGAACCACACCATCATTCTGGGTACCTGGGATGAGATGTATGCCAAGAATGGCAGATGTGAAGTAGGAGTATGTGGTGGAAGGAGAGTAGGACAAGGCGATGTTTGATTTCAAGTGAATAGAGAAGTCTGAATTTTAATTAGAAAATGTAGTGTCTCACACTTAACATACTAGTGTAGTGGAACATCATCAGTACAAGGCAATATTTTAAAGTTTTGTCTTGTTTTAAGAGAATTTTGATTTTTGTAAATCCTCAGAAAAGTTTTCTAAGTTTAGAGATCATGTGTATAGAAAACTCTGAAAATACAAAGAAATATTTTTATTAACTTAAGTAAAACTACCTGTAACAATTTCTCACAGAAAGGAAAGGAATAATAAGGTCATTGTACATCTAGTTCCTTTATTTTTTTAAGATCTTATTTATTTTAGAGAGAGCATGCACATGTGATTAGAGCGGGGGGAGCAAAAGGGAGGGAGAGAGAGAACCTCAATCAGACTCTACACTGGGCATGGAGCCCAACGTGGGGCTAGATCTCCTAGCCTGAGCCAAAATCAAAAGTCAGATGCTCAATTGACTAAGCCACCGAGGCACCCCTATTTCCTTTTTTGAAATAGAGGAAATATGGTAGTATGTGTATCTTTCTCAATTTCTTATTGTGTATCATTAACCTTTTTTTTATATGAGATAATGAACTTATAATTCACAGCAGTCCACTGAGAGGATGAAGATTTTGTAATCTATAAGTTTTACAGACCTTTTGGTAAATTGATATTTAGATCATTTAGGTTTCCTTTATAATAAATAAATTGAAAGATGAATATATTCATAATTTTTAAAGGTGTTTTTAGTTTTATTTTACTCTCATGAATTTCTGAATATAAATATCTGGATAGAATTATGTAAATATTTTTAAGACTCTTTAGTCCTAAATGTTCCTTTCTGAATTTTCTGTCATTTATACTCCAAACAATGAATTGCTGTTTTGCTGTAATTGAGAGTAACTTGATAGACTAAGATAAAAAAAAAAATAATAAAAATAGGTAAACCATTTTAGTAAAGTCCCTGAGTCCAGGACACAAAATAGATACTAGCAAACTTTCAGGAAAAAATATTAAAAACCATATTTACCCTATTCATCCATTTAAAAATCCTAATGGAAAATTAGTTTTATTTCATCTTGATTATATAAATGTCATTTTTCCCTAAATAAGCCTTAATTTGACTTCTTTTCCAATTTTATAAGATTTAAGAAACTTTTCTATATCACTATTAGAAATTTCAGTAGAATTCTTAGGAGAAGAGACTACCTTCACAGAGAATCTCAGGAACAGAGGCCATCTGAACTGTGAGTTTATAGTCCTGATAAGAAATAAAGAAGGAAACAGAATTGAACTCAAGGTACCAGCAGGATTTTCTAATACTGACAAGAAACTTGCACAGAAGCTCTGACTGTCCCTAAATTCCTTATAACACTGAAGTTTTACAATTTCAAAAGTTGAAAATCTTAAGGTGTTATTTTTTGTTGTTATTGTTGTTTTTTTTGTTTTTTGTTAATATTGCAAAGTTGCACTTTGCCACAACTCCAAACCAAGACTTTGTTAAAAATTTCAGTAATCTTTCAGGTCACTTATTTGTCACATCTTCCAGCACTTTTGAGGAAGCAATCCTTGAAGAAATGTCACTAACTCTAGGGCAAGACACCAACAGCCTGTTTATTGAAGTTGCCTTTCTTGACTTCGGTGGACATTCTAGGTTCACTAGACAGGTTTAAGTTAGAAATATTGCTCTTTAGGATTTTTTGTTCAGCGCAGCCCTCACTCCTAGATAATCTATCCTAAGAATGTACCAGATGTTTACAGTAGTGGATTTTTGTTTTATTTTTGAGAAAGTGATCTTTGGTGTGGAAATCTGGAGCTGCAAATGTGACTCGTTTATTAAACACCTTGCTTTGCTGAAGGAAGTGGGGCATCCAAGAGTATCCTCATTCTTATATTTGCAATTTAGACTGAGTTAATGCTGGGAATGATAAAGACTAACATCTTTCTGATGTCTCACGGATAGATTATAGCAACAATCATTGTAACAGGTATCAGTATTGAGCACTGATAGGTATTGAGAGTTGTGTTTCACTCACATTCATTCAATACTTTCAGCAGCATCTTTATTAGACAGGTTTTACCATGATTGCCCAAATGTTTCAGATGGGAGCCAAGTGTTAACTAACTAGTTTAATAGACGCTCTACTAAGTGACAGCAGGGAACTAAAACGAGTTCTCAGGAACTCAAAAGGCTCTAGACTCAAGAATAAAGATGTTAACTATCATAGTGGACTTTATTGTTTAAGTAAGTCAAATGGGGGATGCCTGGGTGGCTCAGTGGTTGAGCATCTGCCTTTGGTTCAGGTCATGACCCCGGGTTCCTGGGATTGAGTCTCACATCGGGCTCCCTGCATGGAGCCTGCTTCTCCCTCTGCCTCTGTTTCTGACTCTCTCTCTGTGTCTCTCATGAATAAGTAAAAAAAGAAAAAAAAAAAGTCAAATGGTTCCAAGAATCATTCACTGACTTTTACTGAGGTACACCTGTTTTGAAGAGTCTATTGTTGTAGTAAGGAAAAATCCTCTCTTCAGAATCTTCTTGGGACTAGAAGGACCTATAGTGGCACCGGATCCAACCAATTATTTTAGATAAATAACTAATGTCCAGAACATTTTTGTGACTCAGTTAGAAGCTGTGGTTAGAGAATGACACAACCAGAATAAAAATACGGTTCTCCTGGATTCCGTTATAGTGCTGGGATGAGAATACCAGTTTCGAAACAAAATCACGTTCAAAGTTTGAAGTTAGCCTAAATTCTTTTCACATTGCTTAGAAAATGAGCCATACATATGACTTTTGTGTAAGTGAACAAAATGGTTTATATCTCCCAAGTATAAAACTCACATAGAAAGACATGCATATGAAATATTCCTGACAAATTAAGAGTTGATAGCAATTTAAACCACTCAGGAGTCAGTAATATAACACTGTGGACAAATTTTACCTGAGGAAATACTACAATTTGTTGTATTTTAAATGCAATCCAGTTCCAGTTTTAGTGCTTGCTAAAGTCTTGCTAAATAAAGCAATATTTTAAGAGGAATGATGGGTTTTACTTTCTCTGCCTCAGATGCTCTGCTTCTGTAAAGAATCTCAGAAGTTGATAATAAAACCTCCTTCCCCAATGAGAAATGTCTGATTAATTAATTCTGTAATTAGCCAAAATGTGACCTTACTTATAAAAACAGGAAAGGACAGAGCCAAACTTTAAATGAATAAAGAGTAAGCACGGGTTTTAGTTTTCATTTGGTGTTGGATACGATACTTTTGGCCTGATTATAAATCATACTGGAAATGATAGGCAGATTGTGACTTATGATAAGTTTCCTGATGACTCTCAGAAATATCTATCAAAATTCAAAATGCCCAAACTTTGTCCTAGAACTGTATCTTTAAAAATTTGTGCTTATATGTATAAACAAAGATACCATGAAAAGAACTCACTGTAGCAGTGTTTGTAATGTTATATACGTTAAATTTATATAGATCTTAATCAATAGGAAAATAGTTAAATAAAATATAGGATATCAATATCATGAAACATTGTAAGTCCTTAATATTGAGGTTAACTTAGTGGTAGTATAAAAATTTAGGGTACTGGGGTCTGGGTGGCTCAGTCTGTGAGGCATCTACCTTAGGTTCGGGTCATGATCCCAGGGTCCTGGGATCAAGCTCCACACCAGGCTCCCTCTGCTCAGCAGAGAGTCTGCCCCTCCCCCCTGCTTGTGCACTTGCTTTTGCGCTCTCTCTCTCTCTCTCTCTCTCATAAATAAATAGAATCTTAAACTTTAGGCTGCTGTAGAAATATCTCTAATATATACTTTTAAGTAAAAAAAAAACCTATAAAAATTACAGAAAATATACAACTCAACTTAGGTTTTGACTATATCTATTTACAGAGATAGATACCTGATTATAAATACAAAATTATGTATAGATAAGAGGAAGAGTGGGATTAGAATTTTCACTTTGTAACCCCTTAGTATTCATTTTGTTTTTCTAAGCAAAATTATATTGGAGGGTCAAGGGATTTGGCTTTACTCTTCAAGGCAGATTTAATACTATCTTTAAGCAATCTTCAACTCTGAGATTTGATTTAGAGAAAGAGCTGTACATGTTATCACCAAAGGGAATTATATTAGAAATTACGAGAAACAAAACATTATTAAAAATAGCCCTCTAGTTCAGATCCCTTTCTTACTTTGGAATTCTGGCCATTTATAATTGCCCTTAGATGACCAATCAAATGCATGCACCTAAGTTATTTCAAAAACATTTCTCCCAGGAGATGATTCTTTGAAACCCTATCCTTTTGAAGCTGCATTTTCAGTAGGTGTCTACCGCTGGAGTCTCAGGCTAGAGAGACGCATTTGTCTTCTGTTTATGAAGAACGTGAACCTTTTCATTTCTTCTACAAGATATTTAAGTCTCAAGTGCTTGAATGATTTGATTACCGACTGCAACATAGAGGGTTGATAATCACAGAAGACAGATCTATTGCTGGTGAACGAAGATCTGCCAATGATTTATTAGTGCTTTGGAACAGCAGTGCAATAGTTATGGCTGAGCAGACATTTCCATTATATCTAGTTTGGGGCTTTCAGTTTATAGCAGAAACCGTCTATGAGGCAGAAGGTTTCACTTCCTTAAGCCCAGCTTGTAATTATTTAGTTAAAATTATAGCTCAGAAATTTGAGTTTAATTAAGATAAATTTGTGTTTTTCCTTTTTTGTTGTGGTTTCTCAACGACATCAAAGTCTCATTTTGAAACACTTCAAGCGTTTTATAGCGTGTTGTATACTCTGGAATTTTGAAATCCTCCAGAGTTTTGTGAACCTCTAATATCACAGAAAAGTGATGTGTTCTGAAAAATGACACAAAAGAGGCTGTTTTAATTTATAAAATTGAGATAAAGCAAAGAAAACCAGTTGTTTTGGAAACCATCTGCCATTAATCTTACATTATCGAGACTTTTATTTATAAAATACTAAAATCATTGGTCCAAGTGGGTGGTTTTCAGTGACTCACTTTGATGTCTGAACAAAAAATGCCTTTATCCTTATGGTTTTCTAAAATGTGGATAGATTTTGACTGTTTAACATTAAAGGATACTAAATTCTGGATGTAGACTATATCATCTTTATGAATGCAAGATTGAGAGCAATAGATTTCTCAAATAAATGTACCTTACGTCACTTAAACTCAATACATAAATATATGTGAGAAAAATATGTGATGTTACTGATTAAGATCTACAATTTGCAGAACAATTAGGGAAAAATTATTACATAACCATGGCCAAACACTTGATAAATAAATCATGGATTACTTAAGGCAAAGGCACAAAGGAAGCTTTGTGCTTCACCAAAGCTTTTCATTTGGTGAAACTTTAGTTTGTGCCAGGCAATTTACAGCATTGTCTCATTTATTCCTTATGATACCCTGGTATAGTAAGGAACGGAGTCTCATAGATGATAAATAATTTGTGTAAGGTCAGAAGTCTAATAAAAAGAAAATAAGGGAATGGAAGCCAAAGCCGTATAAGACAAAACTTGTGTTCTTTCTTTTCCCTTTCTCCTTTTCCTATTTTTATATCTATCTATCTATATATTTTTTAAAGATTTTATTTATTTATTCATGAGAGACAGAGAGAGAGGCAGAGACAAAGGCAGAGCCAGAAGCAGGCTTCCTGGAGAGGAGCCCAATGTAGGACTCGATCCCAGGACCCCGAGATCTTGAACCGTAGGCAGACATTCAGCCACTGAAGCCGCCCAGGCATCCCTGCTTTTTGTTTGTTTGTTTGTTTGTTTAATAACCACACTAAATGTGTGTGTGTGTGTGTGTGTGTGTATATATTTTTTTTTAAGATGCTTTCCAATTCCTGCAAAAAATGCCATTGAAGTTTTGATTGTGTTAAAATTATCTAGTGCTTTGGGTGGTATGGACATTTTAACCACATTAAATCTTCCAATCCAAACATACAAATAAATGGAAAGACATTTTATCTTAAGTACCTTAAGCAATGCTTTGAGATTTTTGGAGTACAAGTCTTTTGCCTCCTAGGTTATTTTTAAGTAATTTGTCTTTTTAGAGATTTTTTTTTTAATTTATTTGAGAGAGAAGGAGAGAGAGAGAAGCCTAAACAGACTCCCCACTGAGCACAGAGCCTGAAATGGGCTTGATCTCATGACTCTGAGATCATGACCTGAGCCAAAAATCCAGATTCAGACACTTAACTAAGACACTCAGGTACCCCTATTTTTTTTTTTTATGTTATTTTAAATGAGATTGTCTTAATTTCCTTTTCAGGTAGTTGAATTTTCAGGTACTAAAAACAAACCAACTTGTGCATGTTGAAATCCTACAAATTTGCAGAAATAATTAGTCCTATTAACATTATATGTGTGCATGGAGTGATTAGGATTTTCTAGGTAAAGATTACATCATCTGCAAACAGGATTCTTTTTACTTCTTCCATTTCAACTTGGATGTGTTTTGTTTCTTTTTCTTGCCTATTTGCCATGGCTAGAATTTTCAGTGCTATGTTGAATAAAAATGGTGAGAGAAGATATCCTTGCCTTGTTCCTGATCTTACAGGGATGGTTTTCAGGTTTTCACCATTGAGTGTGATAAAATCTGTGAACTTTAAATATATAGTCTTTATTATGTTGGGGTAAGTACTTTTTATTCCTACTTTATAGAGAGTTTTTGTCCTGAATGGTATTGAGTTTTGTCAAATACTTTTTCTGAGTGAATTGAGAGGATCATGTGCTTGTGGGTTTTCTCCTTTCATTCTGTTAATGTCCTGTATTACATTGATTTGATTTTTATATATTGAATGATTGTTGCATCCCAGGAAGAAATGCCACTTAGTTTTGGTGTATAATTATTTTAATATGTTGTTGAATTCATTTTACTATCATTTTGTTGAGGATTTTGGCATCAATATTTTATCAGAGGTATGGGTTTACTGTTTTCTTTTCTTGTAGTATGTTTGTCTGTCTTTGGTGTCCATATAATGCCACTTATAACATGGATTTAAAGTGTTCCTTTCTTTTCAATTTTTGGGAGAGTTTGAAAAGAACTGATGTTGGGTTGCCTGGGTGGCTTACCTGGTTAAGCATCTGGCTCTTGATTTCAGTTCAGGTCATGTCACAGTTGTGAGATGGAGACCCACTCCATGCCCAGCATGGAGTCTACTTGGGGTTCTCTCTCTTGCTTTCTCTCTACTCCTCCTTCTCTCTCTGTTAAAAAAAATGATTTTAGGGATCCCTGGGTGGCACAGCGCTTTGGCACCTGCCTTTGGCCCAGGGTGCGATCCTGGAGACCCGGGATCGAGTCCCACGTTGGGCTCCCGGTGCATGGAGCCTGCTTCTCCCTCTGCCTGTGTCTCTTCCTCTCTCTCTCCCTGTGTGTGACTATCATAAATAAATAAAAATTTTTAAAAAATGATTTTAATTATTTTAAAATAAATAGAATTTATTTTAGAATTCTCTAGAGAAGCTATCTAGTAGAATAGAATTCTCTGGAGAAGCTATCTAGTCCTAGGCTTTGGTTGTTGGTAATTAGTTCAATCTCCTTACTAGCTATAGGTCTCCTCAGATTTTTTTATTTCTTCATGATTTAGCATACAGTTGAATTTTCTTATAATTGTTGTTCATTCAGCAACTCTGTCTTTTGGGGGCTTACTCAATGTACATTTAAAGTAATTACTGATAGAGAAGATATTATTGCCATTTTGTTATTTTCTGTACATCTTATAATTTGTCCTTTTTTCCCACTTGTACTACCTTCCTTTGTTTCTCTTTGATTTTTTTTTAATATTGATATGCTCTGATTCCCTTCTTATTTTCTTTGCATTTTCAATGAGAATTTTGTTTGTGGTTACAATAGGAATTACATAAAACCTCTTATATTTATAACAATCTATTTTCAACTGGTAACAGTTCAACCTCTATCACACACAAAAGTTCAGTTTCATGCTCCCATCCATAAGTTACTGATGTCACAAATTGCATATTTTTGTTTTTCATTCATTAACATAGTTTTACAGTTAATTATTTTATGCTTTTACCTTTTAAATTCTACTAAGAATAGAATGTGAGTTATGCAGCACTGTTACTTTTTTTAAGATTTTATTTATTCATGAGAGACACACACAGAGAGAAAGAGGCAGAGACACATGCAGAGGGAGAAGCAGGCTCCATGCAGGGTGCCTGACGTGGAACTTGATCCCGGGTCTCCAGGATCACCCCCCGGGCTGAAGGCAGATGCTCAACCACTGAGCCACTGGACTGCCAGCACGGTTACATTTTTATAGGATTCTGTATCTCTCTATGTTTACCTTTACCAGAGAGCTTTATATATATATATATATATATATATATATATATATATATATATATTATGCATTTGTGTTACTTTCTGGTGTCTTTTCACTATTTAAGATTTAGGAAACTACCTTTACAATTTTATGCCCATCCAATCTCACACAAACCTGCAAGATAAGAGAAGTATACTATATGATTTTACAGATGAGCCTTAAATGCTGAGTCAGTACTATATAATATGTAAGTAGTTGAACTGAAAATAGATGTCAGATCTTCTGACTCTCTTCTCGGTGCCTTGCTTCCTCCATTCAGGTTCTTTTTTTTTTTTTATTTTTATTTTTTTTTCCATTCAGGTTCTTATAGCTCTCAGTGAGTGAGTAAAGCATCAAGGACTCTTCTTTACAATTCTGAAATAATAGAAATTACATGTCACACAAGTAGTTACCCTTTGTACTTGCATTATCTGATTATCTGAATTTTTATTCTGTCCTCACCATAAAGAAATCACCCTTTTTGTCCATTATTTTGTTTTTCTGAGTCTTTAGTCACTTGCCATGTTCTTTTGGGGGCAATTCTGTAATTCCCCTTGGTAGTATTACTTCCATTTTCATGGTAAATGTGGAAAGAGTCATAAATTGATGACATAGTGCATTGAAATGAGGTAAATCATAGCTTCTACTACTTTACCACTTTAAGTGTGAAAAGATGAAAGGACAATGCCTTAATTTAATTGTAGTTAAAAATGAGAGCATTCCTATGTATTTTATAAAGAGAAATGTAACAATATTTTCAAGTCTGCCATTTTTAGTATTTCACAAATATAAATAAGATCTTCAGCACTTGAAAATCTTCTCTTGATAAACAAAGTAAATAACCTTATAGTAGAGGGGTCCCTGGGTGGTTCAGTTGGTTAAATATCTGCCTTCAGCTCAGGTCATGGTCTCACAGTACTGGTATCCAGCCCCTGATCCTGCTGGGCTTCTTGCTCAGTAGGGAATCTGCTTCTGCTTCTCCTCCCTCTGTCCCTCCCCCTAGCTCATGTTCTCTCTTTCTCTCTCTCTCTCTCTCTCTCTCTCTCCTCTCTCTTTGTGGAATCTTTTTTCTGGGGCATCTGGGTTGCTCAGTTGATTGAGCATCTGCATTCAGCTCAGGTCATGATCCCAGGGCCCTTGGATGGAGCCCTACTTTGTGGGCTCCCTGCTCAGCTGGAAGCCTGCTTCTCCTTCTCTCTGCTCATGATCTCTTGCTATCCCTCTCTCTCTCTTTCTCTCTCAATTAAATAAAATTGTTAAAATTTTCTTTCTTTCTTTCTTTCTTTCTTTCTTTCTTTCTTTCTTTCTTTCTTTCTTTCTTTCTTTCTTTCTTTCTTTCTTATTTCTTCTAGAACATTATAGTAAGGGTGACTGAATGCTCAGCCAGTTAAGCATCCAACTCTTGATTTCAACTCCGGTCATGGTCTCAGAGTCATGAGATCAGACTCTTGCTGAGCATGAATCCTACTTGAGATTCTTTCTCTTCCTCTCTCTCATCCCTCCCCCAACCCCCTCTGATCCCCTGCCCATGCTCACTCACATACTCTTTCTAAAACAGAAAAATAAAAAAACAAAACCCCATACAATGATAATAAACCAAAATTGTCAATATAATTCAGAATCTTAACAGTTTCTAGAAATTTTTCTTTTGTCTAGTTTCATAATATTATCATTCTATTAATTCCATAGTTGTTGAAGGGGGGGAGAATTTAAGCAAATTGAACAAGTGCTTGATCCATTTTTCTCAGCTTATAGAATAAAGTTGGAGTTGCACAATCTAGAAACTGGCTAGTTTTACCATAGTTAAATACAAATTCATGTAACTTTTCTAATATGAGATAATCTGTAGAACTTCATATTGTCCTACAGTGTTCTTAATGTTTGTTCACTGAGAAACCAACTCCTATATTGATGGCATGTTTAAGAAAAAAAATTACTAGTTATAATAAATAAACTTAAAATATCATGTCTGATTGCCTCTAAATGTGAGTGGAATTATTCATTTAACAGTTTCCCTTAAGTGAAATATAAATGTTTCTTTGATTATATCGAGTCATAGAGTATGGACTCTTGAAGATATGTTTCAATTTAAGAAACAAAAGATTTTGGCCTATCATTAGCATGAGTGTTTTAAGACTGTATTGAGTTGAACAATATACTTTCAAAGTGGGTGTCTTCCCCAATACCTCAGAATACAAACTAATTTGGAAATAGGTTCATTGCAGAAGTAATTAGTTAAGATGAGATCATCCTGGACTAATGTGGACCTTTACCCAATATGGTGGGAGTCCTCACCAGAAATGGAGAAAGGCTACAGAAGCACAAACACGTAGAGAATACTTCATGTGATGACAAAGGCAGGGATTAGTGTGATGAGTCCACAAGACAAGGATCTCAGTTGCCAACAACACCAGAAGCTATGAGAGTCCCCATAGAGCCTTCAGAGGGAGAGCATGGTCCTTTCAACACCTTGATTTTGGACTTCTAGGCACCATAACTGTGAGTTAATAAATTTCTTTTGCTTTAAGCCACTGAGTTGCATTTGTCGTGGCAGCCCTGGGAAGCTGATAAAGGGTTATTGGAAAGCAGGATAAAATGAGGTATTTATAAATGATGAAAAGCAGATGGAGAGACCCTAAAGGTTATGATTTTTGATGAGGGCACCTGGCTTCACTGTCTTATCTCTTGGTGAGGGTGGGGGGTTCTGCAAATTAAAAAAGAATTACTCCTCACCATAGTAATTTACATAAGCAGATGTCTGTGTGACAGAAAGGAAAGACGCCAAAGTGGAAAGTGAGTAGTATTTGGATAGTATGTAGATGAGATTACCCACTATAGCAGGCGTGGTCTCTTGCTTCATTTTTCTCCCCCCACCTTCAGCCAGGTTTAATTCAATTTACCCTAATCCAATCACTTGGTCACACCCCATGATTCTTATGAGACCAGTAAACTTTTTTGTTTTTGTTTTTGTTTTCCCTATGAAACCACTGACAAGAACAATTGAGTTTTTGAGCTCTTACTGAGTACTTTGGGCTCTCTTTTAAGTATGTTTACATGAAATCTTCATAGACAAATGTAGCAGCAAATAATAACTTCTAAATTTTTATTTGGGAGACTTTAGAAACAAGAAGGTGACTGGTGGGTGTCACATAGCTAGGAAGTGATGGAGCCAGGATTCCAACCCAGACACTGACTCAAGAGCCAAGCTCTTAATTACTAGGTGATGTTTAGCACAGTGGAGGTTTATTCCATTTAGCTCCTGATTTCTTTCATCATCTATACCTGTCCTGAACACTGCAATTTGCTCTAGATACCCTTTGACCGTACTACCCTGCTTGGACTACTGCAAAAACCCTCTATATTCTGAGAGGAATTAATAGAGTATAACAGAGACCTCATGTTAGCCCCTTGTTTTAATTTATCCAAACCACGCATGTATAGGTGATTTAGGAATCATAGAAAATTATTCAGTATTTGGGGCAAAGTACCAGGTTGCCTTGACTTTCTCGAGGTAGGGATATTTGGCTTCAGTTATTTATACCAGGCTTGGGACACCATAGTTCAAACGAATTGGGGAATGAAAATTAGTTATTGGGGCATCCAGAATGATTTTCTACTTACAAATGTGTTTTTTATGTAAAACAAATGTATTGCATTAGCAAATTCATCAAATTAATTTCAATCTAAGAAGTGTACAAATACTGTGTTCTTTATACTAGCTGCAAGATGTGGTGATTATGAGAAAATCCAACAGCCTACTGCCTGGGTTTGAATCTGCCACTCACAAATTACATGACTTTGAGCAAGTTAACGTTATCTCTCCATGCTTCAATTGATTCCTATATCATCATAATAAATGTAAGGTCCTGACAAAGTACTTGGCACATAGTGAGCATTGCATATATATTTTCTAGCAACTATTATGAAAGAAGAATAGCTATAGGTTTAGTCTTTTTTTTTTTTTTTTCCCCTACAGCTCTAGTTTGAAGATGTTACTTGGGAACCAGCAATTTAAATACGTCAATGTCTCCAGAATATAAATAAAAAGTCTAAGTCATTAATTACCCCTTTTAAAATATTTGTTGGTCAGTTGAGATTCAAGATAACTTTTAACTCCATAAAAAGTAATAAGAGCAGCAACAACCCTATACTCTGTGAAAAATTCAAATCTTACTACAAGCATGGTAAATCCTTCTCTACCAACTTTATACTTTCAGTTCCCTGATGCTGGCTTTCTGTATGTTAGTCCTCAGCTGGCAATTTTTTCCTCTAGGGTGAGAAAAGGTCGGTAAGCCACAGAGCATGAGCGTGAGATCCTTTTGAAAATCACCTGAAAAAACAAGGGGCTTGCAGATTCCATTCAAATGTGACACCGGTTAGGGAGGGCGTCCTGCAATCACAGCTACACACAGTGTCTATTGACTGCAGTTCTCTGGCTCTGTTCCCCTGCAGAGCAGATCCAAGCACAAAGCTCCCACTGTCTTCAAAAGGAAGCTTTGTGCTTGGATGGGCTCTGCAGGAAGAAGATGAGAAGCTGACCCCTCGTTCCTGTTCTTTTCCCAGATGCATTTGCCTAGGAGATGCTGAGCTGAGATACGTGAATGCTGTACAATTTTTAATATGTTCATATGTGGGCTGCTCAAGAAATGGCAGTTGTGAAGTGAATTTCTGATTTCATTGTGTCGAAGTCTATGGTGGCAGACAAATAGCCCTGAAATTGAACCTTCCACTTTGTTACTGTGCTAAAGGGTAGTATTAGACCAAAGCAAATGTATTGTTAGAAGCTGTTCCGTAGAGTCAATTTTCAAATGTATGAAAAAGTGAATACTGAATATTCCTGAAGTAACCAAGAATCCCCATGATATTGGGGATTTGGCTTGACTTTGGAGACTGGATGTTGTCCCCATTGTTACTCAACTCCTCATTGGTTTCAACTCTGTGAGGAAGAAAATGAGCCATACCCCTTAGATAAATCCTTGTCTTCAGTTTATATTTCAATGTACTTACTTTCAAGGTACAGGCACCCTAATCAAGACTTTATAGTACCTTAGTGATCCTGGGAAAGTCTTCCCATAACTTTCGTGTGTGTGTACGCGCGTGTGTTGCAAATCAGTCTTTTCTACCATTCTTATATTCTAAAATTTAAATATTACCAGTGGTTATATTTAGATGGCAAAGCAGAAAAGCCAGCTGTAGTTAATTGAGAAATTTTAAATTGATTCAATATAGTTTGCTGCATCCATATGCAGCTAAAAAAAAAAAAAAAAAAAATACCCCATAACCCTGCAACCATTATCTCAATCACCCATGAGATGTCCTGCATTTTGGACTTGACAACTTTACATTTTGTAATTGTACCTTCTGAACTTTGAGATAACTCAAACACCCTCACGTTCTTTACATGGAGATATTATTGGAGTGAGGCCTGTACAAACTTAGTTTAAAATCACAGGACGATATTTTCAAGAAAATGAAATTTTAATAGATGTTACTTTAAACAATGACTTATCTGGGGAGTCACTGAGAATATATTAAGTATATTCCTCCTCATAGTTCTATAAATTACTAAACACAACCCCTATTTTCTTAAGTCTGACTGAAATTCATACTTTTTGCCTAGGGTCATTTTCAAAGGCGATTCAGTCTTTGAAGGATTCAAAGAAATATTTTGTGTGTGTGTGTATTTTCTTTATATACAAATAAACAAACAATGGGACTTTGAAGATTGAACCTTTTTTCTTGCATTTTCATTTGGTATATTTTATACTTGAAGTGTATTTCCCTAGCACTGAAGAAATAAGTCTTTGAATACAGGCAACTGTACTAATAAACTGAAGGAAGTCAGTGAATATAAATCAGAAAATAGTAGGAAGTTTCTAGTATTTACTGGGTGTACAAAGGAAAAAAAAAATGATTGCTTTGCTGCTTTGTCTCATGAAGCAGGCACATTTCATTAAAAAAAAAAAAAAAAAAATCTCATAGGGACACCTGGGTGGCTCAGTGGTTAAGCACATCTGCCTTCGGCCCAGGGTGTGAACCTGGAGTCCTGGGATCGAATCCCACATCGGGCTCCCTGCAGGGCAACTGCTTCTCCCTCTGCCTATGTCTCTGCCTCTCTCTCTTTCTGTGTCTCTCATGATTAAATGAATAAAATCTTTTTTAAAAAAAATCTCCTGAAAATCCAAATATACACAAAAGAAAATAATGTGATTTTAATCATTGAATTTGTAGCATAATTTTTCATATTACTATTCACTCTCCCTTCTATTTTTGTATAGAAATTCTAGGCATCATGTCATGTCATCTTTACATACTTAAGTGTTTTAGGAAAATTTTATAAAAAGTAAAAGTTAAAAAATTTGCTTAAATACCGTTATGACATGGTCACACATAAAAAATTATAGTATTTAAAAATACTTCCTAATATACAGCCCTTATTAAAAATGTCCCTGATTGTCTAAAAATGGTTCCCCCACACTGGCTTCTCCTATGTATATTTAAGTTCATTTCAAGTTATTCAGAGCTATGTTAATATAGGAAAAAATATAGTTCAATAAGTTTCATGAAACCTAGTTGGAAAACCTACACCAAATCTATTTTACATATTACCTGTTCTAATCTATTTGCCAAATATTTCTGGGAATATGAATGTATTTTCACTCTATGTGCTGTTGCTCACGTTGTTCTGTCCTTTTGAAATGTCCTTGCTCTTATTTTCTGACTTCTGAATATTTGCTCATCTTTTAAAGCCCATTCAAATGTAAATTGATCTCTAATGTCTTTCTTGGCACTCTCAAATAATCCCAGGTAGAATTTATCATTTCCCTCCCAATCCTTCCATAGCATTTTGTTTATGCCAGCTATCAAAAATTAGATAAATTAGATTGCATGATGAACAAGCTAGCTCTTAATTTTTATGGCCTCCTATTTTTCCAATCGTGTGTGTACTGTTTGTGACATTCCTGTTTAAATGTCATAAAGCTATTCTCAGAATTTATTCTGAAAGCTGCTTTGTTTTACCTTCACATTTAAATCCTCTCTACTTCTATTCTCTGGGAGAGCTTGTGTAAGACAGAGGTTAGTTTCATAAATGTTTGGTAGAATTTATTGGCAAAATCCTGGAATTTCCCATATGTCACTGTTTTAATAGTGGATTAAATTAAAATAGATTTTAGTAATGCTTAGACTTTGTTTTTTCATACATTAGTTTTGAAATTTATTTTTCTAAAAAGTTTATTTTGTTTAATTGTCCAATACTTATTTTTTAAAATCTTTAATTTTGTGTCTCTATTATTATTGGCAATGTCCATTTTTCATGCCTTCTATTGTCAATTTAGATTTTCTAACATGTTTTTCCAGATATTTCTTGCTAGAGGTTTTACATTACACAGAACTGACTTTTGCTTTTTTTGTTTTGTTCTTCTCTTATTCATTATTTCATTTCGGTGATTTCTGCTTACCAATTTGTTCTTTATAATTTTGTTGAGGATTGTACTTGCTCTAATTTCTTTTGGTGGGTACATAGATAATCATCAGTTTGTTTTTGTTTTTTGTTTTGTTTTGTTTTTGGTGACCTATCCAATCAAAAATACACATGTAATTACTGTTTTATGTTCACACAATTTTCATATCTAATTTAAATATATTTTCTATTTTTCACATTTCCTTTATACCTTTTCCCCACTTATTTAGAAGTGTTTTTGCTTAACTAGAAAAATCCCCACATATTTTGAAATTATCTAGCCTGAGTTGATTTTTAGCTTAATTTCACTATGGTCAGAGAAGTTTCTCAGAATAATTTTAGTCTTTTGAGAGTTGTTCACTAGCATCTTTTTAATCTTGGTACATTTTTATTTGCACTAGAAAAGAATTGTGTGGGTTATGATGTTTCAGAATTCTACATAATTCATTGATATCAATCATGTTAATTTTACGGCTCGAATCTTCTCTAAGTTTTTAGATTTATGGAGGTTATTCTTTTATTAAGACAGATGTCTTAAGTTACTGCATTATGATAGTTCATTTATTTTCCCTTTAAATTGTGTTTACTATTTCGTCTCTATATTTGAACTCAGTATTATTGGGTGTATGCATATTTAAAAGTGATATGTGGATTGAATTAAGTCCTCTGTGATTCTGGAATATCATCATTGACATTAATTGATGGGGGACCACAAGTGAATGGTCAAGAAAGAACTCTCGGGATGTTTTTGTTTCAAAAAGTTGCATTTTAGACAGGTCTCAGGGTGCCTGGGTGGCTCAGTTGGTTAGGCATTTGCCTTTGGCTCAGGTCATGATCTTGGGTCCTGAGATTGAGTCCCAAATTGGGCTCCTTGCTTGGCAGGGAGCTGTTTCTCCCTCTCTCTCTGCCTGTTCCTCCCCCTGCTTGTGCTCGTTCTCTTTCTCACTCTCGTATTCTCTGTAAAATAAATAAAATCTTAAAAAAAAAAACATAAATAAATACATAAATAAATCAATAAAAACTTCATAGGCAGAAAGAGTTGTACTTTTGTTCTATGAAGCTGGTGGTCATATGCTTAGTGTTCAAGGGGGAGTATTCGATCATAAATGTTTTCTTAGAATTTCTACTCATAAAACTACTTTTACCAGATTTCTCTGGTGCTTATCATTCAGCATGATGTTAATTAACTATTGGTGAGATGTATAGGCAGTTGTGAGATCCTTTAAGAAAGTAATAACCAGGACCTGGTTAACCATTCTTATTGAAACTATGCAGGCTATAGGTCAGCCTTCTGGGTTAAAAGTGAACTGACTTTCTCTCTCTCTCTCTCTCTCTCTCTCTCTCCCTTCCTCCCTTCCTCTCTTCCTTTCTTCCCTATTTCATTTATTCATGAGAGACACATACACAGAGAGGTAGAGACACAGGCAGAGGGAGAAGCAGGCTCCCTGATGCAGAACTCGATCCCAGGACCCTGGGATCATGATCTCAGCCAAAGGCAGATGCTCAACCACTGAGCCCCCAGATGTCCTCATTTTTCTGCTTCTATCCCTTATCATTAATGATGCAGCTTCCATTAAATTCAACTCCAGATGAAATTGGTATAGAAACATCAAATTTTTTGGACTGCCATTGTACTACAAAGCAACTTTCATCTTTTACATTTGTTTTGTCTTGTTTTTACATTTGTACCTTTTATAAGCATCATATAGTTGAGTTCTATAATTTTTTTGGGAGGGGGGCTTGTAGTTCTTTTACTTATAGAACCCATTTTTTTGTCTAATATAAATAGTGATATGGTTGTGTTTAGATCAACAACCTTCTATTTGTTTTGTATTTGGTACAATTTTGTAAAGGATTTATTTAGTTGGGAGAAAAAAGAGAGCATGCATAAGAAGGCAAAAGGTGAGGGAGAGAGAATCTCAAGCAGACTCCCTGCTAAGCACAAAAGCTTGATACCCTGAGACTCTGGGATCATGACCTGAACTGACTGAGTTAATCAGGTGCCCCAGTATTTAACGCAGTTGTTATGTTCTCTTTAAACATATGTATATTTTTAAAAATCAGTCTATTTTTATCACTTTCTTCTATTAACGTCTGAGATAATTTTTTTCTTAGTTATTATGTTGGAGATTAAAATATAAATTGCATTGTAAATGAAACTCCTTATGTTAGAATCATTTTTTAAACAGCTTTATTGAGGTGTAATTGATGCAGAAAAAACTGCATGTTTAACATACACCATTTGAGGAGTTTGGACATATGGATAACATCCATGACACTATCGTCACCACAATCAAGATGATAAACACATTCATCACTTCCAAAAGTCTCCCTGTATCCATTTTTTCAATAGTAAGAACGTTTAACATAAGATCTATTCTCCAAGTAAATTTTTAAGTGCACAATACCATGTTGTTAACCGTAGGCATTATGTTGGAGAGCATCTAGAATTTATTCATCTTGTATACAGTAAATTACTTTCAGAATTGCTAATCTGTACCCTGGTAAAAGAACACATTTGCCAAGTAGAGTGCAGTGATTATATACAATGCAAACTGATTTTTGACAAGGATGCCAAAGAATAATGGGGAAAATAGTTTAAAATAATAATGGTGATGGGGATGCCTTGGTGGCTCAGTCAGTTGAGTCTAATTCTTGATCTAATCTCGGGTTTTGATCTTAGGGTCATGAGTCCCATTGTGGGGCATACTTAAAAAAAAAGTGAATAAAGGAGTAGTTAAATGGGGGGAAAATAACCTTACAATACATACAAAAATTTACATAGGATGTATCATAGACCTAAGTGTGAGAGCTGAAAGTATTAATTGTCTCAAAAACAAGGGAAAATCTTGGTGACCAAGTATAGGTAAAGATTTGCTAGGACATGAATATAAGGAAACATAAATGTTGATAAATTCAACTTCCTAAAGATTAAAAACATTTTTTTCCATTTGAAAGACATTATTTTTAAAATGAAAGAAAAAACCCTGATTAGGAGAGATTAGTGTCAACATATGTTCAAGAGTTGTGTTCAGAATATATAAGATGATTTTGCAACCCTACAAAAAAGAGAGCCTAATTTTAAAATATAGGAAAACTCCCTTATATACAACCAAAGAACGTATGAAGATGGCAAACAAGCACATGAAATCTGTTCAACACCCTTATTCATTAGGAAAATTCAGATTAAATCTACACTCATGAGAATGTTAAAAATAAATAAATGAATTGACAATACAATATTGGTAAAGATAAGTAGCAACCAGAACTCTCATATTCATATATTACTAGTTGGAATACAAAATGAAGCAGACATTTTAAAATACAACTAGCAGGATTTTTTTTTCAATAAAAGCAAATATACATTTAACATATCCAATGATCCAATTCCTAAGTATTAAAAGAAATAAAACCATATTATTATACAAAACTTATACTTCAAAGTTCACAGCAACTTTACTGGGTATAGTCCCAAACTGGAAACAATCCAAATAAAGATCCTCTTTATTTTATTGCTTTATATTTTCTTCAACTGTAAATACTAACATTTCTATATCATATATATTCTTAATGCTTTTAAGTTCTAAAGAATTCTACTCCACCACCCCACATGCCCACCACATCTCATCTCATGCTCTAAATTCCTGACCACACTGAATGAACACAGCCATGACTAGTTATTCCTTTTTTTTTTTTTTTTTTTTTTTATGCTCAGCGGATTTTTCTTTGTTCACAAATTATCTAAGATGTTTTAAAATGTGAGATGCTAGACATTAAATTTGATGAATTTTTCTGTACCTCATACAATGGGGGCAGAGAGATCAAGAGTGAGAAAGTCCGGCCTTTTCCTATGTTTTTAATATGCTTTTGCTAAGTGTGTTCTAACAAGTTAGTTTCTGGACACCTACTATATGCTCTGTAACTGATCTGAGGTGAATTCACTCCTTGGTGAGTAACAGAAACCATACCTGGTGAGTCATTGCACAAAGAAAGCTTTATTTGCAGCAAAAAGGAGGTCACAGGGAATATAACTTCCAAAGATGTGACTTCCTGAGAGAGGGTGAATGGGTTCCTTTTGTTTAGGGTTAAGATCAATATTTAGTTAGGGAAGTCTTGTAGAGGCAGGCATAAGGTCCCGCTTGGGCTTAAGGAAACAGGCCTATACATGCATTGTAGGTTAAGTAAATGATGCTGAGGCTCCTCCTTGGGTAGAGATTTTAGTATTATAATGAGGTAAAGGCAATAGGTCATTCCAGAGGTCACTCAATATCCATCTACGCAAGTTGTCTGGGTGGTCTAGACAGCTGAAGGTCTTACCAGAGCCATAGCTATTGCCTGAGAGGAGGTTTCCAATTTAATTTGCCTGAGTTAAGAGACAAAGTAGAAAGGAGAGCTTAAGAATTTAAGAAAAAATGTAAGACAAAGGTTGTGAGTATAAACAGGTGGGCAGTAAAGCTCTGGTTTGGGGGTCTAGCCAGCGAGAGTGCTCGGTAGATGGAGTACATTAATGCCTTTGGTATTTCATCACTCTCCAGGCATCCCTTTTTGCCATGTCACTTGATGGTACTCTCCCCCTGACTGACTTAGTGGCCAGTGGGAGGTTAGTAAGCCTAACTCAAGTAGGAGCTTTGAATGATGGGGTTTGTTCCCTTTTGTGTTCTGTCATTAAAATGAGGACATGCCTGCGCTAGTCCACTGCAAAGTGAGAATCACAGGAACCATTGTCCCTCTTCTCTATTGCCTAGGATACAGTCAGCTGAATGCCTGATAGATGAGTATTTCAGGACCAAATGAGCCACTGAGCCATGCCTACCCTAAATCATTGAACTGTAGGATCATTACCAAAATAAATGACTACTTGTTCTATGTTTGAGTTTTGAGGTGCCTATTTACACAGCATTATTGTAGCAGTGGATAGCTGCTACAGTGACAAATCCCCCTCCTTTATGGTAAGAGATTTGCTCTCCTGGCTTAGCATGGATCCCTGGAGATTTCGTTCTGTAAGAAGACACTGGCTTTTAGGCTGTGCTCCTACATATTTCACTTGGCTGCATCAAGTCAGCTTTAAAGATTCTTTCTCTTTTGTGTGACCTCACTCTTCTGTTAGCTACTGTTTTAATACTATTGATGTTTTTTCACTTTTTTTTTTTTTTCAGAAGTTACGGACTGTGATTTTACTCTAGGTTTAAAAACTCCCCATTATTTAAAAAAATATATTACATCTCTCTCTATGCAAATAGTTAAAATACTTCACAGCGCTCAAATTTGAAGCAAGATCTATTCAGCAGTTGTATATCCTGTATGATTTAGAATTTTAGTTTTCAAGACAAAGACTTATCTACCAGGTATCTGCTATGAATAACTAATATATAATTAATAGTGTATATAACATATACAAAATTCAACTGAGTAAATTTAAAAATCTAATTGGCTTTATTCAATGATTCACGAATCAAGTAGCATCCCATCCAGCAAATAGAAGGAAACTCTGAGGAGCTGTATAAAGTGGAAGGATTTTATAGGAAGAAATGGGGAGGGACAAGGAGGTTATTGACAAAAGAATTGTTTCAGGCAAGGTCACCTTCCCTCAGTGGGAAGGGCAGGGGGTCTTATTATGCAGATTGCCTCACAAGTGCTGATCAGGAAATTCCAGACTGATTGGATTAAAATTCTACTCGTGGCAGAGGCTGAAACTATAATTAGGTTAGGTATTCAGTCTTGATGGGGTTTAGCAGAAGCAACTCCATTTTGGGCCTGTATTTTTGTTTTTGTTAATATAAATATACCCTTTCAAAAACTATTCAGATAGACAAAAGAGATGAATTCATAATATATTGACCATTCTCCAAGTGTATGTTTGGATTTAAATCAAGGGAAATTTCTAAGAATGTACTTGGCTTGAAAAGCATTTCTGCATGTAATGCTTTAAGTATTTCTCCTAAGATTTTTTTTTTTAAACATAGTTCATTTTAGTAACTATAGTAATGTTGGCTTAGAAATGTTCTCTATAAAATTCAGTCTTGTTTTTCATGTCCTGGTCTAACCATATTATTAAAGAAACTTCCAATATTTCCTCTTCCCCATCACATGCCTCCCACCTGTGAATCACTACCTGAGCAAACCCCAAAGACAATACTCTGTCAAATAACATTTGATTAAATGGAATGACCATCTATCACCAGAGCACAGTGATTAAAATGTCCTCTGTTATCAACACCATCATCCATTAGTTAAACGCAGAATTCATTTCAGTAGAGGGAAAAAAAAATCAAACGAGGTACTACAAATTTGATTAATCAGCTTCTAATTACTTGAGACTCATAGAGCATTTCAGAAAGGCAGGAACCAACTTACCATGAAAATACCTAAAGATGAACAAAGAATGAATGTATAGCACAATGTTGAAAGTTCATGGTAACATTTGTAGTCTTCTAGAGATTTCAGCAAAGTACCCTCCATCTTTCCTGAGTGTTGTGCACTTGGCTTAGATATGCAGGGTTCCACCCACAAGATGACCACCTTGATGACCTTTGCAGGCTACTTTGAATCCTCTTTTCAAGTAGGCCTCAATGTTTGGACAATGTGTTCCTTTCTGCATTGCCCCCTTGTTGCAAGAATCTTTCTAAATCGGTAAGTAAGAATCCCTACTCTTGATATCTGATCTCAATATCTCATTGAATCTCATCCTTCACCCTCCTCTAGGTGACCTCTGATAACCCTGGCCTGCCTTCAGCAAGAATCCTATCAAGTCAATTTAGCCAGAATCCCCTCAACCCTTATAATTTTCTGTCCACTGACTATACTTGTCCCTATCTATAAATTTCCACTCTTCCTTGTATTCAGAATTGAGATCATTTGCATCATAAGGTCTCTTTTTCCTTATGTCAATATTCCCTGAATATAACGTTTTCACTGTTTAACTACTCTCCAGCTCTGGTTTTATTTGATACAGCCAAAATAAAATAAGTTCTCTTTTGCTAAGAGAAATAATGTTTAGTATAGCAAAAAACAGCAAAAGACTAATTTCAGTGTTAGCTGTTGTAAGCCTCCTAAAATTAAGTAATATGCGATTCTACAGTTCTAAAAAGTTCTGAGAAGATAGATGGAGCATTGTCCCATTCTGAGAAGGAGTCAAAGAATTTGTCACCTGTCCAAGAGTCTGTGTTGTATGAATATGGAGGTCTCAGTTCTTGGATTTCCATGAAAGAGTTACATGAGGATCCATGCTGGAATAAAGGCAGCTGGAAGGAAAGTCTTCTCTCAAGATGGGAGAGTGGGCAGGCCCAGAGGTGGCAACTACCCTAAGGCTACAGGGACCCTTTCCTTACATGTGAGCTGGGTCTTATGTCATGGATTGGGAAGTCTCTAGTGGAGGCTGTTTCCAGTCATTTGGGGGACTGCAGGTTGAAAGGGATAGTTTTTGACTCTACAAGGTTTGTATAGAACCATCAAGGCAGCCTTCCCCCATGGTTGGGGGAGATAGGATCTCAACACATGTGCATTATAATGAGCCTAGGGGTTACCATGTGGTAGAAGTGGAAGAGGAGAGCACATGTTCTGCACCTTTGTCTCTTAGTCTGTGAGCCTAGAGTCTTGGAAGCCACAATCAGAAAGATGTGCTCCAGACAACTAATTGTAATATTTATCACCATCCTTCCCTCCAGTGTTTCTGTTATACGCCCCCCCCCCCCCACCAAGGACTTGGGACTCAGCCTCAGGGTGTTCCTTCCACTACTCATATCTAGCTTCTACCTAACAAATCCAAGAGATGTTGACAAAATTCAATAAAGCATTCTTCACTCCAGTGCCTCCCTAATGTGCTCTTAAGAACACTGTAGAAACCATTATATGTTTAAGTATAACAATAACTTGATTTCTTATAAGGCTTAGCTTAGGTGCTATAAACTTTTTTCTAAAATCAAGTAAAATGTTTTAATTTTATATTAAATTTCTTAAAAATTAATGCTTACCAACAGGTTTATGCACAAAAATTTTGAGATTTGCTTTCAGAGGGATATAAGGTGTATACAAATTCTAAGGTATATATCCCTAAAGAAAAATTGTGAACATGTGCCTTTAGAACAAAAGCCAGTTTTCTCCATGTGGTACAACTAGGAATAACCTACTTATAACACTATCTCTTCCTACACAGTGTCGTACATAGACTGCTCCAGTGTCATCAAATTGAGACTAATACTGTTTTCCAAATATACCTGGCCCTTTTCTAACTTAATATTTTGTTCATGATTGCCCCTCTTGCCTGGAATGCCTTCTTCCATATATGTCTCTGTTCCATAGAATAACCCATTTTAAATACTCCCACCATCTCTTCTAGGCAGCCTCTCTTCATCTACAGAAAAAAATCACATCATCAGTCACTTCATTCTGCCCCTCCATTCCTCTTGTGGCTCCCCCACTTTCTTTCTCTACCATATTTTTTAGCCCTTGTGATAAAACTTGTATTCAGCAAAGAACCCTCTTAAACATGTTCATAGGCAGTTAGCATTCCTATAGTTTAAACGAAGCTAATGGGGGTGCCTGGGTGGCTCATTTGATTAAGTGGAAAACTCTTAGTTTCTGCTCAGATCTGATCTCAGGGTCATGAGATCGAGCTTCACACTCGCTCAGCACTAAGTCTGTTTCAGATTCTCCCTCTCCCCTTCTTGCTCATGCTTTTTGTCTCTCTCATAAATAAATAAATCTTAAACAAAACAAATGAATTTTACTTCTATAATATTCTAGCAATTTCCTCCATATGGAATAAAGGAGGAAGTAGCTAAAGTATGTTCCATGATACCGTTGAATGCAAGAAGATAATTGATGAGGCTGGAGACATCTTTGGCCTGGAGAGATAGGTCAAGGGGTTGCCTGTGAAAATTCATACAACAGTAGGCTTCAAGCAAGAGTACTTACCTTGTCTCTTGGAATTTGGGACTAAGAGTTAAAGGGTCAGATATCATTCTTTGACTTTCTTGTCAGAACAGTTTCTGTGACGTTTTAATAAAAGTGAACATTTGATTCAGTGAGACAGATTTTTTTTTTTTTTGTATTACTTTTGGTTTGTCTTTGTATAATGGAAATAGCAGTGCTGGTGAATTGCCTAAATGGCAGAAGGCATGTGAAGAGCCTGATAATCCCCAAACTTCAAGAAATTGTTCTTGAACCTATAGAAGATAGCTTATACAATATTAGGATACTTTCCACAATTTAAATTATATTAATTACAGTTGTAGTACTGTTACATATTATTTATCTCCCTAAATAAACTTTAAGCTACTTGAATTAACATGTCATATGGTGTTTTATGAAGCTTCATCACATAGCATAATGTTTCACATATGTCAGGTGCTTAAATGTTTGAGTTAAATGTCTTCACAGAATAATTAATAGTTTACCAGATCAAATGTTTATATAGTTATGGTATTTAATTTTGGTTGTGGGTTGGCAGGCTATAATTTTAATTTTTTACTAGTTTTTACCAAATGGCCAAATAATCCAAAATATCAACATGGAATTATACAAATGTAGCCAAAAGACAAAGTTGGACTAATTACTATGAGCCTCTAGATTTTTTATACTGGAATATAAGGGAGATGTACTAGTTCCTCTCAATCATAACAATCTTCCTTGATGTATATCCTGAGTCTTTCACCAGAGACTGATTCTTTCATGGTTATATTAACTTTTTCAAAACGAGTAGACCTCCTAACTGTTATGTTTTTGTATTCATCATAATACCGGTTCAAGAACTGCCATTCAGCATATGTTGATGTATTGATACCTCCCCTGTGGAGAGTAGCTAAGGCCTTCTGATGAAAGAATTGATTGGCCAGACATGAAAGGTACTTTACAAATGTAACCTCCATCTTTAATCAAGCCTTCAGCTGACTGCAATCATGAACATTTGACTGACTACCTTGCTGAATAACTAGTCAAGCCAGTATCAAGCCAGTATCAGATTCCTGACTTAGAGAAACTGAGAGACAATAAATGTTAATTTTTTATTAAAGCAACGAGTTTTGAGGTAGTTTTTTTTTTTTTTTTTTTTTAACACAAAAATAGATAATACATGTTGGGAAGTCTCTAAGTTTGGCTTTGATCATATTATCTTTGGGTGGCTTGTGCCAAGTATCCAAGAGGAAGGAAATTGGCAGTGGGATACATTCCCAAAAGTTGAGAGGTGTGGATTTGATAGCCAAAAGAGAAAGTGACCTACTGGTCACTGGTAATTGAAATCACCTACAGGTAGAACATAGAAATTAAGGCTATCAGAGAATTTAGGGAACTTAACACTAAAAGACTGGGAAGAAGTGGATAGGAGCACAGAGAAAAACAGACAACTGAAATGCGGAGTAGAAGATTTTCAGAAGCACGTGCTAAGAAGGAAGATATGGCCAGTAGCAGAAAATGTTGAAAGGTCTCCTAATAGGGATCAAAAAAGGGTTTGAGATTTTAGAAATTTGGATTGTTGAGACTTGCTTACATGTAACATTTTGGGAGAAAGCCTAACTGAAGTCCATTGAGAAAAATAGAGACGATGGGGAGAGAGTGTTAGAACAGCATACGAGCTGCATTCAGAAGCATCATCTATGTAGCAATTCCAAGTGTTTTCTAATTTGGCCATCTGGAAATCTTACTGAATCATTTTCATGGTTCATTTGTACAGTCAAGTAGAGATTAAGTCACATCTATTACTCTTGAATTGTGATTTTGAATGGTGATCACTTAATATTAAAGCCATCAAAATAAATAACCATAACATAGAAAACACGAAGCTAATGTTAATATTTTATCTTCCCCAGTGTAATCCTATAGAAAATATTCACACTTAAATAGATGCATAGAACTTTATAACAATGTAGGAAAAATGGAGAAAATAAAAGAATGAGGTAAGAAGTTATGATTTCTCACCATGAACGTGGTGGTAATGGACCTATTTGCCTAGATAGGAGTGCCAATAATCATAGGAGAGAAACAAACAAAACTTATAGGAAACACAATGTGACTCAAAAAGCACGTGAGAACACCACAACTAGTCACTCAAACCTGGAAGTTCCACTTTAATTTGATTCCAAATACATGGATGATGGTGTTCTATTAGTGATTTGTTTTCTTTCCCTTTTTATCTGCTGCTTATGTCCTAGTACCCTGCCACTTCACAAAGCTCCATATTGCCACCTGTCATAGTACATCTGATATTGCGCTCCTTAAAAATGGAAATGAATATTACTTCTTATAACTTTCAAAATCAAAACTCCTCTATTGCTTGACTGAGAGGAAATTTCTTATATATTAAGAAAAAAACACTTAGAATTTTAATTTTGATCCATACTGGTCTAATCTTTCTCTTAAGTATAAATAAATCAGGTATTTAATAATGCCATAGTAAGTGAAGGAACTCAAAATTTATATTTGGCCACAAGTTCCATATTATTATACTCGGATATGCCTGACAATATAAATCAGAGGCATTTCCTTGAAATACTGTTTCTCAGTTTAATACCTAGTATTCAAAATGAATACTTATGTATTATTACACTCTTTCTTAACCATCTCCCCTTTAATCTTGATTGATAGCAGAGCCATGTTTTACTCATTTATGGCTATTCATATTGTATTTCTGAAATGATTTTTTCTCATGCTGCAGGCATTTACTATGTATTAAATTTTTGGTCTTCCAGCTCTAATAAAATCAAGGATTTGTTCTCTAACATTACTTTTCCAAAGTCACAACTCTATACATTAGAAATCCAGGTGGGCTTGACTAGGTTCTATGTCCAGGGTCTCACAAAGGTGAAATCAAATTGTTGGCCAACTGCATTCTTACTGGAGATTGGAGTCCTCTTCCAAAACCATTCCTTTTATTGGCAAACTTCAGTTCTTTGTAGCAGTGGGACTAAAGTCCTCTATAGTCCTTGCTGACTCTCTGCCTGAGGCCCTCTCTCAATTCCTCAAGGCTGCCATATTTCCTCACCTGTGGCCCATTTTATCCTCAATCCAGTAAGAACACATCCAATCCTTCCCATGTTTTAAGTCTCTCTGATCTCTTCTGCCAGCATACAAAAAAAGCTGTTTTTAAGGGCTTGTGTAATTCGATAAGACCCAGTAGAATAATTCCCCTATCTCAAGGTCAAATGTGACCTTATATAATCTCATATTCTCCATAACCTCATATAATCATCAAAGTGATATTTCCTCATATTTACAGGGCATTAAGGTATATCATCTTTGGTAGCCATTTTAGGAATTCAGTTAACCACACTAAGGGGGGAAAAAGTGTGATTTCTTCAACCAATAAAAGGCAAATCTACACTGGTTTCTTTAAACTGTGACATCTCCACACGTACATTACCTTGCTTTGTTGCCTGGTTCTTTTGCCCAAAAGGAGAGGCCACGTTATATAGTTATCCTGTATGTACATCCCTACCACAAATATGTGTCTTTGGGTAGTGTTTAATGTTAATCACATTCTCTTGCTTTCCATTAGATTAGTTGTTTGTCTCTCTCCCTCCTGTGGAAGATTATTATGTCTACAATCTATCTACCTAAGTGTTACGGGTTGTAAATGTATATCTTCTCCCTGGGCGACTATTATATACATAATCTGTTACCTTTTTCCATTAAGCTAATGAATGGTTGACACTTGTGATTAGAACAATCTGGCATCCTTAAATGTTGTCTTAAAGCTAAAAAATTAAAATGGTCCATAGTCAAACCTACTGAACAACATCTGTTTTGCATTCAGCATATGGTACAAAGTTCTTGCTTCCTACAGACAATAGAAGACATTAAGTGGATTATGGCTTGATTCCTCTTCTACTTCAATCAAAGCAAACTTGCTGATTCAACAGTTTAGACTATGTGTTTGGCTTACTTAACTAAGAAAAATTTTAAAAAGAAAAATTGTGGAGAGTGAAAACTTGTAATTATCATTGATTAGTATAAAATGCCAAATTTAATCACAGATAATGGCAACACAACTATATGCAAGTAATAACCGTAAATAGTGGCAACTCCAGTTATTGTCAAGTAATAAGTTCGATTCTGATCATTGGAATCACTTCGTGAAAAGACATTCTGATTCTTTTCACCAGATAATCCAAAAGGGTTCAATAAAAGGAGACCTAACAAAAGAATATATTTTAAATGAACTTTCCTTGGTTTGAAATTCAAAAGCATGTTATAATCTCCATGTTCAGCTTTGAAATGTGTGAAGATACAGGTGAGTCTTCCGAGATGCTCCCTTTTTGACTTCTCCTGTGACCTTCACTCCTATATGTTCAACTGATGCTGGCATTTCTCCACCTTAAAATTCCTACCTTCAAGAAATAACAAACCCAGAAATTAAGAATTGGTATTCTTTCCTTAATATTAACGTTTTCTCCTTTCCCACCTTTATGTTAGTACTACCATCATATTATTATTATTATTATTTTTTTATTATTATTTTTTTTTTACTACAAAACTAAAATCCTAGAAAAAATACTGGTCTAGACATTTCTTCCTCCTCTTCTAAATTCAGTTTCTCACTAACGCTTGTCCTCAATTGTTTTCTGCTTGTTCCACCGTGCCACTTTAGTCCACTGCTTTATCACCTCAATCCTAAATTACTATACAATCTGGTAACTGGTTCCTTTACCTTCAGCAATCTCTGTCCACTTCAGTCAGACTAATCCTTGTGAAACACTGGTTTCATCATGTCAGTAAAGGACTCAAGAACTGATTACAGCTCCTCACCTGGGATCAAGTCCAATTTCCTTCTCTTGACTGTAAGGCCAATCATTCCTTCAACTTTACTTTCTACTACTTTTCACATACACGCTCTATTGCGGTCTAGTTTATGCTCTCACTAGCCCCATGAAAACTTTTTTTTTTTTTTTTTTGATCAATTCGCTGCCATCTAATTGCAACATATTATGCTGTATTATATTCTTAATTTCAATTTCCCCATTCCTGTCTATTCAAAGCTCACTAATTTTTGACCTTATGTAATGTATAAACACTTGAAAAAACAATTCTGACTTACCTTCCAAGTTTCACACATTTGGGTTCTGAAAATGTATACAAACACATACAACATCATTACCTAATAGGTTCGTAAATGGTGGTTTTATTATGGCGGAACATAACAGTGCCTTCATCACATGGTATAAAGTGTATACCAAGATTTCAGGGGCTGATTCATATATTGAAATATATTTAAGTGCACAAAAAACATTTGAAATTTTTGGTGGCCATGTTTTGGTCTGGCTTAGATTGATCCCACTTCCAGCTCTCGGTGTGAATCTTAATGAGATTAAGCCTATGATTCGGATTTTTCTAAGGATTTTATAAGGATTATTTTAGGGATGATAAAAGGGCTTAGTCTGAGACAATGAAAGAATAGATTTTCTCTTTGAAGAGAAAATGGCAGTCTTATTTTCTGTATAGTTATGAGGTCTTTAATGATTGTGGTCGTTTTCTGATGATAACAACTGAAAATGATTATCAGACTCCTCTAGAGGATTTATGTAACATCAGACACTTGAGAGCTTTACGTTTATTATTAGTCCATATAATTTTATAACCTATGTGGTAGGTACTGTTGTTGGACTTTCTTTCAGATATGGATTCTGGGACCCAGATGAAGAAACCAAGGCTTTATAGTGATTAAAATTTGGGCAGTTGGTTCTAGATTCTAAGTTCCTACATATACCCTACATGAGAGATCATCATACTGTTATGATTTAGTCACAAAGTAAGATTCAAAGAAAACATAGACAGGAAAGGACTCCCTTTAAGATACTGGTTTATGCATCAAAACTTGCCTGAATCTTCCACATTTTAGTTATGATTGACAATCTATATCCTATTGCTTGTGGTTTTTATTATTTGTCTGGTTACTTTTGTCTGCTCTATTTATTTATGTGTTAAGTCAGGTGGAACTCCTCATCCTAATTTGATCACAATGTGTTCAGTGAGAGAATAAAAGGTATTCACCACCCTGGCTGAAAGTTATGAATTTTGGGAGCTCGCTGCAAAATGGCTCTCTATAACTGTGACTCAAACAAATGTAACTTTTATGTGTCATGCTGATTTTTATTTTTCTGTTTTTGATTTAAAGTGGCTAATCACTCATGATTTCATAATGGAAAACATACCACGTGATAAAATAAATCTTATTTCTATTTCCTTTATTTTGCCTGTTCGTACAGTATTGAATAATATAATTAGCACGCAAATACTACAAGACAAATCATTTAAATACTATTTGATTCACAGCATCATTAGTGATTCAGCACAGCACAATTTATTTTTCTTAATTAAACATATCAATCCCAGGGGATTGGATGGTTTGAAAGAATGTTATTGGCAGTTGATTTATTTATCTGTTGTTTGGTTTGTTGACTTACTCATTTATTACCTCCAGGTCGCTGAGCCTGATCAAATTATAGTGGGAAGTTAATATTATAAAATGGGAGTCTCCTAATTTGCATGAGTGACCTGGTTACGCTAACACTGTTCCTTTACATAAGGTATAAACATTAATATCATTAATGTGAATACTTGCACTGAGACATTACTTCAGGTGAGTCCATGAAATGACATTTCAACATCTTCTTCAAGCAAACCACCTTCCTAAGCTGATGAGAATATATTGGCTATAGATGAAAATGTTTTCCTACATTTCTGAAGTTGGTCTAGGAAGAAATTATAAAGTATGAGTAATGTCCCCCTTTTAACCTTATCTCTCCAAGCCATTTTCTACTGTTGCGATCACTTGAGTAATTCTCATTACAATTTATTCTGGTTTAAAGCAAAATCCTCATATATATTTTTGCTATTTACTTATGTACTCTCTTCTCAGATTCCTGAAATGAATAGATTTATTTTATTATGTACAGCTAATATACAATGATAAAAAAATAGTCTAAAAGGAAGGCAGTAAAATGATATTACTAAGGCCCTTGAAATGCCATGACACATAGTTGGTAGTTTGCCGCAGTTAAGATTTTGGGCAGATATAAAGCATCTAGCTACCTATTTACTTAGTATTATCAGTCATATTAGAAAAATATGATCTCCAATGCCTAGCATAGGGCTTATGTATAGTATAAGGTCAATAAATATTTGTAATTCATTATATACGGGCATACAGTTAAGTATAAATCATTACAAAATCTATGTATGTGCTATTATACATTTTTTCCTAAATCTGCCTTATAATTTTAAAAGTAATAATGAGAAAATCTTACATTTTTTGCATATATTAATATGACTCGACAATTATCCCTATCTCCGACAGAGGCCAATCTCTGCTATTTCAGAGTTAAAGGAACTTCCAGCTGGATTAAAGCGATGAAAAGACAACTATGTTGTTTTCATCACAGTTTTGGAGTGGGGCAATTAAGTATGTTTTTCTAAACTCTGAAATAATTTAACAGATATGACTTTCTCCTTCGCTGAAAATCAGCTTGTATGCCCACCGATCCAGTGATAATACGGCTTCATAACAGACTAATTCAAAATTCAGTAGCATAAACAGCATGATTTTTTGTATCTCTCGGTTAAATGTGTCAGAAATTCAAGAAAGACATGGTTGGACAATATTTTGGCTCCTGTGAAATTAACTGGGGTGTCCCGGGGTAGTTGGGCTGGTAGTTGGAGTGCCCCAGATGGTTTTACATTCATGTGTAGTATCTTCTGGGGGACAGCTGGAGGGAGGGCTCAGATCCCCCTTCCTCTTCACCATGTGGTCTTCCTAGCAGGGTAGTCAAGTTGATGTGTTGCTCCGGACATCACAAGACCAAAGTAGAAGCTGGGAGTCCTTTGAATTCTAAGCACCAAACTGGTGTGGCATCATTTTTGTTACACTGCACTGGTCAAAGCAGTTGTAGGTCAGTCCAGATTTAAGAAGAGAAGCCATTACCCCACCTCTTGATGGGGTTCTAATTTTCAGCCATCTCAAGTTGCTACACTGAAAATAACCAAATCCAAAATTTCTGTTTTCTACAAAGGAAAAAAAAAAAAAAACAATAGGGAAATTATTTGAAAATGATGCATATAGGATGATAACTTTTCAGTGTTTTAATACTTTCATCTCACACAAAGTATAAGAAAATAGGTTTGCTCTTCCCCCATAAGCAAATCCTTAAGAGGGGGGAAAAAACAAACAAAACCTACAGTGGTTTAATTTATGCATGTTAATTGTTAAACAGGGTGAAAGAACAACACACATCATTCCTGATTTGGTTGTGTCCTCTTTTACTTTTGTTTTTATGGGGTTTTGTTTTTGTATTAGCTGGATGTCCAAAATATGAGACTCTTAAGTAACTAAATAAGAAACTCCTATTTCTCTAGTTGTCTTATTTTCTACCGATTTGGTTATACATTTCAGAATATAAATACAAGGATTAATCATCTATTGATAAAAAAGATCTTCTATGCTTTGCCTTGGCTGCAATTTAATTTCCTCTGCTCTTGAATTTCTGGAACCTTCTGCAGCATTCATTTTATATTTAGAGTGTCTTTTTTTTTCCTATTTTTTTGAACCAATTTAAAGTAGTCTGTTTTTGAGAAGCTCCTGAGAATATTTGAAAAGCTATCTTCTTAATCTTATTGGATTTCAACTTTTGATTGTGTATACCTGAAAAATGGGCCTTGGAGCCTCGTCTGGCACTTACTGACATTTCGTTATTATATCAGTGAAGATGCTTCAGTGTCGAGAAGTCCCCAGGAAATGTAGTAATAGTTCTTTATATTTTTGAAAATTTCATGAGCAAAAGCTTTAAAGATTCTCACTTCTGATTTCATTGAGAGGCTTAAAAAATGTTGAACAGATATGGTACATATTGTCCATTTTGATTTCTTCCCCTAATTGTTACAGGCAGCAGTAAAAATTTTTACCAAATACCTTTTACAGCTTTTTTTCTGCTTCCTGTCCATTTCAGATTTTAATCTTTAATCCTACTATATTCATTTTTAAATCCATTGGTTGTCATATGTCTCTTCTGTCACCTGACAACTCTTTTTTATTTTAATCATGGTGCATTTGCAGAAATTCTGCTAGAGATAAAGATCACTAGGGAAAGTTCTGACCTAGGTTTCACAAAAAAGGAAAGCTGTGTTTTAGTGAGATGTGGTGACAAGTAGTGATGTGATGGTGTAGAATGAAGGAAACAAAACCATTTTAAAGAAGAAACAGAAAAGCAGCACTCTCAATATTTCCACTCCCAGATCAGCAGAACAGACAGGAATAAGACTAGGAAAGATGTAAGAAATACTACTAATAATAAAAGTGATAAAATGTAAACATTTAAGGGAGTCAAGGAGATATGAAGATAAAAACCATTTTCATTTAACTGAAAGGGAGTCAAGGATCAAGGAGATAGATAAAAGACCATTTTAACTTATCTGTAATTAGTATACTTATGTAAACAAGAGAGTATCCATTTTGATAGGATTTTTATTATCCACATTCTGATGCAATTGTTTCATGCTCTAAACCAAACCAAGAAAATAAATAAATAAATAAATAAACCAAACCAAGAAATAATTATAAACATTATTTCAGTATATTTCATTGCAAATATTCTTTCAAATTTTTTTTATTTATTTATTTATTTATTTATTTATTTATTTATTTATTTATTTATTTATTTATTTTAGAGAAAGAGATAGAGGTGGGGAGGGTCAGAGAGAGATGGAGAGAGAGAATCTTAAGTAGACTCTATGCCCAGTGTGAAGCTGGATGCAGGCTCCATCTCAAGACCCTGAGATCATGACCTGAACTGAAATCAGAGTTGACGCTTAACCAACTGAGCCACACAGGTGCCCCAATTTTAAACATTAAAAAAACAAAAACAAGGAGTCTGTATTTACTTTTAGAAATTGGCTAATGAAAGATAAAGTACTAAGATACAAAAAAAAAAAAAAAAAGATAATATTGGTAAGAAAATGTTTAATTTGGGTGAGTGACAGCAATTCCTTTTGACTCAGTCCTCACCGTGACTGCACATTATACATTTTCTGCCAAAATTATCCTGGGCATTATAATTTTGTAGCTCAGTCTCTCATAAAAACATAGATTATACTTCCCCAGTATGATCTGATGTTAAAAAATGACGAGATTGTATCAAAAGAATCTGGAAAAGAACCAGACCAATACAACATAATCATTAACAACATCATCATCTGTGGTATTTAATACATTGTAGCAACAACAGATAAAAGGAAATAAGTTTTTATGTAAGTATAAAGTGTATCATAGCACAAAGGTGTATAAAAAGGGGCTAATTATTCACTACTTGTATTTAATAGCCCATTAAAAACAGTATTATTTTAAAAGAGAGCCCATTTATTCAGGTAAATAAGGCCCAAGTACCTCCATTGTGGGGTCAGGGTGTGGAGGGGTGGGGGAGAAGGAAGGTACTTAAATGTAGGATATACTTAGAATTAGTTCCAAGGAACCTATCCTATTTAGGAGTCATCCCATTGAAATTCCACCTGCAAGCCTTAATTGAAATGAAGACTCACTTGTGAAGGCTTAAGTAGTTGCCTCACGTATGGGGCATGCTGGTTCAGCCAACAGTTAGTAGTTCTAGGGCAATATCTGGCCATAGGGAGATTTGGATCTACCACTTACCAGCTATGTGTTGAGTATGTTACCCAAGCCTTGTAAGCCTTCATTCAGTTCCCGAGGTGATAATAATAATTGTCAAGTGACCTTTGCTAGAATATTTGGCCAGGTGCCTGGCACATAGTAATTGCTCAGTTAAGGTCTTTGTCATTGATGCTATTATTTGGAATCGCCCTCAGAGTCCCAAGTTCAATCCTGCTGAACGTTGAGAATCCAAAGACAGCTGCCATATTCTGTGATTTTAAAGATCTCTGTGCATTTGCCAGTGTGTAGCCCCAATATACCCAATGTTGCCTTAAAGAGGTGCACACTGTTGCTATGAAAATTAAGAGCAGTGAAAGGAAAGACAAAAAAAAAATGCAGTAAAGAGCAAGAAAACTAAGATTGAGACACAAAGCAACTATCTAGTTAAAGCTCCCCTTTGAGGTATCTACCAGGACTACTCTTAGTGCCTTTCTCAGGCCAAATAAATAATGGGTATTCTGTGTGTTTAATATCATGATCCTAATTATTGCCACTGTAAAAGCAGAAGCCTCCTTAGGAAAAAAAAATCAGTGGAATCAAGAATAGTTTATTACACAGTAGAAAAAGACCATTTTAAATTAGGATGGAAGATGCATAATATATAGGCAGTTTCTTTCCTTCCAATGTAACGACTATGCCCATTCTCTCCCCTTTACTTCATTTGGAAAAATAAAAATCCCACAGCTATTAGAGAACATACAAGTAAGAACTTAATTTATTTACTTCAATTTGAGAGTTTTTGTAAAGAGGAGCTTAGAAAGAACCGAGGGCATAAATATTAGTCACCAAATTACTTAACAATCTCAAGACCTTTTAGAAACATTGACTATCCTGTTGAAGTCACTCAGAAGAGATTATCTTCATAATAACACCTGGCCACATGAGGATTTTCAGATTTTCTATCAGAATTGGACGTTGAAAAGTACATCCAAGATTCTGTAGAAATGACCTTCTATGCTATTGCCTCATCGATACATTTTGAGATTCCATTTCTACTCGAACTGGCCAACCAAAATCCACTATAGCAGCAAATGTATGACATTCAAATATTTGAGCAAAGTGAGGTGTATGCTAGTATGTTTGCTCTAATCAAACAAAAAATCAGATTAATGAGGAAGTTTGATACAAGTCAAAGTCCACAACTGTTTAATATTCTTTGCATGTGAAATTACTCGGTTCATCGTTAATCATGTTTAGTTGCACCTGATTTTTTTCTGTAGACTTAATATGCCAATTTTATTACAGTGGCTGTTCTCAGGAGGTTTATAACAATGATCATAGCTCTATTAATTATTCCACATATTTTGGGATTGTTTCAAAGTCAATGTAATTTTTTTTTAAACAAGATTATCACTAGGGAAAAAAGAAGAGATGACTGGTTTAGATGACTTCTAGGATATTAAGAAAAACTAGTATTAGATTTGGTTATTAATTACATAGTTCACATTTATTATTTTCCAAGTAGAAAGTTCTTTGTATGTAGTCATCTTTTCTATTTCTTCCACTTCACTTGAACAATAGAAAAAAATCCTTCATTAATATAATTTTTGTTCTTCAACCTTGCAAGGAGTGAGTCTCAACAGATCAAAGGCATCCATAAAATCCACTTTAAACTTCTGATATTATGGAAGAGCAATTTTGAGAGTGCTAGAGTATTGTCTTTAATTTATGACAAAATAATGATTTTGAGATATTTGTATGGAAATGAAAAATTTTAAAAATCAAATATTACATATTTAGTGAAAATATTTCTTTTTTTTAATTTTATTTATTCATGAGAGACAGAGAGGCAGAGACACAGGCAGAGGGAGAAGCAGGCTCCATGCAGGGAGCCTGATGTGGAACTTGTTCCCGGGACTCCAGGATCAGGCCCTGGGCTGAAGGCAGGTACTAAACAGCTGAGCCACCCAGGAATCCCCCATGAAAAATATTTCTTAAAACCTCAAGGTACTCCCCAATTCTCTTCATCTTCTCATTAGCCATCAAAGTCAAACTATGATTTATAACAACAGAATGCTGTCCTTTGTCCAGGGCTCCTGTTGTGAACTGAACCTCTGTGTACTTCCCTTGAGTGCCTAAACTTCTAGTCATATATATTTTTTTAAAACAAAAGGGAAACACTTAGGTTTAGAAACACTAAAATCCACAGAGGCTAGATCATTGTTACAGAACTCAGATCAGAATTGTGGGTTCCTAGATCAATTTCCTTTTCATGATATTGATTCCTGATTTCCTTCTGTGTTGATGGGATTTTTGTTTTCTAATGTTTATATCTGTATAGTGATGAATGGTAAGAGTAAAACAAGCTATAGAAATATACTTTCCTCCATTTCTTCCCAAACTATAAGTGAGATATGCAAGGCCCACTAGGTATACAGCTTTAGAGAAACTAAAAACTGCTACTATATCCCCTATTCCATCACAGAGGAGTCTTTATGTTCCCTTCAATGATTCTCATTTAGGAAACATTTTAGTGTCTCTTTGTAGGTAGGAATTTGTTATGTACCTGTCAAATGAGAGTATAGATGTGACTGATTTTAAGCAAATTCAACATATGAAGATAAAGTTTACAAACTAGTAAAGTAAGGAATGTTTATTCAATACCCAGTGATTCTCCTTGTGATTGACAAGTATCTGCCCCTTGAATGACCAGATTTATGTTAAATGTCTGAGAACCTCTAATGCATTTAGAATATTTGTGACTCATACACATCACAGAACCACTGTACTTTTTTATTTATTTTTAATTGTTCACCTATCTGTGGTTTTTATTTTGGTGATCAAGGCAGAGAGAAGTAGGGAAGGCTGGGTATTTTAAGACATTTTTCTTTTATATCAGAATAAACATACATAAAATATTTAAAAATTAGAATTAAGAATAACATACATAAATGTCTATAGCTAAGGAAAGACATGAATGAAATATTCTCTAGTCTGATTTTTACTCTTTAGAAGTGAGTTCTCACATTCCAGTCCATACACAGTCTCTAGAAAATTCTCATTTTTAATAGGGACATGTGCCTGCATGCGTATAATTCACTTACGATTCAGAAATGATGCCAGCTAATGGTTAAAAGTCATAAAAATGTACACTAATGCTAAGTCTATACTTGGAAAATTTTGTTTATAATACATTACATAGTTCTCTATGAAATGCTTTATATTTCTTTTGAATTTTTTAAGACTTTGCCACTGTGAAGTCTATGAAAAAGGACAATTGTTATTTTTCTTTACTTTGAAAGATAAGAAAAAATGAGGAACAAAGCCTGTCAGTGACTTATCTACCATTATAAAATCTTAAAGAAAAAAAAAAAGCTCCCTCCAGAGTTTTTACATGTAAGTATTTGTGTTCACTAAGATGATTTATGTACTCAACTCATTAAAGTATTTTAAAAGGATCCTCAGCAAGGTGAGCATTAGACAAGGAAATTAATTCAGTGCTGAGAATATAAATAGAATATTGTAATCATAAAAAAATAATAGAAATCAGCTCTTTCTTATCCAACATAAACTCTTTAAAAAAAAATTCAACCAGCTTCTGTAATTACATTTTTATTGTGTTTTTTATTTATACCATATTCCTCTGGTAGGTAAGCTTGTAATTACAGACAGCTCTACCTTATGTATTTAAAGTAAAGTCCAATGGACCCAAACTCCCAGGATTTTTTTTTTCTTTTGTTCAGTAACTAAACAACAACAGAAAAGATTAAATCAGGTCCTTGAGAAAAAAATTAAAATTGATGGACAGAAATAGAGCCATATTTGAACATATTGATTAAAGGAAAAAGATAAAAGATCCTTTGTTTTTTTGCTAGACACTGTGCTGCTTTGTAAAAACTGTCACAATTCATCCTGACAACCTTGTGAAAAATACATTTAAAAACTGTTAATTTTGCTAGTATCAGAAATTTCAACACCAAGGGCCTCAGAACAAATGATACTTTAATAGCTCTCAAATTTAGAACGTCCAAAAGTAAAGGTAGCTTCAGGTAGGTAGAGCCAATGATGCAGCAGCATCCCTGGGGACTTAGTCTTTTCATTCCCTCCTCTCTGAACTCTGTACCATTGGCATCAGGCAAAGACAGTTCTGTGTGGAAAAGCATCACTAACAATCCCTAGTGCTACAGGCTTCTTTGTCTACGTCCAGAGAAAGAAATGTATTCTTTGTCCTAATACTCCAAATGTTCTTAAATTTACTCTATCTGGATTGACTTGAGCTACAAATGCTCTCCTGACTCCAGCAGTTTGGCCAGAAAGAGGAAATGTGATCATTGGCTAAGTCACTAATGGCCCACAAGATGCTGTTTGGGGAATAGGTGGTTATCCAAACAAAATTTGGGTGTTATTAGATGAGGACATCTAATACTGGCTATGTTGGTTGCTCAAGGACGTCCCCTGGCATGTGAAGATCTCGCTTTAATAAACAAGGAAACAAAAGTTTCAAGAAATCAAGCTACTTAATAATATTTACCTAGAGTGAGGGCAACTCTGTACTTGAAGTTTTTTATAACTTCAGTTCTATAATTTTCAACTCCATGAGAAAGACTGGATTTTATCCATTGCCACGATTAAGTACATGCCACGCTATCCTATGGATATTTGGTTTGTCTGTCCTACCCTTATTGAATTTATTGACTGAATTTGGATTAGATAGATATCTTTGAAAAACTGATAAAGAAGTTTGTAATTTCAGGTTTTTTTAAAAATAATTAGCTGATTTTAGAAAATAAATATCTGCTTTATGAAATGGATTACATTCAGGCTATTGAACTACTGAGGATAAATCTATATTAAGTACTTTGGCATCTGTTTTCCAAGGACATTGTCCGATAATCACTCTCATTTCATTATGTTCATACCACACCTCCCATCAAGAGGTAGAACTCCTTTGCCCTCCCCTTTGAAACAGAGCTAGCCTTCAGGATCGGCTTCAACCAATAGAATTGGTTGACCTTCTAGAAACCTAGGCTTTAGGGTGACTGGCAGCTTTCACTTTCTAAAAGCCACAGTATGAGGAAGCTCAAGCCCATACAGTGGCCACACGGAAAGGAACTAACTTGCTCTGATTGGCAGTCCCATCCTACTTCCTTCCCAGTAGCCAGGACCAACCCATGTAGCAAACCATCTTCAACATTTCAGGCCAATGTGAGATTGACCTGATGGCCTGACATTCTGTGGCTGTCTGACTTTGACCCAGTCACTATCACATGGGGCAGAAAAACTGCAAGGCTGAGCCAAACCATCTCAGACTAGTGAAAGAGAAGAAAATTTGTAAGTTCCTCTGTTTTGTTATGGTTTATCATGTAACAAGAGACGATCTATGTGATGCAAGATAGTCAATGTATGTGATATGGTTCTTAGATTAATTTGTAACCCCTGCTTTTTATATGATTGGTGAAAAACAAGACAAAACACACACACACACACAAACCTTAGGCAAAATTTGACTCTGCCTGGACTGTCTTCTTTTTTCCCTCAGTGTACTTTCCTGCTTCCTACCATGTTAATACACACCCTAGTTTGGTCTGCACTTTCTGGTTCCAGAAATAGTATTAAAACTTTAGAAAATCCTTAATCTCTCTTCAAACTGAGAAAGTTCAGAATTTAAAGGAGAAATACACTCATATTATTGTACTTATAGCCCTTTCTATCTCTTTTAATAACTGGACAGATTCATGCGATGCTGCATGTAAGGAAAACTCACTCTCTGTCAAAATGTGCTTGATGGAATCACCTGCAGCTATTGCTTAGAAATATTTATTTATTTTTTCTATTTTATTGCAGGGTTGGGTTTCTCTTCTGATTGAAAGTTTACAGACCTTCTGACTTATGAGGTTAAGAGATGAGATTCTGAGGCATGAATCATTTTAACAACGTTCTTCTAAGCTGGAAAAAAATTTGATTGTTACTTTTTATATAATCCTATAAACCTTCCCCTCCCATTCTTCATGACTCTATTTCCAGGAATTTTGTTTATGATCATGTTATATCCATTTTTGTGGAGACTATACTTGCATAAGGCATATTCTTAAAATTTTTGACTAAATGAATTAATGTCAGGCAATTAATTATAGGTTATAGGATTCCACTTTTAATCTTTCATTTTTCTGACCTGAGCAAAGCCAATACGGAGACCAGAAATGAATTAGAAAAGAAAAAATTACATATGATAGTATGAAAGCCATTAGCAGTGGCTGGCATGGGATTTACCATTTTTAGTATTCGATGTATCTTTAACATCTATAACAATCTATAGTGCTCCATAAAAATGCAAACCTCAAGTCATATTTTCTCTGTAAGCTTCCTTTTTTAATTACATGGACAAATAACTTTTTAAGAAATTTACTATAGCCAAGTTTGATTAGAATGAGTATGTGTTTCTTGCACAGAGTAATTCATCAGTAGATATATGATCTATACTATCCTGCTATAATTTTCATCCTTTTTCTAGGCAAGGCCATATTTTTAGATTCTCATTAAGAACCTCTAATCCTATTTAAAGCACATTTACTAATCATTATATTCAACACGTTTTCATATTATCAAAATGTTCAAATATCACTTGGCATCAGGAAAATACAAATCAAAACCACAATGAGATACCACCTCATACCAAGTCAGAATGGCTAAAATTAACAACTCAGAAAACAACAGATGTTGATGAAGATGTGGAGAAAGGGGAACCTTCTTACACTGTTGGTGGAGATTCAAGCTGGTGCAGCCACTCTGGAAAACAGTATGGGGGTTCCTCAAAAAGTTAAAACTAGAGATACCCTATGACTTATCAATTGCACTACTGGGTATTTATTCAAAGGATACAAAAATAGTGATTCAAAGGGCACATGCACCCCTATATATATCAGCAATATCCACAGTAGCCAAACTATGGCTATAGCCCAGATGTCCGTCAACTGATGAATGGATAAAGAAGATATGGTATATGCACACCATGGAATGTTACTCAGCCATCAGAAAGAGTGAAATCTTGCCATTTACAATGATGTGGATGGAACTAGAGGGTATTATGCTAAGTGAAATGAGTCAGAGAAAGACAAATATCATATGATTTCACTCATATGGAATTAAAGAAACAAAACAGATGAACATTGTTAGAAGGGAAGGAAAAATAAGATAAAAACAAAAGAAGACAAAACCATGAGAGACTCTTAATTATAGGAAACAGACTGAGGGTTGCTGGAGGAGAGGTGAATGGTGGACAGAGTAATTGGGTGATGGGCATGAAGGAAAGCACTTCATGTAATGAGCACTGGATGTTATACATAACTGATGAATCACAATTCTAACCTTGAAACTAATAATACACATGTTAACTAAATTGAATTAAAATTTAAAAAAAAATTAAATGCATCTGGTCAATAACAGGTACCCCTAACCAATGTAGACCATCCTAAATATCATTGAATTTTGTCTAAAGTCCATTCCCGGAGCATGACATTTAAGGAAGCACCAAAAAACTCAACACTCAAAATGAGAGTTTAATGCAACATTTTAAAAAATGACAGTGCAGAAAAGTCTATGATGAACAAAATAGGAATTTAAAGAGGGGGTCAGTAGTGCTGATTTTTCCTTTTGTCTCAAGCTCTAAAATGGCACAGAGTGATACTGCTCACAGCCTATGCCCTCAAGGATTTCACCTTAGAGTGAGACAAAGACGTAAATGGGTAAATGGAGTGTTGGGGCCAGAAGCACGGATCTATCACCAGTGCTGGCCAGATAGACTAACTGATGCCTTCCAGAATAAACAACATGGCTATTGCTGTTGCTATGCTTAAATTACCTTTAGGGAAAGAAATTTCTGATACCCAGGTCTACCCAAAAGCATGCTCCTAAAGATCATTATTCCTTCAATTATCTTCTTCTCTTATTGATTGGTTAGGAGAGAAAGAGCTAATTGTTTCTAATTTGAATTTGATGTGCCCCTATCTAATTTGCAATTAAAGAGGCTTTTTTTTTTTTTTACAAAGTTAATGAATCTTCATCCCCTTCATCAGACTATCTCTGTTAATTTTTGCAAATCAGCATACACACAAAAATGGTACATTTTCATTGAGTTGTCTGACCTAACAAGCACTAAACATTTGTGATCTAATTTCTCTGAAAGTTTCAGCATTTTGGTACTGACATATTGCTAATGTGAAGAAATATGACTTTATTCTGCTGACTACTAATTAATCTTGATAATTATATCATCTCTCAAGCATATTCGAAATCAGATGTGAGAAATAGTGGCTAAGAAGTAAAAAAAAAAAAAAAATGTCTTTATCTGCACAAATGCCTTGCTATCTAGAAGAGACTTCAACTAAAGCTTCACTTGGAGCTAAGTGGTTTACTTGGTAATTATTGTTCTCAAATTAAGAGGGTTTAAAGGAAAAGGATATTAGTTTGCATGCATAGTTTGCACATGGTGTTTCAATGAGACATGGAAATGTTCTGGGAAAAATGTTTTTAATAATAAATATTGTATGTAAAACCACACAATTCTAGACAGTTATATAAGTAATTTTCTGTTATCTTCCCAATAACTCCACAAGAATGAAGTTTTGTTTAACTCCAATTTTATGAAAACATAAAGAGATGAGAATGGTTAAAGTAACTTATCTAAGTAAGTGTAGGCAGTAACCTTAGAGTTAAGGTATCCAAGCTATGTTCAAAGTACGTCTCTTCTTGATGCAAATTTCTTTGCTTATGGTATTTAGCAAATTTCTCACTTCATATGTTTTTCCCACTTCTTATGTGTTCCTAAGTTTCCTCCAACAATTGCTGCTGGGTGGTTTACAACAACAGAAATTTATTTTTTGGAGATGTCTGGGTGGCTCAGTGGTTGAGCTGCATTCAGCTTAGGTTGTGATCCGAGGGTCCTGGGATTGAGTCCCACATAGGGCTCCCTGCATGGAGCCTGCTTCTCCCTCTGCCTATGTCTTTGCCTCTCTCTCTCTGTGTCTCCCATGAATAGATAAATCTTAAAATAATAATAATAATAATAATAATAATAATAATAATAATAATAAAAGAAGTATAGTCTTTCACAGTCCTGGAGGCCCAAAAATCCAAAATCAAAAAGGGATCAATGGTATCGGTTCATTGTGAAGTGTCTGAGGGAGAATCTGTTTCATACCTTCTCCTCCCTTCCATTGGCTCCTAGCAATCCTTAACTTTCCCTGACTTGTAGCTGCATTAACTTTGACCTTTGCGTTTCTCTTTCCTCTGGTTTTTCCTCTGTTTTTCCCTCTGTTTCTCAAATCTCCCATTCTTTACTTTTGTAACAATCATTGGATTTAGGATCCATCTTAAATGATTTCATCTCAAGACCCTTAATTTAATTACATCTGCAAAAACTCTGTTTCCAAGGAAGATCACATTCATAGGTACCAGAGTTAGGATGTGGCCTTGTATTTTGGGGGGCCACAATGCAGTCCACTTGTTAGGTTTTATGTTTTGTGTTGATGATAATTCAAAAGAACATAAATACATCACTGATTATAGAAATAGGTAAAAATCAAGTTATTTATAATTTATTATGAGTCCACACACTCTTTCCATATAAAAGTTTGCAAATACTAGAGGCAAACATTTAAAGAGATTTATCAAAGGAGGAAAATAAGGTCTTGATCAGGTTTATTATGTGTTTTTGCTTCAGTAATCTATCACTGGTGGGAGTTAGATCACTGTTAAACGTCAAAAAGCAGAAAGCAATAAACTCTACTGGCTGCTAAGAAGATAACTTATTTTTGCTGTTTTTGGCATTATCCACAGAATGTAAAGAGGTTCATGCAGGGCAGCAAACTTTGCAATTAATGAACAAAAGGCACAGATTCTACTGGATGGAGCGGTTTACTAACGAGGGAAAGAGTGAATTTGCTTCTTTATTTTTGAAGCATAATATGTAACCTTTTAGAGAATTCTGTAGGACATTGTCATCCCATCGCTCTCCAATCAGTTTTGATATTTAGGTTCAGCCATGCAGAACTAACAGTTATTAAGGGGAGAAGTGTGTGTCAGCCATGCATCCGGTTTAACAGAACATGACTAGTATACCTGAAGAATAAGACAAATGTCAGAAAAAAGGAAATATATTGAATGTTGAAAAAGTCTCTAAGTCCTTTTTTTATGATGACCTCAAAGTTTTGCCAGAACATACTTATTTTGATATATTTTGTGACTCATATAATTATTCAGTTTATTGGCTTTTAACCAGTAGATTTCAGAACCCAGTTCCAGACTGAGTCACTCAACGTTGTAACTGATTAAGAACCTTGTGTCTCAGACAGTAGAATGTGCGTTTGCATATAGCAGTAGGGCGGTAACTGAAAGACTCAAAAAGTAGATCAGTATAAGAACCTATGAAAGGGCTGTTAATTTATTTGAACAGGGGAGTCTGTTATGGCATTTTCAAGGAGCAAGATGATTCCTATAGGAAGAGTGGAAAATAATCCAGCAATAATGAAGAGGATACTAAAATCTAATTGTTTAATTAAAAAAAAAAAGAAGATTTTCATGAAATAACTTATGAGGAGATTGATTCAGGGTTGATAGATTTTGTTTTGTTTTTTAAATATTTTTATTTATTTATCCATGAGAGACAGAGAGAGAGAGAGAGAGGCAGAGACACAGACAGAGGGAGAAGCAGGCCCCATGCTGGGAGCCTGATATGTGACTCCATCCTGGGTCTACAGGATCAGGCCTTGGGCTGAAGGTAGCGCTAAATTGCTGAACCACCCGGGCTGCCCAGGTTGATAGTTTTTTGAGTGTGACACGGATCAGAGATTGAAAGGCTACTATAGAAGATGAGTAACTTTCAAACCTACTCCTGTGAAAATGGGTAAGTTCTAGACAAGATGGTCTGCCTTAGAGTAATAAATAGGTGATCAGGGATGGATAACAGGATAACAGAGTTGAATTCAACTCCTTTGTGGTGCCTGGGTGGCTTCCTTGGTTAAGTGGCCCACTCTTGATTTTAGATAAATCTACAAAAATTCAACTTTATTTTTTTAATTTAAATCCCATTAATCAACATACATTGTAATATTAGTTTCAGGTGTACAGTTTAGTTATTCAGCACTCCCATACAATACCCAGTGCTTGGGAAGCCTGGGTGGCTCAGCAGTTAAGCATCTGCCTTCAGCCCAGGGCTTGACCCAGGATCGAGTCCCACTTCGGGCTCCCTGCATGGAGCCTGCTTCTCCCTCTGCCAGCGACTCTCTCTCTCTCTCTCTCTCTCATGAATAAATAAAATCATTAAAAAACAAAAACAAACAGTGCTTATCTCAAGCACACTCCTTAATCCCCATTCCCTATTTTATCCATCTCCCACCCACCTCCCCTCTGATAACCATGAGTTTGTTCTCTATAGTTAAGAGTCTGTTTTTGGTTTCCTTCTCTCTCTTTTCCCCCCTGTGTGATCATTTGTTTCTTAAATTCCACATATGAGTGAAATCATATGGTATCTGTCTTTCTCTGCCTTTAAATTCAACTCCATTGAACACAGAAGTCACTGGACAACTGCTCATTATTCAAAGTGTGGTTAGCACCCAGTACTAATCCTTTACTTCCCACCTCAGTCACTTCAGCTACCTCCCTTCCCTAGGCCTGCTTTTCCAGACCCTGTGATTAGCTTAGCAATTACTCATCAATTATCAACCATGCCTGTAGAGACTCTAAGATAGTCTCAGATATATATATATATATGTAGTATGTAGCAGTGAACTCTTTGAAAAAGAACTTTCCTTTTTGTTTAGTATCTAAATAGGGCAGTATTAATTTTCAAATTGCTGAAAAGCTCTTGAGGGAATATGCTGATGGATGTCTCAACACGGGAGAAAGGAGCCCTTAGTGTGGGAAGGATGTTCTATCATCACCGGGATCTCATTCAATGTGTGCCTTGCTAATCTATTCAATTTTGCTATTCTAATTATTTTCCTTCTTTTTTGTTCTCTCCATATTCATTGACCTCCATTTAGGCCGGTTTACTTGATCCTGAATTCCTCCCTAACCATTCTCAGCAATAGTGCTTGAAGAACATTGACAAGGATATGAAAGATGTTATGCCCACCCTTCGTGAGAAAATGTCTACCTTCTTTGTATTTACAGTTTAACTACAAAATTGTACTTTATATTTTACCAATATAATTTTGACAATTGTAGCCACTCATGCTAATCTGTTTTCTCACCTTGTTTTATTTATTTCTGTCCATATCTTGTTCACAGAATGGGAATGCACCAGCTGCAAGGCTAGTCATCCTAGTGACATTTCTCTCCCTTGCACATCTTAGTTGCTACAATTATATATATATATATATGTATATTAATATAAATATATATAATATATAAATAGATATTTTCTCTCTAACTCATGAAACATGTATCAAATACTCAGGAACAAAAGGTGTTTATATAATATGTGGGTGTATTATTCCAAATGGCTCCTATTTTGCTAATTATACATTTCTAGTAGGGCATTGTCACTGGGAGCAAATAAGTATTTGGATGACACATATGCATATTAGTCAGATGAAGGTGTGATTGCTGCTTTGCCTGCCAAGAGAAAAAAATCATATTTAAAAATAAAATTGTAGTTATCTCACAGGATCGGAAAGAAAAGAACAACTCTACAAAATATTAATAGAAGCTGAGAAGGTGAACAATGCTAATGTAAACACCTACTCTGTGAAATGAATTGTGTAAGACACTGGAAATATCTCTCTCATTTATTTCTCAAACACCCTGAGAGACATTTATAAACAATTCTCATTGACATCGTCCTTCTATTTTAAATATTAGGAAACGGAGGCAGAATGAAGTTAACTCATTTGCCCAAGGACACCTAATGCAATATCAACATAAATTCACTTTTGTCTAACTCAGAGCCCTTGCTCTCTCCATGACCGTACATTCTGGGCCATGAAAGGTTATGGCTAATCTTTGACTTTTCCAATCTCAGTCTAGTTATTTAGGAATCTTTGCAACAAATTATCTATTGGCAAAGAGCCAGATACCATAGTATTCACTTACATTCTCAGTTTCTTTCTGCATGGGGCATCTATCTGTTACAGGCCACATCTTTTACCTGTTCCTATTGTCCTTAATTAACATCAAGACCAGATAGAGCTTATATTCAGAGTCACATGTAAACACATTTAAATCAAATCTCTACCTCTTATAAGCTATGTGACCTTGGGTCATTTACTGATATTTCTGAATGCGTCTGTTTTTTATATACAGAATGATAGAATGATGATACTTATCTATTATAAGGGTTCTTCAGACGATAAGACATAATAACATGTAGACATCCCCTACTCAATCCCTACACTGAGTTGGCATGCAATTTATTTTACCTTCTTTCTTATCCCTCTAAGTTCAATTATTATATCTTTATGCAGATGTGAATTCCAAGGTGATACTATACAGAAGTATGTAAGATTAGAGAGTGTTGATGGATTTCTTTGAGGGCAAAATTAAAGCAATCAGTATCTGGTGCTATAGCATCCAGAGAAATATGGGCTACTCTTCAAGACACTCTATTTAAATCAAAATGCTCGGGGCACCTAGGTGGCTCAGTGGTTGAGTGTCTGCCTTTGGCTCAGGGTGTGATCCCAGGGTCCTGGGATCGAGTCCCACATTGGGCTCCCTACTTCCCAATGAGCCTGCTTCCCCCTCTGCCTGTGTCTCTGCCTCTTTCTCTGTGTCTCTCATAAATAAATAAATCTTTTTTAAAAAATGCTGAATTTAATTGTCAGAACTGAAATTCTCAGCATTAATACTAAAAACATTTATGTCCACCATTCCTAAATTCAAAGGTAGTAAGCTTGGAGTGGGCAGGTTCCATATGCAAAATGGATTTTTGTGCATTTGTGTATATACTTATCTTTAAGACAATGTATATTTATAGTTTTCAGGTTTACCCGCTATTTCTGAGAGTTGGCATAAATATGTGACGGCACTATTCCTGAACTCAACCAATGGTTCAATCATTTTAGTACTGACATGCTTCAGTAAAAATAAATATAATTCAGGAAAAATCTTTCATGAATATTCCCCAAGGAACTGAAAAAATGATATGAAGCAAGATATTACTATGGGAGGATTCTATTGTCTGCACTATGCTTTGGCAAGGTTTTTGGGATACAGTCATTAAATAGGTTGGCTATAAATTAGTTTCACTGGTTAATTAAATCTAAGAGTTTGCAGGGAAGGATGTCATATTATATTGAATTTAATTTCTTAAAACACATTGATCTTATAGAATTTGTTAATGAGTTCTGAAAAGGTAGTTGGAAGCATTGGCAAAAAGTACCCAATCTCCTTTTAATCCAAAGCTGCTGCTTCTCTTCTAATTTCCGTTTTCAAGTGTGAAAGGAGTATATGTTTGTTGTTTTGGTTTGGTTTTACAAAACAGAATAAACTAAAACACCTCTCTCTAATCTCTTAGCATGAAATCACGAGGGAAAAAGTGGTATTTCAATAATCCCTTAGGAAAGCAAATACACATAAGCATTTGTAGAACATTATTTATAAACAAGAGATTATGATAGGAACTGTGTAAATAATCATTGAATTTTGCTACAGTCCTCCATTGTGGAGATAATTTGTTTTCTTCTCATCCATGTCACTGATCTATTATATAGTTAAGGAAACTAAAGAGCAGGGAAAACAAGAGACTTGACCAAGGGTGACATGCGTTGGCACTGGTGGTCCTAATGTGAATTCAGATTCTTTTGACACTGAAGGAAAAAAAAAATGTTTTTCTTGTCCCATTTCTTCTTCCTAAAAGGTACTTTATGGAAAAAGATTCAGTTGATTAGTGGAATATAGATTATTGAAGAACCAAACACACATTCCTACAACATACTCCTTCATTAACCATTAGCTTATCAAACTCTATTACAACATAATTCCAAGGAATTTTAATTTTAAGTGATATCTTTCTAAGTTAAATATTTATCAAAGGATGAAACAATTTAGATGACATGCAATATCATCGATAAAGCTTTCCTGTCCTATCTAAAAGCGAGGCATACATTTGGAAAAACCACCTATTGAAATGTGGAAGGAAAATACAATTTAGCACTGTCTTGCCAAATATGTGGATTTATTTTATCTAAAAATAGTATTTTATCTCAGTCATGTTCTTTAGCTACATTATATGCGACTACATTTCAAAGTCGGTCCATAGAGATCACTTGTATGAAAGAAATAGAGAAATATAGATGTGAAAAGTAACAATATAAATACGATATTGGCGGTGTTGCAAAAGCTGCAGAAGGAATGGAATTCTTTATGTCGTACAAGTCTGTTATTATTTCTAGTCTTAGAAATTGCAATTCAGTACTAGTGCTTAATATGTCTGAGAAAGCTGTGCCAGATTTATGTGAAAGGAACAGAACTGTCTTTGCTTTGCTTTTTTAATATCCATCAGGCAAATGGGATGTTGCTAAGTATCATTTGTGAGGCAAATACACTTCACCCTAAAGTAGAACCCATGCTGCAAAATTCTAAGGAATTGGTTAGTAGATGGGGGAGGGGGGTATAATTTGTTTTAGAAAATTATGCTAACCTTAATTGCATCATAAATATTCTAACTGTGCTTAGCATGTAAGTTTTTGGTTGTTTCCTAACAGACACAAACTACAAATGAGTGGTACAAGTAGATGAGCTAGGAAGCCCAAAACTTCCTAAAGTGAAATTCTTCTTTGGAAATTTTATGTCAATAGAGGGTTTGCAAAAGAGGACACCTTGCAAAAGAGGGTATCAAATAAAGTTTTATAACAACAGCAACAACAAAAGCACTGACTTCAATTTTAAGAGGGGAAAATCACAAAAGATACTCGCTAGATCTGGGGAAGTAAAGAGAAATAAAAGGTAAAACTTACTGAATGGTTGCTATGTTCCAAGAACTGCATAAGGAAACTTTTTACTAGTTATTTCATCTAGTCCTCAGACAGTCTGACAGGAAAGCATGGCTGGTTTTGTTTTGCCTGTGAGCAAACTACATTTCCATTTCTGAGAAGTAATAGCAATAAGAATAATAACTAGCTCAAGTTACAGATAATGTTATCCAATAACCACAGAGATGAATTAACTTGCCCAGGTAGTAGAGAACAGAGCTGAAATTAAGACCTAGGTCCGCTTCACCCCCTAAGGTCATGCTTTTTCTGTGCCATTGTGCTTTTTTCTACTCATCGCTACTTCTGGAGATTTATCATTCATTGGGATTGATGTGTTCCGGGATATAATACATAATATGAAGTATATATCTTAGAAAATGCAATGATGGTTTAAGAAAGGCTTGAATAAATGGTTTCCAAAAGTCATTCTGTGATGATGTTTAGGCTTGAGTGGCTTGTATAATAACACAGAAAACAAAAGATCAAGGCCTATTAGCCAATACTCTAAAAACATCTAACATGATTTAGTGTTTTAAAGACTGTATTAGTGAATAATAAGTATCAAAATTACTCTTTTCTAATGTCAAAGTGGGCAATTTAGAAAAGTGGGCAAGAATAATTGTCCTTTATATTGCATTTAATGTTTACTGAATGAACCAAGAGCTGTATAGATCAGAGGAGCTACATCCCAAGGAAAGAACTATTTATAAATGGATCTGTCATCTCCATCTGAGATCACTATGACTAAATCCTTTGAAAAAGTTGTTCTTCCAGACAGAATTGGTCACATTACTCAGTTAGCTTCATGATCATTAGCATCTGTATTTTATTTTTATTTTTTCTGCACTAGATTGACACGACTTGGACACATTTCAACTCTTAAAATAAGATATTTTATTTTCCACAGAAAAATAAAGTATCCAACAAAACCAATAAGCAGATCTCTTAATTTCATCAAGGCCTGGAGTTGTTTTCATTGGGAAATAAAATCAAAATGGAAAATGCTCTTTTTTATATATCTTTTTTCCAAGTAGTAGGGTTTTTTGTTTGTTTGTTTGTTTGCTTGTTTGTTTTTGTGTGTGTGTGTGTGTGTGTGTGTGTGTTTAGGGTGCCTTGATGGCTCAGTTGGTTAAGAGTCTAACTCTATGTTGGCTCTGGTCATGACCTCAGGGTCATACAATTGAGCCCAGTTTGGGCTCCACACTGGGCATAGAACCTGCTTATAATTCCCTCTCTCTCTCCCTCCTCATCTTCCCCTCTCCTGCTTTCTTTCTCTCTCTTTCAAAGATAAAAAGTTATTTTTTTATTTACTACTTTTGATTTTGTCAAGTCTGATAATATTTATTGGTAACTTTCATAAATGCATTCAATGAAATACTTTTCAGGTAATCACCACATAATACATTAGAATAACAGAAAGGAAGATAAATCAAGTATGATTGTGATTTTAATGAAAAAAAAAATTTAAAATGGGTAAAGGTGCTAATGCTAACATGACATTTTGTGAGCAGTTAAATAAAGCAGATGCTCAAAAACTTGAAATGCCCTCAAGAGCCAAGTTCTTGATTACAAGCACTCATAATACCAGCCTTATTTTGCTTAGGAGGATAATTAAGGGGGAGAAGTAGAGCTTAGTTTACATGATGATTTCCGAAACCTTCTGATAACCTAAGACCAATGGTAGGAGGACATAAGTAAGTAAACTTACCTTAGAAGTTATCCAGGAGTAACTGATGAAATGATTGGACTTTTATAAAATTTCTTGATTGTGCCTCGGGATTATTTTCAATATGTTAGAATAGTGATTTTGAGAATTTGCAATATGACAACAGCTTACTAATTGGGTTTTAGTGGACAAGGGGGTTTGATTGTATGGCTATAAACAATGTAATTTCTAGTACAGCAGAGCTACATTAATTGTGTCAAGGATATAGGGCAGAGGGTATAGCACATGGATAACAAAACATGTTTCTTGTTCAGAAGCCAGAAAAACCAAAAATAGATAAACAGAATGTGTATAGATCAGGATGAGTAACTCACAACTGGGCACTTTTTAAGGAAATAAAATAATTAACGTTACTGGGAGAGAGAAAGTAGTGAGAGGAAAGCAGGTGTTGAAAGCCTAAGGAGCTTAAATGGTTTTCATAAGGCAATATTAAACCATTGACATTTTTTGGAAAGGGAGTAACAAACTTAATATTTAATTCATTAGGATTAAATATTAGTAAAGATGAACTAGGGGAAATGATATCATTTCTTTAAAATCTATGCACTGAAAAGTGCCTGGGTGGCTCAGTTGGTTGAACATGCGACTCTTGATTTTGGCTCAGATCATGATCTCAGGGCCATGTCAGGCTCCATGCTCAGCACAGAGTCTGCTGATCCCTCTCTTTCTGCTCCTCCCTGCATCACCCCCCACACACACCCTCATGCTCTATCAAATAATTAAAACCTTTAAAAAAATATACGTGCTACACAATGTGTTAAGCATTTTATTAACATTAGCAATTAGAAATCTCTTAATTTATATTAGAAACATTCTAACTCTTATCTAGTTGTAAGGAAGACAAATTCATCCATAACTGCTTAAATATAAATATTTATTGTAGTGGATACAAAGGACATCTCTTAGGAAGCCAACACTAAGTTGTCTGGCTTCAGGAAATGGAAGGTTGGATGGGATGCCTGGGTGGCTCAGGGCAAACCTGGAGTCTGGGAATCAAGTCCCACTTTGAGCTCCCTGCATGGAGCCTGCTTCTCCCTCTACCTGTGTCTCTGCCTTTCTCTATGTCTCTCATGAATAAATAAATAAAATCTTAACAAAAAAAAAAAGGAACTGGAAGGTTGGGATCTAATTCTCCTTTCCCATCTTTCAAGGGCTATATGTTCTATCTAGCATCCATTTATCTTGTTTTTCAACAAAAATTAGTTCATCTTGTGCGTGTTCATATTTGTATCTTACCAATACTTAAGGAGCACTTGATACCCATCCTTTTAGTCTTCATAGTGAAACCATAAGGTAGAGATTATTATCTTTATTTTTTAAATGTAAATGAGGTACTGAGAGTTTAAGTAGCTTGCCAAAGGTTGCCCAGCTAGAATGGGAGATGCTGTGATTGAAACTCAGACTAGACTTAGCTACATATTCCTGTTCTTTTTTTTTTTTTTTAATAATTTTTTATTTATTTATTTTTTTATTTATGATAGTCACAGAGAGAGAGAGAGAGAGGCAGAGACATAGGCAGAGGGAGAAGCAGGCCCCATGCACCAGGAGCCCGATGTAGGATTTGATCCCGGGTCTCCAGGATCGCACCCTGGGCCAAAGGCAGGCACCAAACCGCTGCGCCACCCAAGGATCCCCATATTCCTGTTCTTGATGACAGTCTTATGGCTACTGCATTGGCCAACATGGCCATTATTAGGCTTAAATCTCCATGAAGACTTCAAGGTTCTCCCTGCTAGAGTATTTTCAGCCTTCCAGTCCAAGTATTGGAAAGAACAGGATGTTCTGAAAGGATTACTGGATTCTACTAGCAGTTTGAGATAGAGATGGGACACAAGTAGCCATACTGGGTCTGTAATTTATAATTCTCTTTATCTATTTTTTGGAAACCCCAAACTGGTATCTTCCACATTAACTCAGCCTATGTTTTCTTATAGTTAAAAATATTTTTAAAGCCCAGTTAATGGTAGATATCAAATAGCATAAATAAATAGCATGAATATATCTGGAGAAGGAAACCTTGGTAAAGTTCTGTTTATTCATTAATGGTAGGGACTGGGCATCTGAAACAACCAGAAAGAACAGGAAAAAATAAGATCTATTTATAAAGTTTGTAAACACCAAAGAAAGATAGGGAAGGGGAGGAAGAAGAAAGAGAAAGGAAATAACATAGATTAAAAAAAAAAAAAGAGTTCAATGTGTACATAGCAGACAGTATGATATAAAGTTTAGGTGAATGCGCTTTGAGACAAGATTGCCTGAGCATAAATTTATCCTTTACCATTTGACCTTGAAAGTTATTTATCCTCTTTGTGCCCCTGTATGCCAATTTATATATAAATTGAAATCTGTAATACTACTTCACAGAGTTGTTGAGTGGGTTATTGTGGGGAATCAATACAAAAATGCATTGCAATGTATGATTACAGTGAATATTAAGATATTTAAGGATATGTGGAATTCTAAAGGAAAGGAAGCTATTTGTTGAAGCTTTAAGAAAAAAAAAAGCCTGTTGTAGCAAGTTAGATTGGTAAGGAAAATGGCAATGAAATACTGACCGGGATGTAAAATCGAATTAGATAACTCTGTTAAACAAGCTTTCAAAAAAAAAAAAAAAAAAAAAACAAGCTTTCAGGGTGCTCGGGTGGCTCAGCTGGTTAAGCATGTGACTCTTGATTTCAGCTCAGGTCATGATCTTGGGGTTTTGGGATCGTGCTCCATGTCAGGGTTTGTATTGGGCATGAAGCCTGCTTAGGATTCTCTCTCCCCCTCTCCCTCTGCCCTGCCCCCCCAACCCCTCACCTCTGTTCTCTAAAAAATTGAAAACAAAAATCTCATTGACTGTATCACTTCCTATAAAAGGTTAAAAAATACTGATCTAGTGGAAAAAAAAGTATTCATATAATCAAATATTTAACTTGCTTCAATTTTTCTTTGACAAAGTAAATGTCTTTTGTTATGCACTTCCTCGATTACACACTAACACAATAAGATTTAACATGATTGTCTATTGTTTAAAAGTAATTTTTCAATTAACTCGGCACAAAGAATGTGTTCCAAAATTAGTAATGTAAGTCGACTTAAAATTTTCCTTTATAATGCACTCCAGTTATAATTTATGGCAAAATAATATTGGAAATAACCCCAAATAGAAGAGTTAGTGTTTCCACGGTTACGGGCTATAACACAGGATATTCTTTCTTTGAATTGATTCTTTTGCATTTTATTTCAGTTTTCAATCTTCCTCCTTTTTAAAGTCTCTGTGTGCTTTCTTCAGGTTAGGCTGCAAAATGGAGATGACAGAAAAGAAATATCACATTTGCAAGATAGATGTGAAAGATAGTTGAAATTGTTTTTCAGTAATTCTGAGTTCACATCTGGTTTTGTGGATGCTGGAGATTGGACCCGATATGTAATCAATCTAGAGAGAGACAATTCTAGCATTGCTGCTAATAGTCTCATTATTGGTAAATTCTTCTCTATTAGTTATCTATTTTTGCATCACAAGTTATTCCAAACGTAGCAACTTAAAACAACATGTATTTATTATTTCCAAGTTTCTATGAATAAAAGATATGGGCACAGTTTATCACGAGCCTCTGCTTCCTCGTCTGTCATGAGGCTATAATCAGTATATCAGCCCTGGGGTCTGTGGTTCCATCTCAAGTCTCAACTGGAGACATGGAGTCTTCAGGCACATTTAGGTGACATTTGACAGGACTGAGTTTCTCGAGGGCTGGTAGGCAGAGAGTTCCTGATCACTGTTGTCTGGAGACCATGCTAAGTCTCTTTCCATGGTGACCAATCTTCCTAATGCAGCTTGCTTTATCAAAGTATCAAAACAAAATGGCAATAAAATAAATTTGCCATCAAGAGAGAAACTATAATCTTTTGTGACCAAATCATGTAAGTGGCATCTCAGTACTTGCGTGGTATTCTTTCGATTAGAAAACAAGTCACTACATTTAGCCCACACTCGAATGCAGGGATTCCATAGTGTGTTAATACCATCTGGAGGATCTCACTGGAGGCCATCTCGGAAGTCCACTTACCACAACCTCCATCTCACTATTACATTATCATTGCTGTTTTTTATGGATTAAAAACAACTAATTACCTACCACTAGCTCAGCTACTCCAAACCCTGTTGCCTCCAGCAAAATATGTATTGTATTCCATTAAACTGTTTACTTATACATTACATTGTAGGGCCCAGGGATAGTGATTTAGTAAACTTTATTCTGGTTCTGTGAAAGGCGTTTATCCTATTGATGTGCTCAGCCACATTTAATTTGGTTCCTCTACTGTGCCCCTGTATTGTTCAAACGAAAGCTTATCTATGTGAAAGTGAGACTCTTTGCTTTGAGTTATAATATATCCAGTTTTCTGCCTGTAACTGAGGAACTGACCTCATCTGAAACACAGCATTTTAATAACACAGCAACCGTAAATTACAGAGACACAGCATTTAGCACATTTCCCAGGGAGATCCACAGTCTACATCTCCCAAATGGCATTCCCCAAGTTGGGGGACTGGAAGTGCAGATCTCCTTTTCTAGATGAGTAAACTCTGACCAGACTTGAGAAGGAAGATAAATGTGAATTAAATATCTGGGTCAAACACTTTGGAGCTTTGTGACCATGGGAGAGTAGTCCAGTCTGAAAAGTTCCCATTTCCCACATGCAAATAATATTTTCCTTTGTAATAACATTTTTGTTTAACTAGATGGCATAATTTATATAATATCCTTAGCACATTATTTAATAATTTAGCTGTCATTGTCTTGACTTGATTGTGCCATACGCATGATTTGCCAATTTGGGAGGGGGAGTTATTTGCATGGTCATTTGGTGGTAATGATTCAAAGACAAACTTCAGACTTTTTTTTATGCTTGTTTTCCCATCAGATCAGGGTCAACATATAGGCAGTTATTACATGTGTCATAACCTGCTAGGTATTCATTCCATGTAGTTTGAGCATTTACTATATGCTGTGCTATTCTGGCTTCTAAGACACACAGATAAACAAGATATCATGCCTGCATTAACCATCACTTGCAGGCGTTAATAGGCACTAATCTCTGGGGCCAATCCTGGGCTTAGAAAGGAAGGATGTAAATAAATAAATAAATAAATAAATAAATAAATAAATAAATAAATAAATAAATAGGATGTGAGAAACTCTAACCTACTCATAAACTCAGCATCTATTGACTTCAGTACGAAGTTCATATAACAGTTGTTGGTCAGAGTTTTTACATTTATAAATCTATGCCTAGTTACTTAATTTTTGTCTTTTCTATACATGTATTATGATAGTATCCTCTAAGGATTGCACAAATTTGACTTGTTTGCTATCATCTAACTGACCTCACTGACACTATATGTAGTTCCTGCATGTTCTTTTCACTCTCTTATTGTGGAAGGTAATTCATCCAGGTTGCAAAACAGGTTCAGGATTTTGCTCCCAAAATCCTATTGCTGTCTTCCAATTTCTGGCTGAATTTTGAAAAAAAAAAATTTCTCATATCTCTTATGAACGTTTGTGTGGAATGTTGATGTATCACCAATAAATATGGTTAACATTTATATTCAATGATCCCATTCTCCAGGAAAACTATTACTTGATAAACATATAATACAGATATCAAGATGACCCTAAGGAGTTTTGGTCTAAAACATTGAAATTTTTACAGCGACAAGTTGTGTCAGGGAGGGAAGTCTGTACTAAGAAGATATATTCTGAAGTTATGCCTTTATGAAAATCATGTTTACTATTAATTTCAATACAGAAAGGGCAGCACTCTTATGTAACATGTATACCTCTACTACCAAATCATATTTTGTCCTTTTTCAGCTGTGGACTGTAAGGTAACAGTCATTTACTTCTGAATCTTTGCATATTTGCCTCAGCCAAGACTATTGTATTTATGAAATATTTTTTGAAGAGGGGAAAGAAAGAAGAGAAGTTGTTTTCAGGGTAAGAAGTGAAGACCAGAGTCTCCTATGAAAGCACAGCTTCCTTTCTCCATTCTAAAGACTCCTACAGACCAACAATCCTAAGCTCATATGGAGTCACTAATATGAGATTATTTTGCTGACCTATTTCTGGTTTCTCAGTGATATGATGAACAGTGTTACTGAACAGTCCGTGGATTTCCTTCTAAGCAGCCATTTGCTCTTCAATCATGGAATGCTTAGTACTCTAAGCACTACCATGTAGATAAGTCAGAGAAGGCAACAGAAGGCAAACGAATGTGATAAACTAATAAAAGGAGAATAAGAAAACCTGTTATCTGGGATTCAAGACTCTGGAGTTCTTGTCCCTCTTTTTTTTTCTAGACTGTATTGCTTGGACATGCTACTTCACTCATTGGATTCTTTTATCGCTAAGGGACATGGCTATGTAGCTTATGAATTGTCGCAGCTCCCATACTTTACAATAGAAATATTACATCCGTTTTTAGCAATACACTCTAATGCTGATCCTTTGTGGCTGAGTTAAACTCATCCAACAAGAAAGACTTGATTGGATTCTAGACTGTAAAAACTTCAATAAATAAGAGTAAATAAAAAACATACACGTGAATACATAATTAGATAATTCTAAAGTGTTGAGATCGTTGGTAAAATTCAAATATGGAATACAGATTAGATATGATTAGATATGATTAGATTAGATTAGATATGTATGTTAAGAATATGTTATCAATGTTTAATTCCTGATTTTGTTAAATGTACTGTGGTTGTTTTAAGAGTAAATCCTTATTCTCAGAAAATGCTCTGAACAATTTGAGGCTTAAAAAAATTCAATGATTTTTTTTTTAAGATTTTTAAAAATTTATTTGGGAGAGAAAAATCATGTGTGGGGAGACAGGCAGAGGGAGAGGGAGAAGAAGACTCCCAGCTGAGCAGGGAGCCCTACTCGGCACCCAATCCGAGGACACTGAGATCATGACCTGAGCCAAAGGCAGATGCTCAACCGACTGAGCCACCCATGTGTTCCTAACTTCAGTTATTTCTAATAGGGTAAAGAATAGGGTCACAGCAAAGAGCGTGTCCAAAGTATGAAGATTCTCAAGAGTACTGCAATTTCTGTTTCCAAATCTGGAGGATTCTCTATGTACTTGTCTATATATTCTGTGAGTATCTACATAATTTCTTATGAAGAATGATTTGTGCTTTTTCATTGGTGCTCTAGCTCCAGCAGTTTCCTGTTACTCAAAACTAACAATGTCTACAGTCAACATATTAAGGCAACTTATAAAGGCTTGGCATAAAGAATCACAACTACCTTACATAAGATCAGGATGCACAAGTGTCCACTGCCTTGGAACCCAATAAAGGTTACCTGTCCACATGCCCGTAGTAGCCATAAGTGAGCTCCCATGCTCTAGGTCTTGTCAACTGTGGCTACTACACAGATGTCCTTACTCTCCAGCATTTTTAGGAGCACTGTGCAGGTGCTGTGGAAAAGTTGAAAACCATTCAGATGAGTGCATGAGCCTGAGTAAATGCTCCAGTGTCCTCTGAACACTTAGTATGACTTCACACAGTTCCATTTGCACAACTGAAAGGAATGACTATTCCCTTCACCTTCAGGATTATGCCTTGTGACATAGACTTCAAGACATGGCTTAGGTTTTAGAGAAACAGTTGTTACTTGAGAGTCTATCTTTTGCTCTGAAAGTCTGTCAGATATTCATTCCATGTAGAGCTTAAAGTTAGTGGTAAAACAGCCTTAGAAGGATCACCCTGAGTACATAAATGATGGCAAAAGGCAATAGTAACACTACCAGCTTTTCAGCCAAATGGCTTTGGTTTAAGTCCTGGTTCTTTCACACGCTATGACATCAGGCAAGTTTTTTTTTTTTTTTTAACACCTTTTAATCTCAGTTTCCCCATTTGTGTAATGGCGCCAATATTAATACCCAACTCATAAGGGTGAAATGAGATTTGATGCAGAATATCTGAAGTTTATAGAAGGGTGCCAGTGACAACTTCAGTCCTCAATGAATTAGCTGTTGCCTCATTTAAAATATTTCCCTTATGTTTATGACAAGGTTCACTCCCTATAATTTGTATTATTTTCAGTAATCTCAAGTTACATCAAAGTATACTCTGTTCTAAATGTCAACATTTTTGGATGCAACAGTCATATTTTAAAATTCTTTGGTCTAAATTTCATTGGCTTTTCCACACATAATGTAAAATTATGGCCTTCTGTCTTCCTGGCTACTATTCTCTAGGACACAATCCAGATTGGTCATGTTCCTCACAAAAGTGGGACCTAGAACTTTCTGAAAATGAACTTTTCATTATATCTCCTTTTTTTGGATGCCATGCTTCTATCTCAAAACTCATCTATCAGCCTTAGAGGCAGCTGCTTAGCACTGTTGTTTACGTTGCTCAGTGGTCTTTCTCTTCTACTGTCTTAACACTTTTTTTCCTCCTAAACTCACAAAACTGATTTGTTACTTTATGTCTAAAATTGTGGCTTATTTTTCTGTCTGAATTTCATTTCAGTGAAAAAAAGAAAAAAATCCTGTTACCTAGGATCTTATAGGTTCCTTCCTGCTCTGAAATTTCTTGATTTAGTACCTTTATATTTATCCCTATTATAATTCATCATATTTGGTCTGGCCCTAATTTCCAGCAGGTGGAGATAAAGAACACTGATTGTGTCAAGTAACTTAATCCACTGATTCTTCTTTAAGTGCTATGCTATAAGAAATTTAGTCAAAAGCCATCTATAACCTCAAATAAGACAATGGTTAGGAGAGAATGTTGGCAATACCAAGGGCCGAATCAAAAGCAGCCCAGTTACCTCGTCTGATCATTAACCATCGCTGTCCAGCATCTAATAACCTTGTAGTACCTACCATGTGTTCTAGGTGATAAAAACATCATTATTATTTTATTTCATCATTTAATGTTTAGATGAAACCCCAGTGCTTTTTACTTCCTTAAATGTGTAAGGTCGTTTTCTTCTTATCAGATTGTCAGAACTAATGGTAAGCATTTATTGTTTGTTTAAGGAAAATATGCCTCATAAAAGTAGAGTCAAATAGGAAAGTCTGCAAAAGTCAAATTTCACACAATGTTAATCCGTTTCAGCTGGGTTTTAACTATTTTTATTTATTTATTTATTTATTTATTTATTTATTTATTTATTTAAAAAAATTAAAGATTTATTTATTTACCCATGAGAGACACAGAGAGAGAGGCAGAGACACAGGCAGAGGGAGCCCAACATGGGACTCGATCCCAGCACCTTGGGATCATGCCCTGAGCCGAAGGCAGACATTCAACCGCTGAGCCACCCAGACGCCCCTATTTTTTTTTTTTTTACATATATTTATTTTAGAGAGAGAGAGAGCAAGGAGAGGAGCCAAGGGAGGGAGAGAATCTCAGGCAGACTCTGCATGGAGCCAGATGTGGGGCCTTAGATCATGACTTGAGCTGGGATCAAGAGTTGGATGCTTAATCGACTGAGCCACCCAAGTGCCCCTGGCTTTAGCTATTTTGCACAGTATTCTTGAAGTGATGAGTAAAAGACCTTGTCATAAACAAAGCCAATGGACAAAATAACACATTTTCATGGAGAAAAAAAAAAAAAAAAGATTTCTCAATTCTGTATCCTTGCCTGTTTGGGGAGAAAGTACTTAAGAAACAGGGGCTGTGGTCACTTCTTTCTATTAAACATGCTGTTTCATGTCTTGTGGCATAACAGAATCAAACCACAGATGCTCCACTGCTTTGGTGAGACTGAGAATGTGTCATCATGGCTCCTAAAGAACTATTATTTGATCTCTTCCTCTCTTGCACATATTGGCCTGCATTTTCTGTTGATTCTTGAAGTCTGTAAATAAACCAGTTTAATTAAAAAGGTAGAGAAAGACAGGCATCTGGTAGGGATGTTTATTGCCAGGTGGCCTGACCTTCTCTTGCCAAGGTAATTTACTTTGCTAGGGTTATTTATTTTCTTTCTTTTTTTTTGAGGCATACAGGAAAATACTAATTAATTCTCTGAATTGTGAAGTAGCTCAGAGATGACAACAATTTTCTGTTTCTGTGTGTAAGAGCTATTAGGGTCATGAGGAATGGGAGAAAAGACAATATTTTTTAGTCCTCCTATGGAACAGATTATAAACTTGGTGTATTATATATTCCACATAATTGTAAGAGCCACCTTGTATCATGGTATCACCCGTGGAGGGAAACTGAGCTTAGAGGAGTGAACTTTTTGGCCTAATGTCATTAACTCATAACTACAAGGAATTGGGATTTTGAGCATAGGTTTTCTAGGCCCTATAATCCATACATTTTGACTTCCTTTATATTATATACCCACTATAGATAATTCAAACCTATGCAATACCTTTAATTTCTAGGCAACTCATTATTGACCATAATTTGCTATTTCCTAAAAGAAAAAGAACATCTGATACATTTTTTTTTTCCTAGCAACTTGCTACCAGGTGCTGGAATAATTAATATTTCCAAATAAAAATCCTAGCTCTTTTCAGGTCAAAATTCAAATATTACCTATACATATGTGGATCCTTCCTTTCCTACCCTCTTCCATATAGGAAGGGTGTTGGCCTTGTGGTTCCCATTTCTAAATGTCGCTAATATAAAATAGATTTGGCTTTATGTTCCAAGTACATCATGCATTTAAAACCTTTTGGGATTAGGTGGTTCTTTGGCCAGTGAAATGTAAGAGTAAGTGACATCTGTTATTTCTAGGTATAAGATTTTGAAAAAAAAAAAAAAAAAAGCCAATGTCCCGTTCACCCCATCTGCTATTTGCTGCTGTTTGGTGACAGTCAAGTTGAGCTGAAGCTTTTTTCAGTGTGGACTTTTGAGTGACTGCTATGGGCAGACCTGCCCCTTTAGTCAGAATAGGTTAGATTTTGTTGTTATAATAAAACACTCTCAGACTTTCCATGGCTTAGCTCAATAAAAGGTTATTTCTCACTCCTATGAAATATTCATGAGCTGACTCAGGACCCTAAGCCATGTTTTAATTATCCTTACCATTGGTGCCTGGACTGATAGAGCTAGCTACTACCTATTACCTTTCTTAGATCCATGGAAAAAGAGGAGAGCAGAGAAGTGCTGACTGGCTTATTCATTTCCTGTTCACTATGCTTTGACCAGAGCAACTTGCATGGCCACATCAGAGTTCAAGGGGGAGGAGGCATAGGGTTTTGCCATCTGCCTGGAAAAGGAGTGCCAAATATTTGTGAGCAGTCTTCATGGCAACCACAACCTCTAGTCTACCCCCTTGTGTTACACATACAGCCTAAGCAAGAAATGAGGTCACTGGGATAATCAAGGAGGTATTGGGGTTGTTACTTCAGCAGTATCAGCCCAACTGGACCCAAATAGTCATCAGGAGAGAATGAGTTAAGAAATCCTATTTCACATATACTAGCAGTTACTAATCCAAGGCATACATTAGAATAACCTAAAAAAATTTTTTTTAAAGATTTTATTTATTCATAAGAGACAGAGGCAGAGACAAAGGCAGAGGGAGAAGCAGGCTCCATGCAGGGAGCCCAATGTGGGACTTGATCCTGGGACCCCGGGATCACACCCTGAGCCAAAGTCAGATGTTCAACCGCTGAGCCACCCAGGTGTCTCAAGAATCATCTAAAATGTTTTTAAAAGTATTAGGACTCAAGGCTCTCTAGCCACCAATATCATTAGAAACTTAGGGATGGCCTGGGCCTTGATATTTTTTTTTTTTTTAAGTTTCCCAAAGGATTGTGATATGCAGCCAGAGCTGAGAACTATTGATACGTATAACAGAAGATTAGGTATATGATGTAAAACTATAGGTGATGATTTGTAATCATGCTCATTTTCTATGAAAATCTACTTCAAGTTTAAAAGCAAGTCATAAAACACTTTGATATCTGCTCTATAACTGGGTACCTATATTTGTTTAAATGTACAGAAAAGTTTAGAATGCTGCATTGTCAAATCTTACATACATTTTCCACTGAGGCATGGCTAGGACTTTTCATGACTTACTACAAGGAAGAAGAAAAGGTTTTAAGCTATACTTAGTTTTCATTTTCTTTTTTCTAAGTTATTGATGATTATTTTATGTTTCTATAATCGTAATCTTGTATAAGTAAAATATTTAATGTTAAAATTTAAAGGGCAAATATCACTTAATACATCAAAAATATAAAAGCATGCCATAATTGAAAGTAGGTAACTATAATGTTAATTATTATGTCAGTCTTCAGGGTGCCTGGGTGGCTCAGTTAGCTGAGCATTTGACTCTTGGTTTCTGCTCAGGTCATGATCCACAGGCTTACTGCGGAGTAGGCTTGAGATTCTCTCTCTCTCTCTCTCTCTCTCTCTGCCTCCCCCTCCCCCCACTCATACATGCTCCTTCTTCCTTTCTCTAACTAAATGAATCAAATTTTAAAATAAAAAAAAAAGACGTCAGTTTTCACCAGAGTAAATAACAAAGGTAAAGAGCAAAATTCCCAGATTTCTTAGGGAGAGTTAGAGGAGAACTTAATTATTTTAAATCTTTTCTGGTGGAATTAACACTTTAAGTTCCATCCATTTATTTAAAATATTATAGATAAAATACATTTGGGAAACAAGTATCCTAAGAGCTTTCATCCTAAGTTATTAAAATACTATACATGTAGAATATTGAAAAGACTTTTGTATAGCTGTAGGAATAGAAAATACATAATTCAAATGAATAGACATGGTTGTGGTAGACCCCAAAATATATAAGAATCTAGAATGTGGTAAAGGTGGTATTTCAAAGTATGGAAAGAGAAAATATACAGTACTGAGAAATGTACTCTGTTGAAAAAAAAAGATTCTTACTCCTTATTGTAAATCAAAAATTATCATTATCCAAAATTTAATGTGGAATATAGCCTTTAATAAGTAAAACATAAAAGAAAATAAAAGTAACACATAGGTAAAGAGTCATCTTATAAAAGAAAAAGCTTTTACAAAAATAGGCTCATGGAAAGATGCTACGTTGAGGATTTTTACACACTTGTAAAAATAAAAATCTAAATTATCTGTGTCATTATGTATCACAAAACAATCAAAGTCCATTAGCACCTTGGGATATTTAACACATTTTAGGCAAAATATTAGTAATCTTTAATCCAGAACTCCAGAAAAATTATTGGAAAATGTTTAGCAAATCAAAAGAAAAAAAAGAAAACAGGTGAAGAGATAATTGGCAAAAGAAATACAAGGTAATTGGTTCAATATCCATGTATTTATACTCTGCCTTTTGATGGACACATTGTTCTAAATAGAATCTGTGCCATCCGAGTGTATTTTCTAGTAGAGGGAAATAAAAGGAATAATCAAGTGTGTCGTGAATGTAATGCTGAATAATAAAGCAGCTTATGGGCATTAGGACATATGCTGTGGGATTTAGGAGTGGCTAATTTGTAGGGGATGCGCAGAGGAAAGCTTCAGTGAATCACTGAGTCATGTGGGCAGAGTGCTTCCCAGAGAGAAGATACACACGTGGTTGCTGAGGATGAATGTGCTCTGTGAGCTCTGGGGACAATGACACAATGCCCTTGGGATGGTGTGGGGTCTGGGGAAACAGTGCATACGAAAGTGTTCTGTAGATTTGTGTAGGGACAACGTGTGAAAGAGTCATCTAGAACAGGAGAATGAATAGGCTAGAGCCACAGAGTCAAAGTGCCAGGATCCACCAACAATGGACAGTTCTTAGTGGTTGCACACTGAAGGTGAGCTTACCTGTATTTGCTTTTCCAGCCATGTTCCTTTGTGGACCCAGAGAACATGGTGTTAAAACTGAGTTAATCTTGGGATTTTCTAGGCCAGAAAAACAAGAAAAGCAAAAACGAGCAAAGGACTTCAGGGTATATGCAAGAGAGTTACTACCTGCAACCAGTAAGAAATTTAAAAAAATAATAATAATAAAAATATTTAATTCAAGTAAAAGCCATAATATAACTTACAAAATACTCATGTAAACTCATCACTGAATCACATGGGATATCATTATATTTGAAAATATTAGCAAAATTTGGCAAGAGTAGGAAAAAGGAAACCCCTTTATAACCTACAAGTGGTTTGATGTCATTGTATGAGAATGTTGCAATTGATATCTAAATCTTTAAAAGGTTACTCAAAATTCACAAGTTTTGGGGCACCTGGGTGGCTCAGTCAGGTAAGCATCTGCCTTCAGCTCAGGTCGTGATCCTGGGGTCCTGGGATTGAGCCCCAGATCAGCTTCCTGTTTGGCAGGGAGTCGGCTTCTCCCTCTTCCTCTGCCTCTCCCCCTGCTTGTGCTCGCTCGCTTTCTTTCTGTCAAATAAATAAATCTTAAAAAAAAAAAAAAGAAAGAAATTCACTAGTTTTAGAGGAGTGGATTTGTATTTTTCCAGATGGATCTTTATTTTAATATTCCACATAGTAGGAAAAATATTGAAATCCAACTGAAGTAGTTTCCAGATACCCTATCCTAAGTGTCCGACAATAGGTAATGGAGTACATGCCTTTGATATAAATTTATCTTTGTCCAAACACTTGGAAATATGTTCATTTGTGTATGTGTGTGTAGATGAATATACTTTAAAGATATATCAAGCTTGTACCCTGAGATATAAACACACACATGATGTTTAAATATTTACTCACAAAAAAATAGCACGTAATTTTGTTTTTGAAATCTTGTTTTGTGAAAGTTATGTTTTACTTATATATTGTGTACATATGTAGATATCTGCATATATGCTCCATATACATGTATTTTATGTATACATACTACACATACATATACATGTGCATATAAATTTATACATATATTTGCATAGACCTACATATGCATAAATACAGACATCTAAGATACATGATAATGGAGTGATCTAACAGGGAGGGTTCAATACAAAGATTAATGTACTGACTTGATGCTTTTACATGACTGGCTTCAAGTCTCTGGCCTGGGTGGTTTTACCATTGGTAAGTTACAGGTGACATGTACCTCATAAATTCTGGAAAATGTTAAATAAGAAACTTATTCAAAGAAAGGACCAGCCATTCTGATTCTGCCAATTACAGTTTCCTTCAATAGTAATCTTCTAACCAGATTTATCAATTTCCACTATTAGGTAGATGGTGGTAAATTTCATGATTATCTTCTGAAGCTTCAAAATGTGCTGCAAATAGTCCATACCTATCCTTTTTATTCTCAGTAATTTTCTTTTTTTTCTTTTTAGATTCCATTTTCTACTTCCCTCATAATGGTCCCTATTTTTCTTAATATGTACCCATGGATAGTTTTATTGACTAGATATTCTATGGAAGAACTTCATTCCAAAAAACCAATCTGTGCAAAAAAAGACCTTTAGTACCAAACACTCTTTCATTTTTTTTTTTTCATTTTTTTTTAAGATTTTATTTATTCATTAGAGACACACAGACAGAGAGGCAGTGACACAGGTAGAGGGAGAAGCAGGTTCCATGCAGGGATCCCGATGTGGGACTCAATCCTAAGACTCCAGGATCATGCCCTGAGCTGAAGGCAGATGCTCAACTGCTGAGCCACTCAGGCATCCCTTGATTTTTTTTTTTTTTTAATTGAGAAACAGGAAGCATGGATCATCTACATCCTCCCACCATCTGAAATAACATGGCATGGCCAGTGGCAGTGGCAGAAATTCTGGGGTCCACATATGATAGAAGAAAGTATAGCATTGAAAAAAAGAGAAGTCATATAGGTAGTGGATACAGGGGCATTTAAATTTGCATATTTTTTATAGATCTGTTTACTTATTTGAGGGAGAGAGAGAAAAGGAAGGAAGGAAGGAAAGAAGGAAGGGGGCAAAAGGGGAGAGAACCTCAGGCAGACTCCTTGCTGACCTGGGAGCCCCACCCAAGGCTCAATCCCACAATCCTGACATCACAACCTGGGTCACAATTAGGAGTTGGATGTTTAACCTACTGAGCCACCCAGGCACCCTTGTATTTTCATTTCTAGTTATGCATGAGAGTTGTCAAGAAAGATTGTGAGAAACCATGTTCTAGAATATCCTAAAAGGGAAGGAAAAATATATTGAAAAAAATAGTATCTCTAAGATATAAATTGTCTAACTTTCAGTCTTATTTGAAGTTGTTTTCATTTTTGGATTCAGCTGCTTCCTGTGGAAAAAAGAGACCGGGTCCAGAAGGAAGCAAGAAGGTGGCCCATGGTGGTTTAATTTACATTTTTGGGTCTGCTTAGAGTTGAGTGTGTAAGGTGCAGTACCTTGCTGAGTCATTTTTACTTATGTTGCTTTAATGGTGATATAAAGGTTCAATTTTATAGGGACCCTTATTGTTTTTAGAGTAAAACCTCAAAGACTATGTAGAAACAAGTGCCAAGGCAATACTGGAGTACTGGTGAAAATACACACTTTGTGATGAGATGACCTGGGTGGAAAATTGGAAACTGAGTTAATGTCATCAAGAAATTATTATTTTGTTTAATGGTCATGAGAGGTTGTAACATGGCAATTTTTTTTTTTTTACTTGCCCAGTTCCTTCAAGACCTATGCTCTTTTTTTTTTTTTTTTTGGAAGACATGTGAAGACAATTAAAAATCTTGGGCAGCCCTGTTGGGGACCCCTCTCACTTCTGAGAACCTTCTCTGTATCTCTGCTTAATAAACTTCTACTGCTTTGCTCAAAAAAAAAAAAAAAAAATTCTCCCTAAATTGGTTCAAGTGTGCCATCCTCTTCCAGGGAAGACTGAATCGGCTGGACATTTGCATATCACAGTGGGACTTACAATGCAGTATTACTTTGGATCTGTGTGTCACATGTGTCCATGTCATAGGACAAATAGAAAGTAATAAGCCTTGTACAGTCCAATCGAGTATATGGACAAGGTTGGGTCAGCTCGAGGCAACATGGTTGGTTGCCTTTAGCTAAAAGCTGCCTCAGAGTTTGCTTGATCTCTCTGAGGACTGAAGGGAGAACTATTTCGCCTTCTATTAATGCCTTCACAGTGCTGGTTGGGGACACTCCGTCATGATAGGCTCTAGAGGGATTCACAGAAACTAACATGGCAAAAGCCAAGGATGAAAGTTTCAAATTATGGTTAAAATCTGCTCTTAGCGTAATCCGGCATTAGATATTCTTTAAAGTTCGTATGGCCTGATGTGTGAAAGGCAGCCTATAAAAGACACCTGAGGACTCAAAGACATAACAACATGATGGTTTCCATTTCCATATAGGACTCACTTCCTAGGAGATGCATGAGGCTGAGTGGAATTCGTCTACCATCTGTGTGTTGAATTTATGGGTATCTGGAAAAAGAGAAAATAATTCAGATTGGAAAAATTGCTATACAATACTTTTTATGGGGTGAGAGAGAATCAGAATTGAACTCTTCAGAATTTGGGAAATGCTAAATAATCTCATGACTCTTTCAACTGTGGACATGATCAGTAATTAAGGAATGACTGGCCTCATGCACCATCTCTCTTCACTCACCTTAGTCACTGGCTGTGAGCAGGGATTAAACCTGTTCGTGGGCACCTTTCCTTTTTTTCCCCTTTTCCAAGTTTATGCAAGGGGGTTATCTGATAGAAAAAGCCAGCCTAAGCTTAACTTTGGAACCAGAACTGTTCAAAGGAATTTACACCTAACCCCGTAGTATAAGGGAAAAAGCAAGAGGAGAATTTGCCATTCAGTAGAGGAGCCTATGAGCAAAGTAGAGATTACATCTCTTATTTTTCTGATCAAAAATTCTTGCCAGGAACTTCTCCAGAGAAAAATAAAGGAGAGAAAAGTGTTTTGTTTTGTTTTGTTTTGTTTTGTTTTCTCAAGAGATTCTATGCATGGATGTCCATGATGACAAGGGAGGACCAGGAGTTAACCACCCTGAAGTATCCAGGTACCATCATTATACAGAGACGGGACTCCTGATAGCCAGTTCTGTCCAGGAGATAATGCAGCTCTAACATCACATGGGAGGGGAAAGGAAGAGGAAATCAAGAATCCCTGGGGCAACCATAGATTATGGTCAACTGGGGACTGAGGAACACAATTTTTAAGAATTGCTATTCTGGTTTGCTAATGTACCCTTGAGTGCTCTTAGAGACAAATAATGATAAGTGTCTTGTGATTGTTGTTGTTTAGTGGAGTGTGAATTTTTGTGATGATCCCATAAAGGAACCAAATCCAATGAATACTAGGATGTCCTCAAATCATACAAACACCCCTTCTAAAGAAATCTGAATACTCACCTCTACTCAGTCAGCAGAGTAGTCAGCAGAGTAGTCAGCAGGAAAAGACTATTAAGAGATTTTATGACAATTTCTTTTAAATCAAACTACTGTTAGAAATGTTAACTAGTCTACGGCCATACCACCCTGAACATGTCCGATCTCGTCTGATCTCGGAAGCTAAGCAGGGTCGGGCCTGGTTAGTACTTGGATGGGAGAAATGTTAACTAAAAATAATAATAATAATAAATAAGAAAAAAAGAAATGTTAACTAGTGTTAACTAGGTAATCTCAGAACCAAATCAAAGCATATTAATGTGAGTAAATATTAAACTTGGACAGGAAAATGAATGCCTTTATACATCCTTGTATTAGAAATGATCTATTCCTACACCCTCGTGTAAATGTAAAAATGCAGAACCAAAGAAGTAATGACTTGTACATATTTCATAGCCATTGTCCAGATTTAGACATCATCCAAAAAAGCTTTCTGAAGATCTTTTCACCTTTAGAAAAAATTTTCCATAAACTACCTCTACTTCATTCCTACATTTTTTTTTCCCTGTTAACTCCCTGCATTCTTCTAGAAAGCTAAATATTCCGAATCGTTTGTGGATGAGTGGACCTTTAAAAAGGTCATTCTCAGTGGGTAAATTTCAATTCTTCCACACAATTTCAAGCAAGTTCAAAATATAATCAAATATGTCCTTTCATTCTTAGCACTTATGACTCTGACATTTCACCTTTTTGACATTTTAAAATGAATTGCGATCCTGGTTCAGGTGCCTGATTGGCAGCCCTGGAAAATCTAGCTACCTGGCCCATGAAATGATAAAGACTGTTGGAGCCTTATACGGGCTCTGGAATCAGGTTGCCAGGACCTGGGAAGTCATTCTGTTGTGATGAACACCTCCTCTCTGGGTCTTTCAACAACTTCTGAATTGAATGGTTACGCTACAGGGTCGCCCCCTTGGACCATTGGTAGTTGAAGTTTCTACTCGTGTGCGTACAAGTAGTGTCAAGGAAGAGCAAGACATGGCCACCCTTTCAGGCAACTGTCAATCAGCTCAGGCTGCTATAAAAAAAGCTACCACAGCATGGAGGACTTGCAATAAACATGTATTTCTCACAGTTTTGGAGGCTGGGGAATATCAGATCAGGGTGCTGGCAGATTCCTTTCTTGTGAGAACCTGCTTCCTGGTTTGCTGATGACTCTTCTTGCTGTGCGCTCACATGGCTGAGAGCAGGGAGAGGCAGGAGAGCAAGCTCTGCGATCTCTTCAAGGGCACCATTCCCATTCATAAGGGTTCCACCCTTATGATCTAGTCGCTTCTTGAAGGTCCCACCTCCTAATGTCAGCTCATTGAGGGTTAGGGTGGCAACATATGAATGGGGGGCACAAGAACATTCAAAAGCAAGAACTTTTACCTTTGTTGGGCAATCGTTTAAATAGACACGTGGGGGGGGGGGGGTCCAACAGCGTGTCATCCCCAAAGTGCCAGAGTTAACATAGCTCCTAGAACTCATTACACTGGTTACCTCTCCAGGTCTCCATGTTAGCTCTTCCCTCATCCAGATGGCTCGAGACCACTGTAGTGGCTTCAAATGATCACTTGGGTCTAGTTTGCCTTTCTTTCTGGCACACACAAAGATTTTACTCCTTTCCATTCCTTGTGGTCGGATGAGGCCATGCAGCTAGTTCTGGTCAATGGCTTGTGGGCAGGATCTGGCCGTTTAACTGACATGAGAGGATTATAAATCTCTGTGTGTATTTACTTAGCTCTGTTCAGTGTGCTGTGGACAGAAATGATCGATGTATTTAGTGGTGATCAAATAGGGCTTTTACCTGCTAGTCCTATGCCTTCCAGCTCTCTTGTGAAGACATGTATTGAAATGGAGTTTCAATAATATCAACATCGCTTATCATCCGAGCAACCTCACATTACTGCTCTGGAGAATTTAGCAGACTAACAAGAGATGTTGTGCAAGCAAGAAATAAAGGTTTTTGTTTGTTTGTTTGTTTCCCCCCTAAGCCACTGAGATTTAGAGGTGGTTTGTTCTTACACCGTAGTCCATTCTTTCCCGCCTGATATTATTTCTCTTCTGGACCTTGAAACATGTTTCAGAAGTCATAGCTGTCTTCTCCTATTCTGAGATCTTCCAGGCTGAGTTAGGGGCCTGCGCCTTTTGTGATCGCTTCAAAATCCACTTTCCTCTTCTGATGCCAACATTCATGCTATTTTTTTTCTTTTCAGGCCTTTGTGACGATACATTTTTACTCTGTAGACTCTATGAAACTGCCCCCAGCTTATGTATAGGAGCATATGATTCACACCAAAGTCAATCAATATAACACATTCCCTGTGATAAATTCAGATGTGGGCACCTGATTAATTAATTCTGAACAATATGAATCTCAAGACTTTCTTGTAATGTGGCATCAAAATATTTTCATCTTGTGGAGTGATTTGTAGTGGAAGGGAAATACCGCTAAAGCTACTGGAAGCCATTTTGCTGCCATGAGGGATGTCCATTCTAAAATCAGAGGCAAACTGCATGAAGTCAACTCACATTACAGAGAGAATTAGATGTCCTGCTATAAGACCTTCTTAAAAATCCATACCTGAACTTTTATGTTATGTGATTCAATAAATTTCCTTATTCTTAAGTGAACTTCTGCTTAGTTTTCCTATCTATTTTTCTTTCTTTTTTTTTTTTTTTCAATCCAAAAAGTATTTCTGGTATGGATTCTTCCTTCTATACTTATAATGCCAGGCAGTTTCTGCTATTAGAAAATTTAATGTGCAGGGATGCCTGGGCAGCACAGTCCATTAAGCATCTGGTTCTTGATTTTGGCTCAGGTCATGATCTCAGTGTTGTGAGGTTGAGCCCCACATGAGGCTCCTGTGGGCATGGAGCCTGCTTGAGATTCCCTCTCTCCCTCTGCCCTTCCCCTTCTACCCTCTGTAAAAGAAAAAAGAAACTATTTTAACTTGCAGATTACTATACGTCTGCATATTTGTATCTCCCTCTAAACCATAGATTTCGTGAGGCCAGAGTCTCTGTCTTTGCATTGTAAGAGTGGTACCTGGTGGTGCCAGGGTGGCTCAGTTGGTTAAACATCTGACTCTAGATTCTGACTCAGGTCACGATTTCAGGGTTGTGAGGTCAAGCCACACACGGGGCTCCATTCACACTGCATGTGGAACCTGCTTAAGATTCTCTCTCTCCCCCTCTGCCTCTCCCCCCCACTATCTCTTAAAAACAAACAAACAAACAAACAAACAAAACAGATTGATGCCTGGCTTACACAGATGTTTAGTAAATGGCTAATCAACTCATCTAACCTGAGAAGTGGACATGGAATGTTTGTGGGAATGGCAGAGGTTTGGGGCTCCGGTGGGGTCAGCAGGCAGCCAGATGAAGAAAGGGTTCTTCCAAGGTCATGAAAGAAAAGGGTGCTCAAAGCAAATGTCACAGATTCCCAACATTTTTGAGGCCATTCTTATATTTCCACAGAAACTGGAGTGGTTTCACAGTTTTCAGGCTGTTTTAAAATATCAGAATAGCCTTACAAGAATTCTGCTTACTGGTTGAAGAGGCCACCTCAGGTCTTGAAGAACTATGACTATCTGGCAAAGCAGGAGAAGACCGAAGAGTAAGAGTACATTAAAAGATGGAGACGGCATCAGAGAATGTTTTTTATCCTGAGAGGTCAAGGGAAAAATTAAGACACATTTAAGAAAACTACATCTCCAGCGGGAAACACTTCAATATCTTTGCTCTGCTTGGGTCTTTCTCATAGATGAAGCTAATCCAATTTGAGAGCTTGGTAAAACACTGTGAATGATGCTCTCTCATTACCTGTCACCTCAGGGACAAGGCCCTTTGGAGCATGACAAAATACATCCTCCCGTTCTCACCCTGAGTCACTGTCACTTTTCTCTTTTTGACCTTTTTCAGGCGCTGCAGGCGCATCATTCTTGACTGACACTGATGTTGCCAGGCACCTTGCTCCCAAGGACAGCACCCACGGGCTCTTTGGCTGTGACTAATACTGAGGGCTTACTTCTAACAGGATAAAAAAAAAGAAGAAGAAAAAGAAAGAAAAGAAAACTATGAAGGAAAATGGTGACAATTACTGTAGTGGAATAAATAGTGATGGTAGAGTGCCAGCTGATATACTGCCACTGAATGGCATCCTTCCCATTTTTTGCCGAGGCCTTCACTTGCTTCCTTTAAATAATCATTGCATTGTAGTTCTTAAGTCATCTCAGGCAGACCTTTTACATCTTCTTCAAAACCTAGGAATTGCTTATCAAACTTCATTGCCCATATATTAAACAGTATTATAACCAAGCACTTGCCAATTTATTATACGGTTTCTTGAAGTATGGTCCATGCAGATTGAACATCAAAGTTATTCCCTTTATTGTACTTTTAAGGGGCATCTGGGTGGCCCAGTCAGTTAAGTGTCTGGCTCTTGGTTTCTGCTCAGACGGTGATCTCAGGGTCATGGGATTGAGCACTGCATAGGCTCTTGCTCAGCAGGGAGAGTCTTTCCCCCTCCCTCCCCCTCTGCTCCTCCCACTGCTTACTGTGAGCTCTTTTCCTTTCTCTAAAATAAATAAAATCTTTTTAGAAAAATGAAAATATGGGTGTCTCACAGAACCCAGTGAATATTGGCTTTTTTTTTTTAAAGATATTATTCATGTATTCATGAGAGACACAGAGAGAGGCAGAGACACAGGCAGAGGGAGAGGCAGGCTCCCCATGGGGGGCCTGATGTAGGACTCGATCCCAGAACCCCAGGGTTGCCACCTGAGCCAAAGGCAGATGTTCAAACACTGAGCCACCAGGCATCCCTGCTTATGATCTCTGAAAGCTATATTACTGATCTATTTCTCTTTTACTTTATTTTTTTTTTACCTGATTTCAGTGAAATGACTTACACAATTTTAAAAGAAAAGAAAAACACATAGGATGAAAAAATAGTCATCAATAACCATTACCACTGTTACCACTGTAGATAGATACTCTATTTTCTTTACTGCCATATCTATATTATAAAATATATAAAAAAATATATTTTTTACGTAATTTTTTCTCATCATTAAATTATTTTGTAAATCACTATTTTTATTATAATGCATTCTCACATAAAGGATACCATCATTTATTTAATTCCTAATTAATGACACATAATCTCGCTATGTAATTTTGATTTTGAGCCTTACTATAACCTTTTGAGGCAAGCAGTGGATATTATTGTTTTTACTGATGAGAAAATTGAGGCTTGTACAGTAGGGTGTCTTACAAAATGTCACCATGTAGGATCAGGCCAAGCTAGATTTCAGACTCTCAATCCATCCCACTTACCATCTTCTGCCTCCCATAATAAACACTAATTATCTTTATATTGCAGATGTAGATTTAAGTGATAATTGATAGAAATTAAACCTCGATCAAAATCCCGCTAGAGAATAGTATTCCCTGTGTTTATCAATTCAACTCCTTGCTCTCTCACTGAAAACTGACTGGTTTAAAGGTTAAAGTCCATCAGCCACCCAAACTAAGTAAGATTCAATCCATAGATCAGTGTCAGCTTCATTAATATTCTTGACCAGATATCCCTAATCATTTTTCATGTCTGACATTAGAATCCCTGCATAGAAATAATTTGCACAACTTTAATTTTCCCCCCCATTTAATCCATCACACACCGAGACACTTGATATTCCCACTGTGATCAACCCATGAAATTTGTCAGCTTTATCTCTGATTTACACTGGACTCTGCTAATAATAAATGTCATTGCTGTATGTATCCTAACTTCTCTAGACTTGCATGATCAAAGAAAATGTTATTTTCGTTTTTAATCAGAGCTTTTTGATTACACAAACACAGAAAAATCTGGGTATAAAAGTATCCAACAGCTCAAAGATGATTCCAACACCATGTGCTACAAAAATCAGTAGTTTGATGAATGCATGAGAGGGATGCCAAAATATTATTCTCTTATGAAACATGTTGCAGTACATCTCTTGTTTAAAGAATTGTATTGTTTAGGGATCCCTGGGTGGCGCAGCGGTTTGGCGCCTGCCTTTGGCCCAGGGCGCGATCCTGGAGACCCGGGATCGAATCCCACGTCGGGCTCCCGGTGCATGGAGCCTGCTTCTCCCTCTGCCTGTGTCTCTGCATCTCTCTCTCTCTCTGTGACTATCATGAATAAATAAATAAAATCTTTAAAAAAAAAAAAAAAAAAAAGAATTGTATTGTTTAAACCTAAACTTTACAATTCATATTATATAATCTAATCAAGAGTCCCAACCCATTGAACTAATGGAAGAAGGAATGTATTTTTTTCCCTATACACAGCTCTTATGAAGAGGTAATCTTAAAGGAAAGCACTCAAATTTCAAAGTAAGACATACTTTGGTTTGAAGCTTTGCTCCATTACTTATTATCAAGTGACTTAATTTCTTCAGCCTTTAAAAAAAATAAAAAAAAAAAACACAAAACAAAAACAAAAACTACAGAGGGGATAATACAAGCAATCTTATAAAGCTTCTGTGACAAGTATAACATGAGTGAAGTAAATAAAAATTTTCAGGAAAAATGAGAAGCACAATCATTATGATAAGGCCAATTTATATTTGATTTGAGCTATTCAATTTTAAATATGTGTTGCCTTATTTGTTCCTCATAAGAAATTCTATGAAATAACTACAGCAAATATTCTGATTAGGTTTAGATAAGAAAACTACGGCTCTGGGGGCATAAATGTTCTGTGATAACACAGCTATAAAAATGGGCGTGGGAGTCACTTTGTTTTAACTTCCTTTGCATCAATTTTCCTTTTCCACACTATGTCCTTGTTCAGTTCTTTCTTGCCTCTCTTCCTATGAAAGGTAAAATCTCCTATTCTCCCTAGTACCTGAAATAAGACATGGAACACTTGGGTGAGCTGAAAACGGCTATGGAGTATTTTATTAGCTGTTAAATCAGTACTCAAAGGAAGCCGGTCAATATCTATTAAGGCTACAATATAAAAAGAGAAACTAAAAACTTAATAATTGTGGATCCTCAACTAGAGTCTTTTGGAGTTAATAGATGTCAAGCCACAAAGAACATTACAACACGAAATCAATCAGTATGCGAAGAATTTTAGGCCAGTGTTTGAACCAGGATATCTAATGCACATAAGAATAATTATAAGCTATTATTCAGAGGGATTTAGTGATTTTAATAAAATCAAAATCCCCTTCACAGAGTTTTCAGATACATATGAGTGTGTGTGTGCATTTTTTTCTTCTAGAAACTGTCAAGCTAATTGCATGTATTTCCAAAAATCAATAACATTTATCGAAGACTTCCTATGTGAAAACCTCTTTCCCAGATAATTGAATTGTCATAACATACTAGTGGGATTATTATTATTATTATTATTATTTTTCATTTTACAGATGAACTAATATTCAGAGTGGTCAGGTGACTTCAAGTCACACAGCTAACAAGCAGTAAATGCAGAACTTAAGCCGCATCTGAAGTCAAAGACTAAGGTTTCCATCACCAAATTATAAGTCCTTGTTTTTAAAGGCTATCTCTCAAAAAAAAAAAAAAAAATCAAAGAATGAAAGTTTAAAAAAAATGGTTAGAATTCTACATTTATGGCCAAGTGCAAAAATGACACAATCACACATATGTGTGCAAAGGCAGCATAAATTATCTGTCTTTGAGTTTGACACTGTGTTGGATGCAGGTTTCCATATTGCTAAATTCCAACAGTAAAAATAGTTGCAAGATTTATTTTTTTTTTTATTCTTCAGTATAGTATGATACAGTTTGGAACTTCTCCAAAGTAAAATACTCTGATTTTAACATTCTACACAGAATTATGGTAAATATTTAGAGTTGTTAGGAAATTGTAAATATTTCCACTTGTTTTAAGCTACTCTATATTTTTACTCTGAATTTATTTTTTCTGAGAATTTTGAAACCTGATTTTGTTTTGCCTGAGTGAGCTGATACTGTTATATATTTCTTTCTTGGCCTGAACAATTCATCTTTAAAGCAGCTACCTTGACTAGTCTCTATCATTTTATAACTTATATTTGGCTTGTGTTTATTTGTAATGTCTCTCAGAGAAGTTCACTACTTCTTGTAAATATTAACACCATTGCTCAGCCTGCCATTCATAGGTCATTACTAAATCTGACTTTCAAAAATGGAATAAGACAATCTCAGGATTTAAAAAAAAAATTCTCTTTGGTAAATAATTTATTTGATCCTTGCCATCCATCCACTCCAATCCCTTTCTTTCATCCCAATAATCTTCCATAAACATCTTATGATTCTGTTATGTCTTGTGGCCCATACTTCTTAGCCTTAGACATTAATTATGAATTATTATGCCTTGGAATTTTTAAGCATAGATATTCTTTTGTATGAGTTCTTCCATTACTTCATGTGGTTTTAATATGTTTTTAAAACTTGAGTGGTAGCAAGAACCATGTCTAAATACCTAATGAAATTAGTAATTCCAACACCTTGTGCATTGATTAACGTAACTGAGACACTTGGTAGAAGGTTTAGATCATAGTGTGAGCAAGGAAATGAATTCATCTCTTATCTGTATCCAAAAATTCTACTTCGTTGAGATTATCTGAAATGTTTATAAAGTATTAAGGATGCCAATAATTTTACTATAAGATCTAAAAAAATCTACTTTTAAGTGATCAGTAGGCTGCTGTCCTAAAAGTTATAGACCCACATTCTAAATAATAATAAAAATAATAAATAATATTTTGGTGAATATTTACTCTACTGCAGATACTCAAATGAAAACTTAGTATATCTAATCTTAATTGCTCTAAACTTTGATATTCCTGGTGTCTAGCACAGTGCCTAATCAAAAAAAATACAATAAATTGGCAGTTCTCAAACTTTGTTGTACCTTAAAGAGGTCACCTGCATTAATGGTTAAGAAAGAGTTAGCAGAGGGATGCCTGGGTGGCTCAGTGGTTGAGCGTCTGCCTCTGGCTCAGGTCTTGATCCCGGGGTCCTGGGATCGAGTCCCACATCGGGCTCCCCTCAGGGAGCCTGCTTCTCCCTCTGCCTGTGTCTCTTCCTCTCTGTGTGTGTGTGTCTTTCATGGACAAACAACAAACAAACAAAAAAACCCAAAATCTTAAAGAAACAAGCATTATCCACACATATACAATTATGTCTTAGATGGAAGTTTACACAAAAGCTATGACTGAACAGAATTGCTCACAAAAATTCCCTTTTCCATCTCTCCCCATGTCCTATACCATAAGATACTGTGATGTTGGCACAAGAATATTAGTTGTTGTTAATGGATAGAATTTTGGGGAAATTTGTAAATCATCTCCGAGTTGAAACTCAGAATTATTAGAGGTTCTGATACTGTGAATGCACACCAGAAGAAGAATACAACACCTGATATTAAGGGTCTATTCATGGTGGACGGACATGGGGAAGTTGAAGGTGAGAAGGGAAGGGAGAAACTCTGAGTCACAGTTCAGATGCTCACCCTGTTTTTCGTTTTTAGATAATGTCTGCATCTCAGGGATACAGGGACAAGAAGTTAAAGGAACTCACATTCTCTAGAACTTGAGGCCTTTAATCTACGTAGTTTTAGGAAGGAGGTGGTATATAACAATTACTCCTACTCTCCTCTAACACACATCTCTTGCCCAATTTATGGTATCTGGGACACCATGGATATTGATCAGTGGATTCCAGACTCCTTGGAATTGGTCTAAAATTTCTCTCTTGCACGCATGTTTATGGATAAGTTGCATTGTATGAATATGTACACACACGTATATATGAAACAAATGAGAGAGAACAAAATGGGCTAGGATTTTAAGGGATAAAATCAGTTTCTGTGTGCTACCACTCATCAGGGCTTTCATGGGGACTCAGGCAGACTAGATAAGGCCACAGCTTAACACTTCGCAGAGCTATCTTACCATTTAATGCACTTTCATCAGGAAATCCTTCTATATCCCAGGCCTGGGCTTTCTGAAACCAATGCACTTACAAAAGGTAAAAATATCTTTGTAAGCAGATGCCATCTACTGTTACTGTGCTTAAGAGTATCAAGCATAAGAATACAGATCCGGATAAATCTTTGTGATGCCCAGTGGCATATTCTCAATTTAAGCACGTTCTTTAGTGAGCTCACACATCCCCAGAAGTGCCAGGCATCACCTTGCAACTCACTGTTTGCCGTGGTGGAGAGTACATTAAGGTAAAACCCTGCTACGCTGGGGGTGGTGGTGGTTGTGTTGTTGTTCTCCATTCCAACTACACATCGGGCCATTAACTCTTCCAAAAGATTTGCTTCTCAACATCACTATTTGTCATTTACTGGAGCTCATCTTAGTGTGTTCTCAGAATTTCTGTTTTACAGCCATGACTTCGCTTTCAACAGACCCTTACTAAAACCTCTGTCAGCTGTCAAATATTTTGAGTTGTTCTTAAATAAATCAGATAACAGCAGGCCACTCATGAAGGCTTTTTTGTTTGTTTTGTTTCCTGTGATGGCCTCTGGCTGCTTAGCCGTTTCAGTTTTGTAGTGACTCTCCTGTTCCCCATTTCAGAAACTTAAAATGAGAATCTACAGATTTCTTAAGAGATGTAGGTTTTAATTAATGATTCATCTGCTGTCAGCTTTTGTTATTTTAAAGGCTGTAATGTAACATTAATGAAATTTTGAAATCCCTACTTTAACAAAATCTACCTCTCTAAAATAAAAAGGTTTTTTTTTTTCATTACTGTCTTTTATACTGCACCTTACATGTGGAATATTTGACTCACAATATCTTTTTGTCTTTTTTTTCCTTAGCATCATATCATAAAAATGTTTTCCATTTGAATACTCTCGTAATTATAAATTGAATAGCTAAATGGCATCTATCTGAGTTGCCATTCAAACATTTTACTACTCTCAAACATTTGGATTGTCCATCTTTCTGTTTGCGATTATACATGTACTCGGTGCTTATCTACATATAAACTATTATTCTTCTAAATTATTTCTTATAAGTTCTCAAAGTTGTAGTTGCTAGATCAACTCTGTGGTTTCTCATTAATGAATCTGTGTTAGTAGCTAAGAGAAGCTCCTCTCTGCCTCTTTCATCTTTTTGTTGCTGCTCTGAAGCTGATAGATAGGAGTTGAAGATAGAATGGCTCTCAGCACATGTCATTGGGTGATGGTAGTAAAGTATGACAATCGGGGTGAAGGGAGAGATCTTAAATGGTGCAATCCCTTTGACTGATTCTCTTAGGATTCCTCATCTACTTGTTTTGTTTTTCTCCTTTGGAAGCCACTTTCTCTGGAGTTGGAGTCTTTCTTTTCTCTTGAGTTTGGGTTGATAAAAGAAAAGTCTAGTGCCTCTTTCTTTTGAAGGAGCCATCTACTCCCTTCCTATTTTTGGAATTATAAGGAAACAGTCACCTGAGTAGCTTGATATCTGAAGGACATAAGTGAAATAAATGACTTTGACTCCTTGTTTTACTCTAAGAGGTGACATTTTTTTTTTTTTTTTCTGTATGTGGTCAAAATAAATATAGGCTTTGTGAACCAAGAAGTAAAGTTGGAGATATTATGTAGGTACTTGCATAAAAAGAGAGAAGAAATTTCCACAATTTTTGTAATTGATTAAAAGTTTTTACATTGCATATTTTTTGTTATTATTGTAAAGGTCCACTAATGAGAATTGAACATTTTTTGTTCTTTGGAATAATATTTTGCTTAACTGGTCTTCAAAGTTAGTACTCCTAATTTGATTTCAAACATTCATCTTTTGAAAAAGAAAAGAAAAAAATCTTAGCTCAGAAGCCATATAAAAGCGGGTAGAAGTCTGGTTTTAGCTAACCGGCCAAAGTAGGCAGACCCTTGTTCTCGTCCTTCAAAAAAAATGTTTCTGTAGCCGTGGCTTGTTTTCTTTTGAGATCATTGGTTTGTAAAAAAGATATGGGCCTAGGAGAAAGAATCAAATCTTGGTTTCAGTCCTGCCCTCAAGACTGTTTTCCTAAGCAAAAAGATGTCCTTGTTCTCCAATGGAAGTAATCCCAGTGACTACTAGACTGTTTTGAGATTTGAGGTAAAGAATTGTAGGGTTTAAATAAAATGTTTGCTTGTTATGCTGTTCATGTATCTCCCTTACAGACACTTCATGGATATCCTGTATCTATACTATGTGGCTGACATAATGTAAATCAGTTATGTCACCCTTCAAGGCTAACATCATATTGCTTTATAATGACATCAGTGTCATTACTACTTCTTATCTAAAAATGAATTAACCGAAAACTAAATAGTAAGCTCTTTCTTTTTGTTGGTTGAAAAGGAATTTCTCTTTTGACTTACCAGTTTTTCTTTTGAAATTCAACTTTGTAGAACTACTTAGATGTGGGTGGGAGGGATGTTTTGTGAAGATAGATTTGGAAAATAATGAAATGAGCCTTACAAAGTGAAAGCATAAGTAAATAATGGTGCATTAAGAATGATGCATCAATTAATGAAGAAACCCACTTTGAGAATCAGATAGACCTATATGCATTGACATAAAGAACTTCAAAATATAGTAAGTACATAAAAAAATAAATGAATAAATTTAAAAAATCAAAAAAATAAAAATAATAAAAAATAAAAAATATAGTAGGTACATGAAAAGTTACAGAATTTAAATACACAAGTATAATTTCAATTTTTCATATATACAAAATATGATTCTAGATATGTAAAAAAAAATCATATGGATAGGAAATAATAGAAAAAGTTTTGGAAGATGGGCTCCCTGCCCATTGGGGAGCCTGCTTCTCCATCTCCTCTTGTCCCTCTCGCTGCTCATTGTCTCTCTGTTTCTGTCTCTCTTAAATAAATAACTAAAATCTTAAAAAAGAAAAGAGAAAGGACTAGAAGAATATATACCAAACTAAATATTGCTTATATTGGAAAGGGTGTGTGCAAAGAGTGGGGTGACATTACAGCAGTCCAGAGATGGGATATCAATTGGAATTTTCATGTTTTATGCTATAATATTTTATTTTATTTATTTTTTATTTTTTTATTTTTTTATGCTATAATATTTTATTAATTGATTATGGTACAATAATTATATTTACTTTCTAATTTAAAAATTAAAATGTATATTTTCACCAACACATAATTGATTTGCATTTCCAAATTTTATCATATGTTCTATATACCATTCCATTTTAGAGATTAAAAAAACTTAAAGTCTTGCTTGTTAAAGAATAGGATATTAAGAAGGATTAAATCATATATAGCAACATAAATGGCTATATGTGTATATGTGTGTGTATAAAATATTCTTATTCTCTTATTAGCTTGTGGAGGGTTTTATGGTAACTGATGTGGTATTGTGTAATTTCCTATCAAATAACATCTCTTTTTTATCATTATTCTTGAAATGATTTTATTATTTTTGTAATTACTATTGACCTCCTGCTGTTTCCTCTTTTAAAATAGTCCCTTCACTTTATAAACATTGGCAATTCTCAAAGTTTCTACTATAGCTTAATTGTACATTCCCATTATTTTCATTCTAGATTCTAATGATTTGTCTGACCTAAACTGTAAATAGTTATAAGCAGAATCCTTTTACTCTTTCTCCTCCATCTCCCATCTTGAGAGTCTGAAGAGAACTTGCAAAGTTAATTTTAATTATAATTTGGCTTTCCAAATGAGACTTCTTAGTTGCTTTGAGCATAAGAAGCTTACTACTTTAAAGCAGTCAAGGGGTACCTGTGGAGTAAACAGGTGCTGTGTGGACGCTTGTAGTTGGCGTCTGAGGGTATAGGTCACCATGAACTAGCTCCAGGATGAGTATGACCCCTACACAGTGGAAGAGCCTAGCGACAAGGAATCTGCTTTGAGCAGTTCTGAAGATGAAGTGGATGTGCTTTTACGTGGAACTCCTGACCAAAAAAGAAAACTCATCAGAGAATGTCTTACTGGAGAAAGTGAATCATCTAGTGAAGATGAATTTGAAAAAGAAATGGAAGCTGAATTAAATTCCGCCCTAAAAACAATGGAGGACAAGTTATCCTCTCTGGAAACAGGGTCTTCCTCAGGAACTGGAAAAGTTGGAACAGCTCTGACAAAGTATTATGATGATATATATTGATTCTGATTCTGTAGATGAAGACAAAACAGCACAGGTAACCAAGAAGAAAAAGAAAAGACAACACCGGATTCTAACAAATGATGAGTTATTATATGATCCTGAAAATGATAACAGAGATCAGGCCTGGGTTGATGCACAAAGAAGAGGCTACCATGGTTTTGGAATACAGAGACCACATCCACAACAACAACCTGTTTCAAATAGTGATGCTGTCTTGAATTGCCCTGCCTGCATGACCACATTAGGTCTTGATTGCCAAAGGCATGAATCATACAAACTCAGTATAGAACAATGTTTGTGATGAATTGTTCTGTCAACAAAGAGGAGGTTCTAAGATACAAAATCCCAGAGAACAGGAAGAAAAGGTGGGGCCATAAGAAGATGAGGTATAACCATGAAGACGCTGCATTGCAGACAGAGGCACAAGTGGAAGAAATGTATCACCCGGTCATGTGCACCGAATGTTCCACTGGAGTGGCCGTCTTTGACCAGGATGAAGTCTTTCATTTTTTTCAACCTTTTACCAAGTCATTCTTGAATAGCTCAGTTGGCGTTTAATTGCCCAATACAGTATATAAGGCACCTATGGACAGTTATTTTCCTCTTGCCTATTCATATCAAGTAACATTCTGAACGGTTATCTGAGGACGCAATGTTTATCTTTTTGAAAGAGAATGGTTGTCAGCCTTCATCCCTCCAAACCCCCCCTTTTTTTTTCCCCAACTCTGATGGGACTGATGATTCATTCCCCTTTGATGGGCATTTGGAAACTATGGGCCTTTTCATGTATTAAAGCTCTTTAGAAGTAAAATGTTCTGGAGTTATAATTAAAAAAAATAAAATAAATCAGTCAAGGTAAAAAAGAAAAAGTGATGTAAAAACAATGTTAAATCTTGATAAAAAAATGCTTCTTTAGAAGAAAACTGAAGGTGCTTCATGGAAATAGGCCTTGGTATTTAAGAGAATATTGCCTTTACTTTTACTCGTATTCATTGACAACTTAGGTTTCAGTGAAGTGGGGCTGGAAGCAACCTAAGCAGAGGTCTGATAGAAAATTTCATAACAATGATTCACCACAATTACATCAGAATTAAATAATCTTTAAAAAAGGAGTGAAACGAGTTTTTAATTTTTTCTTTGAGTTTGTGATTCTCTAAAATTAAAACTTTTATTTTTTTAGATAGATTATTTAATATTAAGGCTGATTTGTGTTTCATAAAATCCTTTTGACCTCAGAATCTAACCCTCCAAGAACATAGTTAAAAATAGTAGAAGCTAGACAACAAATCGAGTCTACTCCCACATTGTAGATAATAAAATAATTGGTTGTATTTTCCCAATTCTTAGTTAATACATTAAATCTTTCCTCATTTGAAACACTTAGTGTATCAGGGTTCTTGAAAGAAATAGAACCAATAGGTTGTCTGTATATCTCGATCTCTGTCTTTCTCTCTGTATCTATAGAGAGATTTTATTGTAAGGAATAAAGGAGCCTGAGAAGCCCCAAGATCTGCAATCAGAAAGCTGGAAGTTCAGGAAAGCTGATGGTATAGTTCCCTCAAGTCTGAGTTCAAAGTCTGAAAATAGGCAAGCCAATGGTGTTAAAACTCCAATCTGAAAGTTTACAGACTCAAGACCTGAGAAGAGCTTGTGTTTTAGTTTGAGTTCAAAAGCCAGCAAAAACCAACTTCCCAGCTCTCGCAGGCAGGCAAGAGGAGCTCCCTCTTACTCAGCTTTTTTGTTCTATTTAGGTCTTCAAGCGATTGGATGAGGCCCAACCACATTAGGGAAGACAATGCTTTAGTCAATCTGCTGATTCAAATGTGAATCTAATCCAAAAATATCCACATAGAAACACCCAGAATAATGTTTGGTGAAATATCTGGGCACCCCATAACCCAGTCAGGCTGACATATTAACTGTAACAGATGGTTAGACTCAGAAAATATTTATTTCATCTCCTCAATTATGGATAGATGGAATGTAAGATGCATTCTAAGAAATTTTTGTAGAAATTTTTGTAGAATTCTCCTTGTAGTAGATTTAAACACACTGTACTCAGTAATGTGTATATTCACAATCAGATCAAGTTTTCAACATTATAATTGTTAAGTCAAATGAACTAAATAGCATTTGTAGGAAAAACGTGGTTAAGCAAGCAATAACTTTCCAAATCTGGGTTTATATACTTGAAAAAGTTATTTATTTTCCCCAGTCACCAAATTTACTTATACAATTAGTATAATATTAGTGCTACCTCATTAGATTTTAGGGAACAATGTATAATATGCATATAAATATAATTGGAATATCCAATAAATATTGGTTATTAATGCCATTATTCCTTTTTGTCATCTTCTGATTAATATTAGCCTAGTCAATCAGATTAAACATTATATGAAGAAAAATAATGTACACGTGGGAGCAAAATGACAAATAGAAATTATCATTTGGTCTACTTGAAAAGCTGTGAGATGAACTCATAATACATTTACAGCTTTAAGCTATTAGTTGTATGCATGTTTTTATTAATGAGAGTTTCTTTTTGACTAGAAAATAGTTCAAAGTAAAAATAAATGTTATATCAAGGACCCAGTTAGCATCATGTATTTAAAGAAATTTATAACCTCTCCAACCTCATTTCTCTTAACATTTTGCTAATTTTCAAAATAAAAAAGTAAAAGCTAGTTAAAGATGATGTTGCAGTTTCTTCAAATATTAAATGCTGTTCAGATATTTAGTAGTTCTATCTTTTTTCTCCTTTATGAGCATGTATTTGTAGAGATAATGTAATGAATAATCATTCTCATTTTGAGGCATTTTTTATACCTGAAATTTAAGATCCTAACTACATGTGTGTGTGCGCCTCATCTTGATCTAGCGAGGTTATTTTTTTCCTTCTAAAGCATCCTACACTAGCATGGATATAATTACATGTTTATATTCAAATATTTTGTCCTAATTTACAATTTGTCTTGAAAATTTTAAAATCCAAAATAGGTAAGGAGAGATAAAATAATAAATCATAATTTGTCTCTGTCATAAAGGATTTAACAAAATAATACAAGACATAGATACATTAAAAAGTACTATAATACAATAATAAAATAATGTGAATTATTGAGAATCTCTGAAGATTCAACGTAGGTTCTTTTATATTATTTGAATCAAGGCTAAAATCATTAATTGGTAGGTATTTTTATGATATGTATAGTTTTGTGGGTTCTTTTAATTAGCATTAAATTTTGAAAATATTAATTTACCCAAGATAATATAGCTAAAGAATATCAAAACCAGGATCTTTCAAACTAGGCGAATGAGATTACAGATTCCCTGCCCTTAATCAGCTCCCCACATTGTCTTTTTAAGATAATATAATGATGTCTGTAAGAAAGAAAATAAGTAAAGAAATTTGATGAAGTTTAGAGACAGAATAGTAACATGCTATTGTGTAGTTGGAGAAGAAAAATTAAATGCCTAGTGGAATGAGGGAAACCTCCAAATGTGGAAATACTGACCCAGAATCTTTAGTATGGTGAAACTAACATATTTACAAAAATTTTATTTGGGATTTAAAGGTAGAGTTGCTTTACTATGGAGGGGAGGAAGTTAAAAATAATTCTTGGTATTAGGCACATAGAAGAAAGACGTTTCACTTTTTGTTTTATTTTGAATTCTTACAAAGAAGATGTATTTGTCCCTTTTTAATGATAATGAAAAGTAGTGACTACTATCAGAGAAAAATGTATAAAATTATTACTAAAATATTTACTAACTTGTTCATGTTTATATGGAATCTTCTGCTATATAATTATTTCCTTTTTCAATGAAACAAATATATTTATATACTTATCCAACATTAAACATTAAATAACTTCTTTTCATAGTCATGTACTAACTGTATAGAGTATTTACCCGGTGATCAAAGTATTAGGGATAGAGCAATGTAGAAGTCAGAGAAGACACTCCCAAAAGGTACTGGAATTCTAGTTGGGGAGATCAAAAGGAATAAAACAATAAATGCATAGGACAATTCAGGCTGTGATTAGATTGTGATATACACAAAATATATAGGGTGACAGTATAAAGATTTAGAGACAACGGACTAGTGGAAATGGGAACAAAAAGAAACATACAATTTTAATAGAAAGTGGGACCATAAGAACTAAATGACTAATGAAATATAAAATTAAAGGAACAGGAGGATCTATGTGTATCTCCTAGGATTTGAAGTTTACTTAAGGTTGGTGGTGGACCTACTCTTTAAAGATTTGAGAAAGGCCATGGGAGGAAAAGCTAAGGGGTAGAAAAGAAAAATCAAAGTTCTCTGAACATAAAATGCCATTAGATAGGAAAGTTGAAATTTTGAGTAAAAAGATTTACAACACTGAAGCAAAAGGAAAAGGTCAAAGTTAAATTGTAAGCCCAGGATTTATATTTAAATACATTCCATTTAAAAATAATTATTTGGATGAGAACAGCTAAAGTATAGCTAAGTCTATGTGGGGATGTAGATAGGTGGTTATACAAAACACTTTTATATACTTCTAGTTTTGATAAGGAATTTCTCAGGATTCACTTCTGGATTCTCTCTATCCTTTGATCATTCCTCTTCAAGGAAATAATATGTCTGGGTTATAAATTAGAAAGACTGGGTAAATTAATCTCATCTCCAACACCTCCATTCTCTTGGGAGTATGACTGTCAACAGGAGTTTTTCTCTGTTTCTTCATTATGTATTTTTTTTTTATTTTGTTAGAACTTTTTAAAAAGATTTCATTTTTTTGAGAGAGAGCATGCTAGCACAAGCAGGGGGACGGAAGGCAGGGGGAGTTGCAGAGGGAGGAGCAGGTTCCCTGCTTGGCAGGGAGCCTGATGTGGAGCTTGATCCCAGGACCTTGAGATCATGACCTGAGCTGAAGGCCATTGTTCAACCACTGAGCCACCCAGGTGCCCACTTTCTGTTGTAGTTTACTATTTGTTCAGGCCCACTTGAAGAAGGAGTACAACTGTTTATTAAGGAGAATTTTAGAAATCTTCAGCATCAGAACTGACTCTCTAAAGCTAAAAAGCTTATAAGTGAGTCAGAAAAATGAAGCATGAACACAAAAGAAGATAAAAGTATACACCCAGGACTTGCGGGAAAGATGTTTTTTTTGACAAGGAACTGGGTCACATGATAAATCTTGGAAATTCTCAGCTAGATAAATACCATAATTAAAAAAAAATACCATAATTGACTGGGTTAATGGCCCTGGGACAAAAATTGGGGATAGCATGGAAGAATGGGAGTGTCTACATTGGCAAAGTGTGGTAAGATGAAAGAAGCCATTTAGAAAGGTATGTCAGGTAAATATAAAGTATGTATCTTGGCTCTGTGATTTTCATCTTTGCTTTTCCTCCCTCTACCTCTTCATCATACAACTGAAGATAAAAAAGAGGCTACTTTCTTTTTTAACTATATTTTTTTTTCCAATTATCTAGTAACACTAAAGACAGTTATTTAAAGCAAGACATATTAGGGGTCTGGGTGGCTCAGTCGATGAAGCGTCTGCCTTTGGCTCAGGTCATGATCCCAGGGAGCTGGGATTGAGCCTGTGTAGGGCTCCCTGCTCACTGGGGAGTCTGCTGCTCCCTCTTCCTCTGCCCCTCCCTCCTGCTCATGGTCTCTTTCTCAAATAAAATCTTAAAAAAATAAAGCAAGACATATTAGACTTATGGTAATCTTGTCTCTAGTTACCTTTTCAATTTTTTCCCCCTGGCATTCTCCTTTTCATTCTTTTATTTGTTTTATTCATTCATTCATTCATTCATTGAGTAGTGAAATAGCCAGTGTTCGTTCATTCAGTAGTTACTGAACATCAGCTATCTCTTGGTTCTGCTGACAGCTTAGTGAGGAAGACACAGGCAGCTTGTACCCTTGAGAAATCACAATCAGAGAAGATAAACAAATTATTTCGAATAATCTATAATGGCTGTGCTATCTAGGTACCATGAAGTGAGAACATTAGTCTTGAATACAGAAGATTGTTCAGTTCCACTGAACATGGGTTATTTATTTATCATTCATAAAATACCTTTATTTATGAAATGTGCCAGGAATTGTGCTTAGCTTTCTTTGTAATTACATATAACTTCACAGAAAGCAGAAATTCTTACAAGGTAAAGCTTTTAAAAATAATTAGATGCTCAATATCAGTATATACACAAAGATCACCTCAATTTTAGACACTAGTTTGTGAAATTTCTAATTAAAATTTCTCAAGAAAACAGTATATAGACGTAGTGTCTGTTTGGGTTAACGTTCCTATTTTCACTGAACAAGAACATATCCTAGTACTAGATACTTTAATTAAAAAAAAAAGATGTAATGGTCATTTAAAAATATCAAATAGCAAAGTGAGCATCTTTTCCTTTTATCTATTCAGCCTTTTCCAAAATAAGATCGTAAAGATGTTGTCACTGTGAACTACGGAACATGCGGTATTGAGATGGAGGAAACACTTGTCTTCCAACACCAATTCCTGCGGTGTTCCACTTCTTAAGATCTATTTGTATTTGTTAAAAAGGACAGAACTTGAATTTAAGGGAATAAAAGCCCCTAGTTAAGAACTATTGTGAGAATACTGCCCAATTAGTGAACATTTCACTCAGATCCCTTCACAAAGGAAGCTCTTCTATCCAAAAGGTATTTGATTTGATATAGGAAAGTACATTTATTTTAGGAAAGGGAAGGAAGAAACCCTAAATGTAATAACTTAATTAGTCTATGCATATTGTTCTTCTTTCCTTCCTTCCTTTCTTTTCTTTCTTTCCTCTTCATTCCCTTCCATTAGACTACAATACACATGCACACACACACACATACACACACACGGTGGCAAATGAGTTGTTGATTTATTATATACTTATTTTGTACTTCTATTGAAGAATGGAAAACAAGTTTTATATTTTTCATCCAACCACTCACTCCCATTCCTCACCAACCCCACTCAACCAGAAAGCAAGGAAGCAAGACTCTGAGAAGTTTTTTGTTTTGGAAAATGAACAAGCTTAGATTCAGAACCAAATAATTTAACATGTACATTTGTTACCTGCCAAGTGGGCAGACTAAAGTTGATACAGTATGGAGGGAGCTTCCCATGATAGTAAGAAATGTCTGAGTTGGGGGTGATATCAGTGCTTGACAATAAACTGTGAACCATTTCTGTGAATACCCAGAGAAGTTCAGGTCTCCTAATATCGAGGTAGTGAGTTGTCAAGAATCTAAACAGGATGCTTGGATTGGTCCAGTGAATATCCAGGTTGGAATCACAATGGTTGGATGTTTAGATTTTCTTGTTCTGTTTTTGCTCAGTCCACACAAAATTTCTTCATATATTTGTGGCACTGTAGTTAAATGGAAGAGCTACACATAGCATGGATGAGATTGAATTTCTCAGAATCTTGTACAGTGAGTACAGAAGCACTTTTCACTTGATTCACAGCACTTAAAGGAAGGTGACAGGAGAGGTGGAATGCGTTCATTTTCCTCCTGCATTCAATTTTTCCCATAAGGCTTTATCATACATTGGGTTTCAAAAATAAGTGAGCCTCAGGTTGGGGAAATTTTGAGTTTCAGAACAGGAAATCCTTCTTACTGAGAATTTCATGAATAAAACCAACAAAATTAAACGGGCTAAGAGAAGAAATTAAATTTAATCTGTCCTTTATACTCACTGTACACTTAATTATAAATTAACATAAAAATCTACAAATTATCTGATTTATCTTTAGGTGAAATTACAAGAAAATAGAAATCACAAGTCATAATAGTATTTAGTTTAGAAAATAAATTTGTTCATAAAAGGCTTGGAATTTATACTGTCAAAATGTAGGTAGAGACAATTAGGTAATATTTACATACCCGTTACCTCAGAGGCTCCAGGAATAAAGACTATTAATTAGATTGGGCAAATGTTTTACTTGAGTTAAAAAGCATACCCCCACATTTGTAATCATGTTTATAGTTCTTTCAGTGTTTCTAAAGTAATGGAATGAATGTCTTTGAGATATGGAACAGGTCATTGAGATTACCACTTGAACTGTGAAGAGTTTGTTTTAATCTTTTACCCACAAAGTTTGTAAAAGGCATTTGTTTTAGGAATTGCATTTGTTATGTTTACAATGGAAAGTTTTATTTGTTTAAATGCTATGAGGATGTAGATATACTCACTCAAACTATAAAATGAACCCATTAGGCTTATGAAAATTAATTTAAAATTTAAAACCTCAACAGCTCTGTGTTTATTAATTCCACATCTATAAATATGGCATTAAATCTCTCACTAGTAAGAAAACAGTCTTGGTTTTCTCCTCAAGAGCCCATTTGTTCTAAATATTAACTTTGCAAATTTAATTAATTCTCCACACAAGGCAAAACCCTGTTCCTCTCACAATGTGAGGAAATAAATTAACCTCATCCTTAGGACTTGCACTTAATCCTTTGTAAGAGATATATTTATTTATTTTAGAGAGAGAGAGAGAGAGAGGGAGAGCGCATGCACACATTGGGTGGAGGGCAGAGGGAAAGAGAATCTCAAGCAGACTATATGCTTAGTATGGAGTCAATGTAGGGCTCAATCTCACTAGCATGAGATCATGACCTGAGCTGAAGCCAAGTCGACGCTTAATCCACTGTGCCACAGACCTGTGGACTTGCACTCTATGTGGTTCAATCCTAAACCAGTTTCAGCTATGGCACCAATTATGAAGAATGGGTCTTCCACAGCAGAGGGGAATATGTGATCCAGCAGGTGTTCTACTCCAATGGGTTTCAGAGTGTGGTGTGCAGACCAGCATCATCGTGATCACCTATTGACATGTTAGAAAAGCAGATTTGGGAACCTCACTCTGGACATACTGAATCAGATAATTCTAACTTGCATTGAGTTGAATAACCACTACTCCAATTAGCAAATTGCACCATTCCCCATCATTGGCAAATGTGCTTTTATGGCTTTTCCTCATTTATACACACACACACACACACATACACACACACACATACATAATATAAAAGCATTCATAGCTGCTCAGTCAACCCATGCTTTGATTTTCTCATAATGTGTAGGAATAGAAAGTAGTTTCTCCACAAAAACATCTTTGACTCCACATTCACCTGCATTCTATAAAGGCAATGTGGCTTCATCAAAAATATGTACATAAAAATCTCCAGGGTGAAAGACCTATCTAGAGACATTTTTATTCTGCTTAGTTTACAGCCAAGACATCAGCATCTTATGAGTCTTATATGCCAGAAGATCTGGCAAGGCAACAAATTCATTTCCCTGAGTGTTTCTGTTTGATACACTTAAAAAGCACCACAGGTAAAGAATAGAAGTGCCTATGTGAGCACATTTCCTCGGCAGCTGATGTTAATGTTTAATTCACTTCTGGGGAAGAATGATGACAAATATGAGGCTCTAATTGAATAGACACACAGCTGCTTTTAATATTATACAATTAAGATCCTGTCAACAAAATGATTATTTTCTTTTTTTCTAAGAAAATTACAGAAAATCTGAATATATCTGAGACATACATAGTGTTGTATGGTTAAAAAACTGAACTACTTGACACTATATAATCTATTTCTGTGAACAGAATGTGAGTTTCATGGTAGTAGAGATGTCGTCTCTCTTTTTCACCCTGGATGTGTGCTTCACTTCTAGAATTTGATAAAAAATAATAAAAAATAAAAATAATGTTTAAAAAATCCTAAATAAATGAAAACAACAACTGAGGACCAGGGATCTGTATAAATCTTAAATAATATTTCTGTTCATAGCTTTTGTTTCTTTAGTTGTAGAGAAAGGCAAAGACAAATGTAAAATTAGTGTCCAAATGGAAATGGCCAGACCACATAGGAAAACAGAACTCTGACTCACAATCTGCTGCAACAAGAAAGAAAGCTAAGCCACACTCTACATAGTGGTTAAATGACTCCAAATTGTCAGAATTTACTGCCAGTTTCCCTAATCTTTGCTTCCTCTTTCAACTAAGGATCAACCAGAGAGAACCAAATAGACTCCTTCAATCAATCACATTGGATGCCTGGCTTCTGGCTAGCCCCCCTCCAGCTTCCCCATGGCAATGATTCCAATTAGGGAATACTTAAAGCCTTCACTTTTTCTACTATAAAACTGTTATACTCCCCTGTTCATATTTGAGTCTCTCAAAAGCGATGGTGGCTGACTTCCTTGCTATAACAAGCTATGAATAAGCAACATTTGTTTGTTCTAAAGTGGGTGACCTTCCCTTCTTTCTGTACAAGCAAGTCTGTAATACTAGAGGCTATGACCTCCAAGGAGGAATTTGCATCAGCCTATAGGCATTTTTTTTCAAATCCAGGTTATAAAATCTTGAAGACTCAGTGAAGACCATGAGAGCCGCATTAAAAAAGTACTAAAATTTTGGGGTGCCTAGGTGGCTCAATAAGTTAAGTGCCTGACTCTTGGTTTTGGCTCAAGTCATGATCTCAGGGTTGTGAAATTGAGCCGTGTGGAGGCTCTGCACTCTGCAGAGTCTGCTTGAGTTTCTTTCCCCCTCCTTCTCATTCCCCCTCTGCTCTTTCCCCTGCCCATGCTCTTTCTTTCTAAAATAAATAAAATAAAAGAAATAGTACTAAGATTTTAATTGAAGATGGAAAGGAGAGGTTGTGTTAGCAATGGATTGAAAAATCATAAATTTCAAGTGGGCTTTCCTAACTGGACATTACCATGTTGTCCAAATTTTTTCAAATGGCCACCTGTACTGCAGGGAATTAATCAGAAACTTCCAGACCCACTGTTACCCATTTTGGGACAGGAAAGCTTCAAAGAACACTGCTGAAGCTAAGGATATTATTTGATAGATTCATTATTCCAGAGACACACTAAAAGAAATGAGATAAATATATGTCCTCTACCACTGATATTCCAAAGGTAGAGGGGTAGGAAAGTCAAGTTCAAATGTACTCCCTGGGAACAAGGGGTAGTTATTCATGGAGTACTAAAACAACAAGAGAACTAAGTAAAAGTTGCTCTGATTTTGATTATTCCCATGCAATATTAATTTAAACAATGTCAGTGTTTTAAAAAAATGAAAGTCACTGGAAGCATAAGGGAGTTCATATTATTGTCGGTCTAAGTTGAAAACAATTGCTATGGTTACAGTAGAGGCTGAGTTTTAGTAATCTAGTATGTGAGCTGCATATTAAGACACTTTTATTATTTATTAACAAAAATTGAGTTACACATGAAAGTTACTTCAAATACCTCTCAGTTTTACAGGTGGACCCTTCACACATACAGGCTGAGTCAGACTCATGGTTGAGAATAATACTATAATTGTCAGGTTCTTTTTTTTAAGATTTATTTATTTATCTTTTATTTATTTATTTATTTATTTATTTATTTATTTATTTATTTATTTATTTATGATAGACAGAGAGAGAGAGAGACAGGAGGAGGGAGATGCAGGCTCCATGCCAGGAGCCTGACGTGGGACTCGATCCCGGGACTCCAGGATTGCACCCTGGGCCAAAGGCAGGCACTAAACCTCTGAGCCACCCAGGCATCCCCCTAATTGTCAGGTTCTTCAAGCTCAATTCAGTGTATATGTATGTGTGTGTGTGTATATATATATATATATATACTGTATATACACACACACACGCACGCACACACACAAATATCTCTAATGGATCCTAAAATCTAAATCATCCTAAATACCACATCCTATATTTAAATGGGAGGTTTGGAATATTTGGAAATGAAACGTTAGAACTTGATTCACTTGAATTCTGTCATTTTATGTTACTACTTGGTTTTTTAATTTGTGTGAAAAATTGAAAACATTCATCTTTGCCTGGGTGGAGTTACACTGCCCTTGCCAGGGGGCCAGGCTCAGTGTAAGCAGTTCTAGATTCCTCTATGTGGCTTTTGTTCTCAGAAGTTTTTTTGTGCTGTTTTAGAGGATGGAAATAAAAATGGTGACACCCTAGTCCCTAGCCTTGGAGCTGAAAGATCACAACTCCCACTCTTGAGTATGCCCTCAGGAAAAGCAGTCAATCACTGTCATCTCTCTGGTTTCCATCCACACTTTATGTCCACCCAGCCTGTGACCAAGCATTCTTTTTTTAATCTCAGGCACTCGACTCCATTTCAGGTATCCAAATTTTGCAGAGTCCTGCACAGTGCACCTGCATGGCTCCTCCCAGGAGAGGGAGGGAGGGTGTTCACCATTATTCTGCTACCTGTTAGGCCCCTGCTCAGAGAGTAGTCACTTGTTCATGCCATAGTTCATGATTAATGGCAACAGCAGCTGAAAGCCCACTCTGAGCTCACTGATTGCAGCTGGCTTCCCCCCTCTTATGCGTGGGAATTGTGCCCCACTCAGACACCCCTGCTCTTCCTGTGACCCCAGGGATCCTGAGACCACACTGTCCCACCTAGGATTGTCTTGCTTTGTCACCTGAGCACCTTTTGGGCAGGGACATCCCTCACCCAAGCAGAATTACAAAAGTTCTGGTTTTGTAATCTGATGCTATATCACTTTTTGGAAGGGGGCTTACAGATGCTCCCTCCCCCCCCACAATTTATCTTCTGATCTATCACCTCAGAGTCACTTCTCTAAGCCTCCTACCTTGTAAAACGTGGTTACTTTTCTATTTGTAGATCTGCAGCATCTCTCAGATCTCTGGTTGAGTTCACAGGTGTTAAGAAATGACTTGATAGCTATCTAGCTGAATTCCAGGGACCAGATGAGATTAGGGTCCCTTACCCCTCTGCCATCTTCAAAGAATAATTGCTATAGACCCCTCCCCCAGAAGATCAGCAAGAGCATCCAGTTAAGACAAAGTTTACTGATCACACAGAACTGCAAAACTCCAACAATAGGGAAAAATAGTATATAGAATTCATCTTTTTTTTTCTCTTGATTCTTTAGTCTTGCAATTTTTTTTCTTTTTCCTTTTCAAATAATTTTTTATTTTATTAACTCTTTTTAAGTCTTTTTAAATTTTCATTTTGCAGTTACATTCTATCCTTTCATCACATGTAATATCTATACTATATATAGTTATATATAATTATTATAATTATGTATATATAAGTATTTTCTTTCTTTACAATTTTGGGATGTAGTTTTCTAACAGACCAAAATACACTCAGGATCTAATGTACTACACTGTTTTGTTCACCTTTCTGATTATGTTCTCTCCTCTTTTTTTTTCCTTGTTGGTTTCTGGTTTATTTTGTTTAATGTGTAATTCTCTGAGGCCATTGTGGCTATTTTAGAATTTTGTTCTCATTCATCTATTCTTCTCTGGACAGAATGACAAGACACAAAAACTTGCCTCAAAAAAGAGAACAAGAGGTAGTACTGAACACCAGGGGCCTAATCAGTATGGCTAAAAGTAAGATGATGGAACTAGAATTCAGAATAAATTATAAAGATACTAGCAGGGCTTGGGGAAAAAATAGACACTAGAGAATCCCTTTCTGAAGAAATAACTAAAATCTAATCAGGTCAAAATTCAAAAAGGCTATTAATGAGAAGCAATAACAAAAATTGAGGCTCTAATGGCTAGGATAAATGAGGAAGAAGAGAGAATTAATGATACAGAAGACAAAATGATGGAGAATAAAGAAGCTGAGAAAAAGAAAGATAAACAACTATTAGATCGTGAGGGGATAATTTGAGAAATAAGTGATACCATAAAGTAAAACAATATTAGAATAATTGGGATCCCAGAAGAAGAGGAAAAGAGAGAGGGGTAGAAGGTGTATTGGAGAAAATTATAGCAGAGAACTTCCCTAATCTGGGGAAGGAGGCACAGAGGACCCTCCCCACACACACACACACTGAGAACCCTGCTCAAAATCAATAAATGAGGTCAACACCCAGACATGAAATTGTGAAACTTGAAAATCTCAGAGACAAAGAGAAAATCCTGAAAACAGCTCAAGATAAGGGTAGAAACATACAAGGGTAGAAGCATAAGACTGGCACAAGACCTGTCCAAACACCTGGCTGCCCAGAAAGGACTGGCATGATGTATTCAGGGTGATCAGAAAAGCAACCAAGAATATTTTATCCAGCAAGGCTGTCATTCAGAATAGAAGGCAAGATAAAGAGCTTCCAGGACAAATAAAAACTAAAAGAACTTGTGATCAGTAAACCAGCCTGGCAGGAAATATTAAAGGGGATCCTTTAAGCAAAGAGAGAGCCCAAAAGTAACATAGAACAGAAAAGAACAGAGACAGTATACAGAAACAGTGATTTTTAGGTAATAAAATAGCACTAAATTCATCTTTCAATGATTACTCTGAATGTAAATGGGCTAAAGGCTCCAATCAAAAGACATAGGGTATCAGATTGGAAAAAAAAAGTAAAACCCATCAATATGCTGTTTATAAGAGAATCATTTTAGACCCAAAGACACCTCCAGATTGAAAGTGAGGGGGTGGAAAACCATTTGTCATGCTAATAGAGTTCAAAAGAAAGCTGGGGTAGCAATCCTTATATCAGACAAATTAGATTTTAAACCAAAGACTGTACTAAGAGATGAAGAAGGACACTATATCATTATTAAAGGGTCTATCCAACAAGAAGATCTAACAATTATAAATATTTATGCCCCTAACATGGGAGCAGCCAATTACACAAACCAATTAATAACAAAATTAAAGAAATACATTGATAATACAATAATAGTAGGGGACTTTAACCCCACTTACAGCAATAGACAGATCATCTAACCAGAAGATCAACAAGGAAACAAGGAGTTTAAATGACACACTGGACCAGATGGACTTCACAGATATATTCAGAGCATTCCATCCTAAAACATCAGAGTACACATTCTTCTCAAGTGCACATGGAACATTCTCCAGAATAGATCACATACTGGGTCACAAATCAAGTCTCACTCGTTACCAGAAGATTGAAATAATTTCCTATTTTCAGACCACAATGCTTTGAAACTTGAACTCAATCACAAGAGGAAATTTGGTAAGAACTCAAACACATGGGGGGTAAAGAGCATTCTACTAAAGAATGAACAGGTCAACCAGGAAATCAAAGAAGAATTTAAAAATTCATGAGAAAAATGAAAATGAAAACACAACTGTTCAAAACCTTTGGGATGCAGCAAAGGCAGTCCTAAGAGGGAAGTATATGGCAATACAGGCCTTTCTCAAAAAAACAAGAAAGGTCTCAAATACACAACCTAACTTCACACTTACAGGACCTGAAGGAAGGACAGTGAATAAAGTCTAAACCCAGTAGGAGAAGAGAATTAAGAGATTTGAGCAGAAATCAATGAAATAGAAACCAAGAGAACAGTAGAACAGATAAACCAAACTAGGAGCTTGTTCTTTGAAAGAATTAATAAGAACAATAACTCCCTGGCCAGACTTATCAAAATCAAAAGAGAAAGGACCCAGATTAATAAAATCATGAACAAAAGAGGTGAGATCACAACCAACACCAAAAAAATACAAAGAATTCTAAGAACATATTATGAGCAACTACATGCCAATGAATTAGTCAATCTGGAACAAATGGATGCATTCCTAGAGACTTATAACTACCAAAACTGAAACAAGAAATATAAAAGCTGAACAGACCCATAACCTGCAAAAAAATTGAAGAAGTAATCAAAAATCTCCCAACAAACAAGAATCCAGGGCCAGATGACTCCCAGAGGAATTCTACCGAACATTTAAAGAAGAATTAATATTTATTCTTCTGAAACTGTTTCAAAAAACAGAAATGGAAGGAAAACTTCCAAACTCTTCCCATAAGGCCAACATTACCTTGATCTCAAAATCAGACAAAGACCCCACCCAAATGGAGAATTACAGACAAATATCCCTGATGAACATGGATACAAAAATTCCCACCAAGATACTAGTCAATGGGATCCAACAGTATATTAAAAGGATTATTCACCATATCCAAGTGGGATTTATTCCTGGACTGCAAAGGTGGGTCGACATCTGCAAATTAATCATTGTGCTATATTACATTAATAAAAGGACAAGAGCCATATGATTCTCTCAATAGATGAAGAAAAAACATTTGACAAAATGCAGCATCCTTTCTTGACTAAAACTCTCCACAGCATAGGGCTGAGGGAACATACCTCAATATCATAAAAGCCATATAGGAAAGCCCACAGTGAATAACATCCTAATGGAGAAAAACTGAGAGTTTTTCCTTCAGAGTCAGGAACATGACAGGGAAATCCACTCTTGCTACTATTGTTCAACGTAATAATAGAAGTCCTAGCCTCAACAATTGGACAGCAAAAGGAAATAAAAAGCATCTGAATTGGCAAAGAAGAGGTCAAACACTCTGGAAAACAGTATGGAATTTCCTCCAGAAGTTGAAAACAGAGCTACCCTATGCCCCAGTATTGCTAGGGATTTACCCCAAAGATACAGATGTAGTGATCCAAAGGGGCACCTGCACCACAATGTTTGTAGCCAAACAATGAAAAAAGCCAAATGTCCATTGACAGATGAATGGATAAAGAAGATGTATATACACACAATGGAATATTACTCAGCCATCAAAAAAATGAAATCTTGCCATTTGTAATGAGGTAGATGGAACTACAGTGTATTATGCTAAGCAAAATAAGTCAGTCAGAGAAAGACAATCATCACATGATTTCACACATATGTGGAATTTAAGAAACAAAACAGAGGATCATAGGGGAAGGGAGGGAAAAATAAAATAAGACAAAATCAAAAAAGGAGACAAGCCATATGAGACTTAATCATAAGAAAGAAACAGGATTACTAGAGGGGAGGGGGGGGCAGGGTAACTGGGTGATGGACATTAAGGAGGGCACATGATATAATGAGCACTGGGTATTACATAAGACTAATGAGTGACTGACCTCTACCCTGTGAAACCAATAATACATTATAGTGTAATTAATTGAATTTAAATAAAAAAATGAAAAAAAAATTACATGTGAATAGTGAGATGAAGTACTTTTGTCTGGTAAATGTCCTGAAGCTAAAATATAAAATTCCCAGTTAAATTTAAACTTAGATAAACAGTGATTTTTTAAAATAATTATTATAAATATGCCTCTTGATATTTTAGGGAACATACTTATAATAAGAAAATATTTGTTATTTGTCAGAAATTCAAATTTTCATTTGCTGTATCTTTATTTTCTAAATCTACATTGGCAGTATTTTAGTTCATAAATGGCTTATCTTACTGAATTTGAAAACCTTTAAAGTAGAAATTCTTTTTAAAGTTTTACTTATTCTTAAAGAATGATTTAAGAAAAATATTACATCATTGGTATAATTTATTGGTTTCCAAAACTTATTAAAGTTAGTTTAGTATTATTATAATCTAGTTATTAAGTTACAGTTATTTTATAAAATATTACATGACTTCAAGGGATCAAAGTTCAAAATGTTAGATACATATTCCCCAGAATTATTAGACCCACTTATGTATAGTCAACTGATCTTTGACAAAGGAAACAAAGGCAGCATAATGGAGGAAAGACAGTTTTTAAATAAATAGTGCTAGAATAACTGGACATATACATGTAGGGGGAACAAAAGTATCTAGACACAAATCTGACAAAAAGTAACCCTTCAAAAAAATTAACTCAAAATGGATCATAGACCTAAATATAAAACAAAGAAATAGTAATAATCTTAGAAAATTACACAGGGGAAAACCTACATTATCTTGGATATGGGAGTGACTTGTAAGATAAAAACACTCAAGGCATCATCCATGGTAGAAATAAACGATGAGCTGGATTTATTAAAACTAAAAACTTTTGCTCTGCAAATGACAATGTCAGGAGAATGTGAAGACAAGTCAAGCCACAGACTGGGAGAAAGTATTTGCAGAAGACACATCTGACAATGGACTGTTACCTAAAATATACAAAAAACTCTTAAAACTCAACAATAAGAAAAAGAATCCCATTGAAAAATAGACCAAAACCCTTAACAGACAGCTCACCAAAAAAGTTGAACAGATGGCAAATAAACGTATGAAAAGATGTCCAACATCATATGCCATTAGGCAACTGCAAATTAAAATAACAAGGTACCACTGCAAACCTATTAGAATAGCCAAACTCCAAAACACTGACAATAACCCCATGCTGGGTAGGATGTAGAGCAACGGTTCAATCTCGTTTATTGCTGGTAGGAATTCAGAATGTACAGCCACTTTGGAAAATAGGTTTCCAAGCGTCTCACAAAACTAACCATATTCTTACAATATGATTCAACAATCACACTCCTTATAATTCAACTCAACTCAAAGTTGGAAATTTATGTCCAAACACCATATAACAATGTTTATGGCAGTGTTACTCATATTTGCCAATATGTGGAAGCAACCAAGATGTCCTTCAGGAGGGAAGTTATAAATAAACTTTTATAGATTTGGAAAATGGAGTATTATTTGGCATTAAAAAGAAATGAGCTATCGAGCCATGAAAGATATGGCAAAACCTTAAATGCATATTACTATGCGAAAGAAGCCAATCTAAAAAGGCTACCTACCACATCATTCAACTATATGATGTTTTGGAAAAGGCAAAATGGTGGTGACAGTAAAAAGATCAGTGGTTGCCAGGAGTTAGCAGGGAGGAGGGATAAACAGGCAGAGCATAGAAGATTTTTAGTGAAATGAAACTATTCTATGTATGGTACATACATCATCATGCATGTGTCCAAATCCGTAGACTATACAGCACCGCGTGAGGACCCTGATGTGATCTGTGGACTTTCAGTGATAGGATGTGTCCATTGAATTTAACAGATGTACCCCCGATGCAAAAGGTTAGGAATGAGGGTGGTTATAGGTGCATAGGTGATGGGGGATCAGGGCTGGCTGAGGACAAGGCCCAAGCTTGGGGCAGCCCATTGACAAGTCCTTGAAAAACAGGTAGAGGGACCTTCCTCTAGGGACTCAACTGCCTCGATGTTCATCCTTTGCTAAGGGCAGAAGGCAATCTTAGCCCGACCCCCAGGAGACTGTGAGTCTACTTTAACACATAAACATCCCTTTAGAAATTTCCTTTACCTCTTAACCCCCAAGGTACGTGTTGGCCATCATCCCCCAAGGACATGGCCCACCCACATCCATCCAAAGGGTCTCATGACTCAGGTTTTATTAGACGGTAACCAGTGCCTTTTATCCAACAATAGCCAGCCCCTTCCAGGTCCTGGAGACCTCGCTTACAACATTCCTTAGAGGTGATGCTGTCCTCAAACCCGTCCCAACTCCCAGGTACATCATCAGTCTCCCCTCCCAGGCCCGGGGCAGCAGCTCTTCCTGCCCACGGGTCCTGTCCCCGGGCTTTCATAAAACCACCACTTTGCACCAAGGAGTCTCAAGAACTCTTTCTTGGTCACCAGCTCTGGACCTCACCTATATTCCAGAACTTCAACATAGGGACAGAAATTATGTACTTTTCAGACAATTTTGCCTCAAACCTGAAACTGCTCTAAAAAATAGTTTATTAATTAAACAAATGTCAAATGTAAAGTGTAAAGAATGATGCTTTTGTCTCTTTTATACTACACATTTCATTTATTTTTTACTGGCACAATTACATATACATGACATTCAGGTCACTTTCTCATTTTCTTGTGGCCGTTATCCATTGCACTTCATGATTATTATAGAAAATTATTTTTATATAAAGGAAGGGGTATTAGGGTATCTGATGCAGCTGTCAAATCCACTACCTTCTCCAGTGGTCTTTACAATTCCGGGTTACTGAAGGTTTTATAGCAAGTCGTCTTTTACCTGCAACTGAATTCATACATTAGAACTTTTTCTCCATGCTGGAGACAAGCGTAGAAGGCAGAGATTAACATTTAGAATTCAATTTATCTCCCTACTGGTTCTTTTGTTTGCTCTTTCTTAAAATTTGGGCAGGGGGGTAGGTGGTGTAGGTTCCAAGTCATTCCTAACAACATTTTTTTTTTTTTTCTCCCCTGAATCCAGGCTGGTTTGAAATGTTTTTGGCAATATTCTTACCTTGGTGTTTGCTGATCTCACAAGACCTAAGTCCAAGAGATTTAAAAAGAGAGGTTGCTAAATTAAGATTTTTTTTTTCTAATAAGGACTAGGAAAAGACTATGTTTGCTTTTTAAATAAGTAAAAGAAAAATGTTTTGAAAGGAAAATGTCTTTGAAAACAAAGAGAATGGGATCCCTGGGTGGCTCAGCGGTTTGGCGCCTGCCTTTGGCCCAGGGCGCGATCCTGGAGACCCGGGATCGAATCCCACATCGGGCTCCCGGTGCATGGAGCCTGCTTCTCCCTCTGCCTATGTCTCTGCCTCTCTCTCTCTCTCTCTCTCTCTCTGTGTGACTATCATAAATAAATAAAAATTAAAAAAAAAAAAGAAAACAAAGAGAATACTCTGGCTATCTAACCGCATCACCTCTTCCTCAATGTCTTTCCAGTCCTTCTTTAGAAAATTGATTATTTGGATCAGGGCTCCAACCTTATGATCTAACTTAACCTTAATTAGTTCCTTAGAGGCTCCACCTCCAAATACAGCCTCACTGGGTATTAGGGCTTCAGCTAATGACCTTCAAGAGGACACAAGCATTTAGTCCATAACATGGGAGCTAGACTCAAATTGGGTCTGATAAAATTGAGTATCTCAAAATAGAATATTGAAACTACTCAGTACTCTTATGCACATCTTTCTCCGTAAGAACTAGAAATGCCAGTGGTCATAAATTAGTGTCACAAGCGTAGTAAGTACAGTGTGTAATGATTTTTTGTTGGCTCTTCTGCAAAATTGGCAAAAAGAATTTTTAAGATCCAGCTACATTTCCATTTGCTGGTGACAGTTTCTCCCATCTACTTTTTAAATAGCTCAATTGTATGAAGGTTACTTGGTATTCCTGTCCATGCCCAGCTGTGGGACCCTTGTTTCAAAAGATCCTGTGGCCTCGCCTTTTGGATTTAGAAGGCACTTGTTACAAATTTGCCTGGAAAAACTGACTGAAGGAGACCTCAAGTATGTGAGATGAGCGCCTCCCAGAGCTATATACTCCGGCATTTTATTTTTTTTTTAATTTTTTTCCGGCATTTTAGAATAAAGATCACTCCATCGCTTTAAAAGTTTCTTTAAAAATGTGAATTTTTATATTAATATTAAATAAGAATAGTTACCTATAAATACATTACTGTTTACATTTATTAAAGTAACCTATATGTACAGAAAAGCGCATTGGTGGAAAACTCTGTTTTCACAAACGTGAACATATTTCTGTAGCCAAAGCTGCAAAAGTCCCCTTCGGGTTTCCTTCCAGTCACTATACACCCAGCACCATTAAGGGTAACTGCTGTTTTAGTTTCAAAACACATGATTTAACCTGTTTTTATAACTTCTATCAATGGCTTTAGAGAATATGTGCTCTTTCAAGGCTTCTTTCAGGCAACATTTCTGAGATTCACAGATACTATTGTGCGTTATGAATCATCCATTCATATTGTTGAATCCATTGCATGACTAGCTCTTCAACTAATGAGTCTGGGAAACAAAGGGTTGTGGAAGGGGGATGGGTAAGAGGGTAAGGGTAACTAGGTGACTGGCATTAAGTAGGGCATTTGATGTGAGGTGCACTGGATATTATACTATCTGTTGGCAAATTGAATTTAGATTTTTTAAAAAAGGGATTTTCCAGATTTGGGCTATAAAATCCTCCTAAAGCATGACTTTTGGTTAAATTTGGTAGGGTCGAGTTCCATGCCAAAGGAATGCACGTATTCATCTTTAGGAGACGCTGTTAAACAGTTTCCCAGAAGAATTATACGAGACAATATTCCCACTAGTAGGGTAATAGAATTCTTGCTTCTCAGTATAATTGCAACTTCTCATACCTATCATTTTGAGCACTTATAATAGTTACTGTTCATTGAGTAGGCAATTTGCATAGATTATCAATAATCCTCGTAACAACCTTGCAGAGTACAATGTAGTTTTCACCTGGCAGATGAAGAAACTTATGTCAATAATGTTAATAATCTTCTCAAGGTCAAATAGCTGATAATATCTGTGCAAGGGCTCAAACTGAGGTTGTCTGACCATATTGTTTCATAATCTTAATATTATCATAATCCTATTAGAGAATTTAACAAGATAATGCCTATGATGGCCATCTGTAAACTTTAAAATTTAATCACTATTGTTGCTTCAATTTTTATAGTTTCTTACATATTTTATATGTTATCTGCATAGAAACCTTGCAAGAAAGGTATTATCATCTCTATTTTACAAATGAGGAAAATGAGATTATGCAGAGATAAGTAACTTTTATGAATTCATATTGAATGGCATGTCTACGAGTTCAGATTACATAGAGTATAGAATGTGAATCATTTGAGGACAGGAGCTCTTTTAATCACCACGACATCCCTAGTATGAGGAAGAATGTCCAATACGTAGGAAGCCCTCAATAAATATTTGATGAATGATTGAATAACTGCATATTAAAAGGACTAAAAAGAGATTATATAAACGTGTTTCTCAAACTAGCAAATACATAGGCACCTGAACCTCGGTGGTCTGTCTCAATCATTGGTGGAAGAAAAAAAAAAAAAAAAAGTCCCTCCTGGAGGAAGTGTATATTACCTTTATTATCAAGTTTCTAAGTGGAACTTTTTTCAAAAAAACAAAGAAAGGCACTTGCTGTCCGCAAGAAATGTGTATTGTGAAGTCAAAGACAATATTGAATCTAATACTACAACTTAACATCTGGGAAAGTTCTCTTATGGCCCCATTTAATATCTTCTAAGTACCTTCCAGGGACTAAAGAACATGCCATGTGCCAGGGATAACTGGTGGAAAAGGAAGACATAGTCCGTGTCCTTATAGACATGATAATTACAGTTACATAAATTCCTTGGGCCTCATTTCCCTAATCTCAAAGTTGAAGTGATGTTAATATTATCGAATATTATAATAACAGTAGTAGAGGATTCTGACTAATAAGAGAGTGCATCTATAAGATAAAACACGGACAGCTGCTTACAAAATAGAATGCCCAATTTGATTACTGTTTTTGATTGCGCATCATGAGCACCAATATACGGAATCACAAAAGACAGTGTGTTGGGTGTAGCATTACATTTGCATTTCGTTTTATGACCCTAACATCTATAAAGAGAAATATTCATTGATCCCTCTCTCACTTATTTATTGGAGTTACAATTACTTTTTACCCAATGAAACCCCAAGTTTTTTCTTTGTTGGCTTATCTAATTACTTATTTGTTATATTTTACAAAAGAGAATTGGTTTATCTTTGGAACAAAATGCTACTTCTTGGCTCTATAAGAGTATAAATGCATCTGCCTTTACAGGCACACCACCTAAAATCAGTATTTTCTAATGCCCCATATTCTTTAATAGGTAGTTCCCAATTATTCTCATTATGAATCCTCACTCTGCGGCCTGTTTTGCTTTTTCATCCAACAGGAAAGCTTCCAAATCTATAGTTTTCTCATGTAGACCTTTCAGGCCATTAGAGAAATTATTTATTTTTTCCCCACCCGTGCCATAAAAAGTGTTTTTCTTCTAGAGACTGCAGGTACTCAGGCAGCAGATAGTGGTGGAGGGATGGTTCTGCTCAATTTCGTTTAGGGGTTCCTGCAAAGTTCTGTTCTCTCTACTGAGCTCCTTGGCCCAAGAAATATCTACCTTGGCCCCTCCTTCAGTCTTGTTAGAAATTAGTCTGCTCAGAACACAGCAATGATTTCTAGGGCACTGCATAGCTATGCTCCACTAGCAAGAGTTCTGTTACCATACTGGCTTCAATATGAACAAATAATAACACCCCACTTATTCATCATTCACTTAGTGAAGGTATTGTTTGTGCCCGACTTTGTGCTAAATATTGGCACTATAAAATATGGCATAGCCCATTGCCTCTAAGATTACAAAACATCCCGTGCCTGTTGGTGCTACCAAGAGACACCTGTGTAATTTTATGGATGAGTTCTAAAAGGCCATCTTAGTTCAATCTTAGATTTCTTAACCTCCCAGAGGCCCTAATCAGAGCATATCTCTTTCTGAAGGAAAATGTTTTTATGTTTGTTTTCCATTCCCTTAACTGATTCACTACTGCCCATAGTCAACCTCTTTCAGATGATTTTATTTTGCTTGAAACCTCTCTATCTGGTCCACTTTCTCAAATTTGTTATTATTTCTCTTAACATTTTCTTCACAACATGTAGTACTTGTGGGATCACAATGGAAGTACTGAATAATCATCCATTTAAGCTTTATTTTAATTTTTCTGACACTTTCCATGTGAGATTATTATTATCATGATCATGATGGCAGAAAAATAATTAAACTAAGATTGTTACCCTGACAGGTGCTATTTCCTTTCTTTTTTTTCCCCAGTCATGGATTTTTTTTTCATTACGTTTTCAAATTCCAGTTAACCTACAGTGTTGTATTAGTTTTAAGTGTACTATATAGCAATTCAACAATTCTGTACATCACCCAGTGCTCATCATAATAAGTGTGTAATCCCCATCACCCATTTCACCCATGGCCCCTATCCACTTCTCCCCTGGTGAGCATCATTTTGTTCTCTGTTGTTAAGAGTCTGTTTTTTTTGTTTTTTTCTCTTTTTTTTTTTTCTTTCTCTGTTCATTTATTTTGAATCTTAAATTCCACCAATGGATTTTTATTGATAGGTTTTGTTCAATAACAAGCATTAGGACATATAAACAACTAAAATCCTGTGCATTGGGATCCCTGGGTGGTGCAGTGGTTTAGCGCCTGCCTTTGGCCCAGGGCGTGATCCTGGAGACCTGGGATCGAATCCCACGTCGGGCTCCCGTGCATGGAGCCTGCTTTTCCCTCTGCCTATGTCTCTGACTCTCTCTCTCTCTCTCTGTGTGTGACTATCATAAATAAATAAAAATTTAAAAAAAAAAATAAATAAATAAATAAAATCCTGTGCATTAATTAATAGATGTTGACTACTTTCATAAAACAGTGTATTTTTATTTTTTTTATAAATATACAATCTCCAAATCATTCAACGTTTATTATGAATAAATAATAATATAACCCTGTACCATATTCAAAGTATATATGAAAATATTCCTTTGTGTAATTCCTCTAAGATGCTCACAATGTAATAACTTACACATAAAGAGACAGGAAATAAAGAGGTCAGACATTTTGAGTACCTTTTCTGTTAATATAGCTATAACCAGCCATGAAACCCTGTATCCTAACTCCACATTTAGTGTAGTTTTCAGTAGACCAGAAGATATGAGTAAAGAGATAATTATATTTTGGGGGTTTTTTTGTTTGTTTTTTTTTGTTTTTTTTGTTTGTTTGTTTGTTTTGCTAATATTTACCTAACTCCTAGCTCAATAACCATGACATAGAAATGTGTTAATTCCTGTTTGTCTCACCTTTCCTTTTTTCCCTGTGCCTATGAAAGAGAAACTCTCTTGGTGTTCAGTAAACATTAGGGGACATTTTAAACATAAATTTTATCCTAATGCTAAGTAGATACTATTTGCAGAAGAAATGTGATATAAAGTTTAAGACAACTGAAGGAATGATTCAATATTCCACTAACAACTTTTGTATCAATAATAATAATAAAATAGTAATGCACTTAGATATGGATTATGAAATATCATTGCATTTTATGATACTTTTGTTAATTATAGGGGGTTGAATTTTTGTAAGACTTTCTAGGTAAAATGATCATTATATTCAGAATGCTCAAAGAGCTTAATTCAGTCATCCAGTTCCTTGCCACTGGAAGTTAAATTGAAATATTCTGTCCAGATGCAAGTCCAGTATTCCTTTTCTGCTATGCTTCTCTTTCACTTCGGAAACAGCTACAATGTCATTTAGGCAAAGAGGAAAGGTAAAAGATAGAAACAACTCTTATTCCACTTGCAATGGAGTATTTAAATGATGGTCAACCATCACTGCGGGTATTTGCATCTTACTTAGTATCTTGTACATATTGTTAAGTGTCTAACTGAAACTAAGAAACACAAATTCCTGTTAGTAGCCAAAGTTCAGCAACACAAAATTCATATCAAATCTCCTGAATTTATTCCTGGTATGAGATCTCTAGATTAGTGATCCAATGATGATCCAAGCAGCTGAACAGCAATAATTTTATCCTCAACATATCAAAAACACATTTAACTGCTTATTCAGTGATAATATAGGAAAATTTTTGAAGCAGTTGTTTTTAATTAATTCATACAACTAGGATTCTTTTTTCATTGAAATATAGTTAACATACAATGTTACACTAGTTTCAGGTGTACAACATAGTGATTCAATGAGTTATTATTTTTTTCTTAAGATTTAATATTTATTTATTCATGAGAGACAGAGGGGGCGGGCAGAGACACAGGCAGAGGGAGAAGCAGGCTCCATTCAGGGAGCCTGATGTGGGACTCAATCCCGGGTTTCCAGGATCAGGCCCTGGCCTGAAGGCAGCACTAAACCACTGAGCCACCCACGCTGCCCTCAATGAGTTTTTATGTCATTGTGTATCTAATAATTTTGAGTGATTAAAGTTTAAAAGATAATTTAAAAATTTTTATCAAAGTGTTATATAGAAAAGTCTTTTTTTTTTGTAACGTATGCAAATAAAAAGTTATATATGTGGGTAAATTGTTTTGTCCTTGGGTGTGATATTTTAATTCATCTTAGTGGCATGATCCCCTTTGAAAAGAAACTCTTAGCAATTATGTTAGAACAAAATTGTCAAGCACTTAAACATATTAATTAGTACAACTAATACTATAGAACTCATCAAAAACAAATTACAAGAAGAATAAATAATAAAATGAATAGTGAAAAATATCTAAAATATTTAATGTAAGTCATATGATTTTCATCAGCAATTTCCAAGAAGTAAATGGCAAAGATTGTAATAAGCCATGGGAAAAAAATAACCTTGCTTACTTAGCTTTGTTTTGGCTAGAATGTCTAAAACTATAGCCAAGAAGTCTTCTAGTGAGCTTGAGAAGAACCTGACTTCCAGCTAAACTAGCTCATGACTGAAATTGGAATGTTTGAGAAAATTCAAGGGACCTGGCTATGATCCCCTTTGAATTTAGGAAATCATTAGGAGCATAGCCACCGAGCTCATAGAAAGGTTAGTCATCCAATTTGTGCCCTAGGTTCATTTGTGGTTATGTATGAGTATCTAACATTCCAGAAATAATATTTGGATTTTATTTCTAAATTTTTTGTCATTTGCATAGCTTTGATTTTGACCAAAACATTTCTGTACAGATCAGATAGTGTAAGGCACCAACATCCCACTTGGAGATGAGATTACTAGAGTGTCACCATAATAGCTAGCTTGGTTCCAGTCCCCTTGGCAGGAAGATGTCATGAAGGCATATGCTACATAGGGAGAAGATGCTACTTCTGTCATTTTTACTCTCTTCTCCACAAATTTCCTGGCAAGAGAAATATCACAATTGAGGAGGAAGAGAAAGAATCCATTGCACAGAATTTTTCTTTTGTGCAGTCTTATATGGCATTATATATATATATATAATCTCTTGTTACACATGTAGAAAGAACGTTTCATTAGGTGAGAAATAGTCTACACATTCTGGGAAATTTCTTGGCAATTCTTACAGAGGTGAGGCAAAAGTCATAAAGATCAAAACTGAAAAATTGAACAAAGTGGTAAGGGCTGATAAATAAAATCAACACCTAAACCTAATCTGTGAAAAATTAGCTTTTCCACTCAGTCATTGACCCCACTACGGACAGAAATGCTCAGGAATCTTCAGATAAAATAATTACATGCAAAATTCTAGTTAGAGTGAAGAAAAACTGTTCTCAGATTAATATTATTAAAGAGGTCTACAGACCTGAATAAAATCAGGCAAAAACGTGGGTTTTTGCTATTATGTAACTTACATCATGGTCCAAAAGGACCAGACCTATGTTAAGGTCAATCTTCATGATTGTTGGAGAGCAATTGTGCTAACCTAACAAGTACAGCCTTGGGGAAACTTCAGAATCTCAAGAACCCACTCCAGTCATTTCTTCTGCTTTATTTTCATAGCTCTCAGTTATTTGGACTTTTTTTTTTGTCTTTTTTTTTTCTTGGTACCAGAATATCCTTGTACTTACCTTTGCCTGTTCATTCTCAGGCACACTGAGCTGACGGATATAATCCACGTCTTAGCTTTCTTGCTCTCTCCAAAAGTAACCACATAGCATCTTCCTGACTTTCCCTAGTTTAAAAAAAATACATGAGCCTTCCAGATGTGTGATGAGGGCAAAAGCATCATTTTTGAATTGCCACAAATTTCCCAGAGAATAAGATAGACCAAATAAGATACTAAACAACAATAGCAACATGAAAATGATACCCTCAATAAAACCTGAGAGCAGAAAATCCTGGTAAACTTCACGACGTGGGTGGTATGACCAACCTGAGATCAGAACATCTAGCAGATCTAGCAGGCATCAGAGGGAAGTGAAAAGAGGTTGTTGATGGACCCTACACACTAAAAAAAAAAAAAAAAAAAAAAACAAAAACAAAAAAACAGATACATCCCAAAATAAAGGGATGTTTCTTCCCATTCTGAGTAGAACCTTGGGGGGGTGGACTGAAAGTCAGTCAGTGAAATTGTGAAAATCCCTTACAGATTCTAACCTGGTGATGAGTATGAATACCATACAATTTAAAAAAGAAAAACTGTATGCATGGATATATGAGAATATATGAGCGTTTATAGTATTGTGTTGGTATAAGCTCCTATGACCCTCTGAAGTATCCATCAGATACTCTTTTAAAATGACAGAGCCTACTCATGAGGGAATATACTGAAAATAGAAAACAAATTGAGCATGAAAAGAACACTAGGTCAAGAGAAATAGAAGTTGAAGGAAGTTGTGGAGGTTAGCAGATGAATCAATTTTTGTTAGCAAGAAAATTCAAAAGCCCAGACAAGAGAAAAAAAAAAATCTAAATAGAGTAAATTCAACATTGAGACACATTACTTTGTAAATGAGCTTCATATATCCTCCAAAATAAAAACCAAAAGAATGTCCTGAGTATAGATTTTTTCACAAAGGGATTTTTCTAAACCCTCAAGGATCACAGAGTCACTGTGATCTTAAAACTGCTTCAGATCAGAATTCCTTTTATGAAGTGAATATAGCTTTGTTATCAAGTCCTAATCAACATTTAATTGAAAAATAAAACCAGAAATCTCAAGTATGAATATCAGTATGAAAATCTTAAACACAGGTTAGCAAATATCTTACAACAGTGAACAAGAAAATATATCATAATCCAGTGAGATTCTTTAAAAAAAAAGATTTTATTTATTTATTTATTTGTTTGTTTGTTTGTTTATTTATTTATTTATTTATTCATGAGAGACACAGAGCGAAAGAGGCAGAGACATAGGGAGAGGGAGGAGCAGGGTCCCCGCAAGAAGCCCAATGCAGGACTCCATCCTGGGATCCCAGGATCATGACCTGAGCTGAAGGCAGATGCTCAACCACTGAGCCACCCAGGTGTCTCAATCCAGTGAGATTCATTTCAAGAATGCAAGGGTGAAAAAAAAAAAAAAAAAAAAAAAGGCAAGTTGTTTCAATGAGTGCATCTATTATTATAATTTATCATATTATAGATCTAAGAAGAAAAATATAGATGCTGAAAGGGCTTTTGACAAAAATCAAGCATATCTATATTAAAAAATAGTAAAACGAAACTTCTAGATTTAAAATTATTATTAATCCAACCATCTGTATTTCAATTAATGCATACTAGTAGCATTTCTTCTAAAGTGAGGGGAAAGAAAAGGATACCTGGTGTTGCTCCTACTTTTAAACAAATGGTCAATGTGTCTATATAAGAGAAAGCAATCCTAAACCCAAGAATTAGGAAGAGGCAAAACTATATTGCAACTGCTATGATTTTGTGTTTGTGTGTATGTGTGTCTATAAAATGTCCAAGAATACCCAATGAAAGGCTGCAAATGGTAACAGAATTGGCAGAGTTGGTAAAGGAGTAGGATAATAGAATTCATATAGAGGAAGCTAAAAGTAAGCTTTTTATATTTAAGAAAAATATTTTTTAGGTAAACAAAGAAGACCTATTTATACTATCAGTAAAATAAAAAATACCTAACAAAATTCAAATGAAATTTGCAAGTGTTGTATGAAGAAAGTATTAAAACAATTCTAAGAGTGACAAAATAGAATTGAACAAATGAAAGGATATTTTTGGATAGATCCAACATGAAAAACATCAATTCTACTTAACATACAGTCAATTAAAAAAAAAAAAAACATACAGTCAATTTTATGTGATTTGTGTCAAATAACCAACATTTCCCCCCCCAAAGGTGGACAAATTGATTAATTCTCATGGAAAAATAAACAAGATTGAAGAATGAGAAAATAAGTCAAAAGATTAGGGTGCTACGCAAACACAGTGTTAAAATGTGAAGTTTGTATAATTTAATCCCTGTGACATCAGTGATTGAACAGATAGAATGATGTGAAGAATAGGATGTCCAAAAAGACACACACACACACACACAGAAATTTGACATATGGTAAAACTAGTATCTCAAATCATGTGATGAGTGGTTACTTTCATAAAGCAATGGATAATTGAGAAGCCATTTGGAAAATTCACAAACTGCAACCTGAACTTCACATTGTGCAGCAGAATATAGATTAGAGATTTAAATGTGGACATTCAACGCTATACCTACTAGAAAGAATGGTTGATTCCCATCATAGTCTTGGAGTTGTGGGAACCTCCATATGATCTAAAATATAGAATGAATAAGAGAAAAAAATAAAACTGGATAAAATTTTAAAACATGCAAGGACATTTATACCATAAGCAGAATTAAAAGACAAAAGACTATGAGAGTGGAGGGAAGATATTTACAATTTATACACAGAGACAAATCTCTTCCATGCCGCTATTATCTAGAAAACAAGATTTGTTTAATAAAAACAAGCTAAATATGCAAGAAGGCATTTCACAAAGGAGGAAAGGAATATTTCTTTCCTCCTTTGTGAATCAGATAAGTTCAAATTGCATAAGAAACAATCCAAATGCTCCTAATAAAGACTCCAGTTATTGGACTTGGGGTCACATTAATGCACTATGGCTTCATCTTAATTATATCTCCAAACACTCTACTTCCAGAAAAGGTCAGATTCTGAGATTCTGGGTGGCTATAGCTGGGGGATGGTAGGGCATTATTCAACTCAAGATAAGATAGATGGATTTATCAAATTCTAATATTCTAACATCATCATGAATTCCTTGCACCTTTACTTTTTCTCTTTTTTAATTGAAACTACTGTTTGGGAGAAGCCAAAATAAGTAGTAATCCATTCAAATATTTTTGTTTTCCTTGAACCATACAATGTTAGGACATTTCCTAATAATATCTCCTGCAGTTACTATGAGTTGGTCATTACCAGGCTGATTGAGTGGCCCATCAAAATCAATGCTTTCATATTTGCTTTGAACTTAAATTTAAAATTAAAATCAGGTTGCAGGTAGAAAATTAACACTTAAATAAATTCATTGAGAATGAACTATTTGTTGTAATTGATCTACAAAGAAAAAGTCCAAATCCTACCACTTTTCCTAACTATAGTAGTCATGATGCTTTTGGATTTGAGTAACTGAATTCCACCCCCTAACATAACTAGCACACACATTTCATCATTTCACATACTGTCAGGAAGTAGATGTTTCCATGTAGTCAAACTCCCACCCTCTCACACTGCCCACGCAGCCCACGGAATCTAGGCTCATTAGTTTTCTACCCTGACATATTTTGTATCTTGTAAATGGCTTCTACAATTCCAGACATAATATTCTCATAAAGGATCATCTAAACTTGGAAGAAAGGGATGAAGTTGCACTTGTACTTTTTACTTGCCAATGTATCTTGTTTTTCATGGAGAATTAAATTTTTCAAGGAAATATCTGAGCAAATTTCCTTTGTATGGCATTGAACAGTACACCACATGTCCATCCCTAAATAAACTGCTGGGAAGTAAAACAAGACCACTTTGACTTTCTTATATCAATCCTGATTTAGTCCCTGGGACAGGTTGCATGGCCACCAAATGTGGGATTCTATAAATGAAGACGGTGAGGATGGTACTTGTTAGATAGGTAACCCACTCCCTAGATGTGAGGTATCTTCCATTCTAACACATAATTATCCTTCTAAAAATGATGATTTTAATTTCTCAAAAATCTCAGGGCAAATAATACTTCATCACAGAGGAAATAATTAAGTGGACATCTTTTTCTGTTGGGTCATAAGGTTAAAAACTCCATGGACTGGAAAATAATATATCTTTCAAACTTTCCTTGGGAAGATATTTGGTATCCACTAGGAAGTGAGCTTTAAAAGTCAGAGATTTTTGTCACTTTTGTTCACTGATGCTCCCCAAGCCTTGCACTGTGCCTGGCATATAGTCCTTGCTCAAGGAATATTTGCTGATTATGTTGAATAACTAAATGGGTCTCTTTACATACAAAGAAGGAAGTGGAAAAAAAATAGAGCTTAAGAATTTGAAAAATCTCACATGCATTTCTCATGACCTCAGTGTAGGAATGTAGGAATCCTTGGATATATTTTTGCTCCCCAACTTGTTATGTTTTACTCTAAAAACAAAAGCAAAACCAAACACAAAATACATCTCAGAGAAGGATGTGACATCTCTGCTGTATCCTTCAAAGTATTCCCTGCTCTTGGTGGGTAGATTGATAGTAGAGTATAAAAACAGTGAAGATGCTGGGAATGAAAACGTCTTTAATATGCATTTGACTCATTTTTTTTTCTAGCTTTCCCCACCTAGTCTCACTAAGGGGTTCTTCTTATGTATTATTTATATCAGCTGTGTCATATTTTTAAACATATGGGACGACCTGATAGCTCCTATGGGAAAGTTAGACTGAGCATAGGGTTTTCAATTTTGAAAAGTAGTGAAAGACCCCAGACATCAATTAAAAAAAAAAGTATGATATTGAAATCAGTTTGCCAGTTCATTAGGGAACCAGAGACATTTCTCCTAGATTTTCTGATGTATAATAGAAATGCAAAAATTGGGATGAAAGTTTCATTTTGCATGTTGGGAATTGAAAACCCAAAGCAAAGATGGTTGCTGTCGTGTTGATGTTTCCTTGTTGTTGCTACTGCTGTTATGACTATTTTTATCATTACCAGTTTATAGGTAATTTAAAAATTCTTTGGATATCTTTTTTTTTAAATAAAAATAATCAGCAGCAACATGTTGGCCTGTCTCCGGGGGTATATGCATGAGAGAATGAACAGTGAGTGAGCATAGCCAAAATGTTGGAGGAGCAATTCAGGCATCCAGCAATCTGTTTTAACATTGACAAAGTAAGAGAGCATGACTCCAAGTTTGTTTTTCTGGGAAAGGTTTTTAACTGCAGAAATGAAAACAAGAATTAAATAATGCAGGCAAGTGTTGAGGGTAATAGGCATTTTAAAGCTGTAGTTGGAGTAAGTCTAGGCATGAAAGAAATCCTTACGGTACCACTTTCAGAATAATATGGGGGAGGAACTGGTCCTCAGATAGTGAGGAAAGGCCTGGGGCCGAGTGGGAAAAAATAGAGCTACCAGCCAAAAAAAAAAAAAAAAAAAAAAAATCTAGTGATTTATATTGTACAGCAAAGTGGCAGGTAATATTAACACCAAATCCATTGCAGCTATTATAAATATGGGAATAATTCATGTTTTCTCACCCATTAAATATGAGTATTCTGAAATTTAGAAACCTCCTACATCTATCTATTCTTAGTTCATCCATTAATTTTTCTGGTAAAAAAAAATAATTTTCAAAATTAAGATCTACAGTATGAGTTTATAGCTATTTTCTATCCCTGCTGCTCAATAGGGTAGCCGCAAACCACATGTGGCACTTACATATACATTTACATGACTTAATATTGGACAAAATTTAAAATTTAATTATATGGTTCCACTTGCCATCTTTCAGTGCTAAATAGTCGTATGTGGGCTGCCACACTATGGGATAGCATGGATATGGGACATTTTCATAATCACGGAAAATTCTATTGGATAGTCCTGCATATAAACAATAAGTTAATGCTAAAACATGAGTAGTCATGAACTTCAGTCTCCAAATCAAATATTCTTAAAACACTATTAGAAAGGATATTAGGATGAGGATAATATGCTTGGAGTAAGCAATTAACTTTTCTGAGAAATAAGAACCACTTTTGCTATTTTGTACCTAGGATGTAATGGGTATGAGTCCCCTCCTCTCCTCTCTGACTACACTTTCATTTCTTTCCCCTGTATTATACCCTATAGGTTCACAAAGAGGTTTATTATCCTGAACACTGACCCAAACTTCAATTTCTTTTTGATGAAAAGTTCCACCGTTCCTGTGTCCCTACACCCTCACTTTCTCCAGGAATTTTCTGTATCTAACCTGGGTCTTGGGTCTTCTAGAACCTTTGTCTCCTCTGGTTTGCCTGCCTTTTTAATTCCTATACTTCAGAATTGTTTTGCTCCAGGCGAATTTCTATTTTCTTTCACTACATCATCCTGATTTTTTCTAAAAAAATAATACTATGCTTCTTGGCACAGAGAGATAAATTAATTATATCATTAAATGTTATTGAGTGCCAACTGTAGAGAAGCACCCTAATGGAATATCCCCCATTCTAAGCAATGCTTAAGAAACCTATAAAGTCCTAAGAATTAACATTTTCACTTAAATATTCCCTAGCCTGATGCATTGTACTAAGTCCTCTCATCTAAACTTTAATGATGTGTCCTAAATTCTGTGGTCATTCCATATTGTTCCACATAATATCTGAATTCTTGATTGGTCACATATTATTTTCAAAAGCTTGAGTTCATACTATAAGGGATGACTTTTGTGTCCTTTGTGGCTCTTCACATGGTATCCTGTAACCATTAACTTGCTCTGACCAATAATTTTTTTTTATTGATAATAAAGTTGGGTTTGACTTACTATGAATATATCTCAATGTCACCATGCAACAAAAATTCCCTTGATGTTTAATCACAAACTGTGACGGTACCTCCATATGGGAAAATATTTAAGATTTCCTTAAGCCAGGGATGCTCATCTCTTCAACCAAACAGTGGAGCTGTTGGCTGATTCACAGGCAGCTCATCGCTGATGGCAGTTATTTCTCTTCTACCCATTTTCCTGCACCCCCAGCATTGTCAGCGCATGGCTGTTCTAGTAGCTTCGACACCTGTCGAATGGAGCATGCTCACCAGTCTCTGATTGTGGAGGGCGAACCAGTTCACACATCACTAAGTGATGCCACTAAACTCTTTCAAAATCTCTAGAGAATGGTGGCATGAATCAAGGGGGGGGGGTTATAGGTTTTCTTTACAAATGCTCTATTCCCTAAAAGGGACATTTCATTGTTGCCAGTCCTTCACTTTTGCTAATGTAAATAGAGTTAGGAGAAAGGTAGTCATGAGTACAGTTGATCCTCTAACTGAAATATCAGAAATCATTTTTTTATGGGAGTTCTGGTGTGAGAAATGGAGCAGCAAGAACTCTAAGATGGCTCCTGCCCTGTGACAACCTTGACTGCGTTATGTCACCTAGCAAAAGGGAGTTTGCAGGTATAATTGAGGTTCTTAATTGATGTTAAGACACACAGGTTATCAGAGTGATTTAATCTACACCCATGAGCCTCCTGATAGGAGAGCATTCTCTGGCAAGTCACAGAAGAGAAAGTCCGATAGATTTAAAGTGTGAGGGATTTGATGGGATGGAGAATGACTAGGAGGCAAGGATCTGAGGGCAAGTGATAGCATCTGAGAGCAGTCCCAGCAAGATATCCGGACGTCAGCCCTATAAGCACAAGTAATTGAATCCTGCTGATGAGGTGAACAAGCTCCACAGCGAATTCTTCCTTAGAGCTGAGGGCTTCCAGTAAAAACCCAGTCTAGCCAACACTTCATTTTGACCTTCTGAACTCCTGAGAAGAGAACCCAACCAAGACCTTTGATCCACAGAACTGTGAGCTAATCAATGGGTATTAATTATTTTAAGCCAGAGTTTATGGCAATTTGTCATACAGCAATAGAAAAGTAATGTATGGGCAGCCCGGGTGGCTCAGTGTTTCAGCGCCGCCTTCAGCCCAGGGCCTGATCCTGGAGACCGGGGATCGAGTCCCGTGTCGGGCTCTCTGCATGGAGCCTGCTTCTCCCTCTGCCTGTGTCTCTGCCTCTCTCTGTGTCTCTCATGAATAAATAAATAAAATCTTTAAAAAGAAAAGTAATGTAATATTTTTATATGCTACTATGACCACTCTGATGAATAGCAGACTCTCACATTGTGCTTATTTAATACCAAGTGGTCCTCTGAACACTTCACAAATGTTAATTAGTACTCTTAACACCATATAGAAAAAGCTATTATTTTTCCAAGTACAGATGAAGAAACTGGGGTATATGGATATTATTAACCAACATACCAAAGCCATAAAGGTAATAAGTGGTAGATCTTCTCTTGAAACTGAGGCAATCTGACCAGAGATGTCACATTCTAAATTACACATTAACATTTTAACAATATTATTGCATATACACACATTATATTTATTTAAGGCTATTTGCATCCAGTTTCTTTCTTTTTTTTTTTTTTTTTACTAAAATCTACCAGATGTTTGGTTGCTACCCTACTGAATTCATTCATTCAGCAAATATTTATATAGTGATTTGATTGTTAATAAACAGAAAGCAAAGGAGCCTTCAAAGCATCAAATATAAATTGTTAAAACCAGCACAGATATATCCTGGTCAAATATGAAATCTAATAAAGGAAAGAAATAGTGTGTAAATCAACTGATGCCATAGCATACATTTTCAAGAGTGATGAGGTTGTTTGCTCAGTATCCCAAACCAACTTCTTTTTTAACCCTTTACTCACTAAAATAAGTGCTTTGTTTTTGTTCTTTTTTTTTCTTTTCTTTTTTAAGATTTTATTTATTTACTTGAGAAAGATCAAGGGAGAGAGTGAGAGCAAGAGAGGGAGAAGCAGACTCCTCGGTGACAGGGCACCCAACTCTGGGCTCCATCCCAGGACCCTGAGATCATGACCTGAGCCAAAGGCACTTAATTGATTGAGCCACCCAGATGCCCTGCTTTTTACTTGTTTAAAGAGTTGTCTGTTATGATTGCTTTGCTTTACCTTTGATTTGCTCATTGAATTCTTCGTACCTAGAAGAGGACTTGGAATATAGGAGAGTAAATAGTATCAAGAATAAATAATTGTATGAATGTATAAATGAATTACCTCTTACTCTACTGGTTAGGTAACAAATAGTATTTTTATAAGCACTGTCTTCATTGAGAAGGCATATATATCCAGAGTAGAAATAATAATCTTTAAAATCAAAATGATTTTGACATTGTCGATTTTGAATAGCTTATAAAAGATTGCAAAATAGCAGTCTTTCTGCTGTAAGAGTAAGTGGACACCAGATAAACTGAAATATCATGGAGGAAGGGAGGAAGGAAAGAATGAAGGGAGGAAGGAAGGAGGAGCAGGAAGACAAGGAAGAAAAGGAAAGATAAATACAGAAGAGCTGTAGAAGCAAGTAACAATTAAATTACAGAGAAAGACAAACATTTAATAGGCAAACAGAGATGAGAGACCATATTAAAATCTGGATCTGGATATTGGAAAAGTAAGCTTGCTCTGGGTAGGTAAATTTTGCTGCAGTTAGGAGAAACCACCTGAATGTATGATACCACAGGCAGACTAGTGTGGCTGACCTGAATCCAGGCATGGCTAAACCATGGAGTTAGTCTTCCCTGCAAAAAGGAGTTGGTGGGGCGGCAGGATGGGGGATGGAATGGAAAGTAGAAGAAGATCCTGAGTTTCACAGGACTTATATCCCAAACCGTTGCTGGAGGAGACAGCCTGAAACCACCCACAAGGTATTACAAATCAGAGGGAAATTGAAAATAATTAAAGTTCTTTTTTTCTTTTTTTTTTTTTAATTTATTCTTGAGAGACACAGAGAGAGGCAGAGACACAGGCAGAGGGAGAAGCAGGCTCCATGCAGGGGGCGCGATGCGGGATTCTGTCCCTGGACACCGGGATCATGCCCTGAGCCAAAGGCAGATGCTCAACCACTGAGCCACCCAGTGTCTCAATTATCAAAGTTCTAGTTGAGGTCTGACCCACTCACTTGAAATTTTGATCAGAAGGAGGAATGGAACAGGAACAAATCCTCATCTTTGCTATCTGATAGGGAAAGAACGGGTCTTTTGTTGGGGAATATTACTGTCTACTTCAGTCTCTACTGTTGTTTGTGTACAAAATGTGCAGGTCAAAATCCAAAAACTATGACATGTACAAAGAAACAGAAAAATGTAACCCATTAAAAAAAAAAAAAGCAGTGATCAATAGAGTGGACCTACATGCAGTTTATGTTGAATTTAAAAAACAAGGACTCCTCTAAAATAACTGTTTCAATATATTAGACAGTTTTAATGAAAGAAGGGAGAAAGATGGAAAGATGAAGTGATAAAGCAGAAAAATGAAACTGTAAATCAAATTAAATTTCTAGGACTGAAAAATTTGGTGACTATTCTGAGAAATTAATGGGATGATATCAACAGCGGAAATGACAAAGGGTAGATAAAGTCTGAATGAGAACAAGTCAATGAGAATTTCCCAGACTAAATGGAAAAGAAGAAAAGAATCCTTTCGAAGACTTTGGTGCCTGTAGTGATACCAACCTTGTAGTCTAGGTATTAGTAATTTTTGTTTCCTTTCTTTTTTTTAGTTAGTTTGGATACAGCTGTATTTGTGGAACATTTAAAAAAATGCTTTGGATTTTATTGATTTTTCTCTATTGCTTTTCTCTTTTTATTTTCATTATTTATGCTCTTTTTGTTTTCTATCATCTCCTTTCTTTACATTTAATTCACTTTTTACATATATTTTAATTTTTAGATGAAAACTTAGAATATTGATTGAGACCTTTCTTCTTTTCTGATAGAGGTATTTAGTGAGAAAAAATTCTGCCTAAATCTGCTTTAATTGCATCTCACACATTTGATATATGTTCATTTTTGTGCTGTTCAAAATATTTTCTAATTTCTCTTGGGACTTCTTGTTGTTGTTATTTGGAAGTGCATTTTTTTTTTTTTTTGGAAGTGCATTTAATGTCTTATTTGAGCATTGTACAGGGATCTTTCTATTGATTTCTAGTTAAATTTGATTACGGTCAGAGTGGCAAACTTTAATTGATTTCAGTTTGTTTTTAATTTGCTGAGATTTTTTTTATGGTCTATTATATGATTGGCCTTGGTGAATGCTTTATGTGCCTTTGAAAAGAATACATGGTTTGGTCAGATGTTGCAAAATGTACCATAATTAAAAATTGGTTGATAGTGTTATTCAGCTCTATTTTATCCTAGATTTCATGTCTAATTTTCCTGTCAATTGCAGAGAAAGGAGTGCTAAAATTTCCTAATGGCAAATTTGTTTACTATTCCTCTTGTTTATATTAGTAGTTATATCACTTATATTTTATGTAGTTATTGATACAAATATAGATCCACCATTTTGTTATTTGTTTTCTGTTTGTCCTCCCTCCACACCCTCATTCACCATTTTGTTCCCTCCTTTGGACCATTTTCATTTTTTATTCCAAATTTAATCTACCCCTTTACTTTTTGCTGTGTGTTTTCATATTTTCCTTTTAGTTGTTACTCTAAGGATCATATTATACACACCTAATGTATAGTCTACTTAGACTTATGATTTACCACTTCAAAAAGTATATATAGGTCTTACTTTTGTATCAACTCAACTTTAGTTTTCATGTGTAATGTATTTTATACCTTGAGGCCCACCAGAAAAACCTTGTAACTTTTGCTTTCATGCGTATTTTTAAGAATTTAAAAGACTACAGGCAGTTTTTTGCATTTATCCAGCTTTTTATATTTATGGTGAATTGTTAACATTTCTGTCGCTCTTCATTCATGAAACTCCATGTTACCCTCTGGTATCATTTCCTTTCATCCTGAAAAACTTCCTTTATTTATTATAAAGCAGACACACTGCTGACAAATTCTTTTAGTTTTCTTTAATCTAAAATGTCTCTATTTGTGTCTTCTTTCCTGAACTATGTATTCACTTGGTATAGAATGTGTTCACGTTTGCTTTCTATCAGCACTTTAAAAATATTGCCTTATTGTCTCCTATCTTCTAGGTCGTTGATGTAAAATCTGTATTTATTCAGGGACATTCCTGTTTATAGCATTTATATTTCTACCCTAGAGGCTTAAAACATCTTTTTATTCACTTTTGGATTTCTGATGTTTTAGCGTGATATATCTTGGTGTGCTTTTGAGTTTATCCTCTTAGGAGTTTGCTGAGCTTCTGGAATCTGTAATGTATGTCTTTCACCAATTTGGGGATGTTCTCAACCATTATTTTTTCAAATACTTTTTCTGTACCCAATCTCTTTCACCTCTCCTTCTGGGACTCAAGTGACACAAATGTTAGATCTTTTGAAATTGTACAAATCTCTATGGTTTCATTTAATGTTTTTTAGTTTTCCTTTTCTTTCTGTTCTTCAGATGGGATGATTACTATTGATTTATTTTCCTTTCTCTGTTGTCTTCATTCTGCTATTAAGCCCCCTAGTTATATTTCATGTATTTTAGTTTTGGGTTCTAAAATTTCCATTTTGTTCCCTTGCATAATATCTATTCAGTGCAAAATATCCTTTCAACATTTATCTTTCCATTTATTTCAGGAGTATTCAGCTTTACTTCATGCAGCACAGGTATGATGGCTACTTTAAAGTTTTTATCTGAAAATCAACAATTGAATCATTGGAGATTGACTTTTTTTTTCTTTTTTAAGATTTTATTTGAGGAAGAAAGAGAGAGTGAGAGGCAGAGAGAGAGGGAAAAGACTCCTTGCTGAGCAGGGCCTGACAAGGGGCTTGATCTCAGGACCCTGGGATCACGAACCGAGCTAAAGGCAGATTTTTAACTGACTGAGCCACCCAGGCACTGCCGAGGGTTCATTTTTTTTTTTTTTTTTAAAGAAATGGGATTTAATTAATTGATTAGATAGATTTATTTAACTTACTAGATACCCTTTCTTCTTCATGTGTCAAGTATTTTGAATTATATCCTGGGAATTTTAAATATATTATGAGATTCTGGAGGCTGAAAAAATATTTTTTGATCATACTGATTTGTTCATTCTTGCAGGCAGTCAACTCAGCTCACAATTAACATGGGCAGCAATTCTAATGTCAGTTCAGTTTTCGAGCAGTGCGCTAGGCTATCTGGGTTCACCATACACATATGACACTCCAGGGTTAGTCTGAGACATGGGTGGTAATTTATGTCATGATTTTCTTCTGATAGCCTTTATGGTGTTTCTTATGTTTTCTTACATGTATGCACAGTTCATATGTAAACCTTTGACTTGTGTTAGACCTTGCATGGTGTTAGAGGCGTCTCATATCCAGCTGTCTCCACTCAAGGATTTCTCCATATCCTGCAGGTATCAGGGACTCATTTTCACAGTTATGAGTGATAATTTTGGTTTAGTTTGTTTTGTTTTTGGATTTTTCAACATACAGGAGAGAAGAAAAGAGGAAAGATGAAAAGCAGAACAAGGACCCCTCTCAGACTGTTTGACTTTTTCTAGTCCTCTAGCCAGGAAAACAAAACAAAACAAAACAAAACAAAACTTAGACTTTTTGTTTTCTATGTCTCATTTAGAGTTCATTACTTGGGCCAATGTTAGGACAAAGCCAAACAATAAAGGAGAAGACAGTAAATAAAGAGGAAACTCCCCCACAGAATGGTTCATTCTTCAAAAGCTAATTTCTCTCCCAAATCTATCCACTGTTCTTTATTCTTTAACCTCATGTAGTCGCTTTTGAAAAATGTCCCACAATTTTAATTGAGATCAGTGCAAGAAATGGATTTATATGTAGTTATTCCATCTTAGCTGGTCCTGGAATGCTCTCCTGAGGTTTTAATTCTGGTATTTGTATTTCTGTCTGGAAGTTCTGTTTTGGGTGATTTTTAAATCTTATTTATTTATTTTTTTTGATTTTTAAATCTTATTATGTAGTCTTTATACTTTCTTGGTCGCTCTAGATAATGTTCAAGTTTGTCATCTACTTTCAGAAGGGGACAAAGTCAATTTGCTAGAATATCCAATCTCTATGCTACTTTTCTTCTCATTATGAATAGTTCCAGTTCATATTCAAGGTATTTTTCCTGCTGTGCCTATAGATATTCCACTGCTTGCTAGTCTTTGTTTGAAAATGATATTCCAGGGCAGCCCAGGTGGCTCAGCAGTTTAGCGCTGCCTTCAGCCCAGGGTGTGATCCTAGAGACCTGGGATCCATTCCCGCATATGGCTCCCTGCATGGAGTCTGCTTCTCTCTCAGCCTGTGTCTCTGTCTCTCTCTCTGTCTCTCATGAATAAATAAGTAAAATCTTAAAAAAAAAAAAAAAAGGAAACTAATATTCCAGCAGTTGGAATAAACTCAAATGAAGTTCAAGATTTGAGAATCACTGGCCCACCTACTTCATGTGTGACTGTGTAACAAATCCATGTGAAGGTTGTTTAGGCCTATTCCACTCCACCCTCCTGCTCCATTTATTCCTCCCTTGTTCACCCTACTCTGTGGGTAGTCACAGCACCATTTACTGCAATTTCAGTTGAAGTTAGGTTATGGAAAACAAGTGTAGAGTTGGTTTGCCTTTACCCCAACAGGTGCAACTTTCTGTGTTTTCCCATGAAAATGGGAAAGGTCTTCCAGAGCAACACCTAACTTGCGTGGGTACTAGATTTTGATCTTTGCTCCCTAGCTCACAAATGTGTGTTGTAGAGATGGATGTATTCAGAATGAAAGTTACTTTTCTGTTTGTTATTCCACCTACCTCTTTGGTCAGACTTTGAGTCCAAACTCAGCCTACATGTTTCTTGTTCTCCTTTTGTATCTTTAATATGTGCTTATTAATCCAACATTTTAATTATTTACAACAGGTTCAAAAAAATAACTGTCCACCAAAGTAAACTGGAACTCTTTCAACCAAGGCTCTTTAGGGACAGATTTTAATTTGTTAGAATCCTCAATGCTCATCAGTACCCATCAACTATATGAAGTATCCCTCCCTTAGGGCATGACAAAATCATTTAATAATTTATACTCATGACAACATCTCTTTTCATTATGCAAGTTATGTTTAACTAAGCAAAAATACCACATGAAAAAGTTATGCCACAGGGTTTTATATCTCCCAAACAATTCTGAGTATATAAATCCTATGCCTCTGAAAGTATGTGCCCCAAATAGGTTTTTATTCTTTTTTCAGCTTTGAATTACTCTTTTTATTCACATTCCTCAAAGATAATTTAATATTCAGCTTAAAGTATAATTTGCTAATAAGTACTAAAGACTACAATTGTTAGTGAGCTCTATTACTGAGGATGTATTAAATCAAGTGAGAAGGGAAACAAATTAATGAATCTAATTGTTCTCCACTCCAGGCAGTAGTGTTCAGAGGTTAACAAATCAAGCAAGATTTTCACAAAGAGACTGAAAAAAGGGGGCTTTTAATGTAGTCATAAGTATGATGCCATGTGACATCTGAAGAACCCATGGGCCACTTTTAATTACTAGAAGACCTCACAGCTCATCATCTAATAGATTCCTAGTTCTCATTTCTGTCAAGAGACTTTGATGTCATGCTTACAATTTTATGGCTTAAAATCTTTGCTAATGCCCATATTCACTTATTACAAACTTTATTAACATACACATTCCCAAATGGTCTCCAATTTAGTTGCCATTAATTAACAACAAGATTAACTAAAGGACATATTAGAAAACAAAGAGTGTGCTAAGTTCCATAACCAGAGAGAATAAGAGCTTACAATGAGAGCTTTTCAAAAAGACCATAAGTAGCAAAAGTCAAGAGATCAATGGTCATTATCTAATAAATTAGATACTAAAAATGAAATTGTTAAAGTTCATTTTGGAATTAAAAAATGCTAATCCACTTCATACAAAAATTTTAAATGCCTGTTTGGTTAGATGGAAAATATATTTAGTATGTGCTAAATAATTTATAAATGGATGAATGATTCTAATATCCTTAAGAGAAAAATTTAATTCCCCTTTGATTACTTTATTATGTGTGCAATAAAGTTCACAGGGGGAAACCTAAAGTGCATAGATCAGAAAGAAAGACATATGTAGTAAAGGAAGATAGTTATAGGCAAGATGCATAAATATTTTTTAAAAAGTTAAATATTTAATTTTTATGTTATGGAGATTTCAGTGTTCTATGGATATTTTAATTTTTAAATTAATGCTTTACATAGTTTTGAATTCAATAATTTATTACAGTATTTCAAATAAAGTTTCTAATTATCATCAAATATATTATCATTAAATAACCAAATCATTTTATTTTGTTTCACTTTATTTTTTAATTTTTTTAAACAACACAAATCATATTAAAATCTTGTCTTGAAGCATGGATAAAATTGTTTTTCCTAAAAACTATGGTTATTGAATTATTGATCTCACTCGTGGTCATTATTTATAGTTTCTTAGTACTTAATTAAATCCATTCATGTACAATCACAGATTTGGAAAAAGGAAAAAAAAAAGTAGAGGTTTATTCTGTCAGAATCTAAATATAGCTCTTTCTATATGAATTTCATGTTGAACAATAAATTTGGCCTTTTCATCGGTGTGTCAATTATTTTATTGAATAACCATTTATGGAGATTTTTAGTGTATGAATCACTAAATCAAGGACTGGAGATAAAAGGTGAATAAGAAACAGCACTGCCCAAAGCTCAGAAGTGAAAAGTATATAACAAGGACAATTGGAAGTCCAAAAGTCAGAAATGTTGGAATGGAGATTGCATGAAAAATCTCAATGCAAAGGGTAGAAAATGAGGATTTTAACTCAAGGATGAAAAGAAAACATGAAACTCTTCTTCTACTTAAATAATAATATGCGTATTTTCAAACAAGTGGTAGAAATAGAGTTTCTTGAGGGTAATTGGAAAACCTTCCCCTTCTTTGGAACAATGATGATGGCTGATGTGACTAAAATCTGAAACATAAGAATGAGAGTGGAAGACGAGGAGAAAGGGAAGAGGAGAACTAGAAGGAGGTCAGGGTAGTGGGAGTAGAGAGAAATGTGTATCAGTGAAGAATCAATCATTGGAGGGGAATTATAAGACCTATATGGGAAGCTATTTTTTGTAGAGAAGCAAAGAAGAGTAAGAAGTCGCCTTAAATATCTGTAGGTAGGAAGAAAACCTACTCTGAATTGGGAAATAGAAAGCAATTTTTAACATGAATCCTAACACTAGGGTTATATAAGGATGGAAAACAAAGGGGGACAAGAATTTAGCAACACATTAAACACACACACACACACACACACACACACACTAAAGAGTATATAATGATCTCACTTATGTTATATATATATATGCATATATATATATATTTATAAATATATATAATCATCTCACTTAGGTAATATATATATGTATAAAATTATTTTCTTACCTTCTTTGATTTTACATTAAATATTTTTATATCTTTTGGGGTGCCTAAGTGGCTGAATCAGTTAATCATCTGCCTCTAGCTCAGTTCATGGCCTCAGGGCCCTAGGATCAAGCCCCATAGAGTTCCCTGCTCAACAGAGTCTGTTTATCTTTCTCCCTCAACCCCTCCTCTCCACTCATGTTCTCTCTTTCTCTATCTCAAATAAATAAAGTCTTAAATATATATATAGGTGGGATAATGAATAGCTAATAGGCATTTTGCATGTATGTGACTTATTTATTTGCATGTGTATGTTTGTTTAAAAATATTTGATTTTATTTTACTAATTTTATCATTCTAATTATTAATATATGGGATAAAATCAGGTTTCATCCTCAAATGAAGTCTATATATTCACACATATTAGAATCTCAACAATTTTGTTTTTCCTATTGTCACATATATATTCTTTTAATCATTCCACAATTATTTATTGAATAGACACCACGTTCAATGCTAGGGATATAGAAGTGAAAAGACATTTGAAACCACATGTTAAATAAATATAAAAAGCTAAAGTTATTATAATCCTTCCTAGGTTGGTTTTAGCAGAGGTAACCATAGGTTTTTAACTACCCAGGGAATCAAAGTTGTGTTTCCATTGAACCAAAGTGAAAGAGGACCAAATCCCACAACATGTTCTTGTACATCAGTATGACTTAAAACCTCCCTTGCTGCCTACACATGTTTTGAAATTCACGTGGTCTATACGGACAAACATTTAATATGTAAGTTCTGGAACAGATGTGTGTCTAATTGCTTCCATAAAATGAAATGTTTTGATTCTGCTTCTGCCACAGAGGAACATAGGAGATATCCTTCAGCAAAGGGCACCAGCTGAAAAACAATAAAAGAAGCTTTAAGCAGTTATCCTATGATTGGCGGCTGTCTTGCCCCCTTAGATTTCACAAAGTTCATTATTTATTAGAGCAAAGGAAAAAAAAAAAAGTTCCAGCTATTATGTACCTGGTTGAAAATTAAGTGTACAAATATTTGGAAACAAAGATGATTCGGGAGACAGATTTGTATTGTTCTTTGGGATATTTTTTTTTCTATTTTGTTTTTTCAAAATAAAACTGCATTTCCTGTGTGAATCAATAAGGAAAGAGGAAGAAGGCAGTGCTTCTTCACTGAGCGCTGAGAATGCTGCTCTTGCTTATTCATGCCATCTACATTGCAGTAAGCAGCTATTATGTGCTAGGCATTGAGCTCGCTGCTGAGGACAGTGGTGAAAAAGGAAGAGTCCTTCCCTCACCTGCCTCACTTGCTTCCTGTCCAATAAAAAGGGTAACCTCGATAATGCAAGTAGTAAGTGAGTTGAGATAAATATTCTTTGGTTTAGAGGTAATCTCTATTGATTCTTGTCTGCAGGTAGTAGCAAAATAAGCACAACCCGTTATAGAGTTACTGTGGCCAATATAAATATTTAATCTTGCAGCTGTGCCAACTTTTATTCATATTGGATACCTAAAATTGAAGAGTCCAAGAAATTCTTAGAAATATTATTAGCTCCAAATAGGGGCACCTGGGTGGTCAGTTGGTTAACTGCCTTGAGCCCAGGTCATGATCTCAGGGTCCTAGGATCGAGCCAGGAGTCAGAGTCGGGCTCCCTGTTCAGCGGGAAGTCTACTTCTCCCTATCTCTCCACCACTCATGCTCTGTCTGTCTCTCAACTAAATAAAATCTTTAAAAAATATATTATTAGCTCTCATTCATCATCGATCTTCAACTGCAGTCATCCTTCTCTGAGCTATGTATGTGGTTAGTAAGCAGAAGAAACCACAGGGGGTACTTTCATGGTAAAGGAGGCATAAGATCCTAGACCTTAGAGGACTCCTCTACACCTTGGTATCTGTTTCTCTGTCATACCCTAAAAAATCTACTCTATAAGGGTAGGACCAATGTATGTATATTTCCTTCATCTTTATGCATCCAAAACTTAACATTGGGAACCTCTAGTCATATTGGACATGCACTAACGTGTGTTGACTAAATGATGAAATTACCTCTTTTAAAAGTGGTCATTGTAATCCGTTTGGCATCACTATACTTTGGTAAAGTGTTCAACCCTTTCTTTTGGTAACTCCTGGGGATCTGCCGCCTTCATACTGAGGGAGGCTCTAAAACCAGGCTACTCCCCTGGATAGGATGAAACTTTCAGGGTATTCAGACACCATTCTCAGTACATTCAGAGAAGTTCAGCTTTGAGTTTGATGGCTCTATAGATGGTGGAAGATAACTAGACCTAGTGCTATTCCCTGATCTATGAAATACTTGTTTGGGGTCTGTGAGTCTAGAAAAGTATACAAATTTAGCATAAGTCTATTATTACATTATTCATATTCCTATGTTCAGAGTAGTTTTTAAAAGGTAGGAAAGATCTCTTTCTAAGATGGCATTTATTAAGGAATCAGAGGTCAAGGGTTATATTGCCACTATGTGGCAACAGTTTATCTGACATGAAGTCAACCCCCACAGGAAAGCAGAGGAGGAGAGGTGGAGACATATACTCCAAACCTTTGAACTTGATTTTAACTGTCTGAGAAGCCTAAGAGCATATTGAGTCCAGCAAAGCAGCGAAGTTAATCATGCTTCTCCCTCCAGAGGTGTCTGAGGAGACAGTCTCAGCAGCCTCTCTTCACCATTTCTTTAACAGAATGTTATAGGTTTTACCTAACGGGGTTAAACCTACCTTTTGAGACCCATTTCCATCCACTTTGACCTTTTAGAATTAGTTGTTGTCTAAATATCCTTTGTATTTTAAGTCTCTATGTTATTTTTCTTCCATGATCTATTTATTTCTTTCTCACCCCCTCTTTTTTTTTTTTTTTTTTTTTTTTTTAACTTGGTTTCTGCTGATGCTGACACTCCCCTCTCCCACTTTGGGTCAAACTGTCAATATAAAATGTGGGTAAACTATAGCCCTTGGTATGTAAAATATGCTAGCATTGTTATTAAATGACAAAGCAGAGCCCTCCTGGATTACTTCCTATCCTTCATTCTGTAGAGCCATCAATCACTAAGCTCTGTCAAGTTTATCTCCTAAATATTTCTTGATGTATCCCTACCCTTTTTGCATATTTACTAGTTCTCTTATTCATGCTTCCCAGTATCTGAGGAGAGCTCTTATAGACCTTACCTTGCCCACACTTCTTTCCTCGCCTTCAGGTTTATAATCCTCAATCCTCCCTCTACCTGGTGGCATCTCAGAGCCTTCAACTGAACAGCTACAGCACAACTCTGCCAATTGATATCCTCAGCCTTGGAGAAACAGGATAGGGCCTGGGGGCAAGAGAGGGGGTGAGGCAAGCAAACAACCCCTTTTCTCTATCAAGGGTGCTGCGTGAATTTTATTATTTTCAAAGAATGCCATGATGAAAACAGCATGAGGAACAAGTGCAAGAGCTAATATAGGTTTCCACAAGTTAACATTATGTGGTATAATTTGCATATAAAATTCTAGAATTTTTAATAAGACATAGATGAACCCTCTTTGATCTTGCTTACTTCTTCAGTCACAGTTCCTGATATGCAGTTTGATTTCTTGTTGCTCAGTAAGTTTTGCAATTTTCGATGTGCACCATATTGGCTCTTTACTGCCTTTGACCCTCTGTCTGCAATTGTCTTCCCCTGCTTGTTCCATTCAGGATCAGTTCCTTCAGAGAACTTGTCCTTTTCTTCCCAACAGCCCTGTTAGGTTACATAACCCTCCATTTTCTTTCCACAGCATTCTTGTCATCTCTCTAATTTTCTTCTTCCATATGATTTTACAGTTGCCATTTTGGGGTCTGTTTCTTCTGTGTATACAGAGTTCTTGATTCAATGTACTTCTATGTTTATTGAAAGACTACCAATCAGTATTTTCATCGATTCATCATATAGCATTCTCTGGGTGATAAATCTCAGAGATTCAGTCTTAGAGAAGTTAAGAAGACTCCTAGGTACAGATTAGATTATACATATACTATGTATTTTTTTCTAGGTTTAACTGCATATTGTTATTATGGACATTCTGTTAACTGGCTGTGTTTCTAAAAGCATGCCTATAATTGCAGTGGATTGTAGTCTACACTTTGCTGTCTATGGGCTGCATTTTGAAATAGACTGCTCTATAGGTGCTCCCACCCCTCCAGAGCATTACATTAGGGGAGTCAACTGTTTTCAGCCTGCATAGCATTAAGGCTCTTCAGTATCTTTGCTTCTTAAAATTTCTTATTCTACAGGCTTGTTGGGAAATATAACTTTAATGCTTTAGGCTTGCAAAATAACAATCATTTCACAGCAGCAATGCAACAAATGTTTGCGGTAGGTGCCTTTGCAGACCTGCAAGGCTATATACCCTATGCCTCTGAGAACTACCTTCTTCTGAAAGCCATGTCACATTACTTGAACAGCTAATTCTGTTTTTTTTTTTTTTTTTTTTAAAGATTTTATTTGTTTATTCATGATAGTCACAGAGAGAGAGAGAGAGAGAGAGAGAGAAGCAGAGCGAGAAGCAGGCTCCATGCACCGGGAGCCTGACGTGGGATTCAATCCCGGGTCTCCAGGATCGCGCCCTGGGCCAAAGGCAGGCACCAAACCGCTGCGCCACCCAGGGATCCCGAACAGCTAATTCTGACTAGGCCTGGGTTCAACATTAGACTTCATCTGAGCTGATCTACTTACTCAACTGAAATCAACATACTCAACTAGAATCTAGAATCCCGATTGAAAGATGCTTGCAACTTTGGATTTGATGAAGAGAGCCTTAATGTTCCCCTCAGTTTGACTAAACATTTGATAGATAATGTCCAGACTGTAGGCCACTGAACTCCCTTTCTGTAGAGCATTTACTTTAGAAAACTTACAACTAAAAATTCTTTTTCTGTCCCTTTAAAATATGTATGTAAGTCTTCTCCAAGCTTCTTGACAGTTTTATGACCCAGGAACATTTTTCTCAAGAACCAAAGAGCTATCCATCTATCATCAAGGAAGATCATACATGTACCTATCAGTTTCTTTGGAGGGTGAAGAGCCTAACTTCAATGGGCACAAATTAGCAAACATAGCCAAATCACAGAGGAAAACATTTGTAGATATCCAGGAATAACTCATCATGTTCAACACACCTTATTGATCAGCCTTCCCATAAGCATTGACACATGCTTTTCCACTAGCTCAACTAGAACCCAAAAACTATCTTTTGTTTCAGTGGAGTGAAAGTCAGTCTCTCTCCCCTATTACAATAGTCTTAGATAAATTAATTCTTCATTGCTTGTTTAACCTCTCCAGGGCAATTTTTCTTTGACATGCTTATGAATGCATAGTGATCACTTATGAAAACAAGACCTGTAAAGCAGTTATTTGACATGTGGAAGTAGAGAAAACCATTCTTCAGAATGATAAATGAGGTATATATAAAAACAGTAAGTAAGATAAGGGATAAGTTGCCATGAGTAAAAGAGAGAAAAAGAAAGGAAAGGGGAAAGAGAAAAAGAAAAGAAAAGAAAGAAAGAAAGAAAGAAAGAAAGAAAGAAAGAAAGAAAGAAAGAAAGAAAGAAAGAAAGAAAGAAAGAAAGAAAGAGAAGAAAAGAAAAGGAAAGAAAAGAAAAGAAAAGGAAAAGAAAAGAAGGAAAAGAAAGAAAAGAAAAAAGAAAAGAAAGAAAAGAAAAGAAAAGAAAAGAAAAGAAAAGAAAAGAAAAAAGAAGAAAAGAAAAGGAAAAGAAAAGAAAAGAAAAGAAAAGAAAAGAAAAGAAAAGAAAAGAAAAGAAAGAAAAGAAAAAAAAGAGCAGTTGTCTCAGTTGCTGGTGGCTTCCTAGGACCTGGCTGCAGACCCTGGGAAGAACTTGCTACAGTTGAAATCTAGGATATCCTATATTCCTGGTTTTTTGTTTAATTATTTTCAAATGAGTTACTTGTAACCTAAAATAGTCTTGGAGACAAAAAGTCGTTTATTCAATACAGAAACATGCCGATTCAGACTATTGACAATGTGTTAACACTTTTTGGCTAGCATGCAAATCAAGGACTGGAGTTATTGTGGGAATATGGATTTTGTCCAGTGTTTTCTCTAATATGCCTGCTTCACTTTGAGGTAATATATATTCCGTAGAACTTTCTGTCATCACTTCTAATTGTTACTTTTAAAATGTGATGTGAAGCATAATGTGATTACAGAGTCCGTAATCCTTCTGTGGAAATATGTCATTTTACTTTTCCATTTTACTGCTCCTACTCAAGCAAAGATAATTCTTAAAGAATAATTAAAAAAAAAAAAAGGCTAGAGAAAATCAGAGCTGGGGCAGAAACACTAGAAAACCATGTGCAATGAAAAGGAATGGCAAAACAGCACATTATTTTCCCTACCCACTGAATATTACAAGCCTTTTACATTTACAACCATATAGGATAAGAATTTGTCAAAAAAGGTTGTAATTAAAAATGTGTGGTAGGGAAGGCAAGGTAAAATAACTAATAAATGTATTAAAATAAGACAGAGAAGTTAAAAGTTAACCATGCAGAAAAAAAAACAAAAGCAAAAAACATGCAGGCATTCCTCTTCTGAAGAAGTCAAAAGAATTTGACATAATACACACAATGAGAATGACGATAAAAATAATAACAGATCAACTATGAAAGTTCTGTGTGAAACATGCACTAACAAAGGAAAATGAAGGCACTTTACATATATGACATGGAAACATTAGGGGGCATACTGTAAATTGAGACATGTAAACTAGCAAGTTACAGAAAAATATGCCTACAATTATTCCTCATATGAAATAAAACACAAACATATACAGAACACCCATCTGGATGGAATTACATGTAGATACATGTACATTTAAATTAATAAAAGAATACTATGTATATTTTTATACCAATAAATATGATCATCCAGATTAAAGGGACAGTGTACAAAGACAATCTGTATTTTTTAAAGTGACCTCTTATCCAGTAGAAAAATTGAGCGGTTCAATATCCATTAAAAAACGTGAAAATGCAATCACGGGTTTAAAATTTTCCAAAAAGAAAATTCTATCAAACCTTAATATTTTGTATCATAAATGTATGATACATAAAATTAAAATAAAAGAATCTGAAGTGCTAATTTAGGTACAAAAAATTATAAATAATTACCAAATCGAATCAAAGAATTTATTAAAATAATAGTTTTAAAACATTTATCTCATAATTATAAGGGTGGCCTAACACTGAAAGAGCTATCAGTAGTATTTCACTAAGAAAGTAAAAAGACAATTTTATTATTACATTGATAGATGTTATAGATAATAAACTGATAAAATTCAATAACCATTTTCGATTGAAATAAATACCTATGAGTCAAGAATCTATAAAAAGTATTTGCCTTCGTGATATAATGAGCACTGGGTGTTATATGCAACTGTAAAATCACTAAACTCTACCTCTGAAACTAATTATATATTATATGTTAATTGATTTTTAAATTAAAAAAAATTATTTGTGGGGTGTCTGAGTGGCTCAGTCAGTTAGGTGTCTGCCTTTGTCTTAGGTCATGATTTCAGGGTCATGGGCATGAGCTCCACATCAGAGGCTCTACCCAACAGGGAGTCTGCTTCTTCCTCTCCCTCTATCTCTTTCCCCCGCTCATGCTCTCTCCCTCTCTCAAATAAATAAATAAAATCTTAAAAAAAAAATAGTATTTGCCTTAAAGTTGATATTGTTAGGTATAATTTTCAAAGAGATAAAAATCATGACTCACATACATATGAAATGAATGGTCATCAAAGCTTTTTTAAATTTATTTCTTTTTTTTTATTATTTTAAACTATTATATAATGAAAGGACAAGTAGATATCATGGCCAGTTTGGAGAGCTTTACAGATTTGGTGTATATAAGCAAGGCTGGAAAAGATTTCTGGATTGGATATAAAACTTGTTTATGTCAAATAGGACCATAAACCCTTGGGGTTATCTCTTCTACCAAAGGGAAATCATTTGCATCTCTACTGTTAACAAAACATCTGGGACTTCTAATAAATAGTACACTAGGAGCTAAGCTAAGGACCTCTCCCTACATAATCATTGACCCTTGGTCCCTTATGGCATTGGAAAGATTTGCTGCTCACCTTTGTGCCTTATTTGAAAGTTTCAGATAAATTTTCTGATAATACAGAGTGTCCACTAGAACCCTCCGAAATTATCATGCTTATTTGTGACACTAAAAACATTCCAACTGATGTCAGGATCATTATTTTTCTACCTTGATTCACTGTTTTCCTACCACTATTACTGTGTTTTTATTTATTTTTATTTATTTTATTTTTTTTAAAGATTTTATTTATTTATTCATGAAAGACACATGGAGAGAGAGAGGCAGAGACATAGGCAGAGGGAGAAGCAGGCTCCATGCAGGGAGCCTGACGTGAGACTCAATCCCAGGACTCCAGGATCAGACCCTGGGCTGAAGGCTGAGCTAAACCACTGAGCCACCCAGGGATTCCCTATTACTGTGCTTTTAGATTTTAAATTTGTGATGATTGAGTCAATGTTAGTTTTATTCTCCTCTGTATACCTAATGCCTAGGACAATAGCAAGTGCATTGTTAGGGCTCTTTATGTTTACATTAATAGACTGTATCTCCATAAGGGAAAAGCCTAGAGCTATTTAATCCACCTTTGAACACTCTTCTCATAGAGGTCCATAAATAACAGTTGAAAAAACTAATAATTTTTTTTAAGATTTTATTTATTTATTCATGAGAGATACAGAGAGAGACAGAGACCCAGGCAGAGGGAGAAGCAGGCTCCCTGTGGGGAGCCTGATGTCAGACTCGATCCCAGGACCCCAGGGTCACACCCTGAGCCCAAGGCAGATGCTCAACCACTGAGCCACCAGGTGTCCCCCCAAAATTAATAAATTTTAAAACAGAATAAATTTTATCATTAATGCATTAAGAACTGTCCTATACAGACAGTAGATGAAACAATTAGTCCAAAGCAAAAATTAAGTGTAAGAAAAAAATTGAGTGCTGAGCAAGAAGGAAATGAGAAATGAGAAATCTAAGAAATAAGCTGACATAGAATCATGCAGCAAGGAATACAAGTGAATTGCCCCAGAAAGGAAGGGACCAAGACCCAGGAAGGGTGATAAAAGAGCTCCCCTTCTTAATGGATATTCTTAAAATTATTTAATTTTATGGAAGAAAAACAAAAAAGTGTCACACACAAAAAAGAAAACCGTGTTTCTAGACCCAAACTTTTATACTTCATTTAGCAGAACAAAATCCTACAGTTAGACCCACCTTCCTTAGATGAGTTCTCTATCATCTGTTTCCAGCGTATATGATATAAACAGAAGGCAACTGATTCCTTTCCTCCACTGTCTTTTCAAATTCACATCATAGACTCTTTCTTCCTTGTGTCTTGAATAAACTCCCTAACTTCTGGCATATATTTGGATCCTGAGAATTCTTCCAAAATAAATTTGGTTTTCAAATCAGTTTCAGTCCTGCAATTAAAAATAAATGTCCAGGGGCACCAAGGTAGCTCAGTCAGTCAAGTGCCCGACTCTTGCTCTGGGCTTGGGTCATGATCACACAATCATGAGATCGAGCCCAATGTTGGATTCTGAGCTCAGCACGGAGTCAGCTTCAGATTCTTTCTACCTCCTCCTCCCATGCTCTCTTCTCTTTTCTCTCTCTCTCTCTCTCTCTCTCTCTATATATATATATATATATATATTTATTTATATATTTATATATTTATATTTATATATTATATGTATTATATATTATTATAAATATATATTTATATATATAAAGTAAATACAATTCTTTTAAAAAATGTCTAAAATGTGATTCTTCTCTACTGACTTTGTTCTGCTTTAAGCAGAGAGGACTACAATGAAGTGGGGAAGTCGGGTCACTCCTCACTAGGCTGCCTCTGGCTTCATCAGATCTACAGCAGCAGAAGGGAGGAGAGGAAAGAGGGCTACATGATAATTACCATAGTGATTTAACATTATTGCTTTTAAATTTGAAGGTGTTCTTTCACTAAGGGCATTCTTTTGAACTTTTGGGAAAAAGAATTCCTCAATCACTGGAAATCACTCAGTTGTAAAGTTTTCAATACAAGCTGTGCCTAATCTGGCTGACTCCTTAAGACCTGTCCCCTCTCCAAACCCAATCCATAATACACTTTTGAGCAGGATCCCATTTCTAAAAGATCTAATCAGAACACTTCTCTGAAGGATTCTATCACAACTCCTCAGTACCTCATTTTCTTTGGTCTTAAAATTGCTGCTTTCCTGCTTGTGGTGACCTTTTTTCACTTGACTAAAAGAGTACCTGGCTGTACGTGCGACTTCATTTATGTCTTCTTCTCAGACATGGGTCAATTGCCAGTCTCTCTGACTCTTCAAATTCAGGAGACAAATACTATTTTTTTTCCGACTCTTTGAAAACACTGTAAACGAAATTTGGAGAAAGAGAACCTCTCCCCATGGTAGAGATTAAAATTCCAAGTAAATCTTAATCCAAACGAATTGTTGTTCCTGACTTCTCTAACTCTGTCCTTCTATAACCAAGAGACTACTGTTATGATAAGCCAGGATTTCTCAACAACAGCTCTACTGACATTTTGGGCTGAATAATACATTTTTAAAATATATTTATTTATTTGAGAAAGAGTGAGAGAGAGAGAGCACAAGCTGAGGGAGGAACAGAGGCAGAGGGAGAAGACGACTCCCTCCTGAGCAGGGTGCCTGATGCTGTGCTCGATCCCAGAGTCCTGGGATCATGACCTGAGCTGAAGGAAGACTCTTAACTGACTGAGCCACCCACGTGCCCTGGGCTGAATAATATTTTAATACATTATGTTTAACACATATCCTCCCTCCCCCGCCTCCCCCCACTAGATGCCAGTATCAACCCAAACACTGACCACCTAAAATGTCTATAGACATTGCCAATGTCCCTTACAAAGCAAAATTGACCTTAGTTCCAAACCACTGGCCTAAGGGACTATTGAAAATCACCTGCCTTATAAGTCCTATATGGGAGGTTTTGTACTGGATTTAGAATGTGGGCTATGCACCACTGAATGTTTTGTCTCTAAGAGTCCCATCTTAACATCCTCTGATGCCTGGTAACTAAAGTTTCTTCATCATCTCATATTCCCAGTGATGCTTTAGCAGCCCAGGGACATCATCGTAGTGCTCACTCAAGATTGTTGCCGTGGGCGGCTGCCCTGTTGGCTTGTACCTTCATGCTGCTCAGCCATTAACCACTGGCCACATAGATCTGACTTCAGAAGTTGAGCTGTCATGTACTGAGGCCCAAGAATTGTTCAGTTTAGAAAGAATCATATTTCTTTGAAGGTGAAATTTTTAAATGACTCTGCAATGAGGGCCATTTCCAGGGAGAATAAGCCCTTTTGCACTCACATATAGCACCTTAAAACCGAGGATCTATTCTTGAAAGTATGCTTAACGTCATATCAGTCATATATCAAAACATAACTATGGCATCAGAAAAACAAATCTGAGAACATCAGGAAATAAATCTTCCATACCTGTGCTGTAGTACAAATGTGCATTTTAGACGGTTGCAATAGGATTCAGAAGAGAGTGAGTTGGGACGGGGAGCAGAGGAAAAATGTGATTGAATCATATTGTAACAGGATGAATATATATTTCTACATATATTATTATCTAAATATATTGCAGATATCTAAAATGCATATGCATTTTATTTTAAATTATTGAAAAATATATATGACACTGATATCGATTGTGGGGATTTATTAGCATTTGCACTTGAGCTCTTGAAGCCATGGCTGAGTAAGGAAAATGGCTCATTTAGGGGCTTATTTAGGTGAAACTAAAGATATATTTTGATACATTTAAAAGGCAAGTCTTATTAGAGAATGTCTATAAAAATGATTTTCAAATTTTGTCATAGTTCCTGTTTAAATGCAACTTGATCGTGTTTGTTGATCTGAATCCTCACTCATTAATTTAAACCATCAATTTAATGGCAAAGTCATGTCTTTCACAAATATAAGGTGAACATGTGTCAAAGATGTTAACTTGATGATGAATGTGGGAACCATTAAAACCAATTCAAAGGAGAATCCAGAGAAGCACACATACATAGGAAATAAATTCTGAAATGAATTTGCAAATACATTTTTTTTAAAAAAGGCCCATCAGGGCAAAAATCACTTGCATTCCACTGGGAACAATTAATTTCCATTTTATGGGCAAAAATTACCTGCATTAATCATTTTTCTATAACTTATAAAAATTTAAAATATCTCAAAACCAATGAAAGATGTAGATAACCTGAAACGACAAGGTCCACAACAGACCCACTAACTTTTTCTTCACATTTTGAGGTCTTCCAAAATTAGTCCTGACATTTTCTAAAACTGAATACTCTATCTGTAGTTTTATATTGATCATTTATTAAATATCCTGAATTTGTGCCTTGATAATTGCTTAAATACAAAAAATAAATGGAGTTCATGTACTCTCATTGCCCTCATGAAAATATTATAATCAATTTTTTGTGTAAATTTCAATTGATGATGATGTCATAATTTTGGTAAGGGAAGCCATACTAGGACTTCATGACAAGCTTTTTGTCACGTGTAAGTGTAATCATCATACAAAACTCAGATGGAAGTGCATTAAGAATGTTTTAAGATGGCATAATAGAGTAACAAATACAGGATTAGTCCTTTACACTAGTGAAAATAATAATTTTAAATTAAATGGGCTAACAGATTTTATTTTCACATGGACATTTTGAATATTTCAAATAGTATAGTATGTTATTCGGCATATCAAATGTCAGATATTTCATTAAATAGACAATAAGTAAAAGCAACTGTATTAAACTGACATAATTTAATTCCATATACCTATGAGGGCTTATGTGTTTCCTGAAGAGAACAAGAATCTGATGCAAAATTAGAGGTAGCTATTTAGGCTCAGGTTTCTGTTCCCTTCAGGAGACTCTCCAAGTTGTTCGAATATTAACAGCACTAGAAAAAGTGGCTTAACGTTTCACAATGAGGAATGCAATGATGTCAAATCCTTGGGTCGGAGGTTAAGAAAAAAAAAAAAACAATAGCAAAACAGATTTAGACTTGAAATTAGCCAAAAATAAAATTTATCTGCCTGCACAATTGTCAGGATCACAGCCCAACCGGTTGTACAGCCAAAATGTGCAATGAGGGTACCCCCTTGTGGTCAGAGGCGAAAGCAGCTTTGCAAGTGACAGTCCTAAATGCACACAGATGCAAAAATAGGATTTTAAGAGAAAATGGTCATAACAGAAGCAATATGCATTTTTAAAGATGAACATAAGTTAAAAAAAAAAAGGAGAAAAGCCTGTCAGCTGCCCCATTTCTTCCATTCCCCAAATCAATCCCATTAGCTAAGTGCACAGATGTGTGTGTGTGTGCATGTGCATGTGTGTGTGTGTGTGTGTGTGTTACGGGGAGAGAGAGAGAGTTTCGGGACACGTAGTCACATGTATCACATACTAATACTTCACCTTTTGTTTCCTCAGATTCTGGCAGTGTTCAGTTCATGGTGTGAAATCTTTGGATTAAAACAAACCAAAACCTGCCTTTATGTATGAAGTACTTACTATTGCAGACTTCATTTCATGGTGGAGCTGCTATTTTGTTTTATTTGTTTTTTATAAATTTATTTTTATTGGTGTTTAATTTGTCAACATACAGAATAACACCCAATGCTCATCCCGTCAAGTGCCCACCTCAGTGCCCGTCACCCAGTCACCCCCACTCCCCTCCCACCTCCCCTTCCCCCACTCCTAGTTCATTTCCCAGAGTTAGGAGTCTCTCATGTTTGTTTGTTTGTTTGGTCTGTTTTTGTTTTTTTCTGCTCTAAATTTGTTGTAGAGTCTTGTGAAGCTCTTTTCTGTTTCTGTCTTTAGCATTAATGTGGCCATTAAGAATCTTCTTCCTGCATGTAACCCACTCTCTGGGATGTGCTCTGCAGACAGAGGGAAAGGCACACAAATCTATCTGGAGTTTCACTACTACTAAGTGTTAAACAGACACTGTCCTGTGTATTTGTTGTCTTCCAAGGTGTGGTGTCTCCACATTTTCCCTGGAAAGATTAAATTGTTTTTGGTACCTTATAAGGCACCTTATCTTATTTTATAAGATATATGGATACAGACTATATAGATGCAACAACTTTGTACGTTGTATATAAATACCATTTGCTTTCTATCATCCAAAAGTCCTCTAAGTAAATAGTTTACCAGCATTTCTGATGTTTTTCCATTTTGTTTCCCTAATTTAAATTGGTACTTGAGGGATTCCTGGGTGGCTCGGTGGTTGGGCATCTCCTTTGGCTCAGGATGTGACCCCAGGGTCCTGGGATCGAGTCCCACATCCGGCTCCCCCTGAGGGGAGCCTGCTTCTCCCTCTGCCCGTGTCTCTGCCTTTCTGTGTCTCTCATGAATAAATCAATAAAATCTTAAAAAAAAATAAATGTTTACTTGAACCAGTAGTTAGGACAAAACAAACAAAATGTACCTTTTAGAATGATTTATATATTTTCTTTCTGTCTCATCTGTCACTGAGGAATTGCTATTCCATTAAAGTCACAAGTTCAAACATTGTAGAGATTAAAATAAGATAGTCTTTTTCTTATATTAATTAATAAACATAAGTACTTCTATGCTGAAAATAATTTCCTTTAAACAATATGACTACACGATTCACAGTATTTTACTGAAAGATAAAAGAAATCTTCTCCAAAGAGGCCAGCAGAGTGGCAAACACTTAATAAATGTGAAGTATATGCCATTTTTCTTCATATATATTTTTAGGTATATTTTTTTTTATCACTTCCTCATACCTCTCCAATTCTGTAAATATCAGTCACGTGGCAGATGGAAAGCTGGATTAGAAAGAGAGATAACTTTTTAAAATTGTGACCAAAATATCTTGCTTTTGTACCTTTTGCAAAGAGGCCTGGCCATGAGAGTTCATTTTTAGGGAAACACTTGGGGGCTGAGTGAGGGCTCTCACAAGCAGCAGTTTCCTTCCATTAATTATAAATACACACCCACTGATCTGGCTTATTGTATGTTTCTTTATTATTTCATGCAAGTTGCTGAACTATACGAGTTATGAAACCAGCTTTTATTACTGTGCCTTAAAACTACATGGACAGAGGGGCAGTTGCGGGGCTCAGTCAACTGTCTGCCTTGGGCTCAGCTCTTGGTCTCAGGTCCTGGGGTCAAACCCCATATGGGGTTCCCTGCTGGGGGAGGGTCTGCTTCTCCCTCTCCCTCCACTCCTCTACTTCTCCCTCTCTCTCTCTCTGTTGCCTTCAAAATAAATAAATAAAATCTTAAAAAAAAAAAAACCTTACATAGAGAGGTAGCAATGAAAGAAAGTAGAATTAGTAACGTGAATAAAATTATCTTGTTACCTATAGTACGACTGACAGTAGATATATTCATCATGGCTAATCTTTTATTGCCTTGCATGGATTTGAGATCAAAGAAAAGGTCACTGAGTAAAGATAATTTTAGCAATCTCACAATGATTATCTACTCTTTTTTTTAATTATAAACTTTCAAATGGTATGTTCGGTCAAAACATAAGAAAAAAATTAAGCTCATCCTACAGGAAGGCTGTTGAACTTTTTTTTTTTTTTCCCTCAAAAAAGTCAAATTAAAGAAGCTTGTCCCCCAGGCACTTTGTCACATCAATAAAATAAAGACAATTTTGTGGTACTTTTTGGCATGTTTCAACAAATATTTGAAATATAAATAATCTGTAATCCTTCTCTTTGACATTTGAAGCCCCAAGTTCTTCAATATTATCAAATCTTCAAACATAGCTAACAAGTTTGCCTGGTTCTTTTGTGAATGGTTGTGTTTTAGAGATTGTGTTAGTTGGCCAATTAACGTTACTCTGCCCCTGTGTAACTGAAAGAGCAGTTTCTCCTCCTACCCTACTTTGACATTCTAAAAATAGGGCAATTGCATATTTTGGCATAGTTCTTTTAAAAAATCAGTGCACCTCAGTATTGAATAAAATGCTTTTATTTGCTTTGCAAAATTGAAAAAAAAAAAAACAAGGCAAATAGTTCAGCATTTAGTCTCTTTTTTTTTTTTCTCTGATACAATTATGTTGATTCTAAAGTACAGATTTTCTCTTAGTTCTCATGAGACATGCAATTTTGAAAACCAAAGCTTGATGGTGATACATCTCATCCTGAAAACAGGTCATTTAAAAAAAAAAATGTGATTTGAACAAAAATGTGAGTCACCAATGCAGCGCTGTGAAGCACTGCTAGTGTTTGGCTCCACACCCTTCTCCCCCATCCCAGTTTTGGCTCTGAGGTCAGAAAGAAATAATCTTACTTTAATAAATTGTCCATTTCTAGCTTTTGAAATCAAGATAGATACCTATCTATGCAATGGTCAAAATAAAACAAGTAAGTTTGGACAGCAAAAGCAGTTTGGGGTTGTAATACCAACAATAGTTAGAATGCCAAGTTGTCTTTTAAAGTAAAATATACTGGGGCACCTGGGGGGCTCAGGGGTTGAGCATCTGCCTTGGGCTTGGGGCATGACCCTGGGGTCCTGGGATGGAGTTCCATTCAGGCTCCCTGCATGGAGCCTGCTTCTCACTCTGCCTGTGTCTCTGCCTCTCTCTGTGTCTCTCATGAATGAATAAATAAAATCTTTAATAAAATAAAATAAATAAAATAAAATAATAAAATAAAAAATAAAATAATAAAATAAATAAAATAAATAAAATAAAATAAAATAAAATAAAATAAAATAAAATAAAATAAAATAATAAAATAAATAAAATAAACCATCACCTAAAATCATGAAGAAACCCTGATAACACATACGGTATGAGAAAAAGTTGATCTTGCACACTGCATGCACAATAGTATTGCATACACAGAAAAGTTACACTTTAATATTTGAATAAATGAACGCTCCACAAAAAGTGTCAGCACTAATTACTTCTTTATTTTCTATAATTCTTCAACCAGAAAGAGTTTTGCAGAGATTTACTTTGTATGGGTGTGTGTATTTTGTCCATGTGTTTAGAGAGTGCCATTGTTTTTTGCTGTTTTATTTTCTCAGTAGAAATGTGTATTATGTTGTTGAGTATACTCTTCAAACCACACACCCGGCGGCATTTGTAAAATGGTCTCGTAGAGCTGCATTGTTTAACCTACATAAACGTAGCTTTGTAGGATTATTTTAGACTATATATTATATATATATATATTACATATGTTAATTTTATATGTGCTGTAATTGTCTAAATGTTTACTCCACAAAATTGTTACAATAGAAATTTTGTCCGTTCTTCTCGTCTTCAAGCAATATGCTTTTTATTTTGGTGTTAAGAGTTTTTTTAAGGTTCTCCTAAACTTTTAAAAAGCCCTGCTTTGGTATACAGTTTTTTTTTTTTTTTTTTTAATTAACTTACATATGACTTCTGGTTATAGAACTACTGTGCACATTTGTCAAGAGAGTAATTGATAATGTATTCAAAACTATGATTCCTTATTTAGAGTTATTATTATTTAGGAGTTATGACTCTCTGGTCCTTATCCTCCTGGTACTTGTATGGCTTTTGAAAACTGGGGTATTCCAAAGGTTTGTTTAGATACTGTTTTCTTCCCCAGGGTTAGGAAGCATGAGGCCAGGGTGCTGTAACCTCACACACCCTGCCCCTCATGAGATATCCCTGACCGCTGAACCCCTTTGTACTGAGCCTTTTAACAAAGCTGATCTAACAGCTATTCCTGAGTTTCAGCTGGCAAGAGAGCTGAGATCTATTGATTATCCTTTTTTTTTTTAATTTCCCCCAAACGCTATGCCTTTATTAAATGAATCCCCCCCCCCCCCCAGTCCTAAGGTTTCATGTTCTGTAGGGCTGGATTTCCAACAGATAAGATGTAAAGCTGGAGCACAGGTTTCCATATACTTGTTTTCCAATAAAATAAGGGCTTTATTGAAAATCACGACAATGAAAATACTTAAAATATGGGGTAAAATTTGAAAGTATAAACAAGTTGTTGAAATGGTCACCATGCCTCTTTGAAGCCCTTCTCCTCTGATGACAACCCATGTATACCTCTCTACCCTTTGCAGTGTGGGCTGTGCTCTCTGTCCCTGTGCACCTGGAAATCTGCCTCAGCACCTCCACATACGCGAATAAGTGGCATAAATCCAATCCCCAAAGCAGTGGTGAGTAAGTGCTTCCTTGAGAACACAGAAGCAAGTTACAACCCACAGCACAGAAATAAATCAAAGTTCTGCCAAACGTACCTCTGCTTTCTCTTTCTCCCACCTTCTATTCTTCTTTCTCTATTTCAAAGGATCTCCCACTCCTGTCCCCAAACTCCCTCTATCCTGTATCTCTATGCAACTTGTTCAGCCTCCCTCAGCTTCCAGTATCTTTTTCCCCCCTAATCCTCTTTCTTATGTAAAACAATTTAATCCTGCCAAAAATCTCTCCAATTTGCATACTTACACCCTCACTTAGAGAAATTGGGATCTTCAGAAGCTATCACTTTTTTTAGAGGTAAAATGAATTCTAACAATATGTAGGTGTTTGCCCTTGCACGCATTCTTTGATCTGTCGCATACCGATCATCCTACAATTATAAAGAGCTATCACGCCCTGGAGAGCGATGTTTCCTTGCTAGCATTTATCAGTGTATACTGAGGAGAATCCTTCATGAAAAGACAGAGTTGCCATCATGTCACTCATCCGTCCTGGAAGCTGTTAAACCCCAGTGGGACCACGGTTTGGACCTACCTCTATGACCTCTTCAGGCTTTGTGATTGGTCTTCCTAGTTAGACTCTAGTCCCTTCTTTTTCATTTATGTCTGACTGTACAGAAGCTGATTCTCATTCTTTATCCATCACCCTTGCTCTCTGAATTGCTGAGCATCAACTTTTTCCATAATGCTTGGAGACATTTTACTCTTTCAATGGATCTAGACTTTGGCTTGCTGGCTCAGATTATGCATTTCAGCCCATTTCAACAGTTTAGGCTGACAGGTTAGCTAGAAAGACCAGGGAAGTACACCAGCCCACAAGGAAAGAAATATTTATCTAAATATTACCAATTTTTAAAATATGCTTAGCTTTCTAAAATAACAAATGCCTAAGTCATATAGGGTTTGCTCACTTACCTCTAAGACACTATATCTCACTTTTATTTCCTGGATCATAGTTTTCTCATCTTGAAACTAAAGGAGTGAACTAAATAATCTTGGATGTATCTTCTAGCTATAAAATGTGATCTTTTTATTGCGCTAGTGTATGTTTAACTCTGTTAAACTAACCCTAGCCTGTTTTTTTGACAAAAAAAAAAAAAAGACTGACATTCTGCTTTATGCAGCTCAGGTTCAAGTACAAAGAGAGAGACAGAGATTTCCAATTTCTCTGCACTAAGCTTTTCTCAGCCAGAATGAAGTCATTTCATGATTTTCTACATGTCTGTACCTGTCCAACTCCATGCGCTTTGAAGTCAGTATCTCTATTTCATAAAAGAATCATTTGTTTTACTAGGAACTATCAACTTCCTATTTGTTCCATATCGGTCTACAAAGACCAAATTTCTTAAAAGATCAAGACTCCTATTTTTGTAGAATATTCAAAACACAATAGAGGAGAAAATATCTGTTGACTTTTAAAACAAACTTTTTTTTTCCATACTATCAGATATTATTGTTTGGCTCTTGTTATCCTTTTTTAAGCTTCTATTCATAAAGGCCTGAGGAAAATGACATTTATGCATGTATTGCTTTGTATTAAGGCAGAGCTATTCATTCTTCCTCTAAAGCTATTCTCTGTGCATTGTCGCCTCTTCTTAAATTGTAAATCCTAGGGCCTCTTCTTTCTCTCTCTCTTTTTTTTAATTCCATCCAACTCTCTTTTGCCAAAAACCTGTCACTTTTAGCTTCACCTCACCTGTAACACTCTGCCCCTTCTTCGCAGCTTCTACTGTGGCTGTCTCCCATGTGTCCGTCTCAGAATTCCTACATCACTGCCAGTCACACTTCATGTTGATGACACTGACAGTGATTGCTCCCTGTGTATAAATAGAAAAAAAGGAAGAGCCCACCACCAAACATCGCTTCTCGAAAGGCTGTAGCCAATAATTGAAATCCAGTTGCATTTGCAGCGTGGTAATTCTAGAATTTCAAAAAGAGGCCTCCTTGCTGATAGCTTTATGCCAGGCTGATCTGTCTGACACTGTTATTTCCCAGAAGTTTACCTGTCTGACACCTTGTGTAGAGCTGTTCTGTGGCAAGAGTGCACATCTGCACTTGAACCAGGAGGGATGGAATTAAACTTACTGCAAATAAGAATTTATTTATTTATTCGACAGCTGTTACAAAGATAAGGTCATGCCTGTATAGCTGTGCTTCAATTAATGAAACCTGATCACACATCTGAATTAGAGGATGCGCTTTTGCAGTATGGAAGGGATTATTCATATCACAAAAGAATTCACTGCAGGGTTCTGTGAAAAAGTAGCTATTACTTTTAAAATGATTTTTCAGTTCAATTCAAATGCTAAAACACCAGTGTTCTAAGATCACATAGATTGAGGTCGCCCCACCCTTTGTTTCAACTATATATATATATATATATTTTTTTTTTTAAGATTTTATCTATTTATTCATGAGAGACACACACAGAGAGAGAGAGAGAGGCAGAAACACAGGCAGAGGGAGAAGCAGGCTCCATGCAGGGGGCCCTATGTGGGACTCAATCCCGGGTCTCCAGGATCATGCCCTGGGCCGAAGGCAGGTGCTAAACCGCTGAGCCATCGGGGCTGTCCAAGTTTCAACTATATTTTATTAGCTATATACACAACAGGCATATATATATATATATATATATATATATATATATGCAATAAATATACATATAAATATTTGTATTTATATAAAAATATAAATATATATTATATATTCATATATATTATATACTATTTATATATATAAAATATATGCAAGCATAACTCAGAGGTATTGCAGGTTTGGTTTCAGACCATCACAATAAAGTGAATAGTGCAATAAATAAATAAATATTCACAATAAAGTGAATAGTGCATCACAATAAAGTAAATAGTGCAATAAAATAGTGCAAAATAGTGAATAAAATAGTGCAATATTCAATAAAATAGTGAATTTTCTAGTTTCCCAGTGCATATAAAAGTTATGTTTACACTAAACTGTATTCTGTTATGTATGCAAAGGCAGTATGTCTAAAAAACCATGTACATACCTTTATTAAAAATACTTTCTTGCTAGAAAGTGTTTGCTATCGCCTAAGCTCTCAGCAAGTCAATCTTTTAGCTAGCGGGGAGGGTGCTGCTTCAGTGGTGATGGCTGCTGACTGACCAGAGTGGTGGGCGCTGAAGGCTGGGGTGGCTCCGGCAATTTCTTAAAATAAGACAACAGTGAAGTTCACCACATCCGTTGACTCTTCCTTTTGTGAACAACTTCTTCGTAGCATGTGATTCTGTTTGATAGTATTTTACCCACAGTAGAACTTCTTCCAAATTGGAGTCAGTCAGTCCTCTTAAACCCTGCCACTGCTCTATCAGCTAAGTTTATGGAATACTCTAAATCCTTTGTTGTCATGTCAACAGTCTTCACAGCATTTTCACCAGGAGTAGAATCTCTCTCAAGAAACCACTTTTTTGGCTCTTCTGTAAGAAACTACTCTTCAGCCATTTAACTTTTGTCATGAGATTGCAGTAATTCAGCTACATCTTTAGGCTTTATTTCTAATTCCAATTTTCTTGCTGTGTCCACCACATCTGCAGTTACTGCCTCCCCTGAACTCGTGAACCCCTCAAGGTCATCCTTGAGGGTTAGAACCAACTTCTTCCAAACTCCTGTGAATGTGGATGTTTTCACCCCTTCTCCTGAATCACAGATGTCCTTCATGACATCTAGAAAGGCACATCCTTTTCAGAAGGTTTTCAGTTTAAAGTCAAACCACTCCTTTGATCCATGGGCCACAGAATGGGTGTTTTATTAAGAGCATGAAGATAATATCCATCTCATTGTACATTCCCATTGAGCCCTTTGGTGACAAGGTGCATTGTCAGTGAGCAGTCATATTTTGAAAGGATCTTTTTTTTGAACAGTAGGTCTCAATGTTGTAAACAGATGTGCTGGCCTCCAGGCCTAGTTCCATTTTTCGAGTGTGGGCAGAGGAGATTTAGCATAATTCTGAAGGGAGTCCCAAGATTTTCAGAATGGTAGTGATCATTGGCTTCTACTAAAAACCACCAGCTGCATTTGTCCCTAATAAGAGATTCAGTCTGTCCTTTGAAGCTTGGAAACCACGCATTGACTTTTTCTCTCTAGCTATGGAAGTCCTAGACAGCATCTTCTGACAGAAGACTATTCCATCTGCATTAAAAATCTGTGGTTTAATGTAACCACCCTTCATTAATTATTTTAGCTAGATTTTCTAGAGAACTTGCTGCAGAACCAGGAACAAAGTAAAAGTGTGGGAATCAGATCTCTGAATTACTTTTATTTATGAGAGCAGCATTAGTAAACTTAATTAAATAATTTAATTTAATTAATTAAATTTCACACTCAGGAAAGAAATTTTCATGAGATCCTATAATTAAACGGGTACAAGGGGGAAATTTACAAAAAATGTTCTAAGCTTCTGTGAATTAAAGTTTTACAGTGATCTTTAAAGTTTCTTCATTTGCTGTTTTCACTGGGTTCCTTGAATCTAGATTTCTTGGTTGAGTGTGGATTTCAAATAAACTCTTTGAAAAGGACATAGTTTTATGGAATTAGCTATACTGCATTTTAAATCTCAACACTGTGTACAGTGTTTCCTTGGAGAAGAAATGGCCTTATTCTAAGGTCATTTTGTCATTATAAAAGATGCATTCTCCGAATTGTTTCCAACAAAGACTTGGCTTTTAATAAATTTAATTATCTAAGAAATAAAAGTAAGGGGATGGTTAAACTGCACTGCTTATCATTGATGCTTTTGAATAAAATGAAAATACTGAAGGACTTGGAGTGGGCTATCTGGCTTACAGTTACAACTCTGCTACTAGGAAAAAAAAATGTCACCCTAAAAAGTTACCTTAAAATATCTGGACCTTATTCTCCATGTGAGTTAAGTGAGGGTTATACCAACCCTACTCAGCTCACAGAATTCAGTGATGACAATTAGAAAACTGATTTGAAACCATTTGAAAGTACAAAAATAATTTCTCAGTAGTCTGATACAAGAAAAAATTATTTTAATATCTATTTAAAGAGAGGAACAAGCACCAGTGCATCTTAGGTCCTTAATAGGAACATATAGAATAATTTTGATCTTAAGAAGATTTTAGCACTTTATCACTATGAGTCGCTTTTGACATATGGAGCTATTACTATCCACTAAATACCCTCTCTGCAACTTGAATCTAAAAAACAGAAGCCTCATTTATTTCCACAATCCCCTATATGTATAAAAATTGGTAGGGAGTAATATCATATAGGCGTATTTTTGGGGGTCTCAGAATTTTATCACAGTTCACCTAAAACATAGGCTCTGCAAATAAATACACAAATTAAAGGGACCTTCCTTGACAGAGAAGTCAAACTCCTTCCCCCAAAGCAAACAAAACACTTTTCCAGGGACAATAGATGGGATTGTTGATGAGTTCATCCTTCTATAATTTTCTTCCATTGTTTCCTGTTTACTTATAAATTAAATGTCCTGATTGACAGGGCATGTTGTCCTTGAGATTAACCTCAATTGGTTAGAACATGTTGCCTGAAAAGCCAGAGATAAGAGTTTATGGCACCAAAAGAGCCAGATGGCTTTTCACTATTCCATAGCTTGAGTGGGTCAGAACAATACCATCAACTCTCAGGAAGTAGGTCACATTCATGGCCTGCCAATGCTGATCAATGGCATCTACACAGTATGCAGGAATGTCACATGTCCAGTTTCTCATTGTTCCCCACCCTGCTCTTGGACTTTACATACATCTTCATAGGCTTTCCTCAAGGTGCATGTGTAAATGTGTATGTATACAGATATAATGTGTAAATGTGTGCGTGTACAGATATAATTTACAGGTGTAAATAGCATGCCTCCTTACAGCCATCTCTTCTCCAAATATTAGTAAAAATCTAAGTCATGTCATCTCATGAGGGAAAATGAAAATAAAACTTGAACATCATTCATTTCAATTTCAACAATCCTCCAAAGGTGATGTAAGGAAGAAATTAGTACCTGCAGTGTGTTAACCAGGCTCTTCAAGTTGCATGGACCTTGGTACATTCAGGATCTTCCCAGCATTGATGTGGGTCTTTGGGACAACTTCTTCTTTTTGTACCAGGGTCCTGAAAACAAATGCCACTTTACACAAGAAACTTTCTCCTGCATTATAAAGTTATATCTCCAAGTATTGGGGCCCTATAAGCCTTAAATGTAAAACAAGCTGATAGAAATTGACTATAAATATGCAGAACAGCTAGATGCTAAGTGAAAAGACTGTGTTTGAATTGAGGGCATAATGGGCTTTTGGCTATATAATTTGAAATATATTGCCTGTGCCTAGATATCCCAATAATCCCTAAATACCTGGGTATTCGATTTAGTTATTGTCAGAAATACAAACGCCTTATGGTCATAACTTTAGGACAGCCTAGGTAACACATTAGGTCCCCAGTGTTTACCTTTCTGTTGTACCTGTATGATCAGTTATCCTCTCGTGTACAAGTCAGTAACCGGATTAGGCAGTTATAAACAGTTATAAACACTCGATTAAGAGTAAAGTGACTATATGAAGAGAGTAATCTTTTAATAAGAGTTCACTCTCTTTGATCAGAAATCCAAAAGTAGGTGGATTCTGGCTTTGGTTCAGCAGTTACTTTAATATGTTACATCTGTGGCTTGCATAGTAGTCTTGGCCTTTCTCTCCTGCTCATAATATGGCTGCTAACCTTTAAGCCAAGACACCAACATTCTAGGTAACAGGAAGAAGAAAACAATTAAGGCCAAAAGGGCTTTCTGATCATCTCCATCCTTCCACTTCTGTTACTATTTCATTGTCCACACATGTCCACAAGAAAACTGAGAAATAGGACTATTTAACTGGGCACATTGCCACCTATGATAACTGTGTGTGATGGGGGTGGTGGTGAAGAGGGTTCTCTTAGAAGGAAGGAGAAAATCATGATGGTTAGACAATTAGTCTTCTGTGCCATTCAGCCAAACCTAATGAAAGGCCCTGATTTGTTGGCCAAAAATACTAACGGAACACAGCTTGCCTATGCAACCTTCATGCACTGCTTGGATTAGGAAAGCTCCAGCCTTCGATGGCACGATTGTCTTGGAGTCTCTCCTTTCTTCATCAATGGCTCAAGGAAAAGCAGGAGGCAATAATCAAGTTTGTAATTGTTTTATCTATACCCTGTGCATTCATTAAAGATCTCCATTGAAATGTCACTCAATTGGAACAAAAGGGGGTTCTTCTCAGCTGAAACTTCGAACTAGATACATTGTCCTGTATTGATCTAACATATTTAATTGATAAATGTTTTTTTTTTTCAATAAGAACACCGGAGCAATAAGAGAGAGTTCCCAAATTTCAGAAACGCTTCCTAAAAGTGAAGCACAATACAGCAGCATTAAAGATCTTTGAAGCAGGGCAGTAGTGTAGTGATACGGTATATTTTTATGAGCCTACAACCTGTTTGTCTTGCTCCCTGTCTTAGCCCACTCTCCTCTTGCATCGATGTGGGGATTCAGTGACTCTGATGCTGTTTTTAAAATCAATTTCTCATATTCTTCTATTTCTATATTTTCTGTATTCATGTAAATCTAGTGTTCTATGATATGTTAAGCTCCTTTAAAAAGCAACCTAAGATCTACAGCCAAAATGTTGCAATCACTTTCCATAGAGATTGACAATTTATATTTGCATTTTTTTAAAGTATTTATTTACTTGAGAGAGAATGGGGACCAGAGGGAGAGGAAGAGAGTCTCAAGCAGTCTCCTTGCTGAGCTTGGAGCCCCTTTTGCAGCTCAGTCACACCACTCTGAGATCATGACCCGAGCTGAAACCAAGAGTCAGATGCTTAACTGACTACGCCTCCCAGGTACTCCTATATTTATATTTTAAACATTCTGAGAAACTTTGTACTTAAACTAATCCATTCAACTTAATTTAACTCAGCATTTCCTATATTTGTATTAGGATGAAAATAATTTGTCTTGCTTATAAACATTATTTGGAAAGTTCTGTGAAAGGTATATGAATAGAGTGTATTCTACTTCAAGTCTTATGCACACTTTCCATCTCTTGATGACAATGACATCTAAATATCATTAAATTAAATATTATTCTGTATTTTAAGACAAAATCTAATAAGACATCTGTACAGCTCATGGATAGATTTTTCTTTCCTGTCCAGCCACTTAAATCAAGTTCAATCGGTTATGTCTTGAGTAATGAGAGCACACGTGACCACTGGCGCAATGGGACATATATGACCACACATGGTAACCCATGTATAAGACACTTTTTCCAGAAAGGAGCTTCACAGAGCTATGGAACATTCACTCGGGGATTATCCGCTCCTTTTTAGTATACACTCTGATGTTCCCAATGAATCTGAGGCCTCAGTCCCCCATGATGCACTCCTATAAATAGCAAGTCAGACTGGGAGAATAAATTGAATGAGCTGTCACAAACATTTCTCAATAAAATAAGGGGGAAAGTGTAACTGTAGCCTGAATAAGAATTACATGTAGATTTACTAAGCTTTGGGGTCCTCTTGGTTAAAATGCATTTCCAAAGGAAAAAAATCAATATTAAACTACATTTGATATATTTCTTTGCTAAAAGCCACAACTTCCAGTATTCTAGAGAGGAATGATTTATAACTATTACATCCAACAAAATGTTCTTTTTGGCCCTGAAATCTGATAATTTGGTTTTACATGGTGACTGTGCTTCCAGAAATAAAACTCCTGTCCATCACCATTATTATTATCAAGGATAGGCTGAGAAGTGCTGTAGAAAGCATAGCACATTTTCCCTGCTTTACTCATGTGTGATAATTGCAGACTTTTGGAAATGTATTAGCGACAGAAAAAGAAGAATGAAGACCTTAAAGCTGTTTTAGGTAGAAATGAGCAAGGAACCTTGGTTTTCTATCTTGGGAGCACTTTTCTCAATGTATTCTATAATATATTTCATTTTGGCCTTGCAGATGTATTTTTGAATATTTCAACCTGAAAACACTGCACTGCCTTGCAAATGTTTTATCAGTCTGCCGGCCTCTCCACACTAGGACCTGATGCATATTGCAAGTGAAGGATAGAGAATGAGAATGTAGCCCTCATTTTCAATCCCTAATTCTTTTCAGTTTGGTTGTTTTTTTGGAATTTTTTTTTTTTTTTTTTTTTTGGTTTGTGTGTATGTGTAGGTCATGGTTGTGTGGTTCATATGAATGTCTTAAGGCCAAAAGATACTCTTCATCAATTGTAATAAATGTATCACTCTGGTGGGGGATATTGATAATGGGAGAGGCAATGCATGTATGAGGATACAGGGTATATGGGAATCTCTGTACTTTCCTTTTTGCTGGGAACCTAAATCTAGTCTAAAAAACAAAAGTCTATTTTAAAAAAGATACTCTTTGATATCTTAATATGAGCAAATCAATATTTTTGAGCTCTGTACAAGAATTTTTAAGAAACTAGAAGTGGTTACAGAGTGAAGAAAGGGACAATTCTAATCATATTACTAATTATATTGCTATTTAATGGCCTTGGTGGCCCACCTTATGGTGAACTGCAGGTGCCAGAAAAGATATATAATGATTTTATATCAGAGGTGGGATTCCTTCCATACTTCTTCCCAGTAGGGGAATCCATTTTCAGCTCATATTGCAATTAAGAAGTTACTCCTTTCCAACAGGAGATGATAGTACCCACTTCCCTTCTGTTCAGCTACAGAACATTCATAATTTGGGCACACACATACAAAAAAAAAAAGCAGAAATTAACCCCACAGAGCATGGAGAGTTCAATGAAAGTGAAAACAAATATACTAAATAAACAGCAGGGAGATACTATTTCCTAAGTAATTAAGTTGCTGATGATAGGAATTTAATAGAACATAATGAAGAGACCTAACATTTTTTTAAAAAATTGTTGATGAAAGGTCGATACTTGAATGAACCTTAAAAAAATCATGTGAACACAGATTAAAAACTCTCTTCAAGACATAATAAATAACTAATATTAGAAAGTGGCATCCTGGCAAAGACTGATACGAGCTCTGAAGAATATAATACACAGACCTACACTGATGAAACAAATGGGTAAATGATTCCCGCAAGACCAAAGGAAATGTTAGTCTCTTGGTGACATTAATTTAAAGATTTGCACTATTTCCAAATAAAGAAGACTTCAACACCTATGTTCAGTTCTTTTATTTATTGATGTTTCATTCATTCCTACCATATTTTAGGTGAGCATCCATTATATATGAGTTTAGTTAGAGAATATGCACTCAATCATTTTCGGTTATATATTTGGTTATTTTATATGTATCTCTTTATTCGTCTCATGGTACAGCCCACCTCTGTGTATTGTTACAGATAGGTAAGCATATCTAAATGAAAGACGAACACTATTGCAGTCAAGATTCTGGCAAAATGAAGATAAAAATATGTCACAAAAAAACTTACTTTGTATTTTTATCTGTGTTGCCCATACAATACATGGTTTGATTTTAACGTGGGTTGAGCAGTTGTCTGCCAAGACTCAATATTATGCCCGATGAACCTGTTACTTAAAAGTCCCTTTCTTTGTCTTGAGGAGGAATACAACAGAAAAGCTAGCAAACTGTAGTGTGTTTTCATAAAGTTTGAAGATAGCCAGTCGCACCCATTTGTTTCTATATTCTCTATGGCTACCTTCGAGCTACAACAGAGAAGTTGCAAAAGAGCTGTTCCGTTTGCAGAGGATGAGCTATTTACTGACACTTTACAAAACAACTTGTTAATGCCTGGCGTAACACAAAGTGAATGCTCTTTGAGTCACACAGACTCACAAGGAACTGCGTGTTCCCAGTTAAGCTTCATGTTTTCTGCTGTTTTAGGATTCCCAAAATAAGCAACCTAACTTTCTCTTTTATAGAGAGGTACTCTGTTTTTTTTTTTTTTTTTTTTCCCATTGATCAGGACCTTATCTTGGTGCTGAACATCCAGAATTCTCCACCAGCCCTGAAACTAGGTGAGCTCCTAGTATTTGTGGAGTCTAGGTTAAGAGAATAAATGGGGGCTCATCTTTGACACAATTTAAAGTTATACATCAAGTAAGAAGAATCATTAAATGAGTATGTTTTATCCTTCTATTTTGATAAGCATATGTTTATGATTAACTAGAAAGCCAAACTTGAACTTAGAATATTCAGACTTTTGAGAGTTTCCATACAAAAACATGGCAGTATGAAGGGGATTCATTCTCAACCTCCATCCTACAACTCCTCCATAACATTTTCTTCACTTTTCATTTCTTCCTCCACTGCATAGGGTGGCAGGCATGTGGAACATTCTGCATCCGTGTCCTAGCTCAGTCTACAGCTCCTCAAGATGTCTCCGTTTTGCTTCTCTCCTCTGAAGGCCTGGGGCCATATATACCTATGACATGGTCAGTCCTTGGGAAAGAAGATCCAGCAAAGAGGGCTCATAAATCTTAGAAGAAGGCCTAGATCATTTTAGCAGAAAACTTTCAGGTCTTAGTTACCTAGAATTTGGGCAAGAACACAAACATAGGCTCAGAATATGTTCTTCTCTTGGCCCACATACTACCGATTCTGTGGAGAGTTGCATCATTAACAGACAGCCCAAGTAGATTCCTCTCATAACCTTACTGTCAAGACCAGCAGCAGCAGCATCATCCCCTAGGACAGTGGTTTCCAATTGGGGGTGATTTTGTCCTCTAAGGAATACTTGGCAATATCTGAAAGCACTTTGATTAATCACCAGTGGTCAGAGAAAGTAGTGGAACCAGTGGGTAGAAGCCAGGGATGCTGCTAAATAACTTATACTGCACAGGATCTGTCCCCAAAAGAAATCACTTGGTCCAAAATATTAATAGTATTGACATTGGAAAATTTTTCCGTAGGATTTTGTTGGAAATGTAAAATCTCAGGCCCTACCTAAGACCTACTGATCAGAATCTGAATTTTAACCATATCTATAAGTATGTATATTAAAGTTTGGGAAACACTGCTCTAAAGCATGGGGCAGAGGCAGAGGCTCATCTTACTCCAGGGAAGGATGGTGCTGTCTTGACCAGATGGCTTATTTATGGTCACATCAGATTTTCTGATATCAGTATTTGTTGTTATGATTTTCCCCCCATTGCAATACCAGTTTTTCACCTGTTGGCTATTTTTTTTTTTTATAACAGATTAAGAAAGTCAGATGTATCTTTTATCTTCATTCTTTCACGCAGAGTATAGCACACCACACTTAATCTATAGGAAGAATTTTGAAGGACATTTGAAAGATAGCATCAGGAAAGCTCAGAATTCTTAATCAGTCATCACGGGCTTTATAACATTAAGATTATCCCAGACTGAACTCTCCTGGTTGCCTTGAATCATATCCTGAATTTTATGAAATAGGGAAAAACATAGACTACATCATAGCTTTTTTAGAGGATTTCATTATCTGAGCAGGGCACAGGAAGGCTTCCGGTACTGAATGTCTGGCCTCTTCTAACATGACTCATTTACTGATGATACCAATAGCATTTTTCAAGCTGGAAAATGCTGGGGAATGAATGAAATGAAATCTCTTTTCAGTTGAGCCTGAATACTTTAATTTATTGATAGAAAAACATGTTTGTGTTTAGCTTGATTCTTGTTTTTCCCATGCGTAGACAACCTGAGGAAATATTCCAGCTGGAAGGACAAAAGCATTAGAGTTGCTCTCTTGTGCATAAGGAGAGTATTTCTAGAGGCAGGAGGTTAATGAGAGGGCCACAGACAATGTTTTCAAGGGACCTAGTACTTAACATTTTCTGGTTCCAAACATATTGCAAAGAAGACAGGTCTTGCATTTAACATTTAACATCCTTGTCTTCATGTGTACTCTGACTCCCTGAAGTTTACTCCACCCCTTAAGGAATAAAGTCAGTTGGTACTTTCTTCCTCCTTCTGATTTCTGATTGTATATTTACTCTAAGTAAAATTTCTACAAATATTCCTTAAGAATCCACTGTAATTCCAAACACTATGCTAAATAGAGACATAAAACAAGCCCCCCCCCAAAAAAAAACACAAACTAAAACAAATTAACACTTCAACACTTTCCACGACGGCATGACTGACAAAGGTTTCAAATCTCTCTTTTTTTTTTTACATTTACAAAATACTCTCTTCCCATCTTCACTCTGAGAATATTCAGCTTAACATGAAAAACAATCTATCATTGATTTTCTTTGAATAAATACATGAATGAAAGCTTGATGGATAATACGAAAGTTTTTGAGGTCTTGGTGGCCCATGAAACTGCCCATTGCGGGAACTCATCTGTTTTACCTATTCATAGAGGCTGATTCTTCTGGGCCCGTTGACAGTTCTTTTCTCAATATGACTTTATCAGCTGTTCAAGACATTTTTCAAGGACAGTGTGCATTCTATTAACCTTTGGGAATGCTATGACTTGCTTGTTTTCCAGCCATTCCCCATCCATGGAGACATCTGTCTCAACTCTATCTTTAGCACAAATCTTGACTTACATGGAAGAATGATTTAGTTACTCATCCATTGGTACAGACCAGCAGCACCAGAGCGGCCCCATCAAATGACTCTTGATGATATGCCAGCCTTGGACTTTGCCCCAGGCCTGATCATTGAGCATTATCTCAATTCCAAGGAGTTTACTTTGCTTGCATTTTTCTATCCTGTTTCTATCAGGAAGTTCTGATTCCCAGTGACTATAACTGAAAACGTACTTTCCTGAGAGATACCTCTACTCCCACTTGAGTTAACTAGGTAGCTCAAAGCCCCAAATCATCACTACCTTTTTCATGTAGATATGTCATATATACTGCACCTTCTCACCCCCTCCCATCCCCAGACTTCCAGTTTCTAGACAAGAATTTCCTTTAGGAAGTAAAGTAATATTACCACCACTCTAAAAGTGCATATTTTATAAAGTTCTTGAGGTAAGATGTACTTTGATTTCTAGTTGTTTGTTGTTGTTGTTTTTTAATTAAGTCATTGATATATTTTGACACAGGTTTGGGTATTAGACTATGGTCATTGAGAGAATGTGAAAATTAAGCATGGAGTTGAGAGAAAGACAAAATTCACATAGTAATTTCAATATGATTAAAATGTGCTATATAATGGCTTTTGTCCTTTTTCTAAGTAAATAGGAGATGTCATAAAGCAGTCCCTCTGAATTGTGTTCGTATTTAGAATCCTCAGTTTCCAAGGTGACTCATACCTAACTGAGTGCATATTGCTATTTTTCATGCCAAGCCTGTTACTGTTATCTATGTCATTCTTTCTGTTTACACATTTAAGAGAAGGGGGAAGGGTGAGGAGTAGCATGTGGTTATCTTAGGGCCCTGTAAATATGCCAAAGATACAGTATTTATGTGATCATAGAACATTGGGATCAATTATTTTAAGAGTTTCTCTCCCCCTATTTTCGGCTTAAAATTTTAAAATTGTGGCTGTCAGAGAAGCTGATGATACAGAATTAATATTTATACATCAAACTCTAAAGAAATACAGTCTGAAGAATATATACACACAAATAAAAAATACACACACCCTGCCCCATCCTGTATCTTTTTGAATAACGTCAAGGGAACAACCAATTGCCAAATAAAAAAAACTGTTATCTGTGGGGAGAGCAGCTTAGAATTAATTTTTTACCAAATTCCTTTACCCATATAATTCTAAGTTCAGGACTGCTAATAAGACACATGCACATTAGTTTTGCAAAGCAGAAGACAGATAAGCCATGGGAATTCTAGAAGCATACATATGAACAGATGGAGTAGGAATAACAACAGTCTCAAATACCTGTTTTAGAGGAAAAATCTGAGATAAACTCCTTCGACAATGAGAGGGAATAAAGAAAAACTCCAGGATAATGGGGAAAAGGTATGTGTTGGGAAATTATTTAAAAAAGTATTTTGGGGAAACTGATGTTAGGATTCCAACCTATGTATATTAAGTCTGGCTATAGAAGAAAAATAGAAGGAACAGAGTAGAAGCTTTTATAGGAAAAAAAAAAAATTACCATATAAAAAAGGAAAGGAAAAATTAAATTTAAAATGTTTTAGTAAAAATACATAAGAAATATTTTTGTATTTCAGTGATGAAAAAATACCAAACATTTACAAAGGAGGGGAAAAAAAAAAGCTTTCTAGAAACACACACCAAAATCATTTAGGCTTTATTTCTGTTTTCTTTTTTTCCTTCTTCTCTTTCTTTTTTCTCAGTCTTTTTTTTTTTTTTTTTTTTTTTAACAGAATCCAATAATAAAAGTAAGGAGAGAGAGAATTTGAGTGTGGCTACTACATACCAAGATCTTTATATCTAACAAAGTTACTAATCATGTTAGAGAAGAATAAAAACAATTTTTTCCTATATGAAATCTCAGAAAATATTCCACACAGATAGGCTTCATGAATATTTCATCCAGGTAGGTTAAAAAGAAAACTTGAGGATATTTAGAATTAATTAAAAAATAGAACTCAAGTAAAAAAAAATAGAACTCAAGTAAGAACAATGAAATGAATAAAATATTAAGTTATCCAGGATGGTGGTGAGTTTTTTTTTAATATAGTTATAGGATTAAAAATTAAAAAAACTGGGATCCCTGGGTGGCGCAGCGGTTTGGCGCCTGCCTTTGGCCCAGGGCGCGATCCTGGAGACCCGGGATCGAATCCCACATCGGGCTCCCGGTGCATGGAGCCTGCTTCTCCCTCTGCCTGTGTCTCTGCCTCTCTCTCTCTCTGTGTGACTATCATAAATAAATAAAAATTTAAATAAATATATAAAAAAAAATAAAAAAAACTGAAAATATCTATATTGTCAACAACAGAAACAACAAAATAGCTGGGGTCTTGGAATCTGAGGTGATATGAAGAGAAAGGACCAGCGGTGCCAGGGTCAGCAGAATGCTGAGTACATGGTAATGGCTTAAAAAAAAAAAAATCCTACTGATCTTATTTATTTTCACATTGTTGCTATTATGTCAAAAAGCAATAAAAACAAGGTACTGTGTATGGTTAGTGCTGTTAGTGCCCACACTCAATCTCCAGCCAACTTCTTGCTGCCTCTGTCTTCCTTTGCTTGATGACTGTCCCATGCTGTTAAAACATGCTCTGGTGCTCCTGGTGGAGATCAGAAGTCCCAACTTACTTAAGGTACCAGGAGGAGCTTCAACTAATGGTTAGCAGGAGTTAGTGTATGAACATCCCAATTGCTTCCCCATGTAGGTGGGATAACTTTGAGGCATGCCATTTACACTGGCTCCCAGAGTCTTCCCAATGGGCTTAAACTGCAGTTACCACAGAGGTAACTACCTTAATAAGGCACTGATCACTTCTCTTCTCCCCTTGTGTATCTGCATTCCACTACTGATACGTCTGTGATCACCTCCTCAACTGAGCCACTTGCATGAAGATCCTGGCCTCAGGTCTGCTCCTGGGGAAAATACAAACTAAGACACCACAGGTCATTGAATAAATTGTCAAACAAAACACTGCTAAACAAATCTGGCAAGGATGAAGTAAAATGAGCCATCACATACATTTATGGTGGCAGTGAAAATTGATATAAACCATCTAGAACTCGGGACACCTGGGTGGCTCAGCGGTTGGGTGCCGGCCTTCAGCTCAGATCATGATCCTGGGATCCAAGATCGAGTCCCACATCAGGCTTTCTGTGAGCAGCCTGCTTCTCCCTCTGCCTGTGTCTCTGCCTCTCTCTCTCTCAGTCTGTGTCTCTCATGAATAAATAAATAAATCTTTAAAAAAATCTAGAACTCAATTATTCATATATATATATTCATTAATGTATTCATCATTTATGACATATATATATATATATATATGCCATAAATGCTCATATTTGATCCATTTATTACCACTGTGGGAAAACCAACAGAAGGGAATACCAATAACATGACACAAAGGGAAAAAAATATCATGCCTAATATTCATAAACTATAGCAGTTATAATGGTAAAATATTGGGAAAATGTTTCCAAATTCAACAAATCATTGGACAATATGAGAACAGCTATCAAACATTAATTAAGAATTAAACTGTAGATTTTGTCTTAAAGCAAGAAAGCTGCCTGGGGTAAAGCATTAACTGAAAATCAAGATATAAAAATCTATCATAGAATTAAGTTTACTTGCATTGTCCAGAAATTCAACTATAGTTTTAAGAAAAATAACCCTGAGACAACTATTTTAATACCTGCCTCTTTTTCCTTTAAACCTGGCCTATGTATTTTCTATTTCACTGAGAAAAGGAAGATCATGGGAGTCACATGAGTCAACACATTTACTTAAAATGGTACCCACATATCCTGTCCTGTTGTCACGGGGATATAGCCTTCACTGTAGCTAGAACCAAAGCTTCCTGTTGTGTACTGAATTTTCTCGCTGCTTTAGCCTACTCATTTTTTTAAAACACATATAGCTTTATTTATTCGTTCATTTATTTATTTTTCAGGAAGTTCATTTATTATTAAATCAGTGCAGCATGGGTTCAGCTGCTCAATGATGCCATCAGGGAACCAGGCTCTAACTTTGTCTGCCTTCATGTGTTGTGTCTTCACCCTCATGTTCATCCCCTCACTGTCACAAGATTGCTGTCACAGCTCCAGGCAGCACGACTTTCTTAAGATGTTACTTGAGGATGTTCTCCAATGAAATGCATGATGTCTCAGTCAGGATTCTTGGATGCCAGTAACAGAAACTGACTCTAGTTAATTAATGAGAAGTCCATAGGCAGGGAAGACTTCAGGCATGGTATGATCAGGAATATGGTTCCATTTCCCTGTGGTTCTTTGGCCTTCTCCATTTGTCAGGTCCATCCTCAGGTAGGCCTTCTGCGTGTTCACAAGATTAGCCTCCTACTCAAACATTTTGCTGTATTAGCTTCTTCTGCTTTTTGCCTTTTTTTTTTTTTTTCTTGGCAATTGTTTTCACCCTCTCTACTGGATAATTTATATCAGTCTACACTCATCCTTATTAAAAAATAAAGTCACAAGAAACTCTTCTCTTTTATACTCCTATTTCCAACCAACTACCATAAGAGCTACCTGTAGTCACAGTCTTTCTCCTCACCTTATTCCACTCAATTTAGATTTTCTTCTCCATCGATCCACTGAAATTGATCTCATCAAAGTCACCTAATGACCAACTTTCCAAATCAAAATGCCAAATATCTGTCCTTATCACACTTGAACTTAAACAGTTTCTAACACTATAGACAACTTCCACTTAAACCAGAATGATTACTTTGGCATGGGAAACATCATAATTTCATTTTATTTCCTACTCTACTAAGGACTTTTCTTTATTCTCCTCCTCTGGCTTCTCTCCCTTTTTGAGTTCTCCAAATGTTCATTTGCACGAGGGCACAGTTTGCATCCACCATTTTTTTTTTTTTTTTTTTTTATCTGTACTGCAGATGACATTCAGACCCTTGGTTAAACTGTTTGTTGTTTTCCCAAAATATATTTCTGAATTTCCAGACTCATTTCTAGCTGCTCACTTGATGTCTCTATTTGAATACCTAATGGGTGTCTCAAGCCAAACATGGCTGGAATAGACTCCTGCATCCCCTTTACATTAATCTCCTGCAGTCAGGAATAGTCTTTATGGTATCATCCATCCCATCAGAAAGACCAAAGACTTAAGGAGTTATTTCTATTTCCCTCTATTTCTTAGTCCTCATCTCCAGATGGAGGGTCGACCTCCAAAATTTATTCTGAATTCAACTATCTCATTAAATATCCATCACTGTTACTATAGTACTGTTTCTTGCCTGGACAACTGTACTAGACTTTGAATCAGCCTCTCACTGAAGTTATCTCCCCTTCATGGACCCTATAAAGCAGACACAGTAATATCTTTATGCACATGAGCCATATTACAACACACAATTTCACTCAGTTTTTTTTTTTAACTCTTTTTAATAATTGCAGATCCTACCTAACCTGGCCACAATTTATCCTCCTCACCTTATCTATCATCACTTTGTCATTATCTAAAGGTTACATTCACTAGCCTATTTGTGTTATTAAAACAAGACCAGCTCATTTCTGTCTTAGAGCTAGAATACTTGCTATTCTCACTGCTTGTACTCTTCATTACAGATATTTTATATGGCTGGTTCTGTCCTAACGTTCAGATCTCTACTCAAATATCATCTCACTAGAGAATTTTATGGACCATTTTCTCAGATTTAACATCCCCTCAAATGACAAGTTACCTAATGGTCTCTCTCATGTTGGGGAAATGTAATTAAAAACAAAATATCTTCCTAACCCAGAAAACCTCTCCATGACAGTAGAAGAGAAAGAACACAATTTTATTGTTAAATGAGCATTAAACCACAATCTGATGCATATCACAGGCCATCTCCTGACAGATTTCAAAGACAGGAAGAAAGTTTATCCTTCTATATATTTAAGCAGATACTACTCACTGCATGTGGGTTCTCAAACAAAAACTAGTTATCAACTAAAAGCACTTGACAGTGCTATTGGTCATACATGGTTCATCTCAAATTCACTTGGTAACTGGGATGATCACTCACTATCTGTGTTATGTCATTGGCTTTATCCAAAGGAAATATAAACCTCTCCTATTTTATGACAACAGATATTTTTGCAACTTGAAACATGGTGCCCCCTAAAGGCATCTACCATCCCACAGGAACCAGGAGATAGGGACACTATATTTTTTGATGACTGCAATTCAAAAAATGGTTCTCAGTTTCTTGAGAAAGACACTTCAGGGACTTAAAGCTGTCCAGAGGCTTATTTAGCTCTTAAAAAAGATTTGCATATATTTCAAAAAGACAGAATATAACTTAAAATTATGGGTTTTCCAAGGTACGTTACCAGTTTTCTAATGTAAAAAAAAAAAAAAAAAAGAAGTGGGGTATCTCTTTTCAACTAAGAGAATTTTGATTTGTATAAACCCTATACTCATTTTTATTATATTCGTACAACATGGATCACAAATTAAAATTTATTTATAGACATGTATTTTGGGGGTATTTTCTTTCTTTTAGAATTCAGCTTTCATGAGAACAGTAAGTTTTCTTTCTAGTTTATAATTGTATTCTGACTTTCTATAACAGTGTCTGGACCATAATATGTACATAAATATTTATAGAACTAACAATTAAATAGTATTATCACTTAATAATATTTATTATGTAATAATCATATTACATAGTATTAAGCAAGAAAAATACTATGCACAAAAAATAGGCTGGGAAAAATACAGAAAATGTTTTTTAAAACGATTTTTGAGAACTACCTATAAAATTGTTTTTGAAGTTTATTTATAGATTTCAGTGTTCTCTTTTTAAGGGACTTTATTTTTTAAAGCTGTTTTAGGTTTACAAAAAAAAACTGAGTGGAAAGTACAAGACTTCCATATATTTCCTCACCTATTCCCCACAGCCTCTCCCACTATCAATATTCTGAGCCAGAGGTACATTGGTTCCAACTAATTGGAACCTATATTGACATACCATTATCACCCATTTCATAGTTTACATTAAAGGTTCTTTCTGCCTTTGATATACATTCTATGGGTCTTGACAAATGTATAATGACTAGTAGCCATTATAAATGTAAACATAGTGTTTTCACTGCCCTAAAAGTCCTCTGTGTTCCAGCTATTTAACCCTCTCTTTACCTTAATCCCTGACAACCGTTGATCTTTTTACTGTCTTCATAGTTTTGTCTTTCCCAGAAGGTCATATAGTTGCAATCTTACAACATGTAGCCTTCTCAGATTGGCTTCTTTTACTTAGTAATATTCATTTAAGTTTCCTCACATCTTTTCGTGGCTTGATAGCCCATTTCTTTTGTAGTGCCGAATAGCAGTTCATCATCTGGATGTATCACAATTTATTTATCCATTCACCTCTTGCAGGACAACTTGATTGTTTCTAAGTTTGGGCCCTTAGGAATAAAGCTGCTATAAACATCTGTATCTACATGTTTGTTCTTGGACATATATTTTCAACTCATTTGGGTAAATACCAAAGAGTATGATTGCTGAATCATATGGTAAGAGTATGTTTAGTTTTGTAAGAAACTGCCAAATTGTGTTCCTAGGTGGCTATACTGTTTTGCAGTCCCACCAGCCATGAGTTCATGTTATTCCACATCCTTGTCAGCATTTGGCACTTCAGTGTTTTCGATTCTGATAGGTATGTAGTGGAGAGTCCAGAGTTTCTCAAAATGAATCTGGATTTTTATTTTATACAGATTAAAAAAAAAAATCTTAGTAATTGGATCGTTGACTTTGAAGAGGTAAAGATAGGAATTGAACCCAAATCCTCTATGAAGGATCCATTGTATCACCTTTTCTTGACATATATGTTGATATTCTATTTTTAATTCCTGTCATATATTTTTCAATGTTTTCAACCTTGAGGATAACTGGCTGGTGGTATAAGAGGAGTGTTGTTTGGCAAGAGTTTTGTTCATGCCATAGCATTATGTTATTCTATCCTGAGAATCAGTTCAAATAATTCATATTTAAAACTCTCTAATCTATGTATTTCATTGACCTAATACAACTTTAAAAGATGTTTTCAGAAATTTGGTTTTATATTGTGTTTCTGAAAAGTCTGATTTGTTTCTTTTAAGAACCTCACAAATTGTTTTTGTAATAGTTTTGAAGAGAAATGGCAGGAGGTATGAACAGATACCTCTGAGTATTTAGTGAATAAATATAAAACATTCTAAAATCAGAAACAGTTTAAAATCCATGGCATTTAGCTTATCTGTCTTACTTCTGGATGTTTTGTGTGTCTCCCTCATTTCACTGTGTACCGGAGGACATGAGCATTTAGTTTTCATTTACTAAAGTCCACAAACTTCATTTTAATCTACCCCTATGTACAGTAGTAGCAAAGATTATATTGATCAAGTCTTAATGGTAAACTCCCATAGAGTAAACCATGCAGAAATTAAACTGCTTGCCTAAAGCAAAAATTTTTCTCTTCCGTCTGTTAATCCAATACATTCTTTTGGAGATTACTCTTAATACGATGTACTTTTTTCTTGGCTCCAATAAGTATTTAAATTGTTCTTTCATATATATATATAAGCTATACAATTTGGACTTTTCAAAAGCAAGATATGCTTTCTAGTCATAGAAAATTTAAAAGGGTCAACATTTTCTGGAAGAGGTATAGATATATTGAAAAATCTACACATTTCAGAATCAGTAAACTCAGTAGCAGACAACTGTTGTTTAGAAACTCCTTAGAGATTTTATGGTAAGGGAAACATTAGATGAGATGACCATTAATGTCCTTTCAAAGTTTAAATCATAGAATTCAAACATTTGGTAAGACCAAAATCCTACAGTTATGCCGCGGAATAAAGGGATTATTGAGTTAAATTACAGTCTATTATCAGAAAGAATGATTGTGTCTGTGAGAAGCCAAAGTCAACTGTAGTGTGTTGAATTGTGTGTCTCCAAAAAGATGTCATCTCCAAGTCTGAACCCCTGGTTCCTGTGAATGTGACCTTATAAGGTCTTTGTAGATTTAAGAAAGGGATCTTGAGACAAGATCATTCTGGGTTTAGGGCAGGCCGTAAATCCAATGACTATCATCCTTGTAAAAAAGATTTGACAATGGAGCTACACAGAAGGAAAGCTGTGGAAAAAAAAAAAAAAGAAAGATAGTGATTAGAGGGATATGTCCATATACCAATGAATGCCAAGAATTGCCAGAAGCCACCAGAAGTTGGCAAATATTCATGAGAAAGATAGTTCCTTCCAGAAGAAAGCAGCCATGTTGACACCTTGATTTCAGACTTCTGGCCTCCAGAATTGTGAGGGAATAAATTCATGCAGTTTAATTCACCAGGTTGGTTGTAATTTGTTACCAAAGCCCTAGGAAACTAATAGAGCCTATCAAATTGACTTTTAAAATATGGAAATTTATTAGCTCACACAAATAGAGAAATGATTCTCTTTGGAATTGAGTTCTCTACTTCTATTTCTCTGTAATTCTTTGGGCTTTGCTTCTTCCTTTAGTGTTTCATCTTTAATCCAACTGTGAAATGGTCACAGGAGTTGCTAAACACATATGCGATCAATAATTTCCCATGAAAATGAGGGAGAGATAAAAAACTAACTTCAGATTGCTTTCCAATTCCAGAAATAACTTATTCAAATACTTAGAAATACTTCACTCAAAATTTATTTGCCTAAGTGAGGTCATGCACAAAAAAAAAAAAAAATCAATAAACCTGAGGTTATCTTTCGACTATTCATGGAGCGGAGTTCAGATGTACTTGCACCACAAGTACTTGCATAAGAGAGTTAGATACCTAAACAAAATGAATCTGTTAGAAAGGAGGAAGGGCTCACAGATGTTGAGCATATAACTTTAACTACAAGAAAACATAAGTAATAGAATGTTCCTACCTCATAAACACACTCACTAAGCAGCTTCCCTATAATAAATATCAAGTGGTTTTGATGTCCCTGGTAAACTTTTAAAGCTACATTTCTCCCTAACAACTGGAGTTTAAAAAACTTTTGCTTCCATAATGACATTTCTATTCGTGCTTGGTGATACTGCCACAGGTGGGAGGACAGAGGTAGAAAATAGTATTGGCTTTCTGGATTAGAGGGAGGATATATTATCTGTCATGACATATTCTGAAGCCTAATGCCTCTAAACCCTGTGCCTTTCTGTCTCCTACCCTCTTAAAATCCCATCTTGTCCTGAAAGATCAATAGTCAGGATGACATAATCTAACCTATATGGAATAAATTAACTGACTTTCCTACTGCTGTTGGGTTGAATGTATCATACTTTCAGTAGATTAAACATTTTCAAACCAGTAGAGGGGTGGCTCAAAGAGAACTATTTGATAATGAGAAATTCTATGAACAAAGCACTGGGCTCTAGACCTATTAAGTTCAATACATTCCTCTAGGGATATGTTCCAATGGAAGTGAAGAAACAACAACCATCAATGTTTCCAGTGATACATAGCTAGTGAGCTGTCCAGACTCCCTTTGAACCCTGTTTTGATTCCTAAGCCCACGCTATCTCCAAAAGAAACTCTAACCAAAATCATTATTGCAGAGGAGTCACTACCAAGTTGTGTCTGTATCATTCTTTACTGGTTGACAAAGAATTGTACTTAATACTCAAATGACTTTGAGTAAAGCCAGCTGTTTGACTTCAAGCTCCCCTGAGGCAAAACTCAAAGTGAGCATTTGTATTTGAGTGATTTAATAGGAAGAACTCCCAAGATAAACCTGTGAAGGGAAAAGCAGAACCAGGAAGGAGAGGAAGCCAAACAAGCCTCTGATTTGTGGCAAAGCACAGCAGAAGGCCATTTCCACTGATCTCCCTGGAAAATTCTGGAGTACAAGATTTACTTCAGGAGTTGCCAAGTCCTGAGGCCAAGGACCTATGTCTCATACCCGCACATGCCAATCTTTGTATCGTTGGCTAACGTCTGCACCAAAAGGATGTAAACGCTATGCTTGCAGGGAAAAGTGGCTCTTGTTGTCTGTGGGCCACACACAGGAAAAGAGTCACCGGCGTAAACATTAACCAGAACTCAGGGAAGGGTTCACAGAAATATAGAAGGGACCCAAGGAGATGCGGATACAGTGCCTCTACTGTCTCTGACATCAGTCTTGTAAAAAGGAATGATGTATGCATAGAACGACCAAATCTGGAACTGTCCAAAAAGCTTGATATAAAATAAACACTACACATGTGTCAATTTTCTAATTATGGAATGACCCATAGATCATCAATTCTAGACTGATAAGAAAATCTAGATAGGTAATCTGTTGGTTAAGAAAAGCAAACTAAATGTTTCTTCTTTTAGTGACAGTGTAGGAGGCGTATCCTTTTGGGTGGGGAGTCGTGTCCTGAGTGTCATTAAAATTGGATTGTTTTAAAATTGTTTCTTTACCTGCCAGGGCTTAGTTGGAGGATTGCAGTTGAGGGGCGATTAACAAGATAAATGGATTGGGGGCCTTGTTTATGATATCCAGTTGCTTTAGTTTATATCCTATAGAATTGCCTGGGTTGTCGAAAATTGATAATGGGAATTCATATAGTCCTCTAAATTCATGGTTTGGCTTTCAAGTCATTCTGGAAGCAATGTCCCATGATGCGCTGTTGTAAACATCAGCTGGTGTATAAGGATTGATGCCACACATTTACTTGGAGTTTTGGTGTTTTTTTTTTTTTTTTAAGTCATGTATTAGCTTCAAATTGAAAAAGAAAACCACATAAAGTTCCTTAATAAATGCAGTGCAAGCTTGATTGAAACATATTGCTAATATTATTAAGTGCCCCAGAGAGTAACTGAAATATCATATTGTTGGTATTCACACTTCCATTTTCATTGCACGGGGCTTATAAAACACTTACAAACACATTACTGTATGCAAAACATAATGCTCTTTCTGGAACTCTGGTTTTTATGGACTTTTATGGCTGAACAATTGATATTTACCTATTGAGATTGGCTTAGAAGACCCTACAGCAGCACAGCAGAAGATAAACTATGACTATTTGCCTATAATATGCGAACAGCAAAATAGCTAAAGGCCTCTTTAAATATTCCCAGTATTAAAGCAGCACGAGTGTTTACAGGTCCAGCATTTCACTGCCCTGCTCAGCAGTCTGGGTTCCCCTCCAGCTCCCCTTCCCAGCTCTCTGGGAAAAGGGGCCTTGAGAGATCTTCTGAGGGGATCATGTCTTGTGTTGTGGCCCAAATACAAAGAAACTACCTCCTCCTCTTACCTGAGTCTGCCTTCGGGAGGGTTAACAGGCCTACCTGCCTTCACGGGGCTGACTGGGGTTCAGTAGTGTTGGAGGGGCTGATGCTGATCAAGCATAAAGGAGGTCTTTATTTTTTAATTTAAAAAAATATTTATTCATGAGAGACAGAGAGAGGCAGAGACACAGGCAGAGGGAAGCAGGCTCCCTGTGGGACTCGATCCTGGGACTTCAGGATCACACTCTGAGCCGAAGGCAGGTGCTCAACCTCTGAGCCCCGCAGGTGTCCCTAAAGATGTCTTTAAACAAGGATGAAATTAAACATGTTCTCTGTGACTCTGGGAGGGGGTCAAGGAAGCTTCCCCCACACACACCCTGTCACTGTAATGCAAAAGGATTTATCATAAAGGGTTAAGCTCCATGGTCCAAAAAAACTGGAACCACTCTCTTTGAACACCAGAGGGAAGATACGTCAGAGTTTAAGCAGCTAGAGACGGAGCAAAGGATGGTTCTGTTATCAGCAGAGAAAAATAATGTGAGGTCCCCAAAGAGAACTGACCTTAGAGAGAAGCATCTAGGAGCAAATGAGTGTTGCTGATAAGTACACAAGACAGGGCGCCCAGGGGGACTCAGCGGTTGAGAACCTGCCTTGGGCCCAGGTCATGACCCCGGGGTCCCAGGATCGAGTCCCGCATCGGGCTCCACAGGGAGCCTGCTTCTCCCTCTGCCTGTGTCTCTGCCTCTCTCTCTCTCTCTGTGTCTCTCATGAATAAATAAGTAAAATATTAAAATTTAAAAAAGAGTAACAGGGACATTAGCAAAGCCCAAGGTAGTCTGGAGGTCGCAGGGACCAAGTGGCATATTAACCTGCTGCAGGAAAGGCCTGCCTTCACCTGGAAGAGGCCGGAAGACCTGGCTGGAAGCTGTGGTGATGTCCAGGGAGGTGAGGCCCTGTGCCTGGCTGCTGGGGGCTACACTACACAGGCTGGCTGGAGGAGGTTGGGGCAGTCCTGGGGGGTAGGGGGGGCACTGAGATGGACCCAGGGCAGCCAAGGCCAGTAGGCTGGGCCTTTGAGGGCCTGGGGCCACATGGAAGGTTCTCTCCCATGGGCAGTGGGGAGATACTAAGCACGAGGGCCCACGAGGCCTTCGCTGGCCTTCGAGCCAGAACAGAGACTATCAATTACCACGGACTCTGTTCTCTCTCTCAGCCAAGTGGCGGCCTGCTGGAGAATCCCCATTGTGGGCAGAGAGTGGGAGGAGAGAGGAATAGAAGGTTTTCTGAGTAGTCCGAGCTCCCAAAGGTTGCACAGCTTGTGCTGTTCCCTACATAAAAGGGAATAATTAGGCCCAGTGGGTGTTCCATCATAACACGCACTTCATGACTGGGTCTGCACAATGCCGGTGACTGGTGAGCAGTGGCTTATTGTTCTAACTGCTCATTTGAGTTCAGTGCAAGCGAAGCCCGGGGCTAAGGCTTCTAATGCAGCTGAGGGCATTTTTTATGATGGAATTTTCCATGTTAACTTGCAGAATTATGCAAAGCCCCGGATTTTCATTGAACGTCCTCCCATTCCAAGCACACACAGAGTTGCCACTGCATTGGCCAGAACCTTCTCTTCGAGGAGTGACAAGGCAAACAGGAGCAGGCCTCATGCTCCACAAGGTCAACCTGGTTTTCAGAACCGAGAACGGGTTGTGTGCATCAATGACATGCGTTCCCACCCCTGGAAATGCTGGGCCGGGAAAGTCAACCACTAGCCTGGCGTGGGAGCCAGGTGGACATTGAAGTCAGGAAGACCTGGGTCTGTTTTCCTTCCTCAGGCCTCTTGAGCTGTGGGCCCCATGCAGGTCCTCCTCTGAGCTCTGCTTTACAGGCATTTTTTTCAGCAGAGAATGGATTAGATGTTTTCAAGGGAATTCATATAAAATAAAACAATGCAATCATCAAAAACAATAATGTGAATGGTATTGCCCAACGTAGAATCATGGAAATTTTTTTTCCCCCCACGGCACAGAGTGGAGTGAGATGTGTCCACAATGCCACACGTGTATGCCTGTCCACACAGAGTGCCGTGCTCTTAGGCTTTTTATGCTTTTACACTGAAGTGTAAATGATGCCTATTTCCTTATAATGAAGTTTTGGATGACTTTGCTTTCTCATTTGTGATTTTACGTGATTCTTTAATTGCCAAGGACTTGTGTAAGTGCCTTTAACATAAAATAAAGCTTTTAAAGAAAAATAAAAAAAAAAAAGAAAGAAAGAAAGAAAGAAAGAAAGAAAGAAAGAAAGAAAAAGAAGAAAGAAAGAAAGGACACAGAGCAGTATTTTGTGCCGTCCATGTCCATGGGATTATACCTGCTGGAGCGCGGGCGGCATAGGTTCATCACTGCAGATGCACGCAGTTTCCAGTCGTATCCAGCACGTTCAACGTCGCTGCCCCACCAGGCTGGGAGCCAGAGGTCTGGAAGGCTTGAGTTTCCGAAACAGAAGCACTTTGTGGCAAATATATGTTGCATTAGGCCCATTATCATTGCAGCAAGCAGGTATTATTAAAGTCACAAAATGATGAGAGAATTAGAGCCACAGGAGGTGGGAAAAAAATATCGAACTGTTAAGTGGTGGGGACAGGATGGACCCTAGGCCAATTTGATTTAAAAACCCATGCTTTCTCAACAACACAATATTACTTTATTGTTGCCCAGTTTAGAATCAAATGAGAAAAAGTAAGAAGCAATGGCTCTAGAATTTGCTTTGCTTAAGGTGATGACATACGTATAATTCTGAGAAGTGATTTGTGTTTGCTTCAAAATACCAGTGTCTCTGAATGTTTCTTTTTTCTTTTTCTCTTTCTCTTTCTCTTTCTCTTTCTCTTTCTCTTTCTCTTTCTCTTTCTCTTTCTCTCTCTTTCATTTTCTCTCTCTTTCTTTCTCTTTCTTTCTCTTTCTCTTTCTCTTTCCCTTTCTCTTTCTCTTTCTCTTCCTTTTATTATTTTTTTTTCTTTCTTTCTCTTCCTTTTAGGCAGGAAAAAGTGTAGAGCTGACAAGGAGTATCTTTACAGTTGAGGTTAAAAATTTGCTAAATGGACCACCTGGGTGGCTCAGCAGTTGAGCATCTGCCTTTAACTCCGGGCATGACCTGGAGGTCCTGGGATTGAGTCCCACATGGGGCTCCCCTCAGGGAGCCTGCTTCTCCCTCTGCCTGTGTCTCTGCCTCTCTCTTTCTCTCTCTGTGTGTGTCTCCCATGAATAAATAAGTAAAATCTTAAAAAAAAAAAAAAAGGAAAAGCAACTTGCAAAATGAAGGAGATAGCAACTACCTGCTATGCATTTCCCATCACACCAGTGTTTGAAAGCAGAGGTGAAAACTCGATTGGTCTCACTATGCTAGAGATCCATTAAGAATTTAGATAAACTAAGATTCCAACACATGAGGAAAAATACTGAGATAGCAAAGGAGAAAACATAAAATTTCTACCCTTGCCTGATGACCTGGCCCCTTTGGGACTGTACAGACCGCATGGGTGAGATGCTCACACAGCCTCACGAGCTCAAACTGTGCACCAATAACTTTAACTGAACAAGCCTTATGCTCTCAGATTTTGTGCATGTTCTCAGATTTTGTGCATGTTCTGTATCCGATTCTCACAGAAACCCTGGGTACTAATTTTAGGGATTCTAATTTTAAAGATGAAGTTACAGAGGCTTCTGGAAGTTAAATAATCATTCCTGTGTTTTCACATAATGTCTAACTCTAAAGTTAATATTCTTTCCAGCGAACTATATTTCCTTATCCCATCAGATCTGATCTGCTTATTATGAGTGAGAACGCTTTGTGCGAGCTACCTCTGTGGTTCTACCACAGTACAGAAAGTAATAGGGACTTTCAACCTTTAGTTTGACAAAAGTGAAGTTGTAGGGTTTTTTGTTTTGTTTTGTTTTGATTTTTGTATCTGATTTTTGCTTTGTTTTGTTCGATTTTTGTATTTTGACTGACATAAATGAAAGTTCAACACACTGCCAGGTACTATATCACTTGGTTTAGAGTCATTTTTCTTTTCTTTCTTTTTTAGTCTTTTTTATTAATGAACAAAAGGAATTTAATGCTTTGAAGTATCACATAATATGATGCCGTGTATGTTCTTCATTACCGTTATGGTTTTTAAATTATGAATATCAAAGCATGGGTCATACTGTAGTGAAGATTCTACAGGGATCCTAAAGGTAAAATCTTACATAGTTAGGAGTTAATATTATGACTCTATCACACATTTTATTCCGAGTATATGTTAATTTTATTTTTTTAGCCTGAAAATGTTAGGGAGGGGGAGGAGGGGAAATGAGGTGACTGAGTGACAACCAGCACAAGCACTAAGAAGGGCACTTGATGGGATGAGCACTGGACATTATACTATATGTTGGCAAATTGAATTTAAATAAAAACTTGAAAAAGATAAAAGGAAAGAAAAGGTTAGGAGGAAGGTTGTGGTGGAGAGAGAGAAAAGTTTCTTGTTAGCCTTCCAATCACAGGAGCACTGTTGATTGGTCATGGTGGCTTTGGGAGAGGTGGCGGTTAGACTGTAATGCCAAGTGGGTTAGACTGTAATGCCAAGTGGGAAAAGATAAGGGCCCTAGAAAATCCTCTATTCCTCACAAGCTATGATAAAAGATATCTGAGAATTGGCCCCCAATACAGAAACTAATGATTATACTTAGCAATAGATAGACAGGATTCCCTAGGATAAGAACACTTTTATAAACCACATGCAAAGTTAAAGAGGTTTAGCTGCAATAATGACAACAAATGAACAAACAAGTTCAGAAATAGCAGCAACAGTCAAACACCAACCCCCCCCCCCCCACAAAAACCCACTTTCCATTTTCTTGAATGGAAATTAATAGAGGAGCAATGAAAAGAGATCAGAAACCTAGGAACATGCTCGGAGACAATGGTCTCTATGTGTCTTAACGTGTATTTTTAGGCCCAATTTAGCTCTCAGCTGAGACTGAAAAATTATGGACTTTTCCAATGCTTAACTATATTACCATTTTCTGATCCTGGCACTGAATGTTTCTGGATATGTTGCTGATTAAGAACCAGCCAAATACTGTGAGGCTCACTGGGTTTGCCATTTACTTCTAAATGTATCAGGTTTCTAGTAATGTTGCTTTTCAGAGGTAAATGGCTCTTCCATCAAAGAGCACATTTGCATACCTTTCAAATCTCATCACCCTAAAGTAATCATCACTTGATCATAAAATACCTTTCCAAGCGCTGAGTGACATTGAGTAGTTTGTCATACAAAATGTATCGGAAATAAGCAAAGGTATGCTGTGTGTCTAAAAGACTCCCTTTGAAGAGAATGTTTTGGCTTCCAGGAGATTTCCCTACCATCGTCCTTTAAAGAAGTATTTGCAGCTTCTGGCTGATACCATTTAAATATTCTATAGCCTAATCTCTTTGTTTATGCACTCCCTTATTTGCATACATAATACCACTCTCCAAAAATGCTCCAAATATGATACAAGGACTTAATATAATGCTGTTTCAAGGGTAGAGTTTCCTTTTATTTTGCATTTATCCTCTGTCCAAGGTTAAAGAAAAGTTTGCAATTTTGGACATATCTAGAATGTGTAAGTTCTTCTCTGTCAAGGGAACACTAATAAATAAATAAATAATAAATAAAAATTTTAAACACCTCTCCGATCTTTTTTAAGGAACAAAGAGCAAAGTGATACCAATTCAGGTTTTATTTCTGTATATTTCACTTACAATAAATAATGAATTCTGTATATTTTACTTATAATAAATAATGGCTCTCTCATTTTGAATAATACACTGAATATTTTTAGTCTGTTTTCTGATATGTAGCATAGGGATTATAGCAGATAATTCTCAGGTCTTTAAATGCATTATACATTATATGGCACAAAGATGATATTTAATCCAGGTTAGTTTGTTATCCTTGTGAGTTAATGATTGGAAAAAGGGAAGAATTTTTAAAATATACCAAAATAAAAAGCATAGTTATATGATATTGAATTGCATTATATACTCACTGAATAGTGACTGTCAATCTAATTATTAATTATATTTTTTCTCCAAATTAAGGTTTTGTATGTTTTTAATTTCTAAAGGAAATACATTTTTGGCATGACATTGCCTAAAATATTGTGTTCAAGTAACTTTCTGAAAGTATGACAGTTTGGTAGATGCTTTGCCATAGCTATTTACTTTTGTTCTTAAGCACAGAGATAAATTATGTTTTTGAATCACCCCCATTGTTTTTGTTTAGCAAGAGAGGATGTGCCCAGCCAACGCTATCCCCAAATCCCTTGCATGTGATTTTCCCTGCTCTTTCCCTCTGTGTTGGCTGGGTTAAAGATAACCTCAGTGGTGATCTTTGAAGCCTGGTGGCAACATATAATGGAAGTAATGAGGTGTAATAACCAGCATGGAAGATGACCCCCAATAATTTTCACATTCCCATCATCAGACCTTTGTGTAGTCTTTTTCCAAATGGAAACAGGGCTGATTTGCATAGCAAATAGAATCCTGCTGAAATGATAGGTGACTTTTAAAACTAGGTCATAAAAAGGATTGCAGCTTCCACTTCCATTTCTTGATTTTCTTCTTCTGCCATGGGGACACTGAGGCAGCCCTGCAGAAAAGCCCATGTGGAGAGAAATTGAAGTACCTGCCAACAGCCAGGGTGAATTTGCCAGCTATGTCAGTGAGTCCCTTGGAAGCTATTGCAAACTTTCATCCTTAATCAACCCTCCAGATGACTGCAGCTTTGGCAAATATCTGACTCTTTATGAGAAACTCTTAGCCAGAACTGAATTGTCCAACCAAGCTGTTCCCAAATTTCTGCCCCACAGAAATTATAAGATACAACAAATTTGTTGTTATTAAGCCACTTTAATTTATGGGTAATTTAAATTTAGAAGTTGCTATATAGTAATAGATAATATCTGGTGACCTGAATCATAGGTTGAAGGAGAGTCTCTCAGTTAGAAATAGTTGCATTGGACTCAGTTGAATAACAATAGATTTCCATTACATAAGCAACTAAAATTTGTCTTAGTACTTTGCATTAGCTTACCTAATATAACTAATATCCAGGGTTCCATAACTTCTGAATATTGGGCTTATTGACATTTTGGACTAAACAATTCTTCACTGTGGGAGGGTATTTTATACATTATAAAACATTTAGCATCATACTTGATTTCTGGCCAAGAGATGCAACCATTTCCCCAAGTTGTGACAATAAAAAATGTCTCCATATATTGCCAAATATCCCCTGGGATAGAAAATCACTCACAGTTGACAGTCACTGAGCTAGAGAAATGTTAGCATTCCTTTGAGTACTAGGCTAGTGTGATCCTGATCAAGCACTTAAACTTTGTTTCCTCCTTTATAAAATCAAAATTGATTAGCCAAATGAAATTTAATTCTGAAACTGAACAAACCTTGGTAAAAGGTCTTTTCTCCTCTCTACCATATCAGTAATCAGAAGATCACTCAAGAATGTCATAGGATATATTTTTAATGTTTTAAATACTTATTTATTTATTCATTTATTTATTTGAGAGACAGAGAGCATGACCAGAGGAGAGGGACAATGGGAGAGGGAGAAGCAGGCTCCCCACTGAGCAGGGAACCCAAAAATGGGGCTCTATCCCAAGACCTTGAGATCATCAACTGAGGCAAAGGCAGATACAACTGACTGAGCCACCCAGGTGCCTCTAGGATATATATTTTTTTTTTAAAGAAACAGACATCCTACTTCATGCAATAAAACAAAAGAGAGAACAAAAGGCATACAGGCTGGGAGAAAATACATAAAACTCTCTTTGTTCATTGATAATATGTTGGCTATGTAGAGAATCTGAAAAATTGACAAAAAATTGCTATAGCTAATAAGCAATTTAACAAGGTTGAAGGATACAAGGCTAATATATAAAAGTCTATGGCTTTCTTATATACCAGCAATAAGTAAGTGGAATTTAAAATGAAAAAAACTCAATAGCATTTATATTGTCACCCCCAAAAGTGAAATAACAAGTTATATATCTAACAAAATAAGTACAGGTTTTTAGGAAAAATACAAAACACTGATGAATAAAATCAAAGAACCAAGTAAATAAATAAATATTTTATAGGTAGGAAGATTCAATATTGTCAGGAAGTGAGTTTTGTCATCTTGATCTATAGGTTCCATGCAGCCCCAATCAGAATCCCAGCAAGTTATCTTGTTTCTTAGAATCAAGAAATTGATTCTAAATTTTATATGAAAAGGCAAAGACCCAAACTAGCCAACAAAATTATAAAGGAAAAGAATGAAGTTGGAAGACTGACACTACCCAAATTTAAGTCTTATTGTAAAGCTACGATAATCAAGACAGTATGGTATTGGTCAAAGAATAAATAAATAGATAAATGGAACAGAAAAGAGAGCCTAGAAATAGACCCACATAAATATAGTGGTCATAAATATAAATATCAACTGATCATTGATAAAGGAGGGAAAAGAAAAAGAATCCAGGCACACCTTACACTCTTTATGAAAATTAACTCAAAATGGATTATAGACTCAAACTCTAAAACTACTAGAAGATAATTTAAAAGAAAATCTAAAAGACCTTAGATTTGGCAATGACTTTTTTAGGTAAAACACAAAAGGCATGATTCATGAAAGAAAGAATTAATAAGTTGGATTTCTTTAAAAAAAAATTATTTGAGTGAGAGAACACAAGCAGGGGGAGGGGCAGAGAGGCAGAAGCAGGCTCCCCGCTGAGCAGGGAGCCCAATGTGGGACTCAATCCCAGACCCTTGGGATCATGACCTGAGCTGAAGGCAAATGCTTAACCAACTAAGCCACCCAGGCACCCAATACATTGAGTTTCTTCAACGTTAAAAATTTCTCTGTGAAAGATACTGACAAATGAGTAGAAGACAAGCCACTGACTTGGAGAAAATATTTGCAAAAGGCATGTCTGATAAAGACCTGTATCCAAAACATACAAGGAATTCTTAAAATTATGCAAGAAGAAAGCAAACAAATCAATTCAAATATGAACCAAATTTCTCAAAACATCTTACCAAAGGAGATAAAAAAATGACCGGTAGGGGTGTGAAAAGGTAATTCACATAACATTTCATCAGGGAAATGTAAATTAAGACAAGAAGACACCACTACAAACCTGTGAGAATAACCAAAATTGGAACACTGCAGGCATTGAAGGTTTGTGAAGATTTGTAGTGACAGGAACTCTCATTCCCATTGCTGGTGGGAATGTAAACTACCACAACCACTGTAGAAGACAGGCTTGCAATTTCTTATGAAACTATGCATATTCTTACCAGGCAACCCAGCAATCACACTCCTTGGTATCTACACAACAGAGTTGAAAAGTTAAGTTCACACATATGTTCATAGCAGTGTTGTCCATAATTGCCAACTCTTGGAAACATCCAAGTTGTCTTTCGGAAGGTGAACAGATAAATAAACTGTGGTACATCCAGACAGTGGAATACTATTCAGTGTTCAAAAGAAATGGGCTAAAAAAAAAAAAAAAAAAAAGAAATGGGCTGTAAAGCTGTGGGAAGACAGGGAGAAAACTTACATCTATATTACTAAGTGAAAGAAGCCCATCTACATTTGGGCTACATTTATTATGATTTCAACCATATATTCAACCATATTTCTGAAAAAGGAAAAACTGAAAGCATTAAAAAGATCAGTGGTTGCCAAAGCTTGGGGAGACAGAAGCTTGAATATGCAGGGCACAGAAAAATGTCAAGTCAATGAAAATATTATGTATCATACTATAATAGTGGATACATGTCATGAGACGTTTGTCTAAACCCACAGAATGTACAATTCCAGGACTGTACCTTGATATAAACTATGGACTATATGGATATAAACTATAAACTATAAAAATAATGTGTCAGGTACATTCATAGGATGTAACAAATGTCGAAGATCCCAGGCTTTCTTTTGTTTTCTACCTCTGCCCGCTTTTCTTTCTTTTTGCTATCTAACTTCCTTCCTCATCCCGCTCAGCTGATTAAGTGCAGGTTTTGCAGAGATAGTTCTCAGAAAATAGATTTGTGATGGTAATTAGGATTCTGATCAAGGATCAAGACTACAAGAATGGTCCACAACCACACATTTTGGTTAAAAAGAAAAACCAGCCTAAGCTGAAACTGTAAGACAGTTATGCAGTTTCCCATATCACATCCAAATCTTTACCCCACTTCATTGGGAGGCAGTTACTCTTTTTTTTATTATTATTATTATTATTTTTTTATTTATTTATGATAGGCACACAGTGAGAGAGAGAGAGAGGCAGAGACACAGGCAGAGGGAGAAGCAGGCTCCATGCACCGGGAGCCTGACGTGGGATTCGATCCCGGCTATCCAGGACCGCGCCCTGGGTCAAAGGCAGGCGCCAAACCGCTGCGCCACCCAGGGATTCCGGAGGCAGTTACTCTTTACATGCTTCCTGATATGCATTGGCTGAAGAAAGCCTTTCTTTTCAGAGTCACTTATTTTTTTTTTTAACATCTTACCTCCTCCATAAAAAACAAACAAACAAACAAACAAAGCTAGACACCATTCTAATGTTACCCTAATGAGGCCACAGTTCAAAAGTCACAATCCTTTTATATTTTAATATAAAATATGAAAATTATATAATATTAATATTACCCTCAAACTAGGCTTAATGAATGATTCCAGGTTAATTTCCCAACATTCTATATGTGAACAAACTCATGCACTACTTAATATAAATTGTGAAAAAAATGTGTATACTTTCCTTTTAATTAAAAAAAAAGTTTAGACTACCAACTTGAAAATTGGTAGTTGTGTTACAACAATAGGAACTACATCGATCATATTTCTCCAACTGATCCACTAAGAAAACTTAGTCTCCCACATTTTTTCAATCATCATAAAACATTCCTATGGCATCAACCTCGTGTCATTTCATAAGCCTAACTAGTTCTTGGCTCACACTTTGCTGAGGAATCAAGGAAAAATATTTACTAGAACAAATGTTCTTTGTGCATAGAGCAACTGATTTACTGTTGGAAGTAGACATTCATCCACATCCTATCTCAGAAAGAGTAGGAGAAAAGAATATAAATTCTAAGGAGTCAGCAAAAAGTACATGAGAGTCCAGAATCTTGGCAAGGGAGACAGGAGATGGGTTGGAGAATAAATTTTCACATGGCACAAATTTGAGAATCTTTGAGTCACTTTCTTTGGCTTTCTCTAATTTTATTTCTGAAAGAATGGAGACTATGTGGGAAGTAAAGCATTGACATTGAGAATAACTTATGAATCCCTTAGGGTACTATAGAAAAATTGACATTACAGCTATATCTGAAGTAAAAAGAAAATTAGGAAATGAATCACCTTGTATGATTATAGTGTATTCTGACAAATTTGCTCTTTTTAGCTTTCCTCTGCATCATCACTTATTTTGATATCTATATCACATTTTTGCTGTAAGGTGCCCTACAAAAGAGCAAGGTGATTCAATAATGAGAGATAAGATCACATAGCTGTATCTTTGAGGGACTTTAGATTTGGTAGTTTAATAAAAAAACTAGCTGGATAAGACCAGTTAAGATCAAAAATACATTTGGATGAGTGAGTCAGTGTGAAGTACAAAATAAACCCTGCTTTTAACCCAACTTTAAATCCTGGCCTGACACTTTAAGGGATAAGTGACATCATGTAACTTTCTTAAATTCCATTGGTCTTGATTTCATGGTCTATGAAACAATAATTATATATTACAATCAACTTGATATAGGGAAAATAGTCTAATGTGGGGAAGAGTAAGTGATTCACTGAATGTATATCAATTTATTTACATTTTTAAATTAACATGGTATGTATTATTTTATATACTGCCCTCAACATATTGTTAATATTTTTCTTCAGATCCACAAAAAATGTCTAGCTAAGCAGTTACATACTAAAAGAAAGTTAACATTGTTCAAATACGTTTATTGGTCTTAAAAAGTTGTTTTTGGTACTTAGCAAGAAGAAGTAAACACCTTTTTAAGGGTAAATAACATTTATTTCTATATTCATTTAACATATGAGACAAAATTAACTTTTGCTTGGAAATTAACTTTTCAATAGATGACTCCAATAAATTGGAACATAATTCAAAGGACTATATTTTTAGAAAGGACATTAATGTGGGATCAGATGTCCAGTTCTGATGCACTGGATCCAATGAAAATGAGATATATTATATTCAAATGCATTTGAAGTTATTCATTAGATAAAATTCTTTTGTTCTTTCACTCAATGTTACTTTCATTAAAAAAAAATTGCCTACCATGTGTTAGAAACTGAGAGATTATGGTGAATAAAATATAAAACCTAACTATAGGGGCTTGCTTAATTTAGTAGTGGAGCCAATAAGCACATACTATACAATGTGGGAAATGACACTATAGAGGTGTTACAAAGAACTATGTGAAATATAGATTCAGAACTACGATATGTCAGTTAGAATATTTTAAAAAGACAAACTTGACAACAGCAATTGCTAATGAAGACATGGAACAATAGGAGTTCCTACTTTTTTAAAGATTATTTATTTATTTATTTATTTATTTATTTATTTATTTATTTATTTGAGGCAGAGAGAGAAAAAGAGTGTGTGAGAGGAAGGGAGAGGGGGAGAGAATCTGAACCAGAGTCCACAACGAACATGGACCCCAATGTGGGGCTTGATCTCACGACCCTGAGATCATGACTTAAGTTGCAACCAAGGGTCAGATGCTCAACACAATGAGCCACGCTGGTACCCCATGATGAAAACTATTGTTCGCCAAGACAGGTAAAGTATGGCCACTTTGGAATGCAGTCCATTAATTTCTCACAATGTTAAGCATAGTCTTACTATATGATCCAGTAATACTGCACTTAGGCATATATCCAGCTGATTTGAAAACGAATATCCTTATAAAACCTTGCACATGACTATTTAAAACTCAGCTTTATTAATAATCTCCCAAAACTAGAAACCACTAAGCTGTCCTTCATTGCATGAATGAATATATAAACCATGGTACATCAAAACATTATTAAGCAAGAAAACTAAGGGGAAAAATGTGTGACTTTACGGTGGAGATTCCTGACAAACATTACCCTTTCCAGATGATTAAGGTTAACATCAAATCTGCTAAGTCATGTTGATAGCACGTACCCCTCATATGGGATGATAAAAATGGTGTTTCACCTCGGTAGACCTTCTACTAAAAAATCTATGACCTTCATGAGTTCAGGAGAAAAGCATCAAACAAATTGCTTATTGAAGGATGTTATATAAAACACCTGATGAATACTCCTTAAAATTGTCAAGGTCATCAAAAAGAGAAGAGTCTGAAACTGTCACAACCAAAAGGAGCTTAAGGAGGTGTAACAGCTAAATGCAATGTATTCATATCTTTGTGATTACTTATTAAGAGTGAGTTTTGTGGCAAAATTTACTTTTGTATAAAATTTTTTTTTTTTTTACATTTTTTAATTCTGGCCATCTTGCCACATCTACTTTATTCTCTTTTGTTTCTTAAATCTGTTATACTTAACATACAGTGCTATATTAGTTTCAAGTGTACAATATTGTGATCTAATAATTCTGTATATTACTCAGTGCTCATCATAATAAGTGTGCTCTTAACCTCATTCACCTATTTCACCCATCCCTCCCACCTCTCCTCTGGTCACCGTCAGTTCTCTATGAGTAAGAGTCTGATTTTTGGTTTGTGTCTTTTTTTTTTGTTTATTTTGTTTCTTAAATTCAGTATATGACTGAAGTCCTATGGTATTTATCTTTCTCTGACCGATTTATTTCACTTAGCCCATTATACCCTCTAGATCCATTGATGTTTCAAATGGGAAGATTCCATTATTTTTTATGACCAATATTCCATTGTTTGTACATATACACCACATCTTCATTATCCATCCATCTATGGATGACACTTGGGTGGCTTCCATAATTTGGCTATTGTAAACAATGCTGCAGTAAACATAGGGCTGTGTATATCTTTTTGAATTAGTGTCTTTGTATACTCTTGGTAAATACCCAGTAGTGGAATTACTGGATTATATGATAATTCTATTTTAGATTTTATGAGGAACCTGCATACTAATTTTTACAGTAGCTGTACCAATATGCATTCCTACCAGTAGTGCATGCAGGTTCCTTTTTCTCCACATCCTCACCAACACTTGTTTCTCTTGTTTTTGACTTTAGCCATTCTGATGGGTATGAGATGATATCTGATTGTGGTTTTGATTTGCATTTCCCTGATACAAATCTATTTATTCTTGTGATCACAAATGCACAACAATTTGATGATTTTTGGCAATACCATCCATTGTCCAAAATATCCTGATTTTATTCTTTATGTATCCTTTGTGGTAGATTAAATCACAAACATTTTTTTTTTCCCCAACCTCTCTCTACCCATGATCTTCTCTGTTTGGTTCTTTCTGTAGGAGGGATGAAGGATGAATTATGGGGTGTTGAGATTTTGTTAGGAAGGAATGGTTAACTGATACACCCTGCAAAAAAATCCATATATAAGTAATTCAACATTACCCATTTTCCAACTTAAAATGTTAATATCCTCCTCAGGACTTTAGATTTGGAAGACACAGTCAAATGTACAGATTGTTGATTTGCAGTGATATCTTCTATTCATATGCTCTACATAAAATCTACAGTAGTTTTTAGAAGGGCTCTGCATCTGATTATGTGAAAAAACTATTCTTTAAAAAATAAATAGTGCTTCATATATCCAGTTGCACCTTCTGTTAAGCAGATTTAAAAAACAAATTTACAACCAAATAAGCCAAATTTTATAAAACATTTCTTTCATTTTGTGGGGAATCAAATGTATATTATGGCATTTCTGAAAGAAATGGCATGCATCTCTATTTAGATTTCAAATCAAAACATCTTTTTTTTTTCCTTTGTTTACCATGAGTTTAAACTTCACTTAGCATCCAATCACTAGGTGGTTGTTTTACAAGCTGCAACATCATTTTGCTATATACTAAAATGCATAATTTTAGAAAATTACAGATCTAAAATTTGATGAGAGAATAAAATTGCATTCTTTTTTGTCTTGTTTTAAAATTCTCTTTATATCTAATGGTTATCCAACATTTTTGCTTATATATTAACATATTTTCAGATTACAGATTGGTAAAAACCATTTCAGAGCATCATTTCCAAATTTATTTTATTGTTTGTTTGTTTGTTTGGTTGGTTTTAGCATTTCCTTCTTGAAAGGGATATTTTACTCCCTTTGAGATACCAAAATTTGCTGTGATCATACCTTGCACCATGCTTGCTGAGAAATAGTGTTTATACTGCTAGATAAAAAATAATGCCTCTTTTTTACTTTATCATTTGAACTTTACAGAATCTCTAATTAGCTGAGAACCTTTTCCTTTCTTCTGATATAAAGAGGCAATGCTTCTTGTAACCTTTAGAGTCCTTATAGAATCAAATCATTAATAATCAATGACCACATTTTAAATCATCGCTCAAATAGTAGGGATGCCAAAGGTAAGAGAAAAAGCAGTGGAGACATTATGAGATTATGGAACAGAAATGGCTGAACAACTATTTAATATGTGGCTTAAATCTGTTTTATATGTATGTATAAAGACATGCCAAGTATATATTTGTAAAAAGTAGCTTCATTAGTTAAGTTCTTGGAAAATTACTCTGATGAGGTAGATGTGTGGAGGGAGGAGAGGATAGTAAAAACTGCTATTATGTGATGGAGAAAGGGAAAATATTGGATTTGCTCCAACCACCATCTGCTGTCAGTTTCAGCTTCATCTATAAAACATATTTAAAGAGCTAGGCGATGTGAAGGTTATATGTAACTTTTCAGTTTGCAAACAGTGTTCAGGGAAGATTGAAGTGGAGGTATTTAAAATTTAGTGATTTCAAAATGTTTGAGAGAAATAATAGTGCAATTATTTATAGAGAAAACCAGGCTTGTTAACCTCTGGGTACTACATTTATTTATCCATAAAGTGAGGTGATGAAAAAAAAAAATCTTTAGTATTGCTTGGAGGCTTAAATGAGTTAAAATACATGAAAGCTTAGAAGAACACTTGTTGGGTGGTAAGTACATTACTATGTGTTGTCCTTCTCTGTAGGTAGCTTCACTCTCTAAGGAAGAACGAAACATGAAGTTTAGTCTTTAGAGAAAAGCTAAAACCATACAATTTTCCCTATAATTCAGACTGCTCTCTGCCTCAATGGTAAATGTGAAGAATTTAACACTATGTCTCCAGTGTAGAATGTATATATCTACCTAAGCTATAAATGCCACCTTTCAATTATGTGAACAGTGTGTTGTCTTGTATATCACAAAACGGGACTTATTCTTCACCAAACTTGAAACCTTATGTATTTATAGGTAGCTGTACTTTGCAGTATAAACCATTGGCCAAACATCTTGCCTTTTGCATTTCAAAACACTTAAAATGAACTCTTTTTCTAATTCTAAATGGTAGTTATATAATCTGTAATTCTATATTATAGTCACCAATTATAGTTATATCCCAAAGAGAAAAGAATAAAATGACAGAAATAATGAATGGAAAAGTACTAGATATCTTAGAGCAATTAAAATTTAAACAGAAGGAAATACAAGAGATAATTTATAGGAGGAATTTTTTGTTATAAGGTATGTATCATTATAAATTAAACAATGTTTGAGTCACCTAAAATTAACTCTCTGCATTAGCTAAACACTGGATTATTTTTTTAGAATCTAAGAAAATTTAAATAATTATGAATCAATATCAAACAATAATTATGAATTTTTAAAATAATTTTCCTTTCTTCTATCAAATCATGAGTAAGTCACCTTATTTCTCCAAGTATCAATATACCTAGAAAATCAAAGTTTTATACAACTTCAATGCTTTCTAGCTATGGACTTTTCTGATTTTACATTCTAATCACTTAAATTCACTCTTAAGGTGTCAAAGTAAAAATGGGAATAATAGATATTCACCTATATGCACAATCTTGACACATTTACTACTAATTGCTTAATTGTTAAGTGAAGTACACAAATGTAATTATTTTAATTTTGTGGTATTTGGTAGAAGGAGATGTTTCATAAGCCCTTTTATTACTAAATACATTCATGTAGATAGAACTGTATTGTGATGACAACATTCTATAGTCAATTATGGTGATATTTGAAGCATTTTTTGTATTCAACCTATCACATCAGTTAGATATAGTCAAACGTGTCTACACTTTGAAATGTGGCTGATATGTCTTTGAATCTTGACTCTTCCACTTCCCACATGTCACCTTAGGTAAGTGATTTTGTGACTTGGAGTTTAATTTTTCCTTAAGCTAAAATGGAAATAATAGTCATCTCATTGATTGAGGATTAAAAGGGATAAAATATTTAGTTCTGGCTTCATGATAGCTCTTCAAAATATATTTACCTATCTCCATTTAGAATTATTATATAGTGTAGTACAATTATTATATATTGGCTTTCATTTCTCCTGTGCCATTCTCATAGTCTTTTTAAAAACGATAAAGCTATTCATTAGTTGTCAGCTACTGCTCCAATTAAATGTATTATTTAAAAGACATAATATTATGTAGAGTTAAAATTCTTTTACCAAATATCTCCTTAATGGGACTCATCCACTATTCCCTGAAGGAGAGCATTATTTTCCTCATTCATTTACCTTTCTATTCCTGTACAAAAATATGGTCGTATTAGTCAGTGAAGCTATTGCTTGACGATATAGATGATTGCATAATATACTATTGTTGTAATAAATTGAGAGCCAATAACAGAATAGATATCTGTTATTTGTTCAGAGCAAAGAAACATTTTTTTTTTTCCTCCTGGCTGCTATCTGCATCATCATGTGGATTTCTGCATTAAATTGATTGAGCCACGAATGAGCACTTCCCTCAGCCTTCTGAATTGCAGATTATTAGATCTGAGGTTCAGAAATAATTGCTTTCAGAGAGAGAATTTAGTTTGTCATCTATTCAATTCCATATTTTTATGACAGCCTGTTTACTTTGGTTTAGAATCAAGATCTCCTTATTACCTCTGCCATCACTGTCTGTCACTTAATGTGTCTTGCTGGGGATAAGAACCACCAAGAATGCAATAAAAAAGAAGAATGCCCAAACCTCTGGGTTTATTGACCTACTCACCTTTCATAGATGAATGAGACAAGAACAAATTCAGATAATATGTACAGTGAATAGAGCACTGAGAAAATAAAGAGAAAAATAAAAGAGATTCCATTCGATTTTCAGAGACCATCGTCTGGGTGGGAGGAGCTACAGGAAAATGGTGTTTTACCAATGGCATTTTGTGCAGAGACAGTGAGGAACACCAGGGCCCGTTTGAAGCCTGGAGTGTAATTTCTCAGTTAATGCTCCATGGAGATGAAGAGACATTGCTTAGTACCCTCTAGCTTCAATGATGGGAATTACTCCTTAGGAAATGTGGATCACTGATGTCAAGATTGAACTTCATTGGCTTTGAGCCAGCATTATAGCTCTACTCATTGTTCCCTGAAGATGCCAAGGTCTCTGGCCTCATATATTCATGTTTGGCATCTAAGTTGCATCAATCCTCCAGAAGCAATTAAGAAATTGATCCAGCTACCCAAAACCCTAAACAGACGAATTGTGTGTCAGACAAAGCAAATCACTTATTTACACTGACAAATAAACTTGTGTGGTGGGTTGGAAAGAAGTGTCACTTAGATAAACACACATTCTATTTGTGGCAGGAAAGTCTACTTTGAAGCAAGAGGTAACAGAAACTTGGATTACAAGCAAGAAAGCTGGGTATATAGCCAAAATCAATGCTTGATATTAATCGTGAGTAAAATCAAATTGGTACCACCTGATATACTTGTTTCACTAATGATTTACTCATGTTGACAAGTCCCTTAGGATTAGGTGACAATACATCCTAAGTTACCCAGGAAAGTCCTGCTTTATAATTGGTGTCCCATAAAACATTTAGACTCAAATCTTTCCCAGTTTGGATGTTTAAAGTTTCATCTCTATAGAACCTTGATGATAATGTAGTAAGTTATAATTTTTATAATTATTTTTGTTTATAAGGATAAAGGGATCCAAACAAGTCTCTATTTTTTTTAAATTAATGTCATGATTATTATTGAGTATTTTGAGTTTTTCTGCAGTGAAACTATTCTTTTGTCCTTTATCTTCTATAGAAATAGAGACTGTGATGGGCCTCAGAAAGACACTAAATTTTAATCTACAGCATATATATATATATATATATACATTTCTATTACTATTGTCTGCTTAAGACTTATATCTTATAACCTGTAACATCTTGAACTCGAGAAATGGGGAAAGAAACTAGGGCTAAAGTTAAATCAAATAGACTTGATATATTTGCATGAAATAGGTCAGTTGGGGAGGCATAGAAGAGATAGTTTGCAGTGAAAGCTACCATATAATACTGATCTCAGTGGGCTAGGGCAAAATAATGAGTTGTGGAGCTAAAAAAAAATACTACAGAAATAAAGACAAAATATACTGAAATAGGTAATTTAAGAAAATGTATTGAAAGTTGAACGATTGACATAGAAGTTTGAAACAGTACTTTTATTACACAAAAAAGCTAACAAAGGACAGTTTATTAAGCCCATTGCATAAAATTATCAGACATCTGAAATAAAGAAAAATATTTTGTGCAACTGGATAGAATAATTGTATCATCTTATATAAAAATGGTATAATTACCCATGAAGGCCTCACAATAACTAATGTGCATGCACTGTATTATATAGGTCAGGGTTTATAAATCAACAAATAAACTATAGCAATACAGGGAAAATAGAAACACAATATTTATCATATGACTTAATTAATTTCTTTCAGGTAATGATCAAATTGACCAAAAATAAATAAAGATATATGATATCTAGGAACATAATGTTTTCCTATAAGCAAAGACTGTCATCTTTTTCATGTGTGCATGTAGTTATCATAAAAATCACTTCTATATATTAAGCAACAAATAAAAAAAAGTCTAAAACAAAGTTAATTCCCAGAAATATTTAGTAATCACACTCCAATAAAATTAAAAGTCAATAATAAATATTAATAATAATAAATATTCCCACAAATATATGTCCATATAATTTTACAAATACTACCAACCCTTTAAAAAATTAATAATTCTAAATATGCCCTGAGCATAGTGAAAAAAAAATTTAAAAACACAAAGTTCCCAAAATAGTTATATTCTAGGTTATAGTTCATGTAAAACCTGTCATGAAGATCATACATAGAACATAAATAGAATTAAACAAACACATCTATGGATAATCATGTAAAATTTAAAATAAATATAAACAAATATAATTCAGTATCATAGTGAAGAGAAACAGATGTCCTTGTGGCATTAATTACAGAAACACAAAGATGATTCAATGTAAATAAATCCATTTTAACAGATTTTATTTATTTATTTGAGAAGGAGAGAAAGAGAGAAACAGCACAAGCATGGGAAGGGGCACAGGGAAAGGAAGAAGCAGACCCCTCACTGAGCAGGGACCCCGATGCGAGGCTCGATCCCAGGACCTTGAGATCATGACCTGAACTGAAGGCAGATACTTAACCAACTGATCCACCCAGGCCCCCCCTTTAATGTAGTTTATTGTCTTTATTATATGTCAAAGGCAAAAAAAAAAAAAAGAAAAAGAAAATTATGGTCATTGACAGTAATGTTTACAGGACATTTATTAAGTTTAATTGTATTCAAGAATATTATACTGAAATAAGTATATATTGTTATAAGTTCTTAATATATTAAGGATAGATAGTTATGTCTGTAACTATTTATATATATCCATCATCAGACTCGGTACTCTTCCTGAGAAAGCGATATAAATGGCTATTTATTTTATCCTATACCAAAATAGATTTCAAGAGGAATAAAGTTTTACATAATTTATAAAGCCACTAAAAATGAGTCGAATTTTATACTGACATGAGACAATTACTAAGATTATTAAGTGAATAGAGAGAGTTGCAGAACCACTCAGGTACTGTGTTCCCAGGCACACATTTTAAAAGGCACTCAGTAGATATCCTTAATCATATTTATAAACTGGATGCATAGACTATTTCTGGAAATATTCAAAAATTCAAGGTCAGTGATTATTGAGGAATAAGAGTAGGCATGTGGGGCCATAAACTGACCTTCTCATTATATATCGTATCTCAAGGAATTTTACCATGAGTCCATGTTGCCGTATGTTATATTATTTGTTTGGGATGTTTAATTTTTCATAGATGTTGAATAAACAAGTGGAAGGGAACTGCAAAAATGTAAAATGGCACATGCTTTTATTTGATTTTTTTTTTTTTCCACACAGTAAACACAGTCTCTGGTTCCAGTATGTGTTGTCTTCTCCCTTAACCAGTATGTAATATCCTACAAGTATATGGGATGGGAGTCTTTGGCATTTGCCTATTTTCTTTATGAAACCATTTAAAATGTCATTCCAAATGTTAGGGACCTGATTATGGAAGTCCAAGTATACGCTGGAATTAGAGCACATGGATTGTAGTAGACAGTGTTTGAAACAGTAGTGTTTTTGAAATAAATGAGAAAATATATTATCAGAAGAACAAAAACCAAAAGAAGTTCTCTTTGAGTACCATGAGATACAAAGCTGTAAAAAGAAGTTAGAGTTTAATGTGTCACCAGCACCGTGTTTTGAATAAGATAGAAAAGTTAGGACGAATGAAGTACTCAGGACAGCACTTTGGACCATCAGGCCTTATCTCCAGGATAGGCGGCTTCACTGTAAAAGAGAAAATGTACAGACTATAAATAGCAGGACTCCTTCCTCTCCCCCCAGTTTCCTCCTTTGTACACAAAAAAAGTAGAAAATTATATACACCTTTTTAAAAATACTGAAAAAGAAAGGAAAAAAAAAGCACAATGATCTCTAACCACCTGTTTCTGTGATGTTACCTTTTGCCCTAAAAATAATGTTCTACTTCTAATCTCTTACTTGAAACTCAGGAGGTATAAAGACATGACCACACTGAATTCCACAAAAGAAACCTGTCTTTTTTTGCAAGTAAAGTGCTATATTTGTGAAGTAGTTCCGAATTAAACTGTTTAATACCCGTGAAACTAGGATTGTCTCTCTGATTTGCTTCTGCCCTTTCGTGAGATCTTTAGTTTGAAGAATTTAATCTCAAACCTTCTCCCCTCCCACAACCTCCTTTATTTTATTGCATGGAAATCAACGGTGCCAGGATCTTTACAAATAAATGTAAAGCATTATAGGGGAAATGCCTATTGTATGTTTAAAAATATTTTTTAAAAAATAAAGTGTTAATAAATGCAGATATGTTTATTTTCCTCCAATATTAAAAACACCTCAACTCTCTCATTTCCTATATTAAAAAAAAAGTCCATTGTTCTTTTTTCTTTTTTCTTTCTTTCTTTCTTTGTTTTTTTGTTTTGTTTTGTTTTGTTTTTGTTTTTGTTTTTTGAGAGAGTGCAAGACAGCAAATGGAGGATGTGGAGGGGCAGAGGGACAGGAGAGAGAGAATCTCAAGCAGGCTCCAGGCTCAGCACAGTGCTCAGTGTGGGACTTGAACTCATGACCCTGAGATCAAGACCTGTACCCCGATCAAGAGTCCAATGCTTAACTGACTGAACCACCCAGGTGCTCCAGGTCCATTTTTTTTTTTTTTAATGGAAAAGCCCTTCACATCCTGGCCACATCTATATTTCTAGTATGCTCCTCATTTTTTCCCCTGTCCTATAAACAGAACTTTATTGTGATTCCATAATATGTCACGCTTTTTTTACAAGCTGCTCCCTTGTCCTGGAATATACAGCTTCCTTGCCCTCTAGCTGGTAAAAACAGGGTTCTACTTCAAGGCCCAAGGTCCAGTTAAAATACCACTCCGTGCACAAAAAGCAATCTACAGACAGAATTACCTCCCTCCTTTTGACTATTATGCGGTAATTTGTATACAGTTACACAAAGTACTTATCACAGGGTGTTGACTTCTTGCACTGTTGGGTTGTCTCCTTCGGTGGATGGAGAGGCAATGCTCTAACTCAAAGGGTTAAGGCAGATCTGTTCCAAATACTTATCAGTTGCTTGCTGTTTAAGTGCCTCATATAACTTAATCAAGAGTTTGTGCATCTTTCTACCTCCGTAAAATAATAATGTAGTCAAATTCATGTACTCAGGTTAGCATTGGATTATTTTTTCAGTAAATGCTAGCTATCTGATGATTTCCTTCTCAAGAATAAGAAGCATGTTTTATTAATTTCTGCATCCTTGTCACCGTCCTTGCCACAGAGTGGGTTCACAATAAATATTGAATAAACATTGGCATGGTGGTATTTTGTCACAAGCTTGTTGCATGACTAGGTGCCGGACACCAGAGACACCTGGATGTTCGCTGTTTGAACTCCTTTAACCCATTTGATTTTACGTGATGCTGAGTTGAGCTTCATGACATCTCGTATTGTGAGTGAGGCAAGGTTTATGCCAAGATATACAGTGTCAAAACACCGTTGCTCTTTTCAATTCCAATATTACACTAGCTTTTCTGACCTGAATTTAAAACAAACTACAGAAAGGAAAATACCTAAAGAGCTCAGATACTCTGAATCCTTCTGCAAATAGCTTTTGTATCTTTCAGTACCTGGAGGGAAGCAAAGTGAAAATCTTTTAGAAAATTGTGTGCACTTTCCCACCACGGGGCGGTGGAAAAGCTTTGGGTGGTGCCTACATCCCGGAATGTAAAGGTAGATGCTTTAAGTGGCTCCCCTATTTTACTAGCATGTGTATATGGAACTGAAAGTCGATCCGATACCACTAGGGATTTGTAAACTAAAATGATAAATTAGAAATAAATTGAATAAACAGCACAATTAACTTAGTGAGTTGCCACCCTAAGCAGTAAGGCATAGCGAAATTTCATTTGCCTATCTTCCTTCTGAACCCCTTTTTTTATTCCTACCTTGAAAATATTAATGTTACACCCTTGTATTTTCTTTGCCTTTTTTTTTTTTTTTGTCCTGAATTGCTTTGCCACAGAGAAGTTTCTTCTCTTTAGGAAATTATTAATGTACTCAAAGGCAATGGTGAAGTAGAAACATCCTTTCACTAGTTGTTTATCAATAATACTTTTAATTTTTAAAAATAAACTATGCATGTATGCATGATGTATGTGTGGTGTGGATGGTGTGTGCATATATATAAACAGACATATACACACATATAAACACACACCCACGTAGACATAAAAGTGTGTGTTTATGTTGTTTGGTACAAATATATGTGCATATATATATATATATATAAACTTCTCAATCTGAGAAATTTAGATTACTTTCTTTTCTATGTAGCAGCTTATAGTTTGTAGTAAAAGTAAATCGGAATATTCTTGTTGTAAAATAGAAATTTGCTTGGGAACCACTGGTGAGACTGTGGTTAGCCCCTCTCTCATTACTGTCCATCTGGCGCCGATGCATTGAATTATCTTTTGCGATCTTTAGGGAAAGAATTTAATTTAATATCGCCCCAATCATTATACATTTATGCACCTTGGGAGGAATAACACCACCAATACTTTACAATTCTTGTCTATTTTGGAGAATTACCTTTGGCCACACTTACTGGTAAACATGCTTCCATTTTTCATGTTAATCACTTCTTGTGTTTGGTTTTTAAAGTCTGTAAAAGGAAAAAAAAAACATAAAGCAGCAAAACGTAACTGAACAGGCATGTTCTGTTTTTGCGAACTCATGGAGTTTATGCCCCTTGTAGTTGTCTCCCTTTCTCCTTTTTTCTTTACTTACGGGCAAATCTAGTGCAATGATTAATAGCCTACTCACTAGAGTCAGCCTGCCTGGGATTGAATCTTAATTCTTTCAGTTTCTATCTTTTCCCCTCATCTGTTGCTATTTAATCTATAAATCAGGACATCAATGCCATTTACCTCATTAGAACATTTAGGAACCTGCAGTTAGCATGTGCGCTGAGTTTAGAACAGACCTATTTCATTGAACGTACACAGCAAGTGTACATCATATTAAGACTACTAACATTAGCATTATTTGTTCCTTTTTAACCTGAGTTCTTTCTCTCATTTAAGGAAGACCTAAGACAGATTACTTACTGATTGTGTATAAGAGAAAAAAATACATAAGCATAACTGAGTCACAGGCTTCTTGCCACAAGTGATATAAAATAAAAGTAAGATAAACAAAATACTGTATGGTGAACATTCAACCAGCCTTGACAATTAGGAATATTGCTGAAACATATGGGGGGAGCAGCAGGGGGAAGAAGAAATTCTCATTAGCACAAAGGAAATCTCTACTAAATATTTAAATATAAAAACACAAACATTAAAGATCTAGAAAATACATAAATATATCGAGATGTTTAATCAAATTGTCATGAAGTCTTTTCCAAACATACATGAAGAGTTCAAAGTATTTGCAAGTTTGATTACGTTAAATATAAATCATCTGATTATAAAATTAATTATAAAGATAAAAGGCCAAAACTGGAGGGGGAGGCAAACATACACGGAAAAGGTTTTTCATATATGAAAGCTCTTAAAAAAAAAAAAAAAAAAAAAAAAACAGCTGAAAACCTTAATAAACCCCAGTAGATAAATAGACACAAATAAATTAATCTATTATAAAGGAAGATCTACAGAAAAACAGCAGGCCAATGGAAGCATTCCCAAAACACCAATAATCAAATAAATGGCAATTAAATCTCTGAAATAGTGTTTTTTCGCCTAAGACTGACAAAGCTTTTCTTTTATGTAAAGTTTTTTTTTTTTTAATCTAGTTTTAGCAATAATATGCATGAGGACATGGCTGCTTTCATATCCTATTTTTGAGAATCAAATACATAAAAACTTTGTGTGTGGGGGGGGTGATTTAGCAACACATCAGTAAATTGAGGAATACATATCTTTTCAAATGAACAAATGTCTTTCTGTGAATTTATTACAAGAAACTAATTAGAGATATGCACACAGAGTAGCTGAAAGCATGTACATCATAGCACTGTTGATAATAAAAGTTAGGAATGACAAATATCCAACGATAGATAATTAGTTCAATAAATAAATCTTTTTATGAACCCATTAAAATAATGAGGCAGGTAAGATATTATTGGCATGTGAATATGTCCCCCAAAGGCAGAAAGTATATTGTAAATAGATATACATAGAATGATTCTAAGTTAGTGAAAGTAAATAAGAATATGCATAGAAATGGTAGAGGAGAAACTACCTATAACAAGTAGTAGATATATTGGTAGTATTTGTTTAGTTTATATCAGGATTCTTTGTTTCCCATTTCCCCCCCTAGAATGGACATTTATGATTTTGAAATCAGAATTTTCCAAAGTCTGTTATGTCATGTTAGGCCTACAAGTGGTAGGTAACTTAATACATGGGGAAATAAATTTGTAGGTAGGCCAAGAACTTAAGTGTTAATAATAATTCAGCCTCTTATTGGCATGGAGACCTTGAACATTGACTCAACATATCTGAACCTGAACATTGACTCAACATATCTGAACCTCAAAATTTAGGGTTAATGATAACATTAACCCTAAATTTTCAAATGCTTTGTATAAAATATATCTGTTAGTTCACTCCTCCCTTTTTTTTTTAATTTATACAGAAAATGAACCACCTTTAATATTCATCCAAGGGCCACAAATCTTTATAAATATTGCCAGACATACAATGGTCATGATGAGCTCAAGGTACAATGTGTTTGAAAGCTTGATGGAGAGAATATTACACATGTATGGAATATTATAAACTTCAAATAGGACAGTTTGTGAGGTTGCCGATGTTTTGTGTTCTCTGTCTACATTGCCCTCATTATTTGTTTTTGACAGAATCTCACCTGGGAAAACTTATCATTTTTTTCAATGGCATCTTACTTGTTAATGTATGCCATTTCAGAAATTATATTTTTGTGTGCGTATATGTTATTTACATACATGTGCATATATGCATATATTTATTTATTCCAGATTGAACGGACACAGTTGACATGTACCATACCTATTTCCGAATATTTCTAAGTATTTCAACTACAATGTTCATACTCTACTAAGCCTTTATAAAGGATTATTTAGCTTACCAGAGTTCTTTCTGAAGTTTTTTTAGAAAGAAGATTGTATATAAATGAAGACATTTAGATTGGAATGACTTTAATCGGCCACAAAGATGTAATTTTTTTTGAGAGAGAGCGAGAGAGAGTAATTTTTTTTGAGAGAGAGAGAGCGAGAGAGAGTGGGTGTGCACAGAAATGAAGTAGGGGGCAGTGTGCTGGGGTGCAGGGCAGAGGGAGAGGGGGTGAGAATCTTAAGCAGGCCCCATATCCACTGTGGAGCTGGAAGCAGGGCTCTATCTCATAACCCTCAGATCATGACCTAAGCTGAAATTAAGAGTTAGATGCTTGACTCTGTCTCTCTCTCTCTCTCTGTCTCTCATGAATAAATAAATAAAATCTTAAAAAAGAAAGAGTTAGATGCATAACCAACTGAGCCACCCAGACCCCCAAAGATGTATTCCTTATTATGGAAGCAAACATTGTCCAAAAATGTTCAGACTCTTTCTGGGTTTATGATTTCAATTTCCAATATAAAGATTGTTGCATGTTATAGCCTCTTCACGTGCAAAAATTTGAAAATAAAATCTAATCTTTGTGCAGTATCCAATTCTTCTGGAACTTTAATGCTTGAGTTTTATTTCCTAAGTGAATTATTGATTTCCTGATATTGACCAACTACATTCTCAGGCCTTCTTCCCCTACATACTATTGAAGGCAATATTTTATAGTCTACACTGAGTTGCTAACTCAAATACATTGCCTAGTAGGAAAAATAAAAGGAAGGAATTGAAATATATGTTTCTCCTACTGAGCAATGTATTTGCATGATATAGACAGATGGATATAAATGTATAGAAGGGGGGTTGGAGAGAGAAGTCCAAGGAGAACTGGAGAAAACATGTCTCTTTAAAGGCTATTACATTGAAAAGTTTCAAAACACTTTTTGCAAAGTATACCTACACACACTTACAGACTAGATGATGTCACCCGTGCATGTAGGTTTTGGTATCTGGTTGCACCATATTTGTGGGGTTATCAGGAACGAATTTTACCTGCACCTATGCTGTCCCATTCCTAGAAAATAGTTTACTACAATACCCTTTGGGATATAAGGCAAGACCACTTATGTATTTCTTCTGTTACAAAATGTTCATAATGTCCCCTGCTGTGTTCTCCTCAGCTGACAATTTTTAAATTGCTGAATGGGGCCAACAAAATATATGAACTCCAATAAGATCCTTAAAAACTACTCTTTAAAGATGATCCTGCTTCCTTATGAGCTCCTGGCTTCCTTATGAGCTCCAAACCCTTGGCCCTTAGATGGGCTTCGGACAATCTGATCTTAGTTTCTGTGCCATCCTTCACAGGGGGAAGCAGGAATTTGGCATCTTTGATTCTGAACCAGTTACATTGTGCCCTTGGCTTCCATTCTCAAACTCACTCTCTCTCTCTCTCTCTCTCTCTCTCTGGAATTGTCCAAGTCAACGATTCTTGGAGTTACCCTCCTTCTGAACTGTTTACTCCCAATGAGCCCAGATGTGCATCATCGGTTCTCTGACTCCTGTTATGGGCTTTTGCCTTGTGTCATATATTATTTCCTTAACAACTAATATTCAGTGGCTAAGCTGATCTTAAATTTGTCTCTCATTCATAGCCTTTTTTGCTCTTTTATTTTTTATTATTTTAATTATTATTATTATTTTAAAATATTTTATTTATTTTTCATGAGAAACACACAGAGAGAGGCAGAGACACAGGCAGAGGGAGGAGCATGCTCCATGCAGGGAGCCCGATGTGGGACTCGATCCCAGGACCAGGGATCACACCCTGAGCCAAAGGCTGATGTTCAACCACTGAGTCCCCCAGGTGCCCCACCTTTTTGCTTTTTTAGAACAGTGTCCAAATAGTGTGTGATTCAGTAAAGACTACTGACTAGTCGAGCTCTAGGCTCCTTATAGGTGTATCTAGAGTAAACCAATCAGGTTCTGATGCTCCTGTAGTGTGCGTTACTCATTTGTGTCATATTGTCACCCTCTTACATTTTGCAAAAATGCATGTATACTCTCCTAGGTTCTTTGATGACAAGAAACTTACCTTATACTTCTTAAAATGGAATTCCTCCAATTCTCTTAATACCTACAAAAATGCATGTATACATACATACAAACATGTGTGCCTGTAATGGCTTACTCATCCCTTCTACTCACCAGTCTTGTGAAACATGGAGATGTAAGGGGAAAATAGAAAGCCAATAATTTTAAAGCATGGTGGAGTAAAAATGGGCAAGATTTGGAGTATAAACAGAATTCGCTTTCTACTCTCTTCTGTTGTTTATAGATTCAGTAACCTTGTGCAGATGATGTAACTGCGATAAATTTCATTATTCTGAGCAGTGACAGGGAGGCAGTGTTAAAACTAAATAACAATGCATGTTGTCATCTTGAAAATCTATTTCAAATATTCTTCAATTATGTACTCAGAACCTCAGCTTTCTAGTCTGTAAAACAGGCATCATAGTGCCACACATAATATGTGAAAGAGAAAACTAGAATAATGCATACAATGCCCCTGCCCTTGGAAGAGTCTCTGTTAAAATGAAGGTATTTAATAAAACTTAGTTCATTCTTCCCGTATAGCAAAATCTTAAATCATTTTTATATCACAATGCCAGACAGGTATTACAACTAAATTAGTTCAATTGTACAGTTTCCCCCCCACCCCCACCCCTGCCAAAGTCTATGGACTATTTTTTCATTACAAAGGTCTAAATAAGGTTATTAATGGAAACTTCCTGGTAAAGATAATATTTTACATATCTGTAGACACCTAACATAATGAAATTAAGTCTGATTTGCTACCAAAATACTCACATATAAAGTAGTGTGGAAATGAGTAATTCTTTTCATATCTCTTCTTAAATTATATTCACAAAATATTTCCTAAACATATTTCTTATAAAAAGTATTTGGAGTATGACAGTTATAAAAAGTCAATTCTGGGTGTCAAATCATTTCACCATAAATTTCAGGGCACTAATTTTGTGACTTTTTATTTTCTTCTTGAATATTACTCGCAAATCTTAGAAATGGGAAATTTTATTAGGTTGATAATGATAGAAATATTTATTTCAATACTTTCCATGGCCAAAAAAAATCAATCTGTATTCATAGAGGCAGAATTTTAATGTTGGAAGGGATATTTGTGTTTCTTTCATCTAATCCTTTTTTTTTTTTTTTTAACAGATGACAAAACTGAAATTCAGGGAGATCTAGTATCTCTCTCAAGGTCATACAGGTAGCAGATTTTGCATTAGGTTTTTTTTATTCCATATTTTATTTCCTTCCTTAATAAAATCTGGAAATTTTAAAAGGACATTGAAACATAAAATATCAATATATAACAGCAAAAATATCTATCAGTCACTATAGGATTAATAGAAACCTGTTGTAAGGAGAGCTGTCTTAATTGAGTGGAATATATTACAAAATATACCTAGGCATGAAGCAATAAATTTCTATTAATTTTGCAAGTATTTATAGCTGTTTATTTTTAAGTCAACCTGATCCAGGTATAGTCTCAATCAAATAGTGATAATAACCTATCTCATTGAGCCAGCAGAGAGCACACACACACACACATATGCACACACACATGTATGCTCTCGCCGCTTAAATACTGGAATGTTCTCCACAATGTGGAGGAAATGAAGAATCATGTTATCCATGAATGAGAGCTACTGTTTTCATCATAATGTCTTTCATGCCCATTTGAAGTGTATGAGAAGCCTCTTACCTTGAGAACAGGTTGAGTCAGAGATACCTAGGATTCAAGTCATTATGTTTTCAAAGTCCTTGCTTTCCCATTATATTGTGCTCCCTACCCCCATAAATACATGAGCATGAGCCCCAAAAGCACTACTCCATTGTCTTTTACTACTTTAGATTCTTTGTGTTCTTCTCCCATATTCCAGCTCTGTTGGTAGTTTACATACTGACTCGATTTCAAGCCATTCCTTAGAATTCTCATTGGTTTTACTGTATTTCTATGTCAACCCTTCCCCAACAAAAGTGGAGTCTGGTTTATAGAACGGGGTGGTGGGGGGGAGATGAAACAGATATTGGGTTGTTTTAAAGATGAGTAAGAGGGCTTGACAATTATGCTCAAGGCAAAGCTCCTAGCAGCAAATCCTGAAGTACAACCCAAAGATGGAACAGTTGTCATGCCCTCAGGCTCAGCACAGTCTCACTTTGCTCCGTCTCCACTTCTGCTTCAAGAATGTGGCTTTGCAACTGTGCTAACTACCTCACAGAGAGAGAGAGAGAGTGCACTTGTGGTGCCTTTTCTCTCTTGTGTTACCAACACAGGCCCCGTTACTGTGCCCAGCTGTAGGGATGTAGAGAGTGCACCCTTCTCAGTGTGGGTGGCGGACAGTCTTGCCAACCAACAGGATTCTGGGGCTGAGGAACCTCCTACCCATAGACTGGCTCTCAGATGTGAGCAGCCATACTGAATGAAAATGTTTACCTCGTATGTTATTATTATTTTCAGTTTTCTATGGACTAAAATATATTATCTTTCTTTGTTTTTCCTTTTTTTTTTTTTTTTTAAGGAGGCTCCACACCCAGCAAGGAGCCCAACATGGGGCTTGAACTCACCACCTTGAGATCAAGACCTGAGCTGAGACCCAGAGTCAGAGGCTTACCCGTCTGAGGCACGCAGGTACCTCTAAAATATATTTTCTCATAAATATATTTAAAGTAAATTACAGAGATTAATGTAACAAACACCCCATCACCAACCTACTCAACTTCATTACAACATAATAATTTGTCCCCCCTTTTTTTTTTCCTTAAGAAATATAACATGAAAGATAGTGTTAAGTTCCTGCTTGGAACTTTTCCATTCTTTCTCCTTCCCTTTATTAATGTTCATGAACGTCATTATCATGCACGTTTTTCTACTTTTATTGTGTGTGTGTGCCATGCCAACAATAAAAGGAAGCTGAGGGACAAATGACCATGTGGCCTTCTTGGACTGTCTGCCTCCATACTTATTTCTACAAAAAAAAAAAAAAAAAGAACTATCTTGCACAGGGTAAAACGATTCTGAATTCAAACAAAGTAGATGTTTGACTTTAATAGATATTGCCAAATCACTTGAATAAAGTAAAATTTATATTCCCCTCATGTAGGTTCATAGGGTTCCCCATACTATTCCCCCTTGTCAACATTTAATGTTGTCAGACTTCTAATATGTGCTGAGCTAATAGATACGAAACCGTATTCCATTTTTTCTCAATTTTCTCCCTTTGTGTGGTTAAGCATTTTCTTCTAATATTTATTCTCTATATGATTTCCTTTGTCTATGAATTGCCTGGTTGTATTTTTTGATCACTGAAGATGAACTATGTGTCTTTTATAAGACATATATATTGTGATTTTGTATAAAAAGTCAGTTTTTAACTTTAATGTAGAAAATATTTCCCTTTACGTATCTTGCTTCTATATACATTTTCCCATATTGTATTCAATTTAAAAATCTGGTATACATAAGTAGCTTCCCATTTGTGATCATATATACATATATATGGTGTGGATATGTATATATGTATGTATTTATAAATGTTTTAAAGCAGCTTTCTTTTTTATTTAAGCATATAATTCTCCAGATTTTGGTTTGTGTGTAAGTTGAAGTAGAATTTAAAACATTTTTTTCAAAAGCCTGTTTTTCATACTACCATTTATTAAATAGTTTACCTATATCTCTGAATAGCCTCTATATCTAATTTCTATATATTAGATTTTTTCTTCAACTCTCCATAAAATGGTTTGTCTATTTTGACACCAATATTACTGGTTGACTTAATCACTGAAGATTTAAAATAAAACTGATATTTTATAATTATACAGATCTTATTAAAAAATCACTTTCATTGCTTTGAATCTGTATGTTTTCATAACATTGTAAAGTCAAATTAAAAAAAAATAGGATGCTATTGGAAATTGATTGGAATATAAGGAGTTTAAAGATATATTTGAGAAAATATACTCTATAGTATTGAATCTTCTCATCTATAAACATAATATATATAATTGTTTAGGTTCTCATTTGTACCATTCAAAAATGTTTTATAAACTTTTCTCTATAAAGGTCTTGCGTACTTGATATTAGTTTTACTTCTAGAAGTCCTGTTATTTTTATGGCTTTTATGGCTAGTTTATTGAATATTGCATTTTCAAATAAGGTATTGCTGATTTGTAGGAAAGACATTTAATTTTTATATGAATCTATCATAAAAAATCAGAATTTCTAGGCCAATCTGCATTACTAACTTAGAGCATACTTTTGTTACCTTGAATGAAAACTATTATTATGTATTATCCATCAATATGAAGCTTCAGTGTCAAACTTCTATCAAAAAATATAACTGGAAACATACAAAAAATGCCTATATGTGACTTATTTTAGGATATATAATGTTAAAAATATTTCCTGTTTATCAATTTGGATGTTAAAAAAGTTATTTTATATGCAGTAACTTATAAAGTTTATATGCCATTTAGAAAATAGTACAATAAATAACATAGATAGCCAGATTCATTTATTTTAAAGAGCATAGAGCCAAAATTTATGATGAAATACAAGAAATAAGCTTATTCTAAAATAAGCATATTCATCAAAAGAAGTAAAGGTTTGTGCTTTAAAGAATTTTGAGCAAAAAAAGAAAGAATGAGACTTGAAAGAAGTTTTCCTTGCTGTTTGAGAAGGAGATAGCATCAACAAGTAAAGTGAATATGGAGCAATTTCAGGCAAATGCCAGATATAGAATTCATATGGATTTTTGATCAGTTTGGGACCAATACAGAGACTTTATAGTTGAAAGATTTCAGAGGAGGTAGTTGGGGCTTATAATGGAATGCTATTAGCTATCATCTATCTATCTATCATCTATTTATCTTTCATCTATCTATATATTTATCTATCAGAAATCTATCTATCATCATTTAATGAATGTCTGTTTTCACTCTTACATGCGTGTCCTTTAAGGCACTAAAAATAATCATTAAACTTTGAGGCAAAACGGGATTCTCATCATTTCCGACGTACTCGTAGAATATATTTATCATTCCATTGACAATTTCCATACCCTTTTTGAAGTTATGACTTAGAAGTTATTATTGGAAACATGTATTTATTTATTTTTGTGACACAAGAATGATTTACTGATGCTTTCATTAGCCAAGACCTTTATGTAAACTTGTGTATGCCACAGCTTTATGTCAACTTTCCCAGGTAAGCAGATGATTTTATGAATTGTTTGCCATTATTAGATATTCGTCATAGGAGGATTCAATATACCACTGAAATATTGATAATGACCACGTGCGTTTTTAAATTTTATTAAAATTATTGCTTTTTTAGTTAATATTTTTATTCACATAATCTCCTCATGTAGATTAAAGAGTCTACAGTAAAAATTATCAGAGTGATAATGAGAAAACATAGTCCCTTATTTCACCATTCCCTATTCTTAACCCCACTCTCCCATGCCACTTCTTGAGTCTTCAGGTTTAGATATTATATATTGTGGTGGTTAATTTTATGCATCAAATTGACTAGGCCACGGTTCCCTTATATTTGGTCAAATGTTATTCTAGATGTTTCTGAAAAGATATTAGTTAGATAAGGTTCACATTTAAAACAATAGATTTTGAGTAAAGCAGATCAGTCTCCATAATATGGGTGAGCTTCTTTCAACCAGTTGAAGGCCTTTGATCTATAACTCTTTCCTGGGTCTCTAGCTTGCTGGTCTACCCTACAGATTTTAGACTTGCCAAACCTCCACATTTATGGGAGCTAATTCCTTCAAATTATCCTCTTTGTCTTCTCTCTCCACCTCCATCTCTCTCTCTTTATGTGTGTGTGTGTGTGTGTGTGTGTGTGTGTGTGTATTATACACACACATCCCATTAATTCTGTTTCTCTGGAAAATCCTAATACATATATTGACTTCCAAATTTGGAAAATAGATCTCTAGTTTTTTCTACCTTCTACTACTCCATTTCTACTCATCTTTGTAATATAATCAAATCATAATTTTTACTTAATTCCATATTTTTCATGAAAGCATTCTTAGGGCTACATAGTTATTGTTCACAGCTGCACAATATAATGAACCATAAGCATGTCTTCATTCTAATACATTTTATGTCTCCTAGTTTTAATCATTGCCTCAGTTGTTTACTTGCTTGTTTTTTTTTCTATTTTTTATTATTATTATTATTTTTTATTAATGTCATGGAACACTTCTCAATATGCTCATACCCCACTGCCTCTGGAAACTGAATGTATTTACTACTGATTCTCTCATCATTGCCAGCATATGACTCATTTTCCCTGCAAACCTGAATCATAGTTTTACAATGCCAGGTCTGGGCTGGGTACAACTGATTGGTTAAGTCCAAGTCATTTGTTCATTTTCTAGGTACAAGAGGGGGACTGGTAAGACAGATTTGTAGCTTCACAGCTTCTGTTGTAAGAGGGAGACTGTGTTTCACATGGCTTGGGATGTCTACAAAATTGGAAGAGGCTTTAATTTTTGAGTGGCAGATTGAATTGTGAATGGCCACTATATCCTGACACTCACTAATGTTTAGGAAACTACTTGGCATTGATTCTCAACTACATTCATTCATCAAGATTCATACACAGGCCCAGCATAGATAAGTGAAAAGAAATTGGGAAGTTAAATTTTAATCCCATCTCTAATATTTGTAGAGTAGATATTGATCTCGATCAGTGTACAATAATGAACAATTACTATTTCTAGTGGAAGTCAAGGTCAGGTTTTAATTTTCACTTAGATGTCACCAGTCAGGTAATTTTTTTTTGAATTATCAGTACTATATAAGCTTTCAGATGAAGGTTTATATCTCAAAAAATGGGGCCAAATATCTCAGAACAATATCTTGAGATACTAGATTTTCAGTGTTTTATCTTCAATTCCAGTAAGACATGGAAGGGGGAAATATTTGGACAAAATGAAGGAAATAATGAGGAGAATGAAATTAAAAGAGTACTTTTTTGGTACTCAAAATGAGTTTTGAAGGTTCTGAGTTGATTATTACCAGATTCCAATATATACATCCATTGTAATCTAACCACCCATATTTTTAAGATATAGTCAGTTTTAAATCTCTCAGAGACTCCCATCCATTAAGTGAATAAACGAGACAGATGACAACAGCCTTAATTTAGGAGTAGAGAAAATGTTTTGTTCTCTGAGGAAAGGAGTTTATTTATAAAATGAACTTCATAAATTTGTTTCAAATTAAATTATGTTTATGAGTAAAAAAGTTTTATTTCCTTATGATGTCCTCTGAAAGAACTGTCTGAAAATCAGAAGGGAATTATTTTGGCTTCATACTCATCTGCTCATTTTTTTATTACAATGTGTGACTCTAAGATTACTAGTGGGAGCAAATAACCAAAAATCAAACGTGTCTTGATTTCCTTCCAGTTACCTCCTAGTTATTTAAAAGTTGATGTCAAAGTGAAATTTTTCACTCACATTTTGAATACTGGATGAAAACAATCGAACTCTAGGAGAAATATTTAGGAAATTGGTAAGGAAGTAATTGTGCACATACACTCATTTCCTTTGAAAAAACATGTGTTACAAGATGAAACAAGTTTAGTGTTTTTGTGAGTATACCTCAAACCAAATTGTTTTTAGAAATAAAAATCACTTAATCACTAACAAAAACTGTAGAAATTGGTTTATTGACTTGTAGAGTAGACTCATTTATTCATCCAACAAACATTTTGAATTTTAATTACATATTGTAAAAAACACATACATGATACTCTGCTTGTTTTATTGTTATCTAATATCACAAAACACGTAATATGTAATACAAGTTCAACTATCTCAGGTAATATTTTGAACAGGTGCTACCTCTTTTTTTTTCCAAAATATAAATCTTAATTAATTTTTCTGCAAAGGAAAATAGAGGTGCCCATAATAATCTGTCATAAATTTGGTGTGCATTTGTATTCAATTTGAGAAGAAGTGTTCTGTGAACAGTAATGTTTCCTATACCTGAGATACAAATTCAGATTGAAAAAGGAGCATTGTGCAGTGATATTTTGTTAAATTCTAAGGTGATGAGTGAGGGCCATGTATTGCAGATGAAGGACAATTGTTAAAAAGTGATTGCCTGTAAGGAAAAGATCTTTGAGAAAAAATACTTACATTCCTCAAGTATGTCAAAATATTATATAAATGCTACATTTTGTATTGACAGCATCTGTTCCTGTCCTCGACTAGAGGGTGTCAAACTAGGTATAAATTCAAAAATGCAAATTTTATTGCTTCCTTTCAAAGCTAAATTTTCACATTATACTTCAAACTATTAATAAATTCTACAGATTTACACTTTCTTCCCCTTCACCTGATCATCAGTCCTCTTTATTCATGAAAAAATATGCTTGACTCTACATGTATGTATACTTTTAATTTCCATTCTGTGAAAGTACTGAACAGCAGTGTATTTGTAATTCTGATAGCGATGATGTTGACAATAGCAATGATCACAATGATCACAATGATGGTAAAGAAAATGATTTTGATAATAATGATTATCATGATGATAATGTTATTTCTTTTTTCCAAGTTTTTATTAGCTTGGAGTTAGCCAGCATGCAATGTAGCATTAGTTTCAGGTATAGAATTTAGTGACTCATCATGTCACATACAGCACCCAGTGCTCAATTGATAATGTTATTTCTGATAGTTCCAAATTCTTACTCATTTCTGCATTGTTGGTTGTAGGGAAGCAGAAGGAAACCATTAGTTAATCAGATAATTATGGAGAAGTCATCTATCAGGAAGAAGACACTATAATAGATATACTTTATACCTATTCTTTCCATTTTCACTGCCAACATTAATCCCTCTTCTCATTGATTCATTGATCCATCCATTCGATACACACTCATTAGGTTCAGCTAAGGTGCTGGAATACCACAGAGAGCAAACATAGACATAGCTATTACCTTCATGGATCCTCAATCGAGTAGAATACATAGAGGTTAGTTCCATAAAACTAATTGAAAAATTGCAACTATAATAAGTGTCATGATTGAAAGTGACATAATGCTACTGCAGCTGATAAAAGAGGGCTTTGATGTAAATTATGAGCAAAGGATTAATGAGCCTTAGGAGCTAATGCAAGGCGGGAGAAAAAAGTATCTCAGGAACAGCAGTCAGGGAAGCACGATATGAATATTAGTGATTGGAAGGCATTTTGCCTGAATTAGAGAAAGCTAGAGGAATGTGGTCCAAGATACAGCTAGAAAAGTAGGTAGGATCATACCAACCTGAACCCTATTCTCTTATGTTACATGAAAATGGAAGTGATCAAAATATTTTAAGTTGGAGAATGCCCTGAAAAGATTTGCATTTTGAAAAGGTCACTCTGACTTGGCTGCTGTCTGAAGATAGTTGGAAGGGAGCATACTTATTTGATAACAAGTTATAGAATTAAAACAAAACAAAACAAAAAAGTAACCTGGATTTGGCATGACCAACTACTCTGTTTTCATAAGAAAGAAATTAAAGTCAAAGAGATAAAATGACTTTAATAATTAGTAGCAGAACCCAATTTAAAACAAACAAAATTTAGATTATTCATTCTAAAAGTTTTTTCAATAATACTCTGTCATGTATTTATTGAATATTATAATTTAACTGCTTGTACTCTTAGATCAATTTCGGCCACCTTTTACTTTACTGTTTCTTCTGGAGTTCCCACTAATTTTCACTACTTCTTGCTTTTTCTCTTTCCTGCCAAACAAAAATATCTCATCATTCTGAACTACAAAGAAATTTGTGATACCCTAAGGCTCTCTTGCACATTTCCATGTTGTAATAACTTATTCACTACCATATTATTTTTCTAATGAATTGCATGTTTTATGAGGGTAGAGGCAATAATTTGATCTGTTCTCCTTCTGCTGATTCTGATTTGACATCTTATATGTAATAGATGTGGTAAACGAGGATACTACTTTGAAAATAAATATTTTTTCAGAATAATATATTCTAAAAAAGAATATATTAATATTCTTTATGAATATATTACATGGTATTACCATATATTTCTGAAAAGTTACGTTCTAAATAAAACATTTTGTCATTAAAAATTAACAAAAACAAGTAACCGTGGTTTTATTAATGGGCACTTCACCTAGTACTAAGACTTACATGGCCAAATTTTAAAATCCTAGACAGAAGAAGTAGGAACCACTAAAGTTCCTACTAAGGATTTACTAAGTCCTTCTTGGGGTCAGAAAGATGTGCCAACGGGTTTGTGTGTGTTTTTGACCATTCTGTAATTTTATGATGCAGCCACAAAAATAAATTATTCTAAAAGCTAAGATTTTTTTTTTAATGTGAGCAGAAAAGTACTATGACCTGACTTAAAAATCTTCAATTAATTCTCATTTCATTTAAAACACAACCGAGATTCCTTGCTACCTATTAAGTGGTCCTACCTGATGAAGCCATGTGTGGGCCTCGCATCTCATGTCGTTTTACTCTCCTGCCCTCAGTCACTGTGCTTTGGCCATTAGGTCTTTTTTCAGCTCTTCAAAGAGAACAGATTCACCTCAGCCCTGTGGCCTTTGCATTGAGTCTTCCCTGTTGTCAAGCTCTCTTCCTACACACCCTCCCATGTCTGATTTCTTCTCAGCATTTTGAGCAGAGCTGAAATATAAGGTGCTCAGGAGAACTTCTCTGACCACGTCTCTGGAACCACTCATCTGCTGTCACATTGCACTGCTGTTTATTCTTCCCAGGATTTCTCATTATTTGACATTATCATATGCATGCATTTGCATATTATCTGTCTTCTCCTATAAATACGAGTTCCATGGAAACGGAAAATGTGTCTGCCTGGTTCACTATTTTATTTCTGGAGAACAGAATGTCACCTGTCACCCAGGAAGTACTCAATGAACATTTGTTAGATGAAAAAATAACTCAATGAGTAGCTAAAGAAATCACACCATTCTAAGGGGCCACAGGATTCCAGGTCTTTCTTTCATTGACAGAATTCATAACATCTGTTTTACTTTTCAACTTACTATTAGTGTGTTTAGAGAGAAATACAGAATTTTATGGCATTCCTTGCAAAGAAAAAAAAAATCTAAAAACTTGGAATAGTTACTGTTTTCCTTCACTGGGAGTTAAACTCATATCAATATGCTTTAGAATATTTTTTTTATTTTTATTTTTATTTATTTATTATAGTCAGAGAGAGAGAGAGAGAGAGGGGCAGAGACATAGGCAGAGGGAGAAGCAGGCTCCATGCACCGGGAGCCCGATGTGGGATTCGATCCCGGGTTTCCAGGATCGCGCCCCGGGCCAAAGGCAGGCACCAAACCACTGCGCCACCCAGGGATCCCTATATGCTTTAGAATATTGAACTCTTAAGTAAACTATGCCTTTATAGAACTACAAAAGGCAGCTATTAAAAATAATGTAAATTTGTATATTAGCAAGTCTAAAGGAAGAAGGATTGAAAGAATGAAACATTCAGAGAATAATTTGAACTACCTGTTTTACTAGATTAAATTAATATAAATTTAGGTATATTGATGAACCTCGTAGTACTCTAGTGGGACAACCACCAGATATCCCACGAATAATAATCATTATACATTGTGCTTCACTGACAGAGCAGTAGTAAGTATAGCATTTATTATATCCCAGTTACTGTTCTATGCACTTCAAATATATAAACAAGTTTAATCTTTATGATAACCCTTCAGAATAAGTGTTATTATTGCCATTTAACAGACAAGACTAAGTAACTTGCCCAAGATGAAACTCGTCAGAACCAACATGTGAACATAAGCAATCTGTCTATAGTTCCACACTCTTGATCACTGTCCAATACCACTTCTCACACAATCCTCTTCTGTCTGAAAAATAACAATTATGAGTGGTTAAATAGAATCAAATGTAGCTAATAGAACTGGAGGATTTTGAAGTCCGAACATTGAGAAAGAGAGAGCAAAGGAGATTTATATAAACTTTGAAATGATTCAAGGAAATGTAATTTGATTCAAAGGGATTTCTTTCCTCAGGTTGCTCCACCCAAACACCATGGAGTGAGTGGATTATAGTCAACAGAAGTTTATTTCTCACAGTTTGTAGGCTAGGAAGCCCATGATTACGGCAGCAGCAGATTTGTCTGGGGAGGTGTCCTGTGTCCTCACATAAAAGAAGGGACCAGGGAGTCTCTGGAGTCTCTTTCATAAGGGTACTATCTCATTCATGAGGGTGGAACCCTCATTACCTCCAAAAGGCTCTACATCCAAATATCATTATGCTGGGGATTAGGTTTCAACATATGCATTTGTGGGGAGACACCATATAGCGCTCATTAAGAGAATCAAATTATATGTTCTCATTCATTTGGGGAATATAAATAATAGTGAAAGGGAATATAAGGGAAGGGAGAAGAAATGTGTGGGAAATATCAGAAAGGGAGACAGCACATAAAGACTCCTAACTCTGGGAAACGAACTAGGAGTGGTGGAAGGGGAGGAGGGCGGGGGGTGGGAGTGAATGGGTGATGGGCACTGAGGGGGGCACTTGACGGGATGAGCACTGGGTGTTATTCTGTATGTTGGCAAATTGAACACCAATAAAAAATAAATTTATTAAAAAAAAAGAATCAAATTTATATTCTCTTTGTCTCTCTCTGCCTCCCTCTCTGCCTCTCTCATTGCTAGGAATTTTAATCTTCTGAGATATACCCAGGATAGGAAGGCAGCAGGGAATGAGTAGCACTATAAAATAAAATGTACTAATCCCTGACCCTATAATCTCTGAAGTTATGCTATCTCCTGCCTTTACCAAAGATTGGGTGATTCCTCCAATACCATGATTTATACCATATCCTTTCAAAAAAAAAAAAAAATCACTGTATATATGCTCAAGTCAATAAGGCTGCTTTCTGCTACATACTATTAAGGAACCTACATGATATTTGGGAAAAAATTCCTACTCTAATGATCTTTAGAATTGTTAGTCTGGGCCATGGATTGATAGTTGTGAAAAGGATTAACTAGAAAATTCTACATAAGCAGTCTCTATAGACTGCCTAGATAATTTGTGGTACCCAGTGCAAAATGAAAATGCAGGCCTCTTGTTCAAAATTTCATATGATGACTCTCATGCCCTGAATGTTTGCATTCCTCCAAAATGCATATATTATATTCTTAATGCCCAGTATAATGTATTAGGAGATGGGACCTTTGGGGACGATTGGGGTTTAGCCCACATGAATGGGGACAATGCCCTTATAAAAGAAGCCCCAGAGAGCTCTCTTGCCTCTTCTTCCTCATGAGGACATGAGAAGTCAGCACCCTGAAGAATGCCCTCACCCGATTTTGCTGGCATCCTGATCTTGGAGTCTCAGCCTCCGAAAATGTGAGAAATAAATTTTTGTTGTTTATAAACTACTTAGCCTGTGTTATAGAAGCCTTAATAGACAAAGACCGTGACAACAGAGCATTAAACCAGTTGTGGGGTACTTCACACACTGCATACCTGTGAAGTGGGCCCTTCCACACTTATTCTAATGGACTTAAAATCAGGATATTCCTTAGACATCCTTATCCTTTTTAAAATATAATGTCATTGTTAATACCTCCCTTCTTTATTAATTATTAACAAAGATAAATTAAAATAAATGCAATTCTAGTAATCCCAGGACTGCCAGTGATATTTACCATGGGCAAACTATAATCGGACTAGAAAAAATTAGATGTGTATTTTACTAGCAATTAAGATAAATGTAGATATTCTAATTATTGGACTGAAGACCAATCTGTAGTATAATCTGTAAAAAAGTTGTTAATTTTTGTACCATGAAAATAATTTTTGTTTTTATAAAACTTATCCACTAGTCATTAGATACATTACATTATAAAGTAATGATAATGAATAATAAAAGTATTTTTTTTAATTTATGATTTCTAAATCATTAACTGTATGATCCTGAAAAAGTTAAAATATTTTTGCATGTCCTCTTTCTTATTTCGCAAAAATTTCTCAGTTTTTCTCCTTTTATCTCTTTGGGAAGTAGGGAAGATAAAATGAGAATTCCTTGAAAATGTGAATAACACTGTACAAACAAAGTAATCGCAATACTATTGCTCTTGTCAGTATTGTAATTATATTCTTATGTCACTTCCTACCCATTAAATACCCAAGATGGAGCCAACAAGTTAAACTTGTGGTATTTGAAGTTTTTGCTAAGGCACTTTTAATTGACCTAAAGAATTAAAGGGGGGAATATTCTTGATTGATTTCTAAATTCTAGATAATGAGGCATAGCTTTCTGACCACAGATTGTGTTTTGATCATGTGTCCCTGTCAGTGGAGTCTAGCACACTTTCAGGCATGTGGGATGAAGTACAATGAGTACAACTTTATCCCCCCATCTTCTCAGTCTAAGATGATCTTTTGCCTAAGGGAATGGGGTAATTTATGTTCAAATATGTATTGATCGCTTCTGACATATTATTTTAATAATCAAGGTACTTAAGAACTTTGAATTCCACTCACTGTAAATGCTTCCTGTTGCTACATTCTGATTTGCCAAGACTTTACCATTTCTGTTTCTGTATTCCCTGAAATGACAGTTTAAGCCTCCTAATTTTTCAAAGTAGAGGTAGTTATAAAAGAGCATTGCAGGTTCAGATTTTTCATATGTTGAGTTAACACCATTAGATACTGCCATGAAAGCAGGTGAACCAGCATAAATCACACAATCATACAGCTGGAAGAAAACTCCAAAGGTCACATAGTTAATTCTCTTGACTCCATATAGACTGCCTTGAAATTAACCTAGACAAATAGGTGTCTGTCCAAGAACTTAAAGGTCAAATGGCATCATGAATGCATGAACACCTACAGCCAACTGGAGTATGAGGTGATATTTTAGGTAATTCAAGTACAATATCTTCATATTGGCTTAATCATCTGAACATAGGAATATTTCCATTTGGACAGTAGTGTCGTTAGCAGAAGAAAATGATTTGAAGTCTAAAGGACTATGGTTTTGACCAGAGCATGTTGACTTGAGTTATAGGACACAAAGCCACCTTACTCATACATCTGGCACAATAGATAGAATTGCTAGAATTAATGGAGCATGCTGAAACTTTAGGTCTTTCTGGCCTCTTCAGAAGAAGAATCTTAACTTTTTTTTTTTTTTTCTTCCATGGAGATGTACTATCCAAAGGGGGTTTGGGGAATGGAGGATCCATACCTTTTAAGAATCAGGGATGTTACTCATAGAGTGTCACACATAATTGCTGTCTTTCATTGGCCAAGCAGGTCACAAGTCCAGTGTTCACCTGTAGGAGAAGTAGAATATGTCTTGTTGTGAGAAAGGTCTGGATGTACAGGGAGGGGTGGAATTTCTAGGAACAAATCTTGGTAAAATCTGCCGTGATAAATCCTGCACCTTTCAGGTGAAAAATATACCCACTCCCCAAACACTTCCCCAGACACATTGCATCACAGTATCAGACTTGAGATCTAGTATCTTTTTTTTTTTTTTAATTTATGATAGTAACACACAGAGAGAGAGAGAGAGGCAAAGACACAGGCAGAGGGATAAGCAGGCTCCATGCACCGGGAGCCTGACGTGGGATTCGATCCTGGGTCTCCAGGATTGCGCCCTGGGCCAAAGGCAGGCGCCAAACCTCTGCGCCACCCAGGGATCCCGAAATCTAGTATCTTTTGATCTGCATCAAGACTGGCTTTGGATGGTGCTTCCTGGGTTCAAGTCCAGGTACTCTGGAGAATAGAGACTTTAAAAGGCTGGTTTTCTGCTCCTAGTATTAATCATGAGACAGGGATAGGACAATAGAGGCTCCCTTTGAAAGAGTGGAAAAAGAGTCAACGCATAGCAGTCTTTGCTTCATAGCTCTTCTGAAATCCAGCCATTGCTTGTTTTCAGAGCCTTCTTGCAGACAGGAACCCAGTTCTGACCTGTGAGGACAGATTTACTTTTCCATGGATAGCCACGGCCTGCGACTACATCCTCTGAGCTATCAGCTTTGTTCTTTGAGATGTCATTCCTTTATTATAAGAAATAACTCTATTTGGGGGCACCTGGGTGGCTCAGTCTGTTGAGTGTCGGATTCTTGGCTTCAGCTCAGGCATGATCTCGAGGTCGTGAGACAGAGCCCCGTCTGTGTTGGGCTCCATGCTCAGTGGGGAATCTGCTTAAGATTCTTTCTCTCTCCCTCTGCCCCTCTACCCACTCTTTAAAAAGAAAAAAGAAAAGAAAGAAAAGAAAAGAAAAAAGAAGAAAAGAAGAAAAGAAAGAAAAAAGAAAGAAAAGAAAAGAAAAGAAAAGAGAAAAGAAAAGAAAGAAGGAAGGAAGGAAGGAAGGAAGGAAGGAAGGAAGGAAGGAAGGAAGGAAGAAAGAAAGAAAGAAAGAAAGAAAGAAAGAAAGAAAGAAAGAAAGAAAGAGAAAGAAAAAGAAAGAAGAAAGAAAAAGAGAATTTGCTACTGAGTAGCTTTTGTTCCTGATACTGAAAGAGTTGGTGGCCAGAAGCCTCTTTTCATTATGAAGTGCCTTAATCCCCACTAGTCCAGGCTTGTACAGGTTTCTAATAACTTTGTATTAAGTTAGTGCATGAAGTTATAGTTCATTTTATTAGACGAAAGCCATACACACAATATCTCCAAGACAGGTCCTTCTCAACTTCTGGCTACAAGCCATGGTTCTGTTTATCGTCCTTGATATTCTTAGAAAACATTTTTTTTTTTTTTAATGCTGGGGGAAAACAGGATAAAACTCCCTAAGTCTTTCTGAGGCTTTAAAAAGAGGTCTTATAAAACACCCGTGATTTGATCTTTTTACTGGCAGTGCCCTGAATTTGATCTTTGCCTGAGGCTATTTTTACCTTTCAGGCTAGAGATTGGGGGGGGGGGGGGGTAGTTATTTTGCAACCTAGAAAATCCTTGGGTGAAAATATTTCCTCTAAATTCTGTTTCCGAACTGAATATTTTCTTCTTTAGCTCACCGCTTGTCTTGTATGTCATCGGATATAGTAAATTTCTTTACTACTATTTCTTTACTTTCGTCAGTTGACACTTTGGACATTTTGCCTAGGTACCTTCTTAGATATATTTTCCACATGGTATGCCTCCTCAATCCACAGTTTTGCCAATTTTCCCATCAATACAGAGCACTGGTTTTCTCTACTTTGGCCTCCTAGGACAGCCACCTTATTGCTTCTCCAGCCTCTACCCATGGTCTCCTTGCTCCCATCCAGCCCAGAACCACTTGGTTCCAAGACAATACCACATATTTTAAGTTTCTGTTCAAGCACTCCATGTTCATGTCTCAATGTCTGTCTCACTTAGGTATTACCGAGTCAGTAACCACCAAATACTTGGCTAATTTCATGTTAAGCTGTGGCCACTTTGCCTTTTGGTGGCTACTGCATTTAGCTGAGACCAAAGTTGATGCTTTGCCAAAGATGGCTTTAATCATCTCCCCAGTACGCAACTGGGGTTGAAAGACTGGATGTCTGGCATCTGACTGGTCCTCTCTGTGTAGGTTGTGTTACGATTCAGTCATCTGATCTGAACCTCTTTGCACAGGAGCTGAATTCCAAAAAAAGTAAAGCTGAAGCTACTAGTCCCCTGGGGACATGAGTGTAGCTCTTGCAGTGTCTTCACTACATTCTACTGGTACAAAATAGTGACAAGCCTAGTTCAGATTCTAGAAGACGACACCACATCCCGCTATTGATGGGACTAGGGTACGTACATGCAGAGATTGAGGAAATTCTTCAAAGTTACTTTTAAAGATAATCAGGATCCCTGGGTGGCGCAGCGGTTTGGCGCCTGCCTTTGGCCCAGGGCGTGATCTTGGAGACCCGGGATTGAATCCCACATCGGGCTCCCGGTGCATGGAGCCTGCTTCTCCCTCTGCCTGTGTCTCTGCCTCTCTCTCTCTGTGACTATCATAAATAAATAAAAAAACTTAAAAAAATTTTTAAAGATAATCTATCACTTGCCAGTATGATTCTGGATATACAGCGATCAATCAACGTCAGCTGTCTTTCATCAACACCCATCAGGCAATGGATATGTTAGCCCTTTGTAATGACTGTATTTATTAAACTAGTAAGTTAAACAAATATAATGAATTGTATTCTCTCAGTTATTTACTCTATCTGGTTTTCAGGTTTAAATTTCTCCTTTTTAAATAAAGAAGGGATATTTTCGGTGACAAGTGATTCTGAGAGCTCAAGGAGTACGATTACCAACACAATCCTAGATTTTGCAGTTACCGTGTCATTCGTGCACCTGCCCTTTTATATGTCCTGAAGACTCGTCTGTCACATTGAGGAGTAAAGGAGGATGAGAGATAGTAGAATCTGTGCGTAAGAAGTATTCAAACTTTAGTGCTTAAAGTATTATAGGATGTGGGGAAGGAAGAGATTGTGAAGAGGTGTGTTTCTACTTGATCTACTTGATCTACTTCTACGTAAGGAATTTAAATTTAACATGTTAAAACTTCCATGCGCTCTCCATTTGTTCAGTCTTTGATTATATTACCTGTTCCAGCCAATAAAGGTGTTTGCAGTGTGGGTGAGAGGCAATAATCTAAGTAATGATGTGGGAGTGAAAAAGTCATCATCTATAGTTTGTGTAGATATAAGTAACACCTGCCGATAAAATGGAATTTTAGACTAATGCCATATGGCCTGATTTTTTACACTTTAAAAAAAAAATTATTTATTCATAAGAAACACAGAGAGATAGAGAGAGAGGGAGACACACAGGCAGAGGGAGATGCTGGCTCTGTGAAGGGAGCCCAATGCAGGACTCAATCCTAGGACCCCAGGGTCACGCCCTGGGCCAAAGGCAGGTGGTCAACCGCTGAGCCATCCAGGTGCCCCCAAACTTTTTTTAAACACAGATTTTTTTTTTCTTCCCAGCAAGTCCCCTGCAAGTGTAGGACAATTTCTGGCAAAGCACATGCAGGGGTATTGCCGCCAGATTCTTTGGGCATCAGGCCCCAGAAGAGGTGCAAAGGCCCTGGCAGCAGGCAGGTGGGGCTGGGATGCTCAGTAGGGAGCACAGGGCAGCCGAGGCGGCCAAGAAAGAGGAAGGTCACCTCTGGGGAGGCCTGAGCCTCCGTCGATGAAACATTCTTCCTTCAGGTCAGACAGGACACTGGGCATACGGAAGGGACGGCCCTGAATTTCAAGGTGATCACTTCCCATGTTGTGAAAATCGGCAGGCAAACAAATCATTAAGATTCAATGTGCAGGATGCTACATGGATACAATCATAGCTATCTCCATCCTCAGTCCCCATCATCTGTTTTATTTTTTTTTCTTTCCTGTTTACTGGGTGGGACTGTATTTGTGGATGTAAAAATGTCAGTAAGAAAATGAATCTATCCAGTATTTGTGAGTTTTTATCTTGTAGTTCAGGCAGCATTTCAAACTTCCTTTTTTGTTTTATATATATACATAAATATATATAAATATATATAAATATATAAATATATATAAATAAATATAAATAAATATAAATAAATATATAAATATATATAAATATATAAATATATATATCTAGTGGGGCGCCTGGGTGGCCCAGGGCATGACCCCGGGTCCTGGGATCGAGTCCCACATCAGGCTCCCTGAAGGAGCCTGCTTTTCCCTCTGCCTGTGTCTCTGCCTCTCTCTCTGTGTCTCTCATGAATAAATAAGGAAAATCTTTAAATATATATGGGATAGTATTGATAATCCTGTCTCATCCATGGAGTCTTCACTCTGAGAATGATTTTTTTTTTTAATTTCCCATTCATGTTATACATTTCTACTCTTTTTTTAATTTTTTTTTAATTTATTTATGATAGTAACACAGAGAGAGAGAGAGAGAGAGAGAGAGAGAGAGGCAGAGACACAGGCAGAGGGAGAAGCAGGCTCCATGCACCGGGAGCCCGACATGGGATTCGATCCCGCGTCTCCAGGATCGTGCCCTGGGCCAAAGGCAGGCGCTAAACCACTGCACCACCCAGGGATCCCTTTTTCTTTTTTTCTTTTTTCTTTTCTTTTATTTTTTTCTACTCTTATAAATAGCTTACCTCTACCAGGCCAGTGTTTTGTAGTTTGCATATAAACTTAATTCTTCTGTTCATATTCTTGAATCTTCCCAATGCTTTCCTCTCCACTCCTAGATCTAATTTAAAAACATATGCAACTAAAGGCACAAAAGAAAGAATATGGTAACATATAATCATAACAATATTAGCATTTATACTTATTATGTAATATGCAGACAAAATCACAGGAATCATAATGTCTAATATTTCCAACAACTTGTAAGTTCAATACTATTTTTTTGTTTAGTTTTCATATAAGGAATTATGAGTTAGATAAAATAAAGCAACTTGACCTATGTTAAAGGCTCAATCAGTGGCACATTGTAGGACTTACGCACTGTGTCATAAAATATTACCTATTTTGCCAAGCTTAAAATGTTGTCACATAACATCAAAACTATTAGAAAGGGTTCTTGATGCTTTATAGAAATAATATGTGAGATTCATAAAATAAATAGACTATGGAATGGTTACATCTCCAGTAGCAGCACAATTTAGGTCAATGAAGAGAAGTAGTTTGGCCTTCCAAACTAACATGTTTAGTTGAAGATAATAACAATTCGTTTAAAAATAAAAGCATATTTCTGCCTCCAGGAATATGGAGCTGATTTATTTTTTTCCTATTTCTCTCCCTGAGTAATTTTTAATTTTAGTCCAACTGAAAGCCCTGGACATTATATATAATATATATACAAAAGGAAAAGTAGAGAGAAAAAAGACCAGCTAGAAACTTCAGGACCCAAAGAACAACATGGTAATGGTGACTCCCTGGGTTTTCTGTTTGCCTTATATCACACACTTTGAATTTAAAGAGCTCTCAGCTTAGAAACACCAATGGAGGGATCCCTGGGTTGTGCAGCGGTTTAGCGCCTGCCTTTGGCCCAGGGTGCGATCCTGGAGACGCGGGATCGAATCCCACGTCGGGCTCCCGGTGCATGGAGCCTGCTTCTCCCTCTCCCTGTGTCTCTCTCTCTCTCTCTCTTTCTCTCTATGTGACTGTCATAAATAAATAAAAATTAAAAATAAAAGAAACACCAATGGACACCATATCTAGACTTCTGTTTCCACCAGGGAATAACTGAGTGACACCCCTAGCTCTTTCCCTGCTAGGGCCGTGTCAGAAAAAGCCATTGACAAAGATGGTGTTAACATTTCCCCAAGCGTGACCAAACTTGTGATAAGTTTCTTCCTGCTTCTAGGTTCTTGACCTCTATTTCCTTAATGCATTTTCTTGAGAAAATGTATAATTCCAAAATCTCCCTCTGCCCTTTGATATGTAAATATTTTTAGAAGCTTCTTACCAGTTTTATAATCCAGGCTAGTCATTCTCAAGGAGTTAAGAGCCATCCCTTTGAAATCTACTCATCAAGGGAGAGTTCTCATCCCCCAGCCTCTGTGACTAGATAGAAATATAACTTATGTGGGAGGGGTGCCTGGATGGCTCAGTTAGTGGAACATCCAGCTGTTGATATCAGCTCAGATCTTGATCTCAGGGTTATAAGTTCAAGCCCCACATTGGGCTCCATGCTGTGTGTGGAACCTACTTAAGAGAGAGAGAAAAAAAAAAAAAGAAACTTGATTTAATGGGACGCCTGGGTAGCTCAATCAGTTAAACATTCAGCTCTTGATTTCAGCATTTTATAATGCTGAAAATGCTCAGGTCATAATCTCAGTATCACGAGATAGAGCCCTGTGGTGGCTCCATGCTGAGCATGGAGCCTGCTTAAGATCCTCTCCCTCTGCTCCCACCCTGCCCACTGCATTCTTGTTCTCTCTCTCTCTCTCTCTCTTTAAAAACAGAAAAATAAGGCAAACAATCAAAAAAGATACATAATTTAGGTGGGTAGATGGGTACCTTGCTCCAAATTATAAAGCAATCTCCTATTAAAAAGAATCTATATGGTTGCCTTTGTTTTGGGGTAAAGCTGATTAGTAAACACACATCCACCTCCATCACCAGCTCTTAAGAGACTTTCCAGTCCTTCCTCTCAGTACAGTCAAGTATAGACTGTGTCTTAGTCTCTCTCCTCTATTGCCTGTTTAACGTGGTACAATTTTTGCTTTAACGCTGGCCAAAACACGCTGCCTCATAACATACTACAAAAATGTTTAGGTTTCAAACAAAAATCACACATTATACCAAGAACCAGGTGGATTTGAAGTGAATGGAAAATAATCAATAAATGCTAGCAGCAAGATGATAGAAATATTAGAAGTATCTGATAACTATTTTAAAGTAACCATGGTAAACCAAAAAAGTGTTTCAATGGACAATTAAACAGGGGGGAAAAAAAGGAAGTTATAACAAATAAGTCTACATTATCAGCCAGAAAATAGAATTTATAAAGATGAATCAAAAGGAAATTTTAGAATTGAAAACAACAACAATCTAAATAAAAGTTCCGTGGATGCTCTCATCAGCAGAATGGAGGTGTAGTATTTTTATATTTTTTAGAAAGTTTGTGCTGTTGGTCCTTATTTTATCACATGCTGGAAAGAGGAATACTATACCTGGCCTATGAAATTAATTAGAGAATTTGTTAAAATGAATTGTTCTGGAATTCGGCTCCACCTACATGAATTTGCTCCATTTAATTGAATTGATGAAAGTTTTTAATTTGGTAAAGCTACCATTTTAGGTTTGTATAATTATCATAATGTATTGGCAGGCACCGTGTTAATTATTTTATGTTTATCAGTTTAGTATTTCACAAAATATGGGACACACAAAATTGTTGTTACAGAAGATAATTAGATGGTCTATGGTCTTAACATTAAATAACATCGAATTACAGAGAGAAAAAAGATTTTCCTCTTTATTTTTCTTTCTGGCTTACTTAATTGCTCAGAAAGTACATCTCTGTTGAGTATTACAATTTTAATCTTTCCTTCTTTTAACAAAGATAAAGCTTCGGGCTCAGAATCTTTGTTGGAACATTTAGATATCTAGATAGGACTTTGTAGCATTGCTTTATTTTCAAAGAATTTACTTTTTGGTTATCTCTTATTTATGAAAAACATCCTTGTTTTCCGTTATGGTGGGATAAAGTGTCCTTTTAAAAAATACATTTAATTTTTTAACCGATTTAAATAAAAATAATAAGCCATAAGATGCATATGAAATGAAAGTAGCAAAACTCATGGTGGCATTATGCTAATACAGAATATTAATTATCATGCATTACCTCACTGGGTCTCCCATTAATTATGAGATTAATGTCTCAGTTTCACAAGTACAGGAACTGAAGCTAAGTGATTTAGTCCAGGTTTCATAGATAGTTACGGATGCATCCTACAACTTCTACATTCAGTTCCTGGGCTAGCACTGCTTCTTTAAAACAATGTCTCCACAAATTAAGAAGTCAATCTTCACTTTAGGAATTCTAGGCCAGGGTATGTGGTTCCTTGTCTCCAACATGAATAAAATGATTGTGGGAATCTTATGTTGTTCCCTGTAGCAAAATATACAGTTTTTAGTAGTAAACACTGAACTGGGATGATTAAAAAAATGAAGAGTCTTCATAATCTCCATAAAGGACACCTTGGATGAGTTTATTTTGTTGATCATTACAATGTAGATCATTTAATAAAAATCATGGCAGGCAAATAACATAAGGGATTCTCATGTTCTTTCTTATAAAGAAAATGAAGATGTTATTAGATTAAAAGAGAAGCCTTAGATAAATCTAAAACTTTGCATTTAATAAATGACTCAATGAAATCTACAAGATTGAAAAGCACGAGCTGGATGGGTTAGGAGAGAAAGCAAAGGAATATATTTGCATAAGTTTTACTCTAGAATTGAATTAAATGTTACATCATCTGAAGGTTCAGGGCGAAAATCACGTATATAGCTATGATGAGGGAATTGAAATGGATAGCTTTTATTATTCAAAGAAGTAGGCTGTGATATTAATCAAAAGAAACCAAAGAGAATGCATTTCACTTATTTGATGAGCATATTTGGACAGAGTTTAATGTACAGAATGGAGACAACTACATAAAAATTTCAATTCCCTCTTCCCTGACTCTATTGATGCATAAATCATTTTTGGTTGAGATATTCATGTAAGATATTAAAGCCTTTTAGTTTTTTTAAATAAAATTGTAGAATTATATGTAAAAGGATGTTTCTAATGGATTGACTTTTATCAAAATTCCAAATCCTATCTTCTGAAACTAGTCTTTGGACCCTTTTATAGAAATTCTTAAAGACAAAAAAAATGGTATCTGTAATTAATTTTCCATCGAAAATTTCCATTTAGATATATTGCTTTAAGATGACAAAAAGCTCAGCCCACATGAAGAAAATAAAATTAGTTACTAGATTTCAGTAACTAGAGTTAAAATTTCCTGAATTTTATTATATTGTATTATATCAACTTCTGAATGCATAAACTAAAACAGGCCTGGGATATAGCTTTGGGTAAGTTTAATAAACCAATGTTGGTAAAACTCATCTGCAAGGCAAATTCACTGAGCAGTACAGTGGATCCACGTTGCTTAAGAGTCCGTATTAATAACTGCTTTGTTACATACATCGTGTGGTCAAATCCTATCTATATAATAAATGTGAGACTCTAAGGCCTTAAAATCGAATCGATGTTGACTACTGACACTCTAAATCTTCAGACAATTCTAGTAGAACACGAATTTGCTCAATGTGTCCAGCAGACTAGTAGAAACATGTGAACAATGGAAGTCTATCATGTTCTACCACCAAACTTTGTGATAAAGATATGATCCCACTAATCCTCAGAATCATTTTCAGTTTAAGCAATTAAATGGAGAGGACATGTATTTTTTTTTTTAAGAGGCCCCTCCCTGAAGGGTTCTACTACCTTAATTTTGACGGGTACTTCTGAGGAGCTCTGATCTGCTCTGTTCCCTATCTAATGCACAAGCCTAGATGTTTTCTGATGAGGCATTATTTCAGAACTAAGGAAGGGTAGGATGAGAATGTGGATTTTATTTTTATTCTATTAAGATTATTTATTTGAGAGAGAAGGAGAGAAAGGCTGAGCACACATGCAGGGGAGATGAAGAGGGAGAGAATGGAGCAACCTCTGCATGGAGCAGAGAGCCTGATGTGGGGCTGGATCCCAGGACCCTGGGATCATGACCTGAGCTGAAGGAAAACACTTAACTGACTGAGCCACCCAGGCTTCCCTAGAATATGGATTTTATACACAGAAGAAAAATGTTCTTGTTAATAACCAAATTCTGGAAAAATCAGCCCATTTTGCTCCAAGACTAATAAATCAGAAAACTTACACATTACATGAAAATGATTCATATATAGTCAGTCTGAATCATCAGGCCAGAAACCCAAACGAGCGGTCTCACATCTATCTATCATCTATCTATCATCTATCTATCTATCTTTATTGTGACTTGTAAATCATTATTTTATTGTTTTGTTTTGTTTTCATTTTTATCTCAAGCTTTTATTTAAATTCTAGTGAGTTAACCCATAGAGTAATATTGGTTTCAGAAATCACCTACATTTTTCACTCAAAAGTTTTTCCTATCACTATTCAACAACTGATAAGCAATTTTGTTTTGCGTCTATCTTGATAAGAAACATATCTCTTTGGATACCAAAAGAGTCATTTTTCCCATGAAGTAGTATGGCGAATCTCTGATTTGATCTGTAATTGATTAGAGGTGCTCAGATTATGATTCAACAAAGCAGGCTGTGAGAAGTGAGCTGCATGAAATCCAGCCCCAGGCACAGCCATAAACCACAGAAGCCTACAATTTTACATTTTAAGAGATAAATGTATCACAGAAGGCTACGATTTTACATTTTTTAAAAAATATATTTTTCCTATTTATTCATGAGAGACAGAGAGAGAGAGGCAGAGACACAGACAGAGGGGGAAGCAGGCTCCCTGTGGGGAGCCCAATGTGGGATTTAATCCCAGGCCCCCGGGATCACACCCTGAGCTAAAGGCCAATGCTCAACTGCTGAACCCCTGATTTTACACTTTAAGAGACTTTCAGGGAATCTTACCTGGAGTCAAGTAAAATAACTGAATTACCATAAAAATCTTTTATAAAATCCCCTATATGTGTTGGAAGGTATGAAATAAAGGATCATTTGAAACAGAATTCTCTTGGTTACAAAAAAAAAAAAAAGAAGAAAGAAAGAAAAGAAAAATTCATGACACCATAAACTGTAAAACTGTTCATCAACAAGCAGTTTATTGTATTGTCTACACTAAAAGAGATTAGACATTGATAAGGTAGGAGTTCCAACGTGGCAAACTTTGCAGTAATAACATCATTGTGTTACTTTGTGATAATGTCGCCTCCATGTCCCTCTGGGAGCTCCATCGTATATTGGCCACTGCCAGCCAAAGAGAAGAGAGGAGCACTAAAGAAGAAAGGTCATGAGCGTCTGGATGAGTCAGTCAGTTGTTGAGCGGCTCGCTCTTGATTTAGGATCAGGCCTTGATCTCAGAGTCCTGGAATGGAGCCCCGAGATGGGTTCCACATTCAGCAGGGAGTCTGCTTGAGGATTCTCTCTCTCTCTCCCTCTCCCTCTGCTCTTCCACCTACTGTCATGCTCTCTCTCTCTCTCTCTCTCAAATAAATAAATCTTAAAAAAAAAAAAAGAAGAAAGGTCATTTTTGCACTTTAGCTAAGAGAGAAGTGGCATAAATTAACAGGAGGGTCAACAGGAATACATTTTATGGAAAACCATAGAAGGTCTATATGATAATTGAGTAAGACAAAAAAAAACAAAACAAAACATTTTTTAGAGGTTTATCTCTTTATTTATTTATTTAGAGAGAGAGTGGGGAGGGGCAGAAGGAGAGGGAGAGAGAAACTCAAGCTGACTCTGCACTGAGCACAGAGCATGGGGCTCAATCTCAGGACCCTGAAATCATGACCCGAGGTAAACACCAGGAGTCATACACTTAACTGACTGTGCCACCCAGGCACTCCAGGACAAAGATATTTTTAAAATTCATTTCAAATATCTAAAGAAAGTATCAAACATTGTTTTTCTGTCTTATATGAGTGATGGTTTCAATACCTGTTTTGGTTAAAGAGATTTGACCTTTGTTGCATGTGTAATGTAAAGACCTACGTTGACGATGTGAAGTTGAGCAGCATAACTCTGTATCTTCACATTAAGTACTATTTCCCCAGAAAAAGAGCAGATTCTGAAAATTTTCAACTATGCATTTATACCTACCATTTACTGATAACCCATTGACTTATTGACAAGTATCTGAAAGTAAAAAACAAAAGTGGCGAATAAAATTTTATTTTCAGCAACTAGGAACTCCTATAATACTTGAATATCCAGTGATAGACAACAGAAAAATGGAGGATCCAGAGTTTACAGTTTCTATGTGATTTTTGAATCTATCATGGTCGGCGATGTTGCTTTGTGTCCAGCAAAAATCTCATCACCTGCAGGGCTGTGCCATTATGTTTGAAGAGGTCTAAATAAGCCCTTGTCTAATATGTAGTACTGTTTGCCGTGTGCCAAATTTATTTTGTGCAGGGTCATAAACAAGTAAAATAAGATAAATTAGTATAATATAAAGGTACTAAATTCTCTATTAGCTTTCCTATAGAATAAGGATATGAACTAGAATTATTTAGTACAGGTATAATTTAACCGTAATACCACCATCCTCTTAAATTTGTTCTGCTCTTACCAGAGCATTATCAGTACCACAGCTGGCCTCTACTCCAGAGCCTTGGGTCTCCAGCAGACCTCACGACTTTCTGCAATTTTGTGCTCACAACTTTCTTTTTAAAAATATTGTGATTACAGGGATACCTGGTGGATCAGGAGTTGAGCATCTGCCTTCAGCTCAGGTCATGATCCTGGGGTCCTGGAATCGAGTCCCCATTGGGCTCCCTGGATGGAACCTGCTTCTCTCTCTGCCTGTGTCTCTGCAACTCTCTGTGTATCTCTCATGAATGAATAAATAAAATCTTTGAAAAAAATAAAAATATTGCGATTATATATAGATGAATGTTAAGTGAAGTGTTATTTGCTTTTGCTTGTTTTATATCTTTATACAAATGACATCATGCTGCAATTTGTAATCTGTGACTTTCTCTCTTATTTTTTTTTTTTAGACTTTTTTTTTTAATTTATTCATGAGAGACACAGAGAGAGGTAGAGATACAGGCAGAGAGAAAAGCAGGCTCCATGCAGGGAGCTCAATGCCTTTTTTTCAATAATATCCTTAGAAAATTTTTGTTATTGTTTTTGCTTGTAATTCGTTTTTCATGATAATATTCCATCAAATTATTTGCCATCATTCGCCTTTAAGTTTTGCTTAAATATTTAAATATTTGCTTTAATAAAGTGCTCAAAGAACTGTCCAGTGCATGTTCCTTGGTGTTCATACTCCAGAATTTCCCTAAAATAAATATATAAGACAATTTTGGATAATGGGATAAATTACTACCCAATTTAACAAGATATTGTCAAATTGCTTTTCAGTCTGTCATTCTTATTTACCTATCATCCACATTGTCAAAGAGTTCTCTTTGATTTACACAGTATACTATTGATTTTCATTCTTTCATTTCCTTCATGATGCATTATGGTGAAAATCTTAGTTTTAATATAATTGGATTTATCAATCATTTTGCTTGTGATTAGCTTTTATCCTCTTTATTAAATAAATAAAAGTATACTAAATATCATAAGTGAAAACTACTATAATTTCTTCTAAATAATAAAATCATTTATATTTAAGTTTTTTTAAGTTTTTAATTCTTTCTCTCTCTCTCTTTCTCTTTCTTTTTTGCAAGAAGTTAGAAAGGAACCCCAAATGCTATTTTTCCCAAGAAAATACATAATTTTCTCATCCTCATTTATTGAACATTTCCTCAGTCATCTGCAATGTCGCATATATTAAATATCATGTTTCCATATATAACTATATCCCCCCCCCCCCCCCGCCGGGGCCCTCAGCTTCCTTCATTAATTCTGTGTATCTTCACCAATACTGTGTCTTTTTCTTGGTCCACTTTTAAGAATTCCTTTTTGTCTTTGATTTTTAGTAGATTTCTTTTGATGAGCCAACATGTGGTGTTTGTTGTGTATATTCTGCTGGGTATCCTGAATGGCTTTAAATCTCTGGCATGGTATTTCATCAGTGTTGAAAAATTCTTAGTCATTTGTTCTTCAAATATTTTTCATCCTCATTCTCTTCTGAAATACTAACTGCTTTTGTATTAATAAGTCTTTTATGTTTCATATGGCTCTAGCTTTAATATTTTAAGTTTTAATTCTTTTCTCTATACTTCAGATTATGTTTTATTGTCTTAACTTCCAGGATATGTATCTTCCACTCTCCTGTATTTTAGCTGGGATGAAACTATTTTGAGTTCTTAATGTCAGTGATTGTGTTTTTTTACATATGGAACTACCATTTGCTTCTTTTTTTTTTTTTATAGGTTGCAAATCTCTGCTTAGATTCTTTAAGATTTTAATATCTTCACAATTTAATTGGTTTATGCTGCACTTTTCTTGTTTTTCTTTGGTAAATTGTCCCTGCATTTTGGTTTGCTGAAGTTATTATTTTTTTTTTCAATACTGGATACTGGCTATGAAGATTGGAGTTAAAATTTAAGACTGTGAAAGGAGTTCTGCTTGTCCTAGTAGGATGTACTTTTGTCTGTAGCAGATTATGGAAGATTCCCTTCCTTCAGTGTGGTTTTGATCTGATTCCAAGATGGTTTTCAGGCCTTGTGAATGTTAGCATCCATGCATATACTGCTTGCTTTCGATAGTTCCAAAAGAAAGCTTGAAATGTTTACTAGATCTCCTAAATGATATTTTTCCTTATGCATCATTAAGGGAAGGTCAAAAGCCTTGGAAGTTTCTCAGATCTGAGGCCATCAATTCTGGCTCAGCTTCTAACCTCCCAGCTGCTTTAGAGATTGGCAAATTGGGAAAATATACAGGGTTCAGCTCAGTATGTATCCCTTCTCCCCAGGATACTTGTCTCTCAAGTGTCCTTAGTTCTCTCACGTTACAAAGTACTCATTTATTTCAATTTTATTTAATTTTTATAATTGCTCCCAATGGAGAGATTTATCATATATAAGCTATTTGACTATATCAAAGGATGGAAAGATGTAACTCTTCAATATAAATTTGATAATTGTAAAATCATAATGATGTCTTAAAGAATATCATTTGGGATTATATTGAAACTATAGATCAAGTCACAAAGAATAACATTGTTATAACATTTAATCTTGGGATCCCTGGGTGGCTCAGCAGTTTAGTGCCTGCCTTCAGCCCAGGGTGTGATCCTGGAGACCTGGGATCGAGTCCCATGTTGGGCTCCAGTCCCATGTCGGGCTCCCTGCATGGAGCCTGCTTCTCCCTCTTCCTGTGTCTCTGCTTCTCTCTCTCTCCCTCTCTCTCTCTCTGTATCTCTCATGAATAAATAAATAAAATCTTAAAAAAGAAAAAAAATAATCTTTATGTTCAACAATATTATCTAACTTGCCAATTACTGATAGCTTACTTATTATATCCTAATAATATTTTATAGTTTTTCTTTTTTTTTTTATTTTATAGTTTTTCACATAGGACTCTTAGAGATAGCTTTATGATTTATTCCATGATACTTTATATTCTTTGATACTGTAAAAATTATGCTTTCTTTTAATATATATTTTCTAGTTGTTTGATGAAATTGACTTATATTCATTGATCTTAAACCCAACCACCTTATGAAACTCTCTTATTTTCTGAAACTTGTCTGTAGATTATTTTATCTATGTCTTTGTGTAAAAAATATTATTTCTGAACAGAGTAATTATTTTTCAATAGTTCAGGGCTATTACTTTTACAGGCATTTAATTACAATGACACACTGATATAAGCATAAATTATATACAATAACATAGTAAGTTTCTTATATTACCTTTATCCATTATCACAAATCATGCAAAAAAAAATCTATTTTAGACTCTTACTGAATACATTATGTGGTCCTCCATTGGATAATCTTTTTTTTTTTTAATTTTTATTTATTTATGATAGTCACAGAGAGAGAGAGAGAGAGAGAGAGGCAGAGACACAGGCAGAGGGAGAAGCAGGCTCTATGCACCGGGAGCCCGACGTGGGATTCGATCCCGGGTCTCCAGGATCGCGCCCTGGGCCAAAGGCAGGCGCCAAACGGCTGCGCCACGCAGGGATCCCTGGATAATCTTTTTTTAAAAGATTTTATTTATTTATTCATGAGAGACAAAGAGAGAGAGAGGCAAAGACACAAGCAGAGGGAGAAGCAGTCTCCATGCAGGGATCCTGATGCAGGACTTGATCGTGGGACTCCAGGATCACTCCCTGAGTGGAGGACAGGTGCTTGACTCTTGAGCCACCCAGGTGTCCCACCATTGGAGAATTTGATATACATACAGCAGTTTTCAAATTCACTCATGATGCCATCATGTGAAAATTTATCCACAGTGTCACAAATACCCATTCACATGTCTTAAAACCATTATCTTTAGTAGTCCTGCATACATATGCACTATTTCCTATTATTAGCAATCGGCAGTAGGGTGATAACATTTGTTAAGGTTGATGAGACAACATTGATACATTGTTATTAACTGAAGTCCATAGTTTGCATTAGGGTTCACTGTGTTATACATTCTATGGATTGTGACAAATCCATTTTTATCTACTGTTAATTTATCTACCATTACAGCATCACACAGGACAAATTCACTGCCTTAAAGCCCCTGTGCTCCACCTAGTGATCCTTCCCTTCTTCTTCCTAAACTCTTGGGAACTACTGATCTTTTCACTGTGTCCATAGTTTTGCCTTTTCCAGAATGTCATATAGTGAGAATGATACAACATATAACCTTTTCAGATTGGCTTCTTTCACTTAGCAACATGCATTTGGGTTGTTACCATGACTTTCATTCCACCCTGCATTTTTTTTAATTACTGAATATTATTCCATTGTAAGGATGTACCACAGTTTGTTTATCTATTCACCTACTGATGGACATCTTGGTTGTTCCTACATTTTGACAGCTTGACTAATGATGCTAAAAAACATTGGAATGTCAGTTTTTGTGTGTACCTAGGGTTTCGACTAATTGAAGTAAACGCCAAGTAAGCATGATTTCTGAATCATTTGGTTAAGAGTTTGTTTAGTTTTGTAAAAAATTACCAACCTATCATCCAAAATGGCTGACATATTTTGCATTCCCACAAACAATGAATGAAGGCTCTCCTTGCTTCACACACTTGCCAGCATTTGGTGTTTTCAGTGTTTTGGATTCTAACTATTCTAACAGGTGTGCAGTGGTATCTTGTTGTTTTAATTTGCAATTCCCTAATGATATATGATGATGAGCTTTTTTTCATATGTGGATGCCATCTGTATGTCTTCTTTGATGAGGCATCCAGATTTTTGGTGAATTTTTAATTGTTTTAATTAGGTTTCTTGTATACTTATTGTTGGGCTTTAAGACTTCTTTGTATATTTTTGGTACCAGTCCTTTATGATATTTCTGTTTTGCTAATATTTTCTCTCAGTCTGTGGCTTGCATTTTAATTCCTTTAAAATGTTGTGATTTTTTTAATCACATAAATAAAATTTATCATTTTTATCATTTTATACCAATCATTATTAACCATGCCTTGTCTCCCTTTGGACTGTCTTTTTGGGATTTTGTTCTTACCTTTTCTCTCGAAATGGGTTCTTTAGAATCTAATGTCAGAAAGTCAGTTTGTGGTAATCTAAGTTTTACCTATCTAAAAATGACTTTTTTGCCAAAATTCTCTTTTTTAAAAAAATATCATCTATTTATTTGAGAGGGAGAAAGAGAAAGAGAGTGGAAGAGCAGGGGAAGAGAGAGGTAGATACCCTGCTCAGCAGGGAGCATGATGGAGCTGGATCAGAGATCCTGGAATCATGCTGAGCTGAAGGCAGACGTTTAACCAACTAAGCCACCCAGGTGCCCTCCAAATTCTCATTTGTAAACATATTTATTTGAAACCATTGCCAATACAAAGGAGCTAATTTGCATACCTCAGCCCAACGTTCTAGATACAACTGTTTTTAAAGGTTAATGTCACTTCATTTTTCCATCTCCCAAATCTCATGTGAGTCTTCCTCACCGGTTAAAATCTAATCTAGAACCATCTGGGGAAGGCAATTCTTTAAAAATATAGTTATTTGGGGACACTTGGGTGGCTCAGTGGTTGAGCATCTGCCTTTGGCTCAGGGTGTGATCCCGGGGTCCTGGGATGGACTCCAATATATCTCTCTGCCTGTGTCTCTGCCTCTCTCTGTGTGTATCTCATATATAAATAAATAAAATCTTTAATATATATATATATATATATATATATATATATATATATATATATAGTTATTTGTTTCTCCTGTGCTGTGCCAAGGATACCTAGAAGCAAATGATATCACGTAAACTAGTACATGTAAGGATAAGCTTCACAGAAAGTTGACATTTGAGCAAAGCTCTGAATGATTAAAAAAAAATAATAATAAGCTGTCTGGAAGAGCATCTTGGGCATAGCACAAGGACCCTGAGATGAGAGCATTCCTAGTATGTTCTAATAAAAGCTAAGTAGTCATTGTGGTTGCAACAGAGTAGGCAAGGGTGAGAGTAGTAGCAAACATGTCAAAGAGATAATGGGAACCAGATCTTATAAAGCCTTCTATGCTTTATTTTGTTTCTTACTCTTAGTAAGATTGGAAGCCACTGGAAGGTTTTGAGCAAAGGAGAGACATTACTGAAATAATAAAGTTATTTTTCCTTAATTTGTAAACAGTAATTCATCTTCACATATGGTGAAGAGAATAAGTGTCAGAAAACAATTCTAAATATCAAAGCATGAGTTACAGTTTTTGAAAAACAAAAAGCATAAATGTTTACCATGTTGAAGTATATACTTGGGTTATTTTTCCACTCAGTAAACAACATATAGGCTCATGTGTGGCATCAACGCTGCCATAAATGTAATAAGTGATAATACTGATGAGAAAGATGACAATGATGCTAATAAATAACACCAAGTATCACTTCTATCACACAGTTTATTGATTTCCTATTTTATGTATATATGAATATCTACATCTACATCAGTTTACCAGGTCTATATATTGAATTCACTTGGCTAATAATACAAAATCAGTCACCAGCCTTCCATAATAAATGACCATCTTATATATCACAAACACACACATATTTAATTTTAAGACTATGATATTTACACTTTCAAATATGAAGTAATAAAGTAACATATCCTATACATGGTGGACTTAGAATAAGACAGTTTGCTTCCTGCTTCCCGATTTACTTGTGATTGCAATGAATTTCCCTCATTTAACTATTTCAACATGCTCCACATATTACTTTTCCCCCTTGAGATTATGACTCCACATTATGTAGACTAAATAAAAAGACTCTTTTCAGAAACACTGGATATCTCATCAGCGTATTTACATACGTATCACAGAGGAATATGCTACATTGCCTAAGGTTTTAAAATAATAGTGCATACCGCTTAGCAAATGAAGATATAGTCTGAAAGCTTTTTATTCCCATAGAGTAAGTTTCATTTTAATACCATTCCATTTATTTAAGAAGTACTTTTCTGTAATTTTCATCAAAGTATAAATTCTCTAGAAGTTCAAAATTAAAATATGTAATGGAAATAACATTTTACTAACAACTTCAGACATACTAAGCCAATATTAAATCCAATTGCTAAAAAATTCTTCATAGAAAATTCTTTGTAATGAGATAAAATTTTCTAATTCCTGCACTCTCAAAAGAAGAAATTGCTTCTATGACATTTTGAGAAATATTATCACAATTTTACAATTTTCTATAATTAAATATAAAAATAAGAAATGAGAAGAGTAGCTAAAAAGATAATTTTTTAACATCTAAGTATTTAATGGCACATATTTATTAAGTAATAATATCTGCCACATTATTTACTTTTTATATGATCCCTGATGATTGACATAAATAACTTGTTCAGTACATATCATAATTTCTGTTTCATCAGCAGATATAGACTGTGGTGAAAGACCATTTGCATGTTTTGGAAACTGATTATATCTAGTAACGGTATTAATTCAATGCTTATGATAGCAAGTCAATTAGGAAACAAATAGGAGTAGGATACCATTAGCAGCTTATAAGGAAAAGACATTCACTATATGTTAGCTCATATTCACACATTACGTTAGTTAGTTTGTTTTTAGGAGCCATTGGTAAAAATGCCAAAAACTGGAAAGACCCCACATGTCTAAATGGTGAATGAATAAACAAGCTGTGGCACAGTAAAATATCCTGATACATGCAACACCACGGATGAATCTCAAATGCATTATGCTAAAGTTGCATGTTATATGATTCCATTCCTTTGACATTCTGGAAAAGCCAATACTGTGTTAGCTCAATTGTTTCTGGTTGCTAGAGACAGAAACCCAAGATGAAATAACTTAAGAAAAAATAGTTATATTATCTGGAAAACACTGGAAGCAGGGGACTTCAAGTAGAGAAATTGATTCCATCCTTACACAACTTTTTCTGGGTACTGAGATTGTTCATCTTTTGTTACATGTCAAGAGTTTGACTCACCAGGATCACTGGAGTAGAACAGGCAAATGACTACTAATTTCAAGAGACATAGAGCCTACATACAACCTTAACAGTTTAGCTGCCACATGCATATCCATACAATGTACATTTACAAGAATGCTGTCATTGGTCCAAGGTGAATTTGAATTATATTTTTTAATCATCAACGTAACTATTACCATGAAAGCAAACATTTGAATAAAATATCAAAATGTGCACTAGTGCCTAATATATTACTAAAAGAAAGGAAAACTACATAACTTAAATGCTACACTAAGAATTTCTTCTCAAATTATTGCATATTACTAGTGAGGGATACTATGCCCCAGCTTCATTCTCAAGGTAATTTGTAGACCACCTAAACCAAAAAAAATTAAATAGGTTAAAATAACTAATTGGTATTTTATTTCATTGACATACACCTTCCTTTACACGGTTTACATAATTCTTTCAGAAAGGAGACTAGTGAAGGAATTGAGGTGGTTCCTATTGTCTGTCAGCCATCAGTGATTGAACCAGATGGCCACCAGAACCTAGGAGCATCCAAAGCTTCTGTTTTTCTGTTTTTGTTTTGTTTTTGTTTTTTGTTCCTCTGGTCATTAACTACCAATAGAGGAGAAAAAATGATGAGAAGAAATGAAATAACTATATTATTAACAACAAATATATCCACCTCAAATATTAATGAAATTAAAATGCTATCCAAAGCATTAGCTGACAGGTAGGTTTTAGTTCTTATGTTTATTGATGATTTTATGGTTATGTATACATGGAACTAAGAGAAGTTTACACTGATTCACTATGACTCTTAAAGGTGATTATTAGAATGAAACATTTAAACATATTTAGCAGACTAGTGTCTTACAGAATGTAGGTTAAGAATAAATATATACTGAATGAAGAAATTTAAAAATATAAAAGTTTGTACACGCTAAAACTTTTAAATGAATTTATAAGTATTTAGAGCACTAAACTTAATAAATAAGATTGAGGAGTTATCATATATTTATTGAAATTTTCACAATTTTTATAATTTCACTAGTGGGGTTTATTAATTCTGTGTTTATTGTTAAAAAAAATTGATACTTGGAGAATGAAGGAGGTTTCACTTCAGTGTTTAGTATCTCCTCTTTGAAAGCAGGGTTGTGGGATCCCTGGGTGGCGCAGCAGTTTGGCGCCTGCCTTTGGCCCAGGGCGCGATCCTGGAGACCTGGGATCGAATCCCACATCGGGCTCCCGGTGCATGGAGCCTGCTTCTCCCTCTGCCTATGTCTCTGCCTCTCTCTCTCTCTCTGTGACTATCATAAATAAATAAAAATTTTTTTAAAAATTGAAAGTAGGGTTGTTTAGAAACCTGTATGAAAGCCAAACTAGGGAAGTTAACTTGCATAGTGACACAACTTCTTAGAGTCAAGCCATAAGATGGGTTTTAAGGATACTTGGATATTTTTGAAATATAGATTCAACTTGCTAATTTCTGAACACACCAGATTACCAAAATTTATCTATTGCCTCTGATAGCATCTTTGTCTCTAAAACTTAGAGTAGAAAAATATCATGCATCATGAACATTTCTCATAAATCCTAGACATTTCCTCATGGCTTTCAAGTCAATCACATATCTGGCCTAACCTTCTTAGTTACTGAACTTGAGAGATTATGACTCAAGGAAGCCTTGCTCTGTGCAGACATCAAAAAAAGAAGCTGTTGAAGGAAATTGGAATTTAGTTACTTGATCTTCATGAGATTGAGATCTAATCCTTTCCTTTGCCAGAGTCAATGGGCAGTTGTCTAAACTTCAACTTATTTTTAGAGTGATTTATAGCAGAGATGTGAAACCCCATGAAAATGTTTTTTTTAAAGACACAGAACTGAAAACTCATATCCAAAAGGAAGGTACTATTGTCATTTTCTCACTGCCTAAACTTAACTTCACAAAGGCAAAAAGGCCATCAGAAGACTGTTATTGCATCAGATATTGGAAATTATTTTTCTCTAATGATGCCAATAAAAATTAAACCAAAAACATACATATAATAATCGTTATCAAGTAGTACATGGCAGTTTAGTTAAAATGACTTTGACTTTATAATAATACATACACAGAAGACCTTGAATAATACATTTAAATAGCACCAGGAACAATATAAGTAACTGTTGTGAGGAGAATTGCCTTTCAGACTTGATGGGTTTTGATAGTGATTAAAACACATTAGTTAATAATTTCAAGTCTTTATATACCAGGTTCTGTGAATCATTATTTCATATAAACCTCAGGCAAATCCCATATGTCAGGTATTTTCCATATGGTAGGTAATACTTCCATGCCACATTTAAAAATGAGTGAAATAGGTCTAAAGAAATATTTTTTAAATTGCTCAAGTTCTGAGAGTATATGACAGAGGTAGTGCTGGAACCAAACCTCATAAAAGGGCCTGAATTCTTAACTATGACACTATGATATAATATCTCATGTATAAATAACTTATTATTTGTTTCAGCTATATTAACTTTAAAAATTTATATGTGTAATATTTTCCCAGAAATAATTTCCTTACTAATTAATGTTAAAAAGCCATGAAACAATCAATAGAAAAGAAACTTAGTTTGCAGGGGAAAAAAAAGTAACTAATTGATGAGAGGTGAAGAATATAAAATATAGAGAATTCTGGCAACTAACTATATAATATTTAAATATTTAGCTTTAGCTAATAAAATGTGTATCCAAAGAAAATGTTTAGAGTTGAAACTTTCAAAATAAGTTTTATCTTTGTTATAGTATATTGTATTATTATAGTTTTCATTAGTTAGTAATTCATGTTATACTTTTAAAGTCCCAGACCTCATAAGATTTTAATAATAAATAAGTAAATAAGTAAGCAAATAAATAGGTAAATAAATAAATAGGTAAAAGCAAAGTTTAAAGTACTTTCTAATAGGAAAAATAAAGCATAGCTGCATTTCCATGTTAAGTTATGCATAATTATAAACAAATTAGCTGATTTTAAGACAATCATAGGACAAGCATAAAACAACCATAAAAGTTGATATGGACAAGAATTCAGAAAATTGTGCAAAAATAAATTATAAATCGACAGAGTGAGTTACAGAAGATAAAAACCTAATGAAACAAGCAGAGGGCTAAAATTCTATTCTAATAAAACCTAATTCTTCTGAAAGTCACACAACACAGATTGTACATGAGGAAAATCAAATTGCTAACAAAGAGAAAGTTTCAATCACAAGGAATCTGAACAAAGAAAAAAGTGAAAAGTGCTAAAGAGAAAAGCTAATAGATACGGAAGAAAAACTGGATTTTGAAGAGAAATAAAAACTAACAGAAGCAATGTTCAAAATTAAAAATATTTAAGATTTCGGGACACCTGGGTGGTTTAGTGGTTGAGCATCTGCCTTTGGTTCAGGACACAATCCTGGGGCTCTGGAATCAAGTCCAGCAGGCTCCCTGCAGGGAGCCTGCTTCTCCCTCTGCCTATTTCTCTGTCTCTGTCTCTGTCTCTCTTTCTCTCTTTCATGAATAAATAAATAAAATATTTTTAAATAATATTTAAGATTTCCATATGGAGAAAGAACTGAATAGACAGATTGAGATTACATCTTGCTGCAGGAACGTTGTGAACAGAGTATGCTAAACTTAAATATATGCAGAACCAGGTTCTTGAATTTTTTGAGCTATTCAAGAATCCAAAGCAGAAAAGAAGCATAACCTCTGCACTGAAGATAATTAAAAAAATCCAGTATTTGTGACTATGCCCTAGAAAGAAGAATGTATTTCTTAAGGAAACTATGAGATCAAGGCAATTCAGTCATTAAAAATAACTCATGATTATTGTAATGGCAATTATGACCAACATTTAAAAAAAATTTAGATTAAACAACTGTGGACATTGTGACCCAGAACTGATAGCAATTCTTACATGTAGGAATGGCAATAAAGGTGCACCTAGTTGGCTCAATTGGTTGGGTGGGTGACCAATCTTGATCTCAGCTCGGGTCTTGATTGATCTTAGAGTCATAAGTTTGAGTCCTATGTTGAGCTCCACACTGGGGGTGTGGAGCCTACTTACAAAAGAAAAAAAAAATTCTAAAAAAGAACATCAATAAAGAAAAAGATATACTCAGAAGATAAGTTGGTGACTCAGTTTGATAATATATAATTTTTTTTAAAAAGTAACTACATGTAATATGTAAGCATAACTTTGTTTTTATTTAGAAAAATAGATTATCAGGGCACAAACATTTTGAACAACAGACACAACATGTATCTAGCATGTAAAAAAAAAGATCTAGAAGTTAAAATGTCACTGAAATATTTACTGAATTCTATATGAATTTCCAAGAACTCTGAAAAATTCACAGATGATCATTTTAAAAGAAACTTGTTGAGTCCAGGATTTTAAAGTTTAAAATAATTTCTCTGCACATCCTAAAGAGATTCTTTAGAAGGCAGTTGTATTGTTGGAGAAACAGTTGTTGAAATTAAGTGATTATTTTCAGTTCACATTTGTATGATTTCAAATAAAAGTAAACGTATCACTCTGTATTTAAAAACTGAATGTCTATCCATCTTTCTATTTGTATTTCAATAGACTAATTGAAAGATATTTGAGCAATATTTACCTAAAGTTAATGATGTTGGATCTTATCAGAACTAGGATGATTTTAGGTAAAAACCTTTCTATACTATTTGAATTATCATAAATATGAATTACATCCATCTAAATAATTTACCATTTTCAATGTAAAATAAATATTATTTGTTAGAAATTCTATAAAATGAGCCCATTACAATGAAGTATTTCATAAGGAAATGTGAGGTTTATCTGTTCCGAAAGTATTGAACCAATTATCCAAATATTTAATACAAGAATGCCCTTCCCCAAAGCAATATAAAAGCAAAAATATTGGTCACAGAATAATTTATAATGATTATCTTCATGAATCATAAACTTGGGTTTTATATGTACATCAGCTGCTATAAACCATACCAAGTCTCATTATAAATAATATAGCCAACTCCTCCATGTATGATACTTGATCATGCAGCAAATCTACTATACTCTTTAAAACTATGGACATTCATTAGCTGTGCAGTTTTTTAAGACTTTCTTTATTTATTTGAAAGAGAGAGAGAGAGAAAGAGAGAGAGAGAATGAATGGGAAGTGGGGAGAGGGAGACACCAAGCTCCCACTGAGCTGGGAGCCTTACTCAGGGCTCCCTCCCAGGACCCTAGGATTATGACCTGAGCTGGAGGCCAGCACTGAGCCTACAGAGCCACCCAGCTCTGTATCCTGTATCAGCTGTATCCTGTATCAGCTGTATCCTGACTTAAACCTTTTGCCAAAAGGCCAAGTAGCTACTTTATTTAAGCATAAACCGAATGACTGTATCCACCCTAGAGTCCACACTTTAAAGAGAAAGGATGCTAAGATTTTATCATCCCTTATTATAGACATTGTTCCACCATTGGTGTCTGTTGTGTGATCATTTATTCTATTAATGATCCTACACGTTTCCATCAGAGTCAATTGGATGAATAACTAACTACTGTTTAAACAAGGTCATTCTCCCATTACTGAGTGCCTTAGCCTCATTAATGATAATGGGAGGGAGGGCTGCTGGCCCGCTGCAGCATGAAACAGGCTTAGTAGGAAACATTCAAAGATCAACAAGAAAATTACAGCTTTTTAAAAGTTATTATTAAAGAACTCATTCTCTCTAAGAAGCAAAAGTCAAAGCAATTAAGTGGCCTGTTTTTATTGGCTATCAAAATATACATATTCACTAATGATACTACATTCAAAAGTTCAGAATTAATAGTGTAGCTCTTTTATTTTTATTGCTGCCTGTGTGATACAAGAGAAGGAGAAATGGCTCCTTCCCCTCCATCTTCCAACCTTATTTATGTTTTTGCCTTTTAATTCAAGGTTATATATTTTGAGTCTTAAGATACTATTAAACTTGGGTGAGCTTCATTTCTGGCCTAAGGCTCTTCCATGTAAGTGTTTTATTTTTAAGCCTAGTTGTGAATTGAATAGACACAGATGGGGGTTAATGGATTGCAAGTCCTCATTGTGAGAAACTGAAAACTTCTTTTAATAAGATGCCTATTAAACATTTGCTGGTTGCTGCATGTTTATGATAATTCAATCTAGCTGAATGTTAATTTTACCTTAGAAGTTTAAAGCACGGGTTCTCAAAATACATTAGAATCACCTGGGGTGTTTGTTCTACTTCTAGGTTTCAAGCTCTGTGATTTTGCTTTTTAGTGGGGCCTGAGATCAAGAAAACTTAAAGTACCTCAGAAGAGGACCACATTTTGAGAAATATTAGTTTAAACTTGTAGTTGTTAACCTTCCATGATGCATTTACTGAAATAAAAAATAACAATAGTTTTGTTTGTTTGTTTTTTTAAGATCTAATTTCTTGCACCGGTTTCCTTTTCCCATCTCTTCCCGAACTTCATTTTTGATCATCTGTTTGCCAACAGAAGACAAGTATTACTAAACTGAGCTAATATTTCCTAGGGGGAAAAAATCATAGTACTGATAAAAATCAACAAATCAATAAAGTCATGCATAATATCTTTGAAAGAAATGACTTAATGTTAACAGGTTTTGCCTCATAAAGTTTAACCTCTGGCATCTTTTTTTAACAAGAAGTAAATTTAGATTCCTAATGATCCAAGTGTTCAATTTCCTTTTCTGTATTATCATGCATACATAAATAGCTTCCTCTTATAGTTTATAATAAAAACCAATAATTTCTGATGATTAAAAAGTTTTTAGGTAATTCCAGAACCCTATTTCTGTCACTTACTAACTGTGGGATATCCTGCTTATTAATTTTAGTCCTTTCAAAAAACAGTCGATAACTCTTATAGGATTGTTGTTACTGTAGCTGAAATAGTGTATATAAAGCATTTAGCACAATTACTAGTACATGTTAAATACTCAATGAACACCGCCTAGAATTAATATTATTGTCATCTTATATAATATATATAATGTTATGATTATAATGAAATGTCTAATATATAGATTATTTAAGGAAATTAAACATTTATTTCTCTTAATACAATAAGCTGACAGTCTCTCTCTCTCTCTCTCTTTTTTTCTTTTTAATTGAATGATCTATCTACTGTCAAAAGGATATGTGTCCTGCTTCTAGATCCAAACTAGGACAAATAAGGCAAGGGCAAACCAATGCATAAGTAAATGGCATTCTGACATGACAGATAAATAGGTTAAAGATAAAAACTGTTTTGTAGTGTCAGGGTTATCTTTACAGTAGATTCAAAAATGACTGTGAAAACAATGAATTCTGCATTTGTATTACTTAGGTTGGAACCTGACGGAGGCATCATAAGAACGTAAGAGAATAGAGTGTTAAGGAACGATTCTATATGTGGTTGAACAGTTTGTTCCTGTTGCAGTTTGTGCCTGTTACAGAATGGAAGCTGTTGGAGCATTAAGCTAAAAATGCACAACTTGCTTTGCAGTGATATTTGTAGCAAGGAAAATCAAAAGTGAATCAGAAATTGTTTAAAACAAGAAGATCCACACTACTCATTTTAGAAAAGATTAGAAGTCAAGAGAACACCACCAGGAATCCCATTAACTAAAGTGAGATCTCCTAATATTCAAAACAAATTAAACTAGAAACATAATCAAGTTAAGAGGATGTTTATGTTGAAACTTGCTATTTTGGTGTTCTTCCTCGATTTTGTGGTTGATACAAGTACTCAAACAGATACGGGGCATTTATTGCTGTCCTTTTTCTTGAGTATCATTAAACACACATGGACTTTTATAAATTCAATGTGCTGCAGTCATTTGCAGTTTTTTTTCTAATACTTTAGCCAGTGGAAAAATGGACAACGCATTATAGGTTCATCTTAAACATTCTTACCCCATACCTATAATTCAGCCATTTCCCTAGAAAGCCCGGTTGTTTATGGTGGCATAAAGCATCCTTCAGAGTTAAAAATAATAATAATAATAATGGCTATTTTACAAGGAGTAATTTAGAGACCCAACAGAATATTTACAGGAGGAGGCGGTCTATGACCAAATAGGTCATTATAGAGCCCAAATTAGCCTGATGAGGGACAGCTGTCTACTCCTCTCTACTATTTCAGAGAAACATCAGCCTTTGGACTTACAAATACATCCAGATAAGAGGTTCTCAGAGACAGGTACCCAAAAGAATCTCCATTGACAGTCTTGAAAGACAGAAATTCTAAGTCCATGTATCTGGATAGGCACCTGATAATCCAAAATTTAACAAATGTTCCCAGGAAATCTGATAGTAATGATCCATACTTAGGAAACTATTTAGGAAAGCTGTTGTTTGTTGACATGTTAGTATCATCCAGGCAGCCCATAGACTAGAAGACCCCATTCTGCTGTCACTTCTCAAGCCTGTTGAGTTCACTGTTCTTCATGACTGTTGTCTGTGTACCTCTTCATGGACATGGGCTACCATGGTCTTGTCATCATCTTCCTCACTTCACCATCTATTCTAGGTAATCTAGGCTTTAAGAATCCTGTGGGTCCCATCATCTCCTTTAACTACTAAATTGGGAATCCAGTTATATTAGCATAAGCCTAATTTGCAAAAACATGTGTAAACTTACTATTGGCCCAATGTTTAAATAAATGCTCTGCACCATATCTATTAAGACAATTTTAAGTTTGAGGTTGGAGATGGACATGGGAAGAATGTCAGTAAATAAGGAGAAAGAGAAGAATCACTAAAATGCAGTGTTTATTTTCTAGGTACTCTGTTAAGATATTTATATACTTTCATCCTAAGAGAAAACTCTATAGGTTGTCTCTGTATGTGTATATATATATATATATATATGTATATATATATTTAATATTTTAAATATTATATATTTAATATATATTTAATATATATTTATATATATATATAAACTTCAATACTATATTTAATAGTTTATAATATATATTTAATATATACTAATATTTAATACTGTTCATATTAAATCTATTATTTTATGTTATAATATTACAAGTAAATATTTACAGCTTAGACCAATAAAGTAATTTTATAGAGTAGCATGCAAAGATGCGGGAAAACATGAATTTGAAGTTAGGTTAGTCTGATATACAAGTTATTTTATAAAAAGTATGAGAGTCATAAGAGGATACATAAAGTAAAAGAAATCTTATCAAATTCTAAGTAGATAGATTTTAGTCTCCACAAGAGAAATAAGTTTAACTATAGCACAGAGAATAAAATTGAATAAATACTACAGCAGAAAGATTCAGCTTTAACATTGAAATAATATATTTTGAAAACTGGTACCTACAAACATGGTGATGGAAATCTAGAATAACGATATTCTTGTATTTTACCTATACTTACTTATATACTTTGGAATGAGGTGCAACCCCACCAAAATCTTTATTGACAAGCATCTTTCACACTGTGATGAAATTTTACTTTCAAACAAGAAAGAAGAAAAAAGCAGTGAAACTCAAGTCATCTCTAGCAACAAAGAGTCTTCCATAAAGCCAGAGAACTCAGGATGGTTCCAAAGTAGAGTAGAATTGCTCCATTATCTAACTCAGAAGGGAATCTAGTTCTATGGGAAATACTTTTGGAATCTCTTTGTGAATTTCCTTGCCAACTCCAGAACCCAACCTTAACGACATTTCCTTGATATATTTTTCCTTCTTTTTCAAGGTCAGCTATTTTGAACCCAGTCAAACACAAAACGATGATGAATGGATACAATAGGTGATGTTTGCAATTGAATCTTTTCTGATTTGATTGAAGTGTAGTTTTACATAAAATGAATCATTAAATAGTCCAATTTTAATCTACTTAAATTTAACAAAACCTACGTGGAATTTTTCCTGGTGTTCCTGACAACCAAGGTTAAGCATTAATAAAGTATTTCTTCTACTTTATACATATCGTGCTATACTGTTTAACTGTACAGTGTGTTAGAAACTGAAAACCAGCTACAGATAGTGATGGACTGATTTGTAATGATCTTTCGTCAAGATGATGATTCATTGTAGTTTAGGTAAGATGATGCTTTGTGTCTGATGAAAGGCATAATCATAATATAAACAAAAGTAAAAGCAAGTGGGACGCCTGGGTGGCTCAGTGGTTGAGTGTCTGCCTTTGGCTTAAAATGTGGTCCAGGGTCCCAGGACAGATTCCCATGTGGGGTTCCCCTGGAGGAGCCTACTTCTCCCTCTGCCTATATATATATCTCTGCCTCTCTCTGTGTATCTTTCATGAACAAATAAATAAAATCTTAAAAGTAAAAACTGGAGTTTGGATAATTTAATATTATATTAAAATGTCAATAATCAGAATGATAATTGTAAGTATAAAACCCTTCTGTAGATTATCAATGATATGTTAAGTCAAACTACCACTAATATCACTATCATAGAACAGTAAACGCTAATAGAAAAACGCAAACTTCAGCTTCTGTGACAATTTCTTACTATTCACTGATAATACCAGGTTCTCATTAATTGTCATGTCACAAACTTTCTGCAGTTCCAAGTTTTTAAAAGTCATATTTGCTCGATTTTTTCCTTTTGGCAAATAATTCTGTTACGACTTCAAATCTTTCTAGTGCTTTCTCCTATGCAAACCTAACTTTTTCTTTTCATATAACTGATCTCTTTCCATTTTTTTTCTTCACTCAAGCAACTCAATAGGTCTATATTGTATGAAGCTCTCCTAAAGAGATGGAAAAAGATTTACTGCTAATTCATGAAGAGGATGATTTAATTCACTAGACTAAAGCTTTGTTAGTAAACTAAGGTAGATTTATAAATATTAGTTCAGAACATGATTTCCTCTGAAAATTTCTCAGGCAACTCCAATTCCTGTTACAATACACACATTTCAGGTTTTCATATTTCTGTGCCTGCCTCATACCAGATATCTCCTTCCCTATAATGCCCTCATTTTCATGTGCTCAAACATATTTTACCTTTAAGGCCACTCCTTATGCAAAGGAAATTGTTCTTCATCTTGCCAGTTCTGATTGTTTGTCTTATGGGCATTTGTTATATTATCTGTTCACCACTGATTGACTTTTTATGCTAACAAGAATCATCGTATTTCCCATATGGGATTAATGGACTCTTTCATTTTTTTAATATATGTTTAAATCATTTTGCAAATAATTTACAAGTGGCTAAAAGGGATTTTTTAAATACAGTTATTTGAAATTTTAATAATAATATAGACATTGTTATCACATATTTTGCTAGTTTGATGACATATAAATTCTAAATAAGATTTTTTTACTGCAATTAACTGCTCTTTCATGCACGAACCTAAAAAATATGTATTTGAGTATATTGAATCCAGAATACAAATACATCTTCAAGCTCATCATTACCTATGGCACTTTTTGCCCTTGCATTGTTAAAATGCAACAGTTCTGAAAGGTTTGACAGCTCACACAGAAGAAAAGATAGCTATCTTTTTGGTTTATAATTAGAAAATGTTCTTACTGGGCCACCTAGGGGATTCAGTCCGTTAAGTGTCTGACTCTTGGTTTTAGGTTTCAGCTCAGGTCATAATATTAGGGTACTGAGATTGAGCCCCGCATTGGCTCCATGCTCAGCTTCATGCTCATGTTTTCCTTTTCTTTCCCCCGCTGCCTCTCCCTGTTCTCTCTCTCTCTCTCTCTCTCTCAAATAAATAAATAAAATCTTAAAAAGAAAGAAAACATTCTTATTTTTTAAAAATTTTACATCTAGTATTTTTTCTTTACTTACATTACATATGAAGCATTTGTCCATCTAAGACAGAAAAAAAATTCTTTAAAAAGAGAAAATAATATTGCACAAATTTTTAGCAAGATCTCTTGTAAAATATTGAACAAAAAAAATCTCCTTATATTTTAACCTTACTAATATTGTTCATTTATTGATCCTTCAGTTTGAATATTTATAGAATATTTAGTCTGATATTTACTAATATTTATTTTACCATCATTGTTAGAATCTAGACTGCTACTCTGTCTCTTTATATTCATCTTCCAATTGTTAAATGTGTCCCTCTGTTATTTTTATTTTATTTGCTCTTATGGATAGACAATAAATAGTTCTGAATAGGAATTCTATATTAGAAAGATTTAAAAAGTAAAAACAAAAACTACTGAGTTTTTCTCCAAAACATTTTATAGTCTTTTGGAAGGTGTTACAATATTTGAAAATACAATAAGAAAAATAAAAGATGATATGAGAGTGATTGTTTATTTCAATATTTCATCATCATCATAGGCAACACTATCAATCCACTATTTGCTTCCCCTCCCCTCCCGGCTTAGAAATAATTGATGAATAGTAATGAAATAATTCCTAAAATTATGAAATAGCAATTGTTTCAAAATATAGAAAAAATAAGTTCACTATGACTTCCTAATGATCTTTAGATTTATAGAAGAGTACAATGGACCCATAGAGTATTAGAGAAATAAAATGAGGTTTATTCATATTTTTTCAGATTTATTTATTTATTTTAGAGAGAGAGAAAGGTGCGGACAGAGAGGGGGAGAGAAACCCAAGCAGAGTCTGCACAGAATGCAGAGCACAACTTGGGGCTCAATTGCATGACCCTGAGATCATGACTTGAGCTGAAATCAATAGTCCTATGTTTAACCAACTGCACCACTCAAGGACCCTTTATTCTATTTTTTAAGTGAATTTTCTTATTGTTCTTTCAAATAACACACATCAAAATAAGTCATAAAATATCAGTACTTACAAATAGACATGTTAAAAGAAGAAACTAAAATTAAAAATAAATCTATTTTTAGATCTTTAGATCTTATATATGGAGGGTTATTGATTTTTTTTTTTTTTTTTTACTAACAACACTATGTCTATTGAACAGATATTTAGTTCATTCCTTAAATAAGAAAAACTTTTTCTTTCTCACATTTTTTGACTGGTCTACTAATTAAATTGACATCAGACAGATTAACAGGAGACAAATTTAATTTCACATGTATGGGAGCTCATAGAAACATGAGACTCGAAGTGATGAAAGCAGGCAGCTTTTATACCTTTTAGATAAAGGAACAATAAATTTGTGAAGATTGACGACACAAAAACATTTGGGCTTGGCTTAATAAGTTAGTGAAGAAGTAGCAAGATTTGTTTATATACCCTTCATAGTTCTAATTATTTATCTCTGGTGATAATGGTGTTTCTCTTCTCCCTGGTTACAGGGAAGGTGCCCTTCACATGGGAGATTTATTTCCTGCCTTCATGGGGACAAAGGAGGGTCAGAGTGGCCCTCTTGCACGGGCTCTTTCCTAAGTAACTTTAACTGAAATAACCAATAAGCCAGGTGGTATATTTTAGGATGGCAATATATACCATCACTCACTTAATATTTCTGCTTCTTGTTTAAGAGGGATTTGAGGAGGATAGGTAGATAGTATATTCTGATAATTTGGGGGATCTGTTTTGCACGTAAATCATAAAAATTGAAAGAGGTGGGAAGGGAGGGATAGTTGTCAGATAGGCTGGAAAATAGAGGATCAATCTCAGTTTCCCCTTTTCTAACTTGAATTCTTGGCAGGTCATTTGTTGTCAGAACTTTTGTACTGATACTTACAGACAGAACATAAATCTATGAAATTGTGTCATGAAGTGCTTTGGTCATGCAAAACAGAATGGATTCTCTTACTTTTTACTGATAATCTTAAGTTTCTCAACAGTAGTGAGATTTCCTGCCTAAAACAAATTTACCGAGCATAACGCGTATGGCTCATAATGGTTCTAAGCACCAGCCTGGCAGTGAGCTTGAAAGATGTGATGTATAACTGTGCTGACAGCTGTGTATCAAGGAATTTTTTTCACTTGAATTACCCAAGACATTTAGATGTCATACTACTACTATGGCTAATAAATAATAATAATAATAATAATAATAATAATAATAATAATAAATGAAGTTATTCTTACATCCAACATCTCTTTATTGATAGTGGGTGTTGATTTCATCAAAAGACTTCAGAGGTTTGATAAATCAATTGCCTGGCCTAGGTATTCAAGGTTAGCTCTGACTATGACTCCAATGGGGTGCTTAAAAGATATCCAGTTATTTATAAATGAAAAAAAGAAATCAAAACACACAAACAAATACTCCCTTATTTCTTAGGGAAACTAGAAGGACTCTCCATCCACAGCTTACCCATAACTGAAATTTTCCAGTATCACCCTGTTTTCATTCTGGACAGATTTTATTACTACTAGAGAACTTTTCTGCTGCAAATGGCTAGTAGAAGAACAACCTATTTAACAGATGCCAGTCATCTCTGTTTTCTGCTAGACTTTTGAATTCAATCAGGGAGAAAGCATTAATAGAAAGCCTACAGTGACATTACTCTGAATATATCAATAAAACTAATGGAGACTTGATGCAGGGCAATAGGGAATGACACACAAATTAAAATAACTACCACAAAATAGGGAGGGACATTTTAAATACTAATGGAACACACTATATATTTTGCTTGAAAATGAGAGAGAAGAAAAGAATACGGTGCAAAATTTACTGAGCCTCTGTTCTAATGCTTAGCAAGCTAAAAATATGAGATGAGAAAATGAGATTTGGGCTATGAGATGGAACAGTAGGATAATTTTAGCTCTCTGGACACTGCCTGGTGAGGACAAGACTTGGCAAGGTCTTGGTATGTGTTTCAATCCCCATCTTATTCATGTTTAAATGTCACCTTTCATGGAATGGCACCCCGTTAGAATATGTCAGGAATTCACAGTGACCTCTGCTTTTGAATTTTCCTTATCAAACACATGACTTAAGGCCAAAGATCCTCCTCAGAAGTTAATCTCTGAGCAACAAGTTGGAATTACTTTGAACTGCTTCCTTTCTAACAATGGGGAAGTATATACTTCTACGGTTATCCCTCTTTTGGGGCTTAGTTGCTTTAATAGTATTTCTTCTTGCAAAGGTCAAAGTAAGGACGGTTCATCGACAAAATGGAAAATTTAGGACGGTAAAACAAGTTGTTCTTTCATGGCTGAATTACCAGATTTTATCAGACTCACAGAGGATCAAGTTTAGTTGATACAGAAGTGGAAAGATCTTAGGGTAGAGAAAATACGACAAAATGTGACATCCCCTCCCCTCAAGGTTTCCTCTGGGTGACTGTAATTGGTAAACATAAAGTTTCATTAAGAGTAATAACAGAAATGTCTTTTGTTTGTGTCAGTAAGGGAGGCAAAACTCTCCTCTCTTAGGGTCTCTGGCTGGGCTTGAGAGTTAAATTGACACAGAAGAGATAAACAGGAAAAAAGCATACAGATTTTTTTTCTTTTAAATATTTTATTTATTTATTCCTGAGAGACACAGAGAGAGGCAGGCAAGACATAGGCAGAGGGAGAAGCAGGCTCCATGCAGGGAGCCAGATGTGGGACTCGATCCCGGGACGGTGGGATCACACCCTGGGCTGAAGGCAGATGCTCAACCACTGAGCCACCCAGGCATCCCAAGCATACAGATTTTTACACAACTCTGGAGACCCCTATAGAAAAATGAAGAACCAAAGAAGTGGCTAGACCTAAGTGCTTATGTATTAGGTTGAACAAAGAAAGTCAATTATGGACGTGTAACTAAAATATACGGGAAGCTGAAAGGAAAATGAATTATTTTAAGGTTTGTTTTACAGATTTCGCTTAGCCTTGACTCTTTGTCTTTGGTGATAAGGATGTATCTTTCCTTTTGACATATATAGAGAGAATCTTTCACTTGAGAGTTTCCTCTCCTGCTTCCATGAAGAAAAGGAAGGTCAGGGTACCCTGCTTGCATTGGCTATTTCTCAAGGGCCCTTGGTTCAAAATCCATATGCCAAAGACACATATTGAAGGTGACATATGCCACCTTTCCCTCCTTTCTGTATAATGCTGTTGGTTAAGTTCCTAGATGGCAGCAATCAGTGCTGAAAGCTCTTTTTTCATTAATTACACTATGAAGCCACCTCTTTCAACCCTTTCCTTACCCCTTCATATAGAACAAATGAGAACATATACTAATGGTCAACCAAAATCCTTAAGCCTAATGGGGACAGGAGCAGACCTCATCACACCTCCTCCCCGAGGTGCAAGCACATATGCCTGCTCACAGGCTCCACAGATATGAGCACCAATGAATACATGCTCAATGGGCACAATCACGTGTACAGATATTCTGGGATGACATTTTAGCTTCAACTGTGAATCTACCACTAGAAATAGATGAAGTCAGATAGCTCAGAAAAAGAACACTAAAGGTAAACATTAAAATATTCCATTGCAATGCATTCTATCCTGGGTATCTTTATTCAGAAATAGAACACAGATGAGCATATTTCCTTCAACATGATAATCACTAAATATATATTATTATTGAGTGAATCCTATACATATGACTTATGTACAATGACACAAGTAGAAAGCCACCTTCCTCTTGCAGTCTTTTGGGTCAGAACTCTTTTAATAATGGTTTTCAAGCTACGGGTACTCTTTCTTTTAAAAAGTACACATAAAATTTCATGATGCTACAAATTTCCTAGGGACTATTCATAGGCCATGGACTCCAAGCTGAGGTCTCTTGATTTGGTCAAACCCTTATTTCACAGAGGAGCAAACAGAGACCTTGCTGGGTTACTTGGATGAAATAGCTGGTGTGAGGCATGAACCGCAAATTCATGAGATTCAGTTTGTTGCTCTTTCGACCATACCATTCTCTCTCCTTCCCTTTTGTAGATGAGAGATGACTGAATAAAAGAATTCTTAGAATGCCCTAATAACAGAAATTATTCAGGGCATTTATGCTCTAAAATAAGTATCATTTTTTTTATTGATGGCTCATCTAATTTAAGGGTCACATATAATTCTCCTTGAAGCAGAGCAATAACACACAACTCACCAGAATTTTCTGAACATCAGGCACTTAATTTAGAAACTGTGTCTATCACTATCTCACACTTAAAGGATACTTTTACCAATAGTGGGAGATGGAAGAGCCATTTTAGGTTTTAATGGGCGTTGGTTTTGCAGCCCTACTGAATATCATATTAAACATATCAAAATTCATTCATATTGCACATGAAATGACATTAATGTATAACTGCATTAAAAGTAGGTTTTTGGTGCAAATACCTGACAGATATACATTACATATGGTAAACTACAATTATGTATTTATAAAGTTTAATATTGCAATGTTTTTCCTGTTCTGAGTCAATACCCTTTTTTTCACATTTAAACATTTTTCTGAATCTGTGAAAAACAACTGGGCCTAGGCATGTGTTTAAAGAACCGATGGATGAAGTAGTCATGACAGAGATGGCTGTTAACTGGAAGGAATTTTAAAGACTTCGCAATTTAATGTAGGTTGGCATCCAAAATCACTGATCATGAAAAATATAGGAGTATTTCCGTCTCCTCAGACATAGAATCTAAACAAGGCTATGTCTTCAAAGATGAGCCTACAAGGGCCAGGGAGATAAAGTTTGAGGTAAGGTAGGGACCTGAACTAGGACATACATGAGCCTAGGCTCTTCAGAGAAACAGAACCAGTAGGATTTAAAGAAGCTGAGAGTCTCATGATCTGCTGTCTGTAGGCTGGAGCCTCAGAAATGCTGCTAATACGATTCAATCCCAGTATGAGGGCCGGGGAACCGAGGAGGTTGATGATCTAAATCTTAGTCTGAGGGTAAGAAAAGAGGAGGTATTCCAATTAAGTAGGGAGGCGGTAGGCAAAAAGGAGCAACTTGCTCCTTTCCCTGTCCTTTGTTTTATTCAGGACCTCAGTGGATTAGATGATGCCTGTCCACATTGGGGAGGGCAATTTACCTCACTAAGTTCACCTAAAATGCTAGTTTCAACTGGGAACACCCTCACATGCACACCTAAAAATAATGTTTAATCTTGGCACCTGGTAGCCAGTCAATCCAGAAATATTCATCACAGGGAGCAAATATAAAATGTAGGTAAAATGAATATACAACTAGTCTATTTGTTAAACACCCTAATCAGAGCATATTGAGGGCAGAGTCTATACACATTCATCACAATATTCATTGTTTATAGTAGTTAATGAATATGTTGAGTAAATGTGATTCATTGATATCATGTTTATAAGAGTTTTTAAAAACTCTGTTCCAATCTCCTTTCCATGCTATAGATGTATGAGGTTACCAAGATTACCAAATGCCTTGGGCTTTTTTTTTTTTTTAAGATTTTTATTTATTTATTCATGAGAGACACAGAGAGAGAGAGAGAGAGAGAGAGAGAGAGAGGCAGAAACATAGGCAGAAAGAGAAGCAGGCTTCCTGTGGGGAGCCCGATGTTGGACTCAAACCCAGGACCCCAGAATCATCACACCCTGAGCAAAGGCAGACGCTTAACCACTGAGCCACCCAGGCATCCCTGAGCTTGTTTCTTTTAACATTTCTTGTACTTTACACTAAGACTACCAGTATACACAGAACTATTGGAACCAGAACAGGCCTAATAGAGCAGTCATGCAATTAAGAATGGCTATTGTTGCTCTGCTTTGAGATAGGGATAGTCATCCAGATAAGGACCATACTTTTTAGGTTCCCTTGCAGGTGGGTGTGTCCTTGTGACTGAGTTCCTGCCAATGAAAAATAGCATAACAGATAAGGGTGACTTTCAACTTAATCAATATGAAATTATTTGCTGAGGGTGTTCTCTCTTTATCCTTCATAAAGACTTGAAAATGAATCAGGAAAGAATGTAAGTCTGACCATATAGACACAAACATTGTTCTAGAGAGGATGGAGTAATATTAAACCAGGAAATCCCAAGGTCCTGGGTGATGTTATGCAGCAAAGCTTCTCCATCTGCCCAAACAAGGAAATGAAAAACATTTATTCTAAATCTATGCATTCCCCCTTTTTTTCCCCATAAAATTATGATTATTTTCTCATCAAAGTGTCTAAAAAATGTATTTTAAATTAATTTCTTAGGGGTTTATAAACAGATTAACAATGATATTTCTCCACTTTGTCCCTTTTATTACATTTCCTTTAGATAATAATTATATAGCATCAAAAATAGTAGATATGATTTTTGAATATTATGTGCGATAAATTGTAAATATTATGTGTTAACTTTAATTTTCATAATAACCATATGCAAGAGATACTATTATTATCTTCATTTACATATGAGGAAATTAGTTCACAGCAAGTTTTTAATTTTATTTTGAGAGAGAGAGAGAGAACATGTGCATAAGCAGGGTGTGAGGAGGGGCAGAGGGAGACAGAGAATCTTAAGCAGGCTCCATGCTCAGTGAAGTCCCACAAGGGGTTTGATCTTTGATCTCAAGACCCCGAGATCATGAACGGGGCGGAAATCAAGAGTCAAAGGCTTAACCGAAGGAGCCACCCAGGTGCCCCTAGTCACAGAGAAATTGAATAAATTTTCAATGGTCATTTGGTTTTAAAAAGAATTGAGCTAGGAGCCACATTACTAGATTCAAAATCCCAGCTCTTATATTTTTAAACTCTTTTATTTATAAATTTAATCACTGGAAATTTGCTCAACCTCTCTGTCGAAGGAGCCATTCCAATATAAAAGATTGGTTGGTATAAAATCATTTTATGCATTGGGTTTACATGATCTGAAGACAAGACAAAATACCTATAAGGCACTGAGATATTTAAATATCCATCCTGACATGAAAGTAAGATTTCTCTGTGTCACTCCAGAAACGGGAGTGTAACAAATAGTAAACTGAGTGGAAAGGTTAGTGATGAAATGCGGTAATGAGTGGTGCTCCCAGGAAGGACATGCCTTGCCTCAAAGCTGTGAGTCAGTCTTCACTACTTATTTAAAAGATAATATAAGTGTCTGGCAAAGACTTTGAATAAAAGATCATTAATCAAAGAAAAAATAAGACTGAACTTTCATAATACTGATTTCCTAAACATTAACTTTTAATTGTGATCTAACCTTCTATGAATGGTCAGATATTATCAGCCTGTAAGTATACACCACTCTCATCTTTTCTTTTCTTTTTTTATTAATATCTATGCTTTCTATTGTATAGATAGAAAGAGAAAGATAGAAAGAAACCTATATTTCTTTAATCTTACACTATGCATGTGTGTTTAAGTGAGAGATAATATATCATCCTGTATTAATCTGTGCCTGATTGATTTATATAATTCAGAATTTCTTAATTAAAACACCAATAGATCAGAATTTCTATCCTTGAATTTGACATTTATTTGGAAAAATGTTTGTTTGCAGCATTGCACAATTCATCATATTACAGTTTAATACAGAGCATTTTCTACCATTTCGTGTGCCTTGAATATGGCAGATATCAGAAGAGCTTAAACTTATCATTGTTGAGCTTACATAGGTACCAAAATATTTTTTTTACAATCATTCTCAGCCTAAAACCCAAGGTTTATTTCTGTTTATTCCTTTGACTGATAAACATGTAATTGCACGTAGCATACCCATGTCTCGATATCAGATCTTTTGCCACTCTATATAAATGTGAGATAATTGAAGAATAAGTGTTGAAAACATATATACACTCATTATTATTCTCATTTTGTAATATATGGCAATTGTTTTTCTGTCTCTGAATAGCATGTAGTCTCAGAGCACACAAAATGACATTAAGGGATTTTGTAATATTTTAAACCCATGGGAAGTCAGTGACACAAGAAGATAGCTTTCATTATCTTATTGAAAGTTTAATATCAGCTGAAATAAATTTTATACAATTATTTATTTATTTATAAATGGGCATTTCTATCATAGTCGAAAGATAAAGTGGAGACAATAGCATAAGTCATACATTTGTTTTCCAAAGTGTCTCCTTTCCTGTTTCAAAAAATTATTAGCTTCCTTTGAAAAAATCTCATTAAATTATAACTGTAAAGTATAAAGAAAGCACCATCAATCAGCAAGGTCATTTGAACTTTGCCCCGATCTCCACATGTATTATTGACCACTCAAACCACAGAAGTCTATTTTCTAATCAAAGGCTGAAAGCAAGTGAAAGGAAGTGAGGATAAGGATCAAAGAGTACTGAAGATGAGTTTTCTCTAGATCTTTTGAAATGTGAGTTGTGTTCAGTGTTCAACAGTTAGGTGGATGGGAAAACTTGCCACAATAGCAGCATCCACAGCAACAACAATAGCACATTATTGCATTTAATTTTCTGGTTCTCGCTAGCAGGATAATCAAGTTTGTTTGTTACCCTCCTCTTCACCCACCTTTCCTCCCGCCATGAATTATAGAGCTTTAGTTATTTGAGCAAATAAGTTTTGTCTCAGTATTGAAAAAGATATCTAGTTATCATATATTACACTATATACATTTCAAATAGTTTTCTTATGTTTCAAACAGTCATCTTTTTTTTTTTTTAACCTAGAATACTTTTTCACAAACTAAAGTTTATTTCATCCTAATGCCTTTTGTCAAGTTGATCTGATCGGTTAAAAAATTAGTAGTCCAAAGTAATCAATCTTTAAAATAGAAGTGCATATGAATCATAACTATGTAGCTCCACTGCCTAGCTTTACTAGCTTATGTGAACTCTTTATTAATTTTGATATAATTGTTTGTTGTGGTATTACTATGTCATCATAATAAATGACTTATAGCTTAAATTATGGTCTCTTCATAAAAAGGGAATTGATAACTTTTGGATGACAGGTTTTCCTTAAAATATTTTAAATGTACATTTAAATTTTTAATAAATAGCTTTGTTTGTTCATGCTTCCTACCTAAGCATTTGTCAAAATTCCTTCAGTGGAATTTAATACATTTGTGATAAGCTTTATTGAGTGCATGAGAGTTTAGCCCCGTTCATCACACTAAGACAGAGAGGAGTCTCAAGTAAGAAATAGTTGTTGGAGGAGAAATTTCATTTTCAAAGAGATATTCCACAAATTGATGAAAAAGTACTTGCCTTTGTGTATAAACTGTTCGATTTAGTGGTAATGTGCAAAACATCTATTTACAGCCTGCTTTATATTTTATATTCTCAGATAAAATAGACCTGGTACCTCAGTTAGGTCATTGCTTTGAGAACCATCCCTAAAATAAATAAATAAATAAATAAATACATAAATACATACATACATGCATACATAAATACATACATACATACATACATACAAGAAATCAATCAAAGGATACTAACATTTAAGAACATTAAAAAGCCAAGAAACTTTTCTCAGCCTGGTTACCACCAGGAAATAGTTTCATAATAGTAAGAAGTAAATTGCAAAAGGGGTAAATTTCTCTATCCTAAGTAGTAGCCCTGGAGATTCCCCCTAATGTTCGTCCACAAAAGCATACCAGGTGATCTGATCTATCTTGGTTCTATAGAAAATAATGCATGGCATTAAAACTATTCTGCTAAACAGGTAAAACTTCTAGGGATATTCATAAGCACCTTTATTTTTATTCCCCATCATTCTTTAAAATCAGTTTAGTGAGATTGACTCTTCCCTTGACCCTAGATATGAACTCAGGCAATCCCATTGAAATTTTGGGCCATATTTATGTAACGACATCTTAAACCATTAGTTACCAAATGCAGTTCCACATAGTAATCCAATCTCTGAAATTTTCTTTTTCCTTTCCTTCAACTCAGGCCTAAATGCAGTTGGGAAATCTGTCTTGTTTACTGGAGTTTATAATTTGGAGGTGGGGAAGGGAACTAGTATGATCTGTGTGTCTGTGTCCCCCCTGCCCCGATTCATATATAGAAATCCTAATGCCCAATATGTTGGTATTAGGAGGTGGAAACTTTGGGGGTGATGAGGTGTGAGGTGGACCCCTTGAGAATGGAATTAATGCTCTTATAAGAAGAGCTCCCACAGAGCTCCCTAGCCCCTCCCACCATATGAGGACACAGAAGGCACCAGGTTTGAACCAGGACTAGGCCTTCTCTAGAAGGCGACCATGCTGGAAACTTGATCTTAAATTTCCCATTTTTCAGAACTGCAAGAAAGACATTTCTGTTGTTTCTAAGCTACCCTGTGTGTGGTATTTTGTTGTAGCAGCCTGAAGACTAAATGAGATGGGTAAGGGAGAAGAAATTCTTAACCATCGCTCTGTGTGAGAAGCTAGCTTTGCCATGCTGCTCTCCGGATACCTAAGGCTGATTTTCCCTCGTGAAGTCTTTCATGGCTTTTCAGAACCTCCATCATGGTTTAGGATCTCTAAACTTCCAGATGATTAGGGTAAATGAATCTCTATTCTGCTTTGTCACAATCTCCTCCTCTGGCCCAAAGTTTTCCCTTGATACCTACTTAGTTTTACTTGCCAATCCAGTCCTTCTTTGAGGGAGCCTAAGATGGTTCCAAAGCAAACCTTCTCTCACAAAGTTATATATTTTTTATCTGTGAAAAACTGCTGCATCCTCTTCCCTAAAAAGTTGCTCAATGAAGCAACAATCTTCCCTTTGTTCCAATAGTAGAGTATCTGGCCATCTGGTCCCTTTTGTCCTTTGCTTTCCCAGTTGCCTAGATAGCAATTAAAAACACTGTGCTGCTCTTTGGGTAACTCCATTGCATTTTAACTAAGTTTGAATTTAGCAGGAAGGATGGGAATTCCATGGGGGGACAAGACTAAACAGTCTAGTAACTCCCTCCAAGGCATTCCTGTTCAAACCAAGAGGTTTAAGAGTCTCATAAATTTTAATCTTTTAAAACCCTGTCTCTTCCATTCCTATGTTTGTTGTAGCATCTATACATTTGAGTGGATTTATGCATCTATACAATTGAAGGCGGTATCTATTGTTTGTGATTTTTTTCGTAGATGCTTCCCTTTTATCATCGTAGAACATTATGCATTGATGGTAAAGATGGTAAAGATGAATCTTTTCCATCCTTGTAAAGTAGGTTGTATTTCATTCTGCTAAAAGACGTACTGAAGTCTTAAACCCTGGTACATGTGAATGTGGTCGGACTTGGATGACGTGTTATTCTGCATGTAATTGAGTTAAGATGATGTCATACTAAAATAGGTGGGTCCTTAATCCCATATGACTGAGTTCACTATAAGAGAAGAGACACAGAGAGGACACACACAGAGAGGAGATGGCCACGTGGCAATAGAGTCAGAGGCTGGAGCTTCGCAGTAGCAAGCAATGAATGCTGAGGATTGCCTATAGTGACAAATAGGAGGGAGAGCATAGCTCTGCCAACCTTTTGATTTTGAACTTCTAACTTCCAGAAGTGTATTCTTTTTTTTTTCTTTTTATTTTTTTCAGAAGTGTATTTTAACCCACACAATTTGTGGCAGTGTCCTATAACATACCTGGAAGTTCAAACACATTCCCCTTAACTCTTAACTAACCACGTAATGTATTCCTAACCAGTGATGCCATCATCACAATCTCAGCTAATATTCCTAGCCCCAAACTCATCAACAGGCACATGTGAAATGGGTGCAATTGTTGGTATATCTGTTATACCTCAATAAAGCTAAAAAAAAATTGAAGGAAATTAACATATGTTATTATAATTCCTCTAGAGTAGTGTACTACAGGCATTGAAATTTTGTATTTGGCCATGTGTTGGTCGATTATGAGGAGTGAGACATGGAAGAAAAATATGTTCACTCTGATTTCCAGATCAAATGCTGGATATGCTAGTTGATTGAGGATTTGGATAACTCTTTGGTTATTTTTCTTTTTGGTGTGAGATGGTAGGCTATATACAGCATTATTTTTGAAAAGTAAAGGTAGAGGAAGATAAACTTGTGTAAATGTTTATGAGTTAGAGAATGGAATATGAGGTCGTCTATTTTTGCCTACCTGAGACTACTCCTTTCTTCCATGTAAAAGCTTTCTAATTTTGCTTTAGATAAGTTACCTGCCATTTTTCACCCTAGCAAGCATGGTATCTTGCTTCGAGCCCATTCTAGTTTGAGTTTGAGTGTAGGAATATGACCATAGGCCTGGCTACTAAGAGAATAATATCTCTGTGCCATAGAAATAGATTAAGAAATAATTACAGATCTAAAGTTGGGCAGATTGCATACCCTCAGACTATACCGATGATATTGGCTGGAAATGGTATTGTCTCAATGCTCAAGTTGCTAAACCATTGGTATTTATACCAATTGGTATTTACATACCAAGCTTTGAATTTCCACCAATGAAGTGAGTGTAGAAAGTGGTATCACTGAAAAATAAGTAAAAACAATGAGACAATGTGCTGAAAGCAATATTAAACCTAAGATTCAATTATGCCTGAAACCTCATATTACTGATTTGAAATAAACGCATTATGTTTTGCTTTGCCCCTCCTTCTATAACTATGGGTAAGTTACTTGTCTTCCTATCTCTGGTAAACCTCTACATGTATCTTCATCATGTGATGGGGAACTATGTCTTGTTGTTGCTGGATAGACACTCTGAGTTAATTCTACAAATGATTTGGCTTTAAAGTCAATGTACTGGGAGTTATAGTCTGTTATCAAGCATCTCCTTGAGATTAACAGGGAATCCTCTGTAAACTTCTCATAAGTTATAATTAAGAGAATTTTTTTAATTTTAAATTTTAATATAATTATTTTCTAAATGAAAGGAATAAATGCACAATTTTTATACCTGATGTTGATGTACCTATGTACATTTTTGATAATAATTTAAAACTTTGAAATACCTAAAATGTTACCTTCATATTTTTTAAGATTTTATTTATCTATTTGGGAAAAGGAGAATGAGAAAGAAAGCATAAGCAGGGTGAAGGGTAGAGGGAGTGGGAGAAGCAGACTCCCCACTGAGTAGAGAGCCCAATGTAGGGCTCAATCCTAGAATCTTGGGATCATGACCTGAGTCAAAGGTAGAGGCTTAGCCACTGAGCCACCCAGGCATCCCACCTTTATATTTTTAATGTAAAATTCATGTAATCTCTCTAATAGTTTTAATTTGTTTTATCCAATGCCCTAATTTCATTTTGTTCATGTACTGAAATACAATAATAGTATTATCCGATTATCTCAAAGCATGAATTCATTCACATATTTTAAGCGTTTTTAGTATGCATGAAAGTATTTATTTAAACAAATATTTTTTTAAGGAATATGTTTTAAAGACTTTCAACCTCAAAAGTAATAGGCTCATATATAAATAAACCAGGTGTCAGAAAAATAATTATTTCTTCAGAATCACAGTTACATACATATGCATATTCCCATATTTTAAAAAAAGAGGCTATTCCTTCTATCTTTACCACTTAGATTTTTTTTTAAATCTTAAGCAAATTAAAGTTTCTGTTTCCCTTAAAACATGGGAACAAAATTAGTATAATACAAATATTGCAACTGAAGAGCGTATAACTTTATACTAAGATTATAGACTTTTTTATATAGTGTATTTGAACTTTAAAAAGACCATTTACCAGAAAGTGAAGACATACCAACAGCAGAAGCACAGTGTTTATATATCAATATTTCAATGACAGTGACACAAGATTTACTTGAAATTTAACATTTTCTCCTTTTTTCTTACTCTTATTAAAAACATTAGGTAGCAGCTACTTGCATATTTTTTAATAATTTTTTGTAAGGCATAGTTGTTCCTGCTTAATTGTACATACATTCCCAACATTCAGTTTATTTTTGGCTTTAGACATTTGTTTGCAAGAAAGTCAATAAAAGTTGTACAGTCAAATTATAATGTTTATAGTCTAGTATGAGAAAGTCAGACACAATAAAAATTATTCCAGAGTTTTGTTTTTTAAGTTATAGATTTTTCTGATGCTTATAAGATATTTGGAGAATATTGCTCTAAAATTAAATTAGCCATCACAGGTCGATATTTAAGGTAAATAGCTTTAAATCATTTGGCATAATTGGGTTTTAAGAACAGTAAAAATGATTAGATTTAGAATGCTTAGGTACTTGGCTCCTTAAAAGTCTGGCCCTCGTACAGCTAGGCATTTTATTTTAAAATCTAATAAATAGAAATAATTTTAATTCTTTGCATTTATTTAGAGCGGTACACCTCATTCAAATAATTGATTTGAGTAGATGGGAAAAAAATCACAATCCATTGACAAAATTAAGACATATTTTATGCATTTGAACGAAGAAGAATGTGAGAAAAAAACAGGGATAGTATTGTTTTTGAAAGTAAAAATATAAACTCCTCAAAATTGCTGACAAGGACTTCCTAAGCACTATGATGATTATCCCTGTATAACACTAGAAAGTAGTAATTTAACTAAGAAAAATAGGTATTGAGTAAAATCCAGTTAGTTCCAAAGTTTTATTATGTTTGTTCTGAGGTGTAATACCTTATAATGATGAAATACTCTGAGTATCTACAATATTAGCCTGGCATTTTGTTAAGTACTTTATGTATGTTCTCATCTTCCATGACATTATTTGGAGATGGGAATGTTATTATTTCACTTTGCAATGCGTCCACCCTTCGCTGAAGTTTAGAAGATGGTGGATAGCTGAGGCAGGATTTGAAATCAGGAAAACTGTGTTCTTAATCACCACATCCTTAATCATTATCCTGTAATATCATTCACCTTTTATATGAAACTTAATATTGTAAGTAGTACAGAGTTCTTTTTCCTGTCCTCAAAAAATACATTATACATTTGAAGAATCTACAATAAATATAGGCTTATGAGGGTGCTTGGCAAAAATCTGCTATTTCATGATATGGAAGGGGAACAAACCTAGAGTAGGGACCCTCCTCTCCACAGGCTGATGTGCCCCAGAAGGCGACAGCAAAGGCTTGCCTACAATGAATCATGAGCAGTGAATTAGAACCTATTCTGGTCAAGTGAATTGCCAAATTCATCTCTAGAAGGATATTGAATGAAGCTACTCGAAGATTTTGTCTCAGTTCTTCAACTTTCTAGCACTTGCCTTCTGCTTCTTTCTGACTCCTTTTGCCTTAATATAGCCAAAAATATAGTTCTAAGTGGCATGTAGTTAATGGAAAAAAGTCACAGTAAACCTGAAATATAGCAGAAAGGAAGAATGGAAGAAAAGCCAGAGAGGTGGAAGCAGGTGTAGCAATGGCACATTAGGAATCAAGAAATATTTCTGGTAAAACTATTCAACTTGACACATACTTCCTGGTTGTCATACTACAGGTTGCTCTAACAAAAAAGTCATTCCAAAGGATCTGAATGCTACTTGTCAACTGAATACTCTTTTAAGAGCCAACATGGAGAATTCTTTCTAAGTGGTACTTTCTCATAAGTAAAATGTCCAGCTGACTACAAATTCATCTTATGCACATAGAAATTAACTAATTCCAGGCTCAATTACTCATTTTCATGGACAAGTGTCCAATTTTACAAGAAATAGTCCCTAGCAGGTAAAAAGAGTATATTTTTAAGATAGTAGAGAGAAAATAATTTATTAGAAGTGTAAATTTATTAGAGATATATTTTAGAGATATATAGAGACTGGCCATCTTGAATATGTTAGATATTTAATGCCAAGTTGTTGCCATCAAATAATTTTTACCTATCACCAGAAAGTTCATGAGCTGACATTTTATATAACCATGTGGAAATGCCACGGAAATCTTGGCATATTTCAGAAGGTAAATTTGAGGACCTCAGTTTCAGCTATCACATGGACAATGCTAAATGGAGTTCTCCTCCCCTAAATTCTTATGTTGAAGTCCTAACCACCACCATTATGATATTAGGAGGTGGGACCTGTTGTACATGATTAGGCCAGGAATGGGATTAGTGACCTTATAAAACAGACCCCAGAGAGGTCCTTCCTCCATTCCTCCATGTGAGGACACTATGAGAAGATGTCCCTCTAGGAACCAGGGAGAAAGCTCTCACCAGATATCAAATCTTCTAGCACTTTTATTGGACTGGCCAGTCTCCAGAACTCTGGGGAATAAATCTTTGTTGTTGATAAGCCACCCAATTTTTGGTATATTAGCCCAAATGGATTAAGACAGTGACCTTGGTCTGTGTTTTTCTACCATTAAGTCTTAAGCTCCTGAGATAATTTGGGTTTAATATATGGTGTTCACAAAGCCATATGGTCTACAAGAGTTATATGGCTTCATATTGAAATTTTAATTCTAGAAATGATACATTGGCTTGTAAAAAATTAGGTCTATTTATCAAATTGATATTTAATAATGATTAAGTGCAAAATTCTTCTTCCTGTTTAGTGTTTAGAATAAAAGAATAGTCTGTTTACAGGTCTCTAGAGCAATAAAAAGATAAGCTCTCCTTTGGAAAAAAAACTTCAGAAGACCTCACAAAACACATAGTATTATGCTTTCTACAGCATCTGGATAGTCTGTGTCAACCTGTGTCCTCAGCATAAGTAATGGAAAACAAAATGTGTGAAAAAACATTGTAGGACCAGGCTGTAACTCATGGTATATCCATCAGGTCAGTGGCTACCAGAAGGTCCCCATTTTGTTGGTCAGACACTTTTCCTGAAATATATCTTAATTATTCCCTGTGAATCACTCTCTGCCACATTCAATATTGAAATATTAAGCTTATTTATTTTTTTAAGATTTATTTTTTAATTCATTTTAGAGAGAGAGAATACAAGCAGGTAGGAGGGAAGGGCAGAGAGACAGAGAATCCTAAAGTAGATTTTGAGCTGAACATGGAGCCCAGTGTGGGGCTCGATCCCAGGACCCTGAGACCATAACCTGAGCCAAAATCAAGAGTCAGCTACTCAAACTGACTGTACCACCCAGGCAGCCCTGAAATATTAAGTTTATTTTTTTTAATCTAATGGTATCTTAAGACTTCAATAATTGGCCATTTTTATTTTTCTTAACCATGATTTTCTTTATCTTGAATACTTCTTTGTCAGACAACGCTTTTGTCATTTTAAATTAAAATTATAATATTATTTATCATAAAATTATGGTATTTCTCATAATTTTATCAGAGCCACAATGTCTTGAAAGTATTGAGACCTGTTTGTTTGTTTTTTTATTGATACTCAGAATATCAGTATATTTTTCTGGAACAACCTTAAGCAATAGTCTCCACAAACAAAATACTACCTTCTGGTTTTTGCTTTTGAATAGCCTCTTTCACTTAAACCCCAAATCCATATAATAGAGTATCTTAGCTGACTTTTTTTTTTTTTTAAAGACACATTTATTCAGCGTCATGATCAGACTATTACATTTAGCAATCAACAGCATGGGTGCAAAAAAAAAAAATCTACATTAAAACCCTTTGTTGGAATGCTTTACACTTTCCACAGAACAGAAACTAAAATAACCTGTTATACAATTAGTCACAAATACAGTCCTCGAGTTTTTTTGCCCATACACATGAGTATTGTCTAAAACATGTCTTCTTTGTAGCAGCTAGGCCCTGCCACCACTGTGCTTGGCTGAGTTCACAAATCTGTTGTAACCTGTAGCTTCCCTGTCACTTCTCTGGCTCTCCTCTCCTGCTAGCTTTGTTTCCTGGCAGTAATTAAAACCTTCTGCCACTGCCATTGCTGCTGCTGCTGGAACCGCCATAGCCACCTTGGTTTCGTGGTTTGGCAAAGTATTGGCCTCCACCACCATAGGGGCCAGAGCTTCTGCCTCCAAAATTTCCTCCTTTCATGGGTCCAAAATTTGAGGATTGATTGTTGTAATTGCCAAAATCGTTATAGCTTCTGCCACCTCCAAAGTTGCTTCCACTACCACCGCCATAGCCGCCTCCGCCTCCTCCGTTGTTATAGCTGTCATAGCTGCCACTCCCGCCATAGCCACTGGCCTGGTTTCCATAACCCTGTCCACCACTTCCATAGCCTCTGCTTCCTCCAGAGTAACCAGGGCCGCCTCCTCCATAACCACCGTCATTACCAAATCCGTTCTAGCCATCCCCACTGCCACCGTATCCACCACCACCTCGACTGCCACCGAAGCCACCTCGACCACTGAAGGTCCCTCCACGACCAAAGCTGTCATTCCCACCAAAACCACCTCCACGACCACCACCAAAGTTTCCAGAACCACTTCGGCCTCTTTGGCTGGACCAAGCACTAGCCATCTCTTGCTTCCATAGGGCTTTCCTTACTTCACAGTTGTGGCCATTCACAGGATGGTATTTTTTTTTTTTTTTTTTTTTTTTTTTTTTAGTATGGTATTTTTGAATGACAATCTTGTCTACAGAGTCGTGGTCGTCAAAGGTCACAAAAGCGAAACCTCTCTTTTTGCCACTGCCTCGGTGGTCAGTCATGATCTCAATCACTTCAGTTTTCCCATACTGTTCAAAATAATCTCTTAGATGATGTTCCTCAGTGTCTTCTTTAATGCCACCGACAAAAATCTTTTTCACAGTTAAGTGGGCACCGGGTCTTTGAGAATCTTGAGACAGCCCTCTTTGGTTCCACGACTCTTCCGTCCACCTTGTGCGCCCGGGCGTTCGTGGCCGCGTCCACCTCCTCCACGGTGGCGTTTGTGACGAACCCAAAGCCTCTGGAGCGCTTGGTGTTGGGGTCTCTCATTACCACGCAGCCTGTAAGCGTCCCCCATTGCTCAAAATGGCTCCTCAGACTCTCATCGGTCGTTTCGAAGCTCAGACCTCCGATGAAGAGCTTCCGCAGCTGCTCGGGCTCTTTGGGAGACTCTGACTTAGACATGACGGCCGTGGGAGGGGAGACTTTAACGATGCTTACTCGGCGGCGTCCAGGGGCAGAAAGGCTCTTAGCTGACTTTTAAAAGGGATATGTCACTTAATCAGTAAATAACTCAGAAGTTCAAATGCAAAACTGGGCCAGATATTATCTCATATACATCTGGTGTACATTTCAAGTACCCTGAAATATAGTATTTTCTGTTATATTTACAAATATTACAATTAAAAAGAAATTCTCTTCTCTCTCTCTCTCTCATATATATATATATATATATATATATATATATATATATATATGAATGAAAGGGACAGAGAGAGAGAGAGAGAGAGAGAGAGAAAGAGAGAGAGAGTTAATATATACCAAAACCTTGAAGGATGGGAAGAAAGAAAATGTGAAACAATTATATTGAGCTCTCCTACTCCAAGATGATTATAACCTACATCCTCTTAATTTGCCTTCATAAAACCTCTGCATATTAGGCATTATTATACACACTCTGTGGGTTGAAAAATGATAGAACATAAGAGTAATTAATTAGGGGTGCCAGGGTGGCTCAGTGGTTGAGCATCTACCTTTGGCTCAAGTCATGACCCTGGGGTCATGGGATCGAGTCCCACATCGGGCTCTCCACAGGGAACCTGCTTCTCCCTCTGCCTGTGTCTCTGCCTATCTCTCTCTGTGCATGAATGAATGAATGAATGAATAAATAAATAAATAAGTAAATAAAATCTTTTTAAAAAAAGAGTAAGCAACTGAGGTAGGATTCAAATTCTGGTCAAATAAGTAATCTTTCTACTCTAGATGGTTAAGTAACTGAAAATATTGCACTGGATGAATAAGCAGAGTTCCAGGCCCCAACAGAGGGAAAAAATAATTCCACCTAGAAGATCAGAAAAATAGCTTTGGAAGAGTCAATATATTATATCGTTTTGAAGGAAGAATCCAATTTTGATAAGCAACATATTCACAAGGAAGATTTGTAGATTAAGTGAATGATACGGGAATAAAAATGAAGACACAGCATGGCTGTTCTTTAGAGGAAGTCCGAGGTGGGTAGAATGTAACTGTGAGGTATAAGTAATCAGATCAATAAAGTAGGTGAGGTGGGGCTGTTTCATGGAACTCTATGCTGAGAAAGGGTTTGAGGCCTAGGAAAGAGAGTTCAAAATTATAGTGTAAGGAATCATGAGGAATTTTAGATGGACATGATATAAACTTCTTTACAGAGATATCCTCTCATTGGGTCTTTTTATGTTGGGGGGAGTTATCTGGCATATTGCTCCATGGGGGACAAGGATTTGATTTTTACAAAGTTGACATGGGTGGATTGTTGCAGGTAGTCTATTAAGTCTGGAGATTGACTATATCCCCCATGCAGGAGCCCCTACCCTACTCTACCTTCAGAGTCAGCAGTCAGAGCAATTGCATTTTCTCTATAAATTCAGACTTTCTCTTAGGGGGTTAATCAAGGCAGTAGGCTTGGGTGGCCGGTATAAACACATTTGGCTACCTAACTCTATACTCTTTGAAAAACCATATGAGTATTGAAGTGCGCTTTCCTATTGTCATTAGTCTCTCCCTCCTCTGTCTTAACTTTCGGTTTATTCCAAACCCTGGGAGGGAAGAAGTTTCTTTTCTACTTTGCTTCATATCTCCAGTGACTTGAATTGCTTATCTTAGGAAGTTGACCTATCAAGAGAACATAGTTTAAAATATAAATAAATGATGGATAGTGAGATTGTAGGGAAGGCTACTGTGCTATGTAGCTGGGAGGGTAGAAGAGAAACTAAAAGTTCTACAAGACAAAAGGAAATTGAATCAACAAGCACATATATAAGCAATCCCATTCCAAAAAGGAAGAAACAACTGCACTGAGTAAAACAATATGGCTTTATAGTGTATGAAGTTGTCCCAAAACCTTAACCAACTATAACTTAACCAACTGAATCTATAGTTTCCTGAACATTGACATGGGCTTCAATGAAAATAAATAAGTAAATAAATAAATAAATAAATAAATAAATAAATATTTAGGGTTTTGTTTTCTTTACAGGCAAAGAGACTTTGAAAGGATGGAAAATGAGGCTCACCTGGACTATTGTTGCAATTTAAGCTTGAATATCAAGGAATAATTCTTTTTTTTTTTTTTTTTTTTCAAGGAATAATTCTATGTAGATACTATCTACCATATGTCTGGTTAAATATTTTTTATAAATAATTGGAGTAATTTACCCAAGACCATTTTGGTGGATAATCCAAAATTTAGTCCTTATACACATCTTATCTGATTCTAAATATCAAGGAAACTAGAAAAGGAAATTAGATTAATTCATTAATTAATTAATCAGTACCTCATACTTTCATATACATTGCTTTCCTGAAATTGATATTATGAGTCTCCCATCTTTACAAGGACATTCAGTGAAGTTCATTGCTTCTGTTATGTGAGTAGTACATTATGAAAGTGTGATTAAATTGAGAGGTTCCAAATAGAAATGGAATTAAATTTTATTTGGTATGTGGTGCTGGGACTTTCTATGTGTTATTGCAACTAATCACAAAATGAGGCATTATTATTGCCATATTAAATGTAATGAAAGAGGCTAAGAGTTATTAAATGGATTGTCCAAGTTCGCAAGCTACTCTCTATAGACAAAGTACTGACTAGTAAGATGAGTGATCAGGTCAAGTCAGGCATTTCAGTTAATTTCTTGATTTCACTCATCTATTAATATTGCATAACACTCGATTTCCTCTGAAACTTCCAGCAAATTGTGTCAGAGCGATGAGCCTGAAGATCTCTATCAACTTGCTTCAACTAGAATTATGGAACTACTATCATCTGCCTAGAATCTGAGGCCAATTTTCAGTGATAGCTCATAATCATGAGAACCACATTTGAGATCATTTATTTTTCTTATGCCAACCGTATCCCTTCTTCTCCAAAATCATAAAATTTAGAGATGAAAAGGACATTATAGATTTTCTAAACCTACTGCTACTCAAGGACTTAACTTCCCCACAATATTCCTGCTCCTACCACCAGTGCTGAAAATATAACCACCTTAAGAATCCATTCCATATTTTTCAGTTAACGTCTTACTGAAACTTCTGCTGCAGTCCCAGTCACGTACAGCCAGGTAGGCCAGCTGGGGGGCAATTCAGGCCCAAAAATACAATCTAGAAGGAACTTCTGACTGCATGGAAATTGACAAGCTCACTGTGGAAGGTCCGGAAGGACACTGAACAAGGAGGCACGTGCAGTATGCAAATCTAAAGGGCAAATCTATACCAGATTAGTTTAAGGGAAAAAAAAAAAGGAAAGAAAGAAGAAAGAAAGAAAGAAAGAAAGAAAGAAAGAAAGAAAGAAAGAAAGAAAGGTAAAATGAAATAGATATCACCTGGCACTGAGACAGAACCCGACACAGCTCTGTATAAGCAGGGCTGGCTACATGATTTGTGGGCTGCAGCACAAAATGAAAATACAGGGCCCCTTGTTCAAAAGCAAAAATGCTGTAAAGGGCACTAAAATAGAAAGTGTTTCCTTTCTTTGGTGGTCTTTCTCTTGACTCATCATAGTATTTTTATTTGCTATTTATGTCATTCTAAGTAAATAATTTTTAAAATTGTTAGCATGAATTTTTCCATTATTCTTTATAATGTCCAGTGTTAGTTTTAAACACTAATATTAGAGAATTTAACTCATTTGTGAAAACTCCAAAGTGACAGTTTGTATTTTATAGCTCATTCCTGGAGGGCGCCTCTAGCCAGCCAGAGCAAACATATACCCAGCCAGGGCTAACATGTCCACATTATACACTGGGAGGTTTGACAAAGGAAAAGAGGCTTTGGGCCAGACACTGAGCCATCCCAAGAGGTGCTGCCCTAGGTATGGGAATATCAGGATATGAGGACCCTCACAGCCAACCTGGATGCTCAGCCCATGACTTGAAGGCACCTGTAAGGCAATAGCTGGGACTCCTGCCACACTGATGCACAGTCCCAGCTTGGTGGGATGTGGGGTGGGGACACTTTAGGGAATTTAAGACAGTTGTCTCCCTTCCCCCTGCCCTGTGCACTCTCAACATATGGCATCTGGCTGCCCACTAGATGTGCCAGGAAGTACCTGCTGTGGGTGGTGATGACAACCACCAGCCCCACCAAGAGATACTGAAGAGCACAGGTGCCTGGCTCTGGACGCTGAACCAAGTCTTCTGAGTTGTTCTTAGACTCAGGTCCCCACCTAGACATGAAGAGTGGTGAGAGAATGTGGGTTCCATCCCCCCATCACCCTAACTGCAATTGGGTTGTTGCCCCCAGGTAGAGGGAAGCAGCAACAGCAAGACAGGTCTGGGGTGCCCAAGAGTAGGGGACTGAGCAACTGAAAATCTGCACTGAGTGGCTGGCAGACAGGACTAGACATGAGCTGAGATGTCATGCCTCCCCACCCCATTCCCATTTGAATGAGACCATGGAAATGCCATGAAGATTCACTTCTAAAGTACACAAAGATAATAAGCATTTCAAGCCAGTGGCAATAGAGCATTAGACCAAGCACTTGGTCCTTCTGAGCATGGGGCCCTGTGCCACCGCAGCACTCACATGTCCTTGAATCCAGCCTTGGGATCCAGTCAAGGGATGTTTGATGTACACACTTATCAAAGAAAGTCAAGTCAAGTCAAGGTGTTGGCAAGTGTCAGGGACCCAGGTTGAGAGATCAGACACCAGAAACTATTCATCTTCTCTCACTATCTCTAAATGTGGTCATTCATACCTGAGCCAGATCACCTGCCTTATTTGTGCTGCCCTCATTCTGTCTAGGATAAGTTTGGGTTCCAGAACACAGGTGCCAGAGCTAGGTTCACAGATGTATAATCACCTTTCCTGGTTTAAACTCACATCTCTACCTATTTAGCTGGTGGCTATTTATCAGAACAGTTTGCTAAATAAATTGATTTCTTTTATAAAATTTTCGCAAGGAATATTTAACCACTTTAAAAGACAGACTGCAAGCCTGCAAACACAAATATAGTACAATGTGTAAGTTAATCAAAATTATTTTCCATCGTTTATTCACAGTAGTGGTTTTAATTGGCCACATTTAATTTCTTTTACATATTTTTAAGTCTACAATTTAGAAAATTCATGGACATGTGGGCAATGATAGTGTGATTATATTCATTATCATATATAAATTCACAAAATTAAAAAAAATGCTTCAAATTTAATTATTTGCCCCTAACCAAGTGAATTACCTAATGTCAAATGAAACTAATAAACACAGGCCTCTGAGATCACAAAACCACATACACATCTGAATTGCATTTTCATACAAAAAGTTAATTATCTTCTGTTGACATCGATAGTATATTCCCTCAGCTACTTCAAAGTGTTTTTAAAAATCAAATGCTGTCAGAACTCTGCATTTGAAAACCAAAAGATGAGCGATTACAGATTCAAGAGAAGAGAATAAACTCCAGTGTAGTAAGTTATTTTTAACACCCAGAGACAAACAACAGGGAGCTTTGATCTTGTGGAGGCATGAATGAAGCTTTGAGGAAGTTAGCTCCCCTGCCTAATTGGATGCCAAAGGTCATTGCCACACTCAAACAATGCCACTATGTTGTCCCTCTTCTGAGCATGTTGACTTTTATCTAGAAATGACTTCAGTGTCTTTCCCAAAGGCAAGTTACACCTCTTAGTGTGTTGAGTATTATTTTAGATATCTCAAGGACTTAGGCTAAATTGCCTTTTTCTGTTTATCACGGTAATAGTTTTTCTAGTGAGATACCATTCATGTTATCTTTTAATTTCCTAGTGCCATGGGGTACAAGTTGTCTGTGATTGCATGTGTCATGAATACCTCAAACAGAAAAGATTGTGCCTTGGAACAAGGGCCATGAAGAAACTTTAGTTTCAGCATCACTCTTTTTAACAGAGATGAGTATAAGGGCTCGAAAATCTGGAGTGCCATCTGAATTGGAAATGCAAATGACATTTTCAGCATCAGATCAATGAAAGGAAATATAAAATATTGAAAGGAACCTTCCTGATGATGATGGGTCTTACAGAAATACACAACGGAATGAACATATCATTCCAAATGAACATTAAACCCTTGTGTGAAGTGATTTGATATAAAAAAAATATTGAGTTACACAGTCTTATACTCTATAATTCTGTAGTGGAAAGCAATGGGGACCTCAATTCAATTTTACTTTATTTTTAATCTACAGAAAGTATTGATTTCCTCTTTAAAGTTAAAAAGGCATCCTCTTCCAGAAAATTCTTCCACAGTTTGAGAATCACAACATCATATTTTTTCTCTAAAAATATATATCCTACTTTCAAAACCATTAATATCTTAATCTTACTAATATTTAGATATAAGCCATAGTTTTTATATACCATTATAACAAAATATGTATGTCTATAGATTATATTCTACTTTGAATGGGGCATTTTTACTAATATCCAGTAATGGATTTTTCTTGCAAACTTGCTGATATATATTTGAGTCTTCAAATGATCACTCTAATGTGTAATTCTCAAACAATTAAGAGTTTGCGAATTAGCTGTTCCTTTGTGTAAGCTCTAAGGAAGCAGAATGATCTAAAACACTTCTTAATAATGCTATAATCCAATAAGAAGACAGCACATATGTTTGAATTAAAAAATCATAAGCATTAGATAATTTACCTGTTAATTGCTAATCAGATTAAAGATAATTATGATGGCCTTCAAAAAATAGATTATTGAGGGTCGGAATAGTGGAAAGGGAATTCAGAGATAAAGCTTTAATTTGAAATTTTAAGAAAGGACAGAATTGAATGGGTATTCTAAACGGGATTTACTTTATAACCAACTATCCCTAGTACAAATGCAAATAGTAATTAAAGAATAATTAAGCATACCCAGTTCAATGAAATAAATGATATTATAAAGCTCAAATTCTGAAAAGAGAAGGACTGAAATAGTTAAGGTGGAGAAGACAAAGTGATTGCAGAGAAACATGCAGAATTGGAGATTGTGTTTCCCATTTGAGTGAGACAATGCATATACAGTTTCAACAGCCTTGGGGGAATTTGGACCAAAATTGCTAAACTGAAATTATAATAGAACGAAAATGTGAGTGGTTGTAGGAGATCCTTTAGAATTTAAATTTGGGGAATTCATTTTTAAAAATGTACAAGCAATGCTTACCTCTTTACTAGGAAAGATCTTGCATGTAGCACCTCAATTTATAATTTCCTTTATATATGGTAAGTGAATGAGGAATTTTTGTAAACACCCAGTCAAGATGTACGACTTTCCTATCACTCTGGAGAATCCCCCTGTAGCTTTTCTGAATTACCATGACTCTCCTTCCACGAGGACACAACAATTCTGGCTTACATTGCTAACAATTGGCTTTGCCATGTTAGTGGTGTTGCTCTTTGTTTATTCTTGTCCAACATTATGTGACTTCACAGTGATATATTTATCCGTTCTTCTGCTCATGAATATCAAGATTTTTATGAGAAGGAGATGGTATCTAGACAATTAATACCAAAATTCATATAAAAGATAAAAAAGAAATAATTTTCATCAGACCCTGAAAATGTAAAGCAACAAGAAGAAATTCATGCTACCAAGACATAAGCAAATATTAAAAAGCAACAATAATTAAAAAGTATCTAATTAATGTGAACCAACACGGGTCAGTGAATCGGAATATAAAGCTCAGGGAAGGATTCTAGAATATGGAAAATTTAATATACAATTTAGTCTGCCGATCAGTAAGGAAAGTTGGATTATTCTATAAATGATTTTGGAAGTCTAGCAATAAATAAAGTTGGTTCCAAATCTCATCCTTTGTAAAAGAATAAATTCCAAGTAACACAAGATTGAAATTGTATGTTTAATGAATTTTCTCACAATAAAAATAAACATCCAACAGCCAGGAAGACATAAATAGGCATTTCAAAGAAAAGGAAATACAAATGGTTGAGATCTATAGATCCTTATCTATCTATGATTAACTATTGTAATAAGACAAATGGAACATCTTTCACCTATTGGATTTGCAGAATCAAGGAGTTTGATACAACGTTGAACTTGTAAGGATATGAAAACCAGAAGTTATTAGAAGGCAGATTTGGTAATATCTATGAAAATCCAAAACATACATAAATTTTACCCAGTAATTTTCCTTCCTAAATCTTAAAGATTGAAAACCTGAAATGATAAATGTAAAATATTTTTATCTTCCTCAAACTTTGTGATAAAAAAATTCTGAAAGACCTAAATATTCTTTTATAGAACACTAGCTAAATAAGTTACAGGGTACCCATAAAACAGAATACTGTATTGTCAGAGAACATAATGAGAAAGTTCTGCCTGTACTAATCTGGAATGTTCTCTAAATTACAGGATTAAATAAAAATGTAAGGGCAGGTGTAGTGTCTCTAATAATATTTCCATCTGTATATAGGGGATAATGATACACATGTGATTTTATATGGGTAAATACTCTGGAGGAATACAGGAAATTTCTGATAACATTGACTAACTCTAGCTAAGGGGTCTGAGTTACTTGGGATCAAGAAGAATTTCATCCTTCACATTTTGAATCAGGTGAATGAGTTACTTTTAAAAATTAAGTAATTATTTTTTTACAAGTAGAAAGTCATGATAAAGCTTTGTAAACTATAAAGCACTATGCAAATGTAGGATTTTATTTCATATTATATTGCCATTAGGCACTACCTAGCTATGAAACTTTTTTTAATGATTAGGCAATAGAAATTTTAAATTACATTTATTAAGGAAACTATAAATGCTCATTGCAAGAAATGTGGGAAGACATAAGGCTAATAACTTTAATATACAAAGAACTCTCCGCAAATTGCCAAAAACAATTCAAACATATAAAAAGACAATTTATAAAGGAGGAAATGGAAATGAATAATAAACATATGAACAGATAGTCAACCCTACTAGGAGACAAGATAATAAAGACCTCGGCAATGATATAATCCTTTTCAGCATTTAAAATGACAACAATTATAAAGATTAATAACATTGAGTGCTAATAATAATAAGTGAAACAGGTAGTCTCATGAATTACTGGTGGAAGTTTGAATTGCTACTACATATTAGGAAACTGAATAAGCTTGGCTGGAGAGGTAATATATTCACATAACTGACATAATTCAAAATTCAAAAGACACAAAGGATGGAAAGTGAAAAGTTTCCTGGCCATACAGTCCCTTGGCACCCTCCCATTCCTCTTTCTGAAAGCAACTAATGGCATCATTGCCTTTTGAATTTTTCCAGAGGTATATGTACATACATGTGCGTGTGTTTTTGTGTGTATAATACACATATATGCGCATATGTACATCTATAATATTTTTCCATCATATATTCATGTATATAACATTAACTCCCTTATAATGGCATATTGCATACATCAGCTACAATTTTTTTTCTTCACTTATTGACATCAGTTTTTTATGCTGGTGATGTGGGGGTGGCCTCATGTTTCAATGTGTGAAAGTACCATAATTTATTTGCTATTGTCTTTTGTGAAGATTTGGGTTTTTTACAATCTGCTGTTTTGAGCAACATCTCACTGAATAAATGTATACACGTATAATTTCAAAAAGGAAAAGAAGGAGAATGCAAAATTTCACAGTAGAAGAGAGATCAGGGACATAAACTCAGATAAATATAAAAAATAAGAATTGTAAGCTAATTCTTTGCTCAATTTACATTAATAGATTTTAATGTTTTAGAGATTAATATACTGGAATAGGTAAAATGCTGAGGCTGACTCAATATAGAAAAATCTATCCAATTACCATAAGAATATTTAAAAATGATATTTTAACAATTCCCCATTACCTTCACTTACTGTTTTAACTTTCAAATCTATCCTCTGCCAAAATTAAAAACACAATACCTGAAAGATTTTGTGAGGGAATGCTTACAAGTTTTTTTAATGAATAGATAATTCTGAATTTACTTAATCAATTCCAAGAAGCCGTGAAGAAAGTAATGCTTCCAAATTATTGTTGTGGTGTCAGCAGCATCGTAACTGCACAACCTAAATTTAACACTATGAATAAATATGATGCTGAGAGCAAAATCATAATACCATTCATCTGGTTATTAAACTATATTATAAGGCATTATGTGTAAATACTGCATGTATAGGTTGGTATATTAAAATATGCCCAGAAAGAGTTTCCAGCAATTTATGATAATAGGTACCTACGTGAAAGGAATTTAGAGGAAAAAAGGAGCAATGGTTTTATTTCCAGTGCTTCACTGATCAAAAAATAATTTGAAATATACAGATAGTTCAACTCCTAGATAAAAAGCCCCTTAAAATGTGGATGTATATGCACTGTAAAGATATTAAAAGAATAGTCATAGCAAGATCACTGTTTAAAACAACAACAACAACAACAACAACAACAAAAAACTCAAAACAACCTATGAATCTACCAAAGGAGAATGGTAACACATCTTATTGTATTTAATATGGAATCATTATTATTGTATATCATTAAATTAATGTCTGCATTATCATACATACAACATAGATGAACTCCACAGAGTATTTTTGTTGCTGTTTTGTTTTGTTAGGTAGTTGACATCTTTATTGTTTTGGAGGCCAGGAGCAGGTACTCAAGATCTCTGCGTGGGGCCGGCCGCTTCCTCTTCAGCATCACAGGCTCGGGCTGGATAGGATGGTGCTGGCTCTAAGAACAGTGGCATGTGCAGATCCGGGCTGTACTTGTTCTTGTGGGTCACCACCCGGTTTTCACTGAGGCTGGCCTGGGCGATCTTGTAATGGTGATCCACTTGTCAGAGGTGGCAGGTTTTCTCTGGCCACATCTCTGTTTTGACCACCATTATACCTCTGCCTTCACCATAGGCTCCACGCCCACAGCCTTGTGGTGAATCAGCCTATAGTAGCAGAGTTGCCAGCCTTCGGATTATTGGGCTTCTTGCTATATAATGTCTACTTATTCCTCTTGATCAGGAAGCTGGAGCAGGTGTAGAGAACCATCCATTGCAGGTGGGTGGACATAGCTGCAGCTCCTCTTGCTTGGGCGGCTGGAGGCAGAAAGAACCACAAACATATTATTGATGAAAGAAGTCGAATAAAAAATAATATGAAATGTAGGATTCCATTTACACAAAATTTAAAACAGGTCAAAATATCTCTGGTGTTAGTAGTCAATTGTTAACCTCCGCACAGGGGAGCTACTGTCCTATGGCTTGATCTAGGTTCTGGTTACACACAGGTGAATATAATTTGTCAAAATTAATCAAGCTGTACTGATGTTTTGTGTTCTATTCCGTATGCAACTTACATTTCAGTATAAAATATACCTTCACTAGATTGATCTGAAGCCAATATGCAGATTGAGTAGATGTTAAAAGTGAGTAGTAGGATAATAGGTGTGTATATTATTTCTGAATAATGCCTAATTTAATATTAAATAAAGTACTTGTATTTTCATCTATGAAACATTGACTGCTACAGACATTTCCCCCTGACTGTAATCATGTAGCAAACAGAATAAAATATATGGAACTTTAGATATTGGGTGATAGGCACTGAATTTCTAGGATGTTTGGAATAAGGAAAATATTTAAGGTAAGCCCTGAATTTTTTCCAGCTTACTACACAGAATGAGTTTCCAGATCAAGAATAGGAAGTGAGATTCCCCAACGACTTCAGGTCTCAATGACTTACAAGAGAGTTGGATTTGGGGAGGGAGAAGCAACTTAAATTCATGATACTGAATACAGATGAATACAGGAAGGTGAGAGGTTGAGAGAGAGGGAGAGATAGAGAAAGAAAGAGAGACCCACAGATCTTCAAAGAACTCCCTTAAGTTTTTGGCTGAGTGTTGAACAGCACATACAGGAAAGGAATATCCCTCCAAAAACATTAAAAAATAACAGTGGAAAGCAATAGCCCACAGACAATGCCCGGGGGAAAAACAGTTCATGTTTCTACCAACCAGAGTGGATAGACTTCAAAATGGATTAAATATGTGTAAATATACAAATGTATTAAATATACATAAAATGTCCAACATATCAATGGATATAATTTTCAGAAGAGTTTCAGTTTACTAGTGGGCCTAAATTAGGATTGGAATGAAGGCTACTCTGGACTCACCATAATTAAAGTTTAAATACAAGTTTTAGAGTAATTGAACTCATCTATAAGTAACTTAACTGTGTATCAGAACAAAGGTCATCACTCTCTAAAGTGATGATATAAAACAATATAAACATTTAATGTAAATTAGTAATGTCCAACATTCAACTAGAAATTTCAAGCCATGCAAAGAAACAAGAGAAATGTGACGCATAATCAAGAGAAACATGAATCAATAGAAACAGACCAGAAATGACAAAAATGATGGAACTAGAAGGCTATAACTTTAAAATAGTTATTTTTTAGCCTACAATGTACTCAAGGATGGAAAGAAAAACATGAATTTCATCAGGAAAAGTTAGAATTATAAAACTGGAAATTATAGTGATAAAAAAAGTTAACTCTTAAATGAAATATATGCTAAAGAGGATAAGAAGAAAATTGAAAGCCATATGAAAGATCAATATAATTGAAAATAGTTATAAGATTATAAAAAATAAAGCACAGAGAAAATTATCTAAAAATAACTAACAGAACAATGAGCTATACAACTTTCTTTACCATATGAATGATAATGATTTTGTTCCAAAAAAGGTGTAAAAGGTGGAGCTATATAGGAAAATAATAACATAAAGTCTTCCAAATTTCTTTAAATTGTATCCAAACCCCAAGCATAAGAAAAACACTATAGCAAAACATGTTATTGTCAAACTGCTGAAAACCAACAATAAAAATAAGGTTTAAAACTAATTAAGACCAAAAAGATACCTTACATATAGGACTAATAAGAAAAAAAAATTAAAATGCAGGCAGCCAGGTGGCTCAGTGATTTAGCACCCCTTTGGCCCAGGGCATGATCCTGGAGACCCGGGATCGAGTCCTGCGTTGGGCTCTCTGCATGGAGCCTGCTTCTCCCTCTGCCTGTGTCTCTGCTTCTCTCTCTCTGTCTCTGTGTCTGAGAGAGACATGAATAAATAAATAAAATCTTAAAAAAAAAAGCAAGCTGAAGTTGATAAAGGACATAACCCAGATATAGAAATTTTTTAAAATACATAATTTTTGAAACAAACATAGCTTAAAATTAAAAAAAATTAAAATTACTGATTAACAGAAAAGCTGACACAAGAACTTGCACAAATAACCACACAGATAATTTTATAAGCTTTTTCAGAAATAATTTTTAGAAATAATTATTCCAATCTTATATAAGATAGGCTAAGTGATTTTGAGGAAGCATGATCAACTCTTCTCAATATATGAGGGTAGTAAAATTTTGCCTTCCAAGCAAGATCAGATAGGTTGGTTATGTTTTTTCTACTCAGGAAAAATGAGCTCCTATGTGGGTTAACACATGCAGATTGGCTGGAAAGCTTGGGCCTGCTTGGAACAACATTATTATTTTAAAGAGATGAGATCCAGAAAGAATCTATTACCATCTATGAATTGGAGAGATAAATCCTAAATTCCTGAGAGAAAGGGACAGGAAGAAGAGAAAAAAAAATTACATTTATTGAGATGTTAAAAATCTTACTTATTACCATAGAATCAATTAGTTTAATAGCTGGAGCTTGAGCCTATATATGATATATTATACTCTTTTTAATTCCTAATCCAGTTGACATCATTACTAGATTTTAAGCTTGAAAAGGTTATTTATTTGTGGGTTAAATTATGAGTTGAGGGCAGCCCGGGTGGCTCAGCGATTTAGCACCACCTTCTGCCCAGGGTGTGATCCTGGAGACCCAGGATCGAGTCCCACGTCAGGTTCCCTGCATGGAGCCTGCTTCTCCCTCTGCCTGTGTCTCTGCCTCTCTCTCTGTGTCTGTCATGAATAAATAAATAAAATTAAAAAAAAATAAATTATGAATTGAACAGGTATTTATAAAGAACCCACTATGATACTTCAGGATGGAATTTTCTACTTTAAAGCAAACACTCCATTCAGGAAACATGTTTTTTTTTTTTTTTATTTTTTTTTTCAAAGACACAAACATTGCTACTTTAAGAGCTTTTATATGTGTCTAAAGGAATAAAGCATCCCATTTCTAAGCAACCCATTAGTATTTGCAATTAATTAGCGTGAAGAATAATGAGGTGACTGAGACCAGAGTACCCTTGCCTTAATTGATTGCCTGAGTTCCTGGATTAATAAAATCCAATTATTTTCTTATGTAATTGGCACAAAGTTTATTTATATTTCCTTTTTAATAAGTTTGCTAATGGTATAGGAAAGTAAACAAACTACTCGTAAATGAATACCAAGTTCAATTAAATCTCCAGGCCTGACCAAATACCCCTGTATACAGATTATTTCAAAATCCTTGTTTATCTGTAGAACACACACCAACTTAATGGTACCCGCTACTCTGACTTGTGTGTTGAAGTGGGAGCAAGAAAGCATTATAGCTTTTTAAATAGAAGTGAAAGATCATAGCTTTCTAGAATTAGGGAAAGGCCAATCACACAGAAATCTCTAGTGTTTCAGAGACTGAACTTTAACTTAGAGACTAGAATAGAGTTGTTTCCGTGAGACTGATTTTAAGATGTCTCTCGAGTGACTCTAATGGTGCCTTCTGGAATCCTTTGCCAAATCAGTCCCTGTTCCTGCTGTGGCTTACTTGCCCTTATTGTCAGATTTGCATACCCCCCAGTCCTGCCTGGCTTGGGTTAGATCCTGTTGTACACACGCTCTAGATCCAAGTCTGACTCTCCAAACCACTTAGGACTGGCCCATCAATCGTATGCCTGGAATCATCTGAGTTAGGGGTACGCACCTTGGACATTTCCAAGCTCAGTGAGATTCATTCCTCATTGTATCTTTTCTCAGCCCCTCTTATTGGGGCTTCTGTAGCTTTATCCTATTTAATCTTTATTTCCACTGTTTTAAAAGAAATCCATGGGCAGCCCGGTGGTTCAGCAGTTTGGCACTGCCTTTGGCTCAGGATGTGTTTCTGGAGACCCGGGATGAGTCCCAAGTCGGGCTCCCTGCATGGAGCCTACTTCTCCCTCTGCCTGTGTCTCAGCCTCTCTCTCTCTCTCGTGTGTGTCTCTCATGAATAAATAAATAAAATCTTAAAAAGAAAAAAAAGAAAGAAAATCCCTCCTTCACCCCAAGCTATTTGGATGAGGCTTAAAAACATTTATAAGTACCTTATAAGATGTTTAAGACAATATGCTCTACAGGATAGGCACTGTGAGCCTAGGCAAATCTTAAAAATAGTTGGTGAATAATATATACTTGTTTATTTGAATTAAATGGATTACACTGCCATACTGGTATAATTATATTTGAGGACCATGCTGTACGTGACTTCAGTCTTAAACTTCTATTGTGTTGATGACTCGTCTATGTATATCTTTAGCTCACACCTCCCCCCAAAAGTTTAGGCTTGCATGTATGACTGTCTACTTGATGTCTCCAGTGTGATACACACCCACAACCAAGCTCCTGGTGATCACCAAAAGCCGAACTATCTCTATATCCTTTTCATCTCTGGTAACCGTCATTTCTACATCATAGTTGCTCAGACCAAAAATTTGAAAGGCAGTTCCTCCCCTGTCCTCTACCTGTCATCCAATCTTACAATCAATACTAACAATTTTCCCTTAAAATGAATCCAGATTTGAGCAATCTCTTGCCATCCCCTCCACTATGGCCCTGGTCCAAGACTCCAAGCCACCAAGCCACCATCTTACCTCATCTAAATTATTGCAGTAGTCTCTCTGCTTCCTCCCTCCTGCCTACATTCTCTTCTCAATAAAACAGGCAGGGGATGCCTGGGTGGCTCAGAGATTTACGCCTGCCTTCAGCCCTCGGGGTGATCCTGGGGTCCTAGGATCGAGTCCCACATCGGGCTCCCTGAATGGAGCCTGCTTCTCTCTCTATCTGTGTCTCTGCCTCTCTCTGTGTGTTTCACATGGATAAATTAATTAATTAATTAATTAATATTTTTAAAAATCAATAAAACAGGCAGAATGAGCCTGTTAAAACTTACATCTGCTCACATCACAAAAATCTGTATTTGCCTTTGCTTCTACTCAAGAGTATAAGTCACACTCTTTACAGTGCTTTATAAAGCCAACATACACTTTTTTTTTCCCCTATCACTCTGATTTCATTGCCCTTTTTTTTTTTTTTTTTTACATAACTTGACTGGCTTCAGTTTGGGAGTGTTTGTATTTCCTGATTTCTTGATTAGCTGAAATTCTAATTTATATGTGTAGGTAGTGCCCTCACTTCCTTTAGGTTTTTAGTTAAATGTCGCCTCCTCACTGTGTCTTTTTCTTATCATCCTATTTAAAATATTATCTATCCACTAGGATGCCCCATTCTCCTTCCCGGCTTTATCTTGTTTGCTACATATTTGTCATAATCTAATGAGTGCATTCTGTATTTTATTTATAGATTTTATTTTCTGTTTTTCTCCCCTAAAATATCACTGCTAAGAGGCCAGGGATTTTTGCATTTTTGTTTCCAACCACATCCCCTTCTCCTACATAGATCTTGTCACATATAAATTGCTAAAAAATTACTTGTTGAGTGAATGGCTGGGTATGACTGTGGTGGACAGACTTACTGTTACAATTCTCCATTCTCTCTGCCAGTAATAGGATTAGATTTCCATACTTTTTCCCATGTACCTTTCTGTATTCTCCCATTTTGGGGGTGAGGTGAGAAGAGTTGCCATTCCTCAACTAAGAGCTCAACCATCCAATTTGCTTCAGTCAATGGACTTATAGGAAACATAGTGTAAGTGCAGTCTTGAAAAGCACCTGAACAGTCATGCAGGCATCTCTGAACCTCTTCCATCACATGAGAACATACCCCAGGCCAGGCAGCCACACCAACTAAGATGAACAGCACTGTTCAGCTGAGCCCAGCTTACATCTAACTATTCCTAGGAAACTCTCAGATGCATGAGCTAAATAAACACATGTTGTTTAAAACTATAAGCCACTGGGCTGCCCGGGTGGCTCAGTGGTTTAGCACCGCCGTTGGTCCAGGGCGAGATCCTGGAGACCCGGGATCAAGTCCCACGTCGGGCTCCCTGAGTGGAGCCTGTTTCTCCCTCTGCCTGTGTCTCTGCCTCTGTGTGTGTGTGTGTCTCTAATGAATAAATAAATAAAATCTTGAAAAATAAGCCACTAAGATTACAGGTGTTTGTTTTATAGTAACTTAAACAATGGGCTATAAAGCATATTTTTTTAGAGGTCATAAATGGTACAGTGGCTTCCTAATGAATTAACATGCTGCATTAAATGAAAAAAATCAAAACTGAATAAGTCATCTTTTATATTTTTACATAGTTATTGGGAAGCTCATTAAATTATAGGAATGTGCTTTAGCATAGATTTCAAAATATAAGCATTCTCTTCTCCCATAAGCTGTTCATTTATTACTTGGTTCTGTTTTTAATCTTTCTTTTTAAATAGAGTTTTTTTTTCCTGTTTTACATTAATTTATTTCAAATCTTTTTTTAATAAATAGGAGTTGTGTGAATTACCAATAATAGCAATTATTATAATACAGTACTTAGTAGAATTTATATGTTGATGCAACATAAAACTTATTAATCTTATGGAGTACACATCCTAGCTTATATAACATTAAGAGGGTAAGTTCTATCATCTATTTTCTGTGTCTTCACAGCTTAGATCTTAGCTGAGTAGTGAAAGGTATAGGACTTCTGAAATGAAACTAAATATTTTACTGACCCTTAACTCATTAATTTTTGAGCTGGTTTCTATATCATGGTTGTTAAATTAGTTCCTATGATGATTCACATAATAACACATAAAGTCACTGCCTGGATATAGTAAGTTCTGAAATGAATAATAAATTGTAATATGAAGATTCTAAGTCACTTTTAGCTCTATTCATTTATCTGAAGGAGTTGCAAATTTTCCCAAAAATGCTGGCTTAAAATAACAGTTGGTGAAATGCTTCTAAAATGTTATATTACTCTCTAATTTCCACAATTAATTCATATCAATAATTACTATTCATTTATAAACATATCTCTCTGTGTGTCCATCTGTTTTTATCAGTCTCTGTTTCCCTCTCTCTCTCTGTCTACACACACACACACACACGTACACAAATTCACTTAGCAGAATATTAGTTTTTGAAATTTTCCCTTTTTGTCTCTTTTCAATTACAGCTAAGTATCCTGAATAAATCTTAGCAACATACACAGAATCATCCTTAACTGAATGTAGATCCATCATTTCACTAATTATATCAGCAGACTAGACCTGTGCAGGTTTAGAAAAAATTCAGTCAGGAATTAAAAATAAAGTTGAACCCAAAGACTACGTAGAAAAAACAGAGAAGTCAGTTGACTTTTTAAAATTTAGGAATAGAACTTATTTACTCATTAAGCTTTTTTAATTTGCTGTTTTGAACTTAGAGCTTTTATAAATTCAACTGAAGAGCTGTGAAAGAAAAGTGTAAAATCACTTTGTTTCTAAACCTTGATAAAGTTTGGACAGATCCTCTCAACTTATACTGGTCTATTTGCAGCACAGAGGTTAAATGTACTTGAGAATTTATATTATTCTTATCTGTGTGAGTACTGAGATCACATTTGTGAACTTTGGGGCAAGTAGAAATGAGACTGAATAAGTTCAGAGCTGAAGAATTGAACTGGAAATAGAATTAATCACCAAAGTATGATGACCAGAAATAAAACACAGATATCTAGATGAACCAAGTGAACTTGGCCTTGGTTCAAATTGGCAGAAGATAGAGATTCTTTGGTGGCTCAGCAGTTGAGCATCTGCCTTGAGCCCAGGGCATGATCCTGGGTTCCAGGATCAAGTCCCACATCTGGCTCCTTGAGGAGAGCCTGCTTCTCCCTCTGCCTGTGTCCCTGACTCTCTCTGTGTCGCTCATGAATAAATAAATTTAAAAATCTTAAAAAAAAACAAATTGGTAGAAGATAAATGATGTTAGGGGGTTCAAAATATCAGTGATACCCCAATTTGAAGGGTTTTTTTTCTGATTCCAAGTGATGTCTCTTTGGAGTAAGATCTCAACCCGTGGTTGAAGTTAAAGGATACATGATCGGAAATGTGTTCCACAGAATTTCAGTGTCCTACTCTGGTTCCTTGAGTTTATTATGGAAGAAATGCAGTCCTGGGGGGAAACTGGGCATTTAAGGGAAAACAAGATTTTATAAGATACAAAGGGACAAGAGCAATATGATTTGAGAAGGACAGGTTGTGAGAGAATTAACATGAGTTGGCTCATGTTCTTCATCAGAGCTTCTCTTTTAAATTCTTTTGTCAGTGCACATTTAATGGGCATCATTACTGGGCTCAATTCTAGGCGGCAATGTTGAACAACATGTCTGCCCTAAGTGTGATATCCATTGGAGGAAGATTGTCAAATAATTAGGTAATTATCATAGAATGTGACAGATACTTGTTCTTGATAATAGCAGTACCATCCGTATTATATCCCTTCTACTGTCAGGTGGAAACTCCTAAAAGACTCTTCATATCTACACCCAGAATTTACTCAGGAACAGGTTAGAATAGAGCTAATCTTGGAATGGTTTTATTTAGTAGCTTAAGTAAGTTGCTAACTGATTTAATCTTGAATGACCCCATTTATAAAATGGGTAACAGCATTAAGTCCCTGTACTTAGTGATTCTAAGTAACACTGCATTGAGAGAGATTAGTAGAGTGCCTGGCACATTTTAACTGTGCAATATTTATTAGGATTACTATTTATGATACTGTTATAACTAGTTATAACTCAACAAAACTATGGAAACAGGGGTTAGTGTATGACGGAAAATATTGTACATGAACTGTATGCAAAACCTGGAAGGTAAGAGTTAAAACCTCAAGAGGAGCTTACCATAATTCATGTGAATCTTTCACGCTGAAAAGCAAAACTAATATTCTTCATAACCTGATCACAAAAACATCAATAAGCATTTTACCATGGATTTGCATCCTTTCTAGCTTTATTTAACTCTAGATTGCATGAACTATGCAAGTTACCCCCAACCTCTTTTCCCTCATGAATAAATTCATTCCCTATTTAACTTTGCCTCACATGATACAGCGTATTACATTTTGGAAATGAGGTTCCAGAGTGTCACACAAATATAGAGCTCTAATGCTTTCTGATCACTCTAAACCCATGGTTAAAAAAATAATAATCCTAAATAGAGATAGACTGATAGTATGCTAGGAGATATTGCTGCTGCTAAGTTTAATAAAATATGATTGACATGCTTAGATTTATCATGGGAAGGATCACATTTTTATAACAATCCAAAATGACATGGAGCAAAATTTGCTGCCAGTGAGTGGAATGAGGAACACAATGCTCTGTGTTCTGAAGCAGAGCATTAGCAACCCAGCACTGGAATAGACAATGCTTGTTTGTCGCAGAGACTTCACACCTTCCTTCATGAGTGTGGCTCCCAGGACCTGTCTCTATTATCTACACTGCTTTGGCTTCCGCTCTCTTCCTGCCACTCAGGCCATTACAACATTCGCCAGGAGGACATTTGTTCTTATTCCTAAAAGCTTTCAACTTGACAATTTGATTTTCAGAAAGATGACAGAAGGTTGAAATTCCCAAAGACTGGAAAACATTTGATAGGAGTTAGTTTGGAATGGAAAGGAAAGGTATTTTCCCCTTTTTAGCATTTACGTTTACCTAAGCATTCTTCTTTTTGCCTAAAGTAAATGAGAATTTAAAAGGGAAACACACACACGTCCATAGAAGCATTATTCATAATAGCCCAAAAAAAGGGGAAAAAAACACCTAAGTTTCCATCAACGGATGAATGGTTAGATAAAACGTAGACTATCCACACACTGGGATATTATTAAGCAATAAAATAAATGAAATATTAGTACATGCTACCACCTAGGTAAACCTTGAAAACTTGCTATGTGAAATAAGCCAGCCATAAAAGACCACATATGTTATGATTCTATTTATATGAAATGTCCAAAATAAGCTGATCTATAGGGACAAGAATAGATTAATGAAGGGAATAGAAGGGAAGGGAGAAGAAATGGGTAGGAAATATCAGAAGGGAGACAGAACATGAAGACTCCTAACTCTGGGAAACGAACTAAGGGTGGTGGAAGGGGAGGAGTGCAGGGGGTGGCGGTGAATGGGTGACGGGCACTGAGGAGGGCACTTGACGGGATGAGCACTGGGTGTTATTCTGTATGTTGGCAAATTGAACACCAATAGAAAATAAATTTATTGTTTTAAAAAAAAGAATAGATTAATGATTGCCTAAGGCTGGAGGTGGGAGTGGAGTAAAAAACAAAGTGACTACTAATGAGCATGGGTACTGGGGAGTGAGGAGTAATAAATGTTCCTAAATCAGTTATGGTGATAGTAGTACAACTCTGTAACTATACTAAAACCATTGAATTATATATTTTAATTAGTTAATTATATGGTAAATGAAATATTACTCAAGGAAGCTATTATTTTAAAAAGACACTGAAAATGAGAGCTAGCTCCGTGGGTTCCTTGTGAGGGTAAACAACAGCACCTTGTTTAATGGATAGATAGCAAATGATAGAGTATTTTTGACTTCTTCCCTAACTTTTCAGGATGTTTCCATAAAGAAGTCTAAGATTAGAAAGCAGTGGTTATATTTTCTTAAGGCCCTGTAAACTTGGATTCAAGGCTTATGTTGAAATATATATATATATATATATATATATATATATATATATATATATATGCAACTAGCACATAATGGAAATTAAATTTTAATTACTTTTTCTGACTATGTTATTTGCTTGGACCATGCCCCAGTGAACCAGGTGCAAAGCAACTTTTTTTCCCCTCTCTTATGATTTTCTTAAAGTCTTAAAGGCTGGTTCCTATATTGATAAGAGTAATAATGTTTTTATTTTCCTATAGGCCATTTCTGAAAGCATGTATATAATTTTTTATGTTTTCTCCCATTTTGTTTAAATTAGATTTTTCTTTAATAAATCTATTGTAACTTTTATAATTTTACTATTTTATCTTCACATTACTTTTAAAAGTCAGTGTCTATAGTAAAGGGTTGCTCAAAATTATTCTGTAGTCTTAAATTGAAACAATCATTTTCTATAGGTAGGATGTTGCTTTTTTAAAACATGCTAAATTTGGTAAGGCTTGGTGGGAGATGAAAAGCTTTATGAGGTTACATTGGTTTGATTGCATTACCTAGTTTCTTCTTTGCTTAAAATTATTCAGTTTCATGCTCCTCATAAATTATATGTTAATGTTAAACATTTTTACATTCTAAACTGTATCTGAAGATATCAATACTATTTGGGATCAGTTACTATGAAAATTGTATTACAGATTTTTTTATGTCTATAATTAAATAATCTTATTTTTGAGGCTAGTATCAGGCTTTAGCAAGAGGAAATCATAAAATTTAATTCAGTGTTCATAAGTTGAAAGACACTAGTTGCTCAGGAACAATACTCTTACTCCTGATAATGTACCAGGAAGAAATCAAAACTGTGGACTATCGAGGACCCAGGAGGGCGGGGATGCCCTCGGGTTCCCCGGGACACTAACAGACACCTGCGCCCGGGAGACTGCGCCGAGCTCCCTAAGGGCTGCAGCGCGCACGGCGGGACCCGGAGCAGCTCGGGGGGCTCGGGGGCGGCTCCGCAGAGGGGGCTGCGGGGCAGGAGCAGCTCGGGGGGGCTCGGGCAGAGGAAGACGCTCCGTGCGGAGGGGGCTGCGCGGTTCCAGGAGCAGCTCGGGGTGCTCGGGCGGCGGCTCCGCGGAGGGGGCTGCGGGCCGGGAGCGCGAATCCACCAGCGCAGGCTCCGGAGCACAGGGCGCCGGGACACAGCCCAGGATCCGGCCTCCCCCGGGACAGGCAGAGGCCGGGAGGGCCCAGGACAGCAAGGACGCTCCTGCCCCAGCTGAGCACATCAGCGGCCCCGCCCCGGAGCCTCCAGGCCCTGCAGACGGAGTTCCTGCCGGAGCTGAATCCAGGTTTCCAGAGCTGCCCGGCCACTGGGGCTGTTCCTCCTGCGGCCTCACGGGGTAAACACCCCCCACTGAGCCCTGCACCAGGCGGGGGCACAGCAGCTCCCCCAACTGCTAACACCTGAAAATCAGCACAACAGGCCCCTCCCCCAGAACACCAGCTAGACGGACAACTTCCAGGAGAAGCCAAGGGACTTAAAGTACACAGAATCAGAAGATACTCCCAGGTGGTTCTTCTTTCTTTTTTTTTTTTTTTTGTTTGTTTTGTTTTGTTTTGTTTTGTTTTGCTTTCTGATTTGTTTCCTTCCCCCACCCCCTTTTTTTTCTCCTTTCTTTTTCTTTCTCTTTTTCTTCTCTCTTTTTTTTTTCTTTTCGTTTTTTTTTCTTCCCCTTTTTTTTTTCCTCTTTCTCTTTTCTTTCCTTCTTTCTCTCCTCTCTTTTTCTCTTTTTCCCAATACAACTTGCTTTTGGCCACTCTGCACTGAGCAAAATGACTAGAAGGAAAACCTCACCTCAAAAGAAAGAATCAGAAACAGTCCTCTCTCCCACAGAGTTACAAAATCTGGATTACAATTCAATGTCAGAAAGCCAATTCAGAAGCACTATTATACAGCTACTGGTGGCTCTAGAAAAAAGTATAAAGGACTCAAGAGACTTCATGACTGCAGAATTCAGAGCTAATCAGGCAGAAATTAAAAATCAATTGAATGAGATGCAATCCAAACTAGAAGTCCTAATGACGAGGGTTAACGAGGTGGAAGAACGAGTGAGTGACCTAGAAGACAAGTTGATGGCAAAGAGGGAAACTGAGGAAAAAAGAGACAAACAATTAAAAGACCATGAAGATAGATTAAGGGAAATAAACGACAGCCTGAGGAAGAAAAACCTACCTTTAATTGGGGTTCCCGAGGGCGCCGAAAGGGACAGAGGGCCAGAATATGTATTTGAACAAATTCTAGCTGAAAACTTTCCTAATCTGGGAAGGGAAACAGGCATTCAGATCCAGGAAATAGAGAGATCCCCCCCTAAAATCAATAAAAACCGTTCAACACCTCGACATTTAATTGTGAAGCTTGCAAATTCCAAAGATAAAGAGAAGATCCTTAAAGCAGCAAGAGACAAGAAATCCCTGACTTTTATGGGGAGGAGTATTAGGGTAACAGCAGACCTCTCCACATAGACCTGGCAGGCCAGAAAGGGCTGGCAGGATATATTCAGGATCCTAAATGAAAAGAACATGCAACCAAGAATACTTTATCCAGCAAGGCTCTCATTCAAAATGGAAGGAGAGATAAAGAGCTTCCAAGACAGGCAGGAACTGAAAGAATATGTGACCTCCAAACCAGCTCTGCAAGAAATTTTAAGGGGGACTCTTAAAATTCCCCTTTAAGAAGAAGTTCAGTGGAACACTCCACAAAAACAAGGACTGAATAGATATCATGATGACACTAAACTCATATCTGTCAATAGTAACTCTGAATGTGAACGGGCTTAATGACCCCATCAAAAGGCGCAGGGTTTCAGACTGGATAAAAAAGCAGGACCCATCTATTTGCTGTCTACAAGAGACTCATTTTAGACAGAAGGACACCTACAGCCTGAAAATAAAAGGTTGGAGAACCATTTACCATTCGAATGGTCCTCAAAAGAAAGCAGGGGTAGCCATCCTTATATCAGATAAACTAAAATTTACCCCAAAGACTGTAGTGAGAGATGAAGAGGGACACTATCTCATACTTAAAGGATCTATTCAACAAGAGGACTTAACAATCCTCAATATATATGCCCCGAATGTGGGAGCTGCCAAATATATCAATCAATTATTAACCAAAGTGAAGAAATACTTAGATAATAATACACTTATACTTGGTGACTTCAATCTAGCTCTTTCTATACTCGATAGGTCTTCTAAGCACAACATCTCCAAAGAAACGAGAGCTTTAAATGATACACTGGACCAGATGGATTTCACAGATATCTACAGAACTTTACATCCAAACTCAACTGAATACACATTCTTCTCAAGCGCACATGGAACTTTCTCCAGAATAGACCACATATTGGGTCACAAATCGGGTCTGAACCGATACCAAAAGATTGGGATTGTCCCCTGCATATTCTCAGACCATAATGCCTTGAAATTAGAACTAAATCACAACAAGAAGTTTGGAAGGACCTCAAACACGTGGAGGTTAAGGACCATCCTGCTAAAAGATAAAAGGGTCAACCAGGAAATTAAGGAAAATTATTATTTTTTTTTAATTTATTTTTGTTTATTTATGATAGTCATACAGAGAGAGAGAGAGGCAGAGACACAGGCAGAGGGAGAAGCAGGCTCCATGCACCGGGAGCCCGACGTGGGATTCGATCCCGGGTCTCCAGGATCGCGCCCTGGGCCAAAGGCAGGCGCCAAACCGCTGCGCCACCCAGGGATCCCAAAATTAAGGAAGAATTAAAAAGATTCATGGAAACTAATGAGAATGAAGATACAACCGTTCAAAATCTTTGGGATGCAGCAAAAGCAGTCCTAAGGGGGAAATACATCGCAATACAAGCATCCATTCAAAAACTGGAAAGAACTCAAATACAAAAGCTAACCTTACACATAAAGGAGCTAGAGAAAAAACAGCAAATAGATCCTACACCCAAGAGAAGAAGGGAGTTAATAAAGATTCGAGCAGAACTCAACGAAATCGAGACCAGAAGAACTGTGGAACAGATCAACAAAACCAGGAGTTGGTTCTTTGAAAGAATTAACAAGATAGATAAACCATTAGCCAGCCTTATTAAAAAGAAGAGAGAGAAGACTCAAATTAATAAAATCATGAACGAGAAAGGAGAGATCACTACCAACACCAAGGAAATACAAACGATTTTAAAAACATATTATGAACAGCTATACGCCAATAAATTAGGCAATCTAGAAGAAATGGACGCATTCCTGGAAAGCCACAAACTACCAAAACTGGAACAGGAAGAAATGGAAAACCTGAACAGGCCAATAACCAGGGAGGAAATTGAAGCAATCATCAAAAACCTCCCAAGACACAAGAGTCCAGGGCCAGATGGCTTCCCAGGGGAATTCTATCAAACGTTTAAAGAAGAAATCATACCTATTCTCCTAAAGCTGTTTGGAAAGATAGAAAGAGATGGAGTACTTCCAAATTCGTTCTATGAGGCCAGCATCACCTTAATTCCAAAACCAGACAAAGACCCCACCAAAAAGGAGAATTACAGACCAATATCCCTGATGAACATGGATGCAAAAATTCTCAACAAGATACTGGCCAATAGGATCCAACAGTACATTAAAAAAATTATTCACCATGACCAAGTAGGATTTATCCCTGGGACACAAGGCTGGTTCAACACCCATAAAACAATCAATGTGATTCATCATATCAGCAAGAGAAAAACCAAGAACCATATGATCCTCTCATTGGATGCAGAGAAAGCATTTGACAAAATACAGCATCCATTCCTGATCAAAACTCTTCAGAGTGTAGGGATAGAGGGAACATTTCTCGACATCTTAAAAGCCATCTATGAAAAGCCCACAGCAAATATCATTCTCAATGGGGAAGCACTGGGAGCCTTTCCCCTAAGATCAGGAACAAGACAGGGATGTCCACTCTCACCACTGCTGTTCAACATAGTACTGGAAGTCCTAGCCTCAGCAATCAGACAACAAAAAGACATTAAAGGCATTCAAATTGGCAAAGAAGAAGTCAAACTCTCCCTCTTCGCCGATGACATGATACTCTACATAGAAAACCCAAAAGTCTCCACCCCAAGATTGCTAGAACTCATACAGCAATTCGGTAGCGTGGCAGGATACAAAATCAATGCCCAGAAGTCAGTGGCATTTCTATACACTAACAATGAGACTGAAGAAAGAGAAATTAAGGAGTCAATCCCATTTACAATTGCACCCAAAAGCATAAGATACCTAGGAATAAACCTCACCAAAGATGTAAAGGATCTATACCCTCAAAACTATAGAACACTTCTGAAAGAAATTGAGGAAGACACAAAGAGATGGAAAAATATTCCATGCTCATGGATTGGCAGAATTAATCTTGTGAAAATGTCAATGTTACCCAGGGTAATATACACGTTTAATGCAATCCCTATCAAAATACCATGGACTTTCTTCAGAGAGTTAGAACAAATTATTTTAAGATTTGTGTGGAATCAGAAAAGACCCCGAATAGCCAGGGGAATTTTAAAAAAGAAAACCATATCTGGGGGCATCACAATGCCAGATTTCAGGTTGTACTACAAAGCTGTGGTCATCAAGACAGTGTGGTACTGGCACAAAAACAGACACATAGATCAGTGGAACAGAATAGAGAATCCAGAAGTGGACCCTGAACTTTATGGGCAACTAATATTCGATAAAGGAGGAAAGACTATCCATTGGAAGAAAGACAGTCTCTTCAATAAATGGTGCTGGGAAAATTGGACATCCACATGCAGAAGAATGAAACTAGACCACTCTCTTTCACCATACACAAAGTTAAACTCAAAATGGATGAAAGATCTAAATGTGAGACAAGATTCCATCAAAATCCTAGAGAAGAACACAGGCAACACCCTTTTTGATCTCGGCCACAGTAACTTCTTGCAAGATACATCCACGAAGGCAAAAGAAACAAAAGCAAAAATGAACTATTGGGACTTAATCAAGGTAAGAAGCTTTTGCACAGCAAAGGATACAGTCAACAAAACTCAAAGACAACCTACAGAATGGGAGAAGATATTTGCAAATGACGTATCAGATAAAGGGCTAGTTTCCAAGATCTATAAAGAACTTATTAAACTCAACACCAAAGAAACAAACAATCCAATCATGAAATGGGCAAAAGACATGAACAGAAATCTCACAGAGGAAGACATAGACATGGCCAACATGCACATGAGAAAATGCTCTGCATCACTTGCCATCAGGGAAATACAAATCAAAACCACAATGAGATACCACCTCACACCAGTGAGAATGGGGAAAATTAACAAGGCAGGAAACAACAAATGTTGGAGAGGATGCGGAGAAAAGGGAACCCTCATACACTGTTGGTGGGAATGTGAACTGGTGCAGCCACTCTGGAAAACTGTGTGGAGGTTCCTCAAAGAGTTAAAAATAGACCTGCCCTACGACCCAGCAATTGCACTGCTGGGGATTTACCCCAAAGATACAGATGCAGTGAAATGCCGGGACACCTGCACCCCGATGTTTCTAGCAGCAATGGCCACGATAGCCAAACTGTGGAAGGAGCCTCGGTGTCCAACGAAAGATGAATGGATAAAGAAGATGTGGTTTATGTATACAATGGAATATTACTCAGCTATTAGAAACGACAAATACCCACCATTTGCTTCAACGTGGATGGAACTGGAGGGTATTATGCTGAGTGAAGTAAGCCAGTCGGAGAAGGACAAACATTATATGTTCTCATTCATTTGGGGAATATAAATAATAGTGAAAGGGAATATAAGGGAAGGGGGAAAAATGTGTGGGAAATATCAGAAAGGGAGACAGAACGTAAAGACTGCTAACTCTGGGAAACGAACTAGGGGTGTTGGAAGGGGAGGAGGGCGGGGGGTGGGAGTGAATGGGTGACGGGCACTAGGGGTTATTCTGTATGTTAGTAAATTGAACACCAATAAAAAAAATAAAAAAATAAAAAAAAAAAACTGTGGACTATCTATCAGAGAGTGGGGAGGGGAAAGATGTGTAAAACACTGAAAATCTTTTAAAGTAGAATATGCAGTAAAGTCTAATTTTTTATGTTATTTTTATGTTATTTCTCAAAATAGTTCTTTGGAATCATGTAAAGTCACAACTTGTTCGAGTTGGCTCTTTAGGTGACAAGAGGATATGAAGCCAAGCATTCGTTCATTTATGACACGACTTGATTTAGGGATAGATTGTCAACATGTGCTCTTCAGTATGGTAGCCACTAGTCACTTGTGGCTATTTCATTTAAAATTAATTAATAAATTCTGTTTCTCAGTCTGAGTAGACACATTTCAAGCACTAATGGTGATTGTGTTGAACACAAGTATAAAACACGTCTGCCATTACTGGACAGCAGGCCTTGATTATCTAGACTAGTCATTTTTTTTTCTTTTGAAAATGCAATGAAATCTGATCCAAAAGAATAAATATATTAAGAATCTGCCTCCTTCAAGCAATCACCCTTAAAATAGCTTGCTAAATTGAGCTTTGGAAATTGTTGCTTAAATGTTCTTTTTCTTGAAGATTATTAGAAGTTCAACTACTTAATGTTGTAATCTAAAGATAAAGTCATAACTAAAAGAAAAAGCTCAATTTCAAATTATGACTGACATCATCCCCTAAAAACTAAAGAACTTCACAGAAGCTATTTAACTTTTGCTGAAGAGTTGATGATAATAATTTTAACAATAATAAAATTGAGAATTCAAGAACCAAATGCAAAAATAAAGTATCAAGTGTGATCACATATATCACCTCATTTAATCTTCAAATACTCATGTGTCAGGTACTACTTTTGTACTGATTTGAGAGAAAAAAAAGTCAAGTAAATTGCCAAAGATAATTCACAATTTGTAACAAACAATCCACAATTTGTACCAATTTGAATAAAGGATTGTCCTCACTTCTGTTTGATTCAGTTCAGATTTAAGTTTTGTTAGATATGGAAAAATGGATGAGTGAGCCTCCATACAAATCACAATTATAAAAATTTTATTGTGAGTAAATGTTAAGGCAGATATAACCATACACCCAACTTGTCTATGAAAAGAAGAACAAATATTTGCAAATCATCTTTGCACATTTAACTTGAAATTCTTTACTTTCCTAGAATACAAAAAAAAAAAAAAAAAGAAAGAAAGAAAAAAGAAAAAAAAAATACTTGTTACTAAAAGCAAACCTATATTACTAATGATTACCAGGAACATTATGTGAATTTTTTTCCATTGAAACTATCAGTTGCAAACCATCAGTTTCCCTGAGACTTTGCTTTTTAATATATTTGACTTGCTATCCTTTTATTTTAAGTATAAATTGAGATACATAAACCCATATTTTGACCTTTAATATACCTGGGAAGTTTTACTTGAAATTCTTGCCTGTAAAAAAATAATTAATTAATTAATTCTTGTATATAAAATGGTGGTTAGCAAAACCGTTCTACTAATCTTTCAGATTTGTTGTGGACAGGGAAAGTTGTCTCAGCATGTATGAAGATGTTATGCAAGAATCTAAAGCATTATGTTTGAACTGGTATAATTTACAATTGTTGCTTTTCTTTCCAGTTCTCTATGCTCACCTTCCCAAAATGCAATGATATAAGAAGTTGAAATAATATATCCCAAGAGTCTAATGATCACTCTTTTTCTAAACAGCCAAAATTCACCACACAGCAGCACCAAACAGATCTATGTTAGCACTCCATTCATACACATGCACACACAAACACAGACACACAGACACTTTTACATATAATTCATCCGTTGGTGTATATATAAATCTTTTTTAAAAAATATGTATGTATGTATGTATGTATTTATTTATTTATTTATTCATTCATTCATTCATTCATTCATTCATGAGAGACACAGAGAGAGACAGGCAGAGACACAGGCAGATGGAGAAGCAGGCTCCATGCAGGGAATCCGATGTAGGACTCGATTCCGGATCTCCAGGATCTCACCCTGGGCCAAAGGCAGGCGCCAAACCGCTGATCCACCCAGGGATGCCCTATATAATTCTGAAATGTTCAGCCAGCAACAAATCTAATTCTGACAGTAGCCCAATAGCTAAGAATCACTAAAAAGTTTATTATTTTCCTGAATTTTATTATACTAAGAATTTAGTATAGATTTACTTATAAAGATGGAAGTTAAGTAACGTTTAGTGCATTAAACATATCTTTTTCATTCCACAAAATAACCTCATTGGGGTCTTAAAGTTCTCAATATTTGGCTAAGCATATGTAAGTTACACAGAAAAAAGAGATTTTTATTTTCAATTGCTGACATTCTTCTAGATGATTTCAAAATAATAAGCCTTACCACAAAAGATTTTATTTCTATCTGAATATCTTAAAGACCTAATTTTTAGGTGGCTTGATGTAGTAGAAAAAGCACTGATGAAGGAGAAAGAAAACCTGAGTTTAAGTACCATTTTGGCTCTAGATTTGTTTCAGAATGACTGTTTTCTCATCTATAATTGGGGCTAGGATACCTTCCTCAAAAGGCTGTTCTGTGGTTGGAAGGAGATGAGGTTTATGAAGGAGCTCTACAAATGTAATGAATTACAATTATCATTTTCATTAATGCAATGTTTGGCAAAGGGAAATAGAAATAGCATGACTGATTAGCTTTTGAAAGGGACTCAGCACCCATATGACCTGCACTTCTTTTCTTCTTTTTTATGTTTGAAGATTCCAGAGCTCACTGTAATACCTCCTTAAACTGCCAGATATGTGGTATAATTTTCTTTCTTTTTTTAATATTTTCTTTTTTTTTAAGATTTTATTTATTCATGAAAGACACACACACACACACACACACACACACACACACACACACAGAGGCAGAGACACAAGGCAGAGGGAGAAGCAGGCTCCATGCGGGGAGCCCGATGTGGGATTTGATCCTGGGACCCCAGGATCATGCCCTGGCCGAAGGCAGGAGCTAAACCACTGAGCCACCCAGGCTGCCCTTCTTTCAAAATAATGAAAATTAACTTTTTACCACTCTCAGCAAATTGTCTTTAATTTTAATTTTAGGGCTTTTTTTTTATTCCTAATTGAGAGACATTTGTGACTTTTGAGATTCTACAGTATAATGGAAACCAAAACTGTTAATATAGTTGACTCTTCAAACCATGAACTAATTATTTAACTCATGTGTGGAAACTCTCTAATTTCGTTGTGCTATTCCACAATGACTAGCATACTAGATATTAAATAAACACCACTTAGTAACAACTCAGATACAGATTGGAGTGTAGAAAAGCACACATTTCAGTAAACAAGTTTTCTTCTTCTGAGTCTGTAAGGTAAGACTAATCCCAGAATTAAAGAAAATGGTGCAATAGATAGAAGTTTAAATTAATTTCCAGAAAGCCTGGGAAAAATGTGTAACCACAAGGGAAAACTTAAATAAATATTAATTGTATAAAACCATAATAATGATTTCCTGTGTGGTTAAAAGTAAAATAAGAATTAACACACATGACTACAGTTAGGTATAAAGAGGGGAGTTTATGGTGGTATCTGTAGTACTTCTTTAGTATATAGAGAGAGTAAAATGATTGATTACATTAATATTTTGATAAAGGAGTTTACACATTGCAATTTCTCAGATAACCAATAGAAATGGAGTAAATAAGCTCTATATTGTAAGTCGGAAGGAAATGAATTTTAAGAATGTTTAATCAACCCAAAAGATGGCAAAATGGAGAAAAAAAAAGAAATATAGAACATGTAAGACATATAAAAAGCACAATATATGATGATAGTTATCAAAAGTGTAAGAAAAATAATATTAACTGTAAACAGATTAAATTCTCTGATGAAAATATAGAGGTTATCACAAAGCAAAGTCCAGCTATATGCTGTTTTCTAGAGACAAAGATAAAGCATGCACATGTATTTTAAGTTAAAGTTACAACTTAGCCTAGCAAATTATAAAATAATTTTTGAAATTGTTTTATTAATGCTAAATGAATAATATTCATAGAATAGAACATTGTTATAAATAAAGAGGGTCACTGTATAAAGATGAATTCAAATTTATTAATAATATATTATAATTTTAAAATGTATATGCATCTGTATAGTATCCGATTATTTTTTTAATATTTTATTTACTTATTTATTTGAGAGAGAGAGAGAGAGGCAGAGTCACAGGCAGAGGGAGAAGCAGGCTCCATTCAGGAAGCCTGATGTGGGACTTGATCTCGGGTCTCCAGGATCATACCCTGGGCTGCAGGCAGCGCTAAACCGCTGTGCTACCGGGGCTGCCCCAGTATCTGATTATTTTTAAAGAAAATTAAATATATTTTTAAATTGACAAAGTGCATTCATATTGAGTAATTTTTCATGTTTATTTCCATAATTGACAGAACAAGCAATGAATATAACTGTAAATCTATAATTGACTAAGGATAAGAAATCTACTCAAAATACAGATTTCAACAGCATAACTAACAAATAATCTTACCACACACACACACACACACACACAGAATGCGTCCAATTCTGTTGTTAAGATTAACGAGCTAATAGATTTAGTATACTTGGTAAACATTTTAGAAAATAGTTTACATAAAATAAATCCTATCTATCATTGTTACGGTTTTAAATCACTTATATGAACTGTTCCTACTTCTCCAAATTTTTGTCTTCCCAGTTCATCTCTTGATTTAAATATTCAAGTAGATTTTTATAAAGCTTATAGTTTCCTGCAATCACATTCAGTTTCATGCTCCTCTGATTTTGTCATTTCAGATTCCTCTCCCTGGAATATCCTAGGTTATTCCTACTCTGGTGCATATTTATTATGATTTAGCTTTATGAAAATAGCTTATCATTTTTCTTTCCCTTTTTTTTAAGATTTTATTTTTATTTATTCATGAGAGACACAGAGAGAGAGAGAGAGAGAGAGAGGCCAAGACACAGGCAGAGGGAGAAGCCGGCTCCATGCAGGGAGTCCGACGTGGGACTCGATCCTGGGTCTCCAGGATCAGGCCCTGGGCTGAAGGCGGCGCTAAACTGCTGAGCCACCCAGGTTGCCCTTTTTTTCCTTTTAACAGCATGCTGTCTACCAATGCAAGTGACTTGTAGAAATGCCTTTCCAATATCTAATTTACTTGAGAACTCTGACTGTTGCTTCAATAGTAATAGTTTCTTAGAGTTGTTGCTTAATTGCATAAAACTATTTTTTTTAAATTTGCTTTTCGTTCTGTGCTGAATTTCTATCTTTAGTACCCATCCTGCTCCCAAATTTAGAAACCTTTGTTAATTCACACACATGAAATATAATTTCTGTTCCTACATTCTTCCTTCCCCTCATCTCCAAACTCATCCTTCTCTTTCAACCAAACACCTATGATTATATTAGTCATATATTAATCATCCATTCTTCTATCTTTCTTCCTAGAGCTTAACAAGTTATATTTCTTCCAAGAATCAAACAACTCCCCCATATTATGCCTCCTACTTGAGGTTAGCTCTGATTATTTGGAAGATTAGCCGAACTAACTGCATTCTGCTTTCTTATAAACATAGTGAAGAATGCAGGTATCCATTCTTGCCAAATATGTGAAACTGTGTTTAGCGATTATTTTTAACATGAATAAATTACATGACTTAGGTTGCAAATGCATAGGGAAAAAAAATCAAGCATGCTTTAAAGGTTCCTTTAAATATTATTTACTACATATTAAATCATTCAGCAGTGTTGATGGATCTTATGTGCCAACTGTTTCTTCAGTCATAATGGCTTCTGTTTTCTCAAGAAAGCTAATGCTAGACAATCCCTAGTCTCTGCAGCTTATATTATTATTCTTACCCTGCTTACTTTCTATCCTTGTTATGTCATTAATTTTAAACAAGGTGAAGGTGAGACATCCATGCAGTTGAAGATATTACAAAGGTATCTTTGAGTCTGTAAAGATAGAAGAAACACTCATTTTGATCTATCAATGATAATTACTCCTCTTAGCGAAAGCACATTGGAATAGTTGGGAACATTTTATTATTATCCTTAAGTAGGAAATTATACTCTTTGAAATGCCAGGTTTTAAATATTTCATTTTAGAAAGAATGCCAGCTCCTATGTCCTTGTTAACATTAGAACAGGGGAAATCAATAGCTCCTATCAGGGCAATATGTCACCTGAGAAAGGTTATCTTTACTATGAAACTGTGCCAAATGTATTAACTAATTTTCTTATGATTCCAGACCAAAAACATAATTAGGTTCATCAGCCTATGGAAGTTGGTATGGTTTAAATTTATTTATGCTTAGATGGAAGTTGGGAGGACTACACGTTGCATTGATTTTGCTGATATATAAATACAACAGTGGCTCCATTTGTTTACATATTCACGTTTAAACCTCTTTTTCCCTTGACTTCTCCATCACAGCAAAGATGAACTATGCCCACCCACTTGTTCAAACCAAAGACACAAGGGTTTCCTTTAATTTTTCGTTTCCCCCCTCCTACCAAATTCAATCCACTAGTAAGTTGTTAATTCTATCTCCTCCTGATACACACTGTATTTCGAAGTTCCTTTCCATGTTCATGGCAGGCTACTATCATCTCCCACCTCATGCAGAGTCTTCACTGCTCTTCCTTAGCTTTCCCTTGCCTTCATCTAATAGTTAACTTTATATATAAATAAGTCACCAGACGCTTCAGACTACTGTCTTCTAATGGTTTCTTAATGCACTTAAGATATAATTAAAAACTCCTTATCGAAGCCAACAAAAGCCTTAATATGGCGTAGGTCTTGCCCCCCAATTGACTACATTCTGTCAACCTTTCAACAACAATCAGGCCAGTGACACTGGTGTTCCTTCAGTTTCTTGGACCTGTACATACAACCCATTCTCATTTTTGCCCTTCTTATTCCACCACACGAGAACGCTTTTCTCCCAGATATTCCCTTTGCTGTCTTTTTTCCAAATGTTAATACTTCAGAGAATTCTTTTCTGGCTACTTTTCTAAAGTAATTTCATAACACACACACACAAAACCATTTCTTTACTGTGTCATCCTGTTTCATTTTACATGTGACTATCTGAAATCAGTATCCTCTGTTTATTGTGGACATCTCTTCCACTAGAAATCTTGTCTCATGCACTACTTTGTCTGGAAGCTATGGATGATATCTTGCAGGTAGCAAAAGAACATCAAACACCCCTTTAACAAATGAAATCCAGTATTTTTAAAAGCTTATTTATTTATTCATTCATTCATTCATTCATTCATTCATTCGAGACACTGAGAGAGAGGCAGAGACACAGGCAGAGGGAAAAGCAGGCTCCTTGCATGGAGCCGGATGTGGGACTTGATCCCAGGACCCCGAGATCATGCCCTAAGCTGAAGGCAGGCGCTCAACCACTGAGCCACCCAGGTGTCCCAAAATCCAGTATTTTTGATAGAGGTTATAATTTAAATTGATCTTCAATAGGACACATAGATACTACATAAAAACTATGGTTCTGAAAATTCTGAACAATGTGAAATCTCACTTTATACATCCCCAAAATGGAAGTCTATAAAAATGTGACTTTCTTATTATAGGGATAATAGACCCTGGCATATTACTGCTGCCTTGAAACTTTGATTCCATTTCTGTTACGTGGTAAAGAAAATAATCGTACAACATGGAGCATAGAGTTTATTAGATTGGAAAGTTGTTAATAAGCCTAAAACCTACAAGTGGCAGGAAGCCTAATTATGTAGAACATGGTGAAAACAGATGCTGACTAACATATAATAGATTGTGTAAACTGTCACAATTCACTGCAGCTGAGAGAATCTGAATGACAAGACTTGGCTCTTTTGGAAGCCTGGCACATGATGACAAACAGGATTGCAGGATGCCTCTCTTAGGGGTGCAGTATGAGTGATTACAGTCCAAAAGTTCTGGTTCCCAGTTGTTCTTGCTGCTAACGCTGAGTTCTTATGACACTAAAACTGCTCAGTGTTGCAGAGGAAGAGCCAAAATTGCCAAAAGGAATCATATATTTTCTAGCAAATACTGTGAAAATAAAATTAAAAAAAGAAAAAATGAGAAAAAAACATGTAGAACAAAACTTGACATTTCATGATCACCTGAACTCGAAAGAGACTCAACTCAGTTTTTATTGATGTATAATTGATACAAAACATGCACACATTTAATATACAGTTGGCCCTTAAACAATATGGGTTTGAACTGCATGGGTCAACTATATATTGCTTTTTAAAATAAATACAGTATGGTAAATATATTTTCCTTATTCTTTTCTTTCTTTTTTTTTTAAGATTTTATTTATTTATTTATTCATGAGAGACGAGGGAGAGAGAAGCAGAGACACAGGCAGAGGGAGAAGTAGGCACCATGCAGGGAGCCCAACGTGGGACTCGAACCTGGGTCCCCAGGATCAGGCCCTGGGCCGAAGGTGGTGCTAAGCTGCTGAGCCACCTGGTCTGCCCCTATTCTTTTCTTATTATATTTTCTTTTCTGTAGCTTACTTTATTGTAAGTATACTACATATGACATTCAAAATATGTATTAATCAACTGTTAAAATATTGGTAAGGCTTCAGGTCTAAAATAGACTATTATGTTTAAATTTGGGAGAAGTCAAAAGTTATACATGGATTTTTGGCTGCATGGGGAGTCTGCACCCTAACTTCTGCATTTTTCAAAGGTGAACTGTATACATCTTTTTTTTTTTTGAACTGTATACATCTTGATGAGTTTAGACATATGCAAACACCAATAATACCATTACCACAATCCTTCTAAAATTTCTTTGTGTTCCTTTGTGTGTATGGTGTCAAGAACACTTAACATGAGATATAACCTTTATCATTTTTTAATATTTTTAAAGATTTTCTTTATTTATTCATGAGACACACACACATAGAGAGAGAGAGAGAGAGAGAGAGAGAGGCAGAGACACCGACAGAGGGAGAAGCAGGCTCCATGCAAGGAGCCCAATGTGGGACTCGATCCCAGGTCTCCAGGATCATGCCCTGGACTGAAGGTGGCGCTAAACCATTGAGTGACCCAGGGATCCTGAGATATAACCTTTATTTTTTTTTTTTCAGCTTGATGCAGATCTTATTGGTATAACATATAAATACAGATGCACAACATAATGACTAATAGAGGGATACATTGCCGAATGATGACCATCATAAGGGTAGTTAACATCCATTCCCCTACATTATTACCCTTCCTATCTTAGTGATAATGCTTAAGATTAACTCTCTTAACTACTTTCAAATATATAATACAGTATTATTGGGGCACCTGGGTGGCTCAGTCAGTTAAGCCTCTGCCTTCAGCTCAGGTCATGATCCCAGGATCCTAGGATCAAGCCCCATATTTGGCTCTGCTCAGTGGTGAGCCTGCTTCTCCCTCTCTCTCTGAAGCTCTCCCTGCTTGTGCTCTCTTTCTCACTGTCAAATAAATAAAATCTTTCTTAAAAGTAAAAAAAAAATTCAGTATTATTAATTATAGTCATCTTACTATATAGTACATCCTTAGAATTCATTCATTTTATAGCTGAAAATTTGTGTCCTTTGACCACCATTCCCAATTTCTCCCAGGCCCCATCCCTGGCAACCACCATTCTGTTCTAGTTCTATGAGTTCAGTTTTATAGATTCCACATATAAGTGACAAAAGTGTATTTATCTTTCCATGTCTGACTTATTTTACTTACCATAATATCCTCAAGGTCCATCTGTGTTGTTGCAAAAAGGCAGAATTTTCTTCTTTTTATGACTGAATAATATTCATATATATTATAATATTTTTGTTATACACTCATCCTATAATGAACCCTTAGGTTGTTTCCATGCCTTGGCTATTATAAATAATGCTGCCATGAACTTAGGGGAGCAGATATCTCTCAAACATAATGATTTGATTTCCTCTGGATATGTACCTAGAAGTGGGATTGCTGGATCATATGATGGTTCTATTTTTAATTTTGTTGAAGAACTTCCATACTGTTTTCCATGGTAGCTGAACTAATTTCCCTTTTCACTAACATTGCACAAGACTCTAGACACAGATCAAAGTGCACCATGTTATATTGTTAACTATACATGCTATGTGGTACAGCGGATCTCTAGAACTTATTTATCTTGTGCAACAGTAACTTTGCATCCACTAAGCAACAATTTCCCATTTCTGGTTGTCCTCAGCCCCTACCAACCACTGTTCGATTCACTGCTTCTACGAGGAGTTTGACTGTTTTAGAGACCTCAAATGAGTGCAACTTTGCAGTATTTGTCCTTTTGTGACTAGGTTATTTAACTTACCAAAATGGAATATCTTCAAGGTTCATACATATCATAAATGGCAGGATTTCCTTTTCTTAAAGGCTGAATAATAATAATACATTGTATGTCTATTACCACATTTTCTTTATCCATTCATCTGTTAATTGACATTTGAATTATTGTCATACTTTAGCTTTTGTGAAAATTGCTGCAATGAACAGACATCTCTTTCAGCACCAAACTTCAGTTCTTTCAGATATATATCCAGAAACAGGATTATTGGATCAATAGTAGTTTTACTGTTAACTTTTTGAGGGAACTCCATGATGTTTTCCATACTGGCTGCAGCATTATACATCCATTCTACACTCCCATCAACAGTACTTAAGGATTTCCTCTTTTCCATATCCATGCCAATAGTTCTTGTCTTTTTTTAATAATAGTCATCCTAATGGGTGTGAGTTGATATATCAGTGTGGTTTTTCTTTATGTTTCACTGATGCTTATTGATGTTGACCATCTTTTCATAAACCTGGTGTCCATTAGTATGTCTTTGGAGAAAGGTCTACTTAAGTCCTATGTCCATCAAATCAGTTTTAAGTCAAGCTAGAATTAGCCTCAGTTACCCAGTCCTCTTTGTTCTCCCCTATTCCCAATATGCCACATTCTGATTTCTTTGAAAGAAACTTAATTTTAAAAATTTAGTTACAAAATGCTGAAAATAAGTTATATGATCCATATATAATTGGCTTGTCATATATTACCCTAGTACTATAATTATACTATATACTATATTTTACTATAATACAGTATAATTGTATAATACAGATTTTAAAATGTCCTCTTATGTTCAAATTTGCATATAGTAAAATAAGCTAAGCAGAATGTAAAGTCACTAGAATGTAAGTTCCATCAGTATGGATATATTGATTGCCAAGACCAAACATTTCTTTTCTTCTTTCTCCTTCTCTGCTCATCCCTCCATCTTGGTGTGAGTAGATGTTATAAAGTTGTATTTTTTGGGGAATCCCTGGGTGGCTCAGCGGTTTAGCGCCTGCCTTTGGCCCAGGGCGCGATTCTGGAGTCCCAGGATCGAGTCCCGCGTCAGGCTCCCAGCATGGAGCCAGCTTCTCCCTCCTCCTGTGTCTCTGCCTCTCTCTCTCTCTATGTCTGTCATAAATAAATAAATAAATAAATAAATCTTTTAAAAAAAAAAAAAGTTGTATTTTTTGTAAAATCAATGAAAGCTCAGAGAAGTGATTACATTCTGGTGTTGGGGAGCTGGAGGGTAATTAGATATTAATCAGCAATTTTGGTATTTATGGAAGTTGGAGCAGCAAGATATACGTATAACTGTTTGACTACTGTGAAGCTGTTGAGGGGAAATAACACTAAACCCCAAGGGTTGAAAATCATCTTCTTGTGTGGAATTTAAGCAAATTAGGAAGGAAAAGAACATACCACAGGGAGTTATTTGCATATTCCCTTGAAGCCTGTACAACAGTGAGGGAATGGACAGTACATATCTAGTGATCTGCATTACTGAAGGATACCTCCATCAGCATTTTTAAAACTGGAAATTACAGAATGTAAGCCAAGCTAGCTTATTCAAAGAGAAAGTATTGATTCATTATATGAGACAGTCTAGGGTTAATCTAATGTCAGGAAAGGCAGACTCCAAGACCATTGATTATATTTTCTCTATCTTAGTTTCTTCATCTGCAAAATAGAAAAAAATAGCATTTATTTCATAGGCTGGTTATAAAAATTAAGTGAGTTGTCATACGTAATGTAAAGATACTTTTTTAAATCTACAGAATAATTTGGGTATGCACTGGTTTTCTTTCAGGAGAGACTATACTAATGAGGAAATGAAACATTTCAATGAAACTAAAATATAAAGACTTCAACACAATTAAAAAGGACCACTTTGAATGAAAAAGTCAATAAAACATTTAATAATTATGTTGTCTTCCTGAGATAGGAACCTCCTCCTTTGGGAATTGTGTTAAGAGGAATTCTAGGTCAATTTAATTTTTCAACCTGAAACACATTAAAGCATTTCATTTTAAGTTGTGCCCCACTGTTTAATATTCACAATCATTGGTATTTACAAATATGTAAATATGTGAGCAAAGAATGTGAATGAAACAGATGAGCAGGACGTATTTTCTAAAACTCTTAACAGCAATATCTCACATGGCATGTTCAACAAACAACAACCAAATAACACAAGCAGTAAGTCCGACAAATGTTAAAGCCTATGCTCAAGTCACAAGCTAAGACTCAGTCAAGAGTAAAATCCCTTAAATTTTAGGCTTCCTTGTCCCAAACACGTCACATCCCCTCTTTTACACTGATTACCCACTACCCCCCTTCCTTTTCATTTTAAGGAGAGTGGTTTCTGCCTGACCAAATTGGATTCCCCACATGTGGATTAATTCCGATCCCCTCCCAGTCTCATAAAACATGTTCAACCTTTCTTCTCTCTCCCTTTGTCATGTTCCTATAAATTCTCCTTCTCTATGTGCCTTTCTGCCTCCTGCTAATCATTGTATTAATTAATTATTAACTTTCCCATATTAAAAAACTATCCCTTCACCCTGCCTATATTGTGATCACGTCCTTTGTCTCTGTAACTTGACAAATTTCAGTACTTCACAAGACAGCTCATACTCAGTAGCTCCCAGTATCTCATTCCTCTTCCTTCACTACAGGTGGATTTCCATGTTCTCCACTTCAGCCTGGACAATTTGCCTAGTAACTAGCCTTATGTATTTTTTTTATGGATTTTTAATTTTACTTCCAGTAAAATTCATAGAGATTGTCATATTAATTCCAGGTGTACAATATATTGATTCAGCAATTCTATACATTACTCAATTATCTAGCCTTAGTTTTGCTATTTACAAAGAGAAATGTCACACATTTAGGGTTATTGTGAAGAGTTAGTGAAATAACATAAATGAATTTTTTATGTACAATGCCTGGCATTTTAGAAGCAAGATAATAAATCTTCCTTAATTAATAATAATGGCATATTTAATGAATAAATTTAAAGTTATTCCTGTGAAATTTTACCAATAGAATGTAAGTAGAAACCTATGCATGAGAAATTGATAAGGCATGAAGGTGAGCATAGTTTCAGGAGTGAGTATTTATTTCCTGGTGGAAGTAGTATTTATTTCCTGGTGGAGACTTTGTTATTTCAGTAGACTGACACTTTATGAATCTCTTAGAACATCTAACTGCAGCAGAGACTAGTACCTGCCTATTAAGGATTCATGGTTCCTTATTTTTTCATACACATGCTCCTGAGAGCATCTACCCAGGCTGAGGCTGCATTTAGTACACTTAGGGGATGGCTTTGAACTGACATTTCCCCCAAACATTCTGAGCTAATGTGTGTGTGTGTGTGTGTGTGTGTGTGTGTGCATTTCCTGCCCTGGCATAATTAAGACGTAGGTAAGCTTCCCTTCACCTTTCCTCTCCCTTTTCGTTGTTGCCTAGAAACTCTCTGTTGAAAATAGCAGAGCCCAATTATGGGAGGTGCCTGGATTCTCGAATGATGAGGAACATCATCTGGCATATGCCAACATCTGGGAGTTGTGTGAAGGTGAGATAAATTCCTAGTGCATTAAATCTACAGAGATTTTTGGATGTGGCTGAGTTACAATAACTAATACATCTTCTGACCTTTTTGTGAGAGCATCCACGTTTTCATGAATTCGAGTACAGCAAAGTTTCTCTCTAAGGCAGTAAACATGACATTGATATCTCTATCTCAGTTGACCAATATAACATAGAACCAAGAGCTCTTAGATAAATTATTGAATTATTCTTTAACACTATATACCAATATTATCTATACAGTCTTAGATATTTGGACAGTTAAATGGAGCAATCTTGATTTCTTTTAACGCTATTTTCTAGGAGATACTGAACCCATATTTTGTCTAAACAAGGCCACTGTTAAGTAGCAGAGATTGAGTGTTACTTTCAAAAGAACAAATGTGCTTCTTACAGCAGGAAATTGAAATGGTAGAAATATGTTAGTTCACTGAAAACTCATCCAAATTGCCAAGGAGTGCAGTGAATGTAAAGCAGCGGACCATATAGTGGTTCATTAGCTTCTGTTTTCTCCAGTAAATTCCTATTGGTTATAGAAAGATGCCATAAATCCCATTTAAAAATAATGAGAAAATTGCAAATGTATATCATTTTCAAAATAAACAAATGTAAAATATAAGTTATATGTATTTCGTAGACTTACTGAGCTTTTATGCTTAGTTATGCAATCAGATAAAGAAAAAAATTGTTTTTTTCTGAAGTTGGGAGAATGGCATAGGACTCCTGGTCCCATATGTCATGTTATTTGTTTCTTTATTTTAATGTAGAAAAGTTATTCATGTAATTGAATTTTGTCAAATTAATTTGGTGCCTCATATTTACTGGGTGATTTCTCTTTTGAAAAACAATGAAGAGGGCAGCCCAGGTGGCTCAGCGGTTTAGTACCACCTTCAACCCAGGGTGGACACCAGGGTCCTGGGATCGAGTCCCACATCAGGCTCCCTTCATGGAGCCTGCTTCTCCTTCTGCCTGTGTCTCTGTCTCTCTCTCTCTCCTGTGTTTCTCATGAATAAATAAATAAAATCTTAAAAAAAAAAAAAACAATGAAGAGTTTTATGCTTGCTTCAGAGTAATGGGTTTTCCACAAAGTACTTTCTAGAATGGAAAGAAACAAATAGATGAGAACCAAATAAACCTCATTTTATCCATAATGCTTTTGTTCACAGACCCTCTGCTCCTAAGAAAAGGATCTCCCCTATATTCCATCTGGGTAATGCATTTCATGTGTTCTTTTCACCACCATTTTTGAGTTTTCGTCTATATTCTCATCATGTGGCAATTACCTCATTGTTTGTTAATTTTGATTTTTTCATGAATGGCAAATTTTAACAGTGACTTTAAATATATATGGTTGCTTTTCATATATCAAAGATAGACATGTCTGGAAATCATATAAAATTATTAGGTTATCAGGACACAATATTAATAGGTGATATTTTGAAAAAGCTCACATATCTATACAAATAAAAATGTTACCAAGCAGGAAATAGAGGGATCATTTTGCTACAGTTTATATAATTATATGACTTGCCATTGTGAAAATATAAAAAATAAACCAGGCCGAAATCATATAAGGTAGAATCGAAAAAATAAAATGATGAAACCAACAGCTATCATATTTATCAGATATTTATCAGAAAGCTGATATATATCTAATCATGTATTTAGAGAACTTTAAAAAAATAAATATGCAATATTTTTTATGGAAAGCATTGCTACATTTAAAATCCAAATCTAATGCTAAACAGAAAGTGAAAATTTAAATTTGATTTGCTTTTATGAAACTTGAGTATTTCAAAACTCATTAACACATCTATCCCTTTTTTTGGCCTGAAAGTATGCTGTATGTTTTGTGTTCATTAATTTCTCAAGCACTTTGACTGATCAATTGATTGATGCATGTATTGAGGTTTTGCTACATTAAAGTTACAGTGTAATTTTAGATCTAGCCTTCAGTTTAGAGAAAATACAGAAAGAAAGAAAAGTCAAACAACATCTTCAGAACCAATGAGACAGAAAATATGGGGCATTCTACAAAACAGTTAATATGGTCCCTGAACAAATCAATGTAAATTTTTAAAATAGGAACTGTTCTAGAGTGGGACCAAAAAATAATTTTGAGTATCCTGATTGAGGAATGTTGGAAAAGAAAAGAAAAGCTTTACAGAAGACACTTGATACATAATTTGCGACATTTAAACATTTCAATTCTGCAACAGAAGCCATTAAAGAATTATTGCTAATATTCTCCATTGTGGTAACATTATTTTATTTAGGTGAAATAACATTCTTTTTTTTCAAAGACACATACTGAAGGGCTTAGGAAAGAAGTGCTGTGTCCACAATTTCCTTTGAAGTGGCTCAGCAAAATACACACACATACACATGTGCACAATATACATATGATGGCAAGATATGCCATATTGTTGAATGTAGATGGTGGAAATGTGAATAAATATCATATTATTTATGATACTTTTAAAATTTTTTTATAAAAGCAAGAAAAATTATAAAGTCACTGCTTATGAGTTGAAACTAGAATGTTGAAAATGGGAAAAACTCTCCGTCAAGTAACTCACAGAGCACATGCCAAACTTATGCTTAACATACTTGCAACAGCCATTATTAACATTTTAAGATAAGTTCTGAGATTCTACACTAGTAAAAAATTGTACCTGAACTTTTCAAGATGCCTCCTTCCACATTGCCCAATGGTGAGCCAATCCACGTGACTGTCATTGGGCTCTCTCTCTAAGGGTCAGGAGCAACCCAGACCCTTAAATTTTTAATGATTTTGTTTCCATTTTCATTCATAATTCTAGATAAAATTATCAGAAGACATAGCTTTATGAATTTTTTTTTACAATACAAGCCTTGTATCTCTTAAGTCTCCCTTAATTTGGGATATCTTATCAGTATTTTCATCAGCTTCATCTTGGTCTATTGATCCCTAGATGCATGCTACAACAGGGATATTCTTACTGTAAAGTATTTTAGTGTACAGAAACATGAATGCAAATGGAAGCATTCTTTTCCCTCCAAGTTACTATTTATACACTCTCTGAAGAGAGTCATGCCTCTATGTAATTAGGTAAGTTTCTACACAGGGCAAGTGTTGGAAGCAAGACTGAAGCAGGATATTGAAAATCCTTCGTAAAGATGTAGAATCAAAACTGAATGTGAACCAAAATATCATTATGAAATCTCTCATGAAAATATTTAAATATAATTAATCAATATAGATATTATATGTAAATGTAAACATAATTAAAAGTACAACTTTATTGGTTAATGATCAGGACTGGATATTATTAGTCTTATGTGCTTATGATAAAAATGGTGATAAACAAATGCAAAATTATGTAATCTTGGAATACATGTAACAAATGTAATGTGATAAATGGAAGAGTAAATAAAATCCATCTTAAAATAGCCAAACAATTATGCCACTCATAGTCATGGATAAATTCCAAGATTCAATTTGTTTTTCTTTGCAATATTTCAAAGCTTGACTGTAATCAAATAGCTAATTGATTTTAAGGACTTTTTTCCTTTAGTGTTCACACCAGTATATCAATATTAAATTATTCAATTAGTATTTCAAAAATACTTGGCTCATGCAGAATATATAGGAAGGAGAGTGTGAGCTTAATCCATTTTCGATTAGAAGATTTTGTTGGAAAAGTGTCATTTGTTTTCAGTCACATTTTCATAATGGAAATTGGTTCCTGTCCCTAATCTGACTTAATGGAAAGGAAGATCAAGTTCTTGACATATCTGATAGGATATCAACACAATTTGCTGGAACACTTGCCACTTGATGATGAAACTGTCAGAACTGTACTAATGAGAAAGGGATGCTTTGATTAGATGCCTTGTTGAATGTTAATTATGCAGTTAGGAAAATAGAGAGTTTATATGCTGACATGAAATTCCTAGTAGAATAAAATGGATTCATAAAGGGCCAGCAAGTCAAGCTAAAGCAAAGTCCATTTATCTCATATATTGGCCAAATAAATATCTTCAGTATGACCTTAAGAACTCATATAATTTGCTAGTATCGATAGACCCCATCCCTCCAGATTCCCAGCTTTAATGCTTGGGAGGGTAAGTTTTAGTAATGTTGGCTGCATAGTCTAAGAGGACCAGTTGCAAGTTAGCGTGGGGTCAGAGATAAACAATTAAGGTGAAATATCTACCAACTATGGTACATAAGAAATCCATAAAGTGCTATGATAAGTTTTAACACACAAATATATGTTAGCTACCTTCAAATACTTGAAACTCTCTCATGTAGAAGAGAGACCAGGCTTATTCATTGTTGGGGTAAATTTACAAACATGACTTGTACCACAGATGCAGCTGTTCAACAATGGAAAGAATAGAAGAGATTCTAAAAGAATCAAATCTTGACATTTGCAATGATGTGGCTGGAACTAGAGGGTATCATGCTAAGCGAAATAAGTAAGTCAGAGAAAGACAAATACCATATGATTTAACTCATATGTGGAATTTAAGAAGCAAAACTGGGGAACATAGGGGAAGGGGAGGAAAAATAAGACAAAACCAGAGAGAGAGAGAGACAAACCATAGAAAACTTTTAACCATAGAGAATAATCTAAAGGTTGCTGTAGGAGAGGTAGATGTGGGGTGGGGTAAGTGGGTGATGGGCATTAAGGAGGGCACTTGATGTAATGAGCATGGAGTCTTACATGCAACTGATGAATCACTAGATTCTACACTGAAATTAATAATACACTATATGTTAACAAACTTGAACTTAAATAACACCCCCCAAAATGAGGCTCAAAATATTAATTTATTTTTGAAATTACAAAAGAAAAAGAGAGAGAGAGATTCTATGTTAGGACAGTCTCCCCTAAGTTAAATCTGATTCCTTTGAATTTGATTTTCCATGATTTGCTGCAATTAATAATCATGTTTCTATAAATTACAGTAATATTGACATATGCTATTAAAGTACATTTGAAGTAACTTAGTCAACTGTTAGCTTCAAGGGACTATTATATAATTACCAGAAATTTTGTATTTGGTTTCATCCAAAAATTTCTCTTTGACCCATTAAAATAATTTTATCTATTAAGAACTAATCCTACTGGTTGTGGTACAATAAAGTGGGAGGTGATAACAAGGCCATTTTTTATTTTATAATCATTCCAGAAGGACAATAAGATTGTATCTGTTGAAAGACAGAGGCAATTTTCTAGTTAATTTAATTTGTAAGCCACTTTTACTTGACATTTCAGGTAACTTGGGAAAAAGCTATTTTATTTTCAATTTTAATTGTAGAAACATGAAGTCACTTGAATACTGCACCTTTACTTTGTTGCCGAAGCTTTAATCAACTTGGATAATTTGATAATATTGTGTCTACATAGAGAGATTTTTGCATGCATGCCCATGAATGTTTTATTCTTGTTACTCTTGGTAATGTCTGAAATCTGAAGGACTATGTAATAATCCCCATATAATATCTACATGTACACCTAATGCAGCAGTTCCATTTACGTATTCCACAAACAGTAATTATTTTCATAGAATGCACTTAATTAACTCCATCCCACTGCAGAAATCTCATCTAGAGGAGATGATGAAACTCAGTTAATTGCAATCTGAGAGAGTATGTGCCTTAAACAGGTGCAACCTCCTACATCTATTTTGTGACTCTGTTTATGAATAAACATAAATTTTAGGATATCATGTTTAGTCTCGTTCTATCCTGTTCTATACACAAATGATAATTTATGGGTGTTTTCATCCAAGACTTTGGTTATTGGCATCAGGCTATTATTAGAAAAATAGGCAAAATTAAATCATGTAACATAACCTACAAGAGGTATTTATAGGTCTTTTAATTTAAGCAAATTCCCTATCAGTGCCTGTTTTTAACTTAGAATGAAAGAAATCAAATCAGTCTACTCTAAAGTCATGGCTGGCGAATTGTTATAGCTTAATACATTTGGCAAATGTTTCTAAATTCCTTGCAGTATAGGACATTGGAAGAAATTGAAATCATTCTTCCATAGGGAGTTGGAAGCATTTTAAATGCTTTTCAACATCTATAAAACTCTATAACTTATCAATTTTATAGTGTGTTCAATATTTTGACCTTACAAAGTATGCCTTCTAGAGCAGAGCATATCATCAACAACTTTATTTAATTTTGTGTATAAGTGGAAAAAAAAGAAAGAAATGATACATAATATATTTTGTAATGTGAATAAATAGTTTAGTTACTGGCCCTGGAACAGTCTCAGAAATTACAGTATGATTAGGATCCTCCATATGCAATTTAAAAAATTAGCAAACACCCAAAGCAAAGGGAAAACGATTTAAAACAAAAGCAAAGCAAACCAACACACACACACAAACACAGAATTATAAATAACTATAACAAAGTCCAAGAAAATCTTGATATTCCCATAGAGATAAGTTAGAATATTTTTAAAATTTCAAACTATTTTCTAAGCATTTGTTTTGATGATGTGGCTTTGTTGGCTCTATGGCCTGTATTAGCCTATATGGTATAAAGGATTCTAAAATAGCACCCACAATTCCTTGTCCTCTGCTCTCCATGTACACCAATATGATGGATTTTATTTCTATGATTAAATTATAAGACACAGTTAAAGAAGATTATCCACGTGGGCTTAACTTCATCAAAAGTCTCTTAGTAAGCAGGGTTTCGGGATCCCTGGGTGGCGCAGCGGTTTGGCGCCTGCCTTTGGCCCAGGGCGCGATCCTGGAGACCCGGGATCGAATCCCACATCAGGCTCCCGGTGCATGGGGCCTGCTTCTCCCTCTGCCTGTGTCTCTGCCTCTCTCTCTCTCTCTGTGACTATCATAAATAAATTAAAAAAAAAAAAAAAAAAAAAAAAAAAAAAAAAGCAGGGTTTCTTCCCCTAACCTTAATGCCAAACCTAAAACTAACCCTGTGGAGAAGTCTCTGAAATGCAGGATACCAAGCACGTACTCTCACCCTGAGCCTAATCCTAACCATAACCTTGGCCATAACCCTAACCCTAATCCTAACCCTAGATCTGAGAAGAAAAGAAGATGTGGTACGGAATATTACTCAGACATAAAAAAAAAAAAAAAAAAAGATTGAAATCCTGATGTTTGCAATGACATGGATAGTGCTAGAGAGTAAGTATTCTATGAAGCAAGAGAAGCTAGTCAGAGAGACAAATGCCATGTTTTCACTCATATGGAATTTATTAAACAAAACAAGTGAGGAAAGGGGGTTAAAAAAAGAGTGAAGCAAGCCAAGAAACAGACTCTTAACTACAGAGAACACATATGATGGTCACAGGGGGGAGGTCGGGGGTGGGGTGGGGCAGATAGGAGATGGGGAATAAGGAATGCACTTGAGAGGAGCAGAGGTGTTCTATGGAAGTGTGAAATCACTACATTGTACACCTGAAAATGATATTACACTATATGTCAACTAACTGGAATTTAAATAAAAACTTAAGAAAAAAGAAGAAGCAGGGAATTTTCTCTGGCAGGTAGAAGCAAAATAAGAAGTTGGAGATTCAATGCATGAGAGTTCCATATGCTATTGCTGTTTGATGTCAGGGGGTCATATAGCAATATAAGGAGCATTTTCCCCAGAGCCTCCAGATGAGAAGTCAAAATGGCCAACACCTTGATTTGAGCCTGAGACCCTAAGCACTGAACCCAGGCAAGCCCACTAGACCTCTGACCCACAGAGTGTGAGCTAAAATACAGAGCTATTTTTTAAAGACACTAAGTTTGTGCCAGCCAAAAAAATGATAGCTATAAAAATCACAGAAAAAAAGCAATCACAGCTGATATTACCAAACCACAGAGTGTCTGCTACTATAGGCCCAAGCATTAGTTTTCTAACTTACTTTATTAGCATTATTCACTTTTGAGATGAAAATCTGGCATGGACTGTTAATACACATCATAAATACACATGTATCACTATACCTGAATTGAGACAAGTTTGCCTGGATTAAGGCAGGTTCTGTTCAATATGAACTTAACACAAATATTTCACTACTAATCCGTGCCAAGTCCTATGTTATTCTTTATTCTCAATACTTGGTACTCTGTACAATATTCTCCAAAATTCAGGTAATACATGTTATGAGAAATAACAAGCAATGTGATAAAGAATAATTAGCATTCCACTTGCATGAGGAATCTAAAATACCAAACAAATGAACAAACAAGCAAACAAAAAGCAGAATCAGACCTATAAATACAGAACACACTGGTGGTGGCCACAGGAAAGAGGGGCAGGGGGATGCGCAAAATTGATGAAGGGGAGTGGGAGATACGGGCTTCCAGTTATAGAGTGAGTAAGTCATGGGAATAAAAGGCTCACTGTAGGGAATAAAGTGAGAGGTGTTATAATAATGTTGTATGGTGACAGATGGCAGCTACCCCTCTGGTGAGCAAAAGTAACATGCTGAGTTGTTGAATCTCTGCGTTGTACACCTGAAACTAATGTAACATCGTGTGACACCTATACTCAAATAAATTTAAAAAGAGAGAGAGAGAGAGAGAAAGCAGCATTTAGAGGGACCACTTTCGATGGAATGATCAAGGAAAGCCTGGGAGAGAAAGTAATATTCAAGCTAGAATCTAAGTATTGACATGAAGTAACCAGGCAAATCTAGGGGTAGCACATTCCAGGAAATCTTTTGTCCTTCACCGAAAGATAGCTCACTACAAATCCTTATCCCATAAAATATCTTCAAAAACCACTGGTTCAAGACAAGAAATAATTACAGTTAATAGTTACAAAATAAATGTTTTTCTCCAGAACCAAACACAATTGAGGTCACCGAATGATTCATCATTGACTAGTACATTGTCCTCACGGGCCCATGCATGCCATCACTCTCTCAAGGTTCTCACTGGTTCAGCTGGAAAGGAGTGTCCAGGACGATTCACAACTGGGAGTGTGGTCCTGGTCAGCATGTACTCAATAGAGTATGGACAAATAGGGTCACACCAAAAGATTCTAAATTGGGTAATACAGACAAAATGGCAGCTCTGAGAAGATTAACGCTGAAAGGAGGACTCTCTTACTGAATGCACCGTGAAAATATTTTTTTCCCATGCCCCCTATTCCACTTGAGAAGAAGTAAATCATGCTTATCATTGTGAGATTTACTGTGATTTCATCAGGTTTTGAGTAAAAAGGCTGGACACTTGTCCTACTCACTTAGCTCCTTCATTCTAGGTAGGATTCACACCATCCTAAAGGGGAAACTTTTATCCCTGGAGCAAATTCCCTATTATATTATCCTAGTGGGTAAAGCAAGCTAAGAGAATTTCCCCTTTGACTTTCCTTTACAGAGTTTGCTCTCTGTGGCTCTTTGTGTAAATGCATATTGAATAGTTTTTATCACAGCTATTGATTGATACAGCTGACCCCTTACCCCACATGCCTGTGCATGTTTCCAAGGCAAAGGCAGTATCAGTTGGGTTTGTACCAGGATCCAGGGTAGCAGTGTAACAACACATGCTTGTTAAATGAAGAAACCCAATTGGTGCTGTAATGCTATTAGCTGATGACGGCCCCTTATGTGTTCCTTTCATGACAATGGGGATGGGCATAGACTCGGCCTTTAATACAAGTGTGGAGGCTGAATGAAGATAATGTGGACAAATATGAATCTTCTGGGGTTTTTTTTCCTATCAAGTTTGCTTAAAAAATATAGATAAATATTTCTTTCTATATGTTTAAGTAGGGAAGGATGATATAGGGAATTATGAGCAAGCCAGAAATAGGAATTGCAAGAACTGGGTATGTGTATGTGACACATACATACGCTACAGACACACAGTTACCTGTGCATGGCCATGTGAGAATGAACATCTCTGTGTCTTTTGGTAACAAGAAGTACTGGATTTCGTTTCTAATCCCAAAGTATGTACATGGAGCTGCATTTACTCTTGTTCATAATGGAGCCTGTTTTAACTAACTTTCACTTGGAGCTGGAGAGGAGAAGGAGGAGCAATTCAGAAATCGGGAACTATTTCAAATATATAGAACCAGATGTGTTGAGAAATATGAGAAAGTGGTCGAGGATTGTCTTATTTTTAGGCAGTGCAGGGCAGATCTCAGGTGTCCTTCCTGGGAAACAGAAAAGAGATGCTGACTGCTGTCTAAAGAGCAGAGTATTTCGTAAACTCCGCAATGTCGGCTATTAAAGCACTTATTTTCCACATAAATAAGGCATCGTGCATTTCTTTCTTGTTTCTCATTTTTGTTTGAAATATCTCTGATTTCCACTGTTTGCCACATGTTAGCCTCTCAAAACCGCAGTGCTTGAAATTCCCTCAAAGGGAATTTCTGGCAGAATGATCCACTAATACTAATGCCGAGGGAAAAGTAATGCTTGTGTCAAAGCTATAGAGCAGAATACAATTAAGTGAGACAGCCTGTATATTATAAAATGAGAAATAGATTTTTTCATTATTTTAAACCTTCTCTATTTCAAAGCAGGATTTATTAGCCATTGTTTTATTTTCTGTGAGGTCTACAGACTGCCATGGATCAATGAGAAAACAGACATCAGCCTCGGCATCATCAATTTCACCTACATGTTGTTATTGTAAAATTCCCATCGATAATAGATTGTTTTAATTAAGGACAAAAAATCAGGGCATCGCGTGTAATTTGTACACACTTGAATTTTTCTCTTGGAAGTTTTTTTTTTTTTTTTTAGATCATCCAAAACAATACGTGTAGATACTAGAAAATGTGGAACATACAGAAAAGGGTGACGAGACACAGAGTATCCAAGAGTTGACACACAAACTTGGACAAGAAATATGCCATCTCTTGATGCATTGGCTCCACAACTCAGCACACTAACTAAAAACTTAACCTGTCCCCTAGGGTCACACTATAGTTTTGGTAGATCTTTCCTGAAGCGAGATGGGGAGTGGTTCTGGAAAATTGTAATCTGTCCACACAAGTTACCACTGAGGCTTTCATTGTCCCATGAGAAGAGTCCATTAGGCCAGCACTTTGGTGCTGATTCTCCACACTCATTGAACAAGGTGACTTTTTATAGGGCTGTTTCCGGTCCTTTCTTACTGAGCCTGGCCACTCTTTCCAAGATCCTCACCTATCATCGAAAGGCAGCCAGCTAACCAGTCTTGTCCCCACCCGCCCCCATTCTCTCTTGATGTTTCAGCTTTTCAACTGTCATCTTCAAGTTGGAAGGAAGATTCTTTCTTCTCTCTTCTTCGGTAAACCCACTTCACATGTCTTTGTGTAAAGTATTCTCCCCAGACCTCCTAGAGTCTTTTATTTTATCCTGAGTTCTACATGAATATTTTTGCCTGCGTCTTCTGGAGTATTGATTCTTCGGGGTGATTGCTCTCCCTTTCTTTCCTGGCTCCATTTCCCAGGAAGTTAACATTTTAGTACAAGCATAATGTACAATAGTTGCAGATAGAGCTTTGATCTGTGTTACATTAAGTAAGGATTTTATTTGGGGACTGTAATATGGGCTGGTTCTCAAGCTTCCTGTTGGAAACTCTTCATCCTTGGAGTCATTTTCTTCTCTCAAACTCTGGGACACACGGACATCTCTGCTTATATTTGGCTATGAGAGAGTGATGAGTGGAGGGCAGTTGTTATATCCCTGTTCAGTTTCCTTCAGGTAGGTGACAATTTCCTATTTTCACCCATTTCATGGCTTTCCACTATCACATGCTAAAAAACACCATGGTGCCAGCAAAGTTTAGGCTTTTGTGGAACCTGAGGTATTTCTCTCTTTGGCCTATTGCCGCATCCTAAACATCCAACTTCTGTGTCATCTGCACTGGTACTTGTGTGTTCTCTCTATGAAACTGTCATAAAGGCTCAATTTTCAATATAAGAAATATGTTAGCAATTATCACTCTTGTTATGAAAATAATAGCCACCAATGGGAAAACATGATAAACACTTTGATATCCCAGTATTTATGTATATTACATAACTCAGGTAAAAATTATAAATTTATGTGTAATTTTGTATTTATTTTATGACAATAGTGTAACAGCGGGTGCAAAACAAAACAAAAGATTAGCTAGCAAAGCATTTTTTAAAAATAAATAATTCTCAATTTTTTAAAAAAATAGAGTTTCAGATTTTTTTTTTCTTGAAAAAGGAATTGGCAGCATTTGATCTGAATTTGAGTCTTGGAATTCTTGATAATAATGTAGGGATAGCGGTCCCTTCTTGTTGGAGCATGTCATGATTTCCCTAATTTAGCACATCCCCCATGGGTGATTTTCATTCATTTACTTTATCTGCCTGTCCCATAGAGTTATTTGGGATTCCTGTTACTCACAGTTTTCTATAAAATTAAATGTCCTTCATGAAAATAACACATAATGTATTATAATGTCCTACATCATTCCCTATTTATATATATATATATAAAGCAGTGGTTTTTGGTGTGGGTTGGAGGTCTTTGCTTTGCCAGGAGACATCTGACAATGTTTGGAGACATTGTTGCCCATGCAACTGTTGGGGTTGGTGGATGATTATATTAGAACCTTAAGGATTGAAGCCAGGGCTGCTGCAAAACATCCCATGAAGTATGGGAGACCCCACAACGAGGGATAATCCAACTCAAACAATTGTACCATTGAAAAATCCTAAACATAAAAAAGAAAATCCTAAACATAAATATTGTACATATAATGATCAAACATTTTAAAGTACTAAAGTAGATTTATACAAAGATCAAAGGATATGGGCAGACTTTATGTCATTGATGGCCACTGTCAAATTTCTCTCAAGACTTTTCCCATAGACACTGCTTTAAATTCATATTTATTTATTTAATTAAAAAACTCATGAATAAATACAAAATAGAGTGTAATAGAATTGGAGAAAGAATAAAATCTCAGGTACATAATCTTGCCTTGATGTATTTCTGAGCATAAGAATGTCTTTGAAGTACAAACTTTTCCTGTACCTTCTTTACAATGTTGAGGACACACTTCAAGTTCAATAAATATTTAATCACGATAATGGGACATTTTGAGGCTGCCTGCTAGAAAAACATTATAGTAAGCAGTTCAGTGTTAATTAGCATTCATGGGCATTAACAATGCCTGGGGACTACACATAAGCTGAGAAGTTATGACATATTTTAAAAAGTAATTTCAAAATAATATTAAAGACTCCCCTTTCCGTTAGCTTTTTTTCTCCTATTTAAAAAAATATTTTATTTTTTTTCCCCAAATAATGAAGTTCTGAATGTTCTGAAATGAGATTCAGGAATTAAAATTATCAGAGATAAAATTTCAAAAATATGCACTTTACATAGCTAAGGAAATTGAGGGTTAGAGAGAGACATTTCAGCTTGACTTATTACTTTGCCAAAACCCTGATGTGGACTCAAATGAATATAAATTAAATTCAAATGGGGTGAGGTGTGGCCCAGCGTAGGAGACATTGAATGAAGCAACAGCCAGGGACAAGGAGTCAGAGCCAGAGCAAAGTGAGGATGGTGTTGGGAAGGGGATGGTCAGGGACACTGCATGGCATGCTAAAGCTCAAAAAGGTTACAGGGGAGGGATCTTGGGGACAGGGGTTGGTTTAGAAAGGCATCCATATAAGTGGGGAATAGTGGTGGTGGTGGCCTGGTTACATGTGTCGTAGCTGAGGTGGAGCGAGGTGGGTATTGTGCAGGAGGGCAGTGGTTCGTTCTATCAGGTCTGGGCACCCATATCTGTGGAGTCATAGTGGCAGCAGCAGCCCAGCATAGTGAGTCATTGTGTGGAGTCATTGTGTGAAATACTAGAGCATGTACAGGGATAGAGGGCTCACCTGTGGTGAAGGGAATGGCAGATGGTCAGAAGACCGCAGATTGTTCACATATAGGCAGATTAAATAAGAAAATATGCTAAGGATAATAGAAGCAGAATTTCTGACTGTCATGGAAGGAATTTGCAAATATGTGAAGGGAGAAAAGTGCAACAAATCCTCTATGAAAGATTGAAATAGAAAGTATTAGTGTAGCTCAAAAGTTTCAGTATATATAGATAGATATTAAAATTAATTCAGATGCGTGCATGTGATGCAGGTTGACCGAGAGAGTCTTAGAGCAGCAATACCTCAGGAGCTGTGAGCAAACCTATCACCCAGATCTCAGTTTCCAATTTTGTTTCTCCTCCAAAAGTAATGAAACTATTGGTAAATTACAGAGCTGGTGTACAAAATAAACAAGATGATGTTTGAGCAGCTGAGTCATGCCTAAGAGGAAGTGAGTACTGAGAGAATAATGGCATAGTGAAGAGTTATTCACTGGTCTAGCTGAAGACAATCTAAGATACTATTAATTAATAATAGTGACGAATTGTAAAGCATTGAATAAAATAGGAATACATGTGTCCATTCTGATAAAAACACATAAACAAGGGGAGGAGGTGGGGGGGGCAAATGGGCGGTGGACATTTAGAAGGGCACGTGATGTGATGAGTGCTGGGTATTGTGTAAGACTGAGGAATCGCTGACTTTCACCTCTGAAACTAATAACATATTATATGTTAATTGAGTTTAAATAGAATTTAAAAATACATGAACAAATTAAACAAATAAATGAGAAAACATAGAGAAGAAAGTTTTTCCTTAGGGTGAAATGCCATCTAATAAAAGTGAAAAAATGATCAATTTACAATCAAAATGGACAGGTGTCAAAGTAATAATTCAGCCAAGTACCATCAGTAGATGCTAAAATAAGAGAAGTGGGATAAGATATTGGATGTTTACATAATGACAAAATACTTCCCCACAAAATACTTATTAATTACAAAAGTGAGAAAAATAATATTTCCAAGGAGAAACACTAAAAGGGTTTTTTATTCAAGTAATAACATTTAATATGGGAAAAAAAAGCTGTTGAAATTTGAGACAAATCAAAATCATACCACGTGATAACATACAATGATACCAACTTGAATATCATCATGGAAAAACATTAAACCAAATGTAAGGATGTTTCACAAAATAACTGGTCTATAATTTTAAAAATAAGTCCTGAAAATCAAGGAAGATTAAGGTATTCCAGATTGAAATAGACCAAAAGGATATGACGGCTACATGTGACACATTTTGGAATAGATTGTTTTGCTATAATAGAGATTATTAAGAGAATAGGAAAACTGAAATAATTCTGTGAATTGTTTGATATCACTTTAGTTTCCACTTTACACGAATGGTGTATTATAGAGGATACTTACATTCAAATAGTTACATGGCAACTTACATTCAAATAGTTTATGACAAATAATTATTATTCTTGCAACTTTTGGTAGGTTTCAAATTATTTAAAAATACATATTTTCTTTATGAATAAAATTTAAATTTCTTGAAGTGTATCATGCTAAGAAATGTAGCTGACAGAAATAATGCTTATCTTTCACTTAGTAATATGCATTTAAGGTTACTCCATGTCTTTTCATGGCTTGATAGTTCATTTCTTTTTAGGGATGAGTGATATTCTGTTGTTTTGGATGTACCACAGTTTATTTATCCATTCACCTACTGCAGGACATCTTGGTTGGTTCCAAGTTGGGGCCATTAGGCATAAAGCTTCTGTGAACATCCACGTGCAGATTTTTGTGTGGATGTAACTTTTCAACCCCTTTGGGGAAATACCAAGGTATGCAAATGTTGGATCATATGGTAAGAGTATGTTTAGTTTTGTAAAAACACTTCCAAGGTGACTGTACCATTTTGCATCCCCACTAGCAAGGAATGAGAATTCCTGCTGCTTCACATCCTTGTCAACACTTGGTAGTCTCAGTTTCCTGTATTTTAGACAATCAAATGGGTATGTGGCAATATCCTATTGTATTTCTTATTTTGAAAAACACATTAGTAGGCACTTAAAGCACCATGAAGGGATGTGCAATGTTTTCCAAGGAAAAACAAAATAAAACCAGATCAAAAGTGATTAAATGTAAATGCTAAAATGTATAACAGTAAAGCGAGATACTATATGCTAGTTACAGACTTTCAGAAATACTAACCAAAAAAAATAAATTAAATTATTTAATAACAGAGGAATAAACTAGAGAATTTGAACACAAATGTATTTGTTTTAATCATGTGGAAAAGCAGGATGAACTCCTACCCAAAATTTGGTACAGATATTGAGAATAATTGCTAAGGAATGAAAAGCAGCAACTGTCCACTGAGCTCCATCCTGTATGATGGTGGTAATGCCTTCCGGGACACTCTTGTTGACTCACTTGATCAGAAGGGGCTCGCAGTGGGCCAAGAGGTTTGAAAGAAGGCTGAGCTTCTTCAGGATCGTGGCAGCTGACAGTAGAATAAGGACAAAAGTGACCTTCCCCTCCTGCAAGTGGGAGGGCCTAGCTGTATCAGAGGGCCTAGCTTTGAGTCTATCCCACAGCAAGAGGGTTTTAGCGGCCTTGCTGAGTCTGTAGGGTACTGCTTTCATGACCTAAGCAGGGCAATAAGCAGCAGAGTATGGAGTATCACAGGTTCAGGGCTTGTGATAGTCTGTTTTCAAGAGAACCCAGTTTTGTGATTAACAATTGCTGCTTTAATGGTGTGTAGCCCAGGGATGAGGAGGGCCCTTTCTTGCATCAGAAATTTATGGACAACTTCTAGATACCATGAATGATCCAGAGATTCCTGGAGACATGAGAAGATGTTACTAAAACACTTTCAGAACAGTAGTCTCTGTGGCCATTGATGTGCTGCCTATTGTATTGTAATTTGGATTTCTGGAGACTTTTGTTGGAGGAAGACCCATTCAGAGTGGCTCAAATCGCCAGTAACAGTGCAAACAAGCTTAGCTCAAATTTGTAAATGAGGAATTTGTTGCCTTGTAAGTCAGAAAGAGTGGTGGTGTTAAAGAAAGTCAACAGCTGTTTCTTGGCATTGTCAAGGAGGGAAGAGCCCTCAGTTTACCCACAATTTAACTGAGGTGGAAGGGTGTTGCATGATGTGTGGGGCAATGGCTTACCCCCCCCCCTTTTTTTTTAGCTCCTTGTCAATAAGTTTATGTTCTGAAGGAGCAATGTCAAATGAATAAAGACACCTTGGTCTTCAGAGGATATCACCAATGTAATGTCATAACTATGCTCCCAGAGAAAGTTGAATTGCAGGTAAGATCTTTCCTACAAACACTGTGTGCGAGACTGCTGAGGTACCTATAAGTAGACAGGTGAAGGCTGTCTTATATCCCTTTGGAGATGAAGGCAAACTGGCTAAGAGGTTTTTGAAAAAGGTATGAAATAGAACACATTAGCCAAATCTGTAAGGGAAAATATGTATTGATTTCAGAATGGAGTCAGTAATTTCAAAATATTCTGTAAGGAGACCTTAATGGGTAGAGCTATAGCATTAAGTTGGCTAAAACGCATGAACTGACAACCTTCAAGTTCTCAGTTAATACGGGGGTTCAAATTGCAGTTATAAGTTGGAATTTCACTAAATTTCTCTGTGGTCAAACATTTTATTACTGCTTTCATAGATTTTAAGTTTAACATTAAAAGTATTTTTTTTTTTTACCCTAGGCATATTCAAAAAGCTAAAGCATTAATTTGATTCTCTTTTTAACTTGCACACTTGAAATTTGGTTTTGGTGCCAAGCCTAATAACACCACACACATACCAAGACAATATTAAAAGGTTTATTACTTACATAATTGAGGGTTTCTGGGGAGAATAAGGCATCTTTCCAAAGATGTTCCAAAACTGACTGGGAAGAGCAGTCATAGAAGACTGGCTTGGTGCTGTTACTGTGTTATGAGGATTCTCACACCAGCAGGTACTTGCTGTTTGAATCTCTTCCCAATGCCAAAGTCTTTCTTACCAGGTGCCTAGATGTGGGACAGAATGATAAGAAAGAGGAATGAGGCTCAAAGCTTCCGGTAGCCAGATACCAAAAAATGGAATCCATCTCCTTAGGATAGTATAGTGAATTTCTATTTAAAACCATAGTTCACAATTTTTGTTGTGAATTCATCAAACTCATCAAATATAATGAGTTAATTGTCACATGATAGAAAAAGGCAATGCTCTCTGAACCATCTGGAATGACTTCTGATTCTGTGGATAAGATGTGGTGTTTGAGATTTTTCCCAAAGGGCAAATTCAGTGAGCATTTTACAAAAATACCAGTCAATATATCTAGGCAGGAGTTTGGATGCAATTGTTGCCCTCAGGTACCTATAGCCTAGAAAAAGAGACAGAACAGAACAGAACAAAACAAAACAAAACAAAACAAAAAAACAAAGCTGTCCCAACAGAAAGAGACATAACAAAGTCTCGTATACTTACTATATAAGCAGAGAAGAGAGAATTCTGTACCAGCAAACATGGTCAAAACGTGCTTGATAGGGAAGGAAACATCTAGGATGTAACTTTCATGAGTAGAAGCCTTTAAGCCAAGATGCCTACATTTGGTAGAGGCTACATTATATATAAATAGTCCTTCATTCTCTATATGAAAGAAGGAAGGGGATAATAAAATATTGGTCAGACACATAGTGCAAACTCTGTTCTCAGTGATCTCTTTTGTCTCTTTTCTCTGAAATTCTCCTGTAGTATAGCCAGCCATGAAAAATGGTACTTTTAAATCTTCTGACTCGAATTTCCACAGATAATATAATTGCTCTGTTGAATTCTATTTATGTGAAAAACCACAATATCAAGTCATTCTATATACTCTTCGTAATATAAGAAGAGTGTTTAATTTTCCTGTATTTGCATACTAGGTGTACTAAATTTAATATAGTTTAAGATTTCATGTTTTAAAAGTTTTTATTTATTTATTTGAGAAAAGAGGGAGAGCACAAGTGGTGGGACAGGGCAAAGGGAGAGGGAGAAGTAGATGCCTTGCTAAGTGGGGAGTCCAATGTGGGGCTCGGTCCTAGGACCCCAAGATCATGACCTGAGCTGGAGGCAGAGCCACTCAGGGGCCCTAGTATGATTTAAGATTTTAAAAAAATGTTCCACATATGTGTCTATGCACAAGAGTTATAACATTTAACTAAAGAAAAAGATTTATTTGATTCATAAACAACCAAACATTTCATAAAGCCATTAATGATGTTGGATTTTTGTGATGTTTTTGCTTATATTTCCTTATAGGGGACACATGGTAGGATTTTAATCTAAATTATGAGCTACCTCTGTTAATTCCTACCAAGCTATTGAGAAAAGGGCTCTCAGTGTCAGAATTTTATCAACTGTCTTCCTACATACTTAATTACTTTACTAATAAGCAATAATAATAGCAGGTGTAGAAAGTAATCCAAAGACATTTATCGCTTTTTATGTACTGAACAATATCCTACAAAGTGAAAATGAGTTGGAGTACAAGACAGTGATGGTCCCCTTTCCTCATGGAGCTTCTATAAATACAAAACCAAAAAAGAATACAAGGAAAAAAAAGTAAAAGTTATGTTTTGTTATAAATCAGACTTAAATCAGCACTTTAGTTTTCTAACTAAAACTAAAATTGTTTTGGGGCTTTTCAAATTTTTAGTGGTATACTTGAAATTTATGAAAGAAATAAAACTTTCAGTTGCAGAAAACTTAATTGAAGGGTAGATTATTTCTAATCCAAAAAGAAAAATTTTTTACAACTACTAATTCGGTTACTTATAAGTAAACCACTTATTCCTCATTAAAATTTTTCGGAGCAAAATTTTTCTCCCTCTTATCGCCTAAACATATTTTGCAGATTAAGTTCTTGTACTTTTGAATGAAACCAGGAAAGGGAGTCAAGGTAGAAATGTGTACTTGTTATCTATGGCTTCATAAAAAAGCAACACCCCAACATTTATTAGCTTAAAACAACAAACCATTATCATCTCACAGTTTTTGTGGGTTTGGAATCCAGTTGTTCCTCACTGAATGTTTCTTACTTAATTCTCTCATTAAATTATGGTCAATTTGTTGGCTGGGATATTAGTCATCTCAAGACTTAACTGGTGATAAAAAAAAAAAAAAAAAAAAAATGCTCCCGGGCTCCTTCACATGACTGTTGGCAAACATCAGAAGATCTGCTTCAAACTCATTAACTTCACGTTTCCATGGATTGCCTCACAACATGGAGCTAGTCTCCTGCAGAGCTAGTGATCCAGGAAAGAACACGATGAGCATGGCCAAAAAGGAAGTCACAGTCCTTTTATAGCCTAACCTCAGAAGTAGCATACTATCACATCTCCCATATGCTATTCATTAGAAGCAAGTTAGTAAGTCCTACCTGTGTTCAAGGGGAGGGAATTACATATGCACATAAATACAAGGAAGTGGAGATCATTCAGGATTAATTATAGACTACCTACTGCAGTCTCACACCCAATAATGCATGTACAGCCCTGTGTATGCAACATACACTCACCCCCTAAGTTCCTCAAAGTCTCATACTATTACCACTCAAAACCTAGAATGCGAACTTCCACATCAGGGTTAGGTAAGGATTAGACTCAGCTATTGTTCTTTAAGCACAGCTCCTCACATGTAAACTCACTTGAAACATAGATCTGGGATAATAAATAGGCAACCATTTACTTCATATGCACCTAATCTCCACTGGCCAGATAGCATAGGAAAACTGCTATAGACATTCCTGTTCCAAGGGGGGAGGGAAGCTATTTTAAGGACACCTGGGGCTTGTTTTAATGAGCTATGATGCGACACTCAGATATGGAAATGAGGGTCATGAAGAAAATAGTTTATACTCACAGTTCCCTAAAAACAAGAGGCACAATATACCTTACCAAAGGGCAGTAGAGTTAATCAAGAGGCAGAGGGGTCAAAGGGATTGGTGTGCTAAAGTCTGTTTTGTGGTTTCTGTGGGAATAAAGAGGTGAGGTAGGGCGTGTAGACTTAGTGGCTAAATTAAAGAATTTTAGCAGATTTTGAGTTGTATGGGCTCCCTAGTTGTATGGGAACTGGCCTTGGGTGATTAGGGCAAAGGGATAGTCGCCCAAAGCGTAAGAGGCCTATAATCAAAGCGCTTGGTGTGTGAGTTCTGGATTGCTTCCTTTACAATTGAAAAGCACAATCAGGGGCAAGTTGTTTATTATCTTTTGGACTTGCCAAACCCTGAGGGACAGTCCTCCAGGCTCAGCAAGGCCCTAGATGTCCAATCATCAGAATATAGAAAATAAAAAGACACGTGAATAGTGAGATACAGTGGGGTCACTGATCCATAGCAGTTCTGAAATCCAGTCTGTCAATCATGGGAACTCTCTTGGTTAGTTAACAATGACTGAGAACGACACCTCATGGCTCGTGGCTTTCCTTTCTTTGGTCTTTGTTTTTATCTCGGAATCAGCTTTCCTTTTTCATACGAAGTATGTTTGCAGCCCAGCAAATTTGTCAGCCTCAATTCTCCCAGTGGTATTCTGGGATCAAAGGCCTCTTCTCAGTTGTTATCACCTCCATGCTCCTTATTCAAAACAGGTGATGTTTCTGCCTTAGACAAAGCCATACCCATATATCTCTGGGAGAGAAGCACTGATCTATTAGGGGATCCTCCTGAGAGTCCGGGAACAATGTCCTTATGCTTTCTAATTCTCAGCTGTTTGACAAGAGGATCCTGGGGCATACCTTTAATCTTTTTGAAGCGCCTTTGGTGTGACTGAATATACAAAGACACCACCTTTGATCTTTCTGAAGTATTATAAAACGTTTACAGTAATATCCTTGGCTTCATCTTTTGACCAAGTTTTCCTGGCAGTGGACTGGATTTTATGTCTGCTTAAAAGCTATTTCTTAATTTTAGTGTTGCTGGCCATCTGGAAAGGTTGAGAATTTATAAAACCATCAAATCTTGGCTCCTTCTTGTTTAATTGTCTTTATTCCCATTTATCTATTTCTTCTTGCGTTTTACTATGGCAGCTAAAAGAAACATGGTGGCACCTTCAATACTTTGCTTAGGAATCTCCTTAGCTAAATCACTCCCATTGGGTATATTCTCTACTTTCCACATAACTGCAGGCAATACTGTTGCTAAATTTCTGCCTTTATATAACAATTGCCTACTCTTTGCTTTCTTTAGAACCTTTACATTCAGCATCGCTAAAGTGCAGGATTCTACTAGAAATCTCCCTAATTCACTTTTAGCTTTGTCTAACAAGTTAACTGAAATCCTCTCCACATCTTTCTACTTCCTAGTCCCAAAGTTTTTTTCACATTTTAAGATATTTGTTATAGTGACACCCCTCTCCTGGATCCAAGATGTATCCGTTATCTATTTCTGTAAATAACAAATTACAACCATATTTACTGGCTTAAAACGGCAAAGCTTTATTATCTCACAGTTTCTGTGGTTAAGAATCTGGGTGAAGGTTTCAGAATGTCTGTGACTCAAGCTTTTTTGCTGTGGTCAAAAGCAAGCTGTTGGCTGAGGTACACTCACCTCGATTCACAACTGAGGCTGAAAGCTCTGTCTCTAGTTCTCCCATTAGGCTATTGGCAGTCTTCAGAAGATCTGTTTCCAAACGCATTCATGTGGACCTTGACACAGGGCTGCCTCGTGACATGACAGCGAGCTTCCCCAAAAGAATCAGAGAGAAACAAAGTGTTCAAGAAGAAAGCCAGTAACTTTTCAGAACTGAATATCAGCAGAGGCATCCAGTCATTTCTCCCCTGGCCTATTTATCAGATATGACTAAAAAAGTGCAGGCAAAGAAGGGCTTTCCAAATATACATGAACCCTACCTAGAAAGTAGGCATCACTGAGCATCACCATAAAGGTTCCCAACCAATGCAAATCTTGCTAAGGATATATGTGCAGATCTAGACCCTGTCCTGAACTAATTCAACCAATCTATTTGTGTGACTGTTTTTGGAATTTCTGCAGATCTTGGAGAACTGTCGCTCAGAATGGACATTGATGTATTCATCGATATGAGTATGTGAGGTCGTTGTTTCTCCAATGACTCTCCAATGAAAAAGAGGTGGTTAAGTCCAAAGGAAAGATTAAGATTTGCTGCTGCTCTTACCACGTTAATTGGTGTTAAAAGCAGTATTCGAATAACGAATGTGATAGCTCAGGCTTCACTAAAATGATAGAGCATGTAGGACAAGTGAATATCCTATTGCTGACTCTCTGCAGAGAATCATCTTTATTATCTGTTTATCAAAAAGAGATAATAAGCAGTAATCCCTTCCTTACCCAGGATTTTGCTTCCCACAGTTTTAGTTACCAGAAGCCAAGCGCAGTCCAGAAGCAGATGATCCTCCTTCTAACAAATCGTCAGAGGGTCAAGACTGGCCAAATGCTACATCACAACACCCATGTCATTCTCCTCACTTCATCTCATGACACGGGCATTTTATCACCTCGCATCATCACAAGAAGAGTCAGTATAGTGCAGTAAGATATCTAGAGAGAGAGACCACATTCACATAACTTTTTTACCATATATTGTTGTAATTTTTCTATTTTATTATTGCTATTGTTAACCTCTCACTGTGCCTAATTTATAAAATGCACTTTGTCATAGGTATTGTATTCATAGAGAAAAAAAGAAAACATAATATGTATAAAATTCAAGTACTACCTATGGTTTCAGGCATCCACTAGGAGTTCTTGGAACATAACCCTGTGGATAAGATCAAGAGGTAGGGACTCTATACACCCATTTAATATGGGAAAGAGGGAAGTAAACCCTGCAGGACATTCAGATGGGCAATTGCCAAATAGGTGGGTCACACTGGGGCTTTGGGAGACAAAACAATAGAAGCAAGATTTCCTGACTACTATAACAATTTTTGCACAAAAGTATAAGCACATCAGTTAAGAATTAGTTTCACTGGAACCTATGAAGATATACAAAAGTAATGGTTTCTGCTCTCAAATATGTTCTGATGTTTGGTACACTTCAGATGATTTTTCAAACCACAACCATGATCATATGAACATGGCACACTATGCATAATATACTTTTGAATACTCCTAACACAGATTTTTGAGAGTTGGTGTGGAATTTTGGTAAAAGCAGTATTGTTTTAATGACAAGTCAGATAATGGTTTAAATTACATTGTCATTAAATAATGACATTATTAAATTACATTATATACATTAAATTACCTTATTACATTAAATAATGAATATTGATGTCTATCTTATAGGATGTTTTTGATGATTATAGGCGAAAATAATATTAAAGTCCCAAATAGTGCTTATTACAAAAAAAAACTCAAAAAAATAACAGTTTAATTATCCCTCTTTTTTAGCAATGAAAAATTGAGAAAAGCTGCTTGCCTGTGTTCCCTCTTCAGATGCCAGATTTCTATTTGTCTTTTAAATTCAATCAGTTTAAACATGTGCAATAATTCCTGAGAAAAGAAAAAAAATAATAATTCCTGAGAAAGATTTACCATTTAACTTATTGCATGTTCATTTTTTTTTAAAGATTTTATTTATTTATTCATGATAGTCACACAGAGAGAGAGAGAGAGGCAGAGACATAGGCAGAGGGAGAAGCAGGCTCCATGCAGGGAGCCCGATGTGAGATTCGATCTGGGTCTCCAGGATCGCGCCCTGGGCCAAAGGCAGGCGCCAAACCGCTGCGCCACCCAGGGATCCCATGTTCATTTTTGTACACAATGCAAGGCTAAAGAATTCTGAGTTACATGGAGTTGACTTACTTTAATTTCTAGAGAAAGAGCAAGTTGGTAGGTTTGATAGGTGTGCATTGTCAGGGCTGAAAAAAGTTGTAATCTTGGGGTGTGGGGTACTCGCAAAATAACAAGGGGATACAGATCAATATGAAGAGCATATTTATATACATTTATATAGTAAATGAAATTTGAATTTGGATTTAATATAACTAAGTTTTAATCTACTTTAGGTCTTGAGTAGGTAAGAAGGTTTTTCTAGTACTTTCATTTTATTTTTAAAGATTTTTTATTTATTTAAGACAGAGAGAGAGAGAGCACAAGCAGGAGCGGGATAGGAAGTGCAGGAGAAGTAGATTTCCCTCCAAGCTGGGAACCTAATGCAGGGCTCGATCCCAGGATCCTGGGATCATGACCTGAGCCAACGGCAGACATATACTAGACAGACACCCAGGCATCCCTACAGTACTTTTAAGTACAATGAATTCAATAAAGAAAAAGGTCAAGAGGAAAACGGAAAGTCAACATATCAATAAGTGGAAAAGGGAATATATAAAAGAAAGTCCCTAGTGCTTAATCAATAAGTGATTCATAAGCCTGTTTACATCATATAAGTTACAATTGGTTGAAATAAATCATATTAAGTATGTATCTAAATTAGTAAGAACCATGTTTGTATGTGTCAGTTTAATAGGTGTATATCATTTTCTGATCTCATACAATTACGTGTTTTGTTGGAAATTCAATTATAACATCTAAATAGCTTATTCAGAGAACTCTTTGACTGTATTTTTTTTTATCTGAGAAACTCTAAGGATTAATCAGGTGATTCACATAGTCCATAATATGCATAACAGTTTTTCAATAAGCAAACTGAGTCATGCCGTTATTTCCTAGATCTCTCTGAGAGACACTGTTGGTCCAAATTGTTGGCACTATAAAACCTCGCTCATTCATTAATAGGCTGCTCTACTGGAACTGTCTACCAGCTTAAACTGTTGAGCAGACCAATGGAAAAATACACAATGGGAGTGGATGAGATTGTAGATGATCATGCTGTTTAGGAAACATATAAGGCATTTTATATTCCATCCCCTTAGAGTGTTTAGGATCATCTATTTCTAGAACTGCATGGATCTAATATTCTTGGGTTGAAACTCAGCTTGACGTGTATTCTTTAGATCATTATGACTCTGTTGGACATATTCTTTTATGCCAACAAAATGCTTGGGAAATACTCTTTCCACACTCCCATTGAATTTTTCCATCTCCGTTTTTCAACTCCATCACATTTTATAGACAGGCACAAAATTCTCTTCTAGTGCTTTTTGGGCAATTTCCAAAAGCTCTTCCAAAGTATTTTCTTCTTCAGTTGCTCTTGGCTCAACATAAAATGCCTCAGAGTCCCTAATGGCTTTAGTGTTCACAGGAAGTCTTTATTTTCTCTCCCTGTTTTGACAGCAATTTATATTAGTATCTTCATCCTTCAAAATTTTTCTCAGAGTTATTTTCAACTGGATCCCCCCCCCCCATCTCATTTAGTCCTTCCTTATAAAGGCACATTGTAGAACTGATTCCTTTTCATGCAAGCCATTAGAATAAAAGAAGTTCACTGTTTCCACAGTCTCATTTATTGCATTGTAATTATTTAGTGAAACAGGAAATCAGATCAAGGCTTAAAGATACCAAGAGCAAATTTCTGACTTTTAACATGTGTTGTATCTCATCTATTTGAATTTAAGCAACTCAAATATGATTCATAATCTTAATCGAGAAACTAACATTCTGGTAAATGGTTATGAGAATGGAGAGTAGATTCTACTTATCTTAGTGCCTTAAGTAATGCTTCCATCAATGGTAGGTTATTCTGGGAAAATTCCAGTAAAGAATGTACAGATTGTAATTCATTCATTTTGACATGAGGCTGTTCTTATAATTGAAGCTTGAGAGACAATACATTTTAAAGGGAGCAATAAATCTATAATTTTAGACATGAAAGGGACTTGCTAAACAGGCAATATGATTTAACAGCTTCTTTTACAAATGAGGAAGTGTAGTCCAGAAAGGTTAGATGATGGTAAAAGGCCATCGAGTAACATAGAGGAGCCCATAACCCTCTGTGGATTTTTACCCCGTGACCTCTTATCCTAAACTTTTGCTGAGATGACTCTCAGTGTTGCAAGTTTGGTCATTACAGTGGTTTATCTGTTTCAATCATGTGGAAAACTTAACTCCTGTAGTTTGTATGGAGCAAAAACAGAAACCTGGGAAATGGCAGTCAGTAGCCTCTGGCTTCTTCTATCTATTACAATACCAAAAAGATTCCTTTATTAGCTGTTTATGCATTAACTTGTATTATAATGGAAATGAGGATGCTTTTTACTGCTCTCAAGGAATATTTCTAATTGCTTCTCTTTAACTCTGTATTCAAGTGTGAGCCTTAGCTTGCTTGACACCTCTTCGTGATGGAGGGGAGGAAAATTTTTCTTTTCTTCTATTTTTTTGGGGGGGTGGGTTGCCTAATAATTAAATTGACATAAAGCAGATTATCAGGAGGAAAAATACATTTAATTTCATGCATAAGGGAACCCCAAAGCTATGAGGCTCCCCAACTGTCAGCGGATTGAGGCTCCATGCCACCCTGAGCTAAGATGGAAGGGGTAGTGGTCTTGGGCTTCAAAGGGGAGGAAGACCATACACTGGAGGAGCAAATGTTTGCTAAACAAATGTCAACATACTATGAGAAGTCCTTCTTAAGTAAAAAAAAAAAAAAAAAAGTTGTCCTTGGTAGTAGCTTTCTTCCTGATACAGTCTCCCTATCTAAATTCTTTTAGGCAGTTAAGAGGGAAATTAAAAATTTCTCCTTAAATCCCTTGGACCTTAATCATCTTCAGCTGGAAACGACCCACAAACCAAAGTGGCACATTTGGGGGTCGCCTTTCCTGAGCCCCATCAGTGAAGTGTATACTGCTGGTGCCTGTGTGACAAGTACAGAAATTGAAAAGGTGCATACGGAAAAATTTATGACCATTTTTCATTGTTGCACCTTCCAAGTGTGTCATCAGTAGATTTTGATTGTCGGACAGAATACAGAGTAATTCAGCTGTCAAACTCAGCTGGTGAAGTGTGTGTGGTACTCCAGTGTCGGTGGACAATTTTTTGGTCCATTAAAGGTACAGTATTTGTTTTTAATGGTTCTGTACTGCATAGTTGGAGCAGTACTTCTCCAGAGGAATGAGAATTTAAGGTTTGGTAGCTTCTGTTGCACTGACTGCTTAAATATTTAGTTGGTTTCAATTCCCCATAGCCTGCCTTCTTAAGGTAGCACACAGTTCAGATATCTCTGTAATTATGGAAATAATTGTCTAGGGGACAGCGAATGCCAGTAACTATGGTCTTAGTTCACCTGTGAGTCCAGCAGGCATCACTTATTATTTAATGGGTTTATTGGGTGGGAAGCTAGAAAACTATAACACGACCCAAGAGGCTTGTTTTGATTTTCTAACCGACGGAAGGAAAGGAAAACAATGGGAAAATATTGTATTCATTCACTAATTCCTAGAGGAAATACCCTTTCTATAAGAGGGGGACATACTGAAGTATTTGCAGTTTCTTAACAATTTTTTCCCCCTCAGGGGAGAAAAGAATGAAGAGAGGAAGGCGAAAGGATTGACCTCAGTGACATATTTTGAGATGACCCTGGAAATCGGTGGGGAGGAGGGAGATGAAATATGCAAGCAACCCCATCCATTTTTAAAAACATTTTGAGCTATAGAAATTGTGTAAAATTTCAGAAGATGCCCTTGAAAATTAGGAAAATAAATAAATAAAGTATCTTATCAGCACCAAAGAAACATTCTATAATTACTGTAAAAGTCAGCAGGGAGGGTCAGGGGAAGTGAAAGAACATCTGTGTTGGGGCTGAGAGAGCTGAAAACAATTTTTTTGCATGGGCAGCAAGCACTTTGAGTGTGGTTGTTAGAGCTGTCTGAGCTCATTGTATTTGTAAACTCTAAGAATAAGACCTTGGAATGGAAAACCTAAGGTATGAATGTAAGAAAGACCCCTTGAAAGATTTACTTAAAGTTTTCCTAAGCTCCGTAGCAATAAATGCAAAATTTATGATAATAAATTTCATCGCTATGCCTCATTACAGTTTGGAAGAGTGTTCACCTTGACTGTTCTCATTTTCTACAACTGGTAAATAAGAGAGTTATTATTTCCATTTTACAGGTGAGGAGGTTGGAGTATCAGTTGGAATCAGGGGATCAGGACTTAGCATACCAAATTTTGGGTTATTTTGTTGTTGTTTTTTTTCTATAGCGGTCTCTAAGAGGACATAGAATATGTGTTATACTCTCCTTACCTCCCCTCTTTTCAAATTCGAGACACATGGTAAGTGTTGGCGAATAACAGTTTCACTATTCAAAACTATGTCGACTAACCTTGACTGTTATTTTTTGCATTCTTATGTTGTTTGTTTTTGTTTTTGTTTTTATGTCAAGGTGTCCTGCGTTCAGCTAGGGAACATTCCTTCTAAAGACATTCTAAATATATTCGGTCAATCGAAAGATGTTCCGTCAATCAGAGAACTGTGACAAACCAGATTACATTTCATGTTTCACTTTTTAGGTTGCTGTTATTGTTTTGATGTCTTTGTTTCAGGACTTGGAAAATGGTAACCTGCCTAAGTTCAGGGATGTTTCAAGATTATTTGGGAAATCAAAGAAATATTATTTTGGAGATACAGAAATTATGGAAAATATGTAGAGGGGTAAATCTAGCCTTTCCAGACGATTAAATAATAATAGGGTGTAATAACTGTTTTGTTTAAAGGTTAATTGGGAAGTCATAAAAGTTGTATAATGGAAGTAAGAAATATTTTATTACAGAAAAATTCATAAAGCTGTGGTTTATTTTCTGCTTTCACTTATATTACTTTTGAATGTATTTTGAAATATGTATCAAATGTGTTCAGAAAGTAGCCCAGGAGCATAAATAATTTGATTCAAGTCAATAAAAATCTAAATGATGTTTTTGAAATTCTATGAAATTTTTTGCTTTATTTTAACGATCTCATGATTTGTGATATTTTTGATAGCCATTGATTGTGTTACATTTTTAAAATTTTGCTGTTAGCACTAATCATTTCCCTTGCTTACTAAATGTATTGCTTCAGTGTCATTCTTTCTCCCCTAACTATAGCAATTTGATGAACTGCTTTGAGATCAACATGACCAACATGCAAGCTATCCACAGCTACAGAAATCTATTGCATATTTTATGATTAATATATCAACCCTCAAGATACATTGCCAACAAATAGAAAATATCTAGTGGGGAGTTTTGTATATAAAATCAGTGAAATATCTTTCCCCAGTTGGAAAACAGAGGGAATTGACTCAGATCCTTGCCCTCATCTTGTCCATGTGGAAAGTCTTCCTTAAGCACATCCTACCCAATGAGTGTTTCTGAAGTCTTCTTTTACAGAATCTTGCCTGTGATTGTGACCCATTGTATAGAGTCAGGAGCAAAACACTGGGAAGGGATGAGCAGGAAAGAGAGAAACAACAGTATTTTAATAGAAAATGAAAGCTGAAGAAGACAACAGAAATATTTTATATTTAGGATGGCAAAGGCTGGGAAAGTGGGGAAATGAAGAAGAATTGCAAGAATTGTTTTTTCTTCCATTTGGAAATCCCAACTCATTATTCCAGCAACATATATTGAGAGTCTCCTCTGTGCTAAGAACTGTGTTAGATGAAGGAGGTCCACGTTCAGCCCAGCACTCTTCCTCAGCTCCGACATCTGATCATGCATGCACTTATATCCATCCTATCTTTGGGCACCATTTCAATCATGGCCCAGTACTTCATCATCTCTTATGTAGATCACTGTTACTCCTTTTTGAAAAAATTCTCCAACATTCTCCCCAGTTTTTTTTTTAAGATTTTATTTATTTATTCATGAGAGAGAGAGAGAGAGAGGCAGAAACACAGGCAGAGGGAGAAGTAGGCTCCATGCAGGGAGCCTGACGTGGGACTCGATCCCGGTCTCCAGGGTCACGCCCTGGGCCGAAGGAGGCGCTAAACTGCTGAGGCACCTGGGCTGCCCTATCCTCCCCAGTTTAATCTCTCTGTCTGTCATCCAAGGTGATTTTTCTAAAAAACAAATACAATCATATTTAGAAATTTCACCTTTTTTTTTTTTTTGAGATAGAGAGAAAGAGTATTAGGGGAGGGTCAGAGGCAGAAGGAGAGAGAATCTCAAGCCGACTCTGAGCTGGGCACAGAGTCTGAAGCAAGGCTCAAAAAGGGACTTGATCTCACCAACCTGACATTGTGACCTGAGCCGAAATCAAAAGTCAGGCACTTAACCAACCTTGCCGCCCAGGTGCCCCAATATGTATGCATCTTTTTACATAAGATTAAGATCACACTCCTCTGTGTCACATCTGAAGTCCTTTAAAACAAATTCTACATATTTGTCTATACCTCTGCTGCTTCATCCTAGCTGTTTTCTTCCTGCTGCTCTCATGCCCCCAGGATAGGTAATGTGGTATCTATGCCTCAGTTGACATGTACACCATTCTTTTTGTTTTCATGACTTTGATAATATTGCTTTCTTTGCCTAACACCCCCCACCCCCAATCAGGCTTCCGAATCAGAGCAAATGCCCTCTTTTCAGTGAATCTTTTCTGACTTCCTTACACAGACTTCTTTGCTTTATTTTGTGGACTCCATAGTAATTTTGCTTATCTGCACTATCGCAGAACACATTGTATTGCATTTTATACTGCCTGACTACCGTGAATTCTTCTAGGTTAGAAACTTCTTCTTTTCTTTTATTTGTATGCACCTAACTTCTTGTCAGGTCTATAGCAGATACCTAATAAATGTAAAATAAGTGAATAACCATTCTTAATAGTAGCTTTGGATTTTGTGTCTGCGTACATCAGCATCCCAGAAACACGAAAGTATATTATTCTTTCTCATTTTTATTTTCTTAAGGTTTTATTTATTCATGAAAGACACAGAGAAAGAGAGAGAGGCAGAGACACAGGCAGAGGGAGAAGCAGGCCCCTCGTGGGGAAAATGACATGGGACTCGATCTCAGGTCTCCAAGATCATGCCCTGGGCTGAAGGCGGTGCTAAACTGCTAAGCCACCCAGGCTGCCCTGCTTTCTCATTTTTAAAAAGCACATAACTGAGTTTAAAAGACAGCTTTAATACTGTGTAAAGAGGGAGAAAAACAATACCAGGCACATCTTTCTGCAGGGCTGACCGCACACACGCTCACAAAGGAAGCACCATTTGGAGGGGGTGATCTCCCCAGATCAAACCCTATCAATCCCTGGGTCTCAGAAGCTGAGATGGTGAAGTGTCTGTCTTGGGGAGACCAGTCAGCTGACGACAGTCTTCCTCAATTCCTCCCCTAGTAAGCCTCTGGTGTTGCCCTGATAACATTTTGCCATTGCCAGGAAAGCAACGGAGCTGTTGCTGGTGATTTCCCTGCTGAAGGAGCATGCAGTGACTGTTCCAAAGAAGCAGAGGCAAGAGCAAAACATTACAATTTTCTTTCAATTCATCCTTTTTTTCCTCCAGCCTCCACCTGCTCCGAGTGCTAGGCACCACCCACCTGCCCCCACCCACCCAACACACACATCAGATTCAAGATAGACTACAATCTGTTCAATCTGTTCAGTTCTGGAATCTGTAATTCTGTTTTACTTCTCTGATTTCGACAGGGATGCATGCAATGAGGGGAGACAACAGCTCATGCCAGATTGAAGTCTTGCAAAAAAATTCAAAATGTCAAAATGTTAACAGAGATGATATATGGGTAGAAGGGTCTTCGAGAAATTATATATATATATATATATATATATATATATATATATATATATATATATATATATTTGTATATTCGATTTTAAATAGCTTTGGTATTAATATAAGTCATTATCTTGCATTTTCATATTGTGAGTTAAAAGGTTCTTTAAGGATAATGGAGTACAATATTTCACTTTGTCCATACCACACTGAAGGTCAAAGAGATAACATTATATACTTGAAAAAGGTTTAGTGCTAGTTGATTGCAGGGCTTGAGCTTGATTTCAGTTCTTTCTAGCTGGCAAAGAGCACCTTTCACTGCACTATATTGCCTTCATTAAAATAAGATGGATTCTTAGAAAAACTAATTTAACTCAGGGGAATAGGTAAAGTGAATTAAGCGAAAAGGATGCTATTTGATATCCTTAAACAACCCTACATGATCAACATTAGGAAGGTTTTAGCTGTCTTGGACTATTCATTAATGAAATCTTTAGGCTGAAAGGGACCTCTTAGTTTCAATTATTTCAAATACATAAGATTATTTATTTTGTTTAGCCTATTGTAATGAGATATGAACGGTATAAAATTAGAACTACTCAAAAATCATGATAAAAACAGCTTTGTTCTTGTAAATTTAACAGCTTAAAGTGACAATATCATTAGATGATGAATAAGCAAACGTTGTTCAGTACAATCACCATCTATTTGATTTAATAAAGTGTTCTGATGGGTTCTGTTGTGGGGTAAAGCACAATTAAAAATCCTGAAGTTATTTTGGTCCATCTTCCTGGGTTTTCCCTCTCTCTCTCTCTCTCTCTCTTTCTTTCTGATGGGAAGAAAGGGATTGAGGGTAATGCAAAATTATCAACTAGCTCTTTTTTAGGTGCATGACCTCCAGGTTTGGGTTCATTGCCACTGATTATGTTTTATACAAATTACTGTGCAAAGTGATTCTTTGATAGGTGATTGCAATCAGGATGATAACATATAATTTCGATTAATCAAGGCAGTTTGATTAATTTCAGTGTTGATCATAGCATAATCCCACACTAGAATGAAATGCTGTTTACTGTCATTTGGGGTGAGTGATATCCAACAGTGAAATGAAACACTTGAAGTTCTCCAAACTTTGAACTGAAGATATCTAACATTTCTAGTTATTTCTATTGGTGAATATAAATAATGTTTCGATGTTTTTAAGAGTATAAATCTCCAAAGTCACTGTGATGTATAAAAGAACACTAAAAAAATACATTGTCAAAAAAAGACCATTTTGTTTCCTTTTTTCTCCTATCAAAACCTTGCATCTCCAAAGTTTTATTCACTTCCTATGGATACGATTTGTTTTTTTACTGCTATGTTTAGCTAATATATTATTTTTTTATCCAAAATGCCATTGCAGTTCATATCTCAGTGGAGGACATATGGGACTTTCATCTCTTGAGATTTACAAGTTAGATATTGTTAACCCTAACCATTAATAATTGACAAATGAACTTTGTTTTTGGTCCACGGTCATCTTTGCTAGACAATTCTTTTATTGATTTCTGGATATAATTGGGTCAGTCACTGTGATGTCTATTTCAGCATTCTTCATAGTCACCTGTCACCAGATTCTCAACTAATAGCCCCATTGCCTACCTTATTCAAAGTAGCCATGTCCTGAGTCATCCTTGTATCAGGTCTATTTCAGGTCAAAACATGTTTTTGTTTGTTTATGGTAAGTATTTAATTGGTTCTATCAGCAACTCTCGCACAAAGTTTCCTGAAAGGGCAGCAGAATCCAGATACCCATGGGTTCATGAGGTGATGGGGTCCCTGGGGATAACCCCAAAGTCACTGACCCCACTCCATATACCTTGTGGCACGATAGAAGGAGTAGAATGCAAAGAGAGAAAAGGAAGGCATGGTGCGGGAAATGTGGCCTTGGCTGGTGCCTTTGCCTGTGGGAGGGAAGAAAGGAGGACAGGAGACATTTTCTGCACTGAAGAGTTAGAACTTCCCATTCAAGTTCTCAACTTTATTACATGGGAGAAACAGAGGCGTCTCTCTCCACCTTTCTGTATTAGGAGTCCTGCCCTAGTGGTCTTCCATCACCTCTCTTCAATCTTCCCAAATCTGTCTTCCACATTATGCAATTCAAACCCAAGTTCTGTCCTCTGTCATTATTGATCTGAGGCACTGCTCCTCCGGTTATCAACATCCCAGCAGTTGGTTGTGCTGTCACGCCAGCGCTTACCATTTTCCATATGTAGCACTTTTATTAATTTCGTATTTATTTGTATTTGACTTCTCCACCTAAATATAAACTCTGAGTGAGGAACATTTTCCTTTGTACTGCTATGTTTCCAGGGCAAAGGATAAGATTTCATTATCGTGGATGTTAAAAAAGAAATGTTAAATAAATAAATGCATGTTCTAATGCTCCCTTATTAACCCTCACTTTCACTTTCATGATTCTATTAAAGATTATCTGCTTTTTACTTCTAATAGTACCTGAAGACTCATTTGATCTAAGTTCAATGTAAACAATAAGTCTGAGTCTCCTAAAGACGCTATCTTACATATAATGTTTCCTCTTTTTTTTATGTTCTTAGAGCTCTCCATTTCACTTTTCAAAACAACAGTTTGTAATGCGGATGCTAGAATTAGACTGCTTGGTATGATAGTTACCATTCTGACATTTACCAGTTAGTGCAATTGGACAAATCTCTCACCCTTCCTCCACCTCCATTTTCCATCCTCTATGTCAATGTGAATAATACTAACTTCTTGGTTTATCTAGGTATTAAATGTGTCCAGATAGAATGGTGCTCAGAATACTACTTGGCATATAATAAATTCACATTAAATGTGAGAATTTTCATCATAATTCTAATTTGCTCTAAAAATTCTCAATAGAGAGGTGAGAGAATCAGAGAAATATTTAGATAATTTTCTTTTCCATGATGTTAGTATTGTCCTATGATGAATCTGCATTCCTCCCTTTTGGATTCATAAAATGTCCCTATGTGATCATTGTATTCTTTTATTTATTTCCTAGAAAAATCATATTTTAAAAATGCAACTGTAAGTATCTAATCTAAACAACAGCAATGGGACTTTGTTTAGGGAGCTATACTTTTAGTTTTTCATTCGAACAGCCTATACTACCAGCTTTATCTCCTTACCAGAATTTTCACATCTGACTTCATCCGTCAAATTACTTGCTCTGACAAGAGTGTCATAAATGGCTTCTCTGAAAGCCTATAGAAAATATCCTTTATTCTATCAGAAAGATAATGAGTCCAGGTTAACACAGGAAACCACTGGAGAACAAGTAACAGCTTGTAGCTAGTTCCAAGGTTGGCAAAGAAATCATAAGGCGGGATACACAGGTGATGTCCAGATACAGAAGTCATATTGAATTTAACATATGAGATGCTATTCAAATGATTTCCTACTCCATATGTGTATGAAAGATAGATTCGTAGAAATATATGTAATAAATTGAGAGTCAAGTTAAAGAGCTGTCTGGTTTTCATGTAATACTATGAAATTAATACATTAAAAGGCAAAAGAAAAGAAAAAATGCTTGGAGTGAAGAACAATAGTACTAAGAGACCAAGTTGTAAAGTAAAATACAGTTGCAGGAGAAAATTATATCTAGTTCAGCATGGTGACTTTAGCTAGCTCATGCAAAAAAAAAAAAAAAAAAAGAATATTATACAAGGAATATGGGAATATAGACTACTCCACTATTGTCTGAGTGGTAGGACAGCATCAGTATCTGCTCTCAGAAGTCAACATATTGGGTTGGGAATAAAAGGTGAGCCAAGAACCATCATGGAAGAGGAAAAGTTGCACACAACAGGAAAATTGGTGACCATTTCCAAACAAAATAAATACATTGAGTGGAACATGAAAATCAAAGGAAGAATTAGGATCAGAATGTCCTTGAATTTGGTTGATGGAGGCTGAACTTAATGTAATATTTTTTGAGCTATAACTCTGTGTTCCTCATGCACACTCCACTGATACAGCATACCAGCCAGGGTGCTATGTTTCTCTCTTCCCTTCTGCTTAGTAAAACTTTCTGACTCTTTTCCTTTGTCTTTCTTTTTCCCTCCAATTGAATGCACAGTTTTCTGAGACCCACAGCATAATCATTTATTCCTCTCTTTTATGAAGATTAGGCTTCTCTTGCTCATTCATTCAGCACCCCTGAAGAATGGCTACCACACTTGAATTTCTGACTGACCAAGGCAATGATCTCTAATTGTGTTTGGTATAATGTTGAGAATCTATTTCTTACACAACAATGAAATACATCTAATGGTTTCTTCTCATAAAATCATTCTCCACTTTTCCACTTCTGCTAATGACCATATGATTTTTGTTCTTCCAAATCATAATCCGTTGACTCAATTGTCTTCTCATTCTTTTTTCCTTTACTTGCTATCATAATCTCATCAAATCCTCTTTTTGATGTTTTCTCAAATTTACCACTTCCTCTTCATTTTTACTGTTATATTAAGATGTCTTCAAATTTGAATGTCCTTCTTTTTCCATATCCAACAAAATTCTTGAAATTTCAGTCCATGCTCCAACCTTTTTAAATATTATTTTAACCTGCTTCCTAATCTGGCTTCCCTTTCTCTAAATCCTTTTTACTTATTGATCTTACTAACTTGCTATTCATATGCATGATCTTGCTGTCCATACATTGTGTGTCAAAGAGAGTTCAACTTTATTGTGAATAGATCTTTACTTAATTTTTTTGTCCTTGTCTTTATATTTACTAATAAATGTTTGAAAATTACAATGATTTTTAAAATGAGAAAACAGGCAAAATTTCACTTAATGGTAATAATCTTGGTATAAAACTATTCAAACCCATTCATTTAATCAATCCTTAATTAATATGTTTATGCACTTAATTATTCATTCATTTATTTTTGAAAAACACACTTATCTTGAGCACTCACTCTGTCTCATGCATGATGTTGGTGCTGTAGGTTAAAAAAAAGGAAGCAACAGCATAATCCCTGACCACATGACCTTCGATATTTAGTAAGGAAAACAGTTAATGTAAAAAATTATTTTATGGAGCTTCTGGGTGGTGCAGTCTGTTAAATGTCTGACTTTTTGTATCAGCTAAGGGCATGATCTCAGGGATGCGAGATCAAGCCCTTCATGGGGCTTTTAGCTCAGTGAGAAATCTGCTAAAGTTTCTCTCTCCCTCTCTCTCTGACCCTCCCTGTGCTCATTCTCTCCCTCTCAAATACACAAATTTTAAAAAATTATTTTATATTGTCATCATAATTGATATAATTCATTTAACAACAGGATGTGCTGTTAACAGAATGCAGAGGGAAAATATTAAACATTAATTTCAATATTAAAACTTCAGTTAAATATATTATGTTTCAATAATCAAAAACAAATCAGAGACTTGCATAATTTACTCTAAATGTTTAAGAAGAGCTTTGCTATCATTACTTTTCAAAGTTTTTATTAAATTGCCTATAATAATATAACAATCAATTGAATTACTTTACTTTTTCAGCAGAGAATTTTGCTAGTAAATTATAGAAAATGTTATGATGTAAAACAACAGGACTTGAATTTCCAGTTATTTTTATTTCTTTCTGAATAACAACACATTATAATCATGCTTTCCATCTCTAAAACCTTTCTCGGATTTTGCACTTATCTGTATGTTGACTTTTACTAAAGGAGATAAAGGAAATTGAGGCATGTATTATGTTTTCACTCCATTAATGATGCTTTTCCAAGAAGCTCTAAATAAATGGATTTGTATCCATTTTTCATCTTTGATAGAACCAATTTGCACAACATTTTTCTCCATCATTTATCTTTTTAGACTCTTAATCTCTTTTTAAAATTGTTTTATCTTATGGTTTCTAGTATCCCCAGTATGTTACTTTCTAAAGATTTATCCTCTTAAAAAAAAATCACTAAAAAATTTCTGTTTTACTCATTTATATTCATCATGTGTGGTAGTAAATCAAATGAAGTCTAATGCTAAGTAAAACAAATAGCATCTTTTGATCTTCATCATATTTTTCTTTTATTATGTTCATGGCAAAGGCTATGTTGAAGAAAGTGAAGTGGATCCTATACAAAAAATGTTTGTATGGTGCCTCATTAAAAAAAAGAGATAAATGAGGATTTGTTAAGAGAATACCTAATTGTAAACAAACAAAAAAAAAACTATTTAGGCAGAAAAAGACTTCTAGAATATGTCTTTCTTGGATATCTCAATATAAACCTTTGAAATAACAGTAACTCAATCTGGTTCTCCTGTGTATTTTATGTGGAATTTTAACTACTGTCATCCCATCTGCAAAGTCTTTCTCTTCTTTTCTTTAATTGATGAGTATTGATTGATTAATCAGAACATAAGTTTATGAACATGAAGCAACTCTCTCCACCTCAAGTTCAAGTTTTCATTTATTCAGTAAATCCTAAAGAGGTTGACATTCATTTTATTTGTTGGTGAACCTACTATGTTCACCGATGAGATTGTCCAGTTAGAAATATCCTTATATCTGAGAACGGATTGTTTGAATAAATACCAGAAAGACCCATCCTTTGAACAAAATTTTATAGTAGTTAAGTGTATTTTGAACTCACTAAGAGGCATGGTATTTTTTCTAAAATATCTGAAGAATTTATTATAGGCCAGTTATATTTTTGGCATGTTCCAAAGCAAGGGCCACAGATCAAGAGTATGGTAAATTTTTACTTTACTCTTAAAATGAGAATCCAGCAGAATGAAAATGTTTGGTTGAATGTCATTTAATTACATCTTGAAGAAGATGAAATGCTGTATTAAAAATAAATACCACTACTGAAAGACACATTATTTTCAGTTGAGAAACTTGGTTTTTGTTATAAGAAAAATGAAAAAGAGACATAATATTACTATTAAAACACCCAAATTAAGGATGTTATGATTTCTCACAGAAATGGATATATCTTTTTCCACATGTCTTATATTAGTTTGGAGCTGCTCTTATCTTGAACAGGTGCTTGTCAAGCAAGGAAAATGATTTAAATGGCTATTTTACAATTTAAAAAACAAATTTAATTGCCTCTTCAGTGTCATAGTTCTGTGAATGCTGTATATATTACCTTAATAGATAGTGTAGAATTGAACACAGAAAAAAATAGTCTTTATGGCTAAATTATGACTAGAAAATTGGCATATAAGTGTGTTAAAACAAAATTAAAACATTGAGAACTGTTTCTCTCCCTCCATACTGTGAAATTCATAATCTTAGCTGAAAAGTACAACGTCTTTTACTTCAGAGAATTTCCCATCGTTTAATTTGCAGACAATTTTCGCTAGAAAAATGTAGAGTGAGTCACTAGAATTAAAAGTTTAAGGAAGTATTTCTCAGATACAGTCAATGGGATTCTAAAAATGTACAGTGACAGATGGTAACTACACTTGTGAGCATAGCGTAAGGTGTAAACTTGTGGAGTCACTGTGTTGTACACCTGAGGCCAACCTAACATTGTATCCAACTATCCTTGAGTAATGAATATATGAGTAAGTAGTACTTCTCTAATCACTGTGTCCATAGGATCGTTTTCAGCATTACAGTAAATCCTCCTTTGAAGGAAATAATCTTATAGTCGTAGGGGTCAGAAATAAGAGTTGGGTTTCATTAGGCTAAAATCAAGTTCTTGGATCTGGGGTCCCTTTTGGAGGCTCTAGGGAAAAAATTCATTTCCCTTCCTGCTATGGGTTCTAGAGGCTGCCCATACACCTTGGCTCCAGATCCCCTTCTTTACCTGCAAAACCAGAAGTGTGGCTTCTTAAATCTTTCTCCAACCCTCCTTTGTCATGATATTTCCCCCCTCCTACCCTGGCTCCCTTGTCTCTCTCTTTTGCATATTAGGACCCCTGTGATTACATTAGGCCCACCTGGACAATCCAGGATAATTTCCCAACTCAAGGGCCTCAGTTTAACCACAAATGCAATGTCCCTCTCATATAAATTAGTACACTCACAGATACTGGGGATTGGGTGGTGGACATCTTTGTGGAGGGCTCATTACTCTGCTAACTGCAGTTACATATGTGGAAAGACTATTTAAAAATCCCCCTTTTTTTGTCATTTATTTAATTTTCTTTCATGGCAATACAGTGACACAAATGTGTTGAAAAGGAATATTGTGTCATTTTGATTGTTGTCCTCAGTTTGTGACCCCACAGAACTATGAATTTTGGTGGCTATTTAAAGGTCCTTGTAAATTTCAGACAACTAAGACAAGGGAGACTTTTTAAAGAAAGGAAAGAAAATATTATTAATGAACAATTGTTGGTATTGGAACTGTTTTAAATATTTTAAAGAATCAACAAGGATTGATGCTGCCATTTTTTTTTTAATTTTATTTATTTATGATAGTCACATAGAGAGAGAGAGAGAGAGGCAGAGACACAGGCAGAGGGAGAAGCAGGCTCCATGCACCGGGAGCCCGATGTGGGATTCGATCCCGGGTCTCCAGGATCGCGCCCTGGGCCAAAGGCAGGCACCAAACCGCTGCGCCACCCAGGGATCCCGATGCTGCCATTTTGCATTATCCTCCCCATTTTATGGATGACAAAACTGAGACTTTGAGAGATCAAGGAATTTACTCTAAAACCATACAACTGATAAGTATCAGGCCGCTAGCTACTGAATCTGAGCTTTGAACAACTACAGTGTACTGCCTATTAATTTGATACATACCTTTCCTTTGAATTTGTTAGTGAGTGAAAAATCTTAACCACCTTTGTAATGTATTTATTATTATTTTTAAAGATTTTATTTATTTAAGAGAGACATAGAGAGATGCAGAGACAGGCAGAGGGAGAAGCAAGCTCCATGCAGGGAGCCTGACTTGGGACTCCATCCCGGGACTCCAGGATCACACCCTTGGGTGAAGGCAGGGGCCAAACCATTGAGCCATCCAGGGATCCCCCTGCCTTTGTAATTTAGAAGTAAGTGTTCACTGTTAAAATTCTTTGAACTCAGACTTTTTGCTAAGTAGGAAATTAGGTGGGAAGAAAGGCTTCACATAGAGTGTGTGGAAAGACCAGAGAATTGAGAAGAGAATGAGAGAAAAATGAAGGAGGGCACCGGGGTGGCTCAGTGGCTGAGCATCTGCCTTTGGCTCAGGTCATGATCCCAGGGTCCTGAGATCGAATCCCGCATTGAGCTCCCTGAGGGACCTGCTTCTCCCTCTGCCTTTGTCTCTTCCTCTCTCCACCTCTCATGAATAAATAAATCAAATCTTTAAAATAAAAATAAAAATGAAGGAAATGTCAAGAAATAGACATTTCTTCCCCTCAACTCCCAACACACTTACCATGTAAACTGGTATTATTTTTAAATGCATGGCATGAGTTTCGATAGCAAGTCAGGCATTGATTCAGGACTGGCTTCCTTGCACAAATCTGTGCAGCTCCTAAGGCCCTGCCTTTGGAAGAGCCCCACACTTGACTTAAGACTGCTGCCTCTATCATCTTCTTCTTGTACCTTTCAACCTACATTTTGTGAGCAAAGTCAGATGTGGCAGAGAGCATGCAAGTGGGCAGAAAAGATCCATGCGATGCATGCCTACATCCCTTTCCTGTATGTTCCTGCCACCCCTTTCCTATGTAGCCTTCTCAATGTCCCCTACGCACAGAAATCACCTGGACACACAATGTGTGTGGTGTTTATCAAGACTTAAAATGAATGCAAAGTGTGTTTGCGGCTTTCAATGAGGAAGTCCATTTCCCCAGGAAGAGGAATACTTTCCATTTCAAAGGCAGTAAAACGGCAATGGCCTTCCGAGAGACACAAGTGGCAAAGGAATCCTATCATAGTCTTTCATATTTGTGTTATGTTTCTGTATTAGCCAATTATATACACTGAGAATGATAATGCTAGCGAGGGGGAGCAGAGCAGCTCATACCTGCTTTTCTTTTCAATCCTTCCTTACTCATCAGCAGGACAAAGGTTAAGTGTGTTGCTGGAATGTAGGAGTGTCAAGAAGTGAAATGAAAACATGCAAGTTACTTTTTTTTTTTTTAATTTTTATTTATTTATGATAGTCACACACAGAGAGAGAGAGAGAGGCAGAGACACAGGCAGAGGGAGAAGCAGGCTCCATGCAATGGGAGCCTGATGTGGGATTCGATCCCGGGTCTCCAGGATCACACCCTGGGCCAAAGGCAGGTGCCAAACTGCTGCGCCACCCAGGGATCCCACATGCAAGTTACTTTTGTGTAGGGTTTCCATGGTTCTGGTAAGAACAAAATACATAACCTGCGTTAGAGCTACCATAAATTGTACGGGGTTGGAGATTCCAAATATGAATTTAAATTTTCTTATATTTGACTTGAGACTGACAATCCTCAATATAAAGGTGAATAGTAAAATTCATGCTAATAGCTTAAATTTGTTTTTTTGTTTTTTTTTTTTTACTTTTAATGACATTAAATTACATATAGAAAATACCATAGCAATTAGAGAGAGGTCCCAAGGAAAGGAATAACATTTATAGTTTTGTATCTTTAATGGAAAGTTTTGTCCATTATTTTGTTCTTGTTTTTGGTTTTGTTTTTCATTTTGAACATTTGAGTTTTGCATTGGACCCTACTAATTATGTAGGTGACTTTGTGTCCAGGGACTACTAAGTGGCTCAACAATCTCAAAGGGGAAGATCTACTCTGGGAGCCACTCCATGAGGTCATGAGGAATATTATACTGAGTATTCAGCACACGGGATTCTGGATAAAAGTACAGTCTGCATTTTGAGCCATTTCCCAAAGGAAACAAACCAGAAATTTGTAGGAATGTGGATTCAAACAGGAGCAGGATTGGGACAGCTTGAAGAGCAGTGAGAAGGAAGTGGGAAATGACTCCCTAGGCACCAAGTTAGTTTAATAAGTTTTTTTGTTGTTTGCGTAAGCTTATCAGTCTGGTCATCTTTTGCAAGTATAATTATATATGATCAGAGAACATCACCCGCCTTAACGATATGGAATTTCATTAAATTAATTTATTACATGTCAATTGCTTGCAATGAAGTAAGTGTTCAATAAATTTTACTAATTGTCACCATGGCCGTTATTCCTTAACTCTTAAAAAGATCCCGAGGTAATTATCATTATCTTAATTTTATAAATAATAAAGTTGAAGATTAAAGAGAGTAAGTACCTTACCCATGACTAATAGCTAGTAATTGACAGAACTGAACATCAAACCCATATTCATGAAGAAGATCCCTTTGTGTTCCTTGAATTCATCTCTAATGATCTTGTCCTTCACACCACCTTAGTCACTGACATCTATGTTCCTATTATGGATCTGAATAATTGCACCTTAATAGTAGATAAATGTGCTAAATCTGAGCACCCATCATCTCCCATCATGACTATAGCAGTAGAGTCTCATCTGGTCATCCTAACCTAGTCTTGGAAATTGAAAAGCTTCTTTCTAATCTTGGTGCACTCTCAGTAGGCAGAGGGGCAAAAGGCAGCAAAAATGCCACTGAGTGTCCTATTGTTCGGGGTATAGTTTTTTTTTTTTCTTTTATTTATATGTGTTATATTTTTTATTAATAAATTAGTTTTCTTTAAGGTATAGATTTTTTTACTGCATTATGCATTTGCTTGGTTGCTGCAGCTTCTTAACTGGGTAAAGGAGAGATGAGGAGCATATTCCTAATTCTTTTTTATTTAATCTGTCTCCAGTTCCATACCTTTTATTTTGATCCCATGGTTTCTCTTTAATGTATCAGATAAGATATTTACCTAGTCTGAGATCCTTTGATACTCTGCTCTTCCAGGTTATTCTACACATTTCAGGAATGGAAGAGGTCAACCTAGTACAGAAGAAGAAAAAAATAAAATTTGATCAGAGGCCCATAACCTATTTTCCATAAGTCTTAAGTCACTTCAATGGCACTGCTCAGTTGCCTCTGCTTCACAGAAGGTTCTAGTGTCTCCCTAAAATTCATGTCCATCCAGAACCTATGAATGTGGTCTTTATTGGAATTAAAGTTTTGCATATATAATTAAATAAGATAAATAAAGTTATAGTGGATTGGGGAAGGCCCAAAATCCACTGTAACTGATGTTTTTTTTTTTTTTTTTTTTTTTTTTTTCAGATAAATAAAGGTTTAATGATCCATTGTTCTTCACACAGATAACTACAGAGACTTTATGATCCCAGGATAGATATATAACGATGCAACACAAACCAATCAACCAATTCTAAAATAAACTTGGCTTCTTACAACTATCCTGTAAACACTGCAGCCTTTGTTCCATCCAAAATGAGCCTCCTCTCACATGAAAAGTTATCACAGGGGAATGAGAAACCTAGCTTTGTGGCCAAAAGGAAAAACCAAAGGAAAAACAGTATCTGGGTGGTGAACTGGTGAGAGCATGATATGCAGTGCCCTTCACTGTGCTGCTTTGCTCTTCTTACTCTTGCTTTTTTTGTCCCTCTTCTTCAGTCCATCCATGTTAGCTCTCAATAGGTTGAGTAAGCCATCTGAAAGGTGTTTACTTCTTTGGAGCTCACCACAGTGCTGATCTTCTTTTTCCCATCAGTAGCTCTTAACAGACACTTGTTGTCTGAGGGCTCAAAGCCCTCTATAGAACCTTTCCTTGGAATGGGTTTAGTTCTCTTCAGGGTGATGAACATGCTGCCCGACAACCGGCACTTCTGGAAGAGTCTGGTCATCTGGTCAGCTCCGTCAGGAACTGCTCGCTCTCCAGCAGCACCATCCCCGCGCCGCTAGCTCCCAGGCGTCAGCATAAGGATGTTCTTATAAGAACGTAAGGGAAATTTGAGCCCAAAAACATAGACATTTGTGGTGGAAGGCCAAATGAGAGGCAGAGGCTGGATTGGAGTGATGCACCTATAGCCAAGGAACCCCAAGAGTTGCCAACAACCAGCAGAAGCTAGAAGACGCAAGAAAGATTCTTCCTTAGAGTCTTCCGAGGAAACATGACCCAAGTCACACTTTGCTTTTGGATGTCTGTGGTTTTTTTGAACATTATTTTTTTAAATTATTAATAATACTTGGCAATAACAATGAACAGTTAATAAATATTAAATGCACCAGGTTTTCTGCCAAGCACTTTTACATGTGAATATTATTTAAAGGTAACACTGTCAACTAAGCAAGAAGCAATCATTTACACTTTTCAAGTAGACTTTTCACTGACCAAAGTAAGAAGTTAGTTAAAGTAATTTTAGAAAAACAGCAAGTGGCAGAGCAAGGATTTTCATTCTGGTCTCTGTTACTCCAAAACTCAGGCTCCCAATAGAATTACTATATTTGAAGTAAGACTTTCAAGGTACAGTTAAATATTCATTTTACTGCAGCTTGTCTAAATATATGGCCACACTTAATTTTTAGCAAAAGTTGGGCACATGTAGGCAGTCCATAAATACTTACTGAATGAATGAACACATGCAGCATTGCAGCAATTTTTATATGATAATATTTCTTAAGAAGTTTTTTTGGCTCTGATATGTAGAAGTACATTTTAAAATGAGGAAAAAAACCTGATTTTATATCATAATATCTGTTACCCAAAAACCAAACTCCTTTCTAATGAAAGCAGCTGCCTCCAAAAGCACAGAAATCAACACAAACATTTATAGGGGCCTCTAAGACCCATAAACTACTCACCAAGCATGAAGAGCTTTTCTTCTAAGAATGCTCAAATGGATTATAAAACAATACATTACTTTTATGTTCTCATGGCCCATTAAATCTTTTTTAATGCAGTATTCTTTTGAATCAGTAAGTTTTGAGTATGCCAAAATAGTGGCACTTGCTCTGGTTTTCATTGCAGTGGGGGCAATTAGTCAATTACTTCTACCTTTTATTGTTACTTCCATAAGCAGTATTAATTCCTCAGCTTAAAAACATTGAATCAGAATATCTATTTTTACTAAAGCAAAGAAGATTTTTAGTCTTGTTCCTTTGAAAGGAAGGAGAAATCTGACTGCATACCTAAAGGCTTCCTGTTCAAAAGCAGCAGATCAAATGCTTGAGTTCCTGACATCATGGAGTTAAGAATATAAGTGTCTCACTTGAGAATTTTGCATATAAAGGCAACATCTGATGTGTGTTGAATCATGTCCTCCAAATGGATATACTGAAGTTGTAAGCCCCAGTGCCTATGAATATGACCTTATTTGGAAATGGATTCTTTGCTGATGTAATCAAGTTAAGATAAGGTTGTATTCCACAAGAGTGTGCCCTAATCCAAAATGTTCTTGTAAAAAGAGAGGGCAGGGACACATGCAGCTGAATGACATCTGAAGACACAGAGACAGAGAAGAAAGACAGCCACGTGAAGACAGAGGTAGAGATTGTAGTTATGCTTGCAGAAGCCAAGGAACGCTTAGGTCTACCAGACAAGGGAAGAGACAAGGAAGGATCTTCCGCCAGAGTCTTCAAAAGGAGCACAGTCATGCCAACACCTTGGTATTTTAAAAAATATTGTATTTATTAAAAAAAAAAAAAAATATATATATATATATATATATATATAGAGAGAGAGAGAGAGAGAGAGAGAGTATTTATTTATTTATTTGAAAGAGAGAGTGTGTATGCAGTGGGGTTAGGTACATAGAGAGACGGTGAAACAGACTCCCCACTGAGTATGGAGCCCTAGGGAGGGCTCAGTCCTCAGACCCTGAAATCATGACCTGAGCTGAAGTCAGATGCTTAACTGACTGAGCCACCCAGTCCCCCCAACACCTTGGTATTCATTTTCTTTTCTTTTTTTTTTTTTTTCATTTTCTATTTCTAGAACTTTGAGAGAATAAATTTCTGTTGTTCTAAGCCATTCAGTTTGTGCTATTTTGTTATAGCAGCACAAGAAACCTAAAACACCATCTAACATTTTCCTATGATTTCCAGATGATTCCACATTCTAAGATGATTCTATATGTCAAGAACCTTATGCAGATATCTTTCCTAACATACTAAAGACCATGGGGCCTTAAATCTAACAAAGAGGGTTTCCAGTCACTGAACAATTCTTAGGTCAACCAATGAGTGAATATTGATTACATATTACAGCATTTCTATTGCCTTAGCTGCTAATGAGGAAACAAATATAAGTCATAGGACATTTTCCTCAAAAAATTGAGACATACGTGAATTTTTTTTTTTTTTTTTTTTTTTTTTTTTTTTTTTTGTATTTAGTTCTCCGAGGGAGTGGGTTTTCTGACATTTTGCATGCATATTGCGTGTGGCCTACTTCTCTCTTCTTGCAGTCTGGGCACTATTTGATGTATTAGACATGGAGTATTCCAATTCAATTAACAGAAGATGCATATTGCAGTTATATCAGTTATATTATTTGAATGTTGCAGTAGACTTCTACAGCACACATCAAGGTAATTGTAGCTTGCTAATTCTTGTTGTCTAATGAAGAAAAATTGTATGCAAATTTCAGTTTCTGACTAGCTAAGCTAGAAATATCTTCCAGATAATGAGTTTCCTATTTCTTATCTTCATATGGCCTCTAAAAGAAGGCAAAATATCTCTGGGTCTCAGGGTTTTTTGTTTTTGTTTTTGTTTTTGTTTTTCCCCCAGAAAATGCTACCACTAATTTCCTAGAGTTTTCACTATGGTCTTTTCTGTTTAACACACCATCCAAGGAGTCATCATAAATTCTTAAATAGGCTTTCCATTCATAGACCCTATTACAAAGCCTTTGGTGATTGGAGTAAACTCATGTTTGGTTGAATACTAAGCTTTCTAAGATATTTTCTGGGAAATAATGACTTTTTTTTTTAATTGAGATATAATTGACCTATAACATAACATTGGTTTCAGATGTATAATGTAATGATTCAAAATTTGCATATATTACAAAATGATTGTTTTAAATTCTTTTTTTTTTTTAAGGTGATCATTTCCTGGCACTTATATAATATAGCCCTGTCTCCAGATCATAGTCTGTTCTAGGGGAAAGTACCAGTGTTCTTGCAACTCTTCCATTCACCAGGAATTTGGAACTGGAAAACTAAGATTTTTTTTCCTTGTCATACAGTTTGAGAAACAGAAAAAAAAAAAAAAAAAAAGATCTTCTTGAAAAATTAGAAGGAATACAACATATATGAAGAGGTAGAGATAGGAGCATAAGGCACTTTCTGAGACCTACGGGTTTTATCTTCATCAGTCATTGTAGCATATACCAATTTTGTCAGATGTCAAGTGATCATTTCTGTAAAGCTGACTTGTAAAAAAAGTCAACCCTAAGTCTCATACAAATTGTGCACAGCCCTTAGCAAAACTACAAGACTTAAGCAAAGGCACATATGGGCCTCAGCAAAATCAAAAGCTAGGGTCCTCATCAAAGGTGGGGCCCAGCAAAAATAAATGGGTGCTCAACATGTGCTGACTGTAAAGTGGTCTGTCTAACTTAATAATTCACTGCAGTTCAGAGAAAAGGCATACCTTTGGCTTTGTTTTTAATGTAGTTTCCCCTTGAATAACGTTGGAATTAGGGGTACTGTCCTCCTATGCAGTGTGAAATTCACATAAAACTTTTGACTCCCCCCCCCAAATTACCTAATAGCCTACTGTTGACCAGAAGTCTTGCCAATAATATGAATAAGCAATTCATGTGTATTTTGTGTATTATATACTGTATTCTTACAATAAAGCAAGCTAGAGAAAAGAAAATGTTATTAATGACATCTCAAGGTAAAGAAAATACGTTTATATGTACTGTATTTATTGAAAAAAATCCTGATATGATATGAGGACGTGCATAGTTCAAACCCATGCTGTTCAATGGCCAACTGTTGTTACAAGCTGAATCTGCTTGACTTTAGGCTATAGAAGATAAGGTTTTGCTAAGCATATTTGGATAAAAGAAAAAAGTTTTGACCATCATGGAAATTATCTTTGCAGCAACAGGTCTTTAAGACAATAACTATCGGGACGCCTGGGTGGCTCAGCGGTTGAGTGTCTGCCTTAGGCTCAGAGCATGATCCTAAAGTCTTGGGATCAAGTTCTTCATTGGGCTCCCTGCATGGGGCCTGCTTCTCCCTCTGCCTATATCTCTGCCTATATCTCTGCCTCTCTCTCTCTCTCATAAAAAAATCAATAATTTCTTTTTTTAAAAGGACAATAGCTACTAAAGCAATTCTTTCCACTGTTAACATACAAGGCAGCAGATCAAATGCTTGAGTTCTGTTAAGGGCACCTGAGTGGCTTGGTAGGTTAAGCTTCAGCCTTCAGCTCAGGTCATGATATCAGGTCCTGGGATGGAGACTTGCCTCTGGCTGCCTGCCCAGCAAGTAAGCTGATTCTCTCCCTCCATTCTCTCTCTTGCTGTCTCCCAAGTAAATAAACAAAATCTTAAAATAAAATAAAATAAAATAAATGAATGAATGAATGAATGAATAAAAAATAAATAAATAAATAAAAGCAAGCTTCTGTTAATACTAAGATGTCATATATTGAAGGATTTTTTTTTTTTTTTTTTTTGTAATTTAAATCAACCTTGCACTCCAGGGATAAATAATGTGTCATCTGGGTTAAAAGATGATTTAATTGATTGGTGTACAATCATTTTTATATGTTGTTGAGTTTGATTAGCTAGCATATTGAGGAGTTTTGCATCTGTATCCATAAGGGATGTTAGCTTGAAGTTTACATTTCTTGTGATAGCTTTGCCTGATTTTAGGATGGAGTTAATACTGGCCTTTTACAGTGAATTGGAAATGCTCTAATTTTTGGAAGGATTTTTGAAGGATTGATATAATTCTCTAATATATTGTAAAAATTATCAATGAAGCTATACCAACTAGGAATTTTTGTTTTCAAAACAGCTACAGAACAAGTTGAAACACCACAATTTCCTAGGTCAGTCAGAAGGATTTATTTATTTTTATTTTTGTTTAAATATTTTATTTATTCATGAGAGACACAGATAGAGAGAGGCAGAGACACAGACAGAGGGAGATGCAGGCTCCATACAGGGATCTCGATGTGGGACTCGATCCCGGGTCTTCAGGATCAGGCCCTGGGCCAAAGGCAGGTGCCAAACTGCTGAACCACGCAGGGATCCCTAGTCAGAAGCATTTAACTTACTAATTCAGTTTCATTTCTTACAAGTCAATTCGGATTTTCTATTTCTTCTTGAGTCAGTTTAAGTAATTTGTTTCTTTCTAAGCATTTGTCCATTTTATCTAAATTATCTAATTTTTTTTTTACTGAAAATTCCCTTATAACACTATTTACTTCCCTATGGCATCAATATTCTCTTTTCCTTCTTGATTTTGTATTCGATCCATCTCTTTCTCTTGGCCCAACTGGCAAAAGATTTGCTGATTTTGTTCATCTTTTCAAAAAAGCTAATTTTTTTACTATGATAATTCGTTTTCTATTGTTTCTCTATAGTCCATTTTACTACGCCCACTCTAGCCTTTTTTCCCCTTAGTTCTGCTTGCTCAGGGTTTTGTATTCTCTTCTTTTTTCAGTTACTTAAGGTGGAAGTCTAGGTTATTGACTTGAAATCTTCCTGCTTGGCTAATAAAGGGATTCACAGTAATACATTTTTGTCTAGACACCATTTTGCCCTCATATAAGAAGTATTATATTTCATTGTTGTCATTTTCAGTCCTCTCATAGTAATTTCCAGTTTCCCTATGATTTATTTCTTGATCCATTTGTATTTAAGAAGTGGCAACAATCCAACCACTGTTCAGTATTTGTTGTTAGGGACCCCTGAGTGATTGAGTTGATTAAGCATCTGCCTTTGACTCAGGTCATGATCCCAGGGTCCTGGGATGGAGCCCAGCTTTGGGCTCCCTGCTCAGTGGGGAGCCTGCTGCTTCTTCTCCCTCTGTCTCTCCAGGCCACTCGTGCTCTCTCTCTCAAATAATAATAATAATAATAATAATAAGCTATTGTGTGGCTTAATTTGTGCATATTTGTAAATTTTCTAAATTTTTTTTATTTATTTATGATAGTCACGCACACAGAGAGAGAGAGAGAGAGAGAGAGAGGCAGAGACATAGACAGAAGGAGAAGCAGGCTCCATGCACCGGGAGCCCGACATGGGATTCGATCCCAGGTCTCCAGGATCGCACCCTGGGCCAAAGGCAGGCGCTAAACCGCTGCGCCACCCAGGGATCCCCATGTAAATTTTCTAAATTTTCTTGTTTTCCACTTCTAATTCTATTGTGGCAAATATAATTTTTATGATTTCAATAATTTTTAAATCTATGGAAGCTTGTTTCATAGCCTACTATATGATCCACCTTAGAAAAAAGTTCATGTACACTTGAGAAGAATCTCTCAAGAATCTCTTTGCTGTCATAAAGTGTTAAAAGAAAATGTCAATAATGATTTCCATATCCAGCCTTTCCACTGTCCTCTGGTCTCCATGAATTTTGAAAAGAAACTAAATACAAATCTTATTGAAGATCTGTTAGATCTAATGAGTCATTTTCTCTTGATGCTTTTAACATTTTCTTTTCTTTCTTTTTTTTTTTTAAACCTGTGACAGTTTAAATAAGATGTGGCTGGTGTCGATCTATTTCACTTAGATTTACATGGATTTCATTGAGAATCTTAGAATTTTACATTGATTTTTAAATCTAATTTGGGAAATTTTAGGACAATATTTCATCAAATATTTTTTCTGTTCTTTTTCTCTCTCTCATTTCTGGATTTATTATACCCATGTTGATGTGCTTGATGGTGTTCCACAGGTCTGATACTCTCTTTATTTGTCCTTATTGTTTAAGACTAGATAATCTCAATTGACCTATATTCAACTTCACTGATTCATCTGCCAGCTCAAATCTTCAATGAGCTACTCTAGTAAATTTGTTCAATTATTGTACATTTCAACTCCAGAATTTCTCAAATTCTTTTTTTTAATATAATTTCCTTCTTTATACTGATATTCTCTATTTGCTTGCAGACTTAGACTTTTCCCTTAGACTTAGACTTCCCTTAGACTTCCATTTAATTATTTAGAAGACCCCTTTAGTTCCCATTAGTTCTTAAAACATACTTGAAATAGCTTATTTACTATTTTTGTATAGTAAGTCTGACATCTGGGCCTTCTGAGGAACAGTTCCAATTGACTATTTTTTTTTCTCTTTTTGTGTTAGATTATCTTGTTTCTTTGTGTCTTACACTTTTTTTTTTCTTTTTTGCTGAAAAGCGGATGTTTATTTTATTTTAAAGAGTTTTACTTATTCATTCATGAGAGACACAGAGAGAAGTCAGAAACATAGGCAGAGGAAGAACCAGCTCCCTGCAGGGAGCCCGATGCAGCACACTCAATTCCAGGACCCCAGAATCATGCCCTGAGCTGAAGGCAGACGTTCAACTGCTGAGCCACCTAGATGCCCCAAAAGTGGATGTTTTCAATGTTATAATGTAGTAACTAAAATTCAAGCATCTACACATCCCAGATCAGGTTTTTTGGTTGTTACAATTTATAGTTGTTGTTTGTTTAATAATTTGTATGGGTGAATTCTATTAAGTCTATGCTCTTTGTCATGTATGGATACTGAGCTTTTTTTCTCATTTAGCTTAGTAATCAGCTAATTGTTGGAAAGAGCTTTCCTTAAATGTTTTAAACCAGTGTTTCCCATCCTTTGCCAAGGGCTTCTGTGCATGTCTGTGTGCATGTGTGCCTCCCTTCAGCATTATGAGTAGTTTACCACTCTGCTTTATATCCTTTACATGTTGCCCATGCAGAGCAAGGGTGTCAACCAGAAGTGGAAGATTTGAACCTACTCGGTTCCTCCCATGTATATGCCTATACCCCTGAGATGTGTGTGGCTTTCTGGTTCTTCAGGAATATTGCAGAGCCTTTCAAAGCCTCCTGTGAGCACATTATTTCCCAGATTTTTCTTTTAAGTTTTTGGCTAGCCTTTTGTTTGTCACAACTGGTATCACTGACTTAGTAGCTGCAGTGTTAAACAATTTGTGCTCATTGTTTTTGACAAACACCCTGGAGATAGAGCTTTTCTCACTGAGCTATTTCTGAATTAGATCAAATAGAGACAAGATCCATGAATGTGTGTTTTCAAAGGACCAGCCTGACAGGTTAAATTATGATAATTCTCTGAGATTGAGTCTTTCTGAAACATTCCAAATCCATTTGGCTTCTAAAAATGACTCCTAGGCTGCTCTTTTTTACAAATAACATCATCTGATGCTGCTGGTTTTCAAAGCTACTGCAGTGAAAGTTGAAACACCAAAAAACCCACCATTAAATTACATTTAACTATTTTTGTTTTTTTTTTTTCTTAAACACCCACTTCTGGGTTGTTGTAGCCTTTGGTTAAAGTTCAGAGTTCTGAAAAAGTTGATTTTGATAATTCCTCCATTGTTACCATTGCCTTTATGAAGGAGTAGATTTTTGAAATCTAAATTCTGCTATTCTGAAAATGCCTCTGACCAATGTCGCTAGAATTTTAATATTGGGTTTGTCTGTATGTATGTATGTTCTTTGGAGAACTTTATGATGTCTTTTGAGCCCACCGTAGTATGCCTTTGAAAAGACACATTGAACATGAGGCCAAGCGTAAGATCCTATGTTAATATAAAAGAGTAAATGTTTCGGCCCTAAGTACACAATGACCTCAGAATTAATATTATTAATATACGTTTCTGGTAAATATTGGAGTTTTCTGAAGGAAAAAGTTTGTATCAAAGTTAGTCCAAGCAAAATAGCTTAAAGAATGGTTAATATTGGAGAATAAACTTACATAGAAGTCAGGAGGACGGTCATCTTAGGCTACTCATCTCCTCACTTGCGATAATAAATATTTAGCTGGTTAACAATTGCCTTAAGGTTACCAGCACTAGGCTAAGAGAACTTAACCTTGAGAATATTATATGGGATTATTCCTTCCCAACTCATTATATTTTTCTTCGATGTAAAGGGACTTTTAGTCATGAAACACATCTGGCCCTTTTTAAACCAATTTTCTAGTCATTACACCTAAGAAGATGAGAAATCTGAGTATTCCATTTGGAAGGAGAAACTATGCATATCAACCCATACTCTTTTTTTTTTTTTTAATCTTTCCTTTTAGGGATGTATCTGCCTATAGGAATCGAGATCTGCTCTGCTATTCCAAGCTGTGAGTTTTATGAGAGAGCCATTCCTTGGGGAAGCCCTTCAGTAGTGAATAAGTGGTTGCCTCAGTATTACTTGTTTCTGTATTAATAAGTCTAGTTGGTTTTAGATCCTAAATTATATTCTTAAATATCAGTGTTAATTTTCGGTTGGTTTACAATTTGCACAAGGAATTGGACAGTTTATACTGAACCATCTCAAAGTCCTTCATGTATCTTAAAAAAAAAATATATATATATATATATATATATATATATTAGAGTCAATATAAAAATGCATGCAACAATCAACCAATATTATCAGAGGTCATAAAAAGTTATAATAATTGAGGAAATATACTGTTCACAAAGATCTAAGCTTGAGAGCAAATTCTGCATCTTTATGGTTATGTGACTTTGAACAGTTCATACAAACTCTCCAAGTCTCCAGTTACATTACCTTTCACATAAGAATATAGTAACCCTGACTTTATCACACTTGGGGGTTGCTAATATGAGATAATGTTTCTACAAATGTATTTGAGATTTTAAAAGTAAAAAAAGAAAGCATATTGGCACTGAAAGTTGGTGGATAGAATATATCTGGCCAGAAATGCATGAGGTAGAGAGTACTCAACAAAAACTTTGATTATGCATGAACCAAGAATATGGAATGGGAATGGGAATTCTAGGTAAGCTGGAAGAGAGGCATAAGTTTTAAGGAATATTTGCTACATTGAAACGTCAATTATTTGTTTTAATGTCTCTTTTCCCCACTAGACTATGAACACAAATATCTTATTTATCTTTATTTTCCCAGAGCCTGGCACAGAGTACACACTCAATAAATTTGGCTTAATTGAATTGACTGACTGAAGGTAAATAATCAGGCTAATGAATGCATGCCAGACCCTCTTTACCTGCAGAGTAAACCAGATAGGGAAGCAATTATGAAAGAGACTAGAGAGATATTGCTCAGCTTCAAGAAGACAGGAGGGGAAGATTTGTCCTGTACTTTCCTGCTGCCTTATGCCCTGATCCTATCTATTATATTTTAGGTACTGTATGATGTACTGAAGATTCAGAGATTAAAAGACATCCTTTGGCCTTAAGAAGCTTAGATTCTTGTAATATAAAAAATTGTCTTAAGTGCAATAGCTGAGATATGCAAAAGAACACAATTTGCTGAGCAACCTTTGTGTACCACACACTATACAAGGATTTTTCAAGGATTATCTCTTTAAATCCACACAGCAAGCCCATAGGATTGTTAGTTAATACTCTATTTTGCTGATAAGGAACCTGAGACTTGGGGAGATGATTTAATTTTTCTAGAATGTAAGATTTTGGAAAAGGCTTAGCTAACATTTGAAAGTAGGTTGATGGACTCCACATTTAGTTCTTCCTGGGGAGCTATGTGTTATTTTCCATGAAGAAATCATGAAGTGATCAGGGATTCAGATGAATGGAAAATATAGGTTGATAGAATCAATGATAAATAATAATGATTATATATAATCATTCTCAAGAAAATGCACATTTATAAACAGGATCACAGAGAAAAGTCTATATATAGAAAAACCATGGATATGTTTGAGCTACAGATTTTTTTTGGATGAGGCCCCTCACACCATTACATATGTATCCAGGCTCTATCATCAATCATTCTATTGACTGCGGTATCCATGCATGAGCCTGGGCTGAATAGTGCTGAATGCAGTTCAAGAAGAGAAAGAGAAGGAGTTGAGCCAGGAGCTAAGGGCTAGTTATCTTTAGGTTACCTAAAAAAAGACATTGATATTTCTAATTATAATCTTGGCTTTTCAAATTATTTTGAAAATATATATTTAAAATACTTTAAGATTAAGTAGGAGATAGCATTACATTAAGAGGAATATTTTATTAGCTTGGTACATATATTTACCTGTGCCTATATCTGTATCTATATCTCTATTTGAACACTTGTTCCATGTTGTCTTATAATTATCAGGAACAGAACTATTGGAAAGAATTCTATTGAGCCCACTAAGGATCTCTTGCCCAGAACCCCAGATTTTGAACTGAGCTGTCGTATTGAAACGTTAAATGCCTGAAGGAGGGTTTTCTTAATTCTTCCCTCCCTCAAGGATTTTAAATTTAAAAGTTATAGGAGAGAAGAATTTCTTATAATTTAGGTTGTACCATTTTTACCTCTAAATTCTAAATTACTCTTTCCTCTGATTAATTTTTAATATGTTATTTACTTGAACATTAAGTACAGCATAAGGTAGTTGCCAAGAAGTAGGCCAAGGGAATGAGTGAATAGTAGATTTCCTGTTAACAATTCTGCATGATATATAGCATGGAAAAGTAATCAATTTTGATTGGAGATATTGTCTCCAGGGAAGCTAATAAAAATGAGCTTTCTTTCCTTCTTGTAGCAATATTATTGAAGCGACTGAAATTGGGGTCATAAAGGGCTGATAGTTATTCTTTGAGGACTTTCTCTTCATTACATCTCTAACTCTACATCTTTTCTAAATGTGTACTTGCTACATTACTTCAGAAAATGGAAACATGTCTTTAAGAGAATTTGAGAGTTTGGGTTTTTCATTTTTGTATTGTTTTGGTTTGGCTTGGTTTTTGTTTCATTTTGTTTTGTTTTACTTTGGTTTGGTTTTGGTTTCAGTTTTCTCTTTGTGTATCACAAGCAGGAACATATCAAAATTCAAGTATTTGCTGTAGCATAATTTGGGACTAATGCTCAACAGTTATCACTACTGGAGCTAAAGTATTTTCAAAAAATGAAAATCAAAACATCTAACATTTTTAAAAATGGGCAAAAATGAGTTCATAGGTACATTTGTCCCAGATATCTGTCTTGGCTACTGATTATGCATTTAGATGGGGTCTCCAAGTTTAGTCTTTTTTTTTTTTTTTTTTTTTTAGATTTTATTTATTCATGAGAGACACAGAGACAGAGACACAGGCAGAGGGAGAAGCAGGCTCCATGCAGGGAGCCCAATGCGGGACTCAATCCCGGGACTCCAGGATAATGCCCTGGGCTGAAGGCAGGTGCTAAACCACTGAACCACCCAAGGATCTCCCTCCATGTTTAGTCTTGCACCTTTATGCGGACTTGTTTATCAGCAGCTTTCTGGCATATTATTATACAAAAAGGAATCTTTTTTTTTTTTAATTCTTTAGCATCACGTACCTTCAAGTTTTCTTTTTTTAAAGATTTTATTTGTTTATACCTGAGAGACACAGAGAGAGGCAGAGACATAGGGAGATAGAGAAGCAGGCTCCCTGCAGGGAGCCCAATGCAGAACTCAATCCCAGGACCCCAGGATCACGATCTAAGCCAAAGGCAGATGCTTAACTAGTGAGCCACCCAGGTGCTCCCAAGTTTTCTTTGTTTTGTGAGACCTTAAATACAAAGAGTTGTCTGAAATATTTAAAGTCCCCAGTCTTAGTCTGTCACTACAGTGTGCTCAGTATTTTGAACCAGTTGTTTCACTTCAATGAACCCTCAATCTCCAATATCTAAAATCAGGAAATCATATATTATCTTTTAAGTCCCATCTAGATAAACATATCTGATACCCATATTTTTTCTCTCCAGATGAAATAACATATCCTGAGATGAATGTATGCATACGTACACATACCTTGAGGTTGTATTTTAAGATTTCTGTTATATAGTTTTAAAACATCTACAACTGAATTTGGAGTGTGTTGTTTTTATCTGTCATGTGAAGAATCTAAGATCAGAGAGTAAATGATCTCCAAATCATTCAGCTCATAAAGGAGAGAGTAGAACTTGATATCAGATTTCCAAATTCTTTTTCTTTTTTAAGAATTTATTTATTTATTCATGAAAGACACACACAGAGAGAGAGGCAGAGACACAGGCAGAGGGAGAAGCAGGCTCCATGCAGGGAGCCCAATGTGGGACTCGATCCCAGGACCCCCGGGGTCATGACCTGAGCCAAAGGCAGACACTCAACCACTGAACCACCCTGGTGCCCATAGGAAACAGTTTTCAGATGCCCATAAAATCTGAAGACAAGCCAAGTAAATTTCCTACTGGTGTTAAGCATTGCAGTTAACGATGCACCATTATTTCAATCTGATAGAGCACCGGACCCCCCATGTCTTGAGCTCTACAAGGCCCTCTTCATTTTGTCCAGTATCCAAACTCTTCCCTTTATCCCTCAATACTTTCTTACTACTTAGTTCACAGCTATTCTTTATTGAAATCTCTTAAGTACTTATACAATTATACCCACAGGAAAACTCAAAGCCCTTACCATGCTCCACCCATACAAGACTTCTTTATTTTCTTTTTATTCCTGGTACACATCAAATTCACTCATGTCTAACTGCTTCCATACTTGCCTTTCCTCATACCTAGAGCACTCTTTAATCAGGATTTCATTTGTCTATCTTCTTATTGTGATGTATTCTCTTTTGGGGGGGAGCCCTTCTGAACCACTCAATCCAAAGTAAAGCAATTCGCTATCACTCCTATTGCATAATCTTCTTGTATGCTATTTATTTTTTTCACTTGTGCCTTGAAGGTCTCCTGCATCCTCAACCTTTCAAGAATTTGAGCTTCATGGTAGATGAGACTTATCTTATTCATGGTTATCTTTTCTGTATCTGGAAAAAGCTCCCAAATAGTTTGTGATCAATAACATCTGTTGAATGAATGAATTAGTTTAAGCAGATGTTTGGCCTTATTTCTGTTCATAAATGTGCGCATGCCCGCGCGCGCACACACACACACAATTTCACATCCCTTTACCTATCCTGACCAAGAGACAAATAAACTTGAAGTGAGGAAGAGGCTAGGACAACAGTGTTACTCTCCTTTTCAAAACCATAGGAAGATGTGATCTCTGAATTCATCTTACCACTCTCTTTAAGGAGAAGGCATTTCTTGCATTGTGACTGAATTCTTTTGTTGTGCTTTAGTTGTGTGAAATGTCCAGTGCTTATTTTATACATACTGACTAAATAATCCCTCCTTTAAGATAAAGCATAAATCTCAAGGACAAAAAAAAAATTGTAAAAAACACTAAGTATGTTCAAAAGCATATGGTAGAGGGGAAAACCACAATGAATTATCATTAAGGATAGGTGAAATCAAAATCATAGAAACACTTGTGCAAGAAAGTATCTGAGGAAAGGGTGTTAAAGGAGATTAAACAATTCCACTAATAAAATGAAAGAAGAAATATGAAATCTATAATTATACTAAATACTAAAGACATCAAAGAGTTTTCAAAAATGTATCATCAATTAAAAATCAAAAACATGCTTTAAAATGTGGAAATTATTTATCTTACCCAATTATGATGCATATAAAAGGGATACAATACAGTGCGTTTGTAAAATTGAAAGGAATGCCTGCATCTTCTGCAGAACTAACATTACAACCTAGTAGGCCAAGAGGCCCTGAAATAATTAAATACATCATTTAAAATCTCTAACTGATGCTGGATAAAGAAACTAGGGTTATATTTATATTTAGGATAGTTTGAGATTAGTCTTTTTAAAAATATATATTATACATTTATTTTCCTTTTTCAAAAAGAATGTCCATTTCTTCGTACTTAATTCAACCACTTATGTAAAAAATAATTCAACCATTTATTAAACAAATGTTTTTCAAGCACCCAGTATGTGCCATGAAGTATAAAGAATAGTGAGAGTAGTAGAAATAAACATGATTATGACAAGAAGCATGTCTGAAGAAGTCTCAAGTTTATTAAAGAAGCAAAGGAAAGCATAGAATGAGAAGTCAGTGGAGGGATTGGAAGGTGGGACAGTAGAAGCAAGACTTTCCAGGAATAAAGGATTACATATTTTGTATTTGTAGCACAATTTCAAATACGAGATATCTTCTAGTAGCACACATAAAATAATCAAAAACCTCATAAAACATTACATAAAAGAATAATAAACACAACACAATCACCATCACACTATACCAGTGTCCCAAATTGTCTATAAAGGTATCCACAGTGATTGCGCTGTTGAATCTGTGATCCCCCATATCGTATTGATGTTTGGGTTGAATTATTTCCTGCCTTGACCAAGCTTTCTTATACACTCACACAGTAGTTCTTATTGATCCCAGGAAACAAAGATTTGTCTTGGTGTTGGTTTGGCATTTCATTTCCCACCTCTGCCTTCTAGCATATCACATCCTGCTCTACCCCACATTGAATGACTTCCCCCCACCCCAGACAGTCTCTCTGACAGGTCTTCTCATAACAGCAAGTATTCCTAGTTCTATCAAAATGCATTTTTTAAATGGATCAAAATTTCAGCAACTTCTGTGTACAATATTTGCTGCTCACTGATGAAGAAATACTATCTTATGTATAACGTATGCTGAGAAGTTCAGTTTATTGAAATCTGTAAGAAGCTGAGTAGGTAAAGTTCATTTAAGTGTAGGTACAAAGTTGGATGGTAGAAGTTTGAATGGGCATAAAAAGGGATCAGATTGTAACATTTCTTGAATACCCCACAAAGAAAATTAAATTATTTTAACCAAGCAATGGGAAATAAAGCCAAGAAAGGAACCAATCTCCACAAGCTATGCTTTAGGAAGCTAAATATACAATATGGGCAAGAGTGAAATGGGGAGATCAGAGACCTAGAGTCCTGTTAGAATGTTGTCTTGAAAGCAAGTAGTATAAGCTTAAGTAGAAGAGATGGCTTTGTGAGCAGAATGGAAGGGAATACCTATGAAAGTTGCAACAAACTAGATCCAAAACTACCTGGGATGTAGAAAATTTGCAATATAGACTATGCTTGGTAACATTTGTTATGGTAATGAAGTGTGAGATGACATCACTCTCATCATTATCATCCCAACATTCTAATTTTTCCTAAACATTGTCTAGATTGTAACCAAGGTTGAGTATATCAGTAAATTATGGCCCAGAATCTTTTCCCCTTACTGTACCTTTCAGAAAAAGTTATTAGGTGTTCTGTGGACTGAGGGCTGCTAATCTTTAAGACTGTCTAGGCACAAGCTATTGTGGAATCCAGAAAACTATAAGTTAATGGCATTGTTTCCTCTGCTTGATGTGATTTAATGGTAATCAATGTCACTTACCAACTCATTAAAAAGCCCTCTTCACAGCTCATCGAAAACTAAAACCTGGGGGAGTTGAACCTTTCCAGTCAATTAAAAGACAAAGACACCAATTTTTTTTCCAAGTACAATTTAAAATCAGCACATAAAATAATAGCTAAGTGAAATATTTATTAGTATTTGAAAACTCCGCTTTGACATCCAGCTTTATGAAAAAAAAAAGTAGTCTAAAAAGAGAAAAAATATATATAAATCAAAGGCTATTGTTCAAAAGTTTACATTTTCAATATCTTAACTTAAAGCAAGAAATTTAGAGGAGTCATGCAAAGTTGGCTTTCTAAATTTCAAAAACCTCCTCTTCTCATTCCCAAGGGCATTCTCAGTTTGATCTTCCAAGTGGAGAGATGGAACTAAAAAATTATGAGTATATATTAAAAGAATTCTATAATTACCTATGGTTTTATACAAAAGAAAACCAAAATCTAAATTAAATCTTATTAATTAATTCACCAAGTTAACTTTTTTTTATTGCTTTGGCTTTGGTCTCTGTTTTGTTTTTGTAACTTACATTACTGTACAACCCACCATATTTTCTTGTAAACGTGCTGTTAACTAGAGGGAGCATTTGTGAGATTTGTGGGAAAATTAAATAAAATTTACTTTTACCTTCCCCTGAGTCTTCAGGAAGTTTTTCCAAAGGAGTAAAATAAAGAGATCTAGCCACATAACTCAGCCACATAACTCAGCAACTCTGTGTGTACCTGAAGACTCCCCATTGCATCCAAGTGAGGAGAACAACTGGAGATGAAATAGAAAAGAGATTTATTTCCTGTATTGAAAGAACATGCAGTTCTACAGCCAGTTTTACTGAAACATTTCTTCTTGCTTTATTTGTAGGAAAGCTTTAATTGCCATGAAAAGGAAACTTTTCGTGTGTCACCAAAAAACAAAACACAACACGACAATAAAACAAGTGTTTCTAAAAATAGCACTAATTCAATGTCATGAAAAAAATTCCAGTTATGTATCTCTCTTCTATTACTAGCCAACAAAATTGTAAAGTAGGTATATGAAAGAATCCATTAGTGTAATTGCATTGCTATAATTCCATGTTAGGAACTTGTATTGGAACATTAACTTATAATAATTATCTTCTTGGCAAATGTAAACACACTTTAAAAAAGATTTCTGAGTGGTAATTCAGCTCAAGAAAGAACTAGTATTTTAGTCTAAACTGCCTTTTTTTTTTTTTAGAAAATGGGAAATATAACAATATGTTTAAAGTTATCTATTTTCTTATGTTACAATATAGGTTATATAAAACTCTTCTGACAGTTTGAAATTAAACACAGTCCTCCTGGAATAATTAGTGCAAATTTCTTCTTTGGTCTTTTCTGGCAATTAGGACAAAAACACGTCCCACCCCCAAAGAGGAGACATGCGTGTTTCCACTTACACGAACACATTCACCACTAGTATATGCTATGGATTAGAGTAAAGATCCTTAAAAATCTATTCATGTCTGATAAATACTCCTGAGATGAGTGATAAGATTATAAGCTAAAACAAAAATTCATAAGCCCACGAAAACAATCATCACATTGTAAATGTTGATATTCAGGCATAATTGTGATTTTTTGTTGTCGTTGTATGTAACTACATTAATTTTGGTCTGGAAAAGTAGCAATTGGATTTTACATGTTCTAATCAAACAAGATAACATCCTCTATGATAAGTGGAAACATACTTACCAACTCCTCTACCACCATCCTCACAAAACACATCATACTTTCCACCATAATTTATTTCATTATTCAACAACAAATTGCCTCCACTACATATGGCACTCTTTGAACAGGAAGTGGAGCATGACACAAAAAGGAATGAAAATTAGGTGTTGACGATCTCATGTGTGACTAAGGTTGAAGAGTTAGACATTCCGAGTTTTACCATCCTTAATTTTTATTGCCAAAGTTGTATTTTATTGTTTCTTATCACATTATTACCAGAAAAATGTAATTTACTAAAATATGTTTAGTAAGGAGCATTCCATTTTATTTCTTGCTTTATCTTTATGGAAGCCATACACATCTGGCAAGCTCAGCACTTGGTTGGAATGAGATCACTACATCCTCTAAGTTTTACCATAAGAGTGATAATTTTTTGATGCCTTACCACATTGATTAAATTCTACCATCAAAAGTGATAATACCAGCTGATAAGAATCTTATTAATTGCAAGTCAGCACATTTTATAAGTCCGTTGTTCATGAAGAGAGAAAAAATGAAAACAAAAATTTAGTATTTATTTTCAAAAGGAAATGAAAAATAGCACTTTCTGTGGGACAGGCACTATAATAAGTGACCATTTCATTGAGTCTATTCCATCAGCCAAATGAACTGAGTGCTGATAATATTACAGATTTTACAGATGAAGAATTTGAAGCTTCAAAATGTATACTCTAAGATTCCAAGTCTAGTAAGTGTAGGAAATAAGCTTAAACACATGCAGTCTGAGAACAGAATCCCACACTCTTACTCAATAAGATACATTTACTTGTATAGAATTACAAATATACAATTTCCATTAGCTTTTGAAAAATTTGAAAATATTTTGAAAATTCTATTAACTCACAATTCTTAGAGGAATCAATGAGATAAACTGCTAAGTAAAAGAACTGTTTTACTCATTTTTACCCCTCATTTTTCACTGAAAAAGTGATTAGTTTAAGAGGTTTTCTGGAAGTTCTTTACTAAGAATTTTTTTTTTTTTTGCATTTTTTATTGCTTTAGGTTTTTTTCATTATTAGAATAAGTCAACTATTGGGCAAGGACACAACTGAACACAATGACATGAAGAAAACTTTCCTGTGAAATATCATTCAAGAGAGAATAAGAAACATTTTTTAAAGATTTTATTTATTTATTCATGAGACACAGAGAGAGAGAGAGAGGCAGAGACACAGGCAGAGGGAGAAGCAGGCTCCATGCAGGGAGCCTGATGTGGGACTCGATCCCGGGTCTCCAGGATCATGCCCTGGGCTGAAGGCGGCACTAAACCGCTGGGCCACCAGAGCTGCCTGAAAATAAGAAAATTAAAAAAATAAATAAAACTTTGCAAATTATAAAATTGGGGACCCATTTTACAAAAGTATAAATAGTTTGAGAAATTGGTAATATTACAATTCTGCTCTCTTTAAAAAAGATTTTTTGCCTTTAATGTGTTTTTAAAAAGGTCTTCTATTTTCACAGAAAAATACTTGACATAAGGAAATGATTTTAATTGCAACAAGATCCATCTATTTTTAATTGTAATTTCATTTACTTTGGATGTAACATTAGAGTTTACTTTTTCGTGGCAATCTCGTAGCCCATTTTTGTGCATAATTAATAGGGGCTTTGATACTAAAATATATTCATTATAACCTTATTGATGACTGTAATCCATTTTGTTCAATTAAACTTAAACTCCAGGGTTTATGTAGCATTCACTCATTTGGAGATCATTAAATAATCATTCATTGATCATGTATTAGAAATTATTCTAAACAATGGGGATTCAATGAGGTAAGAAATTAAAAGTAAAATCTGTTATTCATGGTTTTATTGTTTCATAGAGTAGACATATATTTAAATAAACAATTGCCACAAGATATGATGTATTCTACACTAGATTTTGACATAGTCTATTATGGGAACAGTCAAATGAAAGGAGCTGATTTTGCTTTGTGTTTGTATTGGGTGCATAATACACCCCCTCCCCCAACTGAAATAATGCCCATTTGGACCTCAGTATGTAACCATATTGAAAATAGCCTTTGTGAATGTAATCAGTTAAGTTAAAATGAGGTCATACTAGATTAAGATGAGTCGTAAATCCAGTATGACTGGTATCCTTATATAAAGAGGAAAATTTGGATACGGAGACACAGAGACAGAAGATATCCTTTGCAGAAGAAGGTATAAATTGGAGTTTCCCGGTCCCAAGTTGAGGAATGACTGGGGACACTGGAAACTGGAAGAGACAAGGAAAGATTCGTCTCCAGGGCCTTCAGAGGAAGCATGGCCTTGTTTACACCTTGATTCCATACTTCTAGCTTTCAGAAGTGTGAGAGAATAAATTTCTGTTGTGTTAAGTTTCCTAGTTTATGGTCATTTTTATAGTGGTCTTTAGAAACTTCTGTAGATTTTGGTATCAGAAGTTGGGTGGCTCTATGACAAATACCTAAAAATGTAGAAGTAGCTTTGGAATGGGTAATGAGTAGAAAGGCTGGAAGAATTTTGAGGTGCATGATTGACAAATCATAGTTTGCCATGAGGAAAAAGTTTGTAGAAATGTGTTAAGGGAATTCTGGTGAAGGCTCAGAAGGAAGTAGAGCAAGGTAGAGAAATCTTCTCTTGTCTTAAAGAATTATATACATCATCATTGACCGTGTGTTGACATAAATATGAGAACTAAGGGAGGGTTCAGAAGGAAAGAAGAAATTTGTTACGGGACATTGAATGGCCAGGGATCCTTGCTATAAAGTGGTAGAAAACTGAACTGGAGGGTATTATGCTGAGTGAAGTAAGTCAGAGAAGGACAAACAGTGTATGTTCTCATTCATTTGGGGAATATAAATAATAGTGAAAGGGAATATAAGGAAAGGGAGAAGAAATGTGTGGGAAATATCAGAAAGGGAGACAGAACATAAAGACTCCTAACTCTGGGAAACGAACTAGGGGTGGTGGAAGGGGAGGAGGGCAGGGGGTGGGGGTGAGTGGGTGACGGGCACTGAAGGGGACACTTGATGGGATGAGCACTGGGTGTTATACTATATGTAGGTAAATTGAACACCAATAAAAAAAATAATTTATTAAAAAAAAAAGAAGAATTGAGTTGCAGGGTTGTGTGGAAGGTGCAACTTGTAAGCTATGAACTGGGTATGTAGCTAAGGAGATTCACACTAAGTTCTGGAAGGTGTGGCCTGGTTGCTTATTGAGTTTATAGCACAATGCAAGAGCAAAGAGATGAATTGAGGAGGGAACTTTTAAGCAAAAATGAGGCAGTATTGGGTAATTTGGGAAATTTTCAGCCTATTCATATAGAGTGGTCTGGATCTATCTGCCCAGTGTTGCAGCTTAAAAACTTCTGCTAAAGAGATGATATGTGGAAGACATGGATCTAATTGCCCATCTCAGGAGAAGCCAGGAATAGAGATGGGTTATATAAGGGTAAGATCTATAGAGAACTTTCTTCTGTACTGGTACAGATTCTGTTTATCTACATGGAAGACTGACAGATTTTTGAGAATGTGATATCAACAAGAACACTGCCAGCTTGAACTGAAGGGGTCAGAGACAGGATAAAATGAGGGAAAGCTGTTGGATTCCGGGATTCGATAAGTAAGAAAGAAGTTGATAAAATTTCTCAGGGTCGTAGCATGTACCAGCTTCATGAAAAAAGAAAATGACTTTGAAGGAAGAGCCAGAGGCTAGGTAGGCTGGCCCAGCGGTATGGGATAATGGGAGTTGTGTAGGCAGAGAGGACGAGCTGATGAGACCTCATTGCACCAAGAAGACAGAGCCTCCATCAACCCAGAGGTGGACTGGACCATAGAAAATTATTCTCAGGGCTTGAAACTTAATGGAATGTACCTTGTTGGATTCCTAATTTATTGTAGATCAGTGGCCCCCTCGTTTTTTGTTTGTTTTTTTTTTTTTTTTTTTTTTTTTTTTTTTGCTTTCTTCCATTCAGAATACAAATGTCTATCCCAATGCCTCTTCTACTATTGTACTTTGGAATCAGATCTTTTCTTTTACAGGTTCTGAGATGGTGACAAATTTCGTCCCAGGATTGATCATACCCAGAATCTCACCCTTAGATGATTTACATTATTTAGATAATAATAAAACTTTGGAAATTTTTGATTTGATATGTATATGAGATTTTTGGATTTAGAGTTAATATTCAAATAGATTAAGAATTTTGGGATACTGGGATTTGGTGAATGCATTTTGTGGGATGTGGGGTGGATGTGCCTTTTTGGTGGCTGGAGGTGGACTCCCCTGGGTTAAACAGCATGTCTTCAAAATTCATGTCTCCCCAGAACCTCAAAATGTGAGCTTATTTAGAAATAGGGTCTTTGCTGATTTAATTAGTTAAGGTAAAGTCAGACTGTGTTAAAGTAACTCTAAATTCAGCCATAATTGGCATCCTTATAATAAGAGGAAAATCAGATGCAGAGACACAGACACATAGGGAGAATGCAGCCATGGGAAGACAGAGGCATAGATTACAATTATGCTTTCCCAGGCTAAAGAATGCCTCAGACCACCAAACACTGGAAGAGACAAAGAAGGGGGTATTCTTTAAGGTCACTGGAGAGAGTATGCCCCTGCAGCATTTTGATTTCAGACTTCTAGTTTCCAGAACTGTGAGAGAGTAAATTTCTGTTCCTTTAAGCCACCAGGTGTGTGGCAATTTGTTATAACAGTCCTAGCAAACTAATACCATGGAGAATAGATCAGAGAGGGCTTCACAGAGGAGGAAATATTTAAATTGACTTTTAAAGGATAAATATGTGTTTTATAGGCAGGGAAGAGTGAGATGTGTGAGATAAGAAATGGATGCCATTTCTTTTAAGAAATTATTTTAAGAAATTCTCTACAGATCATTTTAAGAAATTTAAAAAGAGAGAGAGAAGTTTAATTTGTAAAGCAAATCGGGTTTCAGGAATACCACAAGAATAACACAAACAGAACAAAACGTTTGATTTTTTTTTAAAGATTTTATTGATTTATTAGAGGGAGAGAGAGAGAGAGCAATGGAGAACATGAGCAGGGAGAGAAGGAGAAGCAGACTTACAGCTGAGCAGAGAGCCTGACACAGGGCTCCATCCCAGGACTCTGGGATTATAACCTGAGCCAAAGGCAGATGCTTAACAGACTGAGCCACCCAGGTGCCCCCAGGCCATTGAATTTTAAAACTTAATACCACTGGGGCAAATTTGGATAGAACCTCTAGCAATATGGCCTTTTTTGTTTGACCTTTTTAAGAAACTGACACTTTTTTTCAACAGCTCTGCAGTTGAAATCTGCAACTGGAGAGTTGAATTTCCAATTCTGGAATCTAAGAGTTCCAATTTTTCCATGTCCTTGACAATGAGTGGTACAGTCAGTCTTCATAATTTTAGCCATATTAGTGGAGGTGTAATGGTATCTTACTCTGATACTAATTTGCATTTCTTTTTTTTTAATTTTTATTTATTTATGATAGTCACACACAGAGAGAGAGAGAGGCAGAGACGTAGGCAGAGGGAGAGGGAGAAGCAGGCTCCATGCACCGGGAGCCCGACGTGGGATTCGATCCCAGGTTTCCAGGATCATGCCCTGGGCCAAAGGCAAGCCATAAACCACTGAGCCACCCAGGGTTCCCTAATTTGCATTTCTAATGGCTAATGATGTCAAACACCTTTTTTATCTTTGACCTTTAAAAATCAATAAAAACCGTTCAACACCTCCACATTTAATAGTGAAGCTTGCAAATTCCAAAGATAAGGAGATCCTTAAAGCAGCAAGAGACAAGAAATCCCTGACTTTTATGGGGAGGAGTATTAGGGTAACAGCAGACCTCTCCACAGAGACCTGGCAGGCCAGAAAGGGCTGGCAGGATATATTCAGGGTCCTAAATGAGAAGAACATGCAACCAAGAATACTTTATCCAGCAAGGCTCTCATTCAAAATAGAAAGAGAGATAAAGAGCTTCCAAGACAGGCAGCAACTAAAAGAATATGTGACCTCCAAACCAGCTCTGCAAGAAATTTTAAGGGGGACTCTTAAAATTCCCCTTTAAGAAGAAGTTCAGTGGAACAGTCCACAAAAACAAGGACTGAATAGATATCATGATGACACTAAACTCATATCTCTCAATAGTAACTCTGAATGTGAACGGGCTTAATGACCCCATCAAAAGGCGCAGGGTTTCAGACTGGATAAAAAAGCAGGACCCATCTATTTGCTGTCTACAAGAGACTCATTTTAGACAGAAGGACACCTACAGCCTGAAAATAAAAGGTTGGAGAACCATTTACCATTCGAATGGTCCTCAAAAGAAAGCAGGGGTAGCCATCCTTATATCAGATAAACTAAAATTTACCCCAAAGACTGTAGTGAGAGATGAAGAGTGACACTATATCATACTTAAAGGATCTATCCAACAAGAAGACTTAACAATCCTCAATATATATGCCCCGAATGTGGGAGCTGCCAAATATATAAATCAATTATTAACCAAAGTGAAGAAATACTTAGATAATAATACACTTATACTTGGTGACTTCAATCTAGCTCTTTCTATACTCGATAGGTCTTCTAAGCAAAACATCTCCAAAGAAACGAGAGCTTTAAATGATACACTGGACCAGATGGATTTCACAGATATCTAGAGAACTTTACGTCCAAACGCAACTGAATACACATTCTTCTCAAGTGCACATGGAACTTTCTCCAGAATAGATCACATATTGGGTCACAAATCGGGTCTGAACCGATACCAAAAGATTGGGATTGTCCCCTGCATATTCTCAGACCATAATGCCTTGAAATTAGAACGAAATCACAACAAGAAGTTTGGAAGGACCTCAAACACGTAGAGGTTAAGGACCATCCTGCTAAAAGATGAAAGGGTCAACCAGGAAATTAAGGAAGAATTAAAAAGATTCATGGAGACTAATGAGAATGAAGATACAACCGTTCAAAATCTTTGGGATGCAGCAAAAGCAGTCCTAAGGGGGAAATACATCGCAATACAAGCATCCATTCAAAAACTGGAAAGAACTCAAATACAAAAGCTAACATGAGAATCACTTGAGAAGTTAAATAAGGAGATATGAATGCCCAAATCCTAACCTAGGTCAATTAATGAAAATCTCTGTGGGTGAGACCCAAGCATCTATAATGTATTAAAAAACATTCAGGGGCACCTGAGTGGCTCAATTGGTTAAGCATCTGCCTTTGGCTCAGGTCATGATCCTGAGGTCCTAGGATCAAGCCCTGTATCGGACTCTCTGCTTAGTGGAGAGCCTGCTTCCCCCTCTTCCTCTTTCTGCCTGCTTGTGTGCTCTCTCTCTGTCAAATAAATAAAATCTAAACAAAACAAAACACCCCCCCTAAATAAATAAATAAATAAATAAATAAATAAATAAATAAATACAAAATAAACTAAAATCCACAGATAAGACTTTGATCTCACTGGAAGTAAAAGGATAAAAATAAATATTCCTACTTACCATGCCCAGCTATTTATCTTCTGCAGATTACTGCATTTTTTCTTTGAGTCCCTCTACTCTTTTTGATTTAAACTGCCTCTAAGTTTAGCACAAAAAAAAAAAAAAAAAAGAAGAGACCAGTGAATAGTTTTACAGTTGAGGAATTGCTATCATTGGTACACTTGAATTCTCAATACAGACCCTTTCTGCTAGGTTATATTTTGGATTACATCTTGATTACATGCTAGATTTAGATTATATTAAAGACCTAGACATGGGAAATTATTTTGAAATATTTTGGTGTCACAGCTCTTTCAGGATTAGGCAATGCTATAGCCCCTGACCATCTGTATCAACAATACTGTCATTCCCTGGTATGGCTCGGAATAGAACCACTAAGTCATATTATCTTGGATTTTTTTCATTCAATCCATTGCATTTTCTATATTTTTGATTGACAAATGCATGAGTGACTTCAGTGCTATCATTTTGCATCTAGGTATGGGAATGCTGATGAAGATTCCCTGACTTCAAATTCCATTTCTACCACTCACTAGGTTTGTGACTTTGAGCAAGTTGTGTAACTCCTCTGTGCCTCTGTGTTCTCATCTATAAAATGGAGATTATAATGGTATCTCACTTCTAGAATAATTAATCATATTTAATAAATAATGCATGGAAGTCACTTGGAATATACAACAACATACTAAGTAAATTATATTATGAGGCTCTGTTATAGAAAATACAATGATTTCAACTTCTGGAGACTATGTAGGATTTAATAAAATCATATAAGGAAAAGTACCTGGTCATGGCATGGTAAGTAAAGCACCTCTTTTCTTTACCATCCCATTTTCATTGTAATAAAGTCCAAGAAGTTTTCAAATTATGTTTTTGTGGCTTGGTATTGAAAATCTTATTATAAAGAAAGGATGATGCAGAAAGAGTAGATCTATATTGCTTTCTATTGTGATTGCAACTCAAATTATAAGGTACATTTTGATAGATTTTCATTATTCTCTTAACACCACTATAGTTCAGCCATAAGAGGCCAAGTGTCAAGTCCAAAGAACTTCCTGGAAGGACACATCAATCAAACTGCTTGATGTTCACCCACATTTTTGACTCAACGTGTATGATACCACAAACAAAATAAGTGAAAACAATGCTGATTTAGTTTCTTGATTGCTGAAGGAGTTGTAGCTATGCATTTCTTAATTTATGTTCACTCTTAAAAGTCATCCACAACACTACATATGGAAGGATGAATACACACACTAAAATGATCGGTATTTAATTAAAAGTGAAAGAGATGAGAAATTTGAATTTTTACTTTCTTTTTTCCTGCATGGAGGGTTCTCATCTTTTAATAAGTGGTTGGGACAAATGCTTATTGGGGCTGGTTGATGAGGGCATTGAAAGAGAGAATGAACTTTATTTGAGAAAAACATTTCAAATGGAAATACCTCATATTGTTTCCCCACAGGTAATTTTTACTTACAAAGAGCTCTGTAAAAATGTATTTTTCCAATTTTAATTATATGACCATTAAAAAGAATGGTTTTCTTTTGCAGGCAGCTAAGAGAATTTCCAGTGCTTTAATGTGTTTGGAGAACCCAAAACGAGTTATTATTTTATTTTTAATTCAAACTTGGCTTAGATTTAGTCCTCTAGGAGACATACTGGAAGACATTTGGTTTTGAAAAAATAATAAGAATAACAATATTAAGGGTTTATGTTATCCACTAATTGTTTTTTTTCCCCATCCCCTAACGGCTGAAAGTGCCTCTTGGTGAATTTTCCAAATGTTTGCAGGTGCCGAATGCATCAACTTTGCACCTGCAGATTTACATGAATGTGCTTCCAGTAAGCCTCATGCTGAACAATATATGGTAAATGCAATAAAAACAGATGGACCTAGGGACAGCTGGAGTCTGAGAAGAAAAATGAAAACAACAAAAACAACGGCAACAAAAATCTGGCAAATATATCAATGTAGTTATCTTTCATTGAATTAGGGGGGATACGGTAGGTGTTTCAGTATAAAACCACAGCAGCTGAATTACAACTGGGACAGGAGTTGCCCAGGCTCCTCAAATCAATAACCCAACTAAAGAAACATAGAATAATGATGTGTAATCCCAGGTGTCTCTACAATAAACTAGACACAATTCTCCCAGGGCCTCAGACTCTACCATCTATCTTGCCTTCTCTAAAGTCATTATGTGTTGTTTATCTTTTCATCAAGTTGTATAGATTCTTCCTTCAACTCGATTCTCTAATTACAGAAGCTGCCATTCCCATAGCCAACAATTAGCCTCCTCATTATTTCAAATTGGAAAGATTACAAAGATTTCCTGCCTCGAGTAAGGCAAGATGGTATAATGGAGACCATGCATGATTGTTTTTAATATAGTTCCAATAGTAACTCTATCACTTCCTTGTTTAACCCTTCCAAACCTTAGCTACCTGATATAAGAATAACACCATTAATGCCTTCCTCCAAAGACTGTGGAGAAGTCAAAAGATAAGACAAATGGAGTCTAAGTTGTGCAGCTAGTAATACACTAAACTATGCACCAAAGAACCTACCATAGAACCTGGGATTTTATGAAGTTTCCTTCCTATTTCTGACTCAAATTCAAGGTTGATCTCACAAAAATCAGCATCTTATTTCCTTTGAGGGTGGAATAAAAGTCAAATGTATTATATATTGATTAGGACTGTAATAACATATATTGTAGTTATCTGTGCTGCCTCTCCAGATCCATTTACCATCATTCTGTAAACTTTATCTGCCTGGGGTAAGAGGAATGAAAAGTGTCAACACCAGTTAGAAGGATATCATGATGGTTCAGACAACTGAAAATGAAATGATCATTTGAACTAAAGTGGATGTGCTGAAGAATGCTCAAATTTCAGATATTTCGAATATTGAAAAGAGAACTCATGCAATTTGAGAGGATATCCAATGGGAAAGAAAAAGTGAGGGAGTGAGAAGATTAAAGATGATTCTTAGGATTCTTGTTTAGAGGAACAAAATAGAAGGCCAAGTGATTTAGGAGTTTCAAAAACATAGGAGGACAAATTTAGGGGGCAGACACATATAAAATCTGGAAGGAAATGGAAGAAACAATCATTTATTAATTTACCATCCCATGATTTTAAGTAGATTTTATTTTAATCATCATATATCTGAATTTTCTGGATTTTAATGAGGATGTGTGTCTCTTATATTAACAATTTATTGCTTTTTTATGCTGGCTACAAAACCTGACTTTAAACACAAAGATAAAATAGATTATATATAAATAATAAGAATATACAATGAAAACACTAATCAAAATAAATATTGAGGGACTGTATTAATAACAAAGTTAGACTTTGGAATGATAAATATTACTAGGGGGGAAAAAAGGAATACTTCATGTTAGTAAAAGAGCCAGTTCATCAAGAGCACATAGCAATTATAAATGTTTATAAGCTGAGGAACTGTGCTTCAAACTATATGAAAAATTAAAAATATATGAAAAGAGAAATCAAAAATCCACAATTACAGTATGAGATCTCATCATTCCTCTCTCAGTAATAAAAACATAAAGGACATTTGAACAACACAAACAAGCAACATAATTAATGTTTGCAGAACACTTTAGTCATCCGTTACAGAAGGCCCACCTTTCTCTAGTGCACGTGAAACATTCACCAAAATAGACCATATCCTGGGCCATAAAAGTAAGACAACAATTTTAAAAGGAATGAAATCATAGAGATTATGTTATCTGGCCACAATGGAATCAAACTATCAATCAATAGCAGAAAGCAGACTGACAAAATTGAAATATTTTTAAATTGAACAGCATTAAAAAAAAGCCATATGTCAGAGAAAAACAATCACAAAGAAAACTAGAAACTATTTTGAACTAAATGAAAATAAAAACACACCCAATTAAATTTGTGGTATTGAGCTAAAGCAGTGTTTACAGAGAAATTTATAGCAGCCTTTATATTAAAACAGAAAAAACAAGGACTAAAATTAATGATATAAGCTTCTCCCTTAGGAAACCAGAAAAAGTGAGTACCTGAAATTCAAACTAAGCAGTAGGAAGAAAATAATAAATGTAAGAGCAAGTATCAGTGAAAGAGAAAACAGAAAAAAGAAAAGAAAAAAAAAAGAAAACCAAGGGGAAAATCAGTGTTATGGGATAGGGGAAGGGGTTCGATTTCAAAAGGATGTGAATGATGGGAATATTCTTGATCTTGATTGTGGTATTAGCTAAGTGACCATCTACTTTTGACACAACTCATCAAGCAGTATGCTAAAAATGAATACACCTTATACATTAGAAAAGCTCCTTTTTAAAAATTCTTACATTATATATTCTGAATACAAGGGCTTTATTGTTTATATGTACTTTAACACATGCCCACATTCAATAGCTGGACTTTTCACTTTCTTGTAATATTTGAAGTAAGCTTTTTATATTAGAATAGTTTTAGATTCATAGAAATGCTGAAGGAGAGTTGCTGTACCCCCTCCCATTCTGTTCCTTATTGTTAATATATCAGTATGGTACATTTGTCACAGCTAATGAACCGATGTTGATATATCGTCATTAACCATACCCCATACTTGATTCATATTTCCTTAGTTTTTAGCTAATGTTCTTTTCCTGTTCCAAGATCTCTTCCAGGATCCCATAGAACACTTAACTGTCAGGTTTCCTAGCCTTCCCGTAACCATAAGGTTTCTCAGACCTTGATTTTGATGACCTTGGCAATCTTGAGGAGTTAGATATTTTGTAGAATGCCCCACAACTGAGATTTGCCTCATGTTTGTCTTATGAGTAGGCTGGGATTGTGTGTAGTTTTTGGAAGAAGGCCATGGAGGTAAAGCTCCATTTTCATCATAACACATCAAGAGTATATATTCTTGACTCATCATCTGCCTAAAGGAATATTTCTTAGGTTTCTTTGTAGAGTTATTCTCCTTTCATCTCTTTTCATGCTGTACTTTCTGGAAGGAAGTCATTATGAGCAACACACATTTAAGGAATAGGGAATTATACTCAAATGCTTGAGAGCAGAGAACCTGCCTACATGTACTGGACTTCTTCTCTACAGCAGAAGTGTTTCTTCCACCCCCAGGCTATGGCCTGATGTTTGCATCCCCCACAAATTAATGTTGAAATCCTAATATCCAACGTGATGGTATTAGGTAGCACCTTTAGGAAGTGCTTAGGTCATAAGAGTGGAACACTTGTGAATGGGATTAGTATTTTTATAAGAGACCCACAGAACTCCCTAGCTCTTTCCAATATGTGAGGACATAGAAAAGATAGCTGTCTATGAACCTGCAGACATAGAATCTGCTGGCACCATCATCCTGGACTTCCCAGACTCTAGAACTGTGAGAAATAAATGTTATTTATAAGCCACCTGGTTTATGGTATTTTTGTTGTAGCAGCCTGAATGAATTAAGACACTTTATTTCATTATATATTTAACCATTTATTTATATTAGAACAGATATTAATTTTAAACTTTGGGTGATCATCCAATACATAATTTATTTAGTTGCTTAAATTGTTCCAGCTTTGGTCATTAAGAGCTCTTTCAAATAGCTCCTATGGCCTTTTGACATACTCTTTTGGTTGTGTGTTTTTGTTTGTTTGTTTTAGTGCTTTCTTACTTTCTGGCACTAACAGATGACACAAGCTTATCCTGAATATCCCTATCCCAGTCCTAGAAATATGAACTCTGTGTGAATGTTGTCCAAATTTCAATTTTTTTAATATTCTGTTTAATGAATATTTCACTATTCCAAATCCATAGATATTTACATTATTTTTTCAAAAGTTTATTGTTTTATTTTCTGCGATTATTTATCTTTGATCTTCAGTCTTCCTCATTTTGTTATTTCTGTATGTCTTGATTTATAAGTCAAGCTTCATTTCTTCTATGTGAATATCTAGAATTTATTAAAAAGACTAATCTTTTTCTATAAGTAATTGGCAATGAGTTTGTATCCATAATGTAAAAAGAATTCTTGCAAAGCAGTAATATTAGAGACAATGACCTATAAGAAATTTGGTCATGAAACTTGAATTTTTAAGCATAAATTAAAGATTTATTACAAAATAAAAAAATAGTTTCTCACTGTCCATAATTCAAGAAAAGAAGGCTATGAGCCATGGGTGGGGCTGAGGGCTAAAAACTAGGCTCAGGAGCCCCCGATAGGCACTGGTTGACAACGGTTCATAACAGGTGGATGTTCACCAGGGCAACTGCTACCCGTTCCTTATCCACAGCTGCTTGCTCACTGCATGCTCCAGCACATAAGGCCTTGGTGTAATATGCATATATCTCTTGAAACACTAAGGAAGGGATTGTAGAAGCTTGGCTTTGATGGACAGGCCAATAAGGGTGGCCATGCTGCAGCGCAGAATGACATGTATGAAGGCCATGGCCATTGTGTTTTGGGAGTCACTGACCTGAACCTGGACTTGCTCTGTGCATTAGTGGATGCTGTGGGTCATTGACAGAGTGAATCAGATTGAAAATCTAGTACATCATTGCTATCTGGAACCTGCTTATCCTCCTTGCTCAAGGTCACTGACCACTCCTCAGAGTACTAGTAAATGAGGTAGTTAGTGTTCAATTAAAAAAAAAAAGTTTAAGAAATAATTCTCTGATTAAAATATCTTCCCAGCTTCTTTCCATAAATATAAATATATTTCAAGATACCTGTGTGGGACTTTTTTCTCCATTTCATATTTATGGAAATATTCATTAGGAAATGTTAAATTCTCAACTTGGTTTGGTGTTTTGTTTTTCCTTTTATCCTAATATTTCTATATATAGATATAAATGTTTATATATACAAATATTTTATATATAAATAAGGATACTATGAGGATACCAAGTCATCAAATAATTATATGAAAATATCTCTATTCCATTAGTTGTCAAGTAAGTGAAAATTAAAACCACAATGAGATCCCACTCTATAACTATCAGAATGGTTCAAGTTTGAAAGACTAAAAAGTAATGTAGTGGCAAATGGTGCAGTAGGAATTCTCACTCACTACTGTGGATAGGTTTATTGGCACAATTCCATTGAAAAACTATTAGCATTATCTACCAAATTTAAACATATTCAGGTATATGCTCTGTGGAAATAAGTGCACCTGTGGCCAAAAGACATGTAAGGAATGATCATAGCAGATGTAATAGCCCCTGTGGGAAACAAACTAAACATACATGAAGGGTATCATGGAGAAATTAATCATATTCTATTCATGCAATGCAATGCTGAACTATAATGAAAAAAATGATCAAAATATTAAGAGTTTAAAGAAAGCCCACATACTTTATGATTAATTTACATAAAGTTCAAAGACAGGCAAAGTTTATATATTCTGTTAGAAATCAGGAGAATGTTTTCTTTGGGTGAGAAGGAGGGTCGTGTTTAGGAAGTGCTTTGTCTATCTCTTTGGGTTTTGGTAACAGTTTATTTCTTGACCTTGATGGTATTTACATGAGTGTATTTAGGTCTATGATAATTCATAAACCTGTGGACCTAAAGTTGTGAACTCTTTTGTATGTATTTGATATTTTAACTTAAAAAATTAAAAAAAAACAAGTGTAAAAATAGGGGAAAAAAAAGAATTAAAAGATTTATAAGTGAGGTGGTATGTCTGTCTGTCACTGAATAGCATGGAATTTGCCTCATTGACAAATTGAAAAAGTGTTACTTGGAATAAAGATGAATTTAGGGCTTTGCCAGACAAAGATGCCAGAGGCATACTCTTTCAGAGGTAAGATGTGCTGCAGAGAAAAGGATTAGGAATTAAAACAAACAACTTCCAATACTCTGATTGGAAATGTGCCTGTTACAAGAACCTAAAAAGAATGCTACATTCCTCCCTTTAAAATAAGTCCAAAATACAGAGAACAGCAGTAAAAACAATCATTTCAAAGATTTTTCTTTGTATTTCCATATTTCATGTGCATTAATAACCATTTAATTTTTAAGGATTAATGATATTTTGATGAACACCAAAACAATTACTGATTAATCTAGTTATCAGAGAGTGCTTCTGCTTTGAGGTACTGCTTTGCAATGCTGGCATTAGCACAATCCATCTGGCTCTTACATTTATGCATAGTTAGACAGACGTGCATGTAATGTTGTATGCTGAACGCTAATAATGTGTTTAACAAATTTATTATTACCAAAATAAATGTTTTCACTCACTTGTTAAAAACATATCTCTTAGTACATAGGCTAATTTTTTTAGTCCTTCCTGAACTTACGTGAATTTGGGTTTGCTGTTGCTGTGAGTTTCAGACGTGCAGCAGTTTTATTTGTCTAGGAATGTAACATAAGTTCAGTTTTCCAATTTTTACTACCTAAGGCCTAAGCATGAGGACTATGTAAACTGTCAGTTGGACAGTATTCTAAACGACTTTAATAATCCCTGATTTGATTGAGTGATATAAATCTTCTCGTCTCATAACTGCTGAAGTGTGTATGATTGCTTGTCCCGCAATGCAAATAGCACTTTTGCCATTTTTTTCTAATTTTTCTAAATTTTGTTATTTTTAACATGAATAGTGCTTATAAATATCCAGATTCTTCTAATCCCTTTTTAGCAATAGCATCCATAAAACTATGTAATTAAGAATGATAAACAATATGGAGTTTCCTCAAAAAAATTTGAAATAGAATTACAATATGATACAGCATTCCCACTTTTGAGTATTTATCCATAAGAATTAGGGCAACCCGGGAGGCTCAGCGGTTTAGCGCCGCCTTCAGCCCAGGGCCTAATCCTGGAGACCTGGGATCGAGTCCCACATCGGGCTCCCTGCATGGAGCCAGCTTCTCCCTCTGCTTGTGTCTCTGCCTCTCTCTCTCTCTCTCTGTGTCTCTCATGAATAAATAAATTAAATCTTAAAAAAAAAGAATTAAAGTCAAAATCTAGAAGAGCTATTTACACCACTATGTTCTTTGCAGCATTATTACAATACCCACGATGTGAAAACCTCAATATCCATCCACTCCTCAATGAATGAAGAAAATGAGGTATATATATATTTATATATATATATACACACATACTGGAATACTAGTCAAAAAATTAAAAAAAAAGGAAATTCTGCTATAAGCAACACGTGGATGAACTTGAGACACTCTGCTAAGTGAAATAATCCAGTCTCAGAAGGACAAATACTACATGATTGTACTTGTGTGAATTATGTCAAATAGTCAAACTATATTTGATATAGTTATGTTTGATAGGAGAATCCCAGGAGCTGGGATGAGGGGAATGAGGAGTTACTGTTCAAAAGCACTAATTGTTGTTCAACACTGTGATTAGAATTAATATTATATTGTGCACTTAGAAATCTGTTAAAAGCTTAGATCTCCTGTTTAAATGTTCTCAGTACAATAAAAAAATGATAAATCAAAAATTTAATGTGCATAAATTTCTGACTCTGAAAGCAAAGGACTAGCAGCGACATTTAGGAGTGCAGTGTTGATTATCTGTATAAAGAGCACTTTGAGTCCACTTCCAATCACTGTCTCTAGATACAGCCCTATCACTGGAACTAAATAAATACCTAGTCATTTGGACCACCATGTTATTACTTTTAAGAGTTACTTTTTTCTACCCACAATTTTGTTGGGGTTACAGATGAATGATGTTTCAGAAATTTATCTCTGGATAATGTATGAATATTTTCTAAAATCAGGAATCCTTAGGAGATTCTAGACTAAATATTAATTCAATTTCTATATCTTTTCTAAATGTATCTAATTACCTCCTTGGATCAAAATGATTGGCTCTTTTTGTTACATCACTGATTGACTTTAGATCTCACAAAACAGTGAATTTCAAACCTATAACAGGTATTATGTTATATGATTTCACATAAATTAAAAAAAAGCAAGAGGAAATATACCTGGTTAGTAGGCATAGTAATAACTAAATAAATTCAAACTGATTGATGAAAATTTTTATTTAAAAAAGCTAGTGAATTTGGAAAGGGATTACATTTTCCACTTTGCATGGTGCTGAGAGCCAGGGTGATCAGGGTATGAAATTAAGCCCTTTCTTTACCAAATGTGTGACACTGGACAAGCAATTTAGTTTTGTTGTTGATGATGATTACTTTGTTGTAAAATGGAGATAACAGTCACCTCACTGAGTTGTTGTGAGCTGCTAGGGAAGAAATATATCAAGGACTTTGCATTCAAGTGGTATAGAATTTAAAAAGTGCAATTTTTTCGTTGCCTGCAATGATATACCAGAGATGAAACACATTATCTATCGCCTGTTCTCTCACACTGCCCGTGGTCAGCTTGGCAGCCAGACAAGGGAGCACAGGAAAAGCGGAGAGAGATTGGGTCTTTCCCCAAATGATTTAGAAGTCATTGTTTGCGATTGTGGTTAACCATTGGTTGTGGTTCTGGGGATGTGGGATGGATGAAAGACACTTATCATTCACATTTCTGCATATTATTTCATTGTACGATACCCATGTTTCTATTTTAGCAAATGTATGTGTGATTTTCATAATCAAAAAAGGGATAATCTGCCATTTTCTTTAGAGTATCACCATTTTCTAGAGTAGCATTAAAAATAGGAAAGACTGTGTGATGTCATTTGTAGTACTGAAATTTGGTTCAATTTTATCTGGAAAACAGTGTGAGCTCCTCAATGCATTTATATCAGTTGTCCTATCATAATAAAAAATACAAAAGGAAAACAAATCTGTACGACTACTAATGCCACTTGTAGGATGTTGAGAGTTTAGCTAAGCTATTCTTTGGCATCACAGCCTTGGCATCTGTTCTGTTGGGTCAGCAACCTCTGGGGACCTTACACTGACACTAAGTCCCTCAAGCAAGTGCACACTCTAGATAGCAGCCCTCAGAGTCACAAGCAGATATAACTTCTAGAACTGACTCTCCCAGGTGCCCTTCTAATAAGGCCTCTCCATCTCCTTGGGCCTTACCCTATGTGCCCCTTAGTTAAGATCTCATTAGAGTTTACCCAAAACCTACTTTTTTGGTTTGAATTGATCAATTGAGCTTTAGCTGGGAATCCCAAAGCACTCCACCCACAGACCCTAATAAGGAAGGGCATGTCCCCAACTCCTATGGCTCTTTCTGCCTGCACCTTGCCTTGACCTCCCTGTGTTGTCCCTCAAGACATGCCTACTACTTCCTCCAACACCTGTGAAATCTATTTCAATTTCTGTCATGGTCTTTTGTTGAACCACAACTTTCCATCCTTTACCCCAAGGCTCCACTTAACAAATGTTAACTTAAGAAAGTCATTAACATAGGGTTACTCAATGATAAACTTGGAAATAGATTAAATGACCAGTAATAGGGATCCCTGGGTGGCGCAACAGTTTGGCGCCTGCCTTTGGCCCAGGGCGCGATCCTGGAGACCCAGGATCGAATCCCACATCGGGCTCCTGGTGCATGGAGCCTGCTTCTCCCTCTGCCTATGTCTCTGCAATTCTCTCTCTATGACTATCATAAATAAATTTAAAAACTTAAAAAAAATAAATTAAAAAAATAACCAGCGATAGAAATATGATTAATTAAATCATGCTTTACTTACCAGATGTAATATTATGCACTAATTAAATTTTTTTAAAAAGACATTTTGATGGTACATCAAAATGATTTTTTTAATGGTAAGTAGTTACTTATAATATAAAAATTCATGTACATAATGACTTAAACTATGTAAAATATTCATTAAAGACATGACTGAAAAGAAACCAATATCACCAAATGTAAATACTGATCATTTTTAGTTGATGAGATGTTTTTTTCTCTTGTTTATTGCTAAATTTATTTCCAAAATTTACACAATAAATATACTTTTTATAAATACATGAAATATTTTAGACTTTAAATAGAAGAGTTGTAATCTAACATAAGAGATAAACGAGGGGTGCCTGGGTGGTTCAGTCAGTTAAGCATCTGCCTTCAGCTCAGATCAGAGTCCTGGGATCCAGGCCAGAGTCGGGCTCTCTGCTCTGCGGGGAGCCTGCTTCTCCCTCTGCTACCCCTACCTGCTTGTGCTGTCTCTCATTCTCTCTCAAATAAAGAAATAAATAAAATATTTAAAAGAAAAGAGAGAAATAAACTAATACAGTCAAATCCAATATTTTTTATCAAAGTCCAAGAAAATAATGCCAAATACCAGTAAAAGTAAAATATAATGACAGCTATTAACATCATTTGGGCATGTATTAGATTATAGACAATGTTCTAAGAAATTTGCATATATTAATTATCTAAGTTTTGACAACCACCCTATGACTTAGTACTATGCTCCCCTTCATTTAACATTTTGGGAAGATGAAACAATTTATGAATAAGAAAACTGCTCAGCTAACAAGCATAGGAGTCAGGTTCCAAACTCAGGAAGTCTGGCTCCAATAAGCTAAACTCTAATAGGATAAAATAAGCAGTGTTTATGCTTAATATATTCCAGTATTCCTAATAATTTTTCTTACAAATGATAACAATAAAAAAACCACTAACAGTATTTTAACTTCAGGGCTTTAGTCGAAGAAATAAAGATTTACACGCGTATGTACACATATACTGAAATATAACCATAATGATTAATTTCTATGACTTTCTAAATGCCCTTTGTGAATAATTTACAATGAATCACTTATCCGTTCCATAAAAAGATAGGCATTTGTTAATTAAACCTGACTTTATTTACATGGCTTCTATTTTAAGGGTGAAATTTTGCCATACAGTTTGTGACAATAAAGTCATTCAGAACTTAAAGATGGTGACCTAAAAAAATGTAAAGATGAAATAAAATAAAGCAGAAAGATCCAAATATATTCAAGCATCCATTCTAGACAACTGAGTCTAGACACACAAGAATTATTATGTTAAGTCTCCAGTTCGTTTCTTAATTTACCTAATGTGTTTTGTAAGGACCTTACATCACTAAACTCTCAGACAAACCTCCTCCTCCATTCTAGACGTGAATTTTTGCCAAAAAAGTGGTGAAACAATCTGAAATTTCCATTATTTTAAAGAAAGTTCCAGTTTTAATTAAAGGTATTAATGTCACATGAAAGAGCTTTCCTTTAATAAACAATTCATTACCACTTCACCTTGAGTCTTACTCAAAGCACACACGTTTCTAGATACACTTGCCTTGAAAATGCTCTAATAAATCCGGGGAGTGTACATAGAATTCTAGTCGTAGCTAATTCTCAACTACTAAATATATTACCTGTCCTTTGTTCAAAAAGCAATATGACATTGACATCAGAAGGTTATGAATATATTTTATGTCTGTAAACACCTTCAATGATATAGAGTAGTGTGTGGGGTGGAGACTAAGAGTCTCACATCAGGGCAGCCCAGGTGGCTCAGTGGTTTAGTGCCTGCCTTCAGCCCAGGGCATGATCCTGGAGACCTGGGGTCGAGTCCCATGTCAGGCTTCCTACATAGATCCTGCTTCTCCTTCTGCCTGTGTCTCTGCCTCTCTCTCTGTGTCTCTCAGGAATAAATAAATAAAATCTTTTTTAAAAAAAGAATCTCACATTAGCTCTTTGGAGTCATTCTTTTGAATTATTTTTCAAGATCTAGTGGTTTTACTTCATTCACTAAAATGAAGTGGCTCAGCGGTTGAGTGTCTGTCTTTGGCTCAGGTCGTGACCCCAGGGTTCTGGGATCGAGTCCCACATCTGGCTCCCCGCAGGAGCCTGCTTCTCCCTCTGCCCATGTCTCTGCCTCTCTATCTCTCTGTCTCTCATGAATAAATAAAATCTTTAAAAAATAAAAAAAAATAAATAATTTTTAAAAATAATAATAATTACCTAATGGGGCTCTAGTGGGCTGAAAGAGTTAATGAAGCTTCCAAGCGACACAGAATCAGCAATGTATTACTTATTGAAAGATTCAAACAAACTACACATTCCCCAAATGGTAACCTTTATAGAAATTTTACTTCGGGTCAGTACTGAAACACTGATCTCAACTCCCTGAGCAAAGCATTAGTGCCTATTCAAACAAAAATACTCACTATTCAGGTAGACAAACCTTGCAGCAAATCCCCCCAAACTTCTAGTCCTGGGAAAAAACAAAGCTTGCAGAAGAGTTTCTGAGGCATTTGACCCACCGTATTTTTTCTTTCTGATATTAACCTGTGTTGATGATGCATCATCTATGCTGCCAAATGATACTTAAAAAAAAAAAAAAAAGATTTTATTTATTTATTTGAGAGAGACAGAAAGGAGAGAAAGAAAGCATGAGCAGGGAGAGTGGAAGAGGGAGAGAGAGAGAAGCAAGGGGGGCCTAGCAGTGGTGGGGGCTTGATCCCCAGACTCTGGGGTCAGGACCTGAGCAGAAGGCAAAAGCTTAGCCCAGCAAACCACTTAGGCACCCCACACAGATGGTATTTTTTGAATTTTTACTGACTTTATTAAATACTAGGGATATAGGGCAACACACAATTGTCTCTCTGCAAAGACGTGAAGAAACTCTGAAGTCGAATTCTTTAGTTTTGTGATCCTGAAAAGTACTTTAATTATTCTGGGCTCTGTTTTGTCATTTTTTTATGATAGCATGGTTATTTCTTTTCTTTTTTATTAAAGATTTTATTTATTTATTTATTTATTTATTCATGAGAGACACAGAGACACAGACAGGGAGAAGCAGGCTGTCCCCAGGGAGCCCAATGCGGGACTTGCTTCCAGGACCCTGGGGTCATACCCTGAGCTGAAGGCAAACGCTCAACCACCGAGCCACCCAGGTGCCCCCAAACCATGGTTATTTCTGTGCCCTTTTCTAGCATTACTATTTAATTATTCCTACTGGATTTGTGTGTGTGTGTGTGTGTGTGTGTGTGTGTAACACATGTGTTTTCTAAATCCTATTTTCACAAGTTCAACATTCCCTTACTTAATAACAAAATTGTTCTAAGTGATAAACTCCCATCGTTATGTATCACATCATGTTACACAGAGGCAACATTGGTCACTTTGCTTGAAACAGTGTGCCGGGAATCATTTTTCTTTGTTGAGGTAGGTATACTTCTGTTCAAAACTCTTACTGTGCATCTACTTTGAGCACAGCACTCCAGGAGATGAAAACAAAACAGCATATACACTTAACGCTTATAATCCCACTGTAACATTGGATCAGAAAATCAGAAAAAAATCAGGTAAGCATTTACATGATACCAAGTGGTGGGGGAGAAAGACATATGTAATGTCCACAACGGTAGCATTGTCATGACACAGACATGGATGGGAATTTTGCTTTTCTCTCCTGATTGTGTCAATTTAGGAAAATAATTAATCTCACTTATTCTGGGTTTCCTCTGCTATAAAAGATAGAGGATAACAACTGAATTGTATGTTTTTATGTAAGGACTAAATGGGGTAATGTATAAAAAATGTTGGTGAATCACAGGTGAATCACTGGTGTATAAAAAATGTTGCTTGTGATTTTCCCAATTTTCCCCACTAGGATATTCTCTGCCTTTCTCATTTTAGTCAATGGCAATGACCTCCTTCCAGTTACTCAGTCCAGATCTGGACTTACTGTCTCTGTCACACACACCACATCTCTTGCCCACAGAAAACTTGCTTGATCCACTTGCTCTATTACAATTACTGTGGCCTAAGGCACCCGCATCCCTTATATGTCCTCCTTTCTGCACAGTTTATTCTCAAAACAACCATCAGAGTGACATCTGAGAAATGTCTGGGCAAGTCATTCTCTGGCTTCAATCATTTGACCATCTTCTCAACTCACTCGAGTTGAAAATCAGAGTTCTTCAATGGCTTATAATGTCCTGAATGATGAGACTTTCATCCTCAACACCCCACCCCTTTGCTCTGGCCCCACTCTCTACCATTTCACATCCCTGATTATTACAGCTAACATGGCCAGAGGTCTGAACATGTCAAGCAAATCTCTACCTCAGGATGTTTGTTCTTACTTTTCATCTGCTTTAAGGATTTTTACCTAATATTGGCATAGCTTGCTTCTTTCAGGTGCCAGCTTACAACACCACTCTAGTAGAGAGCTCTTTTCTGATCATATCATTTACATTGGTCACATGTCCATTTTCCTTACCTGCCCTTAATTATCTCCATTGTCCCACCTGACAGTCCCACCACACAGCTGACTTAGGCTCTGTCTTTTCTACAGGTAATAAAACTTCCATGGAAGCAAGGCATTGTGTCTGTTTTGCTTTCTTCTGTATCCAGGAGTCAAATGAATGTCTGATAGAGGGTAGGCACGTGATGAATATTTCTTCAAAGAATAAGTAAGTGAATAGATCGTGTGGTGGAATGTATGTTGGCAGCCATGTTCCATGTGCAAAAGGAAGAATCTAAACAAAACAATTCATAGGAGAAAGTAACTATCTTTGTAAAAGCATATTTTGGAGAAGAATCCAGATTTCTTTTAAAGATTTTATTTTATTTATTCACGAGAGGCACAGAGAGAGAGAAGGGCAGAGACACAGGCAGAGGGAGAAGCAGGTTCCATCCAGGGAGCCCAACGCGGGACTCGATCCTGGGTCTCCAGGATCACTCCCTGGGCCGAAGGCAGCACTAAACCACCGGGCCACCCGGGCTGCCCAAGAATCCAGATTTTAAAAGAACTCGTTCATCAGTGAAATCACCCACACATACACTGAAATAATGTCTCTTTTCTAAACACTAGTAGAGTGCTAGCACAGAGAAGATGCTCAATCTCCTAGATGGATGGGGGAAGTGAAAGATAAAGGTGGGTGGATGGAGGGATGGATGAATGGATGGGCAGATGGATGGATAGATGTATGGATGATAAAGGAAATAAAGGAAATAAACTAAAATACTATTGAGTCTAACATAAGTGAAGACGAATATGGAGGCATACTGGGTACCTTATTACTATTAGATAGTCATGGACACGGTAAGGAACTTACTGTCAGAAACTTATGATAAAAAGCAATTTTGCATAAAATAGGTTTGAAAGCTAAGCCACACTAGCTTTATTTCGTAGGTCTGCAACCTTATATCTGAATAACTATAAGTACATTTCTCAACCTCTACACGCCTCAGTCTTCCCATCTGCAAACGTAGGTATTCATGCTATTGTGTTGTCATAGGTCTTAAGATAATGCATGAAAGATGCTGAAATAGAACAGGTGCTCACAGAGAGTAACTAATATGATGTGGTGAGGACAATCATTGTCAGCACTCTGTTACCTTTGGTAAACCACCCAACCTTGAACTCTATAATGCCCTTTAAAAAGAAACTTAAAAACTCAAAAAAAAAAAAAAAAATTCAAAGAACTCAGTGCAATGTCTAGTTTTTTGTTTTTTTTTTTTTTTTTTTAAAGCAAAACTCGTTTCATAAAATTCCACATTTTCTGAACTGATTAAGTAATGCACTACTTCAGCTAGTTCCAGGTTAAAATATTTCATACCGGTTAAACAGATGCTTTCTAATCAGACTTGTGTTTCATTTCCTGCTCTGCCACACGCACCTGTTTGACATTGGGAAAGTTAATTAACTTTTCTCAGGCTCAGTGATCTCATCTCTAAAATAAGGATTAAAAATGCCTCTATCTTAGGGTTATTTCGAAGCCCAAAAAGTACATTTTCTACACAGCTCTTAACCTTATGTAAATGAGCTTACATGCAATTATTCTTCACAACAAACTATGAGGTAAGTAATACTCTTATCCCCATTTGTAGAAGACAATAGGAGGCACTAAGTGAGGAAGTCATTTGTTCAAGGACACAAATCTAAGGAGGCCAAGAGGCTGGATTTGTACCTGGAGAATCTGACTCTAGAGTACTCGGAACCACTGGGTTGTGTTGCTCCTCCATGCTTTCTTTGTAGGAATATATAATGACATTGAAGCCATTTCCAAAAAGAAGGTGGGGAGGGGGGTGGGGCAACACTTTTTTATATTCCTGGAAACCAGCAAAGGTCCCACGTGTCCTACCGTCTTTGGAGCGCAATTATTTTTTAAATGAAGGCTACGTTCCTAAGAGTTGGAAACTCAGGATAGGGCAGATTGTTTTTCCCATGAAAAATTATTTTTTTTTAGAAAGTATTTTCAATATCATTTCAGAATTCAGAAGAATAATATGATTTACTGGAGTAAGCTGTGGTTTTCATTTAACTGTTGGATTTTATCTACTCTGTAATGTGATGGATATTCATACTGATATGTATAATATCTGGGAAAAATGAGAAGTGGCAGGTTTTGAAGGAAACCATAACAAATTTAGTTTTATGACAAGTTGTCTATGGTCACATTCTGCCATTTATCAGCTCTGTGACTTGGGATGATTCCCTTCACCTCTTCGATCTTCAGTTCCCTTGTGTGTAAAACCCAAACATACACTTCAGAGTTGTGACCCACCGGGTGACATAAATAAAACAGTTTTCAAAATGTAAGCACTGATGGGCTGTTAGCACGATTAGTGACAAATCATTCTAATTTCAGTTTTGAATGCATGGCCTATGCAACCCATGAACTCGGCTTTACATCTCCATCTTTGGGAGATGAACTTTTCCCTGTGTAGGAGTTCCTTAAAAATACATTTAAGCCAGGGAATTTGAAAGAAAGAGTAGTCTGTTTCCCCCTCGAGAGGTATTCATCTAATATTTGACACACAGTCATGGCTCTTTACACATAATATATGGAACCTAATTTAGCTTTTCCTTAATGACTCATGATTAGGAGAAACATGAGTGCCTGCACTGAATATCGTATAGTGATCCCGACAGAGGCAAGGAGAGTGAGTGAGCATCTGCTGGGGTAGAGTCTCAGCTTTCTGGTACCATTGATCATGTTGTCGCCCATTTCATCTCCAGTGCCTAGGATCTTCAGTACTAAATTTAGCTTCCTGCCAATTCTTCTGACTTATTTTCTATAATCTGCTGTGGAAGAAAATATTTCAGGACAAGTGCATTAAGATTATTATAACAGAGTCATTAAGTTTAGAGCACAAGTCAAGTCTTCTGAACTAATGCATGCAGGGGTTTTTTTGGGGGAAAAAAAAAGATTTGGATGGTTGGTGAATCTCCATAGAGACTGCGTCCTAGTTGATTCACTGATTTTGCACAAAATCTTATCTCCAGGTAACTGAGGTATATAATATATGCCCCAATATTGGCAACATCAAATATCTTGGTATGCTGAAAAAGTTTATGAACCACTCTCATGAAAGGTTATAAACTACTTCGGAAAAATAGACCAAGAGCTTAGGCTTCATTATTAATACTATTCAGTTACTTTGTGCCAAAAAAGAGGACAAAAAAAAAAAAAAAAAAAAAAGAGGACCAGTGTTCATTTAGAAATGCTCTGCTCCAGCTCAATGTTGTTGCATGAAGACACCAATCTGGTTTTTGTATCTAGAAAAAGACAGAAAAGAAAAAAAAAAAAAAAGAAGAAGGAGGAAAAGGAGGAGGAGGAAGAGGAGAAGAAGGAAGTGATTTATTTTAGATATGTACGCTGCTTGCTTCAAAAACAAAAATTTTTAGAAACTGTAAAGATCATTTTCAACACATTTAGATATTTGGACTTAATATATGCCAACAATCTTCTGAATTTTAAAACAAAGAAAGCAGGAAAACATTTCAATTAAAAATATATTAGATAATTTTAGATTACCTGGAAGAAAATCCCTCTTGGGGCTTTTGGCACATGTGTCTGTGGCACATGCTTAATTACTCCTTCTACATAAAGGAGGAGGGCTTTTTTTAGCCCTACCTACAATGTGCTCTTACTTTTCAGTGGTGTGTTTAACCACAGAAGTGTTAGGCCCCTTGAATGTCACGTTGCTTTCATTCCAAACAGAGAAGACAATGAAAGAGTTGGGAAGTGTACGCAGTTCAGTTGTCTGGCCAAGTTCTGCTACCGTATTTGTTTTTCTACAAATTCTTCAAGTTTTTTTTGTTGTTTTGTTGCTACACTCTGTGCTTATCTAATAATGGAGTCTTACAAAGTAAATTAATGTTGTTTGTCAGGATTATTTTAAAGGTACAGCTTCCTGTGACTCATTTCCATTACAAAAATAGCTTGAACTGTAGGAATGAGCTGAAAAAGTTTGTGGATAATCAATGGACCAAAGATAAAAGCTTTCTCACTAATGAGAGAAAGAAATATTCAGTTCTGCTGACCCACGGTGGGTTTTATCTTCCTTCAGGAAAAGAAAAGTGACTTTACTTGCGTTTACTTTTCAAGGGGCTCTTAATTCTTAAGCATGAAAGATTTTGAAAATCATTGTACATTTTTGAGGTCAGTATATTCTCAGAGGATGTGGGGTTAACCTAACATATAATAGAACAAATGATATAAAATTATTAACGTCATGAATCTTTCCAACACAGAGATATTAGTCTATTTGTGATTTGTCAATAATGGAGAAATATCTCCTTTCTTGTATGTTAATCATTCCTATGATAAAAGGTAAAAGTTTTAATTAAAAAAAAAATTAAGATGGTGGATGGATGTAGGTGTGATGATAGCCATCCGTGACCAATTTTGGTTGAAAGATCTTTAGCCACCCTTGCAGAACACAGCTGTTAGTCTTATCATGTGCATTGTTAAACAGTATTTAAACAAGTGTGAATGTGAAGTGATGAAAGAAGCAGGGATATTGAGTTGCTCATTATTTTCCTAATCTCTGCCTCTTTCCTTTCAGAACGCAAGCAAAGTGACATTTATCATATATCATAAGCCTCTTGGAAGTACAGAAGAAGAAAGAGAGGGAATGAAAATTGCGGGGGAAGAGTTAGGCTGAGGCATTCAAAGAATATTTTATTTATTTAGTACATTAACATGTAATATTAGTTCAGGTTTAATTTTTGTCTTTAATTTCTGCCAGAAGTTTTAAGGCTTTGAAGTGTGAGGTTAATAATTTCCAACTAAGGTCAGATAGCTGTAAAATTACAGCTACAGAAGTTACGGTTTAAGTTATAGCGAAGTATGAAAATAACCCTCCTACTTTTTCCATTATTTATTACTGAAATGTCTATCGTAGTTTTACAATTGAGCAATTCTTGTGCTGATTTATATCATTAATGTCTTCCAAAATACAGCTATTATCAAAACAGAATTTCTCTGGTCCAATATCTCTATTTTTCCACTCTATATTAGCCTATAGAAATAGCATATAATCGAAGCCTTCAGTAATATCCAAATTTATCATTCCATTCCTATTGACCATTTCTTTCCTTCTCATATACACCTGCTCTTCAATGAAGTGAAGCTACTTGCCATTCTGTAAATATACACATCCTGTGTGCGTGTGTGTTGGCGCTTCCACCTGAAATCCTCATACTCTGTATAGCAGCTCATCTCAGCTCTGGCTTCTTGTTAACTCCTCTTTTTTCTCATTCATTCCACCAGAAGTAATCAATAACCTTCTTCCCTGAACTGTCCTAGTGCTTCAATTCTTTCAAGCGGCATGGGGCCTACTTAATTTATATACATAATATATAAATATATAGGAACATATATAGGTCATATGTGTATATAGGAATATATGTGTGCAGGTGTATGTTTCAGTGTTAGATCTGGAGCCAAGGTTTATTTCTTGGCTTCTCTCCATAATGTGTGAGTATTCTTGTATAAATTCTTAACCTTTCTGTGCCTCGATGTCCTCATGTAAAATGTGGTTGATAACAGTACATAGTGTCATTATGGATATTCGGTGAAATAATATAGGTGACAGTTTGAGGATTGCATCTAGCATATACCATGAGCTCAAATGATGTTAGCTTTTCTTCTTAATCCATTTCACAAATCTGTATTATTTATTGCACATATTCCACATGATTTTTATGTGTTGATATAGTTGCAAACTGTTCATACAAATGCCCTCATAAGGTATTTACGCATAGCGCTCCCTTCCCCAAAATATAGTTTTACATCTATAAGGAGTTTCAAACAATTACTGTGAAAAAAAAATTAAGTTGATACAAAATTTTATCAAAAGCAAATATCACTTCACTAATAGGCATGTGAGAAAAGAACACCCAAACGCACACATATGTAAGACCATCATTAGGACTAAATGCCCAGAATGCTAGTGTGAAAGTATCAGCCCATACAAAAATTTAAAGGAAGCCTACAAGGTTCCAGATGTTCTGGAAGTGAAGTGACACCACTGAGCTCTGGGTGCGGTGGTACAACCACCCATTTCCCAACTCTGTCATGTAAAGGCTGCCAACAGAGCTCCATGTCTTCCACAGGAGGACCAGTGCTTGAGGCACCTCCACACCAGAAACCTCCACTGAATGCAGATGGCCATAATTAGAATCAATTATCCATGTGTAATGGAAAGACAATGAATACATTCTTGTCTTACATACTCACTTACCTCAGTTCTAACCCAACTCCCTAAGCCACCAGCTGGGGTTCTGTCCCCTGTCCATCTCCTAATCTCAGATCTTCCCCAACCCCTAGAGTCCTTCCACCATGCCCTCGAATATACTTACGGCCTGTGACCAGCCAGATCTTTTATCCTTTAAACCTCCTTTCCAAACCCTCATTGCTGTAACACTTCTGTGTGAATCTGAGTGACATGGCCCCAGGGCTCTCTGAAGGATGACTACTTATTTCTCTCACACCACATACTTTCCACGTTGGGAAAGTGGGGTTGGGGCTGGAGGTGGAGGAGCATTGCTCCTACTTGCTTCTCATTCCCAGCCCCAGATGACTTCTTATCACTCCTTGCCTTAATAAGCTCAGGCTGCTATGACATAACATCACAGAGTAGTGACTTAAACAACCAACACGTATTTCTCACAGGTCTCAAGGCTGAGAAGACAAAGATCAAGGTGCCAGTTCTTGGTGAAGCCTCTCTCCTTTGCTTTCACGCAGCTGCCATTTCATTGTGTACTCATGTGACCTCTTTCTTGTGCACCCAAAGAGAGAGAGCTCTCATGTCTCTTCTTATAAGGCACTCAACTCATCATAAGGACACCGTGCTCATGACTTCACCTAACCTTCTAAGGCCCCAGCTCCAAATCCCATCACACTGAGAGTTAGGGTTTCAACAGAAGAATTGAAAGGTGGACACAAACATGTAATTCATAACTCTCCCTTAAAGCCCAGTGCTTTTGAAACCCATGTTATCTGACGATACTACATGACATTTCAAAATATTGTGCTCAATCTAAAACATTCACTGAAGTATTACCACCTGAGTCGTTCTCCTCTTTACTGCCTATAATTGTTGCTTATTATATGGTCTTCAGCCTCAGGTAGGTTCAAGGGTCGTGCCACGGGAAACTTCTCATCTGGCCATCCTTATAAAAAATTTATCTGAAAGAAATTTTTCCTCCTGCCTCTTTATTCAACTAGTCTCATAGTCATTTCTAGACTTTTTTTTTACTTCCAATAAATATATGACATCTCAAATCTTTTTTAAAAAAAGATTTTATGTATTTATTTATGAGGGACACACACAGAGAGGCAGAGATACAGGCAGAGGGAGAAGCAGGCTCCCTGCGTGGAGCTTGATGCGGGACTCGATCCCGGGACCCTGGGATTACAACCCCGTTGAAGGCAGACACCACCCAGGTGCCTCTTACATCTCAAATCTTGATTTAAAGAATCCTCTCTTACAAAGTTCTAACATTTCAACTCACTGACTTTGCACACATCTAAACAATTCCTTGACTTCCCTGAATCATGCAATTCATTAAATTTATCACTTTAAAAAAAATATCTACCACCATCCCCAACTTGCTGTCTGCAGTGTATCCTGTACACAACTTGTATTCCTTCGTCCATCACCATAATTTCTTGCTCAATACAATCAAAACACAGAACCCACTATCCCTCTGGCTTTCTCACTTGGCAAAACCCCAACTGTGATTACATGCAAAACTTCACCTAATTTGCAGAAACAAGCGCTGAAACTGATTTGCCTTCTTTTAAATGTATAACTACAAATTTGGAATGCATGATCACAGGAGCCTGTCAATAACACTTGTTTTCACTGGTAATTCACTTTTCTAGTATTAGAATAATTCTACATTTTCTCCTCTCAAGGAGAAATTCTCAGATTGACTCTTGGAATTACTTCTAATTCTGCAGGGATATTTTCTCACATGTGTTTTGACATTGTGATTTCTTCTCACTTTATTTCTAAAGATTATATTGTATATATTCTTTCTATTCTTATACTAAACATTTCTAACTCATTGCTAATATCTTCCATTCAAATGTTTTTTAAACCTCTATTTATCTGCTATTTACCTCTCTCTGAATCTCTCCTCTCTCCCCTCATTATATGCGGAGCCAGAGAAAATAAAAACATATGTTCAGAACATCATCTTGCTCCAGTCCCATTTTTTCTGGATTCATTTTTTGTTTGTACTTGAACATAATCATATGTGCATAGATAACCCTTACATCTATATTTTGAGCTTTGATATATCTCCTGCCCTTCAGAATCTGCCTATTGTACATCATTATTTAGATTTTTCTAAACATATCTTAAACTCAGCTTATCTGGAGACAAACTAATTTTCTTCCTAAACATGCTCTTCTTTTATAAAAAAAATATAAATTTCAAAGAATGCCAACATGATCTACCCATTGACCCATTTCCAAAATCTAGTCTGAGCACCACTATTGATGTCTCCTCTCCATTGCCCTCACTTCCCACCATCAATCAATCCCAGGTCACTATCATATACTATCATGTCTCACCTGGGCTATGGAAACAACATCTAATTGGATTCTCTGCTTCTGGTCTTCCTTCCCTTTGGTCCATTTTTCTCGGTACTTAGAAAGGCTATTCTAACATAAAACTTTATCAATTTAATATTCTAGTTAAAAGCTTCAAGACATTTAATGCTTTAATGCTCTTAGTCCACCAGGAAAAACATTATTGATTATCTAACCAACAGCCGTCTCTCCCATTTTTCTGGCCAGCAAAACCTATCTCCTACAATACTCACCGAGAATGCCAGATAAGTCCTTGCCTAGGTGTGCTTGCAGCATGAGAGTCAGCAAATAACTCAATCTTGGCCAACTGAACTTGAGATATGACCTATTACAGAGCTTCTCACAAACATTTTCACCATGATAAAATGAGAGTGATGAATAAAGATTATTGTATCAGCTCTTACCGCCCCTTCTGGCTCTGTTCTCGCTTCTCTGCAGTCTATTAATAACATGGCAGCGATTTAAAAAAGGAAGCCCTTTAAAAGGAAGTTAAATCATGACACATCTCTACTCACAACCCTCACTTAGCTTCCTATCTCACTCTAAATGGCAATCAAAGTACATAGAGTAGCCTATAAATTTCTTTATAATCTACACACCCTCATTCTTGCTGATGCCACACCTAAGATGGTAGCCCACTAGCTATGAGACACGTAAGTGAGAAGTGAAATACAACCTGTATTTTAAAGAAGGCTTCAAAGATTTGAGATCATAACGTTTTTAAGACTTATTAAAAATGATTGAGCAGGCTTTGACATACTTAGACATCAGCCTAGTTTCTTCCACACCCTTGTTGGCCACCCAAACAAGCAGAAGACAGAGGAGTAGGAGAGAAGGGACAATTGCGGGATTCGTATATAAGTCAAGTGCAAAATGGAGTGCTGTGTGTGTTCCTTCCCTATCACCATGTAAGATGCCACATCCTAAAGCCAAGTGAGGAGACTTCAAAGAATCAATTATAGAAATCGGGAATATTTACAAAAATGAGAAACTGGTATCTTTTCTTTAATTTGGACATCCACTAATGCAGAAGACTTGCTCATCTGTTTTCTATGGTTATGTAGCGGAGAACAGATTTAGACAGAGATGGCCAGATGTGAAGAAGGGATGGCAGTGAACAGCCTGTACACATACTCCTCTCCCAACAGGAGGTGACAAGCATGAAGGTTTGTGTGTGTCAAGTGAAACTGCTGAACATAGCCACAGTTGATAAGTCTTGCTGTTGCTTCAACCCAGTTGACATAATTGGTGTGATTTCCCAGAAAAAGAGGCTGTGGTACATTCATCTAATGATGAGAGTCAGAATAGGAGTCTGGTGAAGAGGTTCTTATTGAGCTAGATCTCTCTAGTCAGAGAATCATGCAGTGGTTTTTGTCTTTTTATTTTTCTTTAGCAGTGCACGTACCCACTGAGAGAACTAACTTTTGAGTGTCTACGACATAAAGGATATTGACAGGGATTCTTTGCCAAAAATCCTTCCCTATGGCCCAGTGTCTGAGAACCTTAGAACCAGAAGTGGATAAAAGGAGTGAATAAGATTACTATCTTCCCAAACCATGAAAGAAGGAAAGAAATTTAATTAGAATAGATGCAAAATGGAGTGATAACTAAGTTAATTAGGGCTCCTTAATAATTAAAATTCCACGTCATCATTAGATCTGAAAACTGCGATTGAATCCTGAGAGTACAGAGATTTTACATATCATAATAGGTGGCAAAGACTAATATAATACAGAACCATTTAAGATTAGTATCACAATAAGTTTTCATATTGCCCAATAAAGCAATCCTTAGATAGTTGCTTTGTGCTTATATTGCACCCTCCTTCTGGGGAGCTCATTGGGTTTTCTCATTTATCAAATAATCTTAGTTCATAGAGGGAAGAGGTCTGAAAAAGTTTATTTTCCCCAAGAAGATAATGGGGAGAAGTTAATTAACCCAACTAAAATTACAGGCTTGGTCATAAGCTGTCCTAAATATTTTACTCATTTGAATACCTACCCTTAGAATATAAAGAAGACAGTGTTTGTATAGATGTTGTAACAGTTTCACTCTTACATAAGGAATTCTCAGACATTTTTAGTGGAAATAAGCTTACTATTTTAACTTTTTAATCCTTAGAAATATGAAATTTTAGAAATCACTTCTGTTTCTGGATGTGTAGAGTGAGATTGTATCAGACCAATGCTGGTAAAATAAACAACTACTTGAAGGATTCTGGGGCTCTCCAAACAACCAAGACCTGAGGGAGTAGGTAGGAGGGAAACACAGAGGGAGGAACATGCCACTTAAATCCTCTTTCCCTCTAGATGCATTTGTTTATTCAAAATGGGGAGGGGAGGTTGAAAAGATGAGTCATTTCTAGTGGTTCCACTAAACTGCAGACCTAGAAATTGGGCATCACAGCTGCTAAGGTAGGAAAGACGCATAAAATAACTCAGGCCTTGACTTGAAGAGCTGGAAGTTTATCCCTTTCAGAGGAAGACAACAACATCCCTTTCAGAGGAAGATCTAGAGCTTCTAATAATCTCTCTAACATTTAATTAAAATTTTCCAGTACTTAATAAAAATTATCCTGGCTGCTTGGAGTTATTAAATGGAAACATTAAAATAATTGTGACTAAAAGGTTCAACAAAACAGACAGTGAGATGGAGAATTTCAGCAGAGAATGAGAATCTATGACGAAAAGGTTAAAAACATGTAACTGGAAAGGCCAACATCTAAAGCTATGAACATATTAAATGGATATGATGGCAGAAGGGTACAGCTGAAGAGAGAATTAATGGCATGGAACATGGGTTACCAGAAAAGATCCAGAGTGAAACAAGAATTGTCTGGTTTGTTTGATTTGCCACTAAACAGAGAACTAGAGTGGTTCTCAGACATGGTAGGCATACTACTACCTCCACTACTAGTACTTATTACTACTCCTTACTGTTGCTACTATTACTACCACTACTATTATTTCTACCTTAAAAAAATACCAGCTAACAATTACTGAACACTCACTATGTGCTGAGCATGACTAAACAAACTTTTATGTACTAATCCATTTGATTTATACTAGAATTTTATTAAAATAAAATAAATACTGTCCCCATTTTATAGATGAGAAACTGGAGCACAAAAGACTAAGTAAAGGATGCCCAGCAGGTTCAGTGAATAGAGCATGTTGCTTTTGATCTTAGGGTTATAGTTTCAAGCCCCATGTTGAGTATAGAGACTGGTTAATAATAATAATAATTAATAATAATAATCAAAAGATTAAGTAAGCTGCTTGGGATCACATAATTAGTGAATAGTCAATATCAACTATTTTTTATTTTTTAGAGACAACATGTGCCTGAGGATGGGGGGGGGAGGGGCAGAGAGACAGAGAGAGAGAATCTTAGGCAGATTCCACACCCAGCATGGAGCCCTATGGGACTCCATCTCAGGACCCCGAGATCATGACCTCAGACAAAATCAAGAGTCATACACTTAACCAACTGAGACACCTGGGTGCCCCAATATTAACTCTTAATCAGCTTATTCTTACTATACTAATTCTCAGAAAGGTAAGTGTTAATAAGCTGATGAAAAGAAAGCAAACAAGAAGGTTTGGAGAGAAAGAACGTAAGAGAGGAGGGAAGGGATGCCTGTATTAACTACTTTGTCAGTTATCTTTTCAAAGTTTTCCATTTATTTGTCTCTGTGTTAGTAGTCAAAATGACCAAAGTAAAATCTTGATCATTTTGACCATATTAGTGTAGGATGGAGAAGGGAAAAATGGCACCTAATCTAGATTCCTAACTTTATCATCCATAATATTATTTAACATCATCATAATTTTTACAATTTTCAATGACAAACAATGAAATGTTAAATTTTTACTGTGGATTTTTGTCCTTGGAATAGACTCACTTTTCTATAACTTGTCAGAAAGGATAGATTAATGAGCTAATGTTGAGAAAGCATATCAAATGCAAAATAGACATTTGAGAGATTTTCTACAGATTTTATTAAAAACAAGTAGAGAGAGTTCTATGGAACACACATAGAAAGTATGCTGATATTGAGTAGTGACAGTATCTTTGAGGTTCCTAGCATCCCCAACTTTGAAACAATTTACAGTTTTTGAAAGTTAAAAAGTCAGTGACAAAACAATTTGCATTTCTACATTTTATGCTATAAAAATGCTAGTATTTGAAATACTTCATCACAGTGTTTAAAATTGTGAGCTAATTGAAAAATGGAGAGAGCTACAAGCATCACATAGATAATCTATTTGACTATAAACATTTGGGGTGGGGAATATAGAGGTTTAAAATTGCCAGGTCTCATCAAAGAAATATATTTTATATCACTTGCAGCCTCAATACGTATCTTGTTAACCTTCCTAAAGTATCTGTTCACTTTCAGGTTTTTAACAAATTGTCCAATACAGAACATTAAAAAAAAAGAGTAGAAATGTTCTTAGAAAAGTGCCTGAGAAAGATCTCTTTGACTTAACAAATAAATATTAATTATATTCATTGCATTAGAGATTCTTAAGTCATTTAAAATATACTTTCTAAAACAGTTTAAATAGGAAACATGAAATCAAATGAATAAAGGTCACTATATTATAAACCTAAATAAAACTAAGCGTGCAAATAGGAAAGTAACATTTAATTATACAAATGGGAATTAGAAAAACAAATGAAAGACAACATTTTACTTTTCATAGTTATCAGGATTTTAGATATACATAGATATTTAAAACATGAAAAATGATTTAATTGTTTTTTAAGCCTATCCATAACATTCCAACTATATTTTAAGTCATTTAATGTGTTAATGATAATAACCATTATTAATACTTTTTTATTATTAATACTTTTTAAGCTTCTGCAAATCCTAAGGTCAAAAGAAGTGATAAAAGACAGCTTCAGTTGTGTTTTGTATCTTCTAAATTCAAACTTTTGGTTAATAATACTCAGAATCAGTAAACTATTTAAATCTCACAAAAATACTCACTTTTCTAAGATTTTCCTCCAAAAGCTTGTTCCTTCATTTAGAAAATGTTTTTGGGAGTCTACTATATGCCAGTAACTTTTGAGACCCTGGAACCATAATAGTGAATAATCCAGGGAAAACCCTGCTGTCATGGAGCAGGAAAACACACCTGAAAAGTGGAGTCTGGTGGTGGTGGTGGTGGTGGTGGTGGTGGTGGTGGTGGTGGTGGTGAGGGCAGCTGCACAGCTAGCAGAGGTGCAGTTCCTGGAGCAGTGGGTGCTGTGAGCTCTCCGCCTCCTCCCCAGGGCAGCCCGTGGTCCCCAGCCTAGTCAGCAGCCCCAGCAGCACCAACACCCCCCCACACAGAATATCTATATCCACAACCTCAGGGCAGAGGTCACCTGTCAGGTCAGGCCATCGGGGGCCATAAGGCCTCACCCTCTGAACCACCGTCCCAGGGAAAGCCTTCGTCAGCATCACTCCAGCTGAGGTCGGTGTCCAGGTAGGCAAAGACCAGTCTAGTTTTTGTATGTGTGTGAATGGGCTGACCTTTGGGGGCCAGAAAGGCTCTATTATCCAGGATTCATTGCTGCCGGTTGGGGACTTCACCATGGAGCTTCCTACCAAGAGCACTGGGGGTGTTCTCACTTCCAGTGTTGCTGTCACCATGACTGCCAAGACGCTAGTCCTGCTGAGGGGCAGAGATGTCCACAGTGGTATGATCAACAAGAAATCTTATGAAGTGACCTCCCACCTACAGCATTCCCAGTGCTGACCTCATCTGTCCCTTTCCCCCACACCATTACCCACTGCTTTTGCACCCCTCTCCTTCCCATACACACAAACACACACACACACACACACATACACACTTTTTACTTGTGCGGCCATTACTCCACACCCCTATTGCTGCCAAAACCACATGGCCTGGGGGCTGGGGCTGGATGAACAGACACCTCTCTCTACTCATACCCCTCCTTTGTGTGGTTGGAAAATGTATTTTGCATTTTGTGTTTTTTTTTTTCTGCATAAAAAATGATTCTACTAATACATCTTTTGAAGATCATGAACAATGTGAGAGTGTGAAGTGGGTGAGGAGCAATTTAAAAAGAATGGTCAAGTACCACCTTGCAGAGGTGGTAACCTATGAGCAGAGAGCAGATGACAAGAAGCAACCAGGGCTAGGGGAGCAGAAAGCAGCCACCCCCCCCCCCAGCACAGAAACGGCCCACAGAGCACCCACAGATCTGCGTGTTACAGTAATGGAAAGGGAGTCCTGTGGCTGAAGCACAGCTGCACAGGAAATGTATGGTAGAGGAAACTAAGGCAGTGGCCATCAGGACACTTAGGGAGCTGTCTGCGTAATCCAGGTGAGGATGGTAACACGGATGGCCTGGGCCAAGTGGTAGTAGTAGGGACGGAGTAGCATGATCAACATTCAGAGTAGATTCATTTCTTGACTTTTAAGTCTTTAATTAAATTGAACCTCTGCAAGTATTTGCTCTTGGTATTACCCATTTAGATCCTAGTGTATCCCTTCAATTAGTTTTGATTCCTAATGAATATAATTTATTTGTTTTTCATCTAATCACCGACAGCTCTGACCAGGTTGGAAAGAAAACCACATCTGGATCATAAAAAATCCGTAAATCTGAGACTATTTATACTGTAACTTCCAAGCGTGGCAACAGAAAAAGAGGACTGTGATATTTAAAAATATAATTTTCTTCTGTATAAATTAAATATGGTGAGCTTGGCAGCTCTTCCAATGGTGGAGGCCAACTTGCTGAATAAGTTCTTTTGATAAATGGACTGAAATTGGAAATATGACCAAGAGAGGTATTTGTGAATTTTTAATTTTTCCTCTAACAAAGGTTTCCAAATTCATCTTTAAAATCTCTATCGTGAAACCTTAAACAGGAGATCATTTCAGTTGGAACAAATTTTATATGTCAGTATTATTGTACATAATTCTACCTTATTTTAGTGGACATCAATAGCCCATTTCTAACTTTTAATTTTAGATGCCGGAAATCCCCGTTATATATGGAAGAAATACGGCCTATGCATATATAATATAATATATATTTTCATGCAAAAGAGCAAAAGCCATGCATTTGGAGATCTAAAATCAGCTTCAAGTGCTTCTGCTCCAGCTCCTTTCTTTGAGGCAGAACTTTCTTCAAGCCATCCTAAATAGTTTCCTACTGCAGCTCAAGCCCTCTCATGCCTGCAACAACAGCCATGTACAGACTAATAGAATACTAAATCTCTTTAACTGGTTTTGATTTTTTTTGAAAAACAATTTAATTCAATATTTAATTTAATATAAGGAGAATGTCTGGACAAATCATACATTTTGATATCCGAGCTATCACTTTTATAAAAGCTATGTTGCATCCATCTCCCACATCCTCAATATTTCCTAATAATTGAAAGTTTGTATTGATAGTTTCAATAAAATCTCCACCTGATCTTTATTTTTAACTCATTTTAAAGCTATTTTATGTGGGCCTTGTTGTCCAGGAGACTTAAACTCCTCTGGGGGAGGGGGAATCCCTGAATCTTCTGGTGTCTGCATCCGTGCACATTATCAGTAATGGCTTTCACATTAAAACATCCCCTGGGGCATCCCGGGGGGCTCAGTGGTTTAGCGCCGCCTTCAGCCCAGGGTGTGATCCTGGAGACCCAGGATCGAGTCCCACGTCGGGCTCCCACATGGAGCCTGCTTCTCCCCCTGCCTGTGTCTCTGCCTCTTTCCCTCTCTGTGTCTCTCATGAATAAATAAATAACATCTTTAAAAAAAATTAAAAAAATAAAACATCCCCTGCTTCTCTATGACCTTCTGTGTACTGATCTGTCAAAGTTGAACAAAGTCCTACCTGCATTACGACACCTTTCCTGTGTCTCTTCCTCTTTACCTGGTTCTGTAAGATTCATGTGAGAACGAACTGACAACTGTCCTTTCTGGCTCTTTGTTTTGATTCATGTTCATGTCCCACTTCTGAACTATGGGAATACAATTTTTTTTTTTTTTTTTTTTTAGTTTGAATGCATTAGAATGGGACATACATAGTCTCTGAGCAGTACTACCCAGAGACGTATACTCATTTCATTGTATTTTTCTTTCTGGCCAGTGGGGGTCCTTCATTTGATGACCCTCTTCTGCACCTATTCCTTAGAGCACAGAGTAGAGACGAGTTTTTTACTCAACTCTACGTAGTGATGGAGAGAGCTTCACATTCTCTTCTAGTCATCACTCAGTGGGACAGAGATAAGAAACGTCCTGCCCACATTTCAGCAGTCAATATTTTCTTTTTGTCAACCTTGATTTCTCTATGGAGATGGAGAAAGCAAAAGTCAAAAAGAACTGTGCCAAGCCGAAGGTGGAAAAGACTCAGTGCAAGGCAATGGAAGAGTAAGACTTGGGAAGAAGATACAGGATTCCTCGAGTCCCTTCTGAACTGCCACCAGCACATCTGCTTCACGGAGACATCCTGTGGGCCTGGTGCCAGCAGCTGATGCTGAGCACCAAAGGCCAGGAAAATTGGATGTAATTTAGCAGACTCTGCAAATATGCTGACCCCGATCCAAAGGCGACCGTTCCTGTCACCGCAGAGGAGGCCAAGATTCTCACACAGTCACAAAAAAGAAAGATGGACAAGGGGAATATGTCCCCAGAAAGTTCTGGAAACAAACAAGCTATCTTCCTGATGTGGCTGCTCTACCTGAGGGTGGAGGTACCTGCCCCTGTTGGGTCTAAGGCTCTCCTGGGGAGTTGATACTGTTTTATTGTTATTGTTATTGTTATTGTTATTGACCACTTCAGCTCCAGATGCTGCGTTTGCCTCCTGGTCCAGATTTGCAGCCAGACTGGGAGGATGCAGGTGGGGGACTCGCCACAGGAGGCCTATGTTGTCAGGGAGTCGGGGCGTCAGGGGTTCGGGGGTCCCGGGGAGAAGTCCGCCTGCAATTCCGTGCAGGACAAGCCTGGGCACCTGAGACACGGAGGAGAAAGCGTCTGCTCCTCTCGCTACCTGCCTGCACCCCCGTCCCCCCAACATGCTGGGCCTCAGATGGGTTCGCAGGAGTCAGGTGGCAAGGGGAAGCCCCCAGTGAGGCTGTAATACTGAGCACAAGGCTGCAGTGCTGCCAGGGGCCGTGCAGGGAGCCCCTGAGCCGGCAGGTGGCTGCACCGCGACCCCGCAGGGCACGGCCCGGGCAGGTGCGGCTGCGGGGAGGCTGGGGCGCGGGGTGCTCGGCTGTGAAGGGCAAGCCGTCGTGCACGCCGCTTCCTACGACCCATGTCACCTTTCCGAAGGTGACCTCAGCGGTTCCTCTCAAGTGGGAGCCTGGGCCGAGCATCCCAGAGGGGGCGTAGAAAACAGGTGTGATTGCATGCGGATCCCTTCCCGGCAGGACTCTTCCAGGCGCTCCCCTTCCGCTGTCAGCATTTGGACATGTTGAGTATTTTATTTTATTATTTTATTTTATTTTATTTTATTAATTTTATTTTATTATTTTTATTTTATTTTATTTTTATTTTGATATTTTATTTTATTATTTTATTATTTTATAATATTTCATAATACTTTATTATTTTATTTTTATTTTATTTTTTATTTATTATTTTATTATTTTATAATATTTCATAATACTTTATTATTTTATTTTTATTTTATTTTTTATTTATTATTTTATTATTTTATAATATTTTATTTTTTATTTTTATTTTATTATTTTATTAATTTTATTATTTTATTTTTATTTTATTTTTATTTTATTTTGTTATTATATTTTATTATTTTATTTTTATTTTATTATTTTATTTATTATTTTATTTATTTTTGTATTATTTATTAATTTTATTATTTTATTTTTTATTGTATTTTATTATTTTATTAATTTTATTATTTTATTTTTATTTTATTTTTATTTTTTTGTTATTATATTTTATTATTTTATTTTTATTTTATTATTTTATTAATTTTATTATTTTATTTTTTATTTCATTTTATTTTTATTTTATTTTGTTATTTTATTTTGTTATTTTATTTATATTTTATTATTTTATTATTTTATTATTTTTATTTTATTTTTATGTTATTATTTTATTTTGTTATTTTATTATTTTTATTTATTATTTTTTATTTTATTTTATTTTTTATGTTATTATTTTATATATATATTTTTTAATATTTTATTTATTTATTTATTCATGAGAAACACAGAGAGAGAGAGAGAGAGGCAGAGGGAGGAGCAGGCTCCATGCAGGGAGCCCGACATGGGACTCGATCCCAGGTCTCCAGGATCATGCCCTGGGCTGAAGTCGGCGCTAAACCACTGAGCCACCAGGGCTACCCTATTTTATATTTTATTTTATTTTATTTATTTTATTTTAAATGTTGAATATTTTATTATTTATTTATTTATTTACTTATTTTTTGCTTTATATAACTTTATTTCAACATAACTATGCTTACAGAAATACACTCATTTTGGTTAGTAGAATGCAATTTAAGTTTAAGTTATCCTACACAATTTGGACCAACAACTTGGTATATGATTTAGATTTATGATTTAAGCTTAAAAAAAAAAAAAAAAAAGGTTTGCAGTCTGGGTTACTTTTCAACTATGACAGTGTTGAGTATTTTAAACCAAACAGAAAGCTCTTATTCTTTCCCCCACTCCCCAAAACATACTGTTAATATACAAAACAACACTTTGTGATGTTTTCTTAATAACCCGAGACTGCTATTGTGTGTCTCTGCAATAAAAACACAGGATACTTGGCCAGGATTCTTTCCACTTATAGCTGTTATGTATGTTTCTTCTACTTAAAAATGTTGAAGGCTGCTCCTAAATCATAAATACAAAATGTACTAGCGTTTAAACCCGTACAGAAAATCATTCTTTGTATATAACAGTCATTGCAGTCTGTTAATTATTATTGTTAATATTCTTAACTCAGGATTAAGCCAAATATCATGACTTTCTTTTGGCATGATTCTTTTTTTAAAACCACTTGACTTAAATATGATTGACCTACAAACTGCTGTACCTTTAGTGTATATCATTTAGTGTGTTTGCTTGCTTCATTTTTACTTTTTTTGTGTACTTCCTGAATGTATAGCCCTGTGTCTCTTAGAAAAGACGTGTTATTCACTTGTCTTGCGTGTTCATGGCAGTTTCCGACATTGTTTTATTGTCATGGGTTTTTGGATTATGAGATTCCCTGCCCCCCTCCAAGAGGTATTGGAAAGGTTAGTAGAGTTGGAAAGTTTGGGGCACCCCGGGTGGCTCATTGATTTAGCTCCTGCCTTCAGCCCAGGGCCTGATCCTGGAGACCCGGGATCGAGTCCCACATTGGGCTCCCTGTGTGGAGCCTGCTTCTCCCTCTGCCTGTGTCTCTGCCTCTCTCTCTCTCTCTCTCTCTCTCTCTCTCTCCTCTCTGTGTATTCTCATAAATAAATAAAAAATAAAGAAATAAAGAATTGGAAAGTTTGTAACCATCATGATATAAACAGGTTTGGGCAAGAATCTTCAATAAATGTTAAAAACTAGAAAAAATAAAAAATAAAAAAAAGTCTTCCCCAAAGAAAGATACATAGCAAAGCAGGTAAGAGTAGCAACTAACCATGTTCCACATGCTCTGTGCTTTTTGTTCATACTATGAATACATCATTCATCACATTATCAGTGCTTGTTAATATGCCCCGTCTCTCCATTAGAACGAAAGCTCTGTATTCGAATTGTCAGCTCATTGACCAGCATACTGTAAGCATTTAATAAACAAGGGTTAAATTGTTTTTCCAGTGTGACAGGTGGAAATTAATTCGCCTTAATGTTCTTCTTCTCTCAGCTATCTTTTTGTTATTGTTTGCTTCTACTTTGAATCTTTTTTTTTTTTTTTCCAGTGTGTCCTATGTGTTCATTGACTTTAAAGGTGGGAAGGCAATTTTCTAAAAGATGGTTAATTTATTTGGGGGCCTTTACATAATCTTGGCGCATCAGCTGGAAAAGGCCAAATGCAAACCTGTTTGCCAAAACAGCTTATGCATCCCTGTCAATTGCTGCCTGCTGAAAACATACTTCTTTCACAGCAGCCAGCAATGAGGAGATTTGGAGCCAAAAAGCAAGGAGTCTGCCTTCCTTTCCAACTCATATCATGTTGTACATTTGGAACCAAGAGCTTAAGATATTTTATTCCTCTCTTATCACCAAAAGAAGCTTAACTGTTTCATGATGCTTTTCAACTCAGGTGATTGGTGAAGCTCAAAGAAGGGTTCTACGTGATTTGACCATGAAGTCTTGACACATTTCATCAAGTTCCCTAAAGATGCACTGCTTTTAAGAGGAATGAGTCACTTAGCAGCCCCTTAAAAACAAAAACAAAAACAGATTCTATAAAACTTACTAATCAAGAAGGAAACAAGGAGGCAGGATGGGTATGTAAATCCCAAGCTAGACGATCCTTCCAACATCCCAGTGATTTAATCCTGACAGTCCTAAGGATATATGTGGCCTCTTTATAAGGTAACAATAAGCATGGATCTGAGACAAGTGTAGAGTGTGCAGCATCCTATGCCTCTAAGAATAACAGAGCTAAGTTTAACACTGAAATTGTACTTGACACACATGCAGTTTTAACAATCACAAACTATCTTCTAGGACCAGTTCCAATAATTGTATCTAATTCAAAACACACAGCAGGCCCACTTTGTTTGCCAATGCTCTGTATGCCTCTTGTGCGTACACTGTGGGTACCTTGGAGTTTGACAGTGGGGGATCCCTGAAGCACAGAAGACAGGATCAAACTATTTTTTTCCTAAATATTTTGTCTTTTAGGGATACCTGGGTGGCTCAGCAGTTGAGCATCTGGCTTCAGCTCAGGGCATGACCCCAGGGGCCTGGGGTCAAGTCCCCCCCCCACCCCCCGCCCCCGCATTAGGCTCCCTGTAGGGGGTCTGCTTCTCCCTCTGCCTGTGTCTCTGTTGTCTCTCATGAATAAATAAAATCTTTTAAAAAATATTTTGGCTTTTAAAGATACTCTCAGACTCTCCCTCTGTATATGCATATAGATATGTTACATACATGTCTGTGTCTGTGAGTATGAGTAGATAGGTTCAGGCACTGACACTGGAGAGTGTCTTTTAAACAATTATTTAAATTGTAGAGTGAATGCAGACATCTGTATAACTGGGGAGATGTGTGAGTGGGAAAAGACAGGACTTTCTGCACTGGTCAGGTTTCTTCGTTCTGCGTTGCCCACGAGCCATGATTTGCCATCTATAGTCCACGTTGGAGTTATTCCTGTTTGTTTTGGACGATATCTCAAAGTCCTGGAAAATCCTGTGTGTGTTTCACAAATAAACTAGGTTGGAGATTTGGAGGCAAAACAAAACATTTCAAAAAACTATAGAGAGATATATTTAGACTTATCCATATCTATACCCCTATCTATACCTTTATTTCTGTCTTTATTTATACCTATACTTATATATCTCTGTACCTATCCTTATATCTATCATGTCATTTATTATCTATTTATCTATCATCTATCTATCATCTATCTATCTATCTATCTATCTATCTATCTATCTATCTATCATCTATCTAGAGAACAAAGCCGCTGTGTACATTTCAACGTAGGGGACAATACCCAATAGAGTTTCTATTTATAATTTCATAAAGTAATGTAAGTTACCATTTTATAATTTCTTTTAATTTTCAAATGTTTTCTTAGAAAGCTACTCACTTAAATTAAGATGCTTCCAAATTGTATTCAATATATGGTTATTTTCATAAAGGTTTGAGCAATAGGAAAAGCAAAATTGAGCCAGATTTTTAATGACAGTTATAAATTATTACATTTCTTTAAATATATCCATAAACTTACTCAAATGTTTAATACTTGATTTTTATTATTCTTTATTGTCATTCACACACTAGATTTTCCCTCTTTTGACTTTTGGCATACATAAATAATTTTAATACTTAAGAATATTGTATGGGAATGAACCACTGAAATTTGGGAGAATTGAGATTGAAATAAATAGGGACAATAAGCTTATGTGTAAATTCAAGAATGCAATTCTTATGGATATTAAAACTGCTGAGACTACACACTAACTTTATTTTTCTTGTAACTCTTAAGAACTAGTAAGGAAGTTCAGGTACTAACTTGCCATGTTTTTTCCAGTCTACAGAAAGATATAGGTTAATATTTTCTATTATTAAGCAAAAGCTTAGTCCAATTTAAAGTATAAAAAAAGTCACATTAATAAAAGAGACTATAGGGGATCCCTGGGTGGCTCAGCGGTTCAGTGCCTGCCTCTGGCCCAGGCCTGATCCTGGAGTCCTGGGATCGGGTCCTACATCGGGCTCCCTGCATGGGGCCTGCTTCCCTCTCTGCCGGTGTCTCTGCCTCTCTCTCTATGTCTATCAAGAATGAATAAATAAATAAAATCTTAAAAGAGACTATATATTTCATCTAACAAATCAACCTAATCGCCTAATAAATGTGTACCTGATTTTTCCACATCCCATTAATAAAGCTTTGTATTTTTCGGGGTACCTGGGTGTTTCAGTTGGTTAAGTATCCCATTCTTGCTTTTGGCTCAGGACAGGGTCTCTGGGTTGTGAGATGGACCCCGCAGTGGGCCCTGCACTGGTCTAGAGCCTGTGTAAGATTCTCTCTCTCCCTCTCCCTTTGCTCCTCCATAACCTCTTCATTTTCTCTCTCTCCCTCCCTCTCTAATATTAATTAATTAATTAATTAAAATAAATTAATAATTAATAAATTAATTGATTAATATTTTTTCTTTACTAGTTTAAAGTTGTCTATAGTCTCCTAAAATGTGATGAAATATTAATTTTACATGATTTGATATCCAATTAAAAGCCAAGATAATCATGATTTTATAGACACATAGTGCCTCGATGTATTGTTCAGTCTCTTTAATAAACCTATCAACATATAGAAAAAAAAAAAAGAGTTGGATTAGTTGTTCTCAAAGTTTGGTCCCAGAGCACCAGCAACAGCATCACCTGCAACCTTGTGAGGAATGCAAATTATTGGAACTGATTCTACACCGGTTGAGTCAGAGACTTTGCAGTGGATCCCAGAAATCTCTCTTTAAGAAAAGAAGAAAGACCCTGATTTATAGCATTTGTCTGTTTGCGTGGTATAAACACTCCCACCACAGTCAATTTCAAGATGCAAATGCAACACCGTCCAGTGCGGAGCTGGGAAGTGATTTACACCCCTGCCTGTAGATGATGTTGATGCACATTACGGTCTGAATATCTCTACGTTGACAACAGGGAAATGGATCAGAGATGGTGTAGACCTCAGACATGTTTGAGTTTGCTGGATTAGGTCTCCGTCACTTCCTGTATTCCTGAGTCCCTGATCCTGGGCCAGTGACAATACTTCTATATTCATTTATTTCCTTTTCATAGGGGTCAACGAAAGTATCTGTATAACAGTGTGAGAACCCAAGGAGTTAATCCAAGTAGAAGGGAGGTGCATCTCATACAGGATTTGTAAAGTCAATACTTAGAGTTTAATTCTCTATAGACCAAAAAAAAAATCATCCTAGCAAAATCCTTGTGTCTAAGCGACCAAGACAGACTCCTTTTCTTCTATCATACAAAGAGATCACTCTCTCTTCAGTCGAGCACCAGATACAACCTTTGGCTTGCACTTAGGCTATATTGTATAAAAGTCTATTTTTAACACAATAACACAGAATGTAGTGTGGATCCTTCTGTGAGAGGTCCACAAAAAATAGTCTAATGAAGGTACAATTGATTCACGATTTACACTCCTGGACAAAATGCAATTAAAATATATATTTTTTTCTATTGGCATCACTATTACTGTTATTGGTATTGTGTTATTATTTTTGTTTGTTTCTCCTCTCTTCTAGGGAATGCAGAGTAAAATTTTGAAGTCAATTCAAATCCCAAATATTGAAAAAAAACAAATCCCAAATATTGGAATTCTTTATGCTGAAGTATTTAATACACTTCAATTAATGCAGTTTTGCTACAATTCGACATATCACAGACCATCCATATATTACTTAATATTCCTCCTGTTTCTGGATGCATCTAACTTAAAAGCTAGATTTAAACAGGGGTGCCTGGCTGTCTTGGTCAGTAAAGCAGGTGGCTCTTGATCTTAGGGTTGTGAGTTTGAGCCCCACATCAGGTGTCGATATTACTTAAAAATAAAATCTTTAAAAAAATTAAATAAATAAATTTTAAGAAATCTAAGATGAACAGATCCTCAGAAGTTTTTCAAAGACCTCCACTTCTCCACCCACACAAAAACTGTTGTAAAAACACTAGCAACGAAAGCATAAAACATCCACTCATTGAGTAAAAGCTCAACACGTTCCTTAGAACAATGTCAACCCATTTTAGTTTTGCTACTTTCTTACAAAGACTGCATATATCTTCCAGTTCAAATTTCACCAGATACCCCCTTTTCTGTATTTCATCCCGACACTCCCAGCTGTATATTGTCTCGTACCAAAATAAGTAATTCCTCTTGGTCTCTGACATTTACTCTATTCAAATATGTGTACAAATTAACCTATTCCCCCTTCAGTTTAGCTATAAATATGTATTCCCTTTAATCTTTCCTGATAAGGCAGCCCTCTAATCAATTTTGGTGTTCTCATTTCAGACCTAATTCAATATACTGTATAATTTAACTACTGTGAGTGAGTTGACCAGAATGAAAGTGATGCTTTTTAGCCCGAATTGGAAGGTTTGGGGCACACTTAGACAACCACTCACTACTGTAAATGTATAATGAAGATTAACCTGAAAGACATTGATTTTTATCTTGATATATATTCTGAAGCTCACCGGTATTTGAACACTTTCAGCCCCTGTGTACCTAAAAGCAATAATACATTTTTTCCCCTGGCCTTTAAAGAATTAATGAAGCTTCCGATATCCATCATATTTGAGCAAAATCAATAAGCCTCGGGTCCTTAAGGCTACCGTAATACCTGTTAGAGATATTGACCATTTGGATATTTCTTGTTTAACCACTGAATTCACTGGCTAATGGTTCTCAAGGAACCGAGTTGCAAATACAGCAAGGAGGCTGACATCATAATTAGTTGAGCTTTACAGTGAGATTTGTATTCATTTAATTTTATAGAGACATAATCAGAAATGTTTGCTGATAGCTAATATTCTAGATTGTCAAAACCATTAAAAAAAAAAAAAACTTGGTACTTTCTAGTAACAGAGACTTCTTGCATCCCATATCTTTTCAACAAGAATTTGAAATTCTTTGATTTTTGTATATTTCATTTTCATAAGAGAGGGCCCCTCTTTTAAAAATATATTTTACTAAAAAAAATAAAAAAATAAAAATATATTTTACTATCAAAAATATATATATATATATTTTGCTATCAATCAGTCTTGAGTACTTCCAACCTATATTAATTATATGTATGATCCTGGGTAAGGGTCCTTGTAAGTAGAAAGCATGGCCTGATTCAAGGCACCGTTCAGAATAATTCTAAAAGATGTCAGTCATGGTAATCACCACATAGAACTCTTGTCCTTTCACTGCAATGACCAGGTTTGAGAATGCCGGATTCCCAACTGGGGAGTAACAGAGCAAGAGTATGGTTACAATGGAGCCAAGGTGGTGTCCGAGTCAGGCTGGCTTATGTTTGCATCTTTCTTGCCAACTGTGTGACCTTGGATTTTCAACTTAGATTATCTGAGTGTAAGCTGCTTCTTTTGTTTTTTTCTTAAGCTTTTATGTATTTACTCATGAGAGACACAGGGAGAGACAGAGGCAGAGACACAGGCAGAGGGAGAAGCAGCTTCCCTGCAGGGAGCCCAATGTGGGACTCGATCCCAGGACCCCAAGGTCACGATCTGAGCCAAAGGCAGACGCTCAACCACTGAGCCACCCAGGAGTCCTAAGCTGCTTCTTAAAAAAAAAAAAAAAAAATATATATATATATATATATATATATATATATAGAGAGAGAGAGAGAGAGAGAGAGAGAGAGAATAGATAGATGATAGATAGATAAATAGATGATATCCTGCCCCATACACTTGTTCAAGTGATAAATGAAGGGTCCACGATACTGCTTTGTTCCTGATGTATACTTAACAGATCAATTTTTAATTTATCTCCTTTATGTTTTGTTCCATTAGTAATTTTTAAGTTTGATGAAACGTTGTATCCAACCTCTGAATAGAAAAAAAAAAAAAAAAGATCTTCTGGGCTGTCACTTAAAGAAGACAGGAGAAGGTACATATGAGGAATCTTAATTGTTCCCTTCACTTTTGTCCTTAAAATGGATTCTGAAGAACTTCACTGGAAATCCTGGGCTCAGGGAACCACAGTTGTTAGACGGGATGATCTGAAGTCCTTCCCACAGTCTGCAAGGACTGAATTTTCCTCATTTCTTACTACTTTCCTTCTTACTGATACAGACCATGGCCACTTCTTTTCGACATCTGAAACATCCTAATTGCATTATATTCTCAGAGGTTCTGCGCTAGTCTCTCTTGCCTCAAACACTCTTTCCCAGGTATTTTCATGGCTAATTTCTTGAACTAACTCATCTATTTTTTTTCCAATATTTCCTTTTCAAAGGCCTTCTATGAACAGCCCATTTTAAGTGACACCCCATATTCTCTATTCCGTTACTGAACTGTGTGTCATGAAAGTGCAGGTTTTGAGGACAAAAACTTCCTCTCTCTTGCATATGAATGTATTCCCTTACCTGAAAGAAAGTAGGTTCTCAAAACCCTGTGTCACATAAATAAATAATTGGATAGCATTAAAGGAATTTGGGGGAGAGAAACCATTTATTTATATATGTATTTGTGTATATACAGTTGACCCTTGAATAGTGCAAGAGTTAGGGGCACCAACCCCGCCATGCAGCCAAAAATCTGCATATAGCTTTTGACTCTACCACAAACTTTACCACTAATAGCCTACTGCTGACTAGAAGCCTTGCCAATTCCATAAAAAACACATATTTTGTATATGTATTATACACCGTATTCTTTATAGTAAGCTAAAGGAAATAAAATGTTATTAAAATCATAAGGAACTAAAATACATTTATAATACTGTATTTTTAACAAATAATCAATTTGTAAGTGGGTTTGCACAGTTCAAACCTGTGTTGCAGAAATAAAAAATAAAATCTTAAAAAAAAAGACAAAAGAAAAGCAATTAAAAAAAAAACTGTGTTGCTCAAGGGTCAACTGTATGTGCGCACACACGCATGTTTTCATGTATCATTGTGAACTACAATCTGTCCTGATGTACACTCTACCAAAAAAAAAAAAAGAAAGAAAATGCATTTAAATATAACCTACATATTGTAAAGCTCTGTGTATATTTTAATGAATTTTTAAAAATACACACACTCCTATATCACTATAATTAATAGAATATTTCCATTTCTTCAAAAAGCTCCCTGTGGCACTTCCCAGTTAATCCCTACTCTATGCCTGGTTGCACGTAACCACTGATCATCTGCCTTTTTCTTTTATAAAATGTCATATAAACGGGATCATACAGGGTGTGTTCTAGGTTCAGCTCCTTTCAATCAGCATAATATTCTTGAGATTTATCCACATTACGGTGTATACGTAATCCATTACTTTTTATTGCTTACTGGGATTCCACTGTGCCAATATTCTACTTCTGTTTATCGTTTCAACAATAAAAGAGATTAGGTTGTTTCCAGTTTGGGGTTATTATGTCTGAAATTGCTATGAGCAGTCATGCATAAATCTCACACGGACGTGTTTTCCAGTTGGGATATTCCAAGAAGCAGATGCCGAGGCAGTTAGGAGTGCCAAAAACTGGGGTGGGGGGGCTCAAACCTGGGAGATAGAAAGGTTTGGGTGGGTCAAAGGATCGTGGAGGACTGCAGGCATATCCAGAGCCTGCAAAGGAGAAAGGAAACCAAGCAAAACTAGGTAGAGAGAGCCTCCAACCAGAGTACAGGCCTGACAGTGTTTCAGTCCACCCAACAGGAGATAGTGGTGCAAAGATTTCCTGGAAGAGGAGTCACGCCCTATAGTTCAGGTGTTTCTGAGAAGCAGGTGCCAGGATAGGATTAGACACACAGGAGATTTACTAGACGTCCTGGGTCAGATGGCAAGGCTTTCCATTTCTGCCTGGGCCTGATGCAAAATTCTTTCAGTGCCAACTGATATATGGGCTGGAACATAACTTCTAGCTGGGGCATATATATGCCTGGGGAATTTATGGGTGCTTACCAGGGATTTTGCTTCCCCCATTGTGGCACGGGATCCAGAATTCAGAAAATTTTCCCAATTTATATGGGATATCCCAGCATGCTCTTAACAAGTGGACCCCTAAAAACTTTACTTGTGCTGCAGGTTCCTAAATAATTACGGAGCTTATATTCCACCCTCCGGGGCCCACGTATTTTACCAAGGCCTCCTGCATGCTAGCCACTTCCTGCTCCTCCTGCCCAATCATTGCTGGTCGTTGATTTGATGATCCAATCTGATGTCCAAATCTCTTCCACATATTGTGACAGAGCAGACGATGCCTCTAGACTTGGAGCAAAACTCTAAATGCGTCCTGTCGACAGTGCTACGCCATCGCAACTTAATTACCTGGTATTATTTTGTTTTCTTTTTGATCAGTTATATTGAGTTATACTTTATGCAAGTAATTTTTTTCCATGCCACGTGTGGTTAAATAGATTTTACAAATACGTACAGTCAGGTAGTTGTCACCACCACAAAAATATGTGACATTTCTGTAACCACAATAATCTTCCTCGTTCCCCTTCAAATTCAGCCACCTTCCTCAATCCCAGCTTCAGGCCTCTGCTAATTATATCAGTATGGACTTTCCTCAAATTTCATATAAATGGGATAATATAATATATAATCTATTGTGTCTGGCTTATTTCACTTAATATAAAGCTTTTGAGACTCATTAAGGTTGCTGCATCCTTTTTTATTGTCTTTTATTTTATTTAATTGTATTCCGTTGTCTGAGCAAAGCACAATTCTTCACCAATTTATAAATCAGTGGTTTACCAAAATATGTTTACTGCTGTTCCCAGATGATTGGCTTTTTTTTTTTTTTTTTGGCTATTAAGAATACAGCTGCTATGAACATTCGCATATAAGCCTTGGTGGAGGCATGTGTCATCTAGGGAAAATACAGAGGTGTGGAATTGATGGGTCCGATGGGAAGCATAAGTTTGACTTTCTAACAAAATGCCACACTAACTGCTTTTTAATCAATTATATGTGACAGTTCTACTTGTGCCACTTCCACACTAATTCTTGGCATTGTCAGTTCTCTGACTAGTAGTCTTTCTAGTACGTGTTGGGATATCTCACTGTAGAATCCATTTGCATTTCCTTGGTGACTAAGGATAGGGTTCATCTTTTTATGTACTAGTTTCTCAATTTTGCATCCTCTTTGAAGAAGTGTCTATGCAAATATTTGCCTATTTTTTAAAATGAATTGTTGTCTTCTTTGGTTGTTATTGAATTGTCAGAGCTCTTTACATATTCCAGAATAATTTATATATGGGATACATGCTTTACAAAGTTTCATCGGACTTGTCTTTTCAACTTACTAACAGTGTTTTTTTTTTTAAGTATCTTCACTGATTTATAATTGGTGTAAAAAAAGCAACCCATATTGAAAGTGTACTATTTTATCAATTTTTACATGTATATATGTGTGTACACATACACACAGACACACACAAAACTTTTAAACCATGAAAACAATCAAATAAACACTTCTGTCATCCCCCAATTTTTCTTTTGTTTTGTTGTGACATAGGTCTACACGCACCCTTGTCAGCAGGGAAGCAATGATTTGATTTCTGCCATTATAGATTAGCTTGAATTTCCTCAAAATTTATATAAATGGATTCATAGTATATGAATATATTTTTTCCTGGTTATATTCATTGTGCATAATGCTTTTGAGATTCATCTATGTAATTTTCTGAATCAGTACTTCATTTTTATAGTAGATTATTATTCCATTTTAGGTATGTAAAAAAATTGTACATTCATGCACACTTTGATGAATATTGACTTGTTTCAAATATCTCTAATATAAATGATGATACATGAATATTTGTGCACAAGCTTTTTTTGAGGGGGAGGTAGAAGGAGAGAAACAATCTTAGCAAGCTCGACACTCAGCTCAGAGCCCAACATGAGGCTCAATCTCACAACCCTGAGATCATGACCTGATCAAAATCAAAAGTCGGTCACTTACAGGACTGAGTCACCTAGGTGCCCCTATGCAGAAGTTTTTTAGGTGTATATATATTTTTTACTTGTGAGGGTACATCTAGGAATAAAATAGCAGAATAATGTGATAAATGAATGTGTAACTTTTAAGGAACTCTAAAACGATTTATTAAGTAGCGAGACCCATTTTACACCAATGAGGGCACTGGGACTCCCTTGTAAATACGTGATATTGTCTTTTTAAAATTTTTGACTTGCCTGGCTCTGTTGCACAATGGATAGCACATTGGATTTCTAAAATTGTTGGCTTTATAATGAATGTGTACCCATGTCTCCTTTTGTGTGCATGTATGTGTGGATTTTTCAGATTTGTTTTTTTGTTGTTGTTTAATGTTGATTTTTCTGCTTAAAAAAAAAAATCACCTTTATTATTTCAACTGCATTTCTCTAATATCATTGAGTGTCTTTTGATGTGCATATTGGCCATTTGTATATCTTCTTTTGTGAAGCAGCTAAGCAAACCTTTTGCCTCTTATTTAATTCAGCTAATTATCTTCTCATTGAGTTGTAACAGGTTTACATATATTCTGAATTCAAATCCTTTGTATGATTTATGTGTTTTGAATATTTTCTTTCAGCCTGTGGATTGCCTTATTATATAACTGATGGTATTTACTCTTGATGGGGTCCAATTTTTAAATTATTATTTTTTTATCTGTTATTTTTGCTGTAAGAAACCTTGGCCTAAGCAAAGTAAGGAAGATTTTACCCTATGTTTGAATCTAGAAATTTTAGTTTCAGATTTTATAGTTTTATTTGTAATCTGTTTCGGGATTTATTTTTTAAATTGTGGTAACATATAATACATATAATTTGCTGCTTTAACCATTTTTAAGTGTATAAATTGTACAATTAAGTGTACCATTTTTCTTAAGTGTACCTTAAGTGTGACATTAAGTACATTCATAATGTTGTGTAATCATCACCACTCTCTGCTTCCCTAACATTTTCATCATCACACACACAAATTTTCTACTCTAAATAATAACTCTTGGGGCACATGGGTGGCTCAGTCGGTTAAGTGTCTGAGTCTTGATTTCAGCTCAGGTCATGATCTCAGGGTCATGAGATCGAGCCCCACATCAGGCTCTGTGTTGGACGTGGAACCTGCTTAAGAGTCTCTTTCTCCCTCTCCCTCTCTGCCTCCCCCTTGCCCCTACTTGCACTCTCGCTCTCTCACTAAAAAAAAAAATAAATAAATAATAACTCTCCATTCTCTCCTATCAACCTTAGTGACTTATGCATACCCCTATTTTCTATATTAGGAACTTGTCCAGTCTAGGTAATTCATATATGCAGAATTATACAATATTTTTCCTTTTGTGTCTGGCTAATTCCACTTGGCATAATGCTTTGAAAGTTCACTCATTTCTTAGCATGTATTAAAATACCATTTTTTTTAATGCCATTCCTTTTTAAAGCTAAATAATATTCCATTGCTTGTGTATGCCACATTTTGTTCATGGACATTTGCATTGTTTTCACTTTTGGGGTATTGTGAATAATGTTGCTATGAACATTGGTGTACAAGTATATATTTGAGCCATTCCTGCTTTCAGTTATCTTGGATATGTATCTCAAAGCATAATTGCTGAAAGATGTGGTCATTCCATGTGTAATTTTTTTAAAAAATAGCCATACTAATGAGTGTGTAGTAGTATTTCATTACAGTTTTTTTTTTTTTAAGATTTTTTTACTTATTCATGAGAGACACACAGAGAGAGGCAGAGACACAGGCAGAGGGAGAAGCAGGCTCCATGCAGAGAGCCTGATGTGGGACTCAATCCCGGGACTCCAGGATCAGGCCCTGGGTTGAAGGTGGTGATAAACTGCTGAGCCACCCGGGCTGCCTCATTATAGTTTTAATTTGCTTTTCCTTAGTGATTAGTGATCTTGAGTATCTTTTCTTGGACTTACTGGCCACTTGTGTATTTTCTTTGAAAAAAAATGCCTATTTAAATTCTTGGGCCATTTTTAAATTGAGTGTTGTTCCTGTTGGTGACTTTAAGGAGTTCCCCATATGTTCTAAATGTTGACCCTTACCAGATATATGCTTTCCAAATATCTTCTTCAATTTTGTAGAGTCTCTATTTTCTCATGAAGAGTACAAAGTCAGAGTCAATGTTTTTTTGTTTGTTTTTTCTTCAAATAAGTTGCAGGCTTCTGTATACTTTCCTTAAATACTTCAGGATGTGTAATGTGTATTGTTACCTAATGTTCAATATTTATTTAGCAATTCTATGCAAAATTTACATATATTGAAGTACACAGATCTTAGTGCATTTGCTTAGTTTCGAGAGATGCATACCCCTGTTGTAAACAAGATGCCTGTCAGGATACAGAATATTACCATCATCCAGGGAAGTTCCCACCATCTTAGCCCCACATGTAGCCATCACTCTCTTCTTTAATCACAGATTTCATTTGACAGTTCTAGAGCTTCAGGAAAGAAAGAAAGAAAGAAAGAAAGAAAGAAAGAAAGAAAGAAAGAAAGAAAGAAAGAAAGAAAGGAAAAGAAAGAAAAAAAAAGAAAAGAAAAGAAAAGAAAAGAAAAGAAAAGAAAAGAAAAGAAAAGAAAAGAAAAGAAAAAAGAGGATATGCACTCTTGTGCAAGATTTGTTCCACTTAGATTGATAAATTGGATCCATCCATGTTGCATATAACCAGTAGTTTGCATCATCATCATGATGAGTGATATTTTATTCTGTGAATATACCACCATTAGCTCATTCTTTATTAGTTGACATTTGGGGTGTTTCAAATCTGGTGCTGCAATGATCATTTTGTATAAGTCTCCTTTTGTGGATGTATATTTTCATTTCTCTTGGAAAACTAAATTTTGAATTTCTAGTCACAGGCTGGATATATATCTTAATTCCATATGAAAGTGACAGAACTTTTCTCAGAGTAGTTGCATCAAACATACAAGTTTGTAAATATTTCCACCAACAACATAGAAGAGTTTAAGTTGCTCCACATTTGGTGTTATTATTAGATTTTTACATTTTGTCCATCTGACATCTGAGACGTGTGTAGTAGTATCTCACTATGGCTTTATTTACATTTCCATCATTAATAATGATACTGGGCCATTTTCCAGGGGCTCATTGTCCATACTTATATCTTTTTCCCTGAACTGATTGTTCAAATCATCTGCCTATTTTTCATCCAACTTTTCATGTCATTTTATTACTGAGTTGTAATAATCTTTCATGTAGCCCAGATAAATTCATTTTATTATTGATGCCTTTGGACAAGGAAACTGTTTTTTTTGTTTGTTTGTTTGTCTGTTTGTTTGTTTAAGATTTATTTATTTATTTGAAATAAAGAGAGAAAAAAAGAAAAAAAAGAGAGAGAGAGTAGGGGGAGGGCAGAGGGAAGGAATACCAAGCAGACTCCAAACTTGATCCAGGGCCCATGAGATCACAACCTGAGCAGAAAGCAAGAGGCAGAGGTTAAACAGAGGGCTCCATGCTGCACGCACCCCCATGAGGAGACATTTTTAAGTTTGAAGGAGATTCATGTATTTTTTTTTTATTTATTGCTTTCAGTGTGGTCTTTAAAATATATTGCTTATTACCAAATCTCAAAGAAATTTCCCACATTTTCCTCTAACATCAAATTTAGACTCATGATCTATTTCTTTTTAATTTTTGTTTAAGATGCGAGGTAGGAATAGAGGTATAGTTTTTGGTTCATAGACAGCCAGTTCTTCTAAGATTATTCATAAAAATCATTCCTTTCCCTTTTGGATGGTTATGATGCCATCATCAAAAATCCAACAGTCATTTTACTTTGACTCTATTTCAGGGCTTTCTCCCATGTTCCATTTATCTATTTGCTCATATACCAATACCATACTTTCCTGATTATTGTACCTTTTTAGTAAATCTTGAAGCCAAACTCTGCTCTTCTTTTCTAAGATTGCTTTGTATATTATAGGCTTTTCCCTTTTTATGTACAATTTAAAAATCAGATTTTCAGTCTTTATTAAATAGTTTTTAGGGAAAATGATTTTTCTAGCATTGAATCTGCAGATCAATTTTTAGAAAATTGGCATCTTAATTATGTTGTGTTTTTCAGTCCATGAATACATATCTTTATATTGATTTAATTATTCTTTAATTTTACTCACTTGTTTAATAATTTTCAGTGTAGCCATGTAGTACTGCCTTTGTTAAATTTATTTTTGAGAATTCTGTTATTTGAAAATATTATGAGTGTATATTTTTATTAATGAAAAGCGACTTAGTTGTTACATTTCAGTTGCTTTCTTAAATAGAATAGATATCAAGCATACAGTGAGAAATACAACACACTAGTGAAAATCACGGAACAAGACTGCTCACTCAGGACACTCCAGCCCTCAGCTTCTGGAATCACAGGCCTCCACTACTCATTTACAGGACAGAGCTGCTGTCGACACAGGACTTACACCCTTGTGTGTCTTCAGAGGACAGAGGACAGGACGGAGGGTGGAGACAGGGAGGAAGTGGCAGGAAGGCCTACTGTTCCTTCTGGAGTTTTGTACACTGTTCCCTCCTTCCTGAGGCACGGGACTCACTTATCTTGTGTCCTACCTACCTTAAGTTAGGGAGGAGTGACATTTGCCTGAATTTTTCTATTCATCTTTAGTGTTTTATGAGAGAGTTGAGAATTATGAGTTATGAGTTTGAGAGAGATTCAAGTAACACTCCCCAGGAAACATGGACAACACTCACATAAATGACTCCAGAACCTTTTGGCAGTTGGCTCAAATCAAGGCTCAGAGCAGCTGGTCAGTCACACAGCGTCAGCAAGACTCCAGCCATGTGACGGCCAGGTGGGGGTAGGTGCACCTGTCCCCCAGATGCGACTGGTCTAGAGTAGCATTAATGACCGTCTGGACCAACATGGAGAGAACCCAAACCGTTCCACTTACTTGGAGTTTCAAAACAACTGCAAATAACCACTTAAATTGTTTTTGAATATGCAGCAAAACAAAATCATCAATCTAAAAAGAGAATAGAATGTTGCTCTTAGGGCAAGCTGCTCTTCTGAAGCAAGACTCAAGATGGACACGTCAGGATATAATAAAGCTATAAGTGGATTTTTTAAAATTTAATTCTGAGGTTATTTCCATATTGTGGCTATTATGATAATGCTGCCATGAACATGAGGGCCCAGATTTCCCTGAAATAGTGATTTTTGTTTCCTTTGATTTATACTCAGAAATGGGATTGATGGATCATATGGTAGTTCTATTTTTAATTTTTTCAGGAACCTCCATAATATTTTTCATAGTGAAAAATAGTTTACATTCCCACCAAGAGTGCTCAAAGGTCTCCTTTTCTCCACATCCTCCACAGCACTTGTATCTCTTGTCTTTTTTATAGTAGTCATTCTAGTAGGTATGAAGTGATATCTCATTGTGGTTCTGATTTCCATTTCCCTAATGATTAGTGACGTTTAGCATGTTTTCATGTACCTGTTGGCCACGAGTGTATCTTCTCTGGAAAAATGTCCACTCTAGTCCTTTGCTTATTTTCATTTATTTATTTATTTTTCCTTTGCTTATTTTTAATGAGATTATTTGATTTTGTTTGTTTGGGGTTTTATTTTGTTCGTTTTCCTATTGAATTCTTTATATGAGTTCTTTATATTTTTTGGATTTTAACTCTTTATGAGATACATGATTTGTAAATTTTTCTCCCATTCCATAGGTTGTCTTTTCATTTTACTGAATGTTCCAGTCTGTGCAGGAGCTTTTTAGTTTAATATAATCTCACTTGTTTAATTTAGATTTGTTGTCTGTGCTTTTCCTATTGTATTAAAAAAAATTGCCAAGACCAATCATATTATCCGGCAGTCTCACTGCGGACTATATATCAAAATGGTGTATTATTCAGCCACACAGAAGAAAGAAATCTTGCCGTTTGCAACATGGATGAAGCTAGAGGATGTTATGCTAAGTGGAATAAGTGAGGCAGAGAAAGGCAAATATGCATGGCATTACTTATATGAGAAATTTAAACAAAAGCAAAAACGAGAAAGCTGAACTCATTGATACAGAATGGTGGCTGTCAGGGGCTGAGGAGAGGGAGAAATAGGGGAGAAGTTAGTCAAAAAGGATACAAATTTCAGTTATAAAATAAATGAGTTCTTCAGGGTCTGATGTACAAGTATGGGGACTATAGTTAATGCCACTGTATTATATACTAGAAACTGGCTGAGAGGAGATCCCAAGCATTCTAAAAAAAAGAAAGAAAGAAAGAAAGAAAGAAAGAAAGAAAGAAAGAAGAAAGAAAGAAAGAAGAAAGAAAGAAAGAAAGAAAGAAAGAAAGAAAGAAAGAAAGAAAAAGTATGTGAGTTGATGTTAATTAACTTGATTGTGGGAAGCATATCACAAGTGCACACATATCAAATCATCAAATCATCACATTGTGCACTTTAGATATATTACTTTTTTTTCTCATTTACACTTCAATAAAATGGGGAGAAACATAATGCTGATTTTAAGCTCCTTAACTCACTAAGGCTCACATTTCTAATTACTGAGCACCAACTCTGTGCAGATCACTATGCAAGACACTGAGGATAGAGAATTGTAAAAACCCATCCCTGATTTTAACAGTTCTTTCTATTTATTAAAAGATATAAAACACCTGTGTTAAAAATAATAATCATACAAGGATGCATATACTAAATGACCAATATTGACTGCATGGTTGTTTCAGTGGAATGATAATGCAATTGAGTGAATGACATCATTAGGTAAAATCATAAGAAATAGAATTTTTTTTTTAATGTGGATAAAGAATTTTTTGGGGGAAATGATTTCTCCTGCATTGAACCTGTAGATCAACCTGGAGAAAATTGATATCTTAAAACTGGCATTTCCCCAAGTGTAAAATGAGGCCAGTCATCCTGCTCTACTGTCCCCCGGGGATTGTCAAGAGGACCATCTGAGTTCCTGGCAAAGGGAGAGGTATTGGGAGGGGACATCACCCCTCACGACCCCTCCCTCACCAAGAACTATAGCTCTCACTGTTCTCCAACAGTATAGGTCCCATGGATGAGATCCTCCACGCAGATGAAAACTGACATTTTTCTCAGATACCACAGCACTGCCAGTTGGAGTTAAGCATCACTGGTCTTCAAGGTACCACGTAAGACCTGCCACTGCCAACGACATCACCTTGTCGTTCTTAGGATTCACCTATTCTCAATCCACTTTTACCAATTTCACTGGGGTTCTGCCCTGTACTGACTTTCCATCTCACTTAGGGGCTCCAATACCGGTTTATCTATTTACCAGGCACATTTACCTGATAACATCCGTAGCAAATTTCCAAGAACCTACAATCCAAATAGGTGAATTGGAAGTTCATAAGGGAATTGCAAGTAATTTTCTAGAAGTGCCATTTCTGTCAAGAAGACCTGCTTGTAGACTACTCACAGTCTGCCTCAAAGTCTGTCATTCGAGAGTTGCTAGAAAAGGGTTAAGGAGTTTAATCAAGGGAACAGTTTTTAAATAATAACACATTACTTGAAAATAAGACTGTAAATGAAAGAGATGACCTGGCTTGTAAGAAAATATCTTTGGGGCGCCTGGCTCGTTCAGGTGTTTAAGTGTCCGACTCTTGGTTTCGGCTCAGGTCAAGATCTCAGGGTTGTGGGATCAAGCCTCCAAGTGGGGCTCAGTGGGGAGTCTGAGAGAAATTCTCTCTCTCTGCCTTCCCCTCCCCTGCTTGCACACACACACTCTGTCTCTCTCTCTCTCTCTCTAAAAAAAGATAAATAGATGATAGATAGATGATAGATAAATAGATAGAAGATGATAGGTGATAGATGATAGATAGATAGATAGATAGATAGATAGATAGATAGATAGACATCTATATCTATAATGTGAGGATGGGTGGAAGATTCCAGAGAGGGAATAATGACTGTGGAAGTCCTGAAAGGAGGGACTTCGTTCCTATTTATACTCTACACACAGGTAATGGTTCAAGGAGTCTCTGATGTTAGGATGTATAAGATTCCTTTTTTTTTTTTTTTTAAACATTCTATTTATTTATTCATGAGAGACACAGATAGAGAGGCAGAGACACAGGTAGAGGGAGAAGCAGGCTCCATGCAGGGAGCCCGATGTGGGACTCCATCCTGCGTTTCCAGGATCAGGCCCTGGGCCAAAGGCAGGCACTAAACCACTGAGCCACCCAGGGATCCCAGGATGTATATGATTCCATCTGGTTCTCTCTACCTGTTGCCTGTGCTACAGCTCCATTAATATACTTTCAAAAGTTCACACTGCCAGTGTGATTTCAAGATGAAAAGTAGAAAATATTAAAGTCCTTTATCTGAGGCAGTTACAAAAGATCATCAATCCTCCCAGGAAACACTTTAGAGATGGTTGAGGAGGGGGAAATTTGTAGTGTAAAAAAGCAAAAATAAAAGTTTAATATTCTGGAATTAATAATTAAACTGGGGGATCTGTAGTATTTTGGCTAGATTTAAATGAAATTTTTTTGCTTCAGAATTCTGATTTTAAGAGAAATCACATCACCGAATATTTACTCACAGCAGCATGCAGCACAAGCAAAAAAAACAAAAACAAAAAACAAAAAGAAAAAAAAGAAAAACCAATAAAACTCAAATTATTTCATTTTATATATTCATATTTGGATTTTTATTCAAATTGTTACCATATTTTATGCTTGAATATTTTTGTACAATGACATATGGAGGAAATCCTCTTTGGCTGCATTTCATTTATTGTTTTCCCACTAATAAAAACTACCATTTAATAATTCCTAATGCCAACTGTTTTCCAAGTGTGCACATTATATATTATAAACAACAACAATGTTTTACTAATAGGTTTTTAATGAGAAGTGAATAATTGCTCCATTAATATAAGCACACTAGTACTTATTTCTTAATCCTCAACTTGTCTTGCAATCTAGTTATAGGATTCTAAATTATGTTTATTGGTTTTATTTTATATGCAAGCAATAATCTTATAAATACATGTAAGTTTACAATCACTGTTTACACGGCCCAAATTGCTGTATTTTTTCCCAATCTTTGGAAATTGATCCTCTAATTATGTGATAATTACTATTCAGTGATAGGGTAATTATAGAGTAATTGCTAAGTCATTATTGAGTAATAACATTGTAACACCATGAAATTACAGGGTAGATAAATGTGTGCCAATTTTTACATACTAAAGCACAGTCCAGAAAATCCAATAATTATATTTTGTTGCATTTTAGGAAAGTATACAATAAATCACACTAATCAGTTTCAGCAGTGATATATATTAGTGAAATTGCTTCAAAATAAAACCTTTATTACTTTTTAGATGAAATCAACTGGCTTAATTTTTGTGGAAAAGTTAATGGGAGAGACAGAGTGTGTGATAAGAGTTTATGTTTTCTTTTTAAATATTACTGTGCATATTACCTTTTACATTTAAGTAAACCGTATTATAAAGCACAAATGAGATTTCTGAGGAAAATTTTAAAAAACAGTGCTATTATTTTTAACGTAGTTATCCACTGAATTGGGCACAAACTAGAAAGAGCTGGCTTTTATCATTCTAATTCATATACTAAATTTACATGCGCATTCCTACTTGTAGGAAACGAAATGAAACAGAACAAAAAACCATGCTGCTGCGGGAAAAGCAGATTCTGAAACCTCAATTGCATAGACTTCAATGTCACAAAAGGCAGAACATTCTTGGGGAAACTATTCTGCTTTGAAAGAGAATCAAATCCATGACCAGTTAAAGTAATGAATGATTCTAGTTTATAGATCCTGGGTCATAAAATAAAATAACAGCTGTATATGTAGTATATTATTGAGAGAATTGGGGAAATTAGAATTTGGATTAAGTGGAAGTGTTAATCTTACTGATTGTGTTCACTACATTGTTTTGTGTTGGAGAATATACTCGTGTATTGATGATACACGCTTCACTATTAAGCATATGCTCTACTACCTTAGGAAAAATGATGTGTGTCTACACACCCTCCCACCCAGCCATGGGCACACACACACACACACCCTTATGCAAAGAGAGAAGGAGAAGGAGGGAGACAGAAAGCAGTGATAGTAAATGTTGATGAGAGAGAGAGAGAGAGAGAGAGAGAGAGAGAAATATATAGGTGGTAGGTACATGGGTGCTCATTGAGTTCTTGCGTTAGTTTGAAACCTTAGGAGCTTCCTGGGCATAACCTGAACTCAGCCCCCATATGTTGAGGGCAAGGAGAAACCACAGAAAGAGGCCACCCCAGATAGAGTGGGTTGTAAGGGAACTTCCTTACCAGGCTGGCCTTAGGTGTTCTCCAGAGTACGTCCTGCCCACTAATCTTAAACGTTTATACAGAGGCCTACACTGGGCTCCGTCGTGTATGCCACCCAGATGGTCTCAGCACCACACTACTGCCTCGGGGCTATGTCTTGGGCCAGTGGAATGTACATTCCAAAGACAAGGCCAAAGGTGAGAAGCCTCTGATTGCCTGGGTCCGGTCACAGGCGGACTCAGTGACCTTCTCGGACATTTCACCCCTGTGACCAGCTCCTACCATCTCATATGCGCCCCCTATTTTGAAATGTGCCCTGCCTGGTCAGCAAGGGGTTTTGGTAGCATGGAGATGACTCCTCTGGCAGCTGTCTGGCTCTGCGGGAGGGAGATGCCACAGCAACGGTATGGGCACGTGCGAGAGAAAACAGATCAAGAAATGCATTCCCAGGGCACCTCATTGGCTTGGCTGGTTAAGTGACTGACTCTTGATTTTAGCTCATGTTACGATCTTTGGGTCATGAGATCAAGCCCTGGATCGGGCTCTGTCCTCAGTGGAAAGTCTGCTTAAGATTCTCTTCCTCTAAATTAACAAGGCAGGACACCACAAATGCTGGAGAGGATGCGGAGAGAAGGGAACCCTCCTGCACTGTTGGTGGGAATGTGAACTGGTGCAGCCACTCTGGAAAACTGTGTGGAGGTTCCTCAAAGAGTTAAAAATAGATCTGCCCTACGACCCAGCAATTGCACCGCTGGGGATTTACCCCAAAGATTCATAAATCTTTTTTTTTTTTAATGTTTATTTATTTATGATAGTCACACACACACACACAGAGAGAGAGAGAGAGAGAGAGAGGCAGAGACATAGGCAGAGGGAGAAGCAGGCTCCATGCACCAGGAGCCCGACGTGGGATTCGATCCCGGGTCTCCAAGATCGCGCCCTGGGCCAAAGGCAGGTGCTAAACCACTGCGCCACCCAGGGATCCCTACCGCAAAGATTCAGATGCAATGAAACACCGGGACACCTGCACCCTGTTGTTTCTAGCAGCAATGTTCACAATAGCCAAACTGTGGAAGGAGCCTCAGTGTCCATCGACAGATGATGGATAGAGAAGCTGTGGTCTGCGTATACAGTGGGATATTCCTCAGCCATTAGAAACGACAAATACCCACCATTTGCTTCAACATGGATGGAACTGGAGGGTATGATGCTGAGTGAAGTAAGTCAATCGGAGAAGGACAAACATTATATGGTCTCATTCATTTGGGGAATATAAATAATAGTGAAAGGGAATAGAAGGGAAGGGAAAAGAACTGTGTGGGAAATATCAGAAAGGGAGACAGCACATAAAGACTCCTAACTCTGGGAAACGAACTAGGGGTGGTGGAAGGGGAGGAGGGTGGGGGGTGGGGGTGAATGGGTGACGGGCACAGAGGTGGACATTTGACGGGCTGAGCACTGCGTGTTATTCTGTATGTTGGCAAATTGAACACCAATAAAAAATAAATTTATTATAAAAAAAAAAGATTATCTTCCTCTCCCTCTGCCCCTCCCCCTGCTCTCTCTTTCTCTCAAATACATAAGTAGATCTTTAAAAATAAAAAATTGATTCCCAAAATCAGTGACGACTTTTCCCACAAGAGCCCTGTGACCCAAACTATTGACTTATTAAGTCCCCCGGGCTGTGGTTAGATCGCTCAGGCATTCACTCGTGTCTTCGTGTGATTTAATGAAAATTATATATTAGCGGACTCATCAGGTACGAACACATAACATCTATTTGGATAATGGCACAGGTGCCTCCTTGTGAGGTAGTGCTAATGCTTAAGGCCACCATCCTCTTTTGGAGGATAGCGTTTCTCATAAAAGGAATTTCAGCGTTCACTAGGGACAAGCAGTCGTTGAAGGCCTGCTGGGTAAATATAGTAAGGGCTCTAATTATACGTGTGCTATGACATCCTCCAGGCCAATGGCGAGAACAAGAACGATGGCCAAAGGATCATAGGAGTGGAGAAGAGAGCATGGCCATCGGGCCTTGAGGAGAGCAAGGTTGGCAGTTGTTACCATGAAGCAGATTCTTGCCTGTGCCCTGGACAAACCCCACGTGCAGCAGCCCAACCTCCTAGGAGGAAGCCACAGCCAAAGACTCATGCCACATAACCACTAGGCTCCATCTGGGGTAACCCAGTAAAAATCTTGGCCACACACACGTCAGTGCCAAAACAGCCAGTATCCTTTAATGTGATGGAATGACTGCGCAGTTCCAATGATGGCCATTCCGTATTTCTTGTACAACTGGGTTGCTTCTGTTTAGAGTGATTTTTGCTGTTCTTGTTCACAGCACAGGGATGCCTGGGTGTTTAAATGTCTGCAACCCAGGGTAAATCATGTAAACTCATCCCAAAGCTGAGCATAGCCACCCATGGTCTTGATGGTGGTATTTTTAGGACTTCTCTGGTCAGCAGTTTGATGAACTGCCTGTGTAGCTTGATTGTCATAAAAAGAATACAATGTCCAGGGTTACTGATAATCTGTGCCACAGGCCAGGGTTCTGGACCAGATGAATTAGGATCCTAGTCTGTTCTTCCTTAATGTACTGCTTTAAGGCTTTCCCGTCCCCTCCTGGAGTGGTGAGACCCCACATGGCAATCCTGATCCTAGAGAGCAGATGCCCTCACACTCAACAGTTGGATTGATCTCTTTGATGGGCATACAGGTAGGCCCAGTGTAGAAAGGTATTTCCATCAGGTGCCCATCCCATGAATGGTCACCACAGGAGCAACTAAAATCTAGGGTCAAAAGACAAATATTTAGTAGGAACTTGTATGGATAGAGAGGGCTTCCTCTTCTATAAAAATTGCACTTGTGAGGACACCTGGGTGGCTCAGAGGTTGAGTATCTGCCTTCAGCTCAGGGCATGACCCCAGGGTCCTGGGACTGAGTCCCACATTGGTCTCCCCGCAGGGAGCCTACTTCTCCCTCTGCCTGTGTCTCTGCCTCTCTCTCTGTATCTCCCATGAAAGATAATTTTTGTTGTTGTTGTTGTTAAAAAATTGCAGTTGTGGATGGTTGTTAGATGTCAATGTGGCTGCAGCTTTAGGAATTTGACCGGGCTGTGTATACCATTCATGTTGGCCGTGAGGCAATAGAGGGGACAGCACTGTGAGGAGTGAGGAGATGGACTGGAGGAGGAATATATCAGACCAGGATGCCCATCTTCTCCCCTTTTTCAATGGTGCATGGTCCATTCTAGGTGTAGTGCTTTTCAACAGGTCCAGCTTGCAACAGGCAACAGGACCCCAGTGCAGACGGAGTAGTTCCACCTCACCTACGACTATAGGCAGCGCACCCATCCCAGTAGAACATCTCGTTGGAAATTCCAGTAGAAAACCCCTTTCCCCAATGTGATGGGGTCTGATGTTCTCAGCAGCACATCATGTTGATTGATAGTGAAAGTAAGGGCAATGGCTATTTCCCACAATTTCTATACCTTTGCAGTATTGGGGGGACTCAGCAGAAGTCCCCAGTCTAGCATGTAGGGCAAGAGGCCCTACTGGATCATCATTCAGAAGTATTAGAGCCTGGGACAGTACTTTGGTTATTCATGGCAAGGTGGTGTTACTTGTTAGTGATTTAATCTGCTGCTTTATTTTGTTTTCCCTTTTTCCCGACCATGCGCTTTGCGGGTTACAGGGGACATGGGCACTCCGTTCAATGTCATGTTCTTCTGCCCAGTCTTGTATGTCATGACCTTTGAAATGTGACCACTAGTCATTGTCTGTTCAATGAGGGTAACCGAACTCCACTTCTCTAATCCCCTAACGGTGGCAGCCTGGTTTGCATGGTGACAGGAGACAGCTTGAGGAAAGCCAGGTGCATTGTCCACACAAGCTCAGGCACATTTCGAGCCCTCATGTAACATCATAATCAATTTGCCAGTCCCTCACTGACTGGGAACCCTGGTGGTTGGCCCCAGACGCCCTTGGTAGTAGGCCCCTGGGCTCTGTTTAGAACACATAAGACATGGTGTTCCCGCATTGACCAAGTCACCGTATCTAAGCAGCAATCAGGCATCCTTGGCAGTTTGCCATCCTCCCGCCTCCCGGGCCCTGCTGCGGCCACTCTTCCCACGCACCTAATCTCTGCATCTATTGAAGGGTCAGTTGCCAGGGCTCCTTCCTGAGCTTCCTGATGGCCAAGGGGTGTCAGTGTCTCAGGAGTCAGGACTTGGGAGACAGTGAGAACTGCCTCCAGCTCTTGCAGGCAGTCCCACCTGTCTTCCCATATATCGCCCTATAATCATGATCATCCAGCCCTCAGTTCATCATTGTTCAAGTCTTCATATTAATCTCTTTAGAACAGCTCAACTGGCAGTGCTAAGGGTTAGGGGCCAGGGCTCCTGCGTGATCCCCAGCCAAGCAGCTCTGAGTTCAGCCCCCTGCTGCTGAGGTTCATTCCTGTTTCCATCCAGATGGTGTCAGTGTTGGGCTGAATAGCGACTGCAGGCCTTATGGATGGGTTGCCTCCACTAGACCCATCTCTTTGTCAGACACTGGGAGGTAGTTCCCCTCCTCCCACTCCACAGGCTTCAGGGGCCACCACAAGAATGGGGGTGAGGGCAACTGGAGGATCCAATAGCACCTGCAGTTTTAGAGGCAGTGGGCTAGGGGACAGGGTAGGAATTTACCATAAATATGCATGCCACACAGTCAAAGCGGGGAGTGAGCCATGACACAGGTGGGTCACCTGAACATATCTCCAAGCCACCCCTTTATAGGAAGACGTCCTTACTGTGATTGTGCTGTTCTTTCCTAAGAGGCTCTACTTGGAGCTGTGCCCACTGCTAGGAGCGGGAGCTGTTGCTCTATGAGGTATGTTGAGTTTCTACTCCTTTTCAAAACTGGGACCAACGTCCTGGGAGTGCTCTCCTTCTGTTGTCTTCCATCCCCCCTCCCTCACCACCCCTTCCACCCCATACCCAATCATCACTTCTGGAGCTAAGGACACGTTGAACTCAAATGGTGGCTTTGCTTGAGAGATGCCTGGAGCTTCATCTGCTTCACTAGTAGTTTTGTCTTCTCAAAGGTGACTTGCTGCTTTGATCTCCAATCCCATATGGGGTCTCTCTTTACAAGGTAGTATCATGGATGAAGGCACTATACCAAGTGAGGAATAAAAGTCCTCCAAAAAAACCCAAAAAGTCCTTCAAAACTTCAAAATCCCTGCAAAAGTTTGCACCTCTTTCACCTTCTTAGGAGTTGGACAGGCTTGCACCTTGTAATCACAGCTTCTAGGACAACTCACATCTCCCCTGACCACATGATGCAGCTCCCCAAAACTTTATGGTGATGCCTGGGCCTTGAATGTCCTTTGGGTTCATTGTCCATCTTCTCCCTCACAGATGTTCCAGCAAAGCCTGTAGCAGAGGCAAGTCTTCATATGGAAACATTACATCATCAATGTACTGGTCCTATTTTAGCGATGCAGGGACAAAGAACAGGGACGGGTCTTGGGTTACCATCCCATATGTGGTGGGACTGCACAGGTCACCTTTGGGAAGTACTTGAAAAGTCCATTGTTGTCCTTCCTACATGAAGTCAATTGAGCTTGTGACTCAGTGGCAAGAGATACACTGAAAAAGGCATTTCTAAGCCCACCACAGCAACGTGCTCTCTTAGGACCACAGCCAAGGTAGCTAAGATGGTGGCAATATTGGGCATGACCACATGGATAGGGGGAGGAGCACTACCTTGTTCAATTCTCTGTCATCCGCTGTCATCCTCCATGAGCCATCTGGCATTTTATTGTTTAGACCGAGCCATTGAACGTACAATGGGCAGGGCATACAAGACCCACGTGGAGCAGTTTGGGTGGGGGGGTGGTTTGTCCTCTCTCCTTATGTTCCCCCAGGCAATTCATATCATTTGACAGTTGCCATTCTTCAGAAGGATAACTGGCTTACTGGTTCCCAAGGCTGTTTTCCCTCAACACTGGTTTGATGAACCCTGAGCTTATCAGTTTATCAGCTTCACTGATAAGAGAGTCTCAGAGTTTGACCTTGCAAGATATCAATGTCCAATACATTCTCTGGTGTTAGAGAGATAAAAATCTCATAATTTGGGTTGGGGGAAAAAACCCCACCTGCAGCATAAAGAGAATCTTCCTGACCATAAACTCTGCTCTCTGTGACCATTGATAGTAATGAGGAACAAGAACATTTTTGAGGGTTACCATGTATTAAAGCACATTTGGCTCCCAGATCCATCAGTCACCACCTTTTGTTTCTTTCTGGAGGACCAGCTGATCCTGAGCTCACCGTGAGGCCTTCACACACCTCCTCTACCCCCGTGTTAAGGCAGTCTTGGCCTTCATCTTACATGCGTGGCATGGGATCCACACACTCTGAGTTGAAGTGTATCCCTGAGGCCTCTGCTGGGACAGGCAGGGCGTCGGGGATGGTAGGGGCAGATGGGACAGGTCTGAACTGCTGTTCAGGTTTTAGGGCTTTCTACAGGCCAACGAGCCGACATTGGTTATCAGTGTTCCAGATCAGGTGCTGAGGGAGGACTGCAGAATGTCAGCTTTCATTCTTGTAGTGAATGTGACCCAGTCAGGGCCTGCAAAGATTCATGGGGCTTGCCTGTCTCAATCCCAATTCCCTAAGAGTTTGCTATATCTCCTGCAGAGATTTTCAGGGTCCCACATGCTCGGGGAGGTCTCTCATTGATCCAGGCTTCCCTGTAGGCTGGAATAATCCAATTTATAAGGGAGTGGGTCCTTTGAACCCATTACTATTGCTCATTTTTCTCTGCCTCCTGCCCAGTGAGAGAAAAGCCATCCCCCTGTATCTCATAACTGCACTGATCATGCCTGGATTCTTGCCCTGGCCTTTTGCTGGAACTTGGCAGCTATACCAATAAACTCAGTGGGAGTATATTCTCTCATCATGAATGTTTCCTGTGCTGGGGTCTGCCCTGCTGGCTGAGGTTGCTGTTGCTGTGTTTTTGCTTTCCTTTTTTGGAGAGCGGGTTGGATGGTATCGAGGGTTTCATGCATTTCATTGTCAATCCCCATTACATCTTCCCTTTCCTGTGGATTCCACCTCTGGATGTCCCAATCAGGCTTTGCCTTAACCCCTGAGACCTTAATCCATGACATCTTGCAGCCCTCCTAGCTTTACAATGGCACACTGAGGTCTCCAATTTATTATCCCGCTCTCTCCCCACTGACGTTAGCAGAGTAGTGGTGGACACCCACACAGCCTTCTCTAACCTTCTCTAACCTCAGCGTCCCTTCCAACTTTCTGACCCAAGTTGCAGCCTTTGCTTGGGCACTGGTGTCCTGCTGAGCTGCCCCCAGTAGAGGCCAGCCCACTGTGACAGTCATGTGTTTCTCTCCTTTGCTACGGTTTGTTCTGTGTGTGCAGTTCCTCAAATAAATGCATTAGAACCGTGGGGGGTTTCCAGAAGTCACCATATTGCTATGGTGGTCCATAAGCATCTGACATACAGGTCACCCCTCCCCTCACAGAGATTGATGGCCAACTGGGGATTCTCACAGATGCCTCTTTCCCAAGGCCTACTTCTCTGTTCTCCTGGATGGCTGCCAATTGTTGGTTCATAACCTTGGAAGCTCTCTGAGTGTAATCTGAAATAAGCCTATATACGCGGGGCAGGGAGAGACCAAAGAAAGAGATAGACCACTTCCAACTGGTAGGTGGCAGGTTTAATAAGCAAGGGAGCTTATATAAGGGGCTTGTCTTGGGCAGTCACAGACATGTAACTCTCCGCATCCACACATTAAAATCTCAGAAGCTTATAGAAAGGCCTTAAATGGGTTCCGTCGTGTATACTGTGCAGCTGGTCTCAACATGGCATTATTACCTCCAGCCTGTGTTCTTGGGCAGGTTCTTGCACAGGGAAAGCAAGCAGAGCACACATGCCAAGGACAGGGGAAGGGGCAAGGAGCCTCTGATGGCCTTGCTCCAGTTCACAGGTCAGCCAAAAATCACGTCCTCTCCATCCCTTTCTCCCACAACTCACAACTTTCTTAAGTATAATTTTATTTATTTTTTTTAAATATAAAGTTAGGGAAATGTTTCACCTATCTTCAAGTGTGTGAAAGTTTCACTTGGTTCAACCAATATGTTTTGATTCAGTAGGAAATACTCCAAAGAAGAAGACAGGATCTCTTTCATTCAGGAATAATAGTTCCCTGATTAACACAGACGTGTAGAGAAATTACCATGTTACCCGGACAAATGTGTTACTGATTTTGAACTAGCAAGTTTGCATGTGATCCCACAGAAGAACTGATGCAGCCTGGACAATGACTTAGTAAATCTTAACATTGTATAAGAAGATATAAAGTCAGAAAACCCAGGAGTTTCAAAGGTTAAAGTATAGTGTCAGTGATAGATGAGAGGATACCTAAGTGTGCAATTCCACACTATTTAGACTTGTTTGTCATGTGTTTCAGTGCATCCTTTAATTTGCTTCAAATTCATCCCCATATTCCACATACTTATGTACATACATGTATTACACAAATACACATTTATATAAGCAATAGATGTAAATACACACATGTAATGTCAACTTTTCTTTGACAAAAACATTTAATGAGTTTGACAGAAGGAAATGGGTATGCATGTTTTAGGTATTGCTCTTCCCCTCTTTTTCTACTCCTCATATCTTTTTGGCTCTAAATTAACCCCCTCCTCCAAAACAAACACACACACACACACACACACACACACACACTCACACACACAGGAGGAGACATATTTAAAAATAGTCAAAAAATCCTATGTCTTGAAAGAGTAGCGTGTCAACTTTATAAGATCTCTGAAAATAGAAGTCTCAAATTATAAAGAAATGTAATGCTTTTCAGTTGAATTAGCCCTAGCAAAGTCAAACTTTGGAACCAGGGTTATTTTTTTTTTCCTTTTGATTTTCATGGTGTCATTCAAACAAAGGGAAAGGGACTGGATCCTGAATAATTCTGTATTTACTCCTTGATATAGATGCTTATATGTTGTAGTAAAATTATATCATGAAGTTGAATCACTCTTGAAAATATGTCCAGAGGAAAATAAAATCTTAAGAGTTTATGAAGCAACATTTGAAATGAAAATCATTTTTTTAAAAGAATAAAACACTCAGATTCTATTATCAATAATAGAATCACAGGCATTACAGAATAAATTCACATTGAATTTATTACATTGGAGGATGTAAGACACACTTGGTTATTATGTAAAAACTTCTATAGTGAACATAATTATAAAATATTATTAATGCCAATTGTGCTACTATCCCACTTAGTGGGATATCAGAAGCCTGTTTAGTCATTATTACTTTTTTTTAAATTTTTTTTTATTTATTTATGATAGTCACAGAGAGAGAGAGAGAGAGAGAGAGAGAGAGGCAGAGACATAGGCAGAGGGAGAAGCAGGCTCCATGCACCAGGAGCCTGACGTGGGATTCCACCCGGGTCTCCAGGATCGCGACCTGGGCCAAAGGCAGGCGCTAAACTGCTGCGCCACCCAGGGTTCCCATTATTACTTTTTTTCTACTACTAATAGTATTTTTTAAGAAAACAAGGATAGTTCTTTAAAAAGTCCCCACATAAGCTGAAAATTATAAATTCCACTTTTTATCCTTTGAAGGCAAGTTTTTCACAATAAACATTTGTTCTGAATTGCTAATAATTACCATTAAAGTATCATTGTTAACATTCTGACTTAAATTATTATTAAAGTAGATATTTAATTTCATGTGGGTTTATGAGATTAATTTGATTTTCTTTGGAAAATAAAATTACTTATTAATGGTAATAGCTACCCAAGTTCTATTTTTTCTTAAAATCTCTGTAATTTTCCCCACTTAAAGATTTTCTTATTTTTCCCCTACCACTGTATAATTTATGCATACTTAGCCTCCTTTCCCATCAACTCAGTGAAAGTACACTGATATTTTGATCTATTATTTTAGAATAATTTAATTAAGACCATCATTTCGGTTTTGCAAAAATCTTAGGAATAGATTCAATTTAATAAACTATATTATTTTCCATTCAAACATATTTATCTTCCACGTACCGTGGAGATTACCAGAAGAGACTTAATGTGCCTGAGTACTCTGAATGTGTCAGTCTGTGCTCTCAGACAGTTTTCATTCTTCGAAATACTATATTTTCTTTTTATTTGTGACATATAGAGTTGTCAATTTAGACTTTATCCATTAACCAAAAATAGACACCCACTATCTCAATATAAGTGTATATACACACTCCCACATATGTGCTTATATGTTCACACTAAATAAACACATTTTGCTGTGTCAACAAATATTGGATACTGGGTATCTTTTAGTACCATATGAAATTCATTATCCTTTCAATCAGGGCAAAGTATGTTTTAAGAATGATTAAAAGAAAACTAACAACTCCATTACTACTGACACTTGCAACTACTCATAGATGTTTTCAGAAATTTCCAATCAAACTTTGATTAAGTTGTTTCTGTTCAGTTAGAAAAATAGTCCAATTACACTGAAAATGCTTATTTGGATTTTTAGTTTTTTTCTGATTTTAAAAATGAAGTCATTAAATTCAGAGAAAATTATGTCAAATATCTTTTGGTCTTTCTTTGAAGATATCAGCTTTTCTCTTTATACAAAAAGAGGATATAGTTCTGTCTTATTTACATATTCTGCAAGCAGCAATGTGCTTGGCATTATAACAGATGAACAACAACAAAACCCATAGAAAACAAAACCTTACCCTCTAAGAAATATAATTTATGTGGGGAAATAGCAATGAGAGTGTACTGCAATTAGGTGGGCTTTAGATGTTAATAAATATTTAAATAACAATTTATAATATTTTTATTATTAACTTTTGAATTCCTAATAAATTTTTAAGTAGTACCCATTCTATGTTCCTTAGTTTATGAATGCAGAATGAATCCAGTAACTTTCCATAATCACACAGCCAGTTATCAACATTGCTAAAGCAAAAACTTAGGTCTCTTCAATGTTAGGTGGAATGCTTTCAGTTATATTGCTCTGAGATATGATTTAGCACCAAGACCTAATTCTACTGTGTATATGATTTTGTTAATGCTATTGTTAATGTTCATAGCAGGAAATAAAAACGAGCAAATTAATGAAATTCTGTTCCCTAGCATAGTTATATATTTGTTTAATAAAGCAAAGACTTATTGTAAGATAAAATTATTACCATCCTTATTAGAATTTTTAAATAATGAAAAGCTCTCTAACAGAGTAAGCTATCCCGAATGAAGACGACATCCACCTCTGCCTTTTATCTTTAGAACGTGGCACAAAATAAAAATAAACATTTGTTAGGCCACACCGCCCTTTTGTTTAAGCCTGGTTGACTCCTTATGAAATTCAAACACACAGAGTGCTCATAAGCACAGGTCATAATTAGTCTGACATACTAAAGGAAGGTGTGCTTGCTTAGTTATTTAGGTAAAATATTCCTTCTGCGAATGAGCAGAGTAAATGCTGAATATTCTTTGCTCTTGGTAACCTAGAAGGGTAATGTGATCAGTAGGTGGAAGAGGTCTTGCTTGAGTCACGTGATGCCATCTGTATGCAGTAAAGTATGTTTGGGATTTTAGCAACAAGGAATTATATTTTGAATAAATATATCTACTTCCTGCCAATGAGTATTGTAATAGTCTATCTCTATCATGCATGTCTCAATGTCAGATCAAGGATGGGTCCGATTTTGATAATCAACCTGGTCTGTATAAGGTAGAAAAAGAACAGTTTCTGGAGGCCTCAATCCTAACTGCTGTTCTTCTCTTACTAGCTGTTGCCTTCGGCTAAGTAACTTTATATCCTTGAGAAACAGTTTCCATATAAAACATAGAACATACACCTACCTCCTCAATGATTTATATAAATCCTACATAAAGGATTTGATCAGGAGATGAAGAAAAACCATGACTGATGGGCTATAAATGATAGTTGTACAATGAGAGTAAAGGGTGTGCAGAAAGCAAAAATTGCTGCTACATTAGATAAACTTAATTATTTTTTTTAATTTTTACTACTTATTTATTTATTTTTGCTTTTTGAACATGTTTGTGGTGTTTGAGAGATAATAGTAGAAGTTGAGGAGTGGGAAAAATCAACCCCTGGGATGTAGGGCATTTTTTTTTTTTTTAAACATTTCTGAGCTACACTGGGAAGAAAAAAAAAAAAAAAACACGATTATATAATGAATGAAATATCCACTGTGAGATTTCATTGAGATAATGCATATGAACAAACTTAGGGTAGAGATTAATACAGAGCTGGTAAGCAAGTGATTGGTCTTCTTCCATATTTTAATTTTTCTAGATCTATCAAGTAATAGTATTGTCTTTTTTTTTTAAGTGATAGTATTTTCTAATTCAAATAAAATTAAGACCCAAATTCTGACTTTGAAGTAGAAAAGTTCATCTAACTTCTATGTCTTTTAAACATTTGTCCTGTTACTGATAGGTCTGTGTCATGTTGATTCAGTGAATATTGATGCTGACAAATAATTATAAAACAAACATTCTAAATAACATAGATTCCAGAAAGTTTACCCTATTGTGATTTTTAAGAACATATTGGATTAAAAGTTTCTTAGATATAGTCATGCTGTTACTTAAGGAAAAGGATAAAATTAAACATTCTTTATCTTTTTTTAGGTAGGCTCCACACTGGGCCTGGAGCCCAATGTGGGGCTTGAACTCACAACCCTGAGATCAAGACCTGAGCTGAGTAGGAAGCTTAACTGACTGAGTCACCCACGTGCTCCTAAAATAAACATTCTTTGGGAAAAAAAAAATCATTATTCAAGTACAATTTAACTTTGTGTCCTCCTTTTCACCCAATAGCAACTAAAAATATTTTTTAATAATTTAATTTTATTAATTACTTGTCAGTTTCTAATGAAGTTACAGAAATAAAAAGGATTTGGGGTCAGGCAGAAAGAACCTTTAAATATGGCCCTATTTATTTAATACTGTGTGTACCTTGGACAAGATGGTTGCCCTTTTGAGATCTCACTTATCCTAACTTGCCGGGTTAAAGGAATTAAACCCTCAACACTTCAACTGCAGTTATGTAATATGAGCTTTAGATAATATAAAAAGATCTTGGCAGAGTACCTACCACAGAAGGGGCAAAGATTATAAATGATTAGAAAGATTCTGATTATGATAAAATATTCCTGTTTTAGGCAAATGTTAAACCTTTTTTGTACTATGTAAAAAATAATGAAACAACAATATATGACTTTAAGATATTCCATATTTATATAGTTCTTAAGCCTAGGAAATCATTTTTTGGTTTGCTATCTGGAAAAAATACACAAACATTCTATATATTTCTATTCATTTGGAATACACAGGCTCATGTTCAGCAGAAAAGAGCTTGCAATTAAAATATATTGAGAGAATTTGAATTAGAAATAGAATGATGAGGGTAATGTTGAAGTCAGCCTTACTGAGGGATAAGAAAGAAATATATTTCTATGGAGATAGTTATTGGGAGTTAGAAATTCATCAAAAGGCTATTAATTTAAAAATACCATAGAAGTTCCACTTCTAATTACTTCTTAGCAGATAATTAAATCTTTTTAAATAAAATAAAGAGTTAACAAAATAGTGAAGCATTTGTCAGCTTCAAATAAAGAGAGAAGAAGAATTAAATGCAGTAAGTACAGCCTACAAGCTTATCCTGGGAGCACGTGGGTGGCTCAGTCAGTCATGTCAGCCTTGACTTTGACTCAGGTCAGGATCTCAGGGTCTTGAGATCAAGCCCTGCAGCAGACTGGTCTCAGTAAGGGGTCTGCTTGGGGTTCTCTCCCTTCCCCTCTACCCCTCCCCCTGCTTGTGCACTCTCTCTCTTCCTCTCTCTCTCTCAAATAAATAAATAAATCTTTGATTAAAAGAAAAAATACAGACACACAAATAAAGATCACCCTTCTCCTAGGTACCGCTAATCCTAAAAAGTGGTGACAATATTACTTGACAATCTTACTTTGACAATCTTACTTCATTTGGCTGCCATGCAAATGACCACAGACTGGGTGGCTTAAACAGGAACCATTTATTTCTCCCAATTCTGGAAGCTGGGAAGTCCAACATCAAAGTGCTGGCAGTTCCAGCATCTGGTGTGAGCCCACTTCCTGGCTCATAGTAAGTGTCTTATCACTACGTTCTCACGTGATAGAGAAGAAAAAATAGGAAAAGTCAGCTCTCCAGTACCTTTTCCTAAATTCACTAATCCCAATCATGAAGGCTCTACATTCATGACCTGATTATCTCACAAAGGCCCCATCTCCTAAATACCATCACGTTGGGGTTAAGATATTAACATGCAAATTTTGGGGGGACACAAACATTTAGTCTATAACATACAACCTCCTAGAACTAAGACAATACAAGTAGAGGCAAAGGTCAATAGAGGAAAGAGACTTTAGTAAACCATTTCTCTCTTGGACTTCCAAAGGCTCACAACAGAGTTGAATGGAATATTGAACATACAGAATGAAGGCCAGTTTGGAATACTATGAATAGTGTAGAAAATCTCAAACCATGCAATTGCATTAAGTTAAATAAGGATTGCTAAAATCCATAGATAGCAAGCAGAAGTTAATGAGACTCCTTTCCTGGAGTAAAATACTATCATAAGTAACATGATCTTACTCCTCAAATTTCTTTTAAAAACATCTTTTCAATGACAATATATTATGCACATGATCAAATAAACCATTCAGCATGACATAAGCAAGAAACTTCAGAAATATGAAAAAAATAAATACATAGAAATTACAAATACAGATACATAGAAATTGCAAATATTGGAATGATCAGGCTCAGACTGAAGATAGTATAGTTATTCTGTAAAGAAGATAAAAGCTAAGCTCCAGCAGACTACCAGAAACAACAGAGACTTAGCATACTGAAGAAAAAAAAAAATGTTTGTAAAATCTAGTGCAGTGAATAAGAAAATAAAACAAAGGATCAATGGACATACTGAATAGCAGATTATACAAAGTGAAATAGAAATGATGCATTGGAAATTGGATCCCAAACAAAAACTGGATGCAGCATTTAGAGACAGAAATTTGGAAAATGTTTACGTAGGAGAAAACAACGAGGATATAGGAGAAGATATGACATATGTTTAATTAGAGTCTCAGACCTGGAGAAGCATATTAATGAGATGGAAGTAATATAGGACGTAGCATTTGAGAATTTTCCAAAATGTACAGATAGTATCAGTCCACCGTTTGAAGAGATTTATGATGCCAGGGAGGGTGACTGCAAAAATATCTACACATAAACCATCGAAGTAAAACTAGAAAAAAACAAACAAACAAACAAAAAACCAAAATCAGGCCACCCATCGGGTCCTGGGCAGGCCTGCAGGGCAGAGACACCGAGGATGACCGTGGGGCCGGTATAGAGGCAGTCGGGCAGCAAGCAGCCACCTGCCGGGCCGAAGGAGGCCTCTGGGCTGCAGCCAGAGCCTGCATGAGGTCAAGAGGAAGCCCCTGGGGCAAGATGGCATCTTGTGCTCCCTGAAAGTTCAGACAGGGTGAGAAACTATGCCCTCGGACACTGAGAGCTGGGGTGTGCAGAGGCTGGCTCGGTGCTCTTCAGGGCACTGGGGGTGCTGGGAGGACACCTTTGGCTGCACGTTTGGCCTGCTATACCAGCCATTGGCCAAGGGCCAGGGGCAGTTGCTCAGAGCTGGACCCACCAGGTCCCAAAGCAGGCAGGGCTCAGAGTCCTTCCTTATTGCCTCTCCTACCTCTGCTTCTCAGGTGGAGGGACTAGAGCTTTCCCCAGACCCTGCCCACTCCACAGTGTTCATCCCTTTCCATCCCCCAAAGTACCTGATGCCTTCTCCAAGGCCTTGTGTATGTGTCCCAGTTGGGTGCTTTTTGTGCTGGTGAATGAAGTCAGTTTTGTGCAAATAAATATGTAAAAGTGAAACAAATTCATCGTCAGTGATGAAAAGAGGGCGTGGTGGGGGAGGGAATTAAGCCAGATACAAAAAGGAAAAATATTATATAATCTCAAGTAAATGGAATATCTGGAATGGGTGATTCATAGAGACATAAAATAGATGAGAAGTTACCGGGGACTAGCGGGGAGAGGAGGACAGAAACTTATTCCTTGATGGTTACAGAGCTCCTGTTAGGACTGATGAAAAAGTTTTGGAAATAGTGTTGATGTTACACAACATTGTGAATGTGATTAATGCCAATGAATTGAACACTTGATCACTATGATTACTAAGGTGATTTGTATAACATTTTACTACAACAAAAATATACATATACACATATAAAAGCAGTTCTATAAATATGTTTATAATTATCAGTAACTAAAAATCTTGCCACAGTGAAGATTCAGCTTCACTGTTATGTCCTGTCTAATATCAAGGAATAAGTAATATTGGGACACATTGGGAGCCTCTACCTTTGGTTCAGGTTGTGATCCCAGGATCCTGGGATCGAGTCCTGCACTAAGCTCCTTGCAGTGAGCCTGCTTCTCCCTCTGCCTGTCTTTGCCTCCCTCTGTGTGTCTCTCATAAATAAATAAATAAAATCTTTTTTTAAAAAAAGAATAAATAATGTCTAAATACTGATTTTACATATTCTCCCAGAAAAGAGAGCAAACAGGTATCTTCTCCCATCATTTGCAAGCTAGCATAACCTTGATCCTAAACCCAACAAAGACTTTATAAAACAGAAATTACATGGTAACCTCACTTATAAATTTAGATGCGAAATTCCTATCACTAAGTTAATAGGACTACAACATAAAGGAAAATGCATCAGGACCAAGTTGGGGTTGTCACAGGAACACATGTTTTATTTAGTATTAGGAAAGCAATGTACAGAATGACCACATTAACAGAATAAAGAAAAAAAAAACTATGAACAAACATAATAATTGGGGAAAAAAATCTTATTGCAATTAGAAATAGAATAGACTTACCTTATTCCATATAGAATGCCTACATCATATCTCCATCACTAATTTCAGAGATAGGCTGTGTGAGTAAACCTAAATGTGAAAGATAAAGATATTACCTTTTGTAATATAAGAAAATATCTTTATTAAGCAGGACACAAAAGTAGTATCCATAGAGAGAAGTTTTATAAATTTGATTAAACATTAAGAAATATCTCTCCAAATGACACTATTAGAACTACTAAATTTTTTTAAACTAGGAGAGGATATTTACAACATAGGTAGCTAATAAAGAAATCATAAAAAGAATACATAAATAATTTTTTGTTTTTCAGTTAGGGAGAAGATGGAAAACAGTAGAAAACTGGGCAGCAGACTTAGGCACTTACAAGAAAACTATAAATGGTGAATAAAGATGCAAAAGTTCTCATAAAAGCCAAAGTCACAATGATATACCACTACTCATCTATTAAATAACAATGCCAAAGGTAGGTTATGGGATATGTAACAACAGGAACGCTCGTCCATGGCATTATGGGAGTGAAACTGTCCTAATTATTTGGGGAAAACAGTTGTCCAGTAGAAGTTGAAATTATATCTGTGCCATAGTCTCCCAACTCCATTACATAGTCTCCCAACTCCATTACATAGTCTCCCAACTCCATTACAACTCCAATCTGGTTACCCTACAGAAATGAATGCATTTTTGCTCCATGAGGCGTAAATAAAAATAATCAAGCCATATTATTTAAAATAACCCATGAATAGAAACAATGCAAATACCTTTTGAGTAATATAATTAATAATAAACGGTGTTTTATCCATCCAGGTAAGTACTTGTACAGCTACAACCATGAATAACCCAAAAGATAAACCTTATAAAAAAACAAGGTTTGAAGAGAAGAAGGCAAGCAAAAGAGAATCCATAACAACACTGATCTCATTTGCATAAGCTTTAAAAATAGGCCAACCTAAAAGAATGGTTCTAAAGGCGAATAGTTAGGTGGTAAAATTATGGAAACAGAGGGGATGGAAGTGATTAATATAAAACTAAGGGTCTAGAGGAAGAAGAGGGACATGGAGAGAGGCTTCTGAGACACTAGTGATGTTCTCTATCCTGGAGGTGATTGCCTGGGCATTCCCTTTACAATCTGTTGAGCGGCACTTCAATGTCTCATACCTTTTTTTATGCGTGGTACTTGACAGAAAATGAAAAGATAGTGCATGGCATCATATTCGACTTACACACATCTGTGTGTGTGTGTGTGTGTGTGTTGTATAGTGTGTATCAAGCTATTACATAAGCGGTTTCCAAGAAACGATGAGTAAATTTCAACCAGGATGTTTTTATTTTGGACAGATCCTAAAGAAATAAATGAATTAATTAAATTTGAGTCCTGGGTAATATATATTGTCTCTTAGACATGTCTCCTTTCACTAGTCAGAGAATGATATTCACACTCACACACTGATTCCCCAGCAAAGTTTTTTTTTTTTTTTCTCTTGATGTTCTGATTCCAATGAATGGCCAACACCACATCCCTAACCCACCTACCTAATCTCAGTCTTTTCTAACTTTTGCATTTTGCTCTTATACTGTTAAATGGTCCATAGCCATATTGTGCTTTCCTACATATTGTCCATATGGCATCATTTCCATCCTTTCCATTAGAAATTCTCATCACTGCATATCTTAATTTCTACAAAGGTTTCAAACCCTAGCCTAAGAACCTCTCTACCAAGTATCCTATCTCCAAGTATCCTCCAGGCCAATGTGAATTCTTTTATTAATATTAATAGAAAAAATATGTCATTCATTAAGCTTTTCTGTATAAACCAATGAACTAAACCTTTATATACTTCATCTCGTGAATCTTTATTTATCCTTTCATCATCCCAAAGATGTAGCATGTGAAAAAATAAGCAAAGACGTGTTAAATTGCCCAAATTCACACAACTGGTAAGTGATGAAGCAGGGACTCAAATGCAGAGCTCATGCTCTAAGTACCATGATATATTTCCCACCACTCCGAGTAAGATAAAATGAGTAAAAAATTTTCATGTAACCAGCGTTGTCATCCGCCATGTGGTCCCAATCTATAATGTCAGCCATGTCTTCAATTATATACTTTAAAATAGACTCATTATTCATCATCCACATTATATCCATCCTCCTCTGTGCTTTTGTCACAACTGTTTTTCCCCCTGTCTGTCTCATCTCAATTCTCCAATTAAAATGCCATTTCTTGATGTGGTTTATGTATACAATGGAATATTCCTCAGCCAATAAAAATGACAAATACCCACCATTTGCTTCGACATGGATGGAACTGGAGGGTATTATGCTGATTGAAATATGTCAATCGGAGAAGGACAAACATTATATGGTCTCATTCTTTTGGGGAATATAAATAATAGTGAAAGGGAATAGAGGGGAAAGGAGAAGAAATGAGTGGGAAATATCAGAAAAGGAGACAGAACATGGAAGAATTCTAACTCTGGGAAACGAACTAGGGGTGGTGGAAGGGGAGGACGGTGGGGGGTGGGGGTGACTGGGCGGCGGGTAATGAAGGGGGGGAACTTGACGGGATGAGCACTGGCTGTTATTCTGTATGTTGGCAAATTGGACACCAATAAAAAATAAATTTATTATTAAAAAAATAAAATTAAAAAAAATAAAATGCCATTTCTTAAAAAAAAAAAAGCCATTTCTTCATCAAGGGCCTGTGCAGACGTGAACTCCCCAAGAAGCCTTCAATGAACTATCAGTATGAATGTTCTCTGTCCTTCCTGAGGACACTCTGTCAGTGTCTTTTTGCATATTCTTTCTTCATTTTTGTTTTTGAATATTCTTTTTCAAATTGCATTATAATTTCTACCCATGCCATTGCCTCAGTTGCTGAAACATGGCCTACAAACATCTTCTTGATCTACCTCTGCCAATTCCTTCAGTCTTCTCTTCGACCCTTACAGCCATTCACTCGGTCAATCCCAACCTACTGATTTCTCTCTGATCCTCCAAGACAGGCCCTTCACGTCCAGGCCTTAGGTTTGCCTTTGCTCTGCTCTCCCCCAACCTTCATCTTCTTACCATTTCTTCCCCCACTCCTAGAGAACCCAGTTTCTCCTTTAGATCCTGAAAACAAAGTACATGTTTCAGGGCAGCCTACCTTCTGGTCCCAAACCTAGCACTATCCACTCCCTTGCTATAGGTTCACATGATACTTTGTATTGTTTCTGCATAGATTTTTATCACAACATATAAAGTACACTCATTTGTGGAATTGTTTAATTTATTTCTCCTTAAAAAAAATAAATATTTTTTCTCCTTCACTATACCTACTATTGCCATGAGAATAGAGACCACATCTTTTGCAAATTCGATCTTTAGTGCCAAGCTCCATGTCACGTCTGTTGTAATAACTCAGTAAATATTTGAATGGTCAGTTTCTGGCCGACTTGGACAATGTTATTTTTAGCATCACCCTGAAATGTAGGGGCTCACAAATTGGTTTCTTTTTTTTTTTTCTTTTTTTTTACAAATTGGTTTCATAGTGACACAGTCTATACACTCAGGTAAGGTTTAAGCAGAACAGAGGTTTAAAACTGGTATAATCTCAGTTCTAACTAACAGAAAATATGCAGCCCTATCTACATGGGAGAGGACTAATTTATCTAAATACTTTTGCACAGAGGACAATCTCCATGTATCAGGTTTTATTTATCTTGTTTTAGATATGGCCCGTCTTGTAAGGAAACATAAAGCTTATATGTCATTCTATTTTTATTTTTATCTAATTTTCTTCCATTCTGTTTACACCACATTTCCTATATTTGCTAATATCTACCTGCTTCTTTTTTCACTGTCAGTTACTCAGCAATATAATCTTTACTGCATTGTAATAATTTTAATACCCTCCATACCTAACTTGCAGGATCTGCTCATAAATTAAGGGATTTGTGCCCCTGACATACATGTATTAATATCATTTTTCCATCATGGTTTCTCCATCTGTCTCCATCACCCGTCTTTTCCCTTTTTTGCCCCTCTATCTTGTCTGCCAGCTGGTGTTTTACTAACATTTTTTTTTCAGTCTTTTCTGCCTTTCAAAATAATCTGTGTATCTCTTATTTGCTAGTAAATTGTCCAGCAGTGGAATTCTAAATAGCTAAAACTCAGTCATGGGCATTTTAACTTGAGACCTCAAAGCAAAACTTGGCAGTAGAACCACATGCCCTTAAAATGTCCTTGGGATCACCCCCAGATACACTGGAAATCCTTGGGCAGAGGTGCTTCTCATTGTTCCAACTTCAGTGGTGTTTTTTAAGTCTTTTCTGTTATTACTTATTCATAGGACAGGTTCCCAAAACTGTATACACAGTATTTAACCGTAGCCTGTGTCATTTTGCCCCATTTCTCCCCATTTCTCTCTCTCTCTCTCTCTCTCTCTTTTTTAAAGAACAATGACTTTTCTGGGTTGACACAGAATGATCCAAACAGCTCTCCATTAATTTCAGAATATGCTTGATTTTTACATTTTCAAGAAAAAAAATTAGAACCACTCTAATACATCCTGTCCTATCTAGGATGAAAGATATCTAATATTTCAAGAATATGATGAAGAAATAAGTACATTTTCATCTCTTAAGAAAAGCATCAATAATTATGATTTATTACCAGATTCTGAGTTTGGAAGATAACTTCAATGCAAGGAAACTACGATAAAATATGATGCGAATGTAAGCAAACAAAAATCGGGGCCTCAAAAAAAAAAAAAAATCGGGGCCTCAGGCACAATGGATCTGATATGTAAAACATGTCAAAGACCCAAAGTTTACCATTCACATGGAAACTAGGTTACAATAAGGATGCATGAGAAGCCATCCATTGCATTGTGGGTCATCCATCATGCCTTTGATATTGGGAAAAAGTTGATCTGCACCGAACAACAGAAACCACTGAGGGGTTTGGGATAATAGATTGTCTCTCTCTCTTGGTTTGTATTAATCAGAATTTTACCAAGTTTCATTCAGTTTTAACTTCTGGGAAGCATACTTTCCAAAAGCCATCTACCCTAAAGTTTAAGCTGAGAACTAAACTGGGAGAAAGGTCTATACCAATGTGATTGATTTCCCCTGAGAGAAAAGGTAATGTTACATTAAATACAGAAATAACTGTCAATCAAATGTTGTTTTTATAATTTGTTAAAATGGTTTAGTATTCTAGTGTCATAGGTTTCTCTTGTCTGTCACTTGTTGATTGCTGCATTGTCAGTTAGTTGAAAATGAAGCCAGCTGTGGCAATTAGCCTAATTTACTCTATGTGTGATATCCCAATTGATAAGCTTATATCCTATTCTCCTTTCTTTACTGGAACAAATCCTTTTCAGTAATCAACATATTTTTTTTCTGAAAATCTATCTTTCATGTAAGAAAAATAGAAATAATAATTACAGACTTGTAATTTCATAGAGTAATCTCACAAATCAAACTTATTTTAGCTAAAGTTCCTTTCTTTGTACCTTCTCTCACAATTTAATTGTAGTTTGTTATTTTTAAAAAAAGGTTTTTTTTTTAAAGTACATATAAAAAAAAAAAAACGGTGATATCAAACTCATACAATGTATAATTTCCAGATCTACAAAGAAAAAGCAAAACCTATTTTAATCTCATTTGCTCAGTAGTTGCAGTGGATAACATATTTATTCATCATATTTTGTCAAGCTGCAAAATATGGCAGCTTGGTGGGCAAATGGATAGGTCTAGAAATAGCCAGAGCCTGGATATAAGACAAGTTGCTGGCAACATAGACTATCCTGACATGGCCAGCAGGCAGAAATTATGATTAGTGGATAGGACACTGTTAGAGAGGAGGAAGGAAATATTCTAGCACTTTAGTATAGACAAGGATTAAGGAGATTCTAAGCAGAGATTTTTTGATGTTGGAGATCTTATGGCAAAGCATAAACTCAATGAGTGATTTATGAATTAATGTACTCATTCAAGAAAGACTGAACCTCAGCATAGGAAGAAATTGGGTATCAAGCATGGCTCCAGGAATAAAGGAAGATGGACTAAACATATATATTTTTAAAGATTTATTTATTTATTCATGAGAGATACAGACTGAGAGAGAGAGGAAGAGACATAGGCAGAGGGAAGAGCAGGCTCCTTGCAGGGAGTCCGATGCAGGCCTAGATCCCAGATCCCAAGATCACGACCTGAGCTGAAGGCAGGTGACCAACCCCCGGAGCCACCCAGGAATCCCATGAAATTTATTTTTGTAAATGAAATAAATGAGCTTAACAAGTTAATTGGCCATACAGCTAATATGAGGTAGAGTGTAATGTCAATCCAGTCCATATCTTCTAAATAGAAATCCCCAAATCATTTTTGTCTGCTTTCTCTACTTAACAACAATAAAATAATAACTGTCCATTGAATTAAAACAGACTCTTTACTACACGTTATATATTCTGTATCTAGTATGTATAATACCTTAGATATATAACATTACCCTCACTTAGGAAATAAAGAAACTGAAGATCAGGGATTAAGAATTAAATCCATGACCAGCTGATTCCAGAGACCCAGGTTGTAATCACTAATAAAAATCTCTAATTAGTAAGTTTCTGCCTTGGAATCTGAATGTGCAGTGTCTTATGAAAATCTAGTTTTTTAGCAGTGCCTTGTAATATGCTCTTTCCTTAATTTAGACCAGTTTGCCTGGCTCTTTTAATGAGTAGAATCAAAGTCAACCTCCTCAGTTTCTGGTTATTGTCTGAAGGAACCCAAGTAACTCACCCTCTCTCAGTATTAACAAATGTATTGTCCTGTGTTTTTTTCTAACTAAAATCATCTTATTTATGTCTTTACTTATATGTTATCTGTCCTTCTCAACTAAATGTAAGCTCCAAGAAAATCACATCTGTTTATTCATCACTCATGTGTAAATTAATGAGTAGCATGTGACAGGAAATCAAATATTTTTGAGTGAGTAAAAAGAAAGGAAATATAGGAAGTCTACAAAAGATAATTTTTCAAAAAAAGGACAATTTTTCACTCAGTACTGTAGCAAAATTTTAGAAAGTGATAATATTCAATGCCTGGAAGTATAGGAAAATAAGTACCTTCATATCTTGCTGGAAATGTAGATTGGTTAAGCCATTGTTGTGGAAGAAATGCAAAAATAAAAATGATAATTGTTTATATATCCATATCCTTTGACTCAACAAACCTTTTTCTTTTTTTAAACAACCTCTTTTTTTAAAGAATCTTTCCAGAATAATAACATTTTTTAAAAGTGTAAAGATGTATGAGAAATATATATGTATTATAATGAAAATTATGTTTGTATAATTTGACATTTAAAAAGAAATGAAAATTAATCAGTGACAAATGGAATTTAGTTGAATACATTATATGGACAACTATGCAACCATGAAAGAACAATAGGGCATCAATTGATGCTATTTTTATCCACTGTTTTCTTAGTAATGTACAATAGAAATATAATACAAAATTATAAATGTTGAAGAGTAAGAATATTGCAAGATGCCAGGATACATTTCAACTAATTATGAAAATCTAACACAATGTTTATGTAAAATATCCTTATATCTGGGGCATGCGTATGGGAGAAACACAAAAAGTTAACTATAAAATTGATCCATATTCACCAAGAGTATAGATATGACACAGTAGCTAAAGAAAAAGAAATGAAAGAAATATTATTTTGACTAGAGATAGGGATGTAGGATATGTCATCTCTAACATTATAAACATTTATAAAATTAAGTATTTTAAAAGAAATACTGGAATAAAGTAATAGAAAGTAAATGAATAGATTTGAAATAAATCATATTATATAAAATAATTTAAAGTGGTATGTTTTAAAAATATATGTGGGGAAGACAGTTTTTCAATAAGTGGTTATTTTAAAAATGAGACATTATGTCATTAAAAATCAATTCTAAATACAGAGGTAAATCATAAAAGTAAAAAAAAGAAACTTTGAAATGTAGAAATGCTTAAGTAATTATGAAATCTCTAGAGGAAACTGGCTTAAATTTAAAATTAAGGAGGGAGGGGAAGCAACAAATATGGCAGAGAAGTTAAAGAACTCTCGACTCATCTAGTCCCATAAATACAACTAGATAACTATCATCTGAAATACCCCAGAAGTCAGCCTTAAGCCAAACTCCACAACTTAAGGGAGAGAAGAGGCCACCTTGAAGAAGGTAGAAGAGCAGAGACTTGGTTTAGAGGAGAAAGGGATTGTGGGCGCTGTGGAGGGAGGCAGCTGTGGTCGCAGAGAAGGTAAGAGAGAGAGGAGGACATGGGATGCACAAGGAAAACATTTCCCCAAAACTATTGGCTCAGTAAAGGAGAGGGGCTGAATTTTAGGAGTTCTTATAACCAAAGGACCTTAACGCCTGGAGTTTCAAAGTTCAGTGGGCATGGCCGGCATTCAGCCTGGAGGGCAATGCTGCCCTAGAGAGAAGGCAGGCAAACAACTCAGGGACAGACCAAAAGGAAACATTGATCTGTAAAACGCCTGCAACACACGGTGGGGAGATTATTCACTATTCTAGGAACATTTTCCTGAGAGGCAGCATTCACACCACTACCCTCAAATGCTTCTCCAGGAAGAAAAGAGATGGCTCGAGCCATTTCTCTCCCTCACCACTCAGCATAACACAGAGCCACCTGAAAAAAGCAGTTTAGTGCAGATACTGGCTGCCTAACTTGCTTATACCAAACCTCAGTCCCTGTGTTTTGGTGGGCCCCTCCTGCAGAAGACCAGCACAAAGCCCTACCTACACCACGTCTCTCTACCAAACGGTTCTGCAGGGCTTCAGTTCTGGTGGAGTTGGTGTCAGGTCTCATTTCTCAAGCAGACCAGAACACACCTAGCTAAAACTTACCACATTCAGGCCAGGCCCAAAACACTGCCCACAGCAGTCAAGGAGGACCTCTGCTGACAAATGGCCTGAAGGATAGAGGAGTCAAAACACAATAGCAGAGCACATGCCGCAGACACCAGAGACACTCCCTGAAGCACCAGGCCCTGGGCACTACATAACCTCTTCTTCATAAAAAGAGGAGTGGGGAAACATAACTGGCTTTTCTAATACACAGAAGACAGATACTTAAAAATGCCAGGATGGAGGAAGTCATCTCAAATAAAAGAATAGGATAGGGCCACAGCCAAAGATCAAGCAAAAATCAATATAAATAATATTCCTGATGGAGAATTTAAAGCAACAATCGTAAGGATACTCAACTGAGCATGACAAAAAAATGGAAGACCTTAGGAAGACCCTTACCAAAGTGATAAAAGAGTTAAAAAAAAACAATCAATTGGAGATGAGGAACACAATAACTGAGTGGGAAACAGGTTTGATTCAAGGAACACAAAGCTGGAAGAGAGGAACAAATAAGTGACCTAGAGGACAAAGCAATGGAAAATAATGAGGCTGAGCAAGAGAGAGAAAGAAGAATTACACAACATGAGAATAGACCTAGGACACTCAGTGACTGCATGAAACATAATAGCATTCATATTATAGGAATACCAGTAGAAAAAGAGAGATAAAGGGGGCAGAGAATGTATTTCAAAAAATAATAGCAGAAAAGTCCCTAATCTAGGGAAAGAAGGGCACATCCAGATCCAGGGGGCACAGAGAACTCCCATGAAAATCAACCAAAGCATTTCAACACCAAGACATACCGTAATTGCATTTGAAAAGTAGAGCGAGAAAGAAAAAAATATTGAAAACACCAAGACAAAGCTTACAATTGAAGAACATAAGGTAAGTTTTCTCAACAGAACTTGTCAAGGCACAAGGATGTGAAATAATATATTCAAAATGCTGAATGGGATAAATCTGCAGCCAAGAAAAGTCTAGCCAGGGAGGCTATCATTCAGAATAGAAGGAGAGATAAAGAGTTTTCCAGGCAAACAAAAACTAAAGGAGTGACCACAACACCTTCCCTGCAAGAAATATTAAAGTGGTGTCTTTGAGTGCAAAGGAGAAACCAAAAGCAACAAAGACAAGAAAAGATCAGAGAAAAATCAGCAGAAATGACAAAACAGCTAATAAGGTGGCACTAAAGATAGATATATCAATAATAACTCCTAATGTAAATGGACTAAATGCTCCAAGCAAAACACAAAGTGTGTTAGAATGATTAAAAAAAAAAAAAAAAAAAAAAAAAAAAGACCCTCACCTATGTGCTGCCTACAAGAAACTCATTAGATTTAAGGACACCTGCAGAGTGAAAGTGAGGAGTTGGAGAAACACAAATGGCTGGCAAAAGAGAGTCAGAGTAGTAATAGTCACATGGGACAAACTAGACTTTGTCATTGTGTTGTTTTTATCCTGCTTTGGTATCAGGAGAATACGGGTCTCGTAGAATGATTTTGAATGTATTTTCTGTATTCCCTTATTTGTAAGATTTTGATAAATGTTGCCATTATTTTTTTTCAATGGTTGGTAAAATTCACCAATGAAATCCTATGGTCTCAGGTTTTTCTGTGCTGGGAGAATTTTGATTCCTAATTCAACTTTGGCTCCTCTTATTGGTCTAAGAAGATTTCATATTTCTGGGATCCAGGATTCATGACTCAATTGCGATAACTTGTGCAGCTTCAGGAATTATTCAGGCTTTTTTCTGGGTTAGGTGATTGGTAAGTATAATTGTTTATAGTAATGTTATCACAGTATGGATTTCTGTGGCTAACTGTTGTATTGTTCTAGCTTCCATTTCTCATTTGGTTTTTGAGTCTTCTTTCTCTTTTGCTTATTTAATGTAGTTAAACCATTGCCAATTTTGTTTATTTCTTTGGGGAAAAAAAAACCTGCTCATTACTTTCAATGTTATATTACTGTTTATTCTGGTCTGTATTTATTTCTGATTTTATTTTGTCACTTCCTTCCTCTACTAAATTTCAGCTAAGTTTCTTTTTTCTAGTTGTTATAAGTCAGCTATTTGAAATTTTTTTTTCTTAATGCAAGCATTTGTAGCATAAATTGCACCCTAAATCTGCTTTTTGCTGCATCCTATAAGCTCTGGAATGCTGGGTTTTTTCTTCGTTAAGAGGCATATTTTGATCTGCCATTTTGTTTCTTATTTGGTCCATTGCTTGTACAATAATGTGATGCTTAATATTTACATATTAAATATTTAATATTTACATTGTAGATTTCCCAGCTTTGTTTTATTGTTGATCTTTAGTTTTGTATCATTGTGGCTGGAAAAAAATCCTTGGCATGAATTTAGTTTTCTTAAATTTGTGGTATTTATTATGTTTCTTTTTATATGATTTAACTGAGGGATTTTTCTATGTGTCCTTGAAGAAAATGTGTATTCTATTTTTTTGATGGAATATTTTATATATATCTTTCAGAACTATGTATTCTGAAGTATGCTTCAGGTCAAATATGTCCTTGTTAAAAAAAACACAAAGTAAATATGATGAAACATTAAAATTTTACAAAGTCAAGTGGTAAGTTGCCTACTATATATTTTCTATATGTTCAGAATCCTTTATAATAAAAATAAGTGGATAAAAAATATAAAAAAGTAAAAGTAATGAGGGAAATTTTAAGAAAAAGTTTGAGACCCATATATGTCTAAAAAGCAATAACCATTATTAAGTAAAAATAGAAAAAGGTGGAATATGAGAAATTTTACCAAAAATGAGACATATACTAAAATAAAATAATCATACAATTTCTTTCATATAAATTAGTAATGACAAAAATAAAAATATCCACTGTTGATGTAAGTCTTGCATCACAGTGGGAAGGTAAATTAGCCTAACTACTTGGGAAAACAATTTGGCATTACCTAATTTACAGATTTAAGCTATTAACTTCATCATATAAATACTATTCTAATAAAATAGTCTAGATCTAGAAAAAAATATTTATATTCAAATTGTGTTTGGGGAGGTAATTTATAATTAATTAAAAAAATGGAAATTTCGCAGGTATCTAACCATAGGAGAACAGTGAGGTAAATTCTCTTACAGAAGTGTGCTTCAACATGATTTATCCCAAATCCATCATTTTTAGAGAATAAAATGTGCTTTAATTCTTTGTTTTTTTAAAGATTTTATTTATTTGAGGGGCACTTGTGTGGCCCAGTTGGTTAAGCATCTGCCTTCAGCTCAGATCGGGATGCCAGGGTCCTGGGATTGAGCCCTGAGTCTCCACACAGACTTAAAAAAAAAAAAAAATATATATATATATATATATATATATATATATATATATATATATATATTTAAGAGAAAGAGAGAGTGAGCAGGACATAGAGGGAGAGGGGATCTATAGTAGACTCCACACTGAGCACAGGGCCCAATGCAGGGCTCGATCCCACTCCCACAAATCATGACCTGAGCCAGAGTCCAATGCTTAATCAACTGAGCCACTCAGGCGCTCCTGTGCTTTAGTGCTTTAAAAAAATAAAATAGGACTTAGAATTTTATACTGAATATAATAAAATAAAAAAAAACCTCTAAAATTGTATCAAAATGTTAACAGTGGCTATCTGTAGAATGTGGAACCATGATAATATTTTTCTTCTTTTCTATGTTTTCCAGACACTATGTGGGTATGATTAAATTTAATTTTTTAATTCTAAAATTCCTAATTTTTCAGCTACCATTTTTAGTCAGCCTTTATTCTTATATTTAGTCTCAGGGGTATCTTTTCATTTTGTGACCACAGTATGTCATTTTATTTTAAGGAGTCTGCCATAAACATATTATTGAGAGCTCACCAAGAATATCTTATTATCTAAAGGCTTGATTTTCAAAGTTTATGATTTTGGCAAATAATTCTGTCTTATGCCATAAGGATTGGGCACATACAATATGCTACTCCTTCTGTTAAAATTTTTGTGTAAATGATTGTTTATCTTTTTATTTTCATTACAATCAAGGTTAAGAAATATTGGCATCCCTTTCCTGAATCTCTGCCAATAGAAGCTATTTCACATTTGCTTCTGACTAATGTTCTTGTCACTTACATTTAGATAATTTTCTTTTAAAAAAAATGAGCATTCTAGAATTAATTATATAACACATGAATTAATACACCTAACTGTATTTATTTTATTGAGGGCAGACTTGTGTTTATCCCTCCTCCTCCCCCTTTTTTTTTCTGTACATGATACTCACTCTAGATACTGTCATTATAGGGAAAAGATGAAAAAGAAGCACATAGTATACATAATAGCTATGTTTTCTACTTCTACTTCTGATGAGGGATAGAAGCAGAAAAATGTTCACTTTTAGCCCAGAAGGATGACCTGCATAGTTTCAGTAAGGATCAAATACATACACACTGGGTGCTACATTCTTAACGGGTCTCATGACTGCCCATAAATCTCACTTATACCTAATATCGAACTGAATGATAAACACCAATCTTGCAAAAGTAGTTTTACACATAGAAACTCAAAGAAACATTTATGATCTAATACTCCCTGCACATCCCTTCCCCCCTTAGCACTAAGCATATAACCACCAGCTTCAGCCAGTAAAAGTTCACTTTCTGCCCACAGGCCCTGTCCCCATGCTATTTAAATAAACTTACCAAGTTCAACTAAAAGGTTTCAAGCTAAAAATGGGAGAAAAACTATTTCCCAAAGTTTAGGGGTATAGTGGGTGATAGAAAATTATATTAAAAAAAAAAACAGAAATGAAATTTAAGTCCATGAAAGACTGGAAGCAATAAATGAAATGTTTTATGGAAGATACATGTAATGTTTATTTGGGAAATGGGAACTACATGCTTAGATGACTGTTGATCATTGAAGTAAAATATTTTTATTGAAATTAAATTGAAGGTTAGTTTCTTTCAGACTCCTTAAAAATAAATAAGATCAACTCAACTTTGGAAAACAAATTTTTAAATTATGCAAATTAGTCTTACTTTACATACTTTTTAAAATACTGTAAATTTGTATTTTTACAAATAAAATAACAGATATGAACACCTCTAGGAATTTTGTGGGGCATAAATTTCAGAGTTGACTATCCACATTCTCCCTACCACAAATAAAACAACTAAATTTTGGTCTATATTGCTCACTTTTATGTCTGAAGAAATAACTTTCCAGATATAAGTGGTGTCACAAGCAGTAATTTTACAGACCAAGGAAGAGATATAAAATGGAATTGAATTGAAGATGTGATAAATGACAATTGGACACGCAATTGAAGTAGATAGTTAATATTTGAGAAAAGGAAAACTTTAAATATATAGAAAAAAAGAATATTCAAAGCAAATACACTACCTTCCCTACTTAGTCTGAAAAAGTCATAGAATAGAGCTCAGGGGAATTTATAGAGATATTTTAAGAAACTCAAGAAGAATTTATCAAAGACTGAGGGAAATTAGCTATAGAAGTGGCCTCTACATAAGCTCATGGTTCTAGAACTCAAACATTTTAACTCTTCTAAGCCTAGTGAGAGATGTGAATGACAGTATTAGTAATGGAATAAGAAGCAAGGCTGTTGCACTATGTGGCTGTTAGATTTTAATCTAACTGGGAGATATAAAAACTTACAAAGACATATTTTGCTTCCCTGGAAACTTTATTAGTGTTTACAATAGCTATGCTAAAAAAAGTGAGATTTTTAGTAATAATTCAAAATATTTAATTTCATGTTTCTTAGAAGGACAGTTAATAAGTGCATAATAAGTGAGAGCAATTTGGGGCAAACTCTCTACCTCAGATTATTTATTTGTGTTTCTTAGGAATAGGTAGAGGAATCTATCTGTTTACTAGTGAAGCATTATACACTGAGCCCTCCAAGCAACTAAATTAATGAAATTCATGCTGGTATATTGTATCATATGGTAATATTGACAGTGACGATAGCAGTATGGTTTTCAGTTACATGACAAAAGGAAATATATTGTAATTCTACACTAAGCAACCAAAAGAAGACTTAGGGTCATGCATGGCAGAAAATACCACACAGAAAAAAGTTTGAAGGTTACTTAGGAAAATTCCTTCATGTAAAAGCAAATTTCATTTAGTGGTAATTTTTATTACAAAAGAGAACATTGCTTATTATGCTAATCTTTGTCGGATGGAATATTAAGATAAAACGGCCATGTCAGAGCAAGAAGTAAATGAGGACAAGAGGGCTGAGACTAAAACAAAGAAAGAAAAAAAAAACAAAAACAAAATGTGTGTGGAATGTAGGAAAACCTTGACTCCTGGTAGCCTTAAGCCTTGAAAGGAGAGAGGTCAACTGCAAAGAAAGGCATAGTAGTAAAGATTATTGTGATCATACTTTAGGCATTTTAACTTATCAAGAATGCTATAACAATTTAAGGGTTTCATTTTTTTAATATTTTATTTATTTATTCATGAGAGACAGAGAGAGAGAGGCAGAGACACAGGCAAAGATATAGGCTCCCTGCATGGAGCCCGATGCAGGACTCGTTCCGGAACCCTGGAGTCATGACCTGAGCCAAAGGCAGATGTTCAACCACTGAGCCACCCAGGTGCCCCAATGTAAGGGTTTCAAATCATGATAGGTCTAAGAAATATTGAGAGCTGTTACATGAAACTATGGCTAAAGGAATAAAATGAGAGAAATCCAGAAAGCAATTTCACAAATAGAGTTAAATAAATAACTAAGTAGGGATGCCTGAGTGGCTCAGCGGTTAAGTGTCTGCCTTCGGCCCAGGGCGTGATCCTGGAGTTCCAGGATCGAGTCCCACATTGGGCTCCCTGCAGGGAGCCTGCTTCTCTCTCTCTTCCTGTGTCTCTGCCTCTCTCTCCCTCTCTCTCCCTCTCTGTGTGTGTGTGTGTGTCTCTCATAAATAAATAAAAATCTTAAAAAAAATAAAATAACTAAGTAAATAAAGTTCTCCTTTCTTAAGGAATTTCACTAAATGAGAATCTAGGTTTTCAGTGGAAAGATGTGTGATTTGGTTGACTGGCCTCAGAAGAATAAAAATAGAAGCCCTAACATCAAGAAAGAAAAGTGTGCTATAGACAAAGCCATGTAAATAGGAAGAAAAAAGAAAGGATTAACCCATCAAAAACCACACACAAACATACACACACACACACACACACGCATAAACACACACAAGATCAGGGATGATAGCATCAAAGTAAGGAGAATTTGTTTCAAATGCCAGTCCTGAATTAAATTGGCTTATATTAATTAATTTTATAAATGAGCTTTGTAATAGCACACCTGCCCTGAATTTCAAATATTACCTGGAGGGCTGCGGGAGGATTATATGCCAACTCTGCAACATTCCATAATACTAAAAAGGTTGCAGGACACAAGGTTAATTTATAAAAGGCGATTATGTCACTGTATACCAACAATGAACAAATGGAATTTGAAATTAAAAACACAGTATCATTTACATTAACATCCAAATAATATGAAATATATAGATATAAACCTAACAAAATATGTACAAGATCTATGCGAAGAATACTACAAAACTTTGATGAATAAAAGCAAAGTACTAAATAAATGAAGTGTTTCATGAATAGGAATACCCAGTGCTGTCAAGATGCCAATTCTTCCTAGCTTGTTCATAGATTCAATGCAATGTCAATCAAAATAGCAGCAAGTTATTTTGCGGCTATAGACAAACTGATTTAAAACTTGATATGGAAAGTCAAAAGACCAGAATAGACCAGTATTGAAGGAAAAGAACATTGTTCGAAATTGGCACTACCCAACTGCAAGATTTACTCTAAAGCTGCAATAACTAAGACAATGTGATTTGTCAAAAAAGAAAGAAAGAAAGAAAGAAAGAAAAAAAGAAAGAAAGAAAGAAAGAAAGAAAGAAAGAAAGAAAGAAAGAAAGAAAGAAAGAAAGAAAGAAAGAAAAGATATAATAAAAATAGATAAAGCAATACAACAGAAAAACACTCAAATAAATATGGTCAACTGATCTTTGACAAGGGAGCACAGACAATGCCATAGGGCAAAGTTAGTGTTTTCAGCAAATGGTGCTGGAAAACTGAACAGTTTCGCATGAAAAAAAAAAAAAGAAAGAAAGAAGGAATCTAGACTCTGATGTTACACCCTTCATAGGAATTAACTCAAAATGATTACAGATCTAAATGTAAAATGCAAATTAGAAACTCCTAGGAGATAACAGAAAAGCAAAATGACCTTGGGCTTATTAAAATTAAAGACTGTTCTGCCAAAGACAAGGTCAAGGGACTGGGAAGACAAGCTGCAGAGTTGGAGAAGATATTTGCAAAAGACTTATCTGATAGGTAAGAGAGTTGTCGGGGAGGAGACCTTCTGTCCTGTGGTCCTTCTATAGCTGGATTTAGAATCAAAATGACATGAGACAGAGTCACAGGAGAAAATCAAATTTAATAGGTGTATGCACAGGGAATCCAAAGAGATTCGAGGAGATTCCAAAGATGATGAAGCCACGTGAAGCTTACAGGAGCTAAGGAGACGAGGAGGGGCCTGAGGATACAAAGAGGAGGGAGAAGGAGAGAGGAGCTGCTTAGAAAAGCAAAGGTTGTGCTATTATTCAAGTAAATTCCTTAGGTAAAAGGAAATGAATCTGTGTTAATAGCGCTCTCCTTGTTATAGGTTCTCTTTTCCAGTGTAAATGTGAGCAGCACTGGGGGAGGTAAAGAGTTCTTCTTGTATTTTTGGGTTCTTATTACTTTTAACTCAAAATAATCTTTATGCCAAGGTAGACCATCTTGGGGTGGTTTGCCTGGGCCCCTATAAGAGTGCTACCCAAAATATGCTAACTGCTCTTAAAACTCAATAAGAAAATTTAAAACTTGATTTCAATATGGGCCAGAGACCTTAAAATGGACACCTCACCATGAAGATATACAGGTAACGAGCATATGAAAAAATGCTCCCAATCATATGTCATCAGGAAAATGCAAATGAACACAACAAGGAAATACCACTACATACCTATTAGCATACCCCAAATCTGGTGTGTTGACAATACCAAATGCTGGCAAGGTGGTGGAATGAGAATACTCATTCATTGCTGGTGAAAATGCAAAATGGTAGCCATTTTGGAAGAGTTTGGTGGTTTCTTTTTTCTTCTTATTTTTTTTTTAAGATTTTATTTATTTATTCATGAGAGACACACAGAGAGAGAGAGAGAGAGAGAGAGGCAGAGACACAGGGAGAGAGAGAAGCAGGCTCCATGCAGGGAGCCCGACGTGGGACTCGATCCCGAGACCCCCAGGTCATGCCCTGGGCTGAAGGCAGATGCTCAACCATTGCACTACCCAGGGATCCCAGTTCAATGGTTTCTTACAAAACTAAATATACTTTTCTGAAAGGATGCAGCAGTTATACTAGTTGATACTTACTCAATGGAGTTGAAAACTTAGATTCATATAAAAACCTGCATGTGGATTTTTTTTATTTTTTTGCATGTGAATATTTATTCAGTTACCCAAACTTGGAAACAACCAAGGTGGCCATAAGTATGTGAATGGGAAACAAACTGAGGTACATCCAGACAGTGGGATGTTATTCAGCTCTAAAAAAACAAACAAACAAATAAACAGAAAAAAACAAAAAACAATCAACCAAACAAGTAAATCTCTCACAGGGGGGCCTGGCAGCCTCAGTCAGAAGAGCATGTGACTCTTAATCTTGAGGTCATAGGTTTGAGTTGGACTTAGAGTTTACTTAAAAAAAACAAAACAAAACAAAAAAAAACAACAACAACAACAACAAAAAAAAACTAGAGTTCTCAAGCTATGAAAAGACACAAAAGAAAGTTAAATGCATATAATGGAGTGAAAGAATCCAATGTGAAAGACCGCATACTGTATGATTCCAGTTATGCAAAATTCTGGAAAAGATAAAACTATAGAACCAGTAGAAAGGTGAGTAAATGCCAGTGGGTGAGGTGTGGGAAGGATGAAGAGGTGGAAGGCAGGGGAGGGCTAGAGCATGAGACGACTCTGTGAGATTATAGTAATGGATGCAAGTCCTTATACATTTGGTCAAACCCACAGAATGAAGGGCACCCAGGGGATCTCTGAGGCACCCTGTGGACTTGGGGTGATGACGATGAGTCCTCGAAGGTCCATCAGTTGTAACAAATACACCTCTGATGGCAGATGTTAATAATGGGAATGATTATACCTGCCTCGGGGCCAAGGGCACGTGGGAAGTCTCTGTACCTTCCTCTTAATTTCTCATTGAACCTGAAATTTCTCTAAACAGAGTCCTTAAAAATGCTGCTATTAATTGGCACTTCCCATAGACACCTCCTATTGATATATTATATTCCTTCATCTCGTTGAGGTTCGCCCACACTGGGCTTCAAAAGGAAGATGTCTAAAATCAGGGAGTATACTTCCCTGATTTACTTCCCTGATTTACCTGATATACAGGTTGAGTGGTGCTTCCGCCCAAATTCCTCATGGCAAAGTCCTGACCCCACAGTGCTTTGGAATCTGACCTTTGGGTGGGAAGAGGGTTGTGGCAGGTGTACTCCCTCTGTTGAATGGAGGCCCCATTGGAGTCATGCGCATCTCTAATCCCACGTGACAAAAATGTCCTTATAAAGGCAGGCAAGCTGGAGACAAACGCGTGTGCAGGGAGGATGTTATTCAAAGATGAAAGTGGAGATCTAGAAGACAAAAAATGCCAGAAGTTGCCAGCAAGCTGCCAGAAGCATGAGAGAACAACAGGGCAGATGCCGAGGCTTTCCTCTGAGACCCTCGGCCTCCAGAATAATGAGACAGCAAGGTTCTCTTGTTCAAGCCACCTCGTGTGTGTGGTTCTTCGTGATGCCTCCCCAGGAAGTTAAGACACTTTCTCTGCTCCGTTATGTCCTGCTTTGAATTCCCAAAGGCCCAAATCAAAGTGTGACTTCATAACAATTGCAAATGCAGCCACCACTGCTCCATTCTGTAAGGTGCCATGCACCTTCATTTGTGTGAGCAAAATCCAGTGCCACGCATGCAAAGTGCCCATAGGGAGTCAGGCACCATTTGGAGAGAAATTCAGGAATAGCTGGCTCTCGGTGCCAACCCTTTAAGCATTCATCCTTGAGGTGTGCTCTTCCTCCATCACTCCTCTCTCTCTCTGTCTCTCTGTCTCTCTCTCTCACTCACTTACACACACACCTGTACAAAATTTGTACAAGTGGAAGAAATGGCCAAGTTCGTCTGGGAACTGTGTTGCTTCTTTCACAAGGATGAGGTGACCCGTGTGCTGCTACAACAGAAACTAATAAGCTCACGGGACCAGACCAAGGAATAGGTCTGCGAGCCTGCTAGCTCAACAGCATTATACTGGGTCTCAAATTAATCTTTTTAGTGTCAGAGATTTCTGGGCACTATAGTTTCATTGCTTAACATGTGTAATTACTAAAAGCAAATTATGGCAATAAAATGAGACAAGCAGAGAGGTTTTATGTGGCTAAAAGTGCAGTTCATTCCTAAATAAAAGGATCTCTCATCTCACTTAAGGTGGTGAAGAAACTCACTCATTGCTTCCCTTTCTGTTGGGTAAATAATTTGTCACCTCTGTGAGCTGTTTACGGATTCCCTCTATGTGTAAAGACAAAATCGGGACTTCTTAGTTTTTTTTTTTTTTAATTTTCTTCAAGCCGATCAGATCCACAGTCCGTTCATAATGGCAGTGGCCTAAAGGCAATCGAAGCATTTCAGTTATCACAATAACATTTACATTCTACTTAATGGTATTTCCATACCATACTTCTCTTCTAAGGCGTTCAGGCCACTTTCTTGAGATTCCAGCCTAGGTTCACTCTTGGAATAACCCTGGATTGTTTTGAGGAAACACACTTTTAAAAATCAGGATAAAGCTCTGTTTCCAAGACTCAAAGACAAAGTAACCACTATGACAGCATTTTGGATTAAGGAGCCATGGAAAGCTACCAACTGGTGAATTGACGGAAGTCACAGGAACATAGAAAAAGAGAAAGACACAGAGACAGAGACAGAGAGAGATTTGTGCTGTGCTAAGACTTACCAAGTCAGTATTAAATACCAACACACAGAGTTTCAGGGGGAAAACATGCAACATGTGAAGACTGTATCATAATATTTCACTTCCCCTTGGAAGCAAGAGCGGGAGTATCAAATTTTGTACGACTGATGGAAAAGACCAAGACATGGAAAGAATCACAATTTTATAGGAATCCCAAATTGACTATTTTTGAGAATTAAAAAATATATCTATCTATCTATCACAGACCTCAAAAGAAATCTTTACTTGGAGCTGACAGTTGCACCTCAGATCAGATTTTCAGATCTCTTAACAAGTACTCAGAAGATTTGAGAAATAAATTATAGTTTATAATTTATAGTTTTACTTCATGATCTAGTGTGCTAAAATAGATATAAAATTACTAAATATTTTGGAGATTTTATTTATTTATTCATGAGAGACACAGACAGAGGGAGAGACGCAGGCAGAGGGAGAAGCAGGCTCCCTGCGGGGAGTCCAGTGTGGGACTCGATCCCAGAACCCAGGGGTCACACCCTGAGCTAAAGACCGATGCTCAACAACTGGACTGCCCAGGCATCCCAAAATTGCTAATTTAATTCAGAGTTGAAAGTCTTTACGACATCATCAAAATCACTATGTCCTCCTACTGTTCTATTACCTTCTAGGATTTACTCCTAGGTATTGTAGTATATGTGCTGCCGAAGCGAGCACAACTCCTAGATACTGTTCAAAACGATACATAGTGATCAAATAATCATCCCCTGACTGTAGTTGTATTTTTAAACTATTCTAAATATTTTTTACTTTTCAACTTCTATCTTCTTCCACCACTTCTTAGAAAAATAATTGAAATGCAGTAGCGGAAAGTGATCTTAGAAGTCATCGTCTCTAAGTTTTACTTCTTCCAGGTGAATAAACAATGGAAACACTCAAGGACTTGCTAATCTTACGGGAAGCAATTCCAAATAAGGAAATAAATTGAGCGTAAATATATTCAATACATTATGAATAGTAGCCAAAATTTGTAAAAGATCAAAATCTTTTAAAAAGTAATCTATCACATGAAATAATAATCATTTAAAGTGAAGAATAAGCTCTGTATTTATCATTCACTGCTAATTATTTCATATTGCTTATCACAAATTCATAGGGACCTATAATTACCAATGACCAGAGTGCAGTAGATATAAAGCTTACACACTAGAGACAAGGACAGTATAAATGAATGACAATAGTAGAAAACAAACAAACAAAAAACAAACAAAAACAAACAAAAAAAAAGTAGGAAACAAAATCTTACATGCAATGTGTTTGTGTTTGTGAAACTAGTCATCTAGTTTCTTCGATCACTCCAAGTTACTGCAAACTTAAAACAATAGAAATTTATTTTCTCCTAGTTCTGGAGGTCAGAAGTCCAAGATCAGTTTCACTGAGTCAAAAACGGTGTCAGCAGAGCTACACTTCCTCCAGAAGCTCTGGGGTTGGATTGCTTGCTCCCGTTCACATTTTCTGGTGGTTGCCAGCCTTCCTTACCTTGGAGCCACCTTGCTCTGATCTCAACCTCCCTAGTCACGTCACCTCCCCTGTGTGTCTGCTCCTACTTCATATGAGAGAAGGTAGACTGGTGATGTGTTTCAGGTCATCAGGATAACTAAGAATAATCTCATCACAATATTCTTAATTTAAACAGATATGCAAAGCCCCCCCCTTTTTTTTGACATTTAAGGTAACATTCACTAGTTGCAAGAGATTAGAAGGTGGTTGTATTTTGGGGGGCCTTTATTTTTAGCCTACCACAAGTGACATGATATGTGTGTGCATGTATATGTATGTGAAAATACTTTTAGGGAATGCTATACATTTATATTGCTATGTGTGGGGCAGGGATTTGGGGGATATTTTTCTTCATTTTATTTTTATTTTATTATTGTGCCTATTTTTAAATAGCTGTTAATATTTAAATTATAGTAATAAAAAAACACATTTTTACTTTCAAGCATCTCCTTTATGTTCACAATCCAAATCTACTGGCTAGGGATGCCTGGGTGGCTCAGTGGTTGAGCATCTGCCTTTGGCTCAGGGCATGATCCTGCGGTCCTCGGATGGAGTCCTGCATGGGCTCCCTGCATGGAGTCTGCTCCCTCTGTCTATGTCTCTGCCTCTCTCTCTCTCTCATGAATAAATAGATAAAATCCTAAAAAATAATAATAATAATAATCTAATAATAATCTACTGGCAATAGTACTAATGGAACCCAGATAAAATCATGTAATCATTTTGTTACGGTGATTAACTGATATGTAAAGTTATAAAAAATCACATGAATATATTTATTTTTAACATAGAATTTCACCTTTAAGGTAGCTTATCCAATGGCATGTTGAAACATTTATTCTTTGAGGTTATAATGGAAAACATAAAATAACCTTCTTACTGCATCTTACACACAGTAAGAAAAGGGAGCTAGAAACAAGAATAGGGAATGAGAATTGACAAATACAGACACTGTCATTACAGGATTAACCAAAATTGCCACGTTTTTGTTTACTTTGTTTTAACATCAAAATCCAAAGTAAATAGCGGTTTTATATGCACAATGTCAAATAAAAATTTTCCACTTTTGGAATTATGCTCACACCAGAATTTTCTTCAATGACCTTCACCAGAAAAATACTCCAAATTGTACCTGAAACAACACGCCGGTGAAAAATATATAATTTTATTGCTTCAGTAACTCAAAAAATGGAGAATGGAATTTCACCAAATTTTCAGTGAAAATCCTCATTTAGGAATGAGTAGAAAAATGATGATGAATTTCAAGCCGATGAGTTTTTGAAGCCTATAAGTGCCTGCAAATAGGACTTATCAAGAAATGCCTCCTCAGCTCCTACAGTAGAGTGATGGCATGAAGCTGTAATAAGCACAATCAATTTTTATTAAATAAAAATGAAAAAAAAATCTGTAAGTTCTTTTGTCAATCACACTCTTGTCAGAGTCAGCCCCAAGATATATAATCCTTTGAATGCAAGTGGTTTTCTCCAGTTTTGTTTAATAATATAGATTCCACTAAGCTTTTTCATAAGAAAACAGAAAAAAAATCTCACTTTTAATAAATAGAACTACTGTAATATTTTAATATTAACATATTGGTATATGACAAACATTTGCCACGACTTTAATCTCTTTTTATAGAATACACACTTTCTTGTTATGCCTCTGAAATAGCAGCATAGATAATGTAAGCTGTTGGACATTTGAACCTTCAATGTAATATATTTATGTGTTTATTTTGGTTTATTATGTTTTATATAAGTATCAAAAATATTTTTCCTTATCTAGTATCAACATCATTGGGGCATCCGGGTGGCTCAGTGGTTGAGCGTCTTTCAGCTTAGGGCGTGATCCCAGCTGGGGTCCTGGGATCAAGTTCCACATGGGGCTCCCCGCGGGGAGCCTGCTTCTCCCTCTGCCTGTGTCTCTGCCTCTCTCTCTGGGTCTCTCATTAATAAGTAACTAAAAGTTTTTTGAAAGAAATGCCCAAAGCATTGTCTTGGTAATGTGTCATATAAACTTAAATATTTGCTAATAGATTAAGACAAATAAGCTAGAGGTGTCTCTATTCTTCCTCACTTTTTAAAGACAGATTTGGGTTCATCATTCCAGTTTACCGAGGTACAGAATAAAATCAAAATAGAACTTATGATCAAAATTGTGATCAAAATTATCACCTTATATTTTTTAATCTGATTGTGTGGCATGCAATATGAGCCAAATCCATCTGGAGTTATTTTTTCACATTCACAAGGAAAATACATGGATAAAGTTTATGTGTAGATTTTTTACAATTATGTCATAAAGAGAAGACTTCTCAATAGTAAATACCTTCTCAAATGGTATTTACTGTGTGTATATGTGTGTTTTACATAGAGCAATTAATATTTATGGTTTCTGAAAACAAAACAAAACAAACTTTGGGTCTTAGTAGATGGACCTGAATTTGAGTAGCAACTCTACCAGTTACTGGCTATGACATATTGGGCAGTTCATTTAATCTCTCTGAGATCCATTCTCTTTATCAGTAAGATAGTATTGATGAATATGGCACATTTTATCTTCTAAAGAAGGCTACATTTTCTCCTGTCCTATATGCTTTTTGTGACGTAACCTGCCACACCCACATTAAGAAGCAGAGTCCCTCTCCACCCTCTTGAAAATGCGTAGGTCTTGTAACTGCTTATACAAACAGCCAGCTCTGGGGGAATACTTCATTTAGCCTGGTAAACTTCTTCCTCTTGGAAACTGGCCACTGTGTAAAACATACGACTACCTTCAGTGTAAGCCTGGACAGTTGGTTTTTCTTTTTTTTGTAATGCAAGTCACTGATCTAAGCTTTGATTGCAGATGCATCCACTTGAAACAGGTATCTACTTCAAAGGCAATCTCTAATAAGCTAATTGGCAGCCACAGACGACATGTAACCAGGCTCAGGATGCAAGATGAAGAGCCGGGCCATACCCCGGCCCCCAGCTCCTTTGTTTTAGAGATCCTGGCTTATTTCTATAACTGAACATTTAGACTACTTTTTTTTTTTAATTATTTTTCTTTTCTTTTTCTCCACTTTAAATTCCAGTTCTTATGATATAATTCACCAATAAGGAGCAAGGCTGTAAAACCCTAGGCCCCCATCCTCAACTCCAATAAAAGCAGAATGCCAGGCCCATGCCCCCTTTCTCCATCTCTATTTCTGTCTTTGTGTGTGTCTCTCTCTTTCTTTCCTCAGGGACCTCATGGTGTGTCCCCAGGGGTGCTGTGCCATTTCTAGGACTTGTTAGTAATAAACCTTTTTCCCCCTCAAAGTTTCCTGATGGTTATTGCTGATGGTGTGTTGCGGTCATAATAACAACCACAAGAGCTGGTCTGGCCATAACATTGGTTATCGATAGGCTGAGACCAGCACAAACACTATCCTGGGATCACTTTGCTCTGAGAAACCCAAGGCACAAACACAAGACCAGATCCCACGTGGAAAGAGCAGCCAAGGAAAATCAATGCATCAGCTACGAGAAAGAAGGGACTATTCAATTAAGAACAGTCAAGCCTTTAGATAATCTTAGCCAGAGCTGTTTTCCCATTGTGGCTGCATGTAAAGTCCAGAGAGAACTATCCAGCTGAGTCGAGTCAAACTGAAAATTTGTAAAAACTAATACTAAATTTTTGTTTTCAGCCACCAAGTTTTGGGTAATTTGATATACAGCAAGATATAATTACAATGGTGTTTAATTACTCATTTGTGTCTATTAAAAATAATGTATGCAAATTATTTTGTATATGAGATATTTTTATTATTGGTCCTAGGTACACTTTATAATTTTGAGATGGCAAGCTTTACCCAATCAAAAATAACACTAGTAATTTTTTTCCCTCAAAATTTTAATTTTCTTGTCATTAACTATAATTTTTTCATCCTTCTCTAGGTTTTCCAGCATCATTACAAGTGATTAAAATTAAACAAAATCTTGAAGTGTTCCAAACAATGAACAACAAAAAATGAAATTAAGTTACATAAAGCATGCATCAGTTTGCTAGCTGCCAAAGCAAAGTGTGTATGCTGAATGATTTAAACAAAAACGAATGGAGAAACTAAGATGGTGGTGGAGGAGGAGGACACTGGGCTTGTCTGTCCCTCAAACACAACTAGGTAACTATCAACTCATTCTATACACCCCAGAAATCAGCCTGAAGATTGACAGAACAAACTCTACAACCTAAGGGAGAGAAGAAACCATACTGAAAAAGGTAGGAAGTGTGGAGATGTGGTTTTGGAGGAGAAATGGATAACAGGTACTACAGAGGGGAGGGAGCCCTTGTTGCAGAGAAAGGAGACAGAGAGAGAAAAAGAGATTGAGAGAGGAGCACACAGGGGAGTGCACAAGGAGAATGTTTCCCCAAAACCATTGGCTGGAGGGGTTGATTTTCATGAGTTCTTGCAATAGCAGGACCCAGAAATTTAAAGGTCAGCAGGCTTGGCTACACTAGAGCCCCGATGGTACTGGCCTACTCCCAGAGAGAAGGCAGGCAACCAAATCAGGGGCAGACAGTGTGGAAACAGGTGTCTGAGGAAGGAACACCTGGGACCCAGAGGAGAGAGATTATTTGCTACTCTAGGAGCACTTCCCTGAGAAGCAGCACTCATGGACACACCTCCCTGGGGACAAAGGAGCTGGCCAATGCCATTTTTGTCCCCCCCTCCCTCAGTATAAATACAGAGCCTGCTGGAAGCAGTACGGTGCCTCTCCTGGCTGTCTAACCTGCTCACACCAAGTGCCACAGCCCTAGAGCCCCTCTCAGTTAGGCTAGTCTCAATCCCAGTGCATGGGCCCTTTCCCCAGAAGACCAAAACAAACTCCAACCCACTCCCCACCACAGAGTTCTGCAGGGCAGAACTCTGCAGAGTTTCAGTGGTAGTATCAGGTTTCATTTCACAATTAGAGCAGAGCACACCTAGTTAAAACTCTCCACATTCTGGCCAAGGACCAAAGCCTACCTGCAGCAGGCAAGGAAAGCCTCTACAGGTGAATGGTCTGAAGAACAGAGCAGCCCAAACCCAACAGCAGAGCACATGCAGCAAACACGAGACACTCCCTGAAGCTCTGGGCCATCTTCTTCATGAAGCCATTACTCTCAGTAGCAGGAAACATGATTGGCTTTTCTAACACAGAAGAATGCAGAGACTTAAGCAAAATGCCAAGACAGAGGAATTCATCCCAAATGAAAGAACAAGATAAGGCCACAGCCAGAGATGTAAGCAAAACCAATACAAGTAACATGCCTGATGAATAATTTAAAGCAAGAATCATAAGGATACTCACTGAGATTGGCAAAAGAATGGAAGACTTCAGGAAGATCCTTACTACAGAAATAAAAGAGTTAAAAAAGAATCAGTCAAAATTGAAAAATGCAATAAAGGAGATTGGAAACAGGCTTGGTACAATGAATAGAAGGCTGGATGAAGCAGAGTAACAAATCAGTGACCTAGAGGACAAAGTAATGGAAAATAATGAAGTTGAACCAACAAGAGAAATAATTATGGAAAAGGAGCATAGACTTGGGGAACTCAGTGACTCTGTCAAACATAATAACATTCATATTATAGAAGTCCCAGAAGAAGAAGAGAAAAAAAGGGCGGGGGGAGCAGAAAGTTTATTTCAAGAAATAATAGCAGCAGGAAACTTCTCTAATCTGGGGAAGAAAACAGACACTGAGATCCAGAAGGCACAGAGAATTCCCATCAAAATCAACAAAAGCATTTCAACAAGACATACTATAAGTAAATTTAAAAAAATATAGTGATCAAGAAAATACCTTAAAAGCAACAAGAAAAGAGAAGTGCTTGGCTTACAAGTGAAGATCAGAAGGCTAGCTGGAGATTTCTCAACAGAAACTTGTCAAGCCAGAAGAATGTAGCATGATATATTCAAAATGCTGAATGATAAAAATCTGCAGCCAAGAATAGTCTAGCCTGAACAAAGCTATCATTCTGGATGGAAGGAGAGATAAAGAGTTTCCCCAGACAAACAAAAACTGAAAGAGCTTGTGACCACTACACCTGCACTGCAAGAAACACTAAAGGGCTATCTTTGAGTGTAAAGGAAAGACCAAAAGTGACAAAGACAAGAAAGGATCAGAGAAAATATCCAGAAACAATAACAAAACAAGTAATAAAATGACACTAACTACAAACCCACCAATAATTACACTGAATATAAATGGACTAAATGCTCCAGTTGAAGGAGAGAGGGTGTCAAGATTGATAAAAACACAAGACCCATCTATGTGCTGCCTATAAGAGACTCATTTTAGACCTAAAGACACCTGCAGATTGAAAGTAAGGGGGTGGAGAAATAATTATTATGCAAATGGATGTCAAGAGAAAGCCAGAATAGTAATACTAATATTGGACAAATTAGACTTTAAACCAAAGACTGTAACAAGAGACGAAAAGGGGCACCATATCATAATAAAGGGATCAATCCAAGAAGATCTAATAATTGTAAATATTTATGCATCCAACATGGAAGCACCCAAACATATAAAACAATAACAAACATAAAGCAACTCATTTATAACAATACAATAATAGAAGGGGCTTCAAATCTCACCTATCAGTGGAAAGGTCATTTAAACAGAAAGCTAGTAAGGAAACAATGGCTTTGAATGACAAACTGGACCAGATAGACTGAATAGATATATTCAGAACATTTTATCTTAAAGAAGCAGAATATACAGACAGCCCAGGTGGCTCAGCAGTTTAGCACCGCCTTCAGCCCAGGGTGTGATCCTGGAGACCTGGGATCGAGTCCTACATTGGGCTCCCTGCATGGAGCCTGCTTCTCCCTCCGCCTGTGTCTTTGCTTCTCTCTCTCTCTCTGTCTCTCATGAATAAATAAAATCTTAAAAAAAAAAAAAAAAAAAAGAAGCAGAATATACTTTCTTTTCAAGTACACCTGGGACATTCTCCAGGACAGATCAGATGATGATTCACAAATCAGGCCTCAAACAAATACAAAAACGACACTAACTCATGGTAATCATACCATGCACATTTTCTGACTACAACACTATGAAACTTGAAGTAAACCACAAGGAAAATTTTGGAAAGACCACAAATATATGGAAGTTAAACAACATACTACTAAACAATGAATGGGTAAACCAGAAAAACAAAGAAATTAAACAACAACAAGTAAAATACACGGAGACAGATGAAAATGAAAACACAATGGTCCAAAATCTTTGAGATGATCCAAAGCAGACCTAAAAGGGAACTATATAGCAATATAGGCTTACCACAAAAAGTAAGAAAAATCTCAAATACACAACCAAACCCTACACAAGCCACCCAAGCATTCCAGGAATAGAAAACTTGAACAGACTTATAACCAGAAAAAAAGTGGAATCAGTAATAAAAAATCTCCCAACAAATGAAAGTCCAGGGCCAGATTGGCTTCACAGGTGAATTTACCAAACATTTAATTCTCATTCTTCTTAAAGTATTCCAAAAAATAGAAAAGGAAGGAAAACTTCCAAATTCATTCTATGAGGCCCGTATTACCTGATATCAAGACCAGATAAAGACTCCACTAAAAATGAAAACTACAGGCCAGTATCCTTGATGAACATGGATGTAAAAATCCTCAATAAAATATGAGCAAATGGAATTCAACAATACACTAAAAGAATTATTCTCAGTAATCCCTGGGTGGCTCAGAGGTTTAGCGCCTGCCTTTGGCTCAGGGTGTGATGCTGGAGTCTTAGGATCGAGTCCCACATCAGGCTCCCTGCGTGGAGCCTGCTTCTCCCTCTGCCTGTGTCTCTGCCTCTCTCTCTCCTTGTGTCTCTCATGAATAAATAAATAAAATCTTAAAAAAAAAGAATTATTCTCTATGATCAAGTGGGACTTATTCCTGAGCTGCAAGGGTGGTTCAATATTCACAAATCAATTGGTGTGATACATGAAGTCATTAAGAGAAAGGATAAGAACTATATGCTTTCAATAGATGCAGAAAATGCATTTGACAAAGTACCACATTCATTCATTCATGATAAAGACCCTACAAAGGGTTAGAGGGAACATACCTCAACATAATTAAGGCCATAGATGAAAACCTCATAGCTGATAATCATCCTCGAAAAGGGAAAACTTGACAGCTTATCCTCTATGGTCAGGAACAAGACAGGGATGTACACTCTCACCATTACTATTTAACATAGTACTAGAAGTCCTAGCCTCAGCCATCAGACAACACACACACACACACACACACACAAAATAAAAGGCATCCAAATTGGCAAGGAAGAAGTCAGACTTTAATTATTTGCAGATGACATGATGCTCTACATAGAAAACCCAAATGACTTCGCCAAAAATTGGTTAGAAGTGATACAAAAAAATCAGTAGAGTTGCAAGATACAAAATCAATGTACAGGAATCTGTTATATCTCTCTATAGCAATAATGAAGCAGAAGAAAGAGAAATTATGGAATCAATCCCATTTATAGTTGCACCAAAAACAATAAGATATCTAGGATTATACCAAACCAAAAAGCTGAAAAACCTAGATGCTGAAAACTATACAACACTGCTGAAAGAAATTGAAGAGGACACAAAGAAATTGAAAGACATTCCATGGTCATGGATTGGAAGAATAAATATCGTTAAAATGTCTAGAGTACTCAAAGCAATCTACGCATTTAATGAAATCCCTATCAAAAATGCCACCAGCATTTTTCACAGAGCTAGATAAAACAATCCTAAAATTTGTCTGGAACCACAAAAGACCCCACATAGCCAAAGCAACCTTGAAAAAGGAAAGCAATGCTGGAAGCATGACAATTTCAGACTTCAAGTTATATTACAAAGCTGTAGTGAGCAAGACAGTATCCTACTGGAACCAAGACAGGCTAATAGATCAATGGAACAGAAAACCCATAAATGAACCCACAATTATTTGGTCTTTGACAAAGCAGGAAAGAGTGTTCAAAAAAAAAAAAAAAAAAAAAACAGTCTCTTCAACAGATAATTTGGGAAAACTAGAGAACAACATGATAAAGAATTAAAGAATGAACCTGGGGCACCTAGGTGGCTCAGCTGGTTAATTGTCTGTCTTTGACTCAGGTCATGATCCTAGGGTCCTGGGATGGAGTCCCATGTCAGGCTCTCTGCTCAGCAGGGAGTCTGCTTCTCCCTTCGCCCCACCCCACTCATGCTCTCTCTCTGTCTCTCTGTCTCTCTGTCTCTCTCTCTCATACACACACACACTCTTTCTCTCTCTCAAATAAATGAAATCTTAAAAAAAAAACTTTTTTTTTCTTACACCACTTTCTTTCTTACTTTCTTACACCATCCACAAAAATAAATTCAAAATGGATGAAAGGCCTGAATGTGAAAAGGGAAACTATTAAAGTCCTACAGGATTAAAATCTGAGAATATTATGCTAAGTAAAATAGGCCATTCTGAGAAAAGCAAATACCATAAGATTTCACTTATGTGTGGAATTTAAGAAACAAAGGGGGCAAACCAAGAAACAGATGCAACTGTAGAGAACACACTGATAGTGACCAGAGAAGAGGAGAGTTGGGGGATGGATGAAATATGTGATGGGGATTAAGGAGGGCACTTGGTGATGTGTGGAAGGGTTGAATCACTGTATCCTACACCTGAAACTAATATTACACTGTATGTTCTACTAACATTAAATTTAACTAATTTTATTTTTTTTAATTCAACTAAATTTAAATAAAACCTTAAATACAAAGAAAAGAGAGAAAGAAAGGAGACTACACTGTGTCCAAAAAAAAAATAAAAAGAAATGTATTTTCTCACAATTTTTGAAGCTAGTGATCTGAGATCTAGGTGTGGCAAGGTTGATTTCTTCTGAGATAATTCTCCTTGGTTTGTAGGCAGATGGCCATTTTCTCCCTACGTCATCACAGGGTCTTTTCTCCGTGTGTGCCTGTGTTCTAACCTTTCCTTGTAAGGACATCCGTCATGTTGGCTTAGAGCACCCCCAGATAACCTTGTTGTAACCCTGTTACCTCTTCAAAGGTTCTACTGCCCAATAAGGTCACATGTTGAGCCATTATTGGGAGGCAGGACTTCAACAGCCGAATTTTGAGGAAACATAATTTAGCCCACAAGATAATATAATTTGAAGATGATCTTCTTTCCTAAGTTGAAAATAATTTTATTATTTTCAAACAATGAGCAACAACAAAAGACACAGGTAAGTTAAACATAACCCAGAAGGAGTTGAAGCTAATTGTTGTTCGGGGTAACTAGGGAAGACGGGATGGGCTTTCATTGGGGGTGATTATTTATTATTCTTGGCTGCTTTGGATTGAACTGGATTTTCCCTCTAGATCCTCCACGAAATATAGAAACATCAGAAAATAAAACTTCCCAACCTGCATCCTAGTGTTGAATCACGCTGATGTACGGCATGTAGGACAGTGTCTTACCGACTACTGTGGGAGTTTGCAGAGTACAGCGATGTTTTGCAACTACTCCTGTTAAGGAGCAGACTTTTGTTTGTTTCCCCATTTCTTATGTCTGACTGGTCTGTGACTTGCTCTGAGTGTTAACAACATCACTCTCATTTTATTTTTAAGCTTTGCAACTCTTGCTCTTGGGGTTTTTGGGAGCCCAGAAGCCATCCAAATAAGCCTGGAAGAGCCTGCCCATTGATGTTAGGAGACACCACGTGTAGCAGAGAAGAGCATTTCATGAAGTGCATCCTAGGCCAGCCAGTTCCTACCTAACCTGCTGGTCGACCTCAGACCTGATTAAGTCCATCTAAGAAACCAGACAGGTGAAAACCCAGTGAAGGTCCGCCCAACTTGCTAATCCACAGAATTGTCTCCTAAATAAAGATGATTATTTTTAAGCCCCTAAATATTGTTTTGGATCAAAAGCTGACACAAGTATATTACCAATTAATTAAAAATCAAAAATATACTTATGAGCATATTGAACACTTTTATTCATAAGCATTGCTCTCCTCTAAGGAACTACTGTTGATTTAAATCTTTTTTGATCAAGGTATCAAGATATAGATTAACAGGTAAATTGAGTTTTAATTAAAGATTAGGAAAAAAATAATTGGACATATAAATGGAAACTATTTTTAAGGTCCCCTGGGTGGTGCAGTCAGTTGAGCATCCTACTCTTGGTTTCAGCTCAGGTCATGATCTCAGGGTAATGAGATAGAGACCTATGTCAGGCTCCAAACTCAGTGAGGAGTCTGCTAAAGTTTCTCTCCCTCTCCCTCTACCCCTCCCCACGCTCTCTTTCTCTAAAATGAATAAATACATCCTTAAAAAAAATAGAAATTCTTTTTAGAATTACTCTGAGGGGCCCCTGGGTGGCTCAGTTGGTTAAGTGTCTGACTTTAGCTCAAGTCATGATCCCAGGGTCTTGGGTTCTAACCCCACATAGGACTCCGTGCTTAGGGGTGGGAAGGAGGCTCTGCTTGTCCCTATGCCCTTCCCCCTGCTTGTGCACTTTCTCTCTCTCAAATAAATAAATAAAATATTTTTTAAAAATTACATTGAACTTATGATGTTGTCTTTTTAAATGCCCTTGATCCATAGCAAAGGGCACTGTCTATAAATTGATACTTCAACAGCTCAAAGCTGGAGTCAACTTACAACTTCTATCCAAGGTCCAGGTGTGTCCCATTTTGAGGTCTGTCCTTAAGCTGTTGTTTTTGTGTTTTGTGTTTTCCGTTATTATATTGTTTTCAGGACAATATTTACTGTTCACCAAAACGTTTTTAAGTATTTTAAACCAATCAGAGTCATGTATAACATTCAGAAAGTTTTTAAGTGAAAAAATGTAATCACAGCAGTGCTCATCCTGCAGAATTTGAATGAAATCAAAATTAGATCAAAGATTAAACAGTAAAATGTAAATGTTAAGTGTTTTGAGTCATTATAATATATCTCTTTAAATGGGAGTATTCTTATCTTGTATCAATAGTAACGACTCTTCTGCCTGCATAAATGGCAATAATTATTTTTTTTTTCAATGAGTAATGTACTTTTCATAAGGGAGATATAAGTGGCACAGTAGAGGTCAAACCAAATGACGTCTACACTATGTTTTGCTTTCATTGTGACTTATGAGTTGAGAGATTCATTCAAATGAAAAGAAATAAGGAATTAATGTAACTCTCAGATGGTTAAAACATCCAATGTGACGATATTCAAACAGCTCTTGTGTTTCCAGAGCTGGAGACAAACACTGTCAGATTCTTATCCCAAATTCTGGGTGTCCACAGAACAGCATTTTTGGTTTTGGTTTCTTTTAAGTTTTAGTGTTTGGTGCTCTTTCTTTCTTTCTTTCTTTCTTTCTTTCTTTCTTTCTTTCTTTCTCTTTCTTTCTTTCTTTCTTTCTTTCTTTCTTTCTTTCTTTCTTTTTTCTTTCTTTCTTTCTTCTTTCTTTCTTTCTTCTTTCTTTTTTCTTCTTTTTAACTAACAAAACAGAAACAAAATCCCTAAACTCTTCAAATGACCCAACATAGCTTCTTTAGGATGTGCTGTTCTTTATTTTGAGCTGCTGTTAAGAAGATTTTTTTTTTCTTTCTTTCTCTCTAAATGTTGAATCTTGGCAGAAGGATAATGGCAATACTCCTGATAACCATGGTGGGGTAATAATCTGTGTGTTCAGATGCTCTTAACCACAAGTGACACTTTCTCATGTCTTCACAAACTGAGTGTGGCAGCAGCTCCGCCATCCCACATCAAATCATCACCTGTGCCGTCATGTGTATTATAGAACCCACCAGTGTGACCCCAAGCCAGTGGGTTTCTTCTTTCTCCCATTCAAGTGGAGTGCTGGTTAAAGACGAAATGGAACTATTCATGTAAACTAAATAATATATTAGACACAATTTTTATTTAAAATTTCATTTTCTCTGTCTAGAAGGACAAATGGCTATTCATTTCTGTAGAGCATATGGCACATGGTGAGGGGGTAGAGATGAGAACAGGGAGATGGCAACTGTGCTTGCATTTTCCTCAACATATCACTTACTTGTGTGTTAAGGATTCATTAGATGTGTGAGATAACCTTATTATGTAAAGATTATGAGGAAAAAAAATATATGTAGAAGCCAGCCCCATGATGAATGAATGGATAAAGAAGTGATGTATATGTAATGGAATATTACTGAGATATAAAAAAAATGAAATATTGTCACTTGCAATAACATGGATGGAGCAAAAGGGTAGTATGCTAAGCAAAACAAGTCAGAGGAAGACAAATATATTATTTCACTTATACGAGGAATTGAAGAAGCAAAATAAGTGAGCAAAGGAAAGAAAAAGAGAGAGAAAGAGAGAAACCAAGAAACGGACTTTTAACTATAGAGAACACTCTGATGGTGACCAGAGGGGTGGAAAGGGAGAGAGGGGAGAAATAGGTGATGGGGATTATGAGTGTTATAATCTGTGATCACTTGCGATGAGCACGGGGTGTTGTATGGAAGTGTTGAATCACTACATTGCACACTTGAAACTAATATCCCTCTGTGTGTTAACTAACTAGAATTTAAATAAAAACTTCAAGACAATGTAGATGCAATATGTAGGGGGAAAATGGTAAAAGAGAAACACCATGTTTCAGGGGCAAAAAAACATGTGCGGAGTGGAAGACAGTCCACTTCCTCCCATGAGCTTGGTAAGGCTGAAGGATGGTGGTGACCCCGGACGTTCTTCCCTGAGAAACACTGAAAGCAAGAACCAGACGGAGCAGCAACCAGAGTACAGAAGCTTCTAGGTGTTGGGAGAGACGCTGACGGGGACTTTAACTAACTGCTGCATAGGCTAAAATAGAAATTAAGGAGGAAACTCATATACAAAAGTTATTAGCAAAGGAAAGGGAGAGGGTTTTCATGGTGCCTTTTTAGATCTATAAAAATGAATGAATTCAAGAAGGTGGTGTGTCTCTTATGAGTCTGAAATAATCAGATAGTGTTACCACAGTTGAATTTCTTGAATATGTGGATGAAAAATTCTGAAATAGGTTAATGCTTTTCCTGCAGTAGTGGTTATCCACATTCCTTTTTAATGCATGTTCCATCTAGTCTCACAGGTTTGATTTTCCCCACATGCAGGTGTAACTGGCCCAGAAGACACAACTAAAGCAATAAGTTTCCCTTATCAGACAGGTTGGGTTAGGACAATGGCCAGGAGCACGAGCTTTAAGTTTCGCTCTCTAGATTCTGGATCTAAGTGAGATAGAATGACCATCCAAAAGTGGCAAAAAATGGAAAGAATCAGAGGTTGAGCGAATATGGGAAGGGAGTGCATAAAATCAGACCCTAAATACATCACTCCAATCATCAAGTCCCAAGGAGGGAGAAGGGCTAAGTACCAAAGGCAAGGTCAAACAATTAGATTATAGGGTGATACTTAAAAAATAAAATGAGGGACCCCTGGGTGGCTCAGTGGTTGAGCAACTGCCTCTGGCTCAGGTCATGATCCTGGGGTCCTTGGTTCCAGTCCCCATCAGGCTCCCCATAGGGAGCCTGCTTCTCCCTCTGCCTGTGTTTCTGCTTCTCTCTGTGTGTCTCTCATGAATAAATAAATAAAGTCTTCAAAAAATAAAAAATAAAATGAGGATGGTATCAAACCCAACTGCTTCAAATATGGCTAAAGGCTTTCAAGCTCATTTTTTTCCGTTGCCTTATGATCTATTTTAAGTGATTAAGCTGCATTAAATGGAACAAGTTTTGTTATGTTTTCTTCCCGGGTATTTGTTTTTTGTTGGAATCACTATAATGCAGTGCCATCCATGATGGAAAAAAAAAAAAAAAAAAAAAAAAGACTTGTATTTTCTGAGGTGCTGCCTAGAGTCAAACCCACAAAACGGTAGCCACCTCCACCCCAACTACGTTTGAAATAAGTGCTTGCTACCCTGCTCTCTATCTCTAGCTGGCTCATGACTTAGGATGGAGGACTGCCCTTCCCCCAGGTCGCCCCACACTCCTCTTCATCCAACCCCATTTATGGAATTAGTAAGAAATAACTCTTGTGACTTTACTTTCTTTCCGTGGATATATTGAAACTGTTCCTTCAATCAAAAGGAACCCAGGGCTTTTCACTTTCCTAAAGTGGAAGTTTGGATGCAGCGAAGCCACCTGCCAACCCCCTGTGGGTGGCTTGTGCCTCCTAAATCAGCTGGCCATCATACATGTTCTTTTTTTTTTTTTTTATTTGAGAGACACAGAGAGAGAGAGAGCATGCATGAGCATGAGGGAGGGGCAGATGGAGGCAGAGAAGCAGACTCTCCTCCCCACTGAGCAGGGAGTCCCATGCCAGGCTCAATCCCAGGACCCCGGGATCACAACCTGGGCCAAAGGTAGACGTTGACTGACTGAGATACCCACTTGCTCCTTTTCTTTTATTTCTTTAAGATTTTTCACTATAATCTGAATATTCCCAATACAGTACATCAGCTCTGGCAAGCCAACACACCAGGGTGCTAGAGGTATATCCTATATAGACCTACCTGAGGAGCCTTTAACAAAGACAAATACCTGGACCCTATTTCCAGAGATTTTACTTCAGCAGACATAAAATCTGCCTTTTACTTAATAAACTCTTTTTTACATGTGTAAATTTTCACAAATTCTTGGTGCCATTTTCCCATCAGCTATACCTAGAAAAAATGGTGTCATGAGTAAAGGTATAAACTTTGAGATCCGATTATCTTTGAACTTTAACTTCATCACCTATTACATGTATGACTGGACCTTTCTAAATCTGATTTTCATTAACTATGAAATAGGTTTAATAATAACTGCTTCATTATTTTAATGATGAATTTAGATGACATACATGTATATGGCATGGAATATGGCTATGTCTATCTATGCTATTTTATAGATAACTATGAACATAGGTGAATCAGCCTTGCTTAACAAAAAATAAATAGAAAAAGAAGACAAATGCAGGATGTAAATGCTTAACCACCCTAAACCTATATCCTGAGTTTGTGTGATTCCTTCTCAGTATTCCTTCTAGGTGTCATTTATCATATCCCACCACCTGTAGGATTTCTTATAAACTAGATTTTAAATCTAAAGTCTTAATTAGACTATGTTCAACATGTTTGAGAACACTAGGAATTTAACAATATAGGGAAAAACATTTTAATCATTGATCCTATGTGTTCATTAGCAGTAGGCATTATGAAGTACCTATTTATGATTTTATTATAAATCCCACCATCGACAATCACCTTGCGTCCACCTTCCAGCAAAACCTGATTAATCTCTAATGCAAAACAATAATAGAATTTAATAACTCCAAGAAAAGATTACAAATTCCATAGCATCATAGAATATTCATCTAACACTTTTTCTTTCCTGTGTTTCCTTGTATTTGAAGTGAAAGGAAAATGAATATGGTCTTAAGATTCATGGTAGGGGGTTCGGTTGATGTAAATATGAAGTCTCAGAAAAATTAGTGTAAGCAATTAAGTGGGTGTGGCATCTCCTTGTTATCCATATACAAAGTAAATTGTTACTTTTGTGTATGTATATCAGCTTGTTTCAGCCAAACCATGGGGATGTGAACAATAATTTCTTAAGTTGACATCCATTTTTATAATTTTACATTTGCTGAGTCTGTAAATATGGAATCAATTTCCTTAAATATTTGGTCAATTTAGTGAGAAAAGTGATATTAAAAAGAAATAATTTAAGAATAGTTTGAAATCCTGTGAAAGAGTGATTTTCAAAGTAGTATAAAGGCCCATAGGTGAACTTCAAATGCTCTCCTGATAAACCTTCAACTGGATAAATAAACATATTTTTCCATTTTTACTGGAAAATTATGCATAATTCTACAGTCATTCATTCTTCATATTACAAAGATCTACCTACTTGTGAAATAAATAGTTAATGGTTGCTAAAATATAATATTCTTAAGGTAACATAGCCAGTTAAGTGCTTATAATTGTTTGTGTGTTTTAAAAAATATAAAGTCCTCTATATAACTTATGTTATCTTGCAACTAATATAAGTTTAATAAAATTAGTAGGTTATTGTTGTTTATATTGCATTTTTTACATATAAGTATATATTTGAGTTCAAGTTTTCTAATGGTATATATGTTAAACAATTCATGTATATTCCTCCCTGAGTTATTTTTCTACTGACACAAGGGTATACATAGGAAAGATAAGTCTTTTGACTTTGAGAATTGACAGACTGGAATCAGGGTATCTTGGGTTTTTTTTTCTAGACCTGCCTGTACCTCTCTACAGTAGTGTGAGCCATTGGGCAAATAGCTTTAATGTTCCCCCACTAGGAGTCAAATTTTTTTCACCTGTAATTTGAGGGAATTGAACTGAATGAACTTTGTTTATTGCAGATGTATATTTCTGTGACACTACAGATTCATACAAGATGTGTCAGGTGAAAAAAAAAAATATTGAGATAGCTAATTAGATCAGCCTAATGAGAAATGAAGTAACATCAGTAATGTGTTGTTTTCACAGTTGTGACATTGCTGCCATAAGCTGTTTCTCCCTTTTAATAAAACTACTTGATTTCGAGTTCCTGGAAAGACAGCAATACTGTGTCTGATTGAAAAAGATATCCCAAGTATAAATCCTGAAAGCTAGTGAACAAATATGGAGAGGAAACATGTAAGTACAAATGGAAATATCAAACAAAAACAAAACAAAAAAAAAAAACTTACTGGCAAGCAAATGTGGCATTTTTCAATTCTCATCAAAATATTATGAACATTGGGATCCCTGGGTGGCGCAGCGGTTTGGCGCCTGCCTTTGGCCCAGGGCGCGATCCTGGAGACACGGGATCGAATCCCACGTCGGGCTGCCGGTGCATGGAGCCTGCTTCTCCCTCTGCCTATGTCTCTGCCTCTCTCTCTCTCTCTCTGTGACTATCATAAATAAATAAAAAAAAAAATTAAAAAAAAAAAAAAAAAAAAAAAAAAAAAAAAAATATTATGAACATTAGTAGACATTTTGGCAACAGTTTAATGCCATGCATCTCAAAATGGGGCAACGTCCCCAGAAGGAACATTAAGTTACAATATGGAGTATCATCTGGGAACATCAGATTTCCAATGATTCTGTGATGAAATTTTGGATTTCTGTACTTCTAAAATTAAATAGGAATTGAAATTGGTCAAGCTTTCTTTTCCTTTTCCTTTTTTTTTTTTTTTGGAAGATGGGGGTATGGTAGGGCAGATGTCTGTATATGTCATGAGTAATGGCAAATTTTGGTACTTTTATGCCTTTGGGGAATCTATTGGTGGAGCTAATGTCTCATAGAAAAGATAATGTTCCTTAACACATTTCAGAGGCTCATCTAGCTTGTCACTTTACTAACCTGTGAATTATTAATTTTTTATTATATAAAATCTACTGCTCCTCAGAAACCAATTTATTTTCCTGCTGAACAAATGCTAGATTGAATACTGGCTTATAGAGATGGGACTAACTATAATTCCATCTCTCAATGTAGCAAATTCCTTGATAAAATAAAAATAATATAAGTCCTAGGAGTTAATTTATTTCTTATTTTTGTAATATTCTTCATTTAACCATTTGTATGGCAATATGTCTTAAATTCTAATTTCAGTTAGAAACATTGAAAGGCAAAGAGAAGAGAAGACAGAAAGATGGTAGTGTAAGTTGGAAGCCAGTGTAAAAGATGAAAAAAAGAGATGTGCCTGTATGGCTCAATTTGGTTAAGGGTCTGACTCTTGGTTTTGGCTCAGGTCATGATCTCAGGGTCCTGAGATTGAGCCCTGGTTGGGAGTCTGTCCTCAGTGAGACGTCTGCTTGAGATTCTATCTCCCTTTGCCCCTTCCCCTGCTCTTTCTCTCTAGAATAAATAGCAAATAATAAATCTTAAAAAAAAAAAAAAGAAAGAAAGAAAGAAAACAAAACAAGAAAATGTTGGACCTGAAACCATTTAGAATTTTGATAGGAATGGCATTGTCCCTTAGGCTCCGCACAGTGAATTGACAATGAAATGTTGGTGTCCACCAGAGATAAGTCCATACTAAGTCTAACTATCATTCCAAAAGCTTTGGATATATCTGTTGACTCATTTTTGTTGTTGTTGTTGTTAACTCATTTTAAAGATGGATTTTATATTTGAGAAGATTTAAGTAAGTCTAAATCTTGCAAATTTTTGTGATCTCTCCTACAGCGACATTTAAGAATCACACATACACATTTTGAATAAAAATTATTAGAATTGTTTTGCAGCTGAAATGAGAATTTTTGGCTAGGGACAAGGCAAAGATATTAAAACTAACATATAAACATGGATCTTTTTTAATATCACTTTCTGAATTATCAATAAGATGAAACTTAAGTCATAGGAGAAAATTTGGTGACTCTTGAGGATTTGTGAATAGGCACAAACATTTTTTGACTCAAGAGGAAGCATATGTGGTTTTGATAAGTTGTACTCATCACAGAACACTATAACTGGCATATTTTTATGTGCATGAAAGTCATTTTGTACAATTGGTGGAAAGATTGGATTTAATTTATTGATCTTATATTTGAATGAAATAGAGTCATTCATTTTTATTGGTCAAAATGAAGAGACCTATGAAGATATGTTCATTTTCTAGTATTTCATAATAAAATAATTGGTAAAGAATTTTTCAAGTATATATTATCAATATTGTGCATTATACCATCTAGAAAAAACACATGTACACCTACACCATAATATACAAAAGTAGAGAAGTAGCAGGTTGAATAAATGGAACTACACAGTTTGAAGACAGTCATTCTATCATTCATAAGTACTTTGTCTCAAAAATCTTTCTTTTTCTATTTTCTCAATGTGCTCAATGGAATGGAAACAATGATAAAGTTATAAAAAGAAATCAGAAGTTTGTTATAGAGAATAAACAGATGGTTACCAGAGGGGATGTGAGTGGCCAGATGGGTAAATTGGTGAAGGGGATTAACAATATACTTACCTTGATGAGCACTGAGTAATACGGGGAACAGTTGAATTACTGTATTATACACCTGAGATTAGTAAAACACTGTATGTTAACTATACTGGAACTTAAAAAAAAAAAAAAAATAATGAAAAAAATCCAGAGTTTGTGTATTTTTATTTTAGGCTACTTTGTAGTAAATAGGAAGCTTACTCTGTTAACCAAATATACCTTTAGTGAGGGAGACAGACTGAGTTTTTGAGATCAAGTTTCAACTGTTAATTTTCTTAAGAAAAAAAATTCACTGTAGTATGTAAATATCTGGATTAAATAAACACATACTCATATTAATAATGATACAGAGTGGCTTACAGAGTCACTGTAAGATATTTTCCCCCAAGTCTGGATAATCTTGAGCCAAATCAACATGGCAAATCTGCAAATTTTAGGAACTCTATGGAAAAGAGTTATACATTTTTGAGAGCTGGATAAAAGGAAAAATATTTTGTTAAGAGCTTGCTATGTGTCAGGCTCTGCAATAGACATTAGAAATAAATAAGATACAATTGATATCAATTTAATGTGAGAAATAAGCAGGTTTCTTCTATTTAATATAAGAAAATACTTTTAAATTAATATATTCATATAACAAAATTTTTAAATATTTAGATTTTTAATATAGTACAATCATTATTATAAACTAGTTATAAACCCAAGCAAAGCAGAGCTGCTGGCTACAAGCTCTGTCTGCAGAAATGACTCAATAAAATCTTCAAAGAAGGAAAAAAAAAAAAAGCTTCAAAGAAGCAATTATAAGGAGTTGATTTTGAAGGCTCTGTTGAACTACACCAGGAAGATGCAGAGGAGCATGTTTTATATAACTGAATCAACAAAGCCATGAAACAGCCAAGTAATTTTAGGCAGTGCAAGTCACTACTACCATTATTATTATTAATTATTATAGATTAGTGTGCTTGGAAATAGAAGCTAAGTAGACTTTTAGGAATTGAGTCTGAAAAACCAGAAAGATAGTCTAAGTATCTTTGACACACCAAACCAGCTGAAACCCTAAATATGATGGGAAACCACTGACTGGTTGTAAGAAAGGAATAACATAATTAGATTTGCATGTTAGAGAGATGATTTTGTCAGTATTTAGAAGAGCCAACTCCGGTAGGAGCTTGTTCCAATCATCCAGTTAAGTCCTTCTGTGCACTACTTCATTAGCCTTAAAAACTACAATGGGCTAATTTACCACCATCACTATGTCAATAGACTGGTACCATAAAAAATAACAATAATAATAATAATCTTAAGGACTCTTTTACATGGTTGAACTTTACTACAATGGCTCATGGAAAAAGATGCATTGCTTGACTTGCATTTTTCAAGTCTCCAGTTACCTGTACAAGATATAAATCATATGGCATCAGCTTAGATGAGTTAATAACAAAAAGTGCTTTACAATATTAAGAATAGGTGTACGTGGGTGGCTCAGTGGTTGAGCATCTGCCTTTGGCTCAGGGCGTGACCCCGGGGTCCTGGGATTGAGTCATACATACATAAATACTTCTCCCTCTGCTTGTGTCTCTACCTCTTTCTATGTCTCTTATGAATAAATAAATAAAATCTTAAAAAAATATTATTAAGAACAAATATTGGGAGTCTGGTATGATAAACGCAGTGTGTATCAGTCTTTATTTTTCTGTTTTACAGTCTTGTTTGAGAAGTTAAAGGGATCAATATATTACACAACCCCACCCTAGGCAATCTTTTGCATCCCATCTGCCAATCCAAATGTTAACTTGCAGAAACAACAGTAGAATGGCCCTCTGAGTAGCCAAACTATAGAAGTGGTTTTTCATCAAAACACAAACTATTACTATATGATGCAGTTGACATCTGGCATTCAGTCTAGAAAAGCAAGGCTCTGAAAAGGGAGAAGAAAGAATAAAAAAGAGGGAGAATTGAGTAAACACAATAAAAGATATTCAGAATTTCAGAATATTAGCTATCAGTGTTTCTAAAAATAAAACCATTGTAAACTAAGTGAGTTGTTAGCCCAAGAGAGAGCTGTTGAAGGCTGCACAGAGGCATGGTCTATACAAACAATCCATTTTCAGGTCCTTTGAACCCTGAACTGAGCATAAAGCTGTAACAAATGCTGTATTTTATTTTTTTTTAAATAAGATAGAGAGTGTGTGAGTTCGGAGAGGGTGGGCAGGGGGAGAGGGAGAGAGAATCTTAAGCAGGCTCTGCACTCAGTGGAGCTGTGTATACTGTGTTGAGCCCAACACAGGGCTCCATTTCATGACCCTGAGATTACGACCTGAGCTGATATCAGGAGTTGGTTGCTTAACTGACTGAGCCACCCAGGCCCCCCAACAAATGCTCAAATAATTTTAAGTGGTGGGTAGTGTTATGGTTATAGAGGGCAAGCTACCCTGGCCCTACTCATGGTCACAGCTGCTCCCTGTCCCTTCCACTGAAAGCAAATAACTTACATATTCCCAGAAGATGGGTGTCTGACTCGACTCCACCTAAGAATTCTGGAACAACATGGGGGCAGGGAGCAGATGGCTCATCTCAAAGCAGGTGTGAGCCAAGAACCAAACTGAAAAATTACTTAAATTACTGATTTTCAGTATCTTGGAAATGATTAAATATAATGGGAAAAAAAATCAATGAAAAGACTTGCACTGTAGTTCTAAATCTGATCTGCTACCCTCTAAATTAATATCTCTGAGAGAGAGATACTTGTACATCATATTTTTTGTGCAAAAAAAATATACCTGTAAAACTTAATTAACTTAGTTGATTTTAGCTCAAGAATTTCTCTCTGCATGTATATTTTAGAAACTAAAAATATGCAAGGATATAATAATTATAATTAAATGATATAATTTTATTATCTTTAATGTAATGTTGAATCTCAGTTTTAAAAATTAATAAATATATTTGCTAATTATCTTAGGTAAATTCTGATATAAAATAAAGGATCTACAATAAAGCCCCAAAAGCCCTCTAAAAAGCATAATTGAAAATCTATCAATGCCTCACTGAACTTTGAATTTTCTTCATATTAGTTTCACAATCCATGAAATATTAGGAGCATTAATTAATTCATTCATTTATATGCTTCTTCATTCACTCAGTCACTTGCCAAATTCTTGAGCTCACTATGTGCTGTGACCGATACAAAACTGAATAATATGTTTTCTTTGATGAAAAGCACATTGGCAATTCTGACAAAAGAAAGCTGATAGCAAAAAAGCAGAAACAAAAAAATTAAAATTAGGAACAGGACATAAAGAATGTAGCAAACCGAGAGTATTTAATGCAAGGACAAAAAAGGTATTCACATGTCAATACATTGACAGGGTAAACTTTCATATAAAAGTTGTTCAAGGGATCCCTGGGTGGCGCAGCGGTTTGGCGCCTGCCTTTGGCCCAGGGCGCGATCCTGGAGACCAGGGATCGATTCCCACATGGGGCTCCCGGTGCATGGAGCCTGCTTCTCCCTCTGCCTGTGTCTCTGCCTCTCTCTCTCTCTGTGACTATCATAAATAAATAAAAATTAAAAAATAAAAAATAAAAAATAAAAAAAAATAAAAGTTGTTCAAACAGTTGTTAGCCTTGCATCAACTTAAAATAAATGTGTAAGGGGGGATAGCATTTAATTAGAGTCTACTAGCACAGAATTATTATTCCCAATTTACTGGGTTTCAAAGAGGTTAAATAATCTGGCTGAAGTCTCAAAACTACAAAGGATGGTCAACTAGTATGAAAAAAACAATTTTTCTAATTTCAAAGCCTCTATCCCTTGGGCACTATGGATTTTTTTTTAAAAAAAGGAAACAAGAAATTGTTTGCTGCTTGCCATTATCAGAAGAATGCACTATGGAGAACACCTTTCCCTCTGGCACTGCCAGATAAAAGGCAACTACCATGTTGGTTAATGATGTCAATACTAACAAGGATTTTTTAAATGTCTTCAGGTTTAATGCTTGTCATTCTGAACCCTTATGCTTCTGTTACCCCTATGAGTCCAATGTGAAAAGTTTCACTTAATTTCCAACTGGACTTCCATCCTGAAATCTGACCTCTTTTCCTGTGTCTCACCTTTTAGTTTTCCAATAATTTTAGATCATGAAAACTTTGCAAAAATAGAGTGAGAGTCCTGCAAACACTTCACGGAGTTTGCCCTAATATTACCATTTATACAACTGTAGTGCAATTACCAAAATCAGGAAAGTAATGTTGGTACAGTACTGCTCACTACTGAACTACAGATCTTATTCAAAATTCCCTCGTCTTTCCAATAATTCCTTTCTTTGTAGCTTCAGAATCCCACTCTGCGTGTAGTTTTTATGTCTCTTTAGTCTACTCCAGTCCACGACAGTCTCTGCTTTCCTTGTCGTTCACCAATGACCTTGATGCTTTTGAAGAGTACTGGTCAATTATATTTATAGAATTTGTTCCACAATTTGGGTGTGTCTGATGGCATATTCATGATTAGATTTGCATTACATAGTTGAGCAGGAATACCAAAGATATAAAGTTTTGTCTTCCTCAGTACACCATATCAGATATCTTACTCCTCAAGATGTCAAACTTGATCATTTAGTATCAAGTATTTGGTATACCAAGGTATTTTTTTTTTCTGGGTTCCTCCCCTGAAAGCTTCTATTTTCCCTTTTTTATTAATAAATATCTCAAGAGGGGCACCCGGGTGACTCAGTGGGTTAGGCATCTGCCTTTTGCTTGGGTAATGGTCCTAGGGTTCTGGGATCAAGCCTCGCATGGAGCTTTCTGCTCAGCAAGGAGTCTGCTTCTCCCTCTCCCTCTGCTTCTCTCTCTGCTTGTGCTTGTGCTCTCTCTCTCTCTCTCTTTCTGTCAAATAAATAAATAGAATCTTAAAAATTAATTAATTAATTAATTAATTAAAAGATATATATATCTTGGGAGAAAATCTCAAAAATAAATAAATATATATATAAATATCTTGGAAGAAGGCTAATATCTTTGAGACTGCAAATTTTCTACTTTTTCCTCAAAATCTCTATCTCTTAGCACATAAATGACATTGGAGAGGTTAAATTTGCCACCTCAGTTTTTACATATTTAAACTAGAGATAATAATTGTCTCTATTACAGAGTTTTTAAGTATTAAATAAAGCATCTCATACAAAGAGCTTAGAAAAATGACTAGCATAGACTAAGCACTCACTAAATATTTTTCTATTAAATGTCAATGTTGAGCAATCTGAAGGATAAAAAAGAGTTAAAAAAATAAAATAGCAGAAAAACCCAATAGGCCTAGGAATCATGTCACGTTTGAAAGACTGAAAGAAAGCTGGAAATAGAACAGAGAGAAAAGCATTCCGAGATGCATCCGCAGAGTATGGAAAGGCCTTATAGTTGTGCTTTCTCCTAAGGCATTATCTTATTCTAAACAAATATAAAAGATCCTAAGGACGGCCTTTTAACATTTAAAAAAATATATTTTATTTATTTATTTGAGAGAGAGAGAGAGAGAGAGCATGAGCAGAAGAGAGGGTCAAAGGGAAAGGGAGAAGCAGACTCTCCACTGAGCAGAGAGCTGGACTCAGCCGATCCCAGGACCCCAAGACCATGACCTGAGACAAAGGCAGATGCTTAACCGACTGAGCCACCCATTTACCCCAGACATTTAACAATCTTAAAACCAAGCAGTAATATACTCAGATACTTAGTTTAAAAATATTCAGTTTGTAATCTGAGTAATAATTTGGAGGTACAAAAGAAGACCTGGTGAGATCATTTAGGACATCAAAATGTTGGCTATTGGGGGTACCTGGGGGCTCAATCAGTTAAGCACCTGACTTGATTTCTTGGCTCAGGTCATGATCTCAGGGTCTTGAGCTCAAGCCCGGCACAGGGCTCATGCTTGGCATGGAGTCTGCTTGAGATTCTCCTTTTCCCTCTAACCTCTTCTGCTCTCTCTCTCTTTCAAATAAATAAATAAATATTTTTTAAAAAATGTTGGATGTTGGACAATAGAGATAAAGAAATATAAAAGAAATATAAAACAGAACTAGCTATCTTCCTTTATAATGTGCTCCTCTCTGTCTGCATTTCCTCCTTTACAAGAAAGTACCAGCCATTTGCCAAAACCGGACAACAGGATGTTACGCTAGTATAACTCTCTCTGAATATAGAATGTGAGATGCCAGATTTTTCCCATTTTACCTTCATAGCAATCCCATGGCATAGTGCTTTTATTATATGGGTTCTACAAACAAGGAAACTGAAGTTCAAAAAGGTTAAGTCATCCAATACAGTCCAGACCAAATCAATTTAATCAATCACTAAATCTTGTTAATTCTGTATCCTATGTCTTTTTTCTTTCTCTCTCCCTCTCCTTTTTCTTTCCTTTCTTTCCTTCTTTTCTTTTTTCTTTCTTCTCTTTCTTTCTTTCTTTCTTTCTTTCTTTCTTTCTTTCTTTCTTTCTTTCTCTCTCTCCTTCCTTCCTTCCTTCCTTCCTTCCTTCCTTCCTTCCTTCCTTCCTCCCTCCCTCCCTCCCTCCCTCCCTCTCTCTCTCTCTCTCTCTCTCTCTCTTTCTTTCTTTCTTTCTTTCTTTCTTTCTTTCTTTCTCTTTCTAGAGATAGCAAGTGCAAGGGGAGGGACAGAGGGAGAGAAAGAATCTCAAGCAGGTTCCACATCCAGTGCAGAACCTGATTCAGGGCTCAATCTCACACCCTGAGACCATGACCTGAGCTAAAACCAAGAGTCAGTTGCTTAACCAGCTGACCCACCCGGGTGCCCCTATATCCTCAGGATTTCTTAAATACTGTCTCCTTCCCTTCATCTCCATTGTCACTAGCTTGGCTCAGATTTCTCCAATATACCTGACAATTCCTTCTAACTTAATTACTCCCAGTATTGCCCCTCTTCAACCCACTGTACATTGGAAACCAGAGTCATTGCCCTAAAGATCAAATCTGGGTATTTTCCTCCTCTGCTTAGAGCCTCTTGCTTTTCCATGCCACACAGGACAAAGAGCAAACCCCCTGGTCTGGTGGACTCACGTCCTCCCCACCTTTGTCCACCAGCAACCTCTCCCCTACTTTTCCTTCCATCCCCTTTCATCTCCCTTTATCACTGTGCATCAACCAATGGCAGTAACTTGTAATTCCTCCAAATGCATGGTACTCCCAGCTGCTGGTATTTGTGCATATCAGTAACTCTGTTCCTAATACTTCCTCATCCCATTTCTGCACTTAGGCAAATAGTTTTGTTGGCCCAGGTTTAGTGATGATTCTTCCTCTCCTAGGAAACTTCCATTCCTCAAAATACTTAGGTGACCCTATACACCTTGTACTTACGCCTATCACTGCGCCTAATACCACATACTCCCTATATATGCTTCTAGGAATCCTATTCTGCTTCCTCTAAACAGTAACTTTTTAAATACCAGATTAGCATCTATCTTGTTCATCATTGTTTTATTAACACCTTGTGCAATGTACATCCCATGATAGGTGCTGAGTATATAGCTATAAATAACTGGTTCCAATTCAACAAGTAGGTGGCTGAATGAGTAAATTAAATGATAAATATACACACAAAATAATCTCACTGTTAATTTTTCAATAACAGTATAAAATAGCAAACATTAGCGAAGTTATGGAAATTTCAGAAACGTTTGTTAATATAATATATACATTTCTACATGTGTAAACAAATAAGTTGCAAAACTCAGTTAAATACATATTTGCCTATCTGAAATAAGATGTGCTTTTCTATTTCTCACCCCAATCCAGTTCGTGAATATCTATATAATGATAACCACCATTAAGATATTTTGCTAATCTCCAATATTACGTAGGTCTTCAATTGTTCTTTTATGCTAACGATTTAGGGAATGACTTTCCGTTAGCTCCAAATTCATGGCCTACTATTTTTATTGGATTCCCCTTTCCATGCACAAGAACTAGAGCATAATCAATCATGGTTACTGATCTTTAGCCCCAGCATTCCATAATTCGGTTGCTAAAAACGCTTTTATTCCCCTGGAACAGGTAGATTATGAGTGTGTTCCTTGGCTCATTGGACATGAGCATGTAATGACATGAACAAGAGGGGTAACATGGAGAGACAGCAGGTTTGGCATTAGAAGTGGCAGCATCAGGAGTCTCAGCAGGGGTGACAGCAATTCGAGACACCTCACAAGCATCATGTCATGAGTCCAACCTGTTCAGGTCTCTCCTGCCTAGGAAGGCTGGTTCTTGATTAATATCAAGTCAAGTGTTTTGTCCTTGTAAGGTTTTACTTAGTAAGCCTGAGGTTAGAGATGAGTTTCCCTTTTATCTGTGAATATTTTATCTTTCCTTTATAGATAGAGGGACTTTGCCCCCCACAAGTGAATTCTGGTATGCTAAATCTCTTCTGATTTAACAGTTGTCTATTAAAAAGGATTAGATGACCAAGATAAATGAAATTATAGATGAAGATAAAATAATTTATGTTCAGCATCCATACCTAAGAGTGAAATTGAGTTCCTCTTCTATAGAGGGTTTTTAACACACAAAGAATTTTAATCTGTCACTGAAGCCGGGTGGAGCATGTCCCTAAATCATGATCCTGATAGGGTAAGTAGCTGTTGTGTGATATGCATGAGCAGAAGTCCTGCAAGTCGGGATATAGGTTTGTTGCTAATGTCACCTGTGCCTGTGTGACCTTAACCAACTCACTCAAGTGCTTTGAGCCTTGATCGCCTTGGCGGTAATCAACTATGCTCCTGTTGCCAGTAACAGACAGACTCAGTTTCTCGACTACTCTCTTTTATTTCTCTCAAACAAACTTGTGATGGGAGTTTATTTTAAGGTTATTGGTGAAATGTCATGATATAGGAAACTGTTAGCCGTTTTATAATAACCCAGGTTCTGGAGTTTCAAGACTAGAATGAGATAGCTGAGAGAGAAAAATAATTAAACATCATATAGGATAAAACAAGTATTCTTATTCCCAATACCTATTTTTAATATTGTCAAGATATGACAAGACAGGTTTATCACCACACAACGTGGACCATCCCCGTTAGACATAGTTTTGCACCAAGCCATCGCAAAGGCTATTGGCTTTTATTATCATCTTGTCTAAACAGGTTACCTTTGATTCACAAACCTATTTTTTCTATTATCAGTTGTGGCCAGAACAGTAGCTTCAAATTCATTAGTTGAACATGATAAGTCATTATTATTTGTTCAGAAAAAAAAAAAAAATATATATATATATATATTAAGATTTTATTTATTTATTCATGAGATACACAGAGAGAGAGAGAGAGGCAGAGACACAGGCAGAGGGAGAAGCAGGCTCCATGCAGGGAGCCCCATGCGGGACACGATCCCAGGTCTCCAGGATCATGTCCTGGGTAGAAGGCAGGTGCTAAACCGCTGAGCCACCTGGGTTGCCCAAGATTTATATATTTTTATATATATTTTTGTGTATACATTTATATATGTATTATATATACTTATATATACACATAATGTTTATATATATAATTTATGTGTATAGTTTATTCATATAACTTATACATATATAATGTATATACACTTAATTATAAAATATTAGGTAAAATGTGATTATTGCATCATGATAAGCAAGAGGTTTTTAAGAGTTTTACATGTTTTCTAAGGTATTATCAGCTATAGGCAAAGAATGCCATTTAATGGATGAAAATATACTTGATTTTAATTATTATGGTCCCAGTCAGAGTCATGTTTTAAATAAAAAAAGCCTTTATGGAAATGCATCATGTGATGTTATTTGCCCAAGATAGTCAATCCTCATTATTCACAATTTCTGTATTTGCAAATTCATCCACTCCCTAAGAGTTATGTGGAACCCCCCAATGAACACACGCGATACTTTAAGTCACTCTCAAGCATGCACAGAGTAAGGGGACTTTTGAGTTGCCTCTGGTGGGGGTGGGGGTGCATTTCCAGCTGAGGTCCACACTCCACACTCTGGATTCAGCCCTCGTACTGTACACGTGTGTCCTTCTGGCAGTTTATTTATTGCCACATGTTTTGCTTGTTTGTGCTTTCTATTGGTAATTTTCTCAGACAATGTGGCCCTCCTGTGTAGTGCTGAAGTGCTTGCCAGTGTTCCTAAGCACAGGATGGCTGTGATGTGCCTTATGGGCAAAATACATAGATCAGATTTTGTTCAGGGATAAGTTACAATACCCGTGGCTCTAGGTTCAATGTTGATGAATCAGCTATACAGTAAATAAAGGTCTTTAAAGAGAAACACACACAAAATAAGGTTACATCTTGACTGGTTGATGAAAACGTGAGCCGAGCTTCCCAGGAACCTATCCCTGTGTTTTCTCTAGCATAAACGATTCTGCATTCACGGATTCAGTGCTTGCAGTGACTCTTAGAGATCATAACTCCCACAATCTTTTAAAATTGACTATATTGATTTCATTGGTTCTATGTCCCTGCGTGGCACAGAATGAGAGAGCAAGCAAGAGGTGATTTGTAGGATGAACTTGCCATCATGAACTAAGACGTAAGCTTCATTTACATGATGGCAATCATAGTAATAAGAAAAGGAAGGTTTTGGGGAGGGAAGGAGCAGAACAAGGTGGAGTGTTGAGAGTGAGGGGTTCATCTTCCTCCTCGCTGAGTTCCAGGTGAACTTTGTGTAGAACTCAGTCATTGAGCCCTGTTTTAAGTACTTACAGATGTAAGCATGTCTGTCTCACTGAAGAGACCTCAGATTTCTTAAGAGCAGAAACCACACCTGCTTTATGAAACCTGAGTATATACATCGCCACACCAAGACACAAGCAAAATCAGCATAATAATTAGAGTCATCATCCATAAAAGCAATGGCTCTTACTCTGCCTGCTAAATAATCCCTCCCGAGGGATTATTATTTCTGAGGCTCCTAGTGGATGTCACACCGAGCTCATTAACACTTCTGGCTCACTTGAGTTACCATGAGGCCTCATTTATTTATTGTTTGCTTGTTTGGCTTTGATCCTCTTTCCGGGTGTATCACACCATCTACTGACTCTGCTAAATTTTCAAACATCACTATGGATTCTTACTGACATATCCGACACCAATGCTGCTCTGTCTGCGCGGTACTCCCCCCACCCTGGGCACTGTGGATGAATTGGCCCAAACCCTCCGCCATGCTCTGTGTTCCATGTCCAGCTCTCTCCAGCCAGACACTATACCAATAGATAACTTCTAGGTGTCAGATTTGACTGATGTTCTGTGCTGTTGTGGAAGTAGAGTACATCTCTGATTTTGCTTCTACATGCCATTAAAGGGACAACACAGAATTGCTTCTTGAATACCAGTCTTAAAAATTACTATTAAAAAAAAAAAGTCTTTGCTTTTACTCATACTGCCCTCTCATTAGAGCTCAGCAAAAGTCTATGGGCTATTGATAGTGAAAGAACTAATTATCCATCCTAAAAAAAAGAAAGAAAGAAAGAAAGAAAGAAAGAAAGAAAGAAAGAAAGAAAGAAAGAAATCAACCCTGGATTATGATATCTTGTTCCGGGTCCAAAATTACATGGTATTGCAGTTCAGAGTGTAGGTTCTCAGCGTTATCGACTGTATTTCAACACTGGTTCCACAACATAATTGTTGAGTGCTCTTTGGCAAGTACTCAATTTCCATGGGCCTTACTTTCCATATCCATATAAGATCAATATTATAATGGTACCACCAATGGTCCCATTAAGTTGGCTACTGTGCATGCATGAGCAGCATTTAAAACAGGCATTATTAAGCACTGAATGGGTTTTAGTTATTTTTTTCCTTTAAGATAAGTTCTCACTTCAGACAAATCGATGTGAATTGGATTCACCCCATCAGTTTCCAGACATGTCCAGATATGTCTTAACAGTAGGTTTGGACACACATATCTCTAATCTCTCAGTACCTAGCAGCTCACACATATTAAGTGCTCAGGAGACTTTTGTTGAATACATGGTAAGTACAGATAGAGGCATCAAGATGTGCAGAATGAGTCATTAGGTCATTAGGTCATTAATAAATACACAGTAGTGATTTTAGTAGCAGACAGGAGGGCGGTATCTCGCCTGGTAATAAGACAAGTGTTTTGTTGGTGCTCAATAAGCATTTTTTAGGGCTCCTGGGTGTCTCAGTCAGTGAAGCATCTGATCTCAGGTCATGATCTCAGGGTCCTGGGATGGAGCTCCACCCCCCTTGGGGCTCAGCAAGGAGCCTGCTTCTCCCTCTGCTTCTACCCTTGCTCATGCTCTCTCTCTCTCTCAAATAGATAAATAAAATCTTTTTTTAAAAAGTTTCTTATGTGAAAAATATTATCCTCCACTTACTAATTATTTATGCCATGCACTGCTTATCATGTTATCCCATTTAACCGTCCTCTGTAACATGTTCCTTTTACTATTCCCATTTTGTGGATGAAGAACTGAGTCAAAGAAGAGGAAGTCATCTGTCCGAGACACTACAGCTAATATGGGGCAGTGAGCAGAATGACATGACGTTCTGACCATGAAAGCATGGTCTTAATTACATTTTTTTGTTCTTTCTTCTAAAAACAAATTGCATTCTTAACAAAAGGAAAAAGAAATGGACGTATGCGAATTTAACAAGGGTATAGATGCTCTCGTGTCAACTTGTCTGAATTTGTCGCCAGTGCCCATACTAAATGATTATGTGCATCTACATAACTTTCTGTGCCCCAATTTCCTAACCTATCAAAAAGGGACAAACACGATATATATATATATATATATATATATATATATATATATATATATATATAAAATCGTAGGTTGAAACACGATCTATATATCGTAGGTTGTTACGAGGAGTAAATGGGGAAAAAATGTACAGCACGAATTCAGTGCCTGGCATGTTGGAAGCAATTTACTAAATAGCTGCAATTATCATTATTTTCCTTGTGCTTGATTTTATTTTTACTTATATTTCTTATTTTAATAATTATTTGGTTAAAGACAAAGTGAAAAGATTAAATCACATCTATGATACATATTTATTTTAAATGTTACCCATTCGAACTAGTTCTAAAATAGTTGGATGGGTAAAAATGTAAGCTTCAGTGTTCTGGAATGTGAACTTACTCTGAAACTTTTCATTATCTAATTATTTTAGAAAAAGGGAGGCTCTTTTCAACTCTTACGGACACAAGTGTAACAACAGAAGAAATACAGACATACTGCTCAGGTACTGTTTGCATTTGAAAGAGCTAAAAAAATAAAACAGATTCTTCCAAGAAACCTCTGTGTCAGAATAACAGCAAAACCCTAAGATGTCTTTTGTTACGGTCATGACTGTTCTTAAAACAGCACCTTGTATGCCTAAAACGCATTTTAGGAAACGGACTTAAAATATAAATATCTTTCCTCCTGGGAATTATACGGAACAAGAGAACATAATTATCTGTTGTTAAGTGCTTTGATCATTTCTCTGTACATTATAGACATCAACGAAGATGCCAACCTGCAGCAAATAATTCAAGATACTTTCTGGTTTTGAGCAGTAGGGTAATTGTTCCAAGATGTTCTGAATGTGGCCTGCAAAAATAAGCAGTTCTTTCATGGCAGATCATAATTATTTCTGGGCTACTACTGGGAAATTGTACCATAATTAATATGTTTTGAAAATATAAGTTCACATATACTTATAGAATTTCATATAAATAGATGTTCCCATTTAAATTCTAAATTCTAATTCTAAATTGAGAACTATTTGTTAAAAACTGCAAGTCCTTTTTAAGCCTGCAATTAAGAGTTCTCATTATACCTAATCATCAAGGTCTCCACAATCACACTCTTTTAAAATTTGTATATAAATATATATGTTTTCTTAGTGCTCTGTTCATATCATTAGTTGTCAGTTGTATTCAATATTTTTCTCCTGTTCCCCTTAGAGCACCTTGAGGAAAAGAGCCTGTCTTTTTTTTTTCTAAAACCTTTTCCCTTGTTCAGCATGTAAGGCGTGCAATAGCTATTGGAATGACATCAGCAATGTTACAATTAATTAATTTATGCACAATAGTAAATTTATGAAAATTGAGGAAACTATACTTTTTTTATACTAAAGATTTTTCATATTACTATATCTATTTTTATATATAAAAATATATACATATTTATATATATTTAATCAACATGTAGTTACTAAAAGTAGGCATGTTTGGGAAACTGACATTGTCCTTTATCTTGGTCAAGGCACAGCTAGTCCTTCACATTACTGATCTGATAGTTTTAGTGATAAATATTCCAAACATATTTTCTAAAACATTTTTAACTTTTAGGGTATGGACAGCCTCCCTGGCAAGCAGCATGCTTTTCAGGGTGAATGAATATTTTGGGGACATGGGCAGCTAATTTAAAGTAGCAACAGGCAATATCAAGAAAGAGCAAAGCAAAGTAAGGGAATAAATTCTGGAATTGTGCTGGGTTTTCTATTTTGTATAAGGTAGTCAGGGAAGGCCTCTGTGAGGAGGTGATATTTAAGTGGAGCCCTGAATGAAGAGAAGAAAGGAAGAGAATCAGGTGAGTATCAGATTTCCTTGAGACATAGGCAGAGGGAGAAGCAGGCTCCATGCAGGGAGCCCGACGTGGGACTTGATCCTGGGACCCTGGGATCACACCCTAAGCCAAAGGCAGACAGATGCTCAACCACTGAGCCACCCAAGCGTCCCTTCTCTAAGATTTTAAAAGACGACTCTGATGGCTACCTGGAGACTGGACCAGATTAGAAGTAAAGAAACCTGGTTCTCATTGACGTAGACCATGCCAGACGTGAAGGCAGCTCAGACTCGGGTGATACTGGCCACAGTGAAGACAAGTGGTTTAATTCAATATATCCCTTGATTTTTCAAGACGTGTGTTGGATTTTGATGAGAGTGAAAATAAAAAGAATCAAAGATGACTTTTAGTTTTGAACAACTGAATCAATGGGGAATGCTGAAATGGGGAGAAATAGAGTTAGTTTACACTAGAAAGTAGAGTTATGTGTTAAGATCATTGAGTAGAAATGTTTACGGGTGCTCAGTTGCACAGTTCTTGGTGGTAAGGTTCTCTAGCGTACCAGGCTATAAGCTTGATAATCAACTGTAATAAAACTGGATAGGATCACACAGAAGGAAGATCAAAATAGAGAAGAAAGGTGATTGCCGAGCTGAGCATGGGCTACTCCAGAATTTACAAATAAGAAGAGAGACTAACAAAAAAGAAGGATGAAGGATGAAGTAACAAAGGATGAAGAAGAAAAATACATCTGAGAGAGGCATAAAGGTAAGCCAAGTGGAAAAGAGAATTTTAAGAACAGTGTCATCAAAATTATTGAATACTACTGAAAGATACAACAAAGATTAAGAATTGATCATTGAATTTGACAAATGGTTATTATTGATGATCTTGAAAATAATAAGTAGTAGTGGAAATTGCCATTGATCAGAACCAAATAGAAGGTGATCAAATAAACACAGAAAATACCAAATATCCCATTCATAGGTTTTATATAAAGGGAAATATGTAAATGGAATAAATTATACAGGAGGTATGTGGTCAATACAGGTGTTTTGCTAAATTTTGTTTCCTGTGATTATGTGTTTTCTAAAATTGGGATTTGCTGGAAATTGGATTTTCTTTCATCAGCACCATGAATACAGGATTTTTCTTCTGCTCTACATGTTAGCATCCTTAGAAATAGCTCGCTCTATACTTTGTCCCTGCCAGGCAATTTCTCTCATTATCACAACTTCTCTAATTCTTACATATATCTACCGAAAATCACCCTTAGCTGCCACCTCTGTGAAGAACCCTTTCATCATTCCAGCCATTGTAATCTCTCTAGTGGGTCAAGATGTGCTCTTTTTTGGTATTTTTTTTCTCTTTTTTACATATGGCATTTTATAATTATCTACTTGCTGACATATTCACCATTTATAGATCATAATTCTTTGAGCTTCAGAGTCAAATTTCCTGTGTTCGAGCTCTAGTTCAATATGATATTACCACTTGTGACGTCTTTGGCCAGTGTCTAATCCCTTCTAAACCTCAGTTTTCACATACACAGAATAAGGAAAATGATCATAAGCATATTCCAAACTTGTTTTGACAATTCCAAGACAAAGGCTTTGGCACAATTTAAATTTCAATAATGCTGACTTTTATTATTTTATATTCATGCTCTATTAAATTATTATATAACTTTAGTTCCCCAAATCCCTGGATAATGCTTTTTAGTCAACAAATGATAGTTGAATTGAACAAATGATAGTTAATTGAGAATTTGCCCTCATTTATTTAACAAGTATCATTTGAGTGTTTATATCTTCCACTCATTGTACTGGACGTTTGTTGTAAGTCAATGAATAACAACATGAGAAGAAAAAAAAAAAAGGAACAACAACTGTGGCTTTGCTAGAGTATCAGCAACTTATGTATATTAAAGAATGGAATTGGGCACCTGGGTGGCTCAGTGTTTGAGCGACTACCTTTGGCCTAGGTCATGATCCTGGGGTCCTGGGATCGAGTCCCACATCGGGCTCCCTGCATGGAGTCTGCTTCTCCCTCTGCCTGTGTCTCTGCCTCTCTCTGTGTCTCTCATGAATAAATAAATAAAATCTTTAAAAAAAGAGGTAATCACTTATCTATAATTTCCAAACTTCATACATCAAATACTGGAAAGCCGATGCAAATCCTGATAGAACTAAAGTAGGTTTCTTTATGTAATTATTTATCCCACAACTGCAGGGTGCTAGAGTTGTATGTATGTGCAATATATAACCACGTTACCTTAGAACATTTGAAAAATCCTGAATTCTACATTATATCTGGCCCCAAGGATTGTAGTTGAGCGTGAACTTGTAGTATCTAGCCTTCAACTGAGTCCCTTTATCAGCAGCTGTTTTTCAAGAGAAATGCTTCTTAGAATGTTTGTTTCAATTTTTCCATTCTTTGAAATGTAGACACTTTGTATGTAGATACATAGCAAAGATTTTTGTGGCATGCGAAGCAACTGTCTGAGCTTTACTTTTGGCTTTTTTAAGCTTAGAAGTTGAAGTTAACGAAAAGCATGGCATGTGTTTTAGAGTTCAGGAAGCTTTTAGAGAAGATTTTTATTAGAACAAAAATCATAAGCTGATTTATTCTGGACATTTGAGCAAGATTGTCCACAACAATATTCCTTTATGGGTCCACGTTTTAGAAAATAAATGTTCTTAATGCAAAACAAGCATTCTGGTGTAGAGTGGAATTGAGAAGGATTCCATACGGAAAAGATTTACTGCAGAAATTAGAGAACACCCATAGTGACAATGGCTGCAGTCCTAACCCAGCCACAATTTTTATTCACATAACTCAAGTTGTGAAGAAGGTCTTCCTTTTCCTTACAACACTAAAAAAGAGTTTGCCACCTGCGTCTCACCACATATCTGTAAATAACAGATTGCACCAATTATGTTAGTGTTCTGTTGCTGTGCATTAAAATAAAATGCAGCAGCGGGAAAGATTTATAGGCAAATTCCTCCTTTAGAATTCTAATGCTGATAAGCAGAGAGGTATGAATTATTAAACCGAATAGAAGCTTTATAGAAAGGCTTGTAATCAAGCTTTGCTTGCACAAAACAAGAAACCTGTGACTAATTTCAAATAATGTTGTTTGCCTAACAAAATGGGACATTTAAAGGTCAGCTTTATAATGAAAATCTGATTTCAAGGAAAGGAAACACTGTTCCTTCAGTCTTATATTTCACTTAGAAGAGACATCATATCGAATCAAATAAAGCACAGTGTCACTGCTAGAAGTTAAATGTTACTGATGACAGTTTACAGTGACTTTAAATATATGCTGGGTAGTAACGGAAAGAAGCCTAAAGGTTAGAGCTTCAAATTGTAAGTTAAGGTAGCCAAAGTCAGGTAAATACCAGTTTTTATATTCACGTTGAGTTAAAAAATATAAACTTGCAGACAATTGTACTCTTACCTTAGTAGGATTATCCTGTCTTCAACTTTCTCCTAGGAAAAATAAAGCGAGGCAGTTATTTAAAATAATAGGGATAAAATAGGAATTCCGAGCAATGTGAGATTTCATAGCTCTGAACAGTACATTAGGCATATTTATTAGGGGAAAAAAAGTTCTTCTTTTTTATCAATGTGGCAACTTCTCTCTTATTTATTTATTTATTTATTATTTATTTATTCATTTTAATTCTCTTTTTAATTTAATAGGTGGAAAAAAGAATATGCATTACTTTTTTAAAAGAACTCATTTAAAAAATACCTTCCATTTCTGATTTCAGAAATAAAAGCAGAGATGTTACAACTGACCCACATATAAAGGATCATAATGGATCGCATATGCCCACAACTTGGACAATTATGGACACACAAATTGAACAACCCAGAGGAAATGAATAGATTCCTAGAAACATACAATCCTCCCAAACTGAATCCTGGTGAAATAGAAAAGTTGAACAGACCAATTACTAGGAAGCAGATTGGATCAGTAATCAAAAACCTCCCAACAAACAAAAGTCCAGGACCAGGTGGCCTCACTGGTGAATTATAACAAACATGCAAAGAATTATAAAATACCAATCCTTCTCAAACTCTTCCAAAAAATAGAAGGGGAGGAACTCTTCCAAACTCATTTTATGGGTCCAGCATTACCCTAAAACTAAAACCAGATGCGGATGCCACACAAAAGAGAAATACAGGCCAATGTCACTAATGAACATAGATGCAAAAGTCAGTGAGAGAAAGACATATACCCTATGATTTCACTCATATGTGGAATTTAAGAAACAAAACAAATGAGTAAAAAGAGACAAACCAAGAAAAAGACTCTTAACCAAAGAGAACAGACTGGTGGTTACCAGAAGGGAGGTGGGTGGGGGGAATGGGTGGAACAGGTGAAGGGGATTAAGAGTAAACCTAACACGATGAGCACTGATTAACGCATAGATTGTCGAATGTCTATATTGTACCTGAAATTAGTCAACACTGTACATTCACTATACTGGAATTAACATAAAAAATAAAAAAAAATGTCTTTCTTTCACACAGAATATACTCGTTCTTTTTTTTTTTTAAGATTTTATTTATTTATTCATGAGAGACAGAGAGAGAGAGAGGCAGAGACATAGGCAGAGGGAGAAGCAGGCTCCCTGTGGGGAGCCAGATGCGGGACTCCATCTCCGGACCCCGGGGTCACGCCCTGAGCCCAAGGCAGACGCTCCACGGCTGAGCCACCCGGGTGTCCCTCGTTCTTTATCTTTAAATTTACAATCCAGCATTTTGGTTTGTTTACATTTGATATAAATTGATGTATTTAGATTTATAGTTAATACCTTTCTGCTTATTTTCTCACATATTCTTTCTTTTCTTTCCTTTTTCTACTGAAATATCATCATTTTCTCAACTATTAGGTCGTTTATTATGAGATAATTTCCTCTTTATTTAATGGTAATCCTAAAAATGTACAACATGCTTTCTTGACCTACTAGCTTCTCATATAAAGAAGTACTGTTATCACTTCCCAGAGAATTTTATAACTTATTTTTGGAGAGAGAGAGAGAGAAATGTGTGTGCACACGCGGAGGGAAGGGGGGGCGCAGAGGGAGACAGAGAATCTTAAGCAGGCTCCGTGTTCAATGGAGGGATGAAGCAGGGCTTGAGCCTACCACCCTGAGATCATGACCTGAGCTGAAATCCAGACTCAGAGCCTTAATTGACTGAACCACTCAGGCGCCCCAATTTTATAATATTTTTTGAACACATACCTCTTTTTACTTCCTCCTGCCTTGGTGTCACTATTCTCATGCACTTCATTTCTACATTTATTTTGAACTCCGTAGCTCATTGCAATTACTGTTTTCTACAGCCAGTATTCATTTAGATTCACCATTAGTTACCCTTAGTTACCACTACATTTACCACGTTTATCATTTGTGCTCTCTTCTTCTCTCCATTTCCACGAGTCAATCTGGCATAGCTCTTCTTATGTCTGAAGAATTCACATTAGTATTGCTTTTCGTTTGGGCTCTGTTGGTGATGAATTTTCTTCCTTCATTTTGTTGGCTAAAAACATTTCTGTTTGTCCTCACCTGCGAATGATATTTTTGCTTGGAATAGAATCCTAGGTAGGTAGTTCTTTCCCATCTGCTTTTCAACCGTATAGTTTTTCCCTTTTTGATAATTGGTAAGCTAATCACCATGTTGTTGCCCATTCAAAGATAATGCACGCCCCCCCACCCCCACTGCTGTTTCTGAGATATTCTCTTTGTCTTTTATTCTTATCAGTTTTACTACAATGTGCATGGGTCTGGTTTTCTCTGTATTTGCCCTCAGTGGGATTCACTGTGCTTCTTGAATATGTGGCTTGTGGATTGATGTCTTTTATCAGTATAAAAACATGTCACAGCCATTATCTTTTTGAACATCAGTTCTCTCATCTTTCTCTTCTGGGAATTTTTTTTTTTTTTTTGGTTAAGTTACATAGTTTTACAATATATTTTTTAAAATATTTTATTTATTTATCCATGAGAGACACAGAGAGAGGTAGAGACACAGGCAGAGGGAGAATCAGGCTTCCCTGCGGGGAGCCCGATGTAGGACTCGATCCCAGGACCCTGGTCATGCCCTGAGCCGAAGGCAGATGCTCAACCACTGAACCACCCGGGCATCCCTAGCTTTACAATTTCTTATATGTCTCTTGCACTTCTCTCCGAATCAGTGTTCTTTCTTTTTCTCTTTCTTTCTTTCTTTCTTTCTTTCTTTCTTTCTTTCTTTCTTTCTTTCTTCTTTCTTTCTTTCTCTTTCTTTCTTTCTTCTTCTTTCTTTCTCTTTCTTTCTTCTTTCCTTCTTTCATTTTTTGTTTTGTTTTGTTTTCTTTCTCTGTGTTTCAGTCTGGATAGTTTTTACTAATATTTCAGTTCACCAGTCAGCTCTTCAGTTTTTCTAGTATGCTCCTAAACCCATACATAATTTCTTAATTTCAAAGTATTTATCTATACGTTCTATAATTACCACTTGATTTCTATATAAATATATTTGATTGATTTATATATAAAATATTATATATGTGTATATATATCATATGTACATTATAAAGTATTATATATAATGTATATAAAATATTATATATAATGTATATATATACACATTATATATAATGTATATATATTATATATGTGTGTGTGTGTGTATATATATATATATATATATATTCCAGTAATCTGGTGAAGTTCCCCATCTTGTCATTAATTTTCCTTGACATATTAATCATATGTATTTTAAAGTTAATGTTTGAAAGCTTCAGTAATCTGGGCCACCTTCAAACTGTTTCTGTTATCAATTGTTTTCCTTAGTCCTTTTCTTAGATTGCCTGTTAGCATTTCCCTGTGTGTCAGGCACTGTTATAAAACATGATAGAGGCTTTGGATATCTTCCTCCAGAGGACATTCACCCAGTCATGTCTCAGGCTTCCTTCTGCAATAGAGGGAGATCACCCAAGTCCACAATCACCTATGCTAACTGGAGCCTGCCTGTTGTACATTTAATGCTTGATCTATTTCAGGCTTACCTTTTCCCAACTTGCCAGGTTCTGAACTCCAATTTATTTTCAGAAAATGTAAATATTCAACGTTGTGAGATTGTCAAAAGTCCCATTAAGCAGCTTAGCTACTTTCCACTAGGATTTTTAGCATCTGTCTCAGTGTATAATAAGAACTGGAAAATAATGTGAAGAGAAAGCCAGGCAGTGTCTTGTCCAACCTTCTCTGTACAACTCTTCTCTTGAGGATGTCGGTTATACAAATTTTGTCTGCTGAGGCAGCCAGGCCCAAATCCCATCTTTCTCTCCCTCTTTTAGGAAACTGCTGACTGCTGTACAGCTTCTCTGCATCACATTGGTTGTCCTCTACCAAACTTCTTAGCCACTCACTCTGTGCCCTGCCAGACTTCCAAAGGGCTCCAAGGAGGAAAGTGAGGTTTGGGGTTTGGGAAAGGGTTGTTTGGGTTTATCTCTAAATCTTCCGTTTCAGGAGTTAGGCCACCTGCTGTCTCAGATGCCTCAGGAGCCCTTGCTGCCTTTCCATGTATGCATATTTTTCTGTTTTATTTTGTTTTGTATTTTTCCAACTTTTCAGAAACCCTGGAATATTCTAGCTTGTGGTTTGGATGGTAGATTCCAAAATTATCTTTATATATATAAATAACTAATAGTCTTAATAGAGTGTCATGTATGTCCCAGTAATAACAGTGTGTTGATTTATAATTATGATTAATCCAATCTGTGCGACTAAACTTCGAGACAGAAAGTAAAAAGAATTAGATGACAAGTGCCATCTATACTTTAAGCCAACCTCCTAATTACAGCAGGCAGGGCGTTGAGGTTTAATTACTGCAATCCTAACAATCACATAGGGCACCTAGTATTTAAATATGTTGTAAAATTGCAGAGTTTTAAGATTACAAGTAGCCCTGATTAAAAGAGTCAGAATGCATCTTCCATGTCCTCCAAAAGCATTCAATGAACCACACTCTCTCTAGCATTTTACTAACAGTCAAGACAGGCCTGTGATTAGAGTCCTGTAGCTTCATATGAAATCAATGTCCACTTCCTGTAGAAAGGATTTAATTTGTGTGTCAATCTTGTGAATATAAGATTCGATCAGGACCTTCTAGTGAATGAAGAATGAGACTCCCTCTCCTCCCTTTCCCCCATAAACAAACACTGCATAAAAGCTTTGAAAAATGACATTAGAAGAAAGAAACTTGGATGATTGTCCCATGCTTTGCATACTTAAGGATTTGTTTACGCTAAAACATTCACAGCTTCCCATATGTGTACCCAACAGACATTTCAGTACTTCTTAACTTTAGAAAATGTAAAATGACCAAAACTACTATATATTCAGGAGTACTTTCGAGTAAAATCGTACTTTAATAATAAGCATATCGTTTATATATATGAAATGGTGGAGCATTTATGTAAGAGACATAAGCTTTTAAATCTAAAAATATTCTTGATACTCAGCAGGTTGAAGTATAAAAACTAAATGAAAGTGTGTAGAAGAATGATGAAAGTTAGTGCAGAAACACTATTACCTCCTTATATATTAATATTAAGTTCATGATTACTATAACATTTCATCAACCGATCAAAAAATTAGAGAAGAGTGCGTCATATTATCATTGAGCTAAAACAACAGAGCACACACACACACATATACATATAATCAGTAAAAAAATATGTGATTTCATAAGACATGATTTCTGTATTGCATTAAGAGAAAAATGATATTATTCTTACATTCAGACTACTTACCTAACATTATGTTTTGATTTATGTAAGACAGTTTTAAGTGGAACTTCTTAGAATACTTTGAGACATTTTTTTTTTTCATCAGAAATATTGTAAGTGCTGTCCAAATGTTGGAAAAGAATAGTTCAGGGCTTAAAAAAAAACAAAAGATCACTTCATCCCAATTGGATATTTAACATTCCCTCAACTGGTTGGCAATTTTGCATTTATTCCTGGTTTGGAAACAAATATTTCTAGCTCCAAATGGAATAGGGTGCTGAAATAATAGGATAATCTGTCCCTTTTGAAAAAATTAACATATTTTTTTAGGTTTGATGCCAAAGCACTTTGTTAAGGTGTTTTTATTTTTGCTTTTCCTTTTGTTTTTGTCTTTAAGAAGGGCAAAACCTCTCAGATTTTTAAACCTTTTGTTGTACTTCCTAGGGATTTTTTTTTTTGTACTACTTTTTTTGTTTAAATCTTGTTGGAAGTTGATCCGCAACTATCTATCTAGCCATCAAATCCATGAAATTAACAATTTTAATCTCTTGATTAGCTATAAATAATAGTGAAACTAAGGACTATATACCAATTGTTGAGTGAACTGGTATAAATTAACCTCCCCTTCCCTGTTGGATTCTTTAAAATCTATATTCTAATAACTAATAATTTCAGCTTCTATTTACTTCCATTGGATTAAAAGCTCCACAAAGGTAGTAACAATAACTCTGAGCTTTATGCAAAGGTTGCTCATTAAACATTTATGGGATTTAATTAATCAATATTTTTGTTATACTCCAGGTTGGCTAACCTAAAGAAACAGTTGATATATCCACAAGGACACAAAAGCACTCCAAATTCCCATGGAATTAATGGAATTAATCCCAAATGATTTCTGGCAACACAGATTCATAAAGTACTCTGAAATTCTTAGAGGAATGGCTTCCTCAATTTATATATTTGTAGACTTGTCCCTTATAAGTCCTGCTGTATCAGGCTCTGGGTTTTGGATCATGGGTTTGAGAAGAGAGCTACTGAATTACTGTTAAGTATCATTGAATTTAAATGCAAAAGCTGTGGTCTAACTATGATTTTACCCAAATTACTATTTTTGTCAAGTAAAAAATAATGATGAAATATATTTGTTGAGCCATTAGCATGTGCTGTGCATTATTACATGGTTTCATAATAAACTCATTTAATTTAATTTAGAGGAGATGGTTACTTTGATTAATAAAATACATGTTCTTCTAACTGCGGTTTCACAGAACTTTTAGATCATTATTTTTTTTCTATTGATGAATTTTAAAATAATATAGATGACTTTAAATAATATGCATGACAATGAAAAGGGAATCTCATATTCAAAATATTGAAAAGTACTAGAATTGTCCAATGGCTGCTCTACAATTTGAGTACTAGAATTGTCCAATGGCTGCTCTACATGTACTATTTCTTTCAGAGAAATTCATTTTTTGTGACTTTTTAAAAATTCAAATTCAATTAATTAACATATATTATTAGTTTTAGAAGTAGAGTTCAGTGATTTGTCAGTCTTTTATAATACACCATCTAATATAATACCCAGTGCTCATTACATCACATGCCCTCCTTAATGGCCACGAAATTTATTTTCTAAAACCTAAGTTCTATGTTGTATTCTTTTCACCCTAAAATACAGCTGAGTAGACGCCATTAACTAATTTAAATAATTACCAAGAAGAAAACTTTCAGTTAGTGGGCACCTTCTAGAATAAACCCGGTTGTCTTTTCTTTTCTATAATCCAACACAATGAGAAATCCAAACAAATATACGTCTTTAGGTAATAGTTACCCTAAATTAGAAGCTTTTAGGTTTCGACTCCATTTGTATGTCCCCATTTCTTAAGGTAACTATGTATCCATAAAAACTTATCCATCTTCCAAGCAGAAACTGCTTCAAAGATCTTTTATTCTTAGGTAAGGAGTGCATGAATCACTAATTACAAAGCATTTCTCAGCTTTCCCACGTACTTTCATCTTGTGAGGAGATTGATAGCCATCCTTGAGACAACAGCTGCTTTCTATTCATCAGAGAGAAGCCAGTGGCTGGCAGCTCTCCTCGAGGACTAAGGGAAGATAGGACATGGGCTTAACTGCATGGTTCCTAACCTGAATGTGGAGACAAAACAGAGAGCTTCAGGCTCTGTGGAGTCCCCGAAGATTGTGATTGATTTTTCCCCGTTGGGTGAATATACCCATCATATCTTTAATTGTATGCCGCTCATTCTATTTTCTGTGTTTTCGGTCTAAAGCCAGAGCAATCCTACAGACCATCGTGCCTCACGCTGCTTTCGTATCTACGTAGTCTAGGAGCTGGCTTGATGGTTTTTCGCAGTGTCTTTCATCTTCTCTAATATTTTAAAAAAGAAATTAATTCTTCATTCTCAAGATTATGCAATTTTAAAAACGGAGAACATTAGAGAACTAATTTAAACTATATTCTACAGTCAACTTCTGGTTGGGAATTAAGCTGTAATGCCTGTGCTATAATCACTTCAAAATATATTTGTCAAAAAAAGGAATTCACCAGAAGATTTGGGGAAGATGGTACTGTAGGAAGCAGCTGGGATCTTTTACCTCACCCAAGACAAAAATTGCATGGCAGGATCTGTCCAATGTAAGGAGCTCTAGAGTCTACTGAAGACTTGCAACATCCTGGGGAAGACTTAATAACTTGTGGTTAATTCAGGGCAATTTTGCCTGAGCACAAGAACAGTTACCCATCCTCCCCACCCCATCCCACCCAACAGCCAGGTCTCTGCAGACAGATAGTCTACAACTACATGAATGAATCAGTCAATCAATCAATGAATGGTTAAACAAAAAAAATCACAGGCCCAAAATGGCATCAGTTAGGTTAAGGCCCCAAGTCACTAACCTGACTGCAGTTTCAACCCCCCAGAACTTTAACCTCTAACCTGTCAACATGGGAATCTCCTGGTCTGCACTAGGAAATTACTGATAAACCCCTTAGGAGGGTGACTTGTGCCTAAAACAACACATTTGTTGCTAATAACTCATTTTTTCACTTCCTCTCTACCTTTCAAAACCTCTCCTTTTCTGTAGCCCTACAGAGTTCCCCTCTGCTTGCTGGAGGGACGCTGCCTGATTCAGGCATCAATTAATAAAGCCAATTACATTTTAAAAATTTACTCAGCTGAATTTTTGTTATTTAACAGTATATACTTGGGCAATTATAGAGCGTAATCCCCATGGTAACCACAAGAAAGGGGCTTTCAGAGGAAATAATTTACATAAGGACAAAGATTTTTTTTTTTTTAAGCAGATAGATCCAAGCTTGTTACAAGCTTTTAAGTGGATCGATCCAAGCAGATAAATCCCAAGATTGTTTAGGATATATACGTGAACCCCTTGGCTATTTTTTTCAGTGCCCTTCTCATTGTTGAATTCTGTAAAATGTCAATATTTTACATTCTTCCACTCCAACCAGGCAGGTATCATTTTCTCAATTTTTTTTTTTTTCCTGGAAGGAATTCCCAACACAAAGTTTCCCTAGTCAGCAAAGAAGGGCAGTTAGAGAGCATAACATTCAAGCTGTTTGGGTGCAAAATTAATGCACACATCCTTTCTGCTTCTAGGGTAGAAATGGAGTTACTCCAGCAGCTGAATGTTACATCCTCAGGTTGTTGGGAAATTAATCCTGAATTTGCCAGAGGGGACTAAAAATACAGTTAATAGGAAAAGTCTGGTAAATAGCCTTTGCAGCTCAAAGATTCAAAGAATTAACCTAGACAGAAAGGTTTGAGCTGGCTTAAAATTTCAATAGGTTTCTTACATGCTAAATCTAATAACCAGAGAGTAGAACATAAGGGACTTGAAAGACACCATCAGGCTATGTAATACAACCAGGAGGTTCAACCATCATTTACCGGCATATACATAAAAATGGAATATGAAAGTTAAAGCCAAGATTTACAAGAACACAGAAGCAAGAATTCAAAAGCTATGGAGGAGCCAGCTCTCTGAGGGTCACTAGCACAAAGATCTCTCCCATGACAATGTCTTCCATGAAGATTCAGTGTCTTTTACTGAAGAACTGCTGGTGCTGGGAATTCTCCAGGGTAAGAGGAGGCATCCAGTTCTCTGCTCTTCCTAGATATTCCTGCAAAAAAGGTTTGCCTGTGGGATTTGCTCAGGAAATAAGTGCAGCAAGTGACTGTGGGTGCCCCCATCAGTTCTGTGGCACTTCAGCAGTCAGGAGGCTATGTCGGTCGCCACCATTGGAACAGAGTTCTACGCTTTGAACTGGGACAATCATTCTGCAGTTGTTCAGTAGATAAAGACAAGAAAAACAACTGAGTCAATGATGGAAGGTAGATCATGCTGGGAGATAGTTGCTGTGTGAGGAAAATGCCCCAGCAGCTCTGGAGCAGCACCAGGGGTCCTGGAACTCCCTCTTTCCTGGCCACCATGTGGACAAGTACTTTGACCAGGTGGACATCTCCAATTGGTTGGATTGGTCCCTGGTCCACAAAATCTTCTGCAACACAGACAGCCCGTCCTACTCTGCAGATGCCTTTGACAACCAGCAGACAGGAAAGATCTGTGTGTGCCTTTTCATTATTCTTCTTAATATTGCTGGTATTTCTTTTCATATTATGTAACCAGTTAAGCTGCCTCTTCCTCAAGTCACATAAAAAGGTCCTTATTTGTCAAGTAAAAAACTGTCTGATGTTAATAAACAAAAACAAACATAATAAAACAAAACAAAAACAACTACTTAGCCATAGAACTCAATCTGTATGTTAATTATAATTTGGAAGAAAACATTTAATTTTAAGATCTATTTTAGGCATAGCTATTTATTTTTCCACTTGACAATACAGAATGCTATCTCCTAAAAACTAAAGAAAAAATATGAGGATAATACAAGAAAGGTTTTTCCTTACCTCTATTCTTTACAGTAGATGTGTTATATTTCTATAATCCTGCAATCACATTAGAGTAACTCAAGACTGAAATTACATGTACATATCTGCTCCTATAGAGTAAGAGTTAATAACATATTGTATAAAGTCTCATATATGGAAGGCTTGCATCAGAAAGTCAAGAAAAACACACATTCTATGTCATTCATATAACTTTTGGAAAAATGCAAAAATACTATTCATGAAAAGTAATATCAAATAAGGTATAAACTTTCATAGATTCAGATTCTATCGGTTTTGTCATATATCTTTGAGAGTGAGTATTTGAAATCCAGTTGTATCTGACTTACCTACTACAATAATATATATTCAATGTTATTCTAAAATGTGCTTGGAATTATATAGTAGGATGTAAGTTTCCTGGTCTTGGGGTATATATATTGAAGGATTTTAATAATCAATATATAAAATCTATTTCTATGGAATAATCTGATTTGATTTTTTAAAAGAATTTTAAATTAGTATAACTCATATGGTCTTATAAAAAAGAAATATTGGCTGTGTACTGTCTGAAATAAGACAACCCTGTCCCAAATTAATTCTAGATCCCATCTGCTAGTACAGAATTGGCCTTGTAATCCCCTAGCCTTGGACTCTGTTACCACATTGACTGATGCTGCATTGAAGTAGGCATCTATTATTGCTGTAGGTTAAGGCAAAATTGGGAGAAATTGTAATAATATCACCTTGTGAGTGAGACAGCACTATACTTTAGAGATTAGTAAACAGAAGTCCCCAAAACTTAAATAACTTGTTTGAAGCTAAATGGCTTATTTGCAGCTAAACAGTTTTAGCTTTGAAACAAAATCATTTTATTTCAAGCTTTATTATAGTGCCTTTTGCAATTGTAGACATCAAAACATGAAATGTTAACTCATTCTAGTTCTTCTGTAAAATGTTAGTGAGAAATATAAATACATTTGTAAAAATTCATTAAAATCTCATATATTCAAATCTCCCTATCTTCTTTTTTTTCCTTATCTTCTTAATATAGAAAGTGTTGCTTAACTTTTATATACATATATATATATAGTAGAATATTACATATGTACATTAGAATATTTTCTAATTTTTTTTTTATTGCCAGGGCATAATTTTTAGCACTGAATCTATTGTTGTACTGTGTTCTCCATTAAGAATACAGTGTGAAGAGTGGTCAAAAGCTTTCTTCCCAGAGTACTACACTGAGCAATTTTTTTCCTAGAGGAGTTATCGTTTAGAAATACAAAGGGTAGTAGGTCAGTAATTCAAAAAGAAGTCTCTGAAAAATATTTTTTCAAGCTTATCCTACCGAAAGAAAATTTCACAAGTTCCTAGCATGCCATGTTTGGACCTAATTGGAATTAGGAAAACATTTCTAAGAGGAATGTATACATCTCTTCACTTCTTTGATTTTGTTTCTCTGAAGGGAATGTTTTTTGTATATAGACATGAAGTCAACTGATCTCTGTCATTTGCTTCAGTTTCAGCTTCTCAGTCATGAGCAATGTCCAGTGAACTGCAGATTTTCATCAGAGAACAAGGCCACCTGTGAAGCCAAAGCATGATGAATAGTTGGCACTGTTACCCTGAGGAGCTGCCCTTGGCATTGGTGGGGCCCAAATTAGTATAGAATCCATAGCTCGTCCTTCATTAAATATCATTCCTCATGGGTCACAGCTTTGCCCAGATGTTTGTCAGCTAAGTGAAACTCAAAATAATCCCTTATCTTTAGCAAATATGAACTCATCCACATAAAACTTTTACAAATAGAGAATTACAGAAGAAAAAAAAAAGCACTTAATCTAAGGTTATTTTTCTTTCTTTTTTTCCCCCTTTCTTTTAGTACTCAGTTCCTTAAATAACTCCACTGTAATATTACCAATTACATGATTCATGGTACATTATTTTAACCCTCTTTGTTGTTATACTACAAAAACAGAGGATCTTGCAAATAGATTCCATTATACTTAAAGTGTTCTTTACTGAATAATTTTTTAACAACAAATTCTAAGAAGAAAGTGCTTAAGTGGCTTCCAGAAAATTGTCCTGGTTGATCTACCCTCAATGGTACCCTATATTTCCCTTTGAAATGCATCCCAGAGAAATAAAATTGGAACAATTTTATTTTGCCTATGTGTACGTGCTGTGTGTGTGTGTGTGTGTATGTGTGTGTGTTCCTTTCTAAAGTCATATTCATGAGTAGTCCAATTTGGAAATGTAATTAGAATTCTGAATATATCTGCACAGGATTCCACTGCAACTTGTATGGTGACTCCGTTTATTCAACCCTTTGGAATAATGCCTATATTTTTCCCTTGTTTCAAACAAAGAAAAATGTAAATATGATATAAGTACTGTTTCAAATACCAGTAAAAAAGCCAAAGGAAAGGTCAGTCTTTACTGATATAATTTTTGGAGTCTATTATTTATAAATTGCCAAAATTTCTTCCTCATATATCTTCACTTATTCTTCCCAATTCCTACCTCCTCCCACCCCATCCTAATAAAGCAGAGCTAGTTAAAATCTTGGCTAATCAAAAGAAATGTGCTTCAATCTGTAACCAGGAAATCAAGCTCCTTTCATTAAATTCAACTGAGATGTTATGTGAATACAATATGAATAATCATTTGTTATCCCAATTTTTCCTCTCAAACTATTTTCTTCATTAGAAGTTCTATACATTTGAGATAATTTTTTAATGATGAAAAACCTATACAGAGCTTAATAAATTTTCTAATAGAGAATAATAGTTTTGCCCAAAACTATAACTCTGAGTTAGGGATTAACTTTAGGTTTGGATTTAGTTAAGTTCTCTATATAGAGACCAGTGTTTCAAGTTAAAAACCTAACCATATATATATATATATATATATATATATGTGTGTGTGTGTGTGTGTGTGTTTGTGTATGTCATTATATATATATGTAAATGTGTGCATATATATATATATATGATACATAAGCTAACCACTACTGAAGATGCAAGAAGTGTCCAACATGGATCCTGACTCAAGGAGAGGAAATAAATGGTTTACAGATAGTGACCACAACTTTATTGAGCATGTAATCAATTTATGGGTTTAGTCTTTATATTTAAAATATAATAAAAGGGTGCCTGGGTGACTCAGTCTGTTAAGCATCCCACTCTTGCTTTGGGCTCAGGTCATGATCTCAGGGTTATGAGATCAAGCCCTGGGTGGGGTTCCCCACTGGGCCTGGCGCCTGGTTGGGATTCTCCGTCTCCTCTCTCTTCCCCCTCCCACCCTTGTGCATACTCTATGTCTCTCCACACAACTTATATAAACAGAATAAGGTAGGATATAATAGGAAATATAATAGGATATCAGGTTATAGGATGAAACAGATGGAAGAAAATAAGATTGATAAAGGACAGAATAGATGGGTGTAATGGTGTAAGGTTACAATAGAATACAACAGGTAAGAATCAAATGTAGCAGAGGAGCCTGAATGGTAAAGGTAAGGTTAGGCATGTGGACGCTGGATAACCCTATAAAGTGTATTTCTTCCTGAAAGTACCAGTCAAAAGAGTTTGGAAGCTACCACTGTGGCTAAAAATAAGTAAATACAAATAATCAGAATATAAATAAAGTGTTAATAGTTTTAAAAAGTTGACATATAAAAAAAAAAGTTGACATATAAAAATTCAGAGATGGGAAGAGATTTCTTCACTTGGGAAAATGTGAAGATTATTCAATAACTCTGTAGCATTTTTGTGAAAATATTTTCTTCATTGAATAAAGGAGAAGGCAGGGGGATGGCTAGGATGAGATGGGAGGAGATGACTCTGTGAATCCTTCTTTAAAAAGAGGTTCTTTTCCTATAAACATCAATAATGGTATATGTAATATATATCTAGTTAGATATCGATAATTATATCTATAAATAAATACATGTAATTTATATATGTATAATAATAAAATATATATTTTATCTATGTATAAAATAATGATCTGTAATTTGATAAACTGTTTTTTCATTTCTTTAAATTTTAGGTCCACTTTAAAATAATAATAAGGCTTTAAAAAAATAAAATAAAATAATAAGGCTTTTGCTAAAAATAAGTCTGAATTTTCCATTCCTAGTGGGTCAGAGATATCATCCTAGACACTTTCTCTCATTTAACCTGTGCAAAATATCACGGGGTAGATGTGCTTGTTGTTCTCACTTCAGATAATGAAAATGGACTCCGAGAGGATAGAGAATGTGCCTGCTGGTCATGCAAGTAGTTTATGAGTGACTGAGCACAGATTTGATGCCAAGAGGTATTATTCCTGAGCTGCTGGTGTAGAAGAACCATCACTTTCTCCTAACTCTCCAAAAGTATAATGATATCTGACTAGAGGAAACTCTTTCCTAAAAGGATGCAGATGCTTCACTACGATTAACTGTCTTTCAGGTATAAAGACACTTGCAAATATGCAAGTGTTGCCTACACCACCTGAAGCATCTCACAGTAGCAAAATAATCTGTCACTTTTCTTTCTCTTTTTTCTCCCTTGTAATAGGTTTTCCAAGTTGGTTCAAACCAATGTGAACTTTCTGGATCTGATTCAGTGATCCACAATGCACAATATGAGGAATAAAATCTTACCCTCACTTTTCTCCAGATGGATTTCTGGATATGAGTTTCATATCTTTTGGCATCCAATGCTAAAACCTCCAGTAATCACAATGCAGATGTGCAACAAGACAATTTTAGCTACAGCTTCATGCATAAAGTACAGCTCGATTTGTATGAAAAAAAGTTTGAAAGAAACACATTGGGTTGCCTGTCTATTTACATTTTAATGGGATATGGGTCTGGGGCTATATTTTCTATTATATGGAACTAGTTTCCTTGCAAAGCATTGTGAATACTGCTGACATTTTGCCTTAGTGACTCTCAATCATTTAAATATAACATTTGAGCTTACATAATCTTCCAACATATTTAATGTTGTTCTGAAGTTCACAAAATTAGCCCCTTGAGTATAAGTGCAAGATGTAAATAAGTGTTTTACAAAATGCCAGAAAGAAAGGATCAATGCCAATAGAATGAGAGAGTATTTTAAGAATTTTTATTTACAGAGCAGTTGTTAAGAGCAGCCTGATGACAACCAAGCTTTTTCTCTTGCATTATGATCCTTGAATCTGGGGGAAATTTAAAATGGTGAGGTCTCTAATACTTTTTAATATGCTCCACTCCAGTTAGAGTCTTCATTTTTTTTTTCTTCAAAGTGATATAAACCACTAAAATCCCCTTTAATCCAACCATGCTTCACTTTAAAAAAGAAAAGTTATAGGGGCAGCCCGGGTGGGTCAGCGGTTTAGCACCTGCTTTCAGCTCAGGGTGTGATCCTGGAGACCCGGGATCGAGTCCCACATCAGGCTCCCTTCATGGAGCCTGCTCCTCCCTCTGTCTGTGTCTCTGCCTCTCTCTCTCTCTCTCTCTCTCTCTCTCCCTCTCTGTGTCTCTCAAGAATAAAAAAATAAAATATTTTAAAAATAAAAATAAAAAATAATAAAAAACAGTTATGTAAAATGCATCTGCATAACTTCTCCACAACAGTTGAAGCCTTACTATGTGCTGTTTCTTTATTATTTCTTCCTCACACCTCCCAGAAAAATTCAGTCTTGAATTAGATGCTTATTATTACCTGAATATCTTTATATTTTTCTTATCTATACTGTTTTGAATGTTTTAATATTATTTTTGCACAGCGTGGTAAAGGTCCCCAGGTGGCTCAGTCTGTTAAGCATCTGCCTTTGGGTCTGGTTATGATCCCAGGGTCCTGGGATTGAGCCCCATGTTGGGCTCCCTGCTCAGGGGAGAGCCTGTTTCTCCCTTTCCCTCTGCAACTCCTCCTGCTTTTGCTCTCTCTGTCAAATAAATAAAATAAAATATTTTTAAAAATAAATAGCATAGTATTTTACACATACATATATTCTTATATATTTTTTTATATTTATAACTTACTTTGTATTTTTAAGCAATTTATTTCTAGAATCTGTCCATATTGAAACGTGTAGCTTTAATATACTTATTCTAATCAATGTATGGTATATCATTGAAAGAATATTCCTAATATTATTGAGTTCTCTTTTTGATAAGAAATGACTATTTTCCCTATTTTTTTAGTAATGCTAATGGACATATATATTAGTGAATAAGTAAAGTGGAATTGCTGATTTGAAGAATATATCAATGCACAAATTAGTTAGATATTATTATATATTGGTGCTAAAAATGGGATGTTGTTATAACAATACCAGAAAATGTGGAAGCAGCTTTGAAATTGGTTAATAGGTAGGGCCTAGAAGAACTTCAACCATAATTAAAAAGAGAGAGAGAGAGAGAGAGAGAGAGAAAGAGCCTAGATTGCATTGACCAGTCTGTTAGTAGAAACATAGAAACATGGAAGTTGAAGACTTTTGGTGAGAGCTTAGAATGAAATAATGGTCATGCTAGATGAAACTTATGTCATGTACAAATGTGAAAGGCACTCTCAGTGATGGCTCAGATGGGACTGAGAAATACAGGAAAGAAATCTATTTTGTCTTAGAAAATACCTACGTCTATTTTCCTCTGTCTTACTTTCTCAGTTATCTGGGTGTGGCTGCAACATTCCTTATTAGAAGGACACACACATTTCCATAAAAATCTTCTGTAAAATTAAGAAAATAATTGTATGTGCTTTTCTCAAATTAAAATTTTAGGCTTTTGAGACATTTTATTAGTAATTAGAAGACGTTGGAGAGAGTAACCAAAATAATAGCATCAGTATTATCAAAGTTAATAACAATATAATTATAAGCTTCCATAAAAATATTATATACTTTTTTGATACCTTATTTATTGATAAGATAAAATGCTGGGGCCTCCTATTACATAACATTCCAGTGGAGAGAGATGGAAAATAATAAGTAAGTGAAATGTATAGTGTAATAGATAAGTGCTTTATAGAAAAATAAATTTAAAAGTAGGAAAAGACATTGCAGTTGTTAAGGAGCTTGTTTTTAACTGCATCGTTAAATAGAACTGTTATGATAGTTTTCACTGAAACATTAGCCTGGATTTCTTCCATGAATAACAAAGGTGTATGAGTTCATGGAAGATATCCAGATTCATATTTACTCTTCTGAAATCCATTTTCCACAATGCATTGCAGCAGGCAATTTTTTCCATATGTGAGAAAGACAAGGATGAGATGCATAGAGAGAGATATCTAGGGGAAGAGCATTCAAGTGAAAGGGAACAGCATGTACAAAGGTCTTGAGGCGGGAATATGTCTTGTATATTTGAAAATCACCAAAAAACCCTCTCATAGCTCAAAGAGAAGGAACAAAGGAGATAGTAGTAGGAAATGAGGTCTGAGAATTAAGGCAACGGGGCAAATCCTGAAGAGCTTGGGAGGGATTGACACAGCTCGGGCTTTTACTCTCAGTGAGTCAAAAAAATGTTAGACAAGGGAAGCCCGGGGGGCTCAGAGGTTTAACGCTGCCTTCAGCCCAGGGTGTGATCCTGCAGACCAGGGATTGAGTCCCATGTTGGGCTCCTTGCATGGAGCCTGCCTCTCCCTCTGCCTGTGTCTCTGCCTCTCTCTCTCTCTCTCTCTCTCTCTCACTCTCTCTCTCTCTCTGTGTGTTAACAAAAGACTGTACGAGGGCAAGGGACCAGCATGAGAACAAACATAAAGGACATTGTTTAATCTACAGGAGTGGCATAGGCCAGAGTGATAATGGTGGAGTAGGTGACCAGCTATTTTCCATGTACGTATTTTCAATAAGATTTCCTAATGACATCATATGGGGGAGAAGAGAGAGAGAAACCAAGAATACCTTCAAAGTCTTTGACCAGAGCCAAAGGATAGATCTGAGGTCTACTCAGCTAAGAATGATTACGTAAAATGTGGGTTTAGGGAGAAAATCAGGATTTCAGTTCTGAACAGCTTGTGTCCTTGACACCTAAGTGAGGATATCAAATATGCAGTTGGAGCCTGGAATTTAGCAAAGTGATCTAGACTAGAGATTTTTGAGTCCTTAAAAGAGCATTTTTCTAAAGTGCATTCCACATTCTTCTAAGTCTGTACTAGGTTAATAAGTAATAAACACACAGCTTATGTAATCAAAATTTCTGGGGAATATTGAGTTAATATAAATAGATTTTCTTACTTTAGTATTTCTCAAAATTATTAATATGATAATGTAATTTTGATACATAAAAATTAAGATATAATATTTAGAATTTTCCAGCTTTGTTCTGTGTGGACCCTTTCTTTTCACAGAAAATTTTGGGGGCTGTTGTTTCAAAAGGAACATGTTCCACATGTATTATTCATATTTTACAAGTGAGAAAATCAAAAGAATTTGAGTATATGTTCAAAGTCACATACCTGGGGTTCAAAGTCAAATTAATTCTTTTCATTGTTAATTGAACTCATGAAAAGGAAGGGTGGCTATATAGGTGCAGGTGATTTTCACTCTACAGATTGGGTGAACAGAGGGGGCCAAGCAAAATACCCCAGGACTTGGTTGATCCTTAGTGGAGAGAGAAGAAGGCCATAGTGTTATCAGGACCAAGCCTGAGTGTACTCTTTGGTTCTACTTAGTTCTGGCTTGAAGTATTTTAACTAATAATGGCTATATGACTCAGAATAGTGTGGAGAGGTTGAAGAAAACCCTTTACCTTAACATGGACAATTTTCCTCTAACATATATAAATTATGTGGATCATTTGAAGTTTTTCCTAGTTCAAGTTACTCTGTGTATCTTCAGCCACAGTCGTCCTGAGATGTGAATCAACAAGATAAATTTTAGCCAATTAGATAAGGATCAGATGGTGGCAGAGTGGTGGGCAGTAATAAATATCCTTGCATAAGAAGAATAAAATAATGAACTATTTGAAGACAAGCTTTGAGAAATTACTGTTCAATAGCTTGAAATTGTATTTAATTATTATTTTCTGAAGTATGGGTTGCCTAGAGAACTGAATCTCCGATATGACCTGAGGTTCCACACCAGGTGGAAGGACATCAAAATGGAAAGACATGCAAAACTAAGCCCCCCAGGGACTCTGACTGTTGCCAACAACCGATTCTAGAGGCTGAGATTTAGTCTTGAACTTAGGGCTATTTGCTAGTGATGCATTTAGTGATTAAAGATTACTAAAATTGTTATTCACAAACTAAAGTTTAGCACCTTACTAACATTTACCAGTGGCTTTAATTCCATGTTCTATAAACAAGATTAGCTGCCATGCAATGTTTGGCAAGGTGGTGAAACTCTATGTGCATGTGTATGTACAAAAGAGAAATAATAAGATATTTAACTTAACTCACTGTTTAAATTACAGGAAGCAGCATCTTGAAAAATTATATAATACTATTAAGAGAGTATAGGGAAGCAAGGGGGACTTAACTCCTTTAAAGCAACTGGTCTGAGGCAAGGGTTAAAAGTTTCCATAAGCTTAGAAGCAAAGACCTCCTTCTGGGAACAAGAGATCACAGCTGTTAGGGAGTAATGGTTGTCTGGGCAAAGTCAGAAGTAACAATTTAAAAGCCTGCTTGCACAATTATCTCTATTTTCCAGGAGCCCTAAAAGAATGTCAACCATGGAGAAAGGCATGCTGTGATTGTCTTGTGTTCACTAAAAAAAAGTAAGGATCACAAGATAATGACCATGGGACTGAGGGAGGCTTCTCCAATCTCAGCCCCTTCACCCTTTAGAAAAGTGCCTTTATAGGTCTTGCACATTAACCCTCAGGGAGCTACATTCCTCTTCCTGGTTGCTCCCTTGTATACAAGCTATCTCTAATAAACTACACTATTGTCTTTCTCTCCAGTTCAGTGTCCATTTCTATGAGGTTGAGACTCAAGAACCTGGTCTTGGGGGTCCAGTAACACTACATTTAGACCCAAGACTGTTCCAACTCTCCAGGATGGAGGGGATAGCTGTCATATTCTCCAGTCATGTCCTTACTAACTCTAAAATTCACTTCACCTTCTAAATGGTTCCAGGCTCTACTTCCTCGACCACAGTGACAAAGTAAAGGATCTACTCCAAGAATATACTCTCCAAATGAGCATCTTGACCTATATGAGATGATGGATACTGACTGCTGGAGGTTAAGATAGGGAGTCTTAACGTTGCACTTAACAGTGGGAATTCTGATGTCAGGAACATACAAGTATAAATTTTGGCTTTATAACTTATTACCTGAGACTTTTTAGGAAAAGGACAGTTACTTAACATCTTTTAGTATCAAATTTCTGCTTTGTAAGTGCCGATAAGAACAATTGCCTCATAAAGTTTTGAAGTTAAAGGAGAGAAATCATGTATAGCACTTAGCACATTATACAGGAAGCAACTGGTAGATGTCAGCAAAGGAAGAAAACTTGTTTTACTGTGGTAAACCTTGAGATTCTTGTGCAGCTGTATTTGTTGGTTCTATCTAAAGAGAATTTAAAGGCACTTAAATGTATTACATAAACTTACTAAAAGTTCTACGAAAATGACCTTTTTAACATATATCATCTCTGCCTCAGATAGTTCCCAATCCTGAACCAAAGATCACATGGCCCAGATACTGATAGATATTTGCTTCTAGATTTTGACAAGGCCAACATCCTACAGCTCTACCAATAAGATGCACAGCCTGAAGGGAGAAGCTATACATTACGGCTTCTGTGTCCATTGCAAATTCATAAGCCACCATGGCAAACTCAATAGAACTGGTATTTTCCTTCCTGAAAAATAAACAGTAAAGAGGTAGAAAACAATGGGGGAACAATTGTGAGTATAATAAAGTAAATAGAAGTTGATTTGGTGTGCTAAAGAATCAGAGTCAAGGGATGCCTGGGTGGTTCACGGTTGAACATCTGCCTTTGGCTCAGGTCATGAGCCTGGGGTCCTGGGATCGAGTCCCACATCAGGCTCCCCGCAGGGAGCCTGGTTCTCCCTCTGCCTGTCTCTCTGTGTCTCTCATGAATAAATACATAAAATCTTAAAAAAAGTAAAAGAATCCGAATCAGAAAATAAATTTAATAATGATGCATCTGCTTTTCTCAGGATATGAATTAAATTACTATTAGTATTATTCTTTTGCCAATTTCAAGGCAGTGGAGTTTATGCCTAAAGAACAAGTTGATAAGACCTAGGATCTGAAGGAAACGACTAGTAGGTATTATCATTATTGTTGTTGAATAATTTATTTGGATATTAATTCAATCCCATGCTTAAGAATAAAAACCGAATGAGCCCAATAAATGTTCTAGGCATAACTGTGTAGGTCAGAGAATTTTAAATTTATATGCTTAATGTCAGAGGGAGGCAGGCAAACCATGGTCAGGGAATATACAGAGAGCAGGGTAAAGACCAACACCAGGCCAGTCAAAGATAAAGCAGGGTCAGCAAGGACTGAGTATGATAAGTGACCTAACTCTAAGGCAATAGTTTAAAATAAAAAAAAAAAAAAAAAAAAAAAAGGAAATATCTACAATAGAGTGTACAGAGAAAATCAATCAAAATATCATTTATAGTCATGATGATCCAAAAAGGAAAAGAAAAAGAAAAAAAAAAAAAAAAAACTCTGTTAATGGAGGTAATTCACACATCACCTCCACAGACTTTGTATGATTGCTGATAAGTTGAGAACCAGTTCTGATTGCCAATTAGCTTTGAGAGATGAGTAGGTATGAATATGTGAGGTTAGCAGGATGGTAAAAGGCGATAAAGAAGCAGGAATGAAAGGCATGATAGAAAAATATGACTGAGAAAATAATTTATAATTAATTATAGGAATTATTCGATTTTTAAAAATTTATTAAAAGTTGCCATAAATATTTCTTTTGTTTAACTCTGTGTGCTTAAGCAAAATGATGATATGCTTTATTAATAAGGTGAGAATTGCTATTATGGCTTCCATACAAATTTAATCAGAGAAAAGGGCTTATATAAGAAAAAGTTTTTGTTGAAACTTCATCTGTGCTATTTTCTAAGGATTATATCAATGAAGGGAAATGCATGTGAGAGCACTTGATCAATATAAACCAATGTAAGAACCGAGAGGCTAAAAAAATCATTTGTAAAAATTGAAATATGTGACAAAGTAGTTTGCCATTGAGCCTTAGCTGAACCCTGTCTCTGATTCACACACATTCCCACTACAACCTCAATATTGATCTAATAATAAACATTTCAGTTGAAACAAATCACAAATCATTGCTATTATTAAATTATTGGGGGTAAAAATCTTGCAAGCTACTTGATTGAATTATGTCAGGCCTTAAACATCTCTTTATCAGGTTACTATTGAATAGGGTAGGTGGTGTACATACCATACATCAGGAGACCGCCAATGGCCTTCGAACAGGTAAGATATCAATCTTCTCATTTTGCGCTGAGACAGGAAAGGCCCAGAAAGATTAATAGGTTCAAACCCTCCAGCCTATGGGGCTCGAATCTAAGTAGAATTCCTAGCTACTTTGATCAGGTAAATCAAAGGCATTTCTCAAAGCATGGCAGCAGGAGGTCAAAGAACTAAATAGACACAGATAAAATAAAATAACAATGTATAAATTTTCTTTTCTTCTTCAATTTTTATTCTCAACTTCAACAGAACCCAAACAATCAAAGGAAAATCTTACCATGATAGTATTTACGTGTTATAGTCAGGAATTGCTTGAAGCTAGAAGAGAATTCCATCTCTCAAGTGTGTGCCCTTTTATCTTATTTACTGACATTTCGTTGCAGAGAAATAAAAGCCAATGTCAATGTTGAACATGTCTGTCCATCACTACAAATGCATCTTGTTTCCTTAGAACAAGCACTTCCTAAACAGCATGAAATTGGGGCCATTTTACCCATCCTTCATTAGGCGACATTTTCCTTCACATAGAGGAAACATGAATGGAAAGCAAAACATTTATCTAAATATGATGTAGAAGCATCAGTAGGTTGGTTACATGCTGCTGGCAAAGAATTTGGGTGGGGAAGGGAAGAAAGACAAAAAACAGGTATTAAATATCATTTAGGGAGAACACAATTTCTGGATATAGAAAAGAGAAAAAAGATAAAAAGAGAAGATCAAAGATGAAGAGGTTAAAAAAAAAAAAAAAGAGAGAAGTACAAAGGGAAGAAGGAGGAGTAAGACACAGAGAACAGTGAGAGGGAGAAATCAGGGGGAAGAAAAAGAAATACCAAGACAGTGCGATATGAAAGACAGCTGAAGGCAGACATAGAATTTGAAGAATATTTAAAAAAATTAGGATTGGAAAATTATTTAAAAAGCCATGGACACAATGTCTCCTAAGATAAAGACCATGAAAGAGAACGTTAAAAAACAACAACAACAAAAAAGAGTTCAAGTTGCAAATTTCCAGTTCACTGTCAAATACAAATAATAAGATATAGTAAAAAAAGTTTCAATTACTCATGATATTCCCGGGTTAAAGCTAATATTAAGAGCGAGCAAGGTAATCCTAGCAAACTGCTCAGAAGAGTGCTTGACACCTATTAAGTGCTCATTAATTGTTGATTGTTAGTATTCTTTATGAACTTTAGAGGTTTGCCAGACTTTGAAGAACCAAGGTAGACTAGATTTGAGGCCCAGTGAATTCTAAGCAATAATCTACACACCAAACGATAACCCTAAATGCTCTTGTAACCCATGCTATAGTTTAACCTTCTATGTTTTTCACTGCCCACCTCCCCACATCATATAGTTTTAAGATTGAGGCCAAATATTTTTTTTTTAAGATTTTATTTATTTATTTTGGGGAGAGACAGAGAGAGAGCATGCGCACAAGAGTAGGGGGAGAGGCAGAAGCAGAGGGAGAAGCAGGCTCCCCACTCAGCAGGTGCCCTATGGCAGGGCTCTCAATCCCCGGGCCCTGAGATCACGGCCTGAGCCAAAGTCAGACACTTAACCAACTGAACCACCCTGGCACCCTGAGATTCAGGCAAAAGTCTTAATTTACATTGCTCTGGTGGTAAAAAAGTATGTAATCTTTTTATTTAATAATTATGAAATGTAAAGAGTTATATATTATCCGTATAAAAGCCTAAATTTCAAGGAAGAAATCACCAAAACCTCTGGGCAAGCCCAAGTGATTCTCTACATATCTCTATCAGAAGTTATTCCTCATATTTTAAAGATTTCTTTAAGGAAGCAGATAACTTTTTTTTTTTTTTTTTAAGATTTTATTTATTTATTCATGACAGACACAAGGAGAGAGAGAGGCATTGACACAGGCAGAGGGAGAAGCAGGCTCCATGCAGGGAGCCCGATGTGGGACTCGACCCCAGGTCTCCAGGATCAGGCCCTGGACCAAAGGTGGTGCTAAACCACTGAGCCACCCGGGCTGCCCCAGCAGATAACTTTTATTCCAAGAGGGTATTTCTTGATGGGACTAATGTTTCGAGCTGTTTTTCCCCGTGGAGATGAAGGAATGCCTTTAGACTTAAGAATTATGCAGGTATTCTAATGACTGTTATTTTCAGCACTATCATTCACATTTTATATGTATCAATTCAGACACAGGTGCAAACATTTGCTTGTCAATTATTAACAATCAGCGAGCGTTCTTCAAGGCCCATTTCCTTACAGAATCTTAAAAACAGAAAAGAAAGAACCAAAGGCAAATAATGATTTTCTTTTGTTGCACAATCATTCTAGGATCATAAAATACATGATAAAAGACAATCGTTACTAATAAAATTATCAGCAAGAAGAGCATAAGCCCTTTTAGACGGGAGAACCACACCGATTCACTATGGTTCAAACCCTTCAGACCTAAATGCAACCTGTGACTTCTCCTGTTGGAGGGCATTGAACCACACAGCTCTCAGGTCGACTTTGTTCTGTTTCTGTGATAGCCCCGAATTAAAAAGATTATGGCTTTTACTCAAGTAAACAGAACCTCTAAGTGGATTTTTTCTTGTGGGTGCCTGGGAAGTTTCCTGGAATCGCATCCTATTCCATGGGGTCCTGAGCAGCACCTTGTTGTGTTCTGAGTTATCAGGTGCTGTTTGAGTTTTGCCAACACAGAAGGAGGGGCACGGTGGAGCCCAGCAAAGCATAACATGCCATCCTGTTGACATGTAAGCCTCCCAACCACCTTGCAAGCTGAGAAATTCGACCCTATTGACATGTGAGGAAATGGAGGAGTCTGGGGGTCAGTGAGTCTCCCAAGTTAATTCCACGGTCTTCTTGATTCCAGAGTTTAGATGCCTCCATGATCCCACAAGCAACGAATGACATGGCCAATTAGCACAGAGTTTTACACTTTAGGATTCAAGCTTCTTAGTCTTTGAGATACTGCAACTAACTAAAACAAGCCATCTTACCTTGGCCTCATTGCCCTAAATCGCGTTCCCTTTGGTTAACATTGGGGAAGTTTTCTGTAGTGTCTGTGATTTATTTTACGATCTATAACTTAACCATTGCTGAAAGGTTACATGTGTGCGACTTAGCTTCAAGGATGATCCAGGTCGGCAAACATGCTGTAAAGAAAGCAGGCAGTCAGTTGTCCATTTCTCAATCGAAATCCACTGTTTTGCTCATCAGCATAACAGATTCTCAAAAAGGAGTTTTTATCAGTAAAGATAGTATTCTGTTGTATGGTGTGATCAATGCCAAAGGTGAGGTATTCCTGGTGAAAGATATTCAGGTTATTTTGCATGAGCTGAAAAATAGGAGCATCTCCCAGATTTTACAAATGTAGGAGAAGAATCCAGGGAAGCCTCAAGGCTTTCCTCTCAGACGTGGAACACAGGGTTTGATCCCTGGACAGACCCGGTGACAAGCGTGGATGATTGCTCGAGGCCAGATGTCAATTATAAAGCCCAGAACCTTGCCTACGGAAATTTGTTGTATCTGCCCCAAGTAAACTTTAGAGTAGGATGGGACTGGAGGGATGCCCGGGTGGCTCAGTGGTTGAGCATCTACCTTTGGCCCAGGGCGTGATCCTGGAGACCCGGGATCGGGTCCCACATCAGGCTCCCTGCATGGAGCCTGCTTCTCCCTCTGCCTGTGTCTCTGTCTCTCTCTGTGTCTCTAGTAAATAAATAAACTCTTTAAAAAAAAAAAAAAAGTAAGGTGGGCCTGGAGCTCCCACAAAAGACGAAGTACAAGGACTTTACCAAAAACTTGCTTATTAATACTTGTTTCATAAGTATCTGTTTGGGGGGGGGAATGTGTTCTTAAGTCTTGCATTTTGAGCAGGGGGATAGTTAAACTTCATTTGTCTCAAAGATTTTTGGCAGCTATTTATCTCAAAAATAATAAATAAATAAATAAATAAATAAATAAATAAATAAATAAATAACTGCCAAGAGACACAGGAGCAAATTGCCTCAGGACAGCGAGCAACAGTTTGTGAAATGACCCATGAGATGCTCGGAACATATACAGAAGCTGGAATCCACACTGCACGAAGTCTTTTGGACTTTGAGAGACGTTTAAGCGCAGTTTCGACACTAGGACGTAAAGCACTCTTATGTTTAATAGTTAACTATCAACTTTGTACTTTCTTTTCCTTTCTTTTTTTTTTTTTTTAATACCCTGTGTGTGTGTGTGTGTTTAAAAAAACTGAAATACAGTTTATGCACAATGTTCCATTAGTTTCAAGTGTCCAATCCTTCGTTTTGAACAGCATTCTATTATTGGCATCATTCCCTATTACACAGACATAGTTATACCTCATAAGGCAATTTGCCGACTAAAGGATTCCTTATCACTCCCACTCCCTTACAGCAGGGCTGGAGTTTTCTAATTATGACAACATGGAGAAGGAAAACATCTGTGCTGCCAAGGCTGAACAGCAGCAGCTCTTCGTAAGTGAAGAAAAGAGCTTTCAGACACTTTAAATATTTGAGAGATTAAATGAAAGTTTGCTACTGATGTCTCCTTGAGTAGTCCTCTGGGAGGCCCGGGAGAGAGTCTGGGTATGTGCAACGTAATAAAGGGAAATTCAAGAAAAAGAAGAGAAGAGGTAGTTATTGTACAATGAATTTTAATAGCTGTTTACAACCCCCAAAGTAGGTTTAATAAATGGTGTTGGAAACACCAAAAATCTCTCCACTAGATCCTATAGTTTCCGCTCTTGATACATAAGGATAGAGTTAGACCAGTGGACCAACTCGCCCAGTCTCAACTCGGTTGTGGTAATCAAATCTTATCTAACAACATTCTCAAAGCACAGAGACCTAAATGGCTCCCTAAATCACTTCTGAGAAATCCTAAACTCTTTAGCATGACGTACATACCCTGTAAGGATTAGACTGACTCCACACTCCCTTTACTCATCACCTGCTCCAGATCTGTACACTTTCTCCTTCTTCCAGCTCGAGCCCTAGCGCTGTAGCAACCGCCCGTAATGATCTCAGTGGTCAAATCATGGTGCAAATGGTGCCAACTGGCAAAGGGAGCCTCCCGCTGACCACCTGGTCGGACTGGATGTCTACACCCTAAGCCACTATACTCTACTATGTCACTAATGAGTAAGGGCATGAATGAGCAAATGAACAGGTGAGTAGTAATACGACCAAAGTTCTCTTAAAGCCTGGCATGAAAAAGTAAAAAAATACTCTAGGTCCCATACACTCTTGTTTCCACAAAATGAAATTAAAATTTTTCACACAAATTCATCTCTACTACCTTCAACAGTGATGCCAAACATTGAACTGATTTTTTTTTTTTTTAAGCACTCTGTTGGTTCTCCTTCCGATGGCTTCCAGACTTTTGCGTTGACCCGTGAGAGAGAAAAGGTCATAATTGTGATGGTGTTTGGACTACCTTTTTCAAATGTTTTACCATATGATCATGATTTGTTCTTGGTATGTTCTGATTTACCGTATATTCTTGTTCTCACTAAAACGTACCCATTCCTACCTACCAAATCCACATCCCCCCAACATACAGCACTATGGCTTATTCTTAGTTACTTGGCACCTCCTCACACCAAAATATATTCTGCTAGAAGTCTGGAAATTTCTCAATAAAATAGTTTCATCCAGGTCATTTACAAGAAATTCTTAAATGAGATTGTTCATATTGCTGAATCTAAAAGCTACAACTTCAACATTTTCACTTTCGAAGGTTTCTCCTGGCATACTCTAGTACTACACGAATTTTAAAAATGAGAAAATGCATAGAAAATAGTCACAAAAGCTTTGAAGTATTATCCTAATGCAAAATACGATCATTGCAATTATTATCATATTTAATCTATTTAATCTCTACATATTTTTCAATCCAGATCTGTGAATAGGCTAAAAGTGCCTCAGTTCTTTAAAGTTCCATATTTTCTTTTTTTTCTTTTTTTTTTTTTTTTTAAGATTTTATTTAGGGGCACTTGGGTGGTTCAGTCTGTTTGGCATCTGCCTTCAGCACAGGTCATGATCTCAGGGTCCTGGGATGGAGCCTTGAGGAGTCATGCTCTCTGCCAAGTGAGGAGTCTGCTTCTCCCTCTCCCTCTGTCCTCACATGCTTGTTCTCTCTTGCTCCCTCCCTTTCTCTCTCTCTCTCAATAAGTAAACAAAATCTTTTTTAAAAAATAAAGATTTTTGCATATTTATTTGTGAGAGAGAGAGAGCAAGAGAGGGAAGGGGGAGGAGTGGAGAGAGAAAGGGGAGAGGGAGAGGGAGAAGCAGGCTCCCCACTGAGCACGGAACTCAACCCAGGTCCCAGGATACCAGGATCATGACCTGAGCCAACGGCAGATGCTTAACTGGCTGAGCCACCCAGGTGCCTCCAAAACCCCATATCTTCAAGACATGGTAAAAAAGTCAGTACATTACATCCCTTGGACCCACTTATACATATTCATGTTGACTTCCGACAATTTACCAAGCATAGGTTTCCAACTTCCAGGCCAGTAAAACTTTTCTTTATTAGCACACATGTGGTCTTATGAGAAATCTTTTCTGAGCTCCTTCATGTAAGAGTCATGATGACTACATGAAGTGAGGTCAGAGCAAAAAGAACAGGGTATTGAAAGTCAGAAGCCCCAAATTTGGGTTGCAAACCTACCATTTTCGGTTTGTGTGCAATCAAGTCACTTCTCTGAGCCTCAGTACCCTCATCTGTAAATTGGAAATAAGAATTGCATTTCTATGCAAAAAAAAAAAAAAAAGGTGTCAAAATATTTTGAGATCTGCAATATAGAAATACCAGGGTTTGTTTTTTTTTCTTTTTTCTTTTTTCTTTTTCTTTTTTTTTTCCTCCAGTCTCAACAGAGCTGTGAAAATTTGAGGCTTCACCACAGGCCATCTGAGTCATATATCAGATTCATTTCACTCAAACGAAACCAATCACTGCGTGGTTAATATGTGCCAGACTCTGTGCCGAGCACTTTACTTGCATGATCTCACCCAAAAGTCATTAAAAACCTGGAAGGAAAATATGATGATTCTCATTTACATCAAGAAGGCTGAGTCACAATAAGCACAAGTAATTTGTCCAAATGTTGGAACTGACGTATTAAAATAAATTGCAGCGTTTTGGGGTTTTTTTTGTTTGTGTTTTTCCTCTCGGATACATGTGAAGACACTGAATTCCTTTGACAAACCAGGGAAAGCAAAAAAGATCTTGTGGAACAGGAACGACTATCTTTAGAAATAAAAATCATTTATTGGCAGCGCAAGAAAGACAAAATAAGAATGAAAATGAATTAAATGCTTCGAAAGAAAAACATATAAACAAACAAGAAAACAGAAAGAGGACTCCGGTTTCTAGAATTTAACTTGCTAAATGCAGGTATCATAGACTCACAGATCTCAAGGTCTGCAGGGCTTCAGGTTACTAGTCCAGCGCTACTGTTTTTAGCTCCTAGCCTCATCTCTTGGAAACTTCCTCCTGAAATAGGCTTCTAGATCATTCATCTTCAGTTGCTGTTTCTCTCCACTATACGTGCTGAACGGTATTCATGGCCACAGTCCACACTCGTGGACTTGAGTTGAGACAATGAGAAAACAATCTCTGACTCCTGCGCAGTTCTTGCGAAGGTAGTTATTAAAAGACCTCTTTTACTCCCAGTAAAGTGATACTGATGTCATTATATAAAAACTTCACATTTCTCTTTATTTTAAAAGGAAACCCTCCCAGATTTTAGTGGTCCAAGCTACCATAGTAGCAAAGGCCTCCAATACAATAGCCCGTCACCATGTTGATGGTGGAAATCTCTTCTCCCCTATGATTTCTACAGCTCAAGTGACGGGTCATATCAGTCTGCTTTGGTTCAAGGGGACACAAAACTTCACTTGAATAAAAATTGAATAAAAATAAATAAAAATAAAATAAAATAAAAATAAAAATAAAAATAAAAATAAAAATAAATAAAATTGAAAATTCACTCTTTCATTTAGCCACCAAGTCCAGAGACGTGGCTTACTTCAGGTATGATGTGATCCTGGTACATCATGGCATCAGGGCCCCGACTTCTTTTCTACTCTATTCTTTCCTGTCTTTTCTCTCCCCTAGGCCCACTTGATCCTCAGATTGTCACCTCCTCGCACTACGTAGTCTCACAATGCACACTCCCTGTTATGCACGTTGATCAGAAAAGATGAATATTTGTCCCCAAACTCCCAGCAAAAGCCCAGAAACTCACCATCCTGGGGTCAGTTTAAGTCATGTGCCAAACATGAACCAATCCCTATGACCTCAGAATGGACTATGTTGATTGCCTTGACCTCTGCCACATTTTGAACACCTGGAGAATACAGCCCGTTTCCGGGAAACCATAGACACTCACCATCCTGCTCCTCCCCACCAAAAAAATCAAAAACTGCTGGAAAGGGGAAAGGAAGCTAATGCAGAGGGTATAGTGTGAAAAGCTCTCTCTTGAGGACTCTCTCTCCCTGAAAAGATCTCCTCCCTCTTTTAAACAACCAGATAGAAAATTCTCTCCTTTCTTAAGCTTAATTTTTTTTTCTCATAGATTCCACCCATTAATCTCCGTTCTTCCCTTGAAGATCTACAGAACAGATTGTAACCTTGCTTTTGCTCTCTGTGGCTGATATTTATCAATAGGATATCTGATTCTCATAGTTTACTCCCTTGAATAGTAAAAACTTCGCTCCTGATATTTTGTGCGCACTTAAAGAAGGATATCTCAGGAAAATAAACAAAGAGTATATTAATATTCAATTTATCTGCTGATTTCCGAGGAAACCTAGTGATTTATGAAGGTCTATCTTGACATTTCATAGAGAAAAAGGTATTTCTCCAAGAAGTATTAATCAAAACACATTTAGTATTCTGTGGCTTATAGGACAGATCCTAATGAATGTGACTGGCCTCTTTATTTCTGGATGGGGAGAGGGAGACTTGGTTTAACTTCTCTAATGCCGGGTTAATAGAGGCACATTGGAGCAGCTGAAGTCCTTGGACCTTGAGTGGAATTATTTTAAGGCCCTAATTCTTCACAACGGGAAGCCAGAGAAAGTGTTGTTGGTTCTCTTTTTGGTTTATTGAAAGGCCTTCCCACTCGGTCAGGAAGCCCTTTCAAAACTAGATGCTTGCTTCTCCCCAGGACCCCAACCGACATCCCTTTCAGATACATCTTTTAAGATTACCCATCATAGTTTAATCATTCTTTTAAAAGGGTTGTGCCTTTCCCACACCAGCATTCGCCTCTTCTTTTTCTGTAGTAGGAGGAGATTATGACCCTAGAGGGTGCAGGAAACCAGCTGAAGCCTAGGAGTCCTCTTAGAGTGTTGCTATGGATTATGCTAGATATTAAAACTATAAGGAGGTATTTAGAATTACACTGGTGGTTTTTCTTCATCCGAAACTTGACAAAAGAATTGATAAATGTGACACAAAGCATTTTATTTCTAGTAAACAGATGGTGTGTTCCAATTAGATGTTAGTACATTTTTGAATTGTGATAAGTGTGCTAGAAAGGAAATTTGTAGTGCCTCAACCATGAAAATAAAACGACTCTAAATTTGTTTTTGAATGGAATGCACTTTTCTTGTACTCCAACGATGGGTCGAATCAGTGATCAAAAATCACTGATCACACATACAATACTTTCAGTTAAATCATCAAAGTGTGGGGATCCCTGGGTGGCTCAGTGGTTTAGTGCCTGCCTTTGGCCGAGGGCATAATCCTGGAGTCCCGGGATCGAGTCCCACATCGGGCTCCCTGCATGGAGCCTGCTTCTCCCTCTGCCTGTGTCTCTGCCTCTCTCTCTCTCTCATGAATAAATAAATAAAATCTTATAAAAAAATTATCAAAGTGTGTGTGTGTGTACAGTGTGCACACACACACATATGCACCCATACACACACTCAAGATGCTTTCAATTAAATTGCCAAATTATTGTAGGAAAGATTCAAGATTATATTAGTCATGGCACTTATTGAGAACAACACTGAAAAACTAAATCACTTATTAAGGAAGGAAGTAACATTACAAACATGAGCTCTAGGGTTTAAACTGTCATAATTGGGCAAAATAAGTGGATACCAGCTGAACAAATTAATCTTTGAAAACTGTTGGTTCAATTCAGAATATGCTGATAACTGCCTTCAGTGGGCAGCTAATTGTTATCAGGTTAGAATATGATGATTATTATTTTTTTATAATATGATTATTTAAAAGAAAATTATATAGCTGCCATGTGACTTTGAATAATCTATTTTAAAAGCTTAATTTTTTAAAAAATAAGTAAGATGATATGAGCTTATTTTTCCATTAATGATTAATAATTAGCTCAAATATTAAAATTTCAGAGCCCTAGAACTGCTCCTCTATTATTTCTTCCTATTAGTGACAGTGAAATATATATTATAGTAAGATTAAGATGTCAGACTCCCAGATGAAATAACATTCTTTACATTTATGAATGTTTGTTTAAGACCCAAGTACATTATTTACACACCCTGTAACCACAGATTAGAATTTTGCCCAATAACATGGATTAAAAGGCATGTATAAGGAGTCCTGTTTTCAGTCAACTGAAACTAAAGATATGCTTCTGAAATTTTTTTGCTAACTGATATGGAAAATAGCACTTTTGTGGGTGAATTTACTAGGTATTATGAGTTGAATTGTATCCTCCAGAAAAATATATGGAAGTTGTGACCCCCAGCACCTCAGAAAATTATCTTATTTAGAAGGAGGTTTGTTGCCTCCCTGCCCTCCATATCTCTAGGTCTTCACATGGCATTCTCCTCTCCGTGTCTATCTTTTCTTTTCCTTTCTTTCTTTTTTTTTTTTTTTCCCAACAGAAACCAGTTTAATGACAGATACGCTGCTCTGAGGCAGGCCTACCATCCACACTAGCCAGAAAGCCTGGTGGGGAGTGCAGAAGGGAGGAAAGTGCATCGTGTTCCTAATGGGAGTAAAATGGTCACAGCAGGTGGGCCAGGAGCCTGAGGCCAGTGTCCGCAAGGCTCACAGTGCTGCCTCTGCAAGGGCAAGGTGGGCCAGCCTCATGATGACACCTGCCAGGTCAGCAGCCTTGTCCAGCTTGATGTAGGTGTCTGTGTGGATGTGGTGGAGGCTGAGCCAGTCAGGTAGCAGCTCAGAGAAGAGCCGTATGTGCTTCTCCATCTCTAAAATAAGGACATGGTAGTGTAGGGTGGGCTGTTACTCCAAGATGACTGATGTCTTTATCAGGAGAAGGTATGAAGGCACACAGGGGAAGCATAACACTGGAGGCAGAGATTGAAGTCATACCCCAGCAAGCTAAGGAAACCTGGGGATGGTTGGCCAAAAACCCTAGTGCTAAGAAGAAGGTAGAGAATAGACTCTCCCTAGAATCATTGAGAGATCATGGTCCTGCAAACACATTGATTGCAGACTTGTAGCCTCTGGACCTGTGAGAAAATAAATTTCTGTTGTTTTAAGCCACCCAGTTTGCCATACTTTATCACAGGAGCTCTAGGAAATTCAGACAGATTGTAAAGCAATGGGAATTTTCTCTTTCACGGTTTTTGAGCCTGGAAGCCCAAAATCAAGATTCTTTTTCAGGGTCATGCTTCTTCCAAAGCCTCTAGGGAAAGATCTTCCCTTTGTCCCTTCCAGCTGGTGGTCGCCCCAGGAGCTTCTTGGCTTTGGGAATTATAATGCCAATTTGCTTTCGTCTGTACATGCCCCCCTGCCCTCCATATCTCTGGGTCTTCACATGGCATTCTCCTCTCCGTGTCTATCTTTTCTTATGCAGATACCAGTCATATTGGATTAGAACCCACTTTAACTCAGAATAACCTCATCTTGGTTACATGCACAGGTACTCTACTTCTGTAAAAGGTCCCCCTAACAGATATGGGGAGTAGGATTTCAACGTATCTTGTGGTGGGCCACAATTCCAGCCATGACACTAAGCAAAGAAATTTAAGATTAAAATGCGATGGAAGTATGTTAGGCCCCAATTATCCATATAATTCCAGTGTATGCTCTTCAACTCTCCCTTTAAAAGATAGCATAACCTACAATCTAAATCATACTTCATAGAAGATAAGCTAAAATTGATTGCTAGATATGTGTTATTTATGCACCATTTGAAAGGGGAAAAAAAACACTACCAACTATACTACAACACAGTGTTTTTTCTCAGCATTTAAGCTGTATATTTATTAAAGCCTTCTTTTGGACTTAATTGGCCATGGACATCTTTTCATACATTACTTTTGTGCATCCATCAAAAGAAAAATAAAAGCAACACAATTTGGTTAATGAATTCTAAAATTTCTTCAGTCTCCGAGCCTTATTCTTTTGAATCAATCAACTCAAGAGTCAAAGATGCTCATTTTCTTTCCCCTACATGAGATCATCTTCTCTGTTATCTGTAGCATTTTCAAGATAACATTATTAGCCGACTTCAGGAATATTATTCGGTATCTATTCATCATCAACCCTCCTCTTCCCACCGCCATTTGCTTCCTAGGAGGTAATACTCAAGATTATTTTTCAATCCTGTGACAACTATTCTTCAAGTTGAATGCTGACAATTTCTGATGATCAGGAATACATGGAAAATAATAATTATAATAGCAACTTTAAGATAATATCACATGAAAGAGATATTCCAATTTCAGAAATGTGGTAATGTGAAAAAAAAATGTTCCTAAGAAATAAAAATAATAATAATAATAAAGTTTCTGAACATTTTTAGTGACAGAAAATTGAATATATATTTTTTAAAGTAGTCTATTCTGTAAATAATTATTCCTTTTAGAAAGCTTTCCCAAGTGTTGAATAAACTCTGGCGCCATCGCTTGAAATTGTCTCTTGCAGTTCTGCCACTTGCTATGTCATGCACAAAACCTTTTGTTTTTTGTTTTGTTTTGTTTTTGGTTTTGTTTTTGGTTTTGGTTTGGTTTGGTTTTTTTGTTTTTTGTTTTTTGTTTTTCACACAACCTTGTTTTAAAGTAAACTACTTCCGGCATGGGGCTCAAACTCATGGCCCCGAGGTCAAGAGTCGCATGCTCTACCGACAGAACCAGCCAGGCACCCCTTCACTTAAACAATTTAATAGATCTAAAAGAAGGCTTTCAATTATTTTAAACAATTACTCAGTTTCTATCCTCCTTTCTAAAGACTCTTCTCTCAAGGTAAGCATGTTCATTTCTTTAAAAATATTCTACCTTTCAGTTTTTAACTAAAGACTTGCTGGATGAGTCATATGCGGCCAGGACCACATTAAACACTGGGAGATCCAGTCTTAACACAAGAGTGTGTGTGTGTCTGTGTCTGTCTGTCTGTCTCCATGCATGTGTGCATGTAAGTGCTTCCATGTGCCTTTCCCTAGGAGCATAGAAATGACAGGGCTGTTGCTAGGGGAGAGAGTAGAATATTCATGGAGAGAGAAGAGAAAGCTTAAAGTCCATGATGCAAGAAGGTGTTGGTGGGCTTCGAGAGCAGATAGAAGGCCTTCTGGCAAATGCTCACAAGTTTAAGGCTTAATTCTAAGACCAGTGAGATGCCAGCTTCTATTGACTAGCACTAAAAATTGGCATCAAGTCACCTGCCTGCCTTGTTTTTATCCTATATAAACTCTTTCAATTGTCAATGATCTTTTTAAAATGTGACATCTGAATGCAGTAGTGCCAGTACTTTTCCTGAACATGGCGAACAGAATGTGATTCTCACCGTCTTGCACTTATAATGTTGGAACTGTGAGATAAATCTTGTTCTGTTCAGTTTCTTCCAGTTTGCCATACCAGACACTTGAGATCATTTTGGATTCTGATTCTTTTATTCCTTGCAACCCAAACACTCAGTCCCCCCACCCCCTCAGCTTCCTACCACCTACTGTTGTCTTTTCATATGCTCAACTCCTTGATTAAAACAATAAAAGTGGAGTGGGGCACAGTTAAAGGTCAGGCCTTCAATGTCACTCAAAAAATTCTCCTGTGCTAACATCAATCAATAATTCAATATTTGGGGGGCAAGGCCATTCAAAGAGTTGTAAATTAATCCATTTACACCACCACAAAGTCATTTATCTTCATCTGTTTTTCAAAGGCATCATAAAGAAACTTCATGGAACTTACCATATGGTATAATTACATTATTTATTTTGTGAATACAGTTTTTCCTGTCCTTTCTACTAAAATGTGAGTCTAGTAGAAACTTTAAGTTTATAACATGATTCATTTTAGGAGGGAAAAAAAAAAAGTGCTATCTCAGAAAACTTCTTCAAAGAGAGCTCTGTGTCTGATGGCACTAAAGTGGAGTATTTACTTGAGGCAGTCATGCAGGTGCGCTACTGAGATCCCCCCAAGAGAGGCTTCCGCAAGGACTGGCCCGGAGGCTGAGATTCCTTGGTATTGCCCATGCACTGAGGTGATGTTCCCCGGCCATTAAATGACCATGGCAGGGTCCAGAACTGCACTATTTCTGCTCAAAATAGGACTCCTCCCACTGGGCAATCTTTACTTGGGGTCTCCCTATCGTTATATCCAAAATGTTCTCAGAGCTTTGCTACTGTCTGAGGCTCTTTCAACACAAACTTTCCTCTTTTCTCCATTTCTTTCACAGGTTGGGCCCACACTAAGGTCTGAAATTCTCCCTGCCTCTTAAATGTCAGTTCTTCTCTTTATCCTTCATGAGCATTCCCTCACTAAACTCTTTTTCATATCAGAGTCTATCCTGTGGTGAGCTTCTCAGAGGACCCAGACTGTTGCAAATATAAAAGATTCTCAGGACTGAGACTGTTAGGAGTTAGTTGGGCAGGTAGGTAGTCAGGGCCAGGGACCCCAACATGAAAATATTGAGTCAGGACAGCCAAAATAAAACAGCACTGACATCCTGTTTTGCAGCTGAGACAGGACCGTACCAGCATTCTGCTTTGCAGCCTTTGCAAAATGGACTCCTGCAAAAAGTCCTAAAATAAGACAAGGAAATTGTACATTTTTGGTAAAAAAAAATTTTTAGGGTGTTTTTGTTTGGTTTGGTTTGGTTTGGGTTTTTTGCTTTTGTGATATATTTTTTTTTTTTTTGATACTTGCCTAACATTGGTACAAAGCATTTGTCACCAACATGAGCAAGGGGGAGTTAAGACATAAACCCCAGATGTCAGCAAAAAAGACCATCAGTCCGTAGACACTAACCTAATAGGTAGACAGATACATGACCAAAACTCTAATTGGCAGGACTCTGCATACCCTGGTTGCTCTGAGGGCAACCGTCTCGGGCCCCCTCTCCCTCTGGGACCTTTATCCTATTGCTCAGTAAACTTTGCTGCCCACCACTCTTTGTCTGGTCTACCTCTTCATTCTTCAACGCTGCAAAAAGCAAGACCTGCAGGCACTAAAGGCAGAGAAATCCTGAAAGACAACCCGACCTCTCAGATCTACTTACTCTGATCATTACCTGAAGGCTAAATTTCTCCACTTGCCAATTGTCTTCTAGAAGTTCACACCTATTCTCTTAATGTGACCAAATCACTCACCCCTATGTCCCCTCCTTTGTAAATCCTTTCAAGGTGCTCTCTGGCTTCCTGAAATGTGATCATCCCACTCTCAGACTCGTCAACCACCCCTCGAAATATTACCATTGTCTCTTGAACCCAAATGTGGCTACAGCAGGGAGCACTTCCTTCCTAACCTCCATGTCAAATGCTTTTTTCTTGTTTTTACGCAAAGTGGTAGGATAATTGTATTCTTTATTCAACGTTTAGATTTCAGAACACTAAGCTTCTACCTTCTTGTAAACAACAAAACAAAACCCTGCTTATCTGAGATTCACAGAGATCACTAGAGATACCGGGCTCTTCTCTTCATCTACAGACTCACCAGTTCTTGGTTTTCATAAGTGGCTCCACTGACCCAAGGAAAATTTTAGTTATAAAGCTGGTTCACAGTTTTCTTTTCCCTGTGAACTCCAGTAATTCTTCCTGGAGCCATAAACTCTTTTGTGAATGACTCAGTATTCTAGTCTCAGTGTATTTTTTTTTTTTTTTTTAAATCAACCTTCAGTGATCGTCCCTCTCCCCCAGCAAACTACATCGCCAAGGTCACATTTTAGAATTTATCATCATCTGGGGATCCCTGGGTGGCGCAGCGGTTTAGCGCCTGCCTTTGGCCCAGGGCGCGATCCTGGAGACCCGGGATCGAATCCCATATCGGGCTCCTGGTGCATGGAGCCTGCTTCTCCCTCTGCCTATGTCTCTGCCTCTCTCTCTCTCTCTCTGTGTGACTATCAAAAATAAATAAAAATTAAAAAAAAAAAAAAAGTTTAGAATTTATCATCATCAAATTCTAACCAAAGTCAACATCCTGAAAGCATGCATTCCGTACTATCACCACAATCTGCTCTCCCTCCTCTATACTTACTCGAGTTTTTTCTGCTTAAATATTTTTGAACAACAATGACCTCTACTTTATTCATGTCATCAGTTTCTTGCCATCAACAACCTCCTGTCTTCACTTCCCATTTTATCCAGCTTTGTCTGTGAGTCGTCATTTTAATTACACCCAAATAACCTAACAGACTGGATTCACACTAAAATCATAAATCCGTGTGTCAAATGAACTCTAAACACAGCTTGGTCATCTCAGTACTGTTTCTTAAGAAAGTTTGTATTTCCTCCCAAATTTCTCATATTACCCTGCTTTCTACACCCCATCACTATATCAGCTGACAATAATAATTCACATGTTGATGAGATTAAAATATATAACAGGCATACCTCTGTTTTCCTATCCTTACCTAAAAAATTTAACTGTACACATCTCCATCTTCACCCACCTGTTTACATCCGACAAAGTGCTTTTACAATCAGAGGCCACTTGCTCAATATTATAATCTTTCTCCCATTCATTCTTGCATTTTTAAGAATTTTGAATCTTAATCTATCTTATTAATCTCACTATCCTTTTAATTTTTTTTTTTTAGATTTTATTTATGTATCTGAGAGAGAGAGAGAGAGCATGAGCAGAGGAAGGGGCAGAGGGAGAAGCAGACTGTCCCTGAGCAGGGAGCCCAGTGAGGGGCTTGATCCCAGACACTTAACCAACTGAGCTACCCAGGTGCCTCCTCACTATCATTTTAAATATGTGTAATCAGTACATATATGCATGCTAATGTCTAAAGAGAAGCAAAAGAAAACAAAAATCCCTATTTGGCAAATGCCTGCTTTCCAGCTCTCTCATTTTTATACCCTCCTTCAGTGTCAAAGCTTTCGAGAGTTTTTTAGAAACTTTATCTACATTCTCATATCCCACTCACCTTTTGACAAGCTGCAGAGCAGCTTCTGTTCTCAACAATAAAATGAAATGGTTCTTCATTTTACCAATGACCTTTAGGTTTACAAGGTCAGGTTTTAAGGCAGGATTATTGGCTCTACAGACAAGCATGGTCGCAGATACATGTGGTTCCTCTGGATGAATGCTGTGGAGTTCTTCGCCCTTGTGTAATCGATGCCATATTTTTTTTAAAAGATTTTATTTATTTATTCATGAGAGACACAGAGAGAGAGAGGTAGAGACACAGCAGAGGAAGAAGCAGGCCCCATGCAGGGAGCCTGACGTGGGACTTGATCCCGGGACTCCAGGATCACACCCAGGGCTGAAGGCAGGCGCTAAACCCCTGAGCCACCCAGGCTGCCCAACAGATGCCATATTTGGTGAGATGAAAACTCTAGTGTATCAAGATGAGTTTGGGTATTTTCTCTGGTTAATCTCTTTAAGGCCCTCACACATCTAAGTTCAATCCTTATCTTCCCAAAGATACTGTAACTCACATAACATTTTTAATAAATCCCTTTGTCTTAAATAAACAAGCAGAAATGTATTTATCATCACCTGAGAACCCTAATCATTAGAGTTTCCACAATACCATACTTTCTTGATTGTTTCCTTAGAAATGTAGTCACATTTGGTCTCCTTTCAAATTTTTCTTCCTAGAAACTATAAACGCTTCCCTGTATGTTCTTACAAGTTTCCTTTCTTTCTTTCTTTCTTTCTTTCTTTCTTTCTTTCTTTCTTTCTTTCTTTCTTTCTTCTTTCTTTCTTTCTTTCTTTCTTTCTTTCTTTCTTTCTTTCTTTCTTCTTTCTTTCTTTCTTCCTTTCTTTCTTTCTTCCTCTGTACACCGCTTCTCTAGGTGGTTTTGGCCTTTCCAATGCCCTTAAATCTCATCTAGATAGAGTCTGGACAGGTAGACCAAATTCCTCTGAACTCCAGGCTGATAAAACCAGAGACCATCTCAGAATTTTGCTAGAGCCCTCAAATTAAGAAAAGTGGGCAATGCACATCCTCATAATATAAGGATATGATAGATAATATTTTGTAGTCACAAGTCCCATTGCATACTACCAGACTGTAATAGATAAGGAAAGACTGAGTTATGAATTGCAGGCCTAATAAATGAGTGTCAAAATGTTTCCCCTTTTCCATGTTGGAGAGAATAGTTTCTCCCTCTTCACGGTAAATACTTGTCAAAAAAGGGAGACTGGCTTTGCCCTATGGGCTGGATATATGCTGAACTGTGAAATCACAAGGAATCAATGTCATCATAGTAGAAAACCAAAGATAATTTTGGAGTGAAAACTCTTATCTCTTGTAGATTTTTTTTTTCTATTTTACCCTATAGCTACTTTCATAAAAACTTCAGTTGTGAATAGTTGGCCCACAGGTATTTTCATTGTGAATGCTTCCATGTCTATGAAATGGTGCTTGTTTAGCTTGCTAATGCAAATTAAACATTTGCTTATAAAATGAAGATAAAGAGAATGACTGCTTTAGTGTTTTGTGATTTTTAGATGTGGAAAAGGAAGATAACGTGATAAATAGACTCACATTGTATTTGGATGTGAATTTTAAACAAAGCTAATTTTACACAGAACAGTTGTTCCAGAAAGATTCTATTTACAGAGTTTCTGTGGTGAGTAAGAAACTATCTCACCTCTCTCAGCTTACCCAATGCAAATATGCAGTTACACACATACTTAACAAACTAATATTATCAGTGACATGTAAAGTGTTACATTTTTCAAATAAATGGAAACCCTTCCTTTTGAATTTTAACTCTGAGAGTGGCTAAGTGGGCAGTCATTATCAAGTGAAGACTGCTGAAAATCAATAATTTGAATTTCTAAATGGGTATGTCAATTAAAACCCTAGTGAGAACAGAAAAAAAGCTTTGGATTGATGTAGGATTTTTAGTAAAATTGCTTTGTGTGGCATTTTTCTGTGTCCTATTTACTTGAGATAAGCCTTCCAGGATGCAAGATAAGAATAGGCATGGTTTGCCTGGATGCAAAAAAATAATAAGAACAACAGCAACAACAACTAGGATAAAGAACTGCCGATACCGCAGTAAGGTTGCCTATAGCAGTGGCTTGAAACTAGGGAGGAGAATCAGTAAACTGGGCTTTTCTAGGGGTTTTGGAATATTCTTCAGACTTCCTACATTTTCTGAATGAACACTGCATAGCTTAGGTGGTAGCCATATTATCCAAATCCATTCCTTTGGGTGGTGGTTGCGGGGTGGGGGGTATGCTTTGGCATCATCACCGAAGTGTGAATATGGGGGAAAAATCTTTAGTGGATAAAAGCAAATTATTTTTAGATTTTTGATTCATCCATGAAGAACTTTAATAAGGACACTGGTGCTGCAAAATTCAGACTCTCACATAAGTCACTTCAATATCATCCTCGCTTAAACTGGGGATGGCTGTAACACTACTGAATAAATCACTTTCTGCTAAGAAGCAAAACTTTTTGAGTGATATTACAGTAGGTTCAAACACTCAACGGCAAGGGAGAGATCAGCAGGACTATGTAAACTGTATTTATAAAATATGATTTATACATCAAGCCCAGAAAAAAATTCTAAACTTCACAGTTGGTAAAATACAGTTGGCTTATTTTTTTTACTGCAAATAGGGGAATAGCTTTTCATGAGGAGGTGCCGGGTCTGCAGTTTTGAAAACTCACCAAAGGTAGGACACAGCATTTTTAATGTCAGAGGGGATTTAGTAGGAGATTTTTGATGAGAGAGGAGTCACCCTACTCAAGGTCTCTTTGTGGGAGACCGCCTTGGTAAATAGCAATCAGAAAGTACCACCTCTCAATGGACATTAGGTCACTGACGTGGCATGAATCATTCATCCAAGGTCTCCAAAGTCCCGGCCACCCTGGGGCTGCATGACTTCTTGGTGAATAGGAAATGAAATAAGGTTCATGTCTGGTTTTTCCTCTAATGCCCTTTTTCTTGGGTGGGTTTAAGCAGTATTGCCTGGCTGCCATTGAAGCAAAACAGAAACTGCTCCTGCCCGCACAATTGTTTTCTCTGTGAGTAAAGAGAACACATCTTTTCTTTTTGTCGATTTTATATCTTTCAAAAGCACAGTAATGATGCAGCAAAAATAAAATATTTTTTTTACTGGTGCAGACAAGGAAAAAGGTAATAAATAAAACCAATAAAAAAGAAAACTGTAATTCTGGGGTAACTCTCTTGCCTTTCTTGAGGAGTCTATTTTTAACAATACATGGTGTCACTTCATTGGAATAAATGACTTGACCAAGCTGAGTTACAACCCATAGCTTTTCACCTTTTGCTCACTAATCTGATTCAGAACTTGAATATTAGCTCTGGATGGTGGCTAATATTAGACACCGTTAGACAAATGCCAATCCCATGGGATCTCCAGAGGAGTATAGAGATCTAGGTGCATTAAAAGTATGTGACGTCAGTTTTATTCATCTCTTGGCCAAGTAGATCCTAGAGAGGAAAGCAAAGCACATAATAAAGAAAGTGCTACTTCTTTCAATTTACCCATGACTTAGGGAGCATGAGTCATGCGACATAAACACTGCTCCTGAAGCCTTAGCACCAATTGCATCTTATAATAGCTATTTATCTAGCACATCTGAGCAATGCACACTTAACAATTGGAGAAGAGGAAGTTTGCCAAAGAAAACAGATGTTAGATTGCATAATTTATAACAACTTATGTATTCATTATTCCTAATATAGTAACTTCTAAGTGAATGATGTCTTTTTCATTAACACCATCTCTCATATTCCTTTTATTCATATTTCACCAGCTAGCCTCTCTATATTTCAAACTTTTACATGGAATATAATAGCTTTTATAAAATGACTCCATTTCCAATCTACTAAAAGAAATCCACGTTTAAGAAAAATGAGGCAAAAATGCCAAGTCTGTCTGAATGGATGAAGGATTATGTTTAGAAACCAGATTGGGCAAGGAGGGTTCTAAATTCAAGTATTGTTTCATATTCAACTAGTGTCTAAGTTCAACTAGTGCTTCAGATTAAACATGTAAATGTATTTAATTGATTTTGGATTTTTTTCTTAATAAAGAAAAATGAGCGTATTATCATGGTGATAATTATTATATTTTGTAGGACAGAGAAAACTGGGAAAATAAGAATTTTGGCTATTTTCCCAACGTACTCCAAAACAGGATAAAAAAGCTGTAGGTGGTTTCACTCCTTTAGCAACTAGAGGATTTCCCCTTAAAGGATTCTCACCTTCAAAATTAGAACTAAATGCCTAATCTCTGGATATAAATAGGACTCAGTGTGAAATCACAAATCACTTCTGACGCTATACAAAGACCTAGTGGTGTATAAAATAGAACAGATGATATTGGAACTGAAGTTCTGATACGATCATGTTAGTACATTATTCAGCTTATAATAATGAGAATTGATTGTATATATACTATCCTATATAGCTTCCAAAGATGTCGACCATAAATGAGGCAAATGCATGGTCTTTCTTTCTTTTTTTCTTTCTTTCTTTCTTTTTTTCTTTCTTTCTTTCTTTCTTTCTTTCTTTCTTTCTTTCTTTCTTTCTTTCTCTCTTTCTTTCTTTCTTCTCTTTCTTCTTTCTTTCTTAGATTTTACTTATTTATTTGAGACAGAAGGAGAACACAGAGGGAGAATGAGAGGGGAGAAATAGACTCCCCACTGAGCAGAGAGCCTGACGTGGGACTTGATCCCAGGACCCTGAGATCATGACCTGAACTGAAGGCAGATGTTTAACCAACTGAGCCCCCCAGGTGCCACAAATGCTTGGTTTTTCAAGGCTATGCTGATTGGCCAGAAGTTAAGGACCAGAACATCTACCAGAACATTCTCTATGCTAAGCTACGCTAAGGTTTGGTCCACAGTTTCATCTTTTAGAAAATGGCAGAAAGCAAATTGTCTCAGAAACAAGCAAAATCAGATGACCTGACTTCTCTGAAGGTAAATAGTGGGTCCCATCATTTTCCAATAATAAAGATCTTAGGGTAGGTCCCTGCCATGCATAAAATCAGACTATCTGGCTACTAAAACTCATTTTTTTTTTCTGTGTTCCCCACTCCACACTAGTCTTCTGTCATTCAGCCTATAAAAAAGGGAGAAACATGGAGGTAGAGCAGCATCCTTCTACTGAAGTCCATCCCCATAGTATATTCAGCTATATCCAGGCCTAAGCATACTTTCTAGGGATGCCAAGAGGAGAGAAGGCACTATCTCTTGCTGACCCTTCTGTCTCTGAGTCCAACCTGTACCAAGTGATGTCCCTGGTTTGTACCTTTGAAAAGATTCTCAATAGTTCAAATTCTGAGTGTATGCATCTCTTTAAAAGGGATTCATGGCACGGAAATAAAAAAGGAGCCCAATGCAAATGATGCATCACACAAAACTATTCGAAATTTAAGAGACCCAAAAGCATTTTGGGCCAATAATTATTCTGAAATTAGTCTTAAATAATTAAGTAAACATAGGTATTGGAGAAACATAGAAAGATTGATGTGACTTTCACAAAAGTAGAAACTGGAAAAGAAGACTACTTTTGCTTAAATAAAAATAAATGTGTTTAGTGCGCTCATCTAGCCCTAGCCATGTCACAAACACCTCTGGTCACAGAAGGTAAAGGGCTAGATAATTATGATACTGGAATCCTATGTAGCCGTTATATTTCTTGTTTTAAAGAATATCTGCTCTAGTAAGATATATACATGTACAAATCGTGAGATACAGATTTATATGTTTGCTACTAATTATGAAATATATATTTACCAAACCATAACAACAATGAGGAGTAAATATACAGAAGTATGAACAATGGCATCTCTGCAATCATAAGCTTGTTAGTGTTTTCCAAAGTCCGGGTAATAAGCATCTATTACTTTCTAATTCAAAATAAAAATTTAAAATCTGTTAAGGAATATAGATTATTTATTATTATTTATTATTTACATTTATTTATTTATTTATTTATTTATTTATTTATTTATTTATTTATTTATATCTGTATCTGAGCGTGGCTCCTTTTGAGTCTGAAACTGGCAGGATAGTGTAATGGCTGAGTGTAGATTCTTTATACTTTGCAGCCTGGTTCAAATCCCATTTGTGCAGATGTTAGCCACGTCACTTTGTGAAATTTAAGTTGGCTTCACAGTGCCTCTGTTTCCTCATTTATAAAACAGGAAAATTAAACTAGCTCAGTATTAGATGTGCAACCTTGAGAATAATTGACCATAGTTTTCTCATGTGAAAATAAAGGAAATAAAAAAAAATAAATAAAGGAAATAAATGTGCTTAAATTAACTGGGTTCTAAAGACGATTCAATGAATTACTATCCATAAAGCAGTTAGTGCCTGGCATATGATGAGCCCTCCACATGCGCTATCTCTCATTTTTAGTGAGGATTTTAAGATCTAAATTACCCACAATGTATATAATATTTAGATACTGATAACATCCCGCCACACAAAATTATTGAGGAAGTTCTAGAATCCTAGGCAATTCAATGCTAAAATTTGGTATCACAAATCTCTCTCTTGGGTTTAATTACCAGAAATGAATTTTAATAGCAAGTTCTCGCCTATAGTGTGATGACACTGTGTCACACCAAAGAAGAGTTACTGTGATTTGTGAATATGCTTAATTCTATCTGTGCATGATAGTACCTAAAATAAGAGAGAAATGCTTCCTTAGGGCAGCCCCGGGTGGCTCAGCAGTTTAGTGTCTGCCTTCAGCCCAGGGTGTGACCCTGGAGACCGAGGATGGAGTCCCACGTCGGGCTCCCTGCATGGAGCCTGCTTCTCCCTCTGCCTGTGTCTCTGCCTCTCTCTCTCTCTCTCTCAATCTGTGTATCTCATGAATAAATAAATAAAATCTTAAAAAAAAAAAGAAGAAGAAATGCTTCCTTAGTCTTTACCGTGAAGGAAAACTTTCATTATAAAACTTAGTGATAAAAATAACTTTGTGATAATTAAGAGCTAGCCACTGGCATATGAAAATGAGTCTCAAACATACAGAAAACCAATATTTCTAGAGAAAGAGTTTTCTCTGTGCATTAATGTTGCAAGTTTTCAAATTAAATTAATAGGAAAGAAAGCTTTGACACAGAAATGTACATTTGTTTGCCTCACATCATATTGTTATTATACGCCAGAGTCTAACTTTGAACTTCTGTTTCTCTGGTCCTAAACTGCACGATTTCCATAGGTAATTACCCTTTTCCCATACTGACATATATTCATTTTGTTGGGGGACAAGAATTTCTGTCCCCTTCAAGGGTCCTTTTGGCTGGACCGAGGATCAACTTGGAAAGGTGACCGATTAACAGAAGAAAATAAAACTTAATAGCGTGTGTGCAGGGTATCCACACAGACACGGAAATTCTAAAGATAGGCTAAATGAGGTAGACGTGTCATCCTGACCCAAGGATAAAGTGGCCAAGGGTCCGAGACTTCAGAAGAAACGCATGCACTTCACAGGGTCATCAGAAGAGCAGGTGTCTGGTAACTAGACCTTTGCCCTGCCACACAGATGGATCACTCAGGTAAGATTTATCTCTGCTCATAACCCTTATTCTGGGAAAGATTCCCAGTTAGATGCGTCTATGTAGTTAAAGGAGAGGCAAACGTTTCTCGTGAGCCCCCAGAATCTCAATGGCCTTCAGCTGAAAATAGTCCATCTGCCAAAGTGGCACATTCTAGGGGGTCCTGTGATGAACCTCTTGAGTTTTTACTGCGTTGTTTTTTGGGTGGCTCCCAACTGATTTCTGGTGGTTCCAGCTGCTCATGATTCCCTTTTGGGGAATTCTAACTGCATCTCTGTGGACTCCCTGAACGGGCCTAACCTGAATGCTTCCCGGCCTGCCCCAGTGAGGTTACAGGCCTATGACCTGGAGAAATGAATGGAATCTTCCCTTGGAACTTTGAATCCTACACAAAGTCAACACCCAGGTAGAGGCACACAGATTGCAGCAGCCAGAGGGAGATCTCACCTGCCATCAGCGTGGAGAACAGTTATTGCCACCTATGCACACCGGGAGGATTATGTAATTCAGGGAGAAAAGGCCCATTCGCTGCAGGTTTTATTATGTTTTTCATTAAGATTATATTTATTTATTTATTTGAGAGACAGTGAGCAGGAGCAGGGGAGGGTCCGAAGAAGGAGAGGGAGAAGCAGACTCCTCGCAGAGCCCCTTGACGGGCTCCATTCCAGACCCCAAGGTCAGAACCTGAGCCACCTGAGCCACTGAATGGATCCTAAGAACTGTAAACAGACACTCTGGTAGTCTCGATGATGATTGAAATTATCCATTGTGCCCTTACCCTTCTGCGGGACCTGCAGAATGCTTGTAAGTAGGTTCAGTGCTGGGGGGGTTGGGGGGTGCCATTTCTGGGCCTGCCCACAGACCCAGACACTGAGTCAGCCAGGGGGCTGCACCCGGCATGGAAGGCCTGTAGGATACTAAGAAAGGTTGGAGCCCTTTCCAACTCTCAGTGAATGATGGAGAGAATTTCTTTTAAGAGAAGCCCTCTGCTCGGCCAAACGTCAAATGAAGACCAAGGTCTTTAATTCAGAATGCAACGCTAGTTTCTTATTCCTCCTTTTAAAGTGACTTTTATGAAACTATTTATATTGTCCTTGTTGTGAAAGCCTGAAATGACAAAGGGCTTTTAAAAGGATTTTAAACCTGTGCCTTCATCACTCGGTAATAAGTGCATTTATCAGAATATTAATGCTAAAAAGAAGTCTCTTTCTTAAAAATAATGAATCCTTTAAAAAAAAAAGTTAAAGGAAATGGCTTCAGCATTCATTTGCCTGTCTCCATTCAAAGCTTCTACTTCAATCACCTGATTTTCCTTTCTCTTTGCTTCTCATCTGCTTCCCTTTCTCCAAATTCCCATCTCACTTCTTTATGTGGCATGAATATATTGTTCTCTTTTTACTCTTAACAGTCTTTGCTCCTCTTCTCCTCTGTGATTACCAGGCTTCATAAACAGGCCTGAAATATGAGTGAAAATGACTTAATAAGGATTTCCTATTCAGAAAAATTTGTCTTCAGTGGTGTTTGATGATTTCTCCTGAGAAAAAGGCATTCAAAGTCTCAACCCTAGTCATCTCTGAGCAAAACATTTCAAATTGGCCAAGCAGCTGCACGAAGGAGAGCTAGGAACTGACAAGAACAAAAAGATTTCCAGCAGCGGTAAACACAATGATGCTTCTGTATTGATAACACTCTGAGGGCAATTCCTGCATTTCTAGCAAAGGCCATTTAAAGTGCAGGTTAACAACGGGAAATCTAGCCCTTTTAAGACAGCATGCATGTTGGTTTGCATTCCTCAGCTGGCTTTTACATTGTTTTTATTTTTAAAAAACAGAAAACAGCTGTAACTTGTGCCATTTAGAAATTCCCATGCAAAAAAACAAAAAAAACAAAACAAAAAACACAAAACAAACAAAAGAAATTTCCATGCATTATAATACCTCTTCCCGAAAACAGATGATTGGTTTTCTAAGGGAATAAAGTTTTATTTCTTACAAAATGTGTTAACTGATGTATCACGCAGAACAGATGCTTTAAAAATATTTCTCAAAATATTTTACCCATTATCCTTGCAGTGAGAAGAAAGAGAATGTATAATCCCGCGGGGCTCTAATCAGGAAGCAAGACCTTCCTTTAAATCTTAAAGATTCATCTGGATGTCCATTTGATTCCTTAGCAGTATTAGCATTTAATTTAAAAATTAAGTTTTAAATAATTTAGCTTAATTTCCCCGTTCATCTTTGAGGAAAAAAAAAAAACAAAAAACAACCCAAAAAACTGATCGTTCAATATTTAGTGGCTTGTGCCCTCCAGGGCTGCCAACCCACATCCCAGTGTAAGACGTACAGGCCACAAGGTATGTTGTTTCAGAACTAGAGAGAGGCGATATAGAGCCCTGGGAAGGCGGTCATGGATTTATTTGGGAAATGCAACACTGACCACAGATGTCAGTGAAATCATACTTATCATACTTGTGATGAAGTTCTGGAATATAGGTGAGGTCCGGAGCCTACGACCAAGAAAGAGTTCTTGAGACTCCTTGGTGCAAAGTGGTAGTTTTATTAAAACCCTGGGGACAGGACCCATGGCCAGGAAGAGCAGCTGCCCTGGGCCTGGGAGGGGAGGCTGATGATGTACCTGGGAGTTGGGGGGTGGGGTGGGGATAGTGTCACCTCTAAGGAATGTTGGAAGCCAGGTCTCCAGGACCTGGAGGGGGCTGGCTCTTGTTGGGAAAAGGGCACTGATTACCATCTAATAAAACCTGAGTCATGAGACCCTTCAGATGGATGTGGGTGGGCCATGTCCTCGGGGGGGATGATGGCCAACACGTACCTTGGGGGTTTAGAGGTAAAGGACATTTCTAAAGGGATTTTTGTGTGTTAAAGTAGACTCACAGGCTCCTGGGAGTTGGGCTAAGATTGCCTTCTGCCCTTAGCCAAGGATGAACATCGAGGCAGCTGAGTCTCTAGAGGAAGGTCCCTTTGTCTGTTTCAGGGACTTGAAAGCCCGTGCCTTGTCCTCAGCCAGCCCTGTTCCCCTATCACTTGCACACACACGCAAAGTGTAAGACCAAGAAGATCCTGTTTCAAGCAACTGAAGAAAAGGTCACGTTGTTAGTTGGAGCAAGATACGGTCTGTTCTCCTTGCTATATCATCAGATCATGAAACACACCCTAAAAAGGTAACTAATTTCCTCAGTTCCTCAACAATTATTTACTGAGTGCTTGTTATGGGTGCACTTTGTGGACGAGGCTGGTAAACAAGACCATTAAGGGAGCTGCCCTCATGGTGCTTGTATTTTATGGAAACTGCAGACAATTAACAAGGTAGATAAGCAAACAAGCCAGTCAACCAATCCACAGCCAGGTAGTTACAGATTGTGAGAAGACCCTGCAGGAAATGTACAGGGTGAGGAAATAAGATTCTGGGAGGAAGCCAATTTTGATGATCTGCTCTGAGGAAGGGTTTTTGAGAAGACAGTGGCGGAGGTAATATCCGCAAGGTGGAAAAGAGACAGCTGTGAAAGCAGCAAATCCCCATCACATTTTTTTATGGGTAGAAAGGTGGATTTAGAGCCAGGCACACTTTTTAAGAAACTGATAATTGGATCTCTTTGGCTTCTTTGTTTAGCCATCATAAGGAAACCGTTCTCAGTCATGATGGCTGTATTCCTGGTATTTATGTGCAAACCTGTGGGGTTTTTTTGTTTTTTGTTTTTTGTTTTTTGTTTTTGCGACTATCATTCCAAATATTTGTCCTACTTTGTGAAGGGTTGAACCTTGGGGTAACATTTCCCTAAACTTTTTAGAACAGTTTAATACATGATGGATATGAATCCCATTAGCACGGGCTTTATTGGAGGGTTTATATTGCTGAATCTCCTTATACTTGGTTTTGGTACATACAAACCATTATATATACTTTCCCAAGAAAAATAAGACCAAGAAGATGTCATTTAAAAAGTATAGAAATATATTAAATATATTAAAAATATAGAAAGGAACAATGCAGCTTGAGTATCCAAAGGACAGATTTTTTTTTTTTTTTTCTCATTTTATCAAAGAGCTAAATGTACACACAAGACACTCACACACAAACATGTTCAACTTCAGGCAATTTTCTTCGAATGGAATTTCACTACCAAATTTGTTACCAAAAGGTAGTGATAGAAAAAATTCTGATTGAATCCACATTAGGAGGCCAGGTTGCCTCCTAAATAAATAGTCCTTTCCCCACCAAGTTTCATGCTCCCAACCTTCCTTCTCTAGCAGCAAACCCTGAGCAATGTGACAATTGTAATTGTGTGCCCAGGGCTCCCGGAGCAGGATAGAAAAATAATTTTCTAGAATGATACAAAGGTCTATATCAATCTTTCATTTCTTACTCCTATAATTTTAAAAGGAAGTATACAGTGCCTACTAATATTAGGAACTCCAACCACATTGATGCCTTCCTTGTTGGGAATCAAGACTATGAACACACTCTTAATTCTGCCAATAATTTAAGCAATGCATGACAGCTGGATGTCCCACAATGCTTTATTTTCCTCACCTTATATTGGAAAATTATCTTTTCATCCCCTAAAGCTCAAATTCTAGTATTTGTTAGTGCAGAATACCTGATACAGAAAGTCACCTTTTCAAAATGTTTAGTTATTTCTAACCGTTCTTTCAAGGCAAATCTTTTCAATTTTCAAATTTTACCATTTGATTTTAACCAGATATCTACAATTGAGTCATCATATTGTTATTAGCAGAGATGTATAAATGTAAATGTTAACTATGTCTCCGAATTCACAAGTCTCTCAAAGGAAAAGCTTCTCTTAAAAAGTTTTTTTAAGTAGTTTTGAGTCCTGGGGTGCCTGGGTAGTGAATGGTTGAGTCTGACTCTTGGTTTTGGCTCAGGGTTTTGAGAAGGAGCCCCCGTTGGGCTCTATGGTCAGTGTGGAGTCGGCTGAAGACTTTGTCTCCTTCTGCCTCTCCACACTGCACTCTCTCAATCTCTCTCTCAAATAAACACCTTTAAAAGAATAATAATAAAAAATAATCTTGAGTCCATGAACAAATGCTTGGTCTAAAGAAGAAAAAACTCTGTTATTTCCTGTAGGGACCAAGGGCAGGCTGTCCCAAGAGGGGTCACTCTGGCAGGAAGATTATTTTGAGTTAAAAAGCAATGAAAACCCAGCAGATTCAGGGAAAGCTCTCACCTCACCTATAAGTGCCTAAAAAATAATTTAGTTAAAGGGTCTACTCTAAGAAGAGAGCTGTCACCACAGGTAACTGCATTATGATAATGAAATAGGTATGATAGGGAGGAACTTAGCAAGGCCCGTTGAATCAAAATCCTCCATGGTCCCATTGTTTCCCAGTGGTCCAGCAAACACTTTCTTACCAAACATTTACCCTTCTTCCTCTTCCTCTAAATTGCATTCCTTCCCTTTGTAGTCTCAGAGCCATACCCACGTCTCCTCAGGTCCAAATGACATACATACCTCATTTGGCCAATCTTTGGAGTTTCTGGGTCAGTGTGGATTACCATTAAGAATTAAATTAAATTTTATTTTTCTCCTGTTAGTCTAACATGAATTTGATTTTTAGCCCAGCTAGAAAGGCCTCACAGGGGACAGGAAATTCTGGTTCTCTGACAGCTGCATTATTATATATTGTTTGAAACATAGTTTACTAGGGGGTCCAGTTTAGCAAGTCCTAATAGAGTGTTTGATTCAAATTCTGTAGTGGACACTTGCTGTTATCTAAGGCAACACACTGGATTTAGGAATACTTCCAGGTGCTTCTGAAGCACACTCAAAATACAGAGCAGCTAACCTAAATTGTGGATTGGTTTATGGTTATTGCAGTTAATCTTACAGAGGAAAAATTATAAACAGAATCTACTTTCAGTAAAAGAGTTTACTCAAGTACAGCTATGTGGCTTTCTACAATTGGAGGGCTGGTAACCAGCTTAAACACCACATTGGAACAGGTTAAAGAGATATGGGATTAACTTAGAAAATAAAAAAATTGCTTTATCAAAACAGTGAATTGGGGGCAGGAGGAGTTGTACATCATACATTCTAGCAGTTTCTTGATGATGACCTATGTGCAATCAGATGGTTTTCAATCTGTTATTTAAAGTTGTAACTGGACCTTAAGGATAAACATGAGTTTTCTCCCTTCACTATGTTCTTTCTTTATTTTTTCAATAAAAATATATTAATTTTCTTGAGTGTGGAATAAGAAAACTATGCATATTCCTTATCAGTAAGTTTTAAAAATGTGAGATGCAAAACTTTTTTAATGAATAATTTATTTCAAAAATTATTTTTCTTTGTTTCTTCAGGATGTTCTTTCTGATTATTCTATGTGGTGTGCTGTTTTGGTACATACCCAGTACCAGCAAAAATGTCTATGTACTTTAAAACATTAAAGTACTTTAAAATATTTTTCTTCCAACTAAATTTTGACTCAGTATTTTCAGAAGAGAATTAAAGGAAAGATCATACAAAAGCCCATTGCTAGAGTGAATGGAACAGAAGGAAAGAATTTGGTGGGCATAGGAAAATTCAAGGCAATTTTTATGATTACTGTGACTTGTTATGATGAGTCAAGATTTTTATAGCAACCTAGGATTCCTAAAGTAAGTAAGGACATTTGTTCAATACAACTGGAGTATTTTCAAATGTTTAAAGTTGACTTTTGGGGAAAAAAATCACAGCTTAATCAGTCAATGAAGATAATTGTCAAATCATAATAAAAACCTGATTTAAAACATCCAAACAATTTCCATGGTATTTGAGCACCTGAGATTTTAGTGAGAAAATATTTTGTATTGAAAGAGAAATGTGGATCAGTCAAAAGCATGGAGATTAGTAAACAATTGGTCTTAGTGTTCCTTCTTCACTATTTCAGCAGCTAGAAAGACCGAGAGACCTACATATAGCTTATACTCCAAAACTTGGCCAGGATAGATTAACTGGAAGAGATCCATTTCTTCCAATATTTGAGACCCTTTGCTGACATAAGTAGTCATCTTCAAATCTGACAGTTTTGGGAGCATACTTCTTGCTATTTCCGAGGTAATTTCAAATATGCTTATGTACTTTAAATAAAACAATAGCAGTTTTTTCATGCATTAGTAAAAAACAAAAGGAAGTTAAAAGGAAAGAGAAAGGAAAAAAGGAGAGGGGGAAGGAGAAGGGGAGGGCAGAGAAGGGAAGTGATATGCAAATACTAATGAGAGAGGAGAGTCTCCAATGAGAGGCTCTCTCATACTTTTGCATATAATCTTATTTATGATAGAAGTATACCAGAATAGATATATAGATAGATTCCCACCAAGTCTGCTTTCATGCAACTGGTTTTTATGTTCTTTATCAATGTATAATTCTGGTACACTGAATTTTTTTCTTTACAAAAAATTATACAAATGGCCCAGGCCCAGGAAATCATAAACCTGAATTATCTTCTAACAGATTTTTTTTCTTTTTGGTTTATGTAAAACTATTCTTGGAAATAAAGATCTGGAACAAAGAAAGTAGGAAAAGGACAAAAGGCCTCTAACATAAGGAAAGATTTAAGGAGGAGCCATACAAAATATGTACATATTCAAATTCTATTTCTACTACTTATCATGCAATCTAAATGAAGAGGGACTCAGATGCCACACCTCCTAACTCCTTGAAACTTCCCTGTGATTCTCCAAGAGGTATTATTTGGAAAGAAGTGGAAGCTGATTTGATAAATGAAAAACAATATGAACATAAAGAAAGATCACATTTGAATACAACTCTATTCTGAAGTCTGGGGCTAAGGCATTACCTAAGCATGTGGGAAGACTCATGGTAAAAATATTTGCCTATACTATGTCCTTCTAAATATTTCAGTTGGAAATTTTAGCCTTTAAGTATGATTTTGGAAGAAAAATTCTAAGACTGGTGTTATTAGAAATCACTGAGGCGCATTCAAAAATGTAAGTTTGGGACGACTGGGTGGCTTAGTAGTTAAGTGTCTGCCTTTGGTTCAGGTCATGATCCTGGGTCCTGGCTTCCAGTCCCACATTGGGCTCCCTTCATGGAGCCTGCTTCTTCATCTGCTTATGTCTCTGTTTCTCTCTGTGTGTCTCTCATGAGTAAATAAATAAAATCTTTTAAAAAATTAAGTTTATTTAAACTTACATTGATTCCAGTAGGATATCGTCACATAGAAAGCTGTGAGGTGTGCTCTGCAGATGGAAGGTAAGGGCAAAACTTTCATAGGGCATGCACGGAAGCAAAGCAAGGTGATCATTTGATTGACTGTATAGCTTGAGCTGTTGCCTTATTTGGGAAAACCTCAATGGTTGTGACTGACTGCTCTTAAATTTCATTTTCTTGGACACAAATGTATTTACCATCAAGGTTGGCCTAGGTTTCAGGTTTGCTCACTTGGGCTGCCAATGGGTCAGAGCCACCTCTGCCTACAGCCTCCTTGTGTAATGACTTCCCAAATTCCCCATTTTGGTCATCTTTCCATACAGGAGAGATTTGGTGATAGTGCCATTTTCAGTCACTCTCAGGTTAAATTACTCTTTGCCCACATTTTTTTTTTTATTTATTTATTTTAGAAAGAGAGAGAGAGAGATTGTGTGAGAGAGACCATGGGGAGGGGCAGAAGAGGAGGAAGAAAGAGAGAGAAGCTGACTTCCTGCTAAATGCAGAGCCCATGTGGGGCTCAGTCTCATGACCCTGAGATCATGACCTGAACCAAAATCAAGAGTTGGACACTCCACCGACTGAGCCATCCAGGTGCCCCAGGGTTAAGTTATTCTTATCTCATTGTGAAACTCATAGGTTATAATGACAAGTTTATGGAAAGATTTTTTTTTTTTTCTGTTCACCTCTTGTCCATCCTGCTTCTATTTCTCCAAGTGCAATAGGAACATGTAATATACTACTGATGCCCAGGAATACAAGTATAAGACACTTGTTAGTACACAGTGTGCTAGGGAGATGACAAAGGTGACTATCAGGAGGTCAATACCAAGACACTGCAGTATGCTCCTTAGCCAGGGCCCCCATTAACCAAATGAACTGGTATTGAGTAAGGGACAGGTGGGGCTAGATAGGGAGAGATACATGGGACTATGTGGTTGGGCTCATAGGAAATCCCCGGAATGCTGAGGTGTAAGGAAACCAGAGATAAGGGAACAAACCAGACCACCCTGGGTGTGGGTGGAGAGGGTGTCTTTTTTTATGAGAATCATCTGTGACCAACAAAAAATAACCAGACCCTAAAAAGAAGTAAGCCACTAAAGATGTTATCACCAGTCCTTACTCAAACCAAGACATCACAAGAATGATAAGGCCATAAGCTCTTTGGTTAGTTCTATATAAAAGACTGTCAGTGGAGGCCCATGTTGGCAACCCTGTCAGGACCCCTGTCACTTCTGAGAGCTTTTACTGTAACCTGACTTAATAAACTATCACTTTACTCACTCTCCTTTGTTCTTGAGATCCATTCTCTGACTCCATGAGACAAGAAGCTAGCTCTCCCACTTCAGTATCACATAAATCAAAGAATGGACCTAAAGAGAGACTTTTATTTTAGCCAAGTGGCTTGTTAATTTCTTGTATTTGAGTTTCTACAATATCCGGAGGTGTTGCTCTAGGTACAGTGGGAAATGCTTGCTATATTGCATTCCTCCTGATTCAGTCAACAAGTAATCTCAAGTGATTCTGTTACTTGGAGCCACCTTAACAAGAGGGCACGGGGACTTTTGTGGTGCAGTTATGTCCTTAAGGCCAATTTCACCAATAGTTAAAAGAATGAAGGATGAGATTCTAATTGTGTTTTCAATTGCATACTTAAGCCAAGCCAAGGAAAGTGGAGCTCTTCAGATGATGCTCATCCAGAAGGACTTAACGTCTACTGGAAAGCTTCTTTTGGATTGGTGATAACACACTTAGAAAAGTGGACTAAGGCTGTGTTTCTGGTTTGTTTTGAAGTGATAGAGGCACTGCTCAAATTTCGAATCCACTCTAGCCCTGTACTTGCCTACCATTGAGACAGGTCACTGTATGCGTATTTATAACCATTACTAATCAGACAAAAAAATATCCTGGGGGAGCACACATTCCCCTTATTAAAGTGGTCTTATTTATCGCTTCACTATTTGGGATGCAGAAGTCTGTGGTGTAAGGATTATAGGAGGCCAACCCACCAAAACTCATCTGCCTTCTGAACTTACATCATAAGGTTTCAAATCGTTGAGCAGACAATTCATACTGATTTTGACTTAGTATGACAAAGTTAGCAGTTAGTTAGGTTTCCTGCAGTAGCTGTTGCTTGTGAAATCCTAATTATAGCATTGTCTTTCCATGCATTTGCAGAGAGAAAAGGCAAGTAGCAAAAAGGCAAATGATACAGGGGTTTCATACTAGAAATTAAGATATTGATCCCTGATCTTTGAGAGCTGTTGACTTTAAGGCGCTTCCATGAAGGAAACTCCCTTTTGATTTTAGATCTCCAGCTGGTGTGCAGTGGCAAGATTCTGGAGGAAGGTTTTCAGCTGAGAGATGTGAACCCAAGTTTCAAGAATGTGAGGTTTGGGGCAGCCCCGGTGGCGCAGCGGTTTAGTGCCGCCTGCAGCCCAGGGCGTGATCCTGGAGTCCCGGGATCGAGTCCCACGTCGGGCTCCCTGCATGGAGCCTGCTTCTCCCTCTGCCTGTGTCTCTGCCTCTCTCTCTCTCTCTCTGCATCTCTATGAATAAATAAATAAATAAAATCTTAAAAAAAAAAAAAAAGAATGTGATGTTTGGCTGCCATTTGGGTAGTGAGGAGGACAGGTATTGCCCCTGCCAATGAAGTTTAAAGATGTTCCTAGTGGTTGTAAATCAGAAGAGCAGGGGAAAATTGGAAGCCTTTGCTTGGAGTTACATGCTTCAATATTTGGGGAAACTAGAAAAATTCAGGATACAATCCAGTATACAGGCAGATAAAAAACCTCATAAACAATAAGCACGACTAAAATCTGATATCCGCAAGGGTATGTTATGGCTTTCTACTGAAAAATAATTTTTCTCTCTACAACCACCCTTATTTCTAGCAAAGATAATCACAGTAAGTGTAATTCATTTGCAGAATAAATCTAGTTGTGTTGAATTTGGTGGATATTTTACATACATGCAGCAAGAATAATGATTAATCATATGCATTCTCCTTAAGCCTGCTTTTGCTAGAACTTGTCAAAAGGAATCAGAGATTGGAGTTTTAAAAGCTTCTTGATGCTAAAAAGTAGAGCAAAGAACTCACCATCAGACTTTTCATGGAATACCTGTAGAGTTGGCTGAATTATTCTCTTCTTGGAGTTCCCCAACGTATCCTGAGATTCCTGGGCCTGCCTTACTTACGTGGGCTGCCAAAAACCCTACAGGCAAGTCACCAGGGATTTTATTGACTCCACAAAGTCAACCTTAGTTCCTTAAGATTGTCTGATCATATCTGATTCCATGCACATAATTTTCAAATATTATATTCTAGTTAAGGCTTTGGTAATATAATCAATGTTTCCAATTGTGTCTTGTTAAAAGGAGAAGGAATTCTTATTAAAATTATGCAAATAATTATATTGCCACAAAAATAAAACACTCGCTAAGAATTCTCTAAATTCTAAAAAGATCAGGTAGGAAGAAAGAAAGAAATGTTTCAAATCCATTAGCAAAGATATAATTTACCAAATTGCTCTAAGTTAAAGATAATTTAATTAAAAAAAAGTTTTTCTTAAATCTGAAAAAACACTGAAGAGCTAGCAATGTTTCAAACAAAAAAATCACAAAAAACTATAATTATCCCATTAGTTCATTCAGTCCCACATAATTAATTCTTATTCTGCTTGATCTTGGGTTAGCAGTTTTATGAATTCCATTTTTTCCATTAGAGTTCTTGAAATTCTTACCCATTCAGTGGTATGATTATTAAAGTTACCAAAAAACTATACTTTTCACAGTCCTTTCCGTAAACTTCTTTGAAGATATGGCAATTTTGTAAAAACATCAGAGTAAAAAACTGTATTTTTTTGTCAAAAAATGACAAAAGGATTTAAAAATGCACATGGTTAAAGATCTGATGAGAGGTCACCAGAATGCAATTGACAAGAAAATTTGGCTATTTCTGTGGCATACATTTAAAGATAGTAACTAGAATTATGACCAATAACATTACACCAGGACATAACAGATCTTTGGGGATTTCATACAATTTCTGGAATACTTTTATTAATAACACATATCCTGGGGATCTCTGGGTGGCTCAGCAGCTTGGTGCCTGTCTTTGGTCCAGGGCGTGACCCTGGGGTCTGGGATCGAGTCCCTCATCGGGCTCCCTGCATGGAGCCTTCTTCTCCCTCTGCCTGTGTCTCTGCCTCTCTCTGTGTCTCTCATGAATAGATAAAAAATATATATATTAAAAAAAAATTTTAAAAACCCACATATCCAAACAAATATAAACTAAAAGAGGTTTAACATCACTCTGTATTTAACAAGGACTCCCACGGAATTTAATATATCAAATTAGTCTCATTCGTTCAACATCTCTCCCTTTACAAGGAAAAAATAAATTCTTTTGAGATTTTTCAGGTACCCATGGATATATCTTAACGTTAAGGAGAGGCAAAATGACCTCATTAAAATTTGATTTGGGGAAGGTTGTCAAAAATATCAAAAGGTTGAAGATACTTGATTAAATAGGATGCTGGATCATGGTATATAATACCTAGTTATCTCTTTAACTAAAGAGGCAATCAATGACTTCAAAGACAAACAGAGAAAGTTACACAGTTGTAAGAACAAAAACAAAACCTTAGCTCTTCTTTAAAAAACAAAAAAGCCCAAAAGTAGCCTTTATCTCTTTTAATAGAAAAGACTCAGTTCTCCCCAGTAATCGAAAACCTGATAAAGGTAACATGGAGCACAGGAATCTATTTTGGTAAGACACAAAATCTTTGCTTTCCAGGCAGATTACCCAAAAGGTAAAGAAAAATCGTTCATAATCTCTTATCAAGAACAGACCAGTAGTCCAAGAAAACTTTATCATTTTAACAGATGAAAGAAAATTACATTTTAGTGTTACATAGGCACAGTATTGATATGAAAGCTTATCTTTAGGACAAGATTGTTCCCTTTTCCCTTAAAATGCATCTCCATCCCCTATCCTTCGTCTTATCAAAAATACATCCTTTTCCCCTTGCATACAGAGCTGTTTTTCTTATTATTTCTAGCACCTTTAATTACATATACTGATTAGAATTCCGACCCTTAGAAATTTTAATTTGTCATGAAATTTTAATTTGTCTTAGAAAAAACTCAGTGTTACACCAGCATTCTGTAGACGAGCAATTTCATGAATACATCTCAGGATACCTAGAAATATATCCTTCCTCATGGTAAATTTTTCAATGTGGCACAAGATATGTTTGCTAATAATTCCAAATGTCTTTAGTTCCTTTTAATAAATAGCCTTAAGTAGATAAATCTATGTTCAGTAATTAATTTTTCATAGTATATGATCTCCATTTTCAATGAGTACATACCATTTAACATAGTATAACTTCAAGGTTTCAAGTTACCAAAAGATTTTGGAAACTATTTTTGAATTGTACTATCTCTAAATTATTTTTCATACAACAATGTTTACTTAAAATTTCACAAGACCTTAAATAGCTAGCCATCATCTTAAATTATTTTTCTTGCTGATAAATTGTGTAACAGAGATAATTTCAGCTTATTTAATTAGTAATCATAGGTAAAATAAAAGTTGCATATTTGCACTGTACTTAATGTTTATAATGAAGATCTACCTTTTTTGGTTAAACCAACAAACATAAACTAGGGTTTATTTATCAAAGATTATCCCAGATCATGTGAACTTGAAAAAAAAAATTGGTCTATTTCTATAGTTCTGAGAGAATACTTACTTTATATAACAGCTTATTTTTCTTTAAGTCAATTATAAGAACTTTTACAAATTAATTTTGGCCATGCCATCTAGAGGTAGGGAAATCACACATCTATAATCTGCATATACAGACATACAAAGACATACAGATGGAAACAGGGATCTTATACCTTTCATTTTTAAATTTTAGCCATGAGACAGAATAACAGAAAACTCACTAGTTTATAAAATAGTTTGAACAATTGGATCAAAGTTGTGTTTCTGGTAGCTGGAATAGGTTAAGATTACCCACTCAGATGGCTATTGCTTTTTACAAATATTCGGGGAGAAGATTTTTTAAATGTTTCATTTGCTTTTTTGTAAGGCATCTTTTAAAAGGGCATTTTTCACTTCATTAAATCTCTTAGAAGCATCTGCATATCAATCAAAAACTGTAATCCATTGTTTTTGGGACGTTTGGGCCCATTTTTCTCTAGGGTACCTCATGGATGGATGTTTATGTAGATCTCCCCCTTTGCCCTGTACTAGCGGCCACTGTAATTCAAAATTATCTTTAGTAAAGTTAACCCATTTGTTCAGACAAGCGTATGTTCTACGTCTGAAATTTTCATGCATATCTTTAGTTGGAGATTTATTTTTTAAATTTTTAAAAAATATATATATATTTTTAGTTTTTAAGTAGGCTCCATGCCCAACTCAGGGCTTAAACTCATAATCCTCAGGTCAAGAGGTGCCTGCTGTATACACTGGGCCAGCTAGGCTCCCCTTAGCTGGAGTTTTAGTTGGGGTCTTAGTCTTTGGACTTGGAGGAAGCCATTTTCTTTTTTTCTTCCTTTTCTTTCTTTCTTTCTTCCTTTTCTTTCTTTCTTCTTTCTTTCTCTTTCTTTCTTTCTTTCTTTCTTTCTTTCTTTCTTTCTTTCTTTCTTTCTTTCTTTCTTTTCTTCCTTCCTTCCTTCCTTCCTTCCTTCCTTCCTTCCTTCCTTCCTTCCTTCCTTCCTTCTTTCTTTCTTTCTTTCTTTCTTTCTTTCTTTTTTTTTTTTTTTTAATTTTACTTATTTATTTGAGAGAGAGAGTGTCCCCTTGTCCACAAAGATGAGCGTGGAGGGAGAGGGGCAGAAGAAGAGGGAAAAGCAGACTCCCTGCTAACATGGGACTTGATCCTAAGACCCTGAGATCACGACCTGAGCCAATGGCAGATGCTTAACAGACTGAGCCCCCCAGGTGCCCCTCTTTTTCTTCCTTAAAACAAAACTTTCCCTACCTAAGGTCTCAATTGTACCTAGTGGACAGAATTCTGACCTTGAGACAGTAAGGTAATTAAATTATATTGTTTAATCTGCCACATTTGTGGTGATTTGTTATGACAGCAATAAAACGCAATAGAACAGCAATAGAATCTCATAGCCTTCACAAATGCCACACACACACACACACGTGCGCGCATACACACCCCACACACCCCTTCACTCTCACATACTGTGATGAAGTATAATGTCCAGAAATGGATGAAACCTACATACCTAAGGTAGATGATGGAGTTGTTTGACTTTAGATAAATAGCCTATTTTTGAAGATGTAACAAAGCAAATTCTTGAACGAACAGAGGTTAATCTGTTTTTGTTGCTTCTTTAGGCAAATAATTTCTAAGGAAAAGAAATGTAAAAATAGCAACCCTAGTCCATGGTCTTCTCATTTTTTCTTTTGTTCAAATATCTTTGCATAATGAAAGGAAACAACCATTTTGTAAAATATATGTATTTGATTAAGAATATATTTTTTTGTTTTTTAAAGAGTTTATTTATTTATTCATGGGAGACACACAGAGAGAGAGGCAGAGACACAGGCAGAGGGAGAAGCAGGCTCCATGCAGGGAGCCCGATGTGGGACTCCATCACAGGTCTCTAGGATCACGCCCTGGGCTGAAGGTGGTGCTAATCTGCTGAGCCACCCAGGCTGCCCGTTTTGTAAAATGTTCTAATTGTTTTTATAATATTTGTATTTGGGGGAAGCCATAAAGTATTGAGAACATTTAAAGATTATTAAAATAGTTGATTCTTTTGTGAGAGGGATAATGACCAAGTATTGACAGTATAGTTAGTTTACTTTTGAATCAAGGATGACTTAGCAAAGGACACTTAAAAGTCTGAACTGATCTTCCTGGAGATCAGAAAGTTTCTTGCCTTTATAGGAATTGGAAGCCTTAAAAAGAAATAGTGTAAATGATTGTGCTTAGCAAGACATACTCAAATAGTCACACTTGTATTTGCATGTACCACCTATCCTACGTTTAAATGTACTTGGTCTGCCTGCTTCTGTTATTACATAAACTTGTTGTATGTCCTTGGACTGTGTTTTCCTTTCTCAGGGCCTCCATCTCATGGTAATCTCATCCTTAACGGAACAGAGAATTTTATCTCCGTTTTGTTCCCCTGCACAATAAACACTCAGGCTATTGTTGACTAATTTCTCATGGTAGCTAAAGTAGAAACCACCTGCTCAGGGACCAGAATTTTCCTTGAAACCTCAAATACAGTATTACTTTAGCTAATTTCATTCATACGTGACTTTTATTCCCAAGATGTAAAGCCAACCTACATTGCTGTGAGTCACCTTCACACCTGTCTGCTATGCAGGCAGAGTGTGTCACACACAATAACAACAGGTTTGCCTTACTCACCCAAATAAAACATTCTTGGGCAAAATTAAAAGATCTTTTGAGCACAGCAAGGCGGTGGCTCTCTGACTTGAAAGTGTATAATAATCATGTGGGATATGCAAATGCCTGAGGTTCCAGATTCAGAATATGGGGTTTCACTACAGATAGGGGAACACACCTTAATGCCAAAACCAAAACAAGCAAATAGCCAACACCAAAAATCTAGTGCGTAGACTCAACCTGGAAAAAAAAACAGTTGAGTGAGGTGAAAATATTTTTCTAGAATTAAGAGATCATATCAGATAAATCTTATCCAGGGTAACAAGCTTAATCTCTGATGGCTGGTTTGTTGGGTTGTTGGATTGTCTGTTTCACCGGGTTTAAAACATCACTAAAACATCTAAGATATCTTCAATTTCCTTCAAGAAAAACCACATGGCATATATTTCACCATGATGCCTCTCTATTTGAACTAGAATGAGCTCCGCCATGAAAAGTTTTGAACGATGAGCTTGTCTGAAAGGGGACAAGAACTCTAGTTGGGCAGATACAAGTATAGTAGAGCTAAGGGGCCAGGGAAATAAGTCCCTGCAGATACGAACCTGGGAAGAATAGCCAAGGGCTCCAAGACCAGGAGTTCATTATCCCAAGGAAGAAGGCAGAAATAGAAATCACCAATATTTTTAAATGTGAGCACAAATGTGAGTGTCTGTGTTTCTGAAAAGGCCATGGCAAAGTGGAATATACCAGCAGAGAGGACCGCGTGTGACACCAAAAACACTACCATTTTTTTTTTTTTTTTGAAGCCTGTGTGTTTCCAGAGTGAAGACAAGTTCATAGACATCAGTGGTCATCTTATCCTCAATCCGTTGCTTTCTAGCAATGAAGTATGTGATTATTAGCAAATTATCTTAAGCATAATTTTCCTTAGCGTAAGAATGAAGGTAATAACAAACAAGAAACAATTTAACTGGGTGTCTAAACGTTGGAAGTATCACCAAAATGAAATTTTCCTAAAACGTTTTATATAAAAATAGTCTTATTCAAAAAAAAAAAAAAATTCTCAAAGGTAGCAGAGTAATACTGCTTTTCTTCAATCTGCTTCACAGAGTTTATTAATACAAGAATAATTTTAAATACATGAGCATATGTATAATGTATTAAATTAGAGCAAGTTTTCTCCTTTAGCTGTGCTGATTTCATTTGAGTTTATAGTTACTGCTCATTATGTGCAGCATCTGCTATATTGAATAAATCAATAAATCAATTAGGACCATAGAGCATGAGCTAGCAAAAGAGCACAAATTCCAAAGCTTAGGGACGTGTATATGAATCCTTCTGGTTAATTCTAATGAAATGTAGTAGAAGGAGTACTAAATTGGGAATCAGGAGAGTTGGGTTTTTTAGCCTTAACACCTGCTTTGGCAAGTGGCTTTCAAGTAAAATGTGAAAAAGCAGTTATATACAAACAGTTTCCATTAATTTTTATGCCACAGGATCACGTCTTTCCAAAGGAAATCAAACTCATCTCAGCTATATGAGTCAGAAAGTGCAAGACCCCCTCCTTTATTCAGGGTAGGATCCGAAGAAGTGCTACCTGCTTCTTTCCCTTTGACTACCCTTCTATTCATTCCTCCGTAAAACCTCACCAACCAAACTAAAGAAATATGAGGTAAATCTATGGGTTTCTAAACATTAAACTTTTTTATTTTTATTTATTTATTTTTTTTTATTGCCGTTAAGGGCAGCCTGGGTGGCTCAGCAGTTTAGCACCACCTTCGGCCCAGGGCGTGATCCTAGAGACCCAGGATCGAGTCCCACATCAGGCTCCCTGCATGGAGCCTGCTTTTCCCTCTGCCTGTGTTTCTGCCTCTCTCTCTCTCTCTCTCTCTCTGTATCTCTCATGAATAAATAAATTTAAAAAAATTAAAAAAAAAACTTTAATTTTTTTAAATTGCCTTTAATATCTAAAACACTGTTCTCATCTAACTTTGATGATTCTCTGAGCATTTAAGCTAAAACATTTGACATTCTATCAGTTAAGTGTATTTATATACCATATTCTGTATTCATAAAAACATATCCTCTTTTTTTAAAATATTTATTTATATTAGAGATAGAGAGAGTGATGGAGATGGAGGGGGGCACCTCAGGGAGAGAATCTCAAGCAGACTCCTCGTTGAACATGAAGCCCAATGTGGGGCTGATCCCAGAACCCTGATATCATGACCTGAAGAGTCGGACACTCAACCGACTGAGCCACCCTGTGCCCCCACATCATATATCACCTTATTCCATACACACACACCTACAGTCTTTCTTTCTTAATCACCAAGCATACGGACTATGTTTAGCTCAATGCACATTTCCTTAATAGCGCTTGTAGGTATGGCCAGAATTAAGATGGAAAGAGAACTCATGACTGATCCCGAGAAAGTTCTTTAAAGAGTCCTAAGTCAACTCAAAGTCTTGCCCACGCTGATACAAAGTGGACGCAGTGACAAGAGGTCTAGGAGCGACCTTGAAAACCTGATGTGGCTTTAAAATGGAAGTCATGAACTAGCAAATGTAGAACAGATAGAAGGAGAACAGGGTCTACTGAAGGTGAAGCAGACAAAGTTCACACCAGCCAGACTGCCTACTTCTAGACTTCCCTTATTTGAAAAGTTCATAAAACTTTGTTTAAGCCACTGATATTAAGACCCAGACTAACTTAGTCCTGTTATTAACATTTTTTACACCAAATATAGTGATATAGGATCTCACTGACTGCTTCTACCTTTTTTTTTTTAATTTGAAATACCTAACACTACTACCAAAAGAGTCTTACGTTTTTGTTATTGTTGTTGTTGTTGTTGTTTAAATGGCTTTTAGCAAATTAACGGGCTCTCATGAGAGGAATAAAAATTTAAAAATTCCTGGGCAAATGGGGAACAGCATATGAAGTATATGGGATAGTGGATAGACATGCTGATTAAGAAGCAATACAGAAACATAGGTCACAATTGGGATTGCATTTTTTATGTTTTTTGAGAGGGAAAATTGAAGACACCAATGTTTGAAGCCCTCTGGACCTCTTAGGCGCTTTCTTTCTTAGACATGTGCATAATCATTCTGATCCTCAATTTTCTTATCTGTAAAATGAGGATTGCATTATTACTCACCTCACAGAATTTTATAATAATCCACTGATATAATCATGCACAGAATATTTTAGCCTACCCTTATAGTAAGTGCTCAATAAACTGAAGCCATTTTTGTTCTCATTATCATCAGCCCAGTCTCTTTCATTAGTGAACCACAGTCAGTACTTCCATTTACCCACTGAAAGATGGAAACAGATGGCTTCTAATGTGTCCTCTCAAATCAAACATTCTTTCACCCAAGGCAGATATAAATGATGTATATGTTAGCAGTCGGCACCAAATCACCTTCCCTCCGGCTGCTCATACATTTTCTACTTAAATTTTTACACTGCCTCAAATTCTAACAATTTGAGTTTGTTGTGCTCTTGATTGAAAATTAAGGTTAACAGGGGAGCGGTTAGGGCTTGTGTATTTTAGTGCTGTGGTCATAGCTTTATTCCAAACCCCACTTGCTCTGTGAGCTTTGATGTTATAAGATAAAAAAGAGATAATGAGAAGCCAGGGGTGTTAGTGGGTGGAGCTCACGCAGGTATGCATTTGAATGAAGCCCACTAAGTAGAAAGAACTGGAATGAAGCATAAGAATAATAATGTAAGCTTTTAGAAGAAAGTAAGGTATAATCTCTATATGTACTGATTTGAGGAAGGATCAAAGAGATGAAATAGTTCCCTGGACCAAGATCTTCCCAAAGACTGAAATTATCTCTGTTCATTAATACGCCCCTAGCAATTAGCACAGGGCCTGGCAGGTAGTACAGTATTAAGAAATATTTGATGACTGCTCACCAGCTTGCCAATTTTCACAATACTGAGCTTAGATGCCAGGAAGAACAAAGGTCTTCTGGATATGACTCCGGTGCTTTGTTTTTGTCCACCCCGTCATTTGCACATTGTTTTAGATCCATTGCCTGGCACAGTAAATATCTGATAAATGAATGGGCAAATTAATGAATATCCCATTCTGCTTTTGTGAATATGCCACGGTACAAAAAGAAGAAAGACAAGAAGATAAAAAAAGGAAAAAGGAGAAAGCCATCTCTGTTCCTTTCCTGCCCCCTCATCTCTTTCTCTGCCTTCACCCACTCCAACACCCACACACAGTTCAAACCTAATCCAAAAAAAAATCTAAATCAGAGCAAGATGTGCGGGAATAGGAATGAGGCATTTGGCCTTGGTATTTTTATTTTAATATATGTACTTGCAAAGGACAAAAGAAAGGTCAGACAGCAAACAATGCAGGAAGCAGTTGAAAAAAAATAATAATTGTAGGGGAAAGCAGGGTTCTCTCCGACAGTAGTGACTAAGGATGAACAAATGTTGAGCAGCTGTTGTCAAGGGGATTCATCTGAACCACAATTTGGAGGAGAGGAGTTGTTTTGTTGCTTAACATATTTAATATGCACAGAAAGAGATGAGAGTAAATCATGCCTCATGGTAGGAGTCCTAATATGTGCCAGCAGGTGCTGCCTGAGTCGAGCATACTGCAAAAACCACCTAGAAAATGCGGCAGGAAGCCCAAGAAGTTGGATGATTCCTGTGTCTGATTGGGTGGGAATCATTTGTTAGGGGGACAGGTTTTTTAGCTGAAACACATCTATGTGGGAGTTCTGTGCAAAGCGATCTTGCAAAGGGAAAAAAAAAAAATAGAAAAGAAAAGGACAGCCTTTGGAGAGAAGGCAAACCAATTCAGAACAGAGATGAGGCCGTTTCAAGTGTGAGCTGCTGGGAAAGTGCAGATTCCTCCCAGGAGTAACCCTCCTCCCCCCCAACCCCCTGCGGTGTGTTCTGTCTCCAGCGGTTCCCCGTCCACTGAGGTGGCTCACCGAATGTTTGAAGCTCTACTATAAAAGACTACATTAAAAGGGTGGGGATGCGGGAAGATTCAGGAAACTCCAAGCTCAATTTCTCTAAGTTTTAATAAATTCTAGTTGGCATTGTTTGGCCATAGCTTCATCTTTTACTTGAAAAATACAACTTGTATTGTTTTTTACTATTACTAAAACAATGAATATTCCTAGAAAGGCAAAACAGGGTAGTGCCAAAAGCTAATCACCCTAAATTACTATTTTGATTGTAACACAAAATACCTTGGTGACCTTGAGCATAATACTGAACCTCTCCATCTCGGTTTCTTCAGCTTTAAACCAAAGCTATTAATAATACCTAACTCCCAGGATTGCATGAAGACTAAATGAGTTAGTTTGTGAAAATAATTTATAACAGTGCCCTGGCACTAATTGTTAACTGCTTTGTGAGTGTCAGTAATTATTGCACAAAATACAAAAGATTCTAATCATATTAGCACAATAATGGAGATATATATATATCATATATAACATTATCCATGGTCCCATTCCAACTAGAGATAGCCACTGTAAAATTTTGGTGTGTTGTCTTACTTGTATTTTGCTGCTTCATGCATTTCCTAAGTCCTTGGTTTCAATGCTGATAGTACTAACACTACTAATTATGGTAACCATTAACACACACATTATATATATATATATATATATATATATATATATATATATATATATATATATATTTTTTTTTTTTTACACCATGTTTGGAATTCAGGTTCTTTCTCATTTAGTTGTTATGTAATTCCAATTAACTTGATAAGTTATTAGCTCAGTTTTACAAATAAACACATTACACAGTAGTGTGTCTGGTAGGCAGAATTTTAAAGCGATTTTTAATGACTCACACTCTCTTAATAACCCTTTCTCCTTGAGCATGGGCAGGAATATGATGGGATTTCACGCCGGTGGATACTCGATATGGTGAAGGTGAAGGAATTTTGCTCATCTAACTCGTGTCCATATCAGTTGATTTTGAGGTATTCCCAAGGTAGATTACCCTAGGTGGGCCTAACCTGTAAGCTAAGACACTCATTGGGCTTGGAGAAACAGAATGCCATATTGTGAAAAGCATGACCTGGCAGGGAATGATGGGCAGCCTCTGATGCTGAGGACCTCCATCCACAAGAAACTCACTTCTGCCGACTACCAATGAGCTTGAAAGAAGACCTCATGCCTGATTTGAGATCACAACCTTGTGAGACACTGAACCAAAGTTTCAGATAAACTCTATGAACTCGTGACCTACAGAAACTCTGAGATAATAAATGTGTGCTGTTTTAAGCCATGAAGTGTATGGTGCACAGCATACTAACAGTCTAAAAAAATACAGGAGAATGAAAGTATAATTAAGTAGCTCAGTAAGAGTAAGAAACAGAACAAACCCTTGAATCCAGTTCTGACTAATGTCAAAACAGGTGTGCTTAATAGCTCTGGTACAGGTTTTCACTTAGACAGGTATAATGCACATTTCTTCAATTATCCCATAAATATTATTTGCTCACTGCAGTTTTATGCCACTGCTTGGGTATGTGTTTATATAGTGAGCCAAGAGCCTGTGTTGGATATTTAGCATGTTTTGTATTTGGAAGCAGTGCTACAAAATATATATTTCAAACTGAATCTTTTCCTGCATCTCCTTTAGCAAATTTTGTAGGACCCAATTTTTCACAGCACAAAGACCGAATTAAAAATCCTGTGCAATTTAAAAATATTTATCCTACTCTTAATATTGATATAACCAACAACCCCACTGAGATCCACATGAGTATGGAGTTTATTTCCTCTCTAGAATATATTAGGTACTAAATACATATATATAATATATGTAATATATTATATATATATTATGTCAAAGCCCATAAAATCTTCAAAATAATTTTATGAGATTCAGAAAAATATAACTATGATTAAGTCTGCACCAAAAGTGCTTTAAGGACTTCCCATGGCAAAGAGTGGAAAACCTAAAAACATATTAACTTATCCTCTGACAGGCATATGCCAATCCCAGAGCAAAGCATGGCAGCCAGTCAATGATCATTGGTCATTGTTGGAATGTTACTACAGGCAGAAAGGAAATTTGTAGACAATGTAAAAATCCTGTCAGAACAAAAATCCTACTTTCTATGCCCATAAGAAATCTGAATATTTGTTAACAGGTTTTTCTAACACCCCCCCAACCCCTTTTTATTCCTTTCTCTTACTGCTGGAATGCAATTAGAAAGAGGAAAGGTCAAGGGGAGAATAGAATTAATTAATGGAAAACATATAGAGCCTTCAAATTATCAGCACACTTTGTATCAAAAATCAAATTTGTCATCTACTAATAAGAAATAGTTTAAGAAAAAAAAAAGAAAGAAATAGTTTAGGTAAGAGAAATAGAAACTTCAGAAATTCACTATTTTATAAATAGGAAGGAAGGAAGGAAGGAAGGAAGGAAGGAAGGAAGGAAGGAAGGAAGGAAGGAAGGAAGGAAGTTTGTTAGAGGTATCTCACAGAATCCAATGGCAAGATACCTAAAATTTATAAAAAAACAAAAATACTAATTTATCTTGCATCTTCTGCAATGCATTATCCTGCCTTACCCACCCTCTCTGAAGACTTGCTGTCCCTACCTGGTAAGCTATAATTATTCTTGGCCCAGAGCTCTATGTTCACCGATTTGCCTGACAAAGGCCAGCTAGAATTTCTGTGACACAGTTTCAAATTCCCAAGAGTATTACATTGCTGTGTTAAGGCAAAACGCTACTTCCATTCTTATAGTCTGGTCAGGGGGTTGAAGATCGTATTTCAGCCTCCCCTGAACAGAAGAGCAAATACTGTAAGAAGAAGCAGAGACAAGTTATCCATTAATTTAAACTTACAATTAACAATTTTTTGATGAAAGAGAAAAGGAGGTTTTTAAAAACTTTTTTTTTTAATTTAAAAATAGATATTCATGGGATGTCGCAAAGAAATGTATAGAAAAATCCTATGTACAACTTTTCCCAGCATCCTCCTTTGATAATATATTATACAACTCAGTACAATATCAAAAACAAAACAAAACAAAATTGGCACTGGTAAAATCCATGGAATTTATTCAAGATCTGTTAATTATACATATACTCATTTATGTTTATTTATGTATTCATATAGCTCTATGTAATCTTAACATGAGAGTATCCTTATATAACTACGGCCAATATGAAGATTTTCAACTGTATATACATATCACAGTAGAATTCTGTGACCCCTTTCAGACACACCCATCCCCAACTCCTATTCTTAACCTTGTCAACCAATAATATCTTTTCCAACATTTTACTTGTGTTATTTAATGAGTATTATAAGCATGGAATCTTGCTGTTTATATCTTCTTTAATGGGATTTTTAAATTCAGCATAATTTCTTTAAAATTAGTCTAAATTGTTGCATGTGTCAATAGCTTGGCACTTAATATTGCTGAGCGGTAGCTCATAGTATGGATGTAATAACGTCTGTTTACCCATTCAACCATTGAAGGGCATCTGAGTATTTTCCAGGTTAGGGCTATAATGATTATATAAAGCTGCTATATACATTCCTGTGTAAGTTCTTGCATGAAAATAAGTCTTGCATGAAAATAATTTCTCTGGAATAAATACCCAAGAGTTCAATTTTTTGTCATGTTGTTAAGATTATTTTTAGCTTTAAAATTAACTTCCAAACTATTTTCTAAAGTGGCTGTACCATTTTACATTCTCAGCAGGACAAGATGAGGGAGTTAATACTCCACATTTTTACTAGTATTTAGTGCTATCAAAAATTTTTATTTTATCCATTTGATATGTATGTGATGATATCTAATTGTGGTTTTAATTTATATTTGTCTAATGAATAATGATGTTAAACATCTTTTCCTATGTTTATTTCCCACTACCTACTCTTTTTTATGAAATATCTGTTCATATCTTTGGCCCATACTAAAATTGGATTGTTATTCTTATACTGGTGAGTTTCCAGAGTGCTTTATATGTTTTAGAGATAAGACTTTCATTGACTATGTGCTTTGTATTATATTTATACAAGTCTGTATAAAGATAGATGCATCCTTTTAAAATAAGATGTTTCACAGGCGAAAGTTTTTATTTTTGATTAAGTCAAATTTATAAATTTTTACTTTTATGGATTATTCTTTGATACCAAGCCAAGGCAAAAACTCTGAAGATTTTTTTCTATGATCCTCAGCCATAAAAACAGAATCCATGAGAACCCTGCAGACAAAATCATACTTAATGGTGAAAGACTTAGGATTAAAAGGCAAGGATTCTTCTCACACAACTCTTATTTAACATAGTAATAGAAGCCCTAGCCATTGCAGTCAGTCAAGAAAAAGAAATGAAATTAATACAAATGTTTTAAAAAGGAAATAAAATTACCTCTATTTATAGTAGATGATATGATTGTCAACATGGAAAAACAAGAAATTTTATTCTAAAATGTATATAAAAAATAAAACATCTAAGAATAACCAAAACAATTAAAAAAAAAGAGTCAAGCATTAGCATTCATTTCTTCCAATGTTAACATTTACTATATAGCAATAGTAATCAATATAGTGTGATACAAGTTATGGATAGACACTTATCAATAGAACAGATTAGAAAATCAAGAATGGATGTACACAGATATGTCCAATTAATTTTTGACAAAGAAGTAAAAACATTTCAATGAATGAGGAATAGCTTTTTCTTTCTTTTCTTTCTTTTTCTTTTCTTCATTTTTTTTTTTTTTTGGAATAGCTTTCCAATAAGTGCTAGATCAATTGGACATCCATTGATGAGAGAGAGAGAGAGAAGAAGAAAAAGAAGAAGAAAGAAAGAAAGAAGAAAGAAAGAAAGAAGGAAGAAAGAAAGAAAGAAAGAAAGAAAGAAAGAAAGAAAGAGAAAAGTAGCCTGATCTAAAGTTCACATCTAATACAAATTCAACTCAAAATGTATTGTAGACTTAGATGTAAAGTGGGAAACTATAAATCTTTTAGATGATCTGTTTTAAATCATTAAAATCTAAAGTTGCTTGCATGCAGATGAAGTTAAGAAATAAGAATAGATTACTTTGACTAGAGTCAGAATATTTTAAGTTTCTTTGAACAGGTGCATCAGCACTTAAACATTACAGAGAATGTTAGCAAACCCCTCTATAAAAGAGGAAACATATAATCAGCACATTCTTTGGTACATCAATATTCTAATCAGGGAAACATTCCTGCTTGTAACTCAGTGATAATTTCCCTTATTTTTTTTCATAATTCTTCTTGGAAATATCCAGTATATCAGAAATAGACTAGAACTATGACATGTAAATTGTTTGCTCTGTCACAACTAGTCTATTCAGAAAGATATGGAATAATAGTTGTCACAGTTAGAAAAGCATCAACAGCTCAAACACTAACATTTGCCAAGATTGGAAACATATGTGTTTCTAAAAACTAGGTATAGCCAAGATGAATAGGATGATATCCATTGAAGTTCTGTGTAAACTAAAATTCAATAAATTTTTAACTTCTGTAAGGCAGAAAATAAAGAAACAGGGAGAGTATGCTTGGAGTGAAAGTCTCAAATCCACTTGTGCCACATACTCTGTAGCCTTTGGCAAATCATTAAACTTTTTTGAGTCTCAGTTTTCTCATTTTAAAAATAGAAATACAAAATCTAAGTCAAATACTTGTGAGGATTAGTGAAATGTGTAAAGAGCTGGCCCAGAGTTGATACTCTATGAATGGTAGTTCTAGGTATAGATAATATTGTCATTGGGATCCAAAGAAAATGATTTTAAATCTCTTGCCATAAAGAACCTATTAATAAGTTACCATGGGGCTGATTTTAATTGCCACCTTTTCTCTTTTTACTTGCCCTCTAGCTGAGTGCTAATTACCCATATGCCTATATCAAATTTAATTTTGAGATTAAATTTCTCTCTTTTCTTAAATTTCTCACTGCTCAAGGTATAAGAACTGACAAAACTCTGACCTCCTCTGGCCATCATAATTCTCTAATGCCATTTTCAGCTTTTTCTGAAATTAACATATATCAGCTTTACGAAGCACTAGAGTGCAGGCTTCCAAAAGACTTTGCTCTTATTACCACAAAATGTCAACTTCCAATGACAGCATGGTATCCTCTCCCTCATGCCACTGCTATTCACTTGCTAACAGTTTTCTTCTAAAATAGAATAACAAAATTTTGACATATCCTTTGACATATCAGTTGACCTATGAACTTGACATTTTTGAGTTACTCATTTGGCATAACAAATCCATCTGGTTATTCAGGAAGATGAAAAGCATGAGGCTATTATAAGTCTGTTTCTTCACACAGGCATCTCTTCACAAGTTTTGCAAGTTTCTTTTTACATAGGTAAGAAAAGAGAGAAGAAACAACTTTGTACCTGCTTCATTCACTCATTCATTCAATGAATATTAATTGAGAATCAACATTTATTCAGAAATTGGGATATATGTAATAGATATAACAATGAGCAAGATTTCAAGATCTCTGGTTTCTTTAACTATGCATTACTTATCTATTTTTATGGCACAATATTTCCACAAACAGATCCTTAAAGCAACAAACATTCATTATTTCAGCTGGTGTGGGTAAGGAGTTGGGACAATGTTCTGCCTGGTGCTTTGCTTCAGGGTTTCATTTGAAAGCTGATGCCAAGGTGTGGTTGCAGTGTCTCCTCAAAGCCTTAGTGGGAAAGGATCCACTTCCAAGATGATGTGCTGTTGGACGAATTCAGTTTCTCACAGGCTTTAAGACTAAGGGCTTCAGTTTCTTATTGTCTGTTGACAGGGTCTGCGCACAGTTCATTGCCATACAGGTCTCTCCATCAAGAAACTAACAATATATAGCAGCTTATTTCGGTGAAAGAAAGATACTTCTGGGAAGACAAAAGTCACAATTTTATGTAGCCTAATCATAGAAGTAACATCTATCACATTTGCCATTTTCTATTGAATAGATGCAATTCATGAGTCTTGCCCACACTGAATGGGAAAGGATTTCTCCAGGTGAAAATATCAGGACACATGAAAAATTGAAGGCCATTTTAGAATCTGTCCACTGCAGAGTATAAAATCCAATAGAAGTTCATAAAGGCAAACAGGCCATTACAGCATAGCTTCATATTGTCTTTACTTAAAAATTTCAAATACCCTGTAATCTAGGGTATCTCATTTTACAGTTGAGGCTACTAAGACTCAATGTTGTGTCTAAAGCATCCAACAATCAATAAAAACAATGTTTGAACTTAGGTTAGCTTTATTTTTTTTTAAGTTTTATTTATTTATTTCAGACATAGAAAGTGAGAGAGATAGAAAGAGAGCATGAATAGGGCAAGGAGCAGAGGGGGAAGGACAAGCAGACTCTACAATGAGTGTGGAGCCTGATGAGGGCTTGATCTCTTGACCCTGAGATCATGACCTGAGCTGAAATCAGGAGTTAGTGCTTAACTGACTTGAGCCATCCAGGCACCCATAGGTTAGGCTTATTTAGATTGATAGCTGTTAATCTCAATAATTCGATGTTTGTTTAACATTTGAAAACCAGCTAATGAAATTAACCACATTAGCAGAATAAAACAATCCATATAATCATGTCAGTAGACAAGAAAAAGCATTTGTCAAAATTCAATATTAATGATAAAACATCTTAGCAAACTAAAAATGAAAGGGGATATCCACTATTTGATAAAGGGCATCTATAAAAAAATCATCAGTTAACATTGTGGTAATGGCAAAATATTAGACAATGTCTTGTTAAGATTTAGAGCAAAGGAAGCATGAAAGGTCTGAACATTTTTATTCAACATTATACTCAGTTCAATAAGGCAAGAGATAAGCATAAAGTTTGGAAAATAAGAAGCAAAATTATCTTATTTTCTATTGCCATAATTGTGCCGGTGAAAACAAAACAAAACAAAACAACATAAATAAACTCTTGAAGAATTATTAGAACTAATAATGAAATTCAGCAAAATATCAGAATTCATTCTATACAGAAAGTTCTACTGTATACTTGTACACTATCAATGAACAATTAAAAATAACCTTTCTAAAATGATATGTAAGTCGTCAAAACTTTTAACAAAAATTGTGCAAGATCAGCACATTGGAAATTACAAAATAATGCTGATAGGTATTAAAGAAGACCTAAGTAAATGGAGAGATATATCATGTTTATGAATTAGAAGATTCAGTATTTTCTGGATATTAATCATTACTAACCTGATAAATAGAAACGATACAATCTGAATATCTCAAGAGTTTTTGGTTTATTTGCTTGTTTATTTTTTTGGTAGAAATTGTCGAGCTCATTCTAAAATTTGTATTGAAGTCAAAGGACCTAAAATAGTCAGTTCAATTTTTAAAGAGAAGATTAAAGCTGAAGATTTCAGCTACCTGATAACAAATTTCAATAATCAGAAGAGTGTAGTATTGGCATTAAGTATAGACATAAAGATCTGTGGAACAGAATAGAGAGTTCAGAAATAGAACCACACATAAAGACAAATGACTTTTGACAAAAGTACAGGAGGAAAAGAAAATCTTTTCAACAAATGATGCTGAATCAACTGAATAAGTTTGTTCTTAAAATAAAATTTGATTCACTACTCATATCATACACAGAAGTTTATATGGAGCAGGTGAAATGTAAACATAAAATTTTAAATTGCAAAACTTCTAGAATAAAATAAAGGAGACTTAGAAAATTTGGGTTTGCAAATAATACTTAAGATACGAGAATCACTATGATAAAAGAAAAAAATGTTTAAGAATAAATCGTATCAAAATAAATATTTTATTCATCCAATAAAACCATTAAGAATATGAAAAGGCAAGCTATAGCTGGAGAGGAATTAATAATGGTATATATTTCTGACAAAGGACTTGTTCCAGAATATATAAATACTCCAATATGCTTAGAAATCAAAGTAAAAAATAGATAACATTTTTTGAAAAAAAAAAAAAAGAGAGAAATTCCTAAGGCAAGAGATATTGTCTTTGAGTAAAGAAAAAGGTGCTCAAGCCATTAGTCACTACAGAAATGAAAATAAAACCAGAAGATGAGACATTTCACAATTGCTGTAATGGCTAAAATCTTAAAAAAATGATGCCAATATTATCAAAGATGTGTAAGGGTGAAAATGCAGACCAATTAGAACCCTCACGCATTGTTGGTTAGCACATAAAATAATTCAAACATTTGAGTTAATATCTTAATATCTCTTAATATCTTGGAAAGATATGGAAAAGCTAATGAGCACTACCTTACGGTGATTGGCAGCCTCTCAGATAATTCCCAATCATCTCCATCTCCTTGAAGTCATGACCTTATGTAATCCCTCACCTTGAATGTAGACCGGGATTGGTGATTTGTTTCCAAAGAATAGAACATGATCAGTGTAGCTGCACTTGTGATGAGCATAGCACAAGGTATAAACTTGTTGAATCACTATGTTGTACGTTGTATGTTTTAAATTGTGACAACGTTGTGTGTCAACTATACTCAAAAAAAAAAAAAAAAAAAGAGAGTGAGAGAAAAGACCAAAGCAAATTCAACAGTACATTAAAAGGGTTATACACACACACACACACACACACACACATACACACACACATACACAACACCTCTGACTTTGTACCTGTCTTTGGTCTTTGAACACAATGTTTTGGGAATTATGTGGGATTGGAATTATCTCTTTTTCCAGACTGTGACGTATGCCTCCAACTTCCCAGCAACGCTTATCGTCAACTCTAAGAAGGAATCTCAAACCAGGTATAAGTGTATCTCAAATATTGCATGACACACCTATACTTAACAACGACAAAAAAGTATTTTTTACTTATCATAAAATTCAAATTTAGGCCAATGTCCTCATGTCCTCTCTTTTTATTGGTTAAATCTGATGACCCCCAACCCTATGAAGATTATGGGGGGGCCAACACTAATAAATATGAGGCTCAACTTGCATTTGACACCATGAAATAGCTGTCTTTCTGTGCTCCATCACACTGTGTGGACCACAGGATGAGTAAAAGGAATCATCCAAATTCCACAGATTCTTTGTACTCCAAGCAAACAAGAGTGCTCAGAAACTCAGCACAGCAGAGACTATTTACATAAATCCCAAATGGCAGGGGAGTATATCCATTAGATGGCACTGAATTTATCTTACCGGAACCCTATTATCGAATGGCCCAGAGGAGAGGTTCCCAAGAAGTGAAGGTAAGAGGGACAGAGTTGTTTGGAGAATATTGTGAATTAGGTATGCACCATACAAAGTCTGTAAATAGTCTAGATATTATGTGCCCTAGATATGTGGCATATATTTTTTAATTTGTATGTCAATGTAATGAATGCCCTATAAAAACCTATAAAACTTATTACTGCATTCACAGAAGCCTTTTTCATTCTTTGGGGTTAGTTTAGAAATTATTGTATCACTCGTTGACTCTATTTGTTCATTTTCTCAAGAGCTTCTGAAAACCAAATAGGTCAGGAAACATTGGCTTGAAGCTTTTCAAAGAGGTAAACGGACATGTTCAGCTACGTAAATATCATCTTTCAGGATTGGGTCCAACCAAGACATTGACTGTCTAGGAAAAGGGGAAAAGTAAGGATTCATCCGCGCTTCTGAGAAATGATGTATAAAGTGATATTTGTTTTCAAAGGAATATAAAGCAGCTATTTAAGCATGGGAGGCCCAGGATGGCACTGCATCTGCTTCCCATTGCTCTTTCCTTTTATAAGAAGCTCCACTGCAGCAAGCACAGAATGGGGACAGCAAAGAAAAAACAAGAGGCGTTTGGCTCTAACTCTTTGGCCAGCTACACTTTTCCTTTAAAAAAAGGAACAGGGGCAGACAGCAATCATAATAAAGAGAGAGCAAAATAAAAAGCAACCTTCTTTTTCAAAAAGAACTGCACTCCACTGGCAAAATAGAGATGAAATCAATTCTGAGCAGCAGCTGAATTCACATCGCACAATACCCTATTCAAAGCAAGGTCTGCCAATCATATTTTTTAACTTAAAAAAAAAAAAGAGAGAGAGAGACATGATTATTTTACAAAAAAACCTGCCTGTTCCCCACCCTGATTTCATCAAGACCATCTAAGTTTATAAGCTGGGGAGTTTTTTGGTTGTTTAGTGTCCTGGTGATGATCCTAAACGAGTCTCTAGTGTCTCCCCGTGTGTCCAAAATTTCTCTTCTAAGGACACCAGTCGGACTGGATTAGGGCTCACCCCAAAGGCCTCACTTTTACTTAATCTCCTCTTTAAGGCCCTATATTCAAGTGCAGTAATAGTCTTTCTAATCTGGATGCCCTCTATTTCCTTTTCTTGCCTAACTGCCCTACAGAAGGCCTCCGGTACAGTGCAGAATCGAATGGGCAACAGTGAATGCTCCTACCTTTCTCCTGATCTCAGAGGGAGGTCGTCCAGTCTTTCATCATAATGTGTGATGTTAATTGTGAGTTTTTCAGAGATGCCCCTTATCAATTTCAAGTTCTTTTGTACTTTGGTGAGTGTTTTTATCAAGACATGGTGTTGATTTTTACAATTTTTTTTTCTGCATCTATTGAGATTGTTTGGTGTTTCTGTGTGTATGTGTGTGTGTGTGTTTCTGTTAATAAAGTATTATTAACTCATTTTTTTTGTATTAGGCAAACCTTCCAGTCCTGGGATCCCACTTGGTTATGGCATATAACTTTCAAAAGTATATTGCTGGCTTCAGTGCACTACAATTTTGTTTAGGATTTTTGTGTCCACATTAATAAGTAGTAGTTTGTAGCTTTTCTCTTCTTGTGACATTTTTAATCTGGATTTTTACTGACCTCACTGGAGGATATGGCCACTGTTCCCTCTTATTCTGTTGAGAAAGAAATGACATTGTTTTTCAAATGTTTGGGAAAATTCACCTGTGAAGCCACTGGAGCCTGAACCTTACTTTTTGGGTAGTTTTTGATTCCTTTTGATTTATTTCTGCAAAGTTGATAGTAGGTCCCCTTTTGCATTACTGACTCTGCTCATTTGAGTCGTCTCTCTTTTTTTTCTTGTCCTCATTCACTGAGACTTTTTCCGTTGTACTGAACTCTTCAAAGAACCAGCCTTTGGTTTCATTTATTTTCTTTATTGTTTTTATAATTTCTATTTCATTAATTTCTGCTCTAATCTTTATTTTTTCCTTACAACGCATTCATTCATTTTAGTTTGCTCTTTTTTTTCCCCTTAAGATGGAGGGTTCATTGGGATCATTTTTTTCTTTATCGATATAGGCATTCAGCATAAATTTCTCTCTGAGCACGGCCTTAGCAGCATCTCATAACTAACTTTGGTATGCCGCCTTTTCATTTCCAGCCATTTCAAACTGTTTTCTAATTTCTCTCTTGATTTCTTCTTTGACTCATTTGATTACTGGAAATTGGGCGTTTGAGAAAATATATTTTAGCAAGTCTGGTTCTCCCCTCAAGTGCTTGTAATAGGATTTGCTTGCTAAATGTTCTTGACTGGATGGATTACTTTAGTGCGATCTACCCACCACTCATGTCCATCAACGTAGTATGAAGCCTACAGTCATCCTGGGGGTTTGTGGCTTGGGCACACCCAGTTGTTAAACTCTGCTAATTGTTAGATCACTGCTCTAGTGTTTCTCACAGTATCCTGGGGCATCACAGGCTACTTACTAATTCATCAAATTTGTGCTTTTTTTCCCCCCCAAGGACATTGTTTGAGATTTGTTCTGACTCCAGGAGGGCTCTTCTAGCTTTTCTTTTCTCATTTCTGTCTGGTAAGATAGTTAGCCCACAATATAAATTATTATCTCCAGGGCATCTATATATCTCTTACATGAATGTGCACGCTCATGTGTATGTGTGTGTATAAATGTTCACCAATTTTGCCTTGAGAGAGAATCGAAGGAGCTCCTTGTGATCTCATGCTTGTCTTATATATTTTTTACTTTGGATTTTTCAAAGTAAACTCACACTTCTTCCTATGAAGGCAGGACTAATAAGAGAAGTAATAATAAGAGCACATCATATTCTTGAGTATTGTGTATGTGAAAAACATGATGCATATATGGTGCATATTTCTTTCATATACACTGTTAGGCAAATAATTTTATTCCTGTCCTACAGACAAGAAAACCCAAGATAAGGAAGCATTTTACCAAAGTCATTCAAGAGTCCCTGGTGGAGTCATAAAGTCTACTCTAGTTTCTCACTTAAACACCGTTGTTCAAAACCAATTATCTGACTTATAGAATGTTAGTATGAAAAACTTGAGTAATAAAGAAGAAAGCTGAGCTATCTAAAGTTTCCAGAAATTAAATAATAAAATTAGATTTTGCAACCAAGTCTTTGGATCATTTGTTCAGAGTACTTTTACTTAAATTTTAGTCAATTTATGTATATATTTATTATGTCCCATCACTAAAGAACCAAGAGCACTTTGGCACACCTGCACAGAGGAGGATTATCCTGTTACCTTGTATTATCTTCAATTGAAATCAGAGAAATTATCATTCATTAAATGCCTTGAATTTGTCATTCATTATGCTGGGAGATTTCATACACATCATCCTATTTATTTTTCCCAGTAAGATAAGGTTTGTGGTCCTCATCCTCTGAGATGAGAAACTAGACTCCTTGAAGATTGAGGTTAAAGAATGTTTTCTGTACGACTGTCATTGCCGTGAGGACAAAGCCTGAGTGTACTTTATTCAAGCTTTTTCCTACTTACTTAACAAAAAGTTTCACTCATAATAATTGTAAGGGAGGAAAACTGTTCCTTCCTTCCCTTCCAGGTTTTTTAGATGGTCTAATAATTAAACTGATGCAAGATAGGTTATTAGGACAAAAATTTTAATTACGTATGTATGGGAGGTCATAGAAATATGAGACTCAAAATGACCAAAGCAGGCAGCTTATGTATTTTTTAGACAAATAAATTTGTGAGGATCAACAACAAGGAAATTTAGGTTTGGGGTAGTCAATTAGTGAAGAAATAATAAGGTTTGTTTATAAGGTCTTCTGGGCCCTAAATTCTCTATCTCTGATGATAGGATGTTAAGGGTGGTACAAGAGGGTACTGTTCACATAGATTTATTTCCTAGCTTCAAGAGGACAAAGGAGGGTCAGAGTGTCCTTGCTCTGGCTGTTTCTTAAGTAACTTTAATGAAAAATAATCAGTCTGCAAAGTGGCATATTTTGGGGTGTCCTCCTTGAACTCCATAATCATTCAATACATATTTGTTGAATTGAAAGAACTGATTGAATAAAGCATGCATTTGATTCTAAAAGTTAAGCTTTATAGCCTATAAAACTTAATATCATATATAAATACTGTCTTTTCTGTTTGGACCTTAAGAATAAAAATTAATCTAGAAGAATGGTTAAGGGGGACCTGGGTAACTCAGGTGGTTAATCATCCGACTCTTGGTTTCAGCTCAGGTCATGATCTCAGGGTCATGAGATTGAGCCCCGCATTGGACTCTACACACAGATTGGAGACTGCTTGAAATTCTTTCTCTCTCCCTCTCTCACCCCTTTGCCCACTCCCCCTTCTATTCTTGTGCGTGCTCCCTCTCTCTCAAGCGAATAAAATCTTTAAAAGAACAGTTAAGAAACCAATTCCCAACAAACTAAATACATAATCAGCCTTATCAAGAATTTCAAATTAAAATGGCAGCAATATAACAAACAAAAGGGGGGAAAAACACCAAATAAAACCAAATTGGGGTGATAAAAATAGACCTTAAAGGTACACAAGCAAGGACAATAGAGCCAGGGCTGGACATGTAGAAAAGCAACAAGATCTATTTCCTCATATGGTGTGATTAATACTTAAATGAGGTTTGAAAAGATGTCGATGGTTGCATTCATTCATTCAACAAGTACTTCTACGGTATTGCTTATGTGGTAGATATTAGAAAGAAAATGGTCCCTCCTTAGAAGCTCATCTCATGGAGGAGGAAGACCCAATTACTAGTATGTATAATATTCACAGGTGAGAGACCTCTGGCATCTGCATGCAGTTATGGGAGGAGCAAGAAAAAGCACAGGCAGGATTTGCTCAGTGATGTGGGGGTTTTATAGAAGAGGGTTCAGCAGTAGAAATGCTGCTTAAGCTGATGAGAAATGGGTGGACGGAGGAAGGAGGGCGTTCCCAGCCTGAGAGAACATATTTTAGGAAGGACTAAGGACCTAAGAGGGAATGCCATATTAAGGTTTCCATAAGTTGTTAGTTTTCTGTGGCTGAATCACCAAGTTAAATACAGTTGAGTGATTGGAGATAAAGGCTGAAGAGGTAGGAAGAGTACCCAGCCCACCAGTCTGAAGATCTGGAAATCTGAGCCATCTTGAGGAATGAGCTCAAAGCAGAGGCAAGAGTGCCATCTATTGAATCTCTGCTACTACTTGCCACAATCCATCTGAATCTCTTATTTTGCATATAATCTGAGCTTCCCAAATTTCTATGCACCAAACGGCCCCAAACTTTATTAACTGAAAGTAAGTACTTTTCTTACGCCATCCTTAATGGGCCATGTTTATGTGGCTGCTGTACCAACTCTCCCTTTAGAATGACAGGTGTAACATGGCTGGAAAATCCCTACAAAGTTCACATCAATAGACTGCTACTTGTCTTTTTAAAGAGGAGGCCTGCTTGATTTTCTTTCTTTTTTTTTTTCTTTTTTTTTCTTTTGGCGGTGGCACAAAAATCCTGTCCACAAAAATTGTGTTTTTTAAAGTGTCTGCTTTGTAAGTGGGCTTGGGCTTGAACTTTTAAACCTGTCTGAGACTTCCCACTTCTCTTGTACAGTTCACTTTTGCTTGATATCATTACAAAGTCATTTTGGGTTTGTTCTCGTAACTCAGTTTGAAAGTAAGAATATTTCTGTAGTACCTTAATTCCTTTTATGAAGGATTTGGAGAAATAGAGAGAGGGATTTTTTTTTTTTTTTTTTACTATAATCAGAAACCTCTAACATTCTCCTCTCCTCTCACCTTTCAGTGATCTACATTCTCTATCACAGCAACGGTATCCATTGTACCTGGATTCAATGTGGTTTCAGTTGGCATGCCAGCAGTATTCTATTCTACTCTATTTTTCACAGATTGTTGATTTGTGTGCCCAGGAATCAGGCTGAAATGTGTCTTTGTAAAACACAAGTATTTGCCTGAAAATACTTAGGGAAAAAAAAATAAGTTGCTGTTATTCACATTATTCGTATTATGCCATTGTTATTATTATAGGGTTGGTAGCACAAATTATTATGGGATAGAGAAGCTGGTAGGTTTTGAATGAGATGATACATTCGGATGCAAGAATTCACACAGGAGAAATGCAACAAGGTGGAAAGCCACAACAAAGCTCTTATCAATTTGCCGCTGTTATGAACGGTTTTCTGCTGGACAGTCCAGAAGCAGTGACCTAAACAAAAAAGATATATCTGACCGGTTAAAAGAATCATAATGCTCTTCTCAAGGCCTCCCTTAGAAGAAAGTAAAGTTGTTTTATAGTGTTCTGAAAGCATAAAAAGAGTCAGTAGGGTGTGCTTCTAAATGTTTGGAAATGATTAGGGCCCTTTTCTATGACCTTAGGAAAGCATTTGAACATTTGATTCTGAGATTTTTATTCCACTGAATTTCAAACTTGTCCATGGAATACTCTTCGACAGTGATTTGTCAAAATGAAGTACTTGCCCCGGCCCCCCTACAAATTCAGAAAACTCGAGGAAGAAATTTTCAATTTTTTTCCCTTAAGCTTTTAATTCAAAATAGACGTTTTGGAGTAATTAACTCATTTTTTAAATATATCTGGATTACCTCAATGGCTGCTTTATTACCTGTATAATAAATGCTGAAATCTTTAGCAAATAGCATAAGTAATTTCACTAGCATCTGGCTGGCACTAAGCAGAGGTTCATCCTGATTTTCAGTGACTTATCTATATGAACCTGTAAGTCTTATCAGAATGGTGTTTCCATGTTTTTAGGTTCACTCTTATTTGTATTTCTTTTTTTCTCTCTAATTGTGTGGACCTCGCTGCATCCATGTATCTATCTCTATGTATCTGTGCATGTATGTATTTATGTATCTATCTATCATCTATCTATCTATCTGACATACTCAACCAAATCTTATCTTTTTTTTTTTTTTTAAGATTCTATTTATTTATTCATGAGAGACACACAGAGAAAGAGAAGCAGAGACGCAGGCAAAGGAGAAGCAGGCTCCATGAAGGGAGCCTGACGCGGGACTCGATCCCAGGACTCCAGGGCAACGACCTGGGCCGAAGGCAGATGGCAAACCACTGAGCCATCCAGGGATCCCCTTATCTTCTCTTTTGTCCTTTTCCTTATTGCCCATTCAAGAGCAATCTCATCTCTCTGAACTACCATAGCATTTATTGTTTTTGTTTTTTTGTTTTGTTTTGTTTTTTTTAATTCCTGCCTAGAGGCCTTCATTCAATGGTTCAAAACTACTACTAATAAGTTAGCTCTGGTAGGTAACAGGTTCTTGAAACGTATAGATGAAGCATATATGAACCATGCTCTTGTTTTGGAGGATGGTATCTTGAGGGCAGTAATTGGTTTTTATAGTAGATATAGTATTTAGCACAAACTTTTGTACATGCTAAACAGCAAATAAGTAAACTAAAACCTAATTTTCCTTGTCATTTTATATTCCTATTGAATCTGAATGTTAAACCTCACAAACTAATACTGCATGATAAATTCTACTAGCTCTTCGGTGGAAGGCCAGTTTTAATCTATGCCTAACCAGGAGACTAGTCAAGGTAGGCTATGGCAGCAGCAACAACAGCAAACTCAAAATATATTCTAGTTTAAACTCAATTGAAGTTTATTCTGCACACACGTAACATTCCAAATTAGATATTCCTGGTCAGCAGGAACAGAGGGCTGGAGGCAGGGTAGTACAGTTGAAGGGGTAGTGCTGCACCATTGTACACTGAAGCATTTAGCCTAATTGAGGGTTTGTCAATTTGCCATATGCTTAGCTTAATGGTAGGCTCCATCTTAGTACCTGGAAGGGGAGAAAAAAAATGAGGAGCTCAAGTGAGAAGTTGTGGGAGTCTGGCTTGAAAGTGGCACATATTATTTCCATTCACCATTCCTTGATCAGAACTCAATCACATAGCTACACATAACTCCAAGGGAGACCAGGAAATCTGGTTGTGTCCACAGGAAAAAAGGAAAATTCACTTTTGGGATGCTTTAGGGATTCACAGAAATTACCTATTATAATCTGTTGACATTCTAATGCTCTATATTATATTCTATGCTACTTACATGCCATTAGTACCATAATACTATATTATAGTCTATTTACATTAGGAAGGGAAACAAGACCAGATAGATCCTTAAATAAAATTCTAGATTATATTTATATAACAGTATAATATTCAATAACATTCTATCTGGAAATTCACAGAAGACACAGTATTAATCCAGGGTTAGCCAGAACAGAGATTTATTATAAGCAATTGGCTTATACAATTATGAAGGAAGACAAGTCCCGAGATCTGCAGGGTGAGTCAGCAAGTTGGAGTCCCAGGAGAGCCAACAGCATAGTTCCAGTCTGAAGGCTGGCAGGCTCCAGCGCCAGGAAGAACCAATATTTCAATTTGCATAGGAAGTTAGAAAAAGCTAATATTCCAGTTGAAGGCAGTCAAGCAGGAGAAATCTTCCTTCTCTTTTTCACCAGAGGGTCGGCCTTTTTGTTCTATTCGAGCCTTCAACTGATTGAATGAGGCTTGCCCACATTAGAGAGGACAATTTGTTTTACTCAGTCTACCAGTTCAGATGTTAATCTCATCCAAAATCACCCTCACAGAAACACTCAAAATAATGGGTGGCTGATTATCTGGACACCCTGTGGCCCAGCCAAGCTGACACGTAAAATTAGCCAAAATAGACACTAAAGGATGACACTGCTCTACACACATCTTAGTGTCCCTGACTTTCTGAAGATGGTGTGGATTCATGTCTCAGAATGGATTGGAAGCAATTCATCATCGTCATCATCACCATCATCACCATCATCACCATCACCATGTATGGTAGATGCCAAAATACAAATTTTGAATTCTAAAGCTATTTTGAAAATTAAAGCCAGTAATTATCTTTCATCTTACTGTCCTTTCCAATTGCTAACCAACAAAGTAGGAAGAGAGGATAAAAAAATAGTTCAAGTAATTAATAAGTAACAGTGATGACTTTTAATAATTAAAAGATTTTAAAAATGAAGTGATGGGCAGCCCGGGTGGCTCAGCTGTTTAGCACTGCCTTTGGCCCAGGGTGTGATCCTGGAGACCCAGGATCGAGTCCCACGTCGGGCTCCCTGCATGGAGCCTGCTTCTCCTTCTGCCTGTGTCTCTGCCTCTCTCTCTCTCTGTGTCTCTCGTGGATAAATAAATAAAATCTTTAAAAAAATGAACTATTTGCAGTGAAATATTCTGAAAAAATATATAACCAAAATAGTGAAATGAAATAATTTAACTGTAAATCTGGTAAGAAAATTGTAAATATTCTCTTTTATTTTTATTTTTTTTTTAATTTAAGCAAAGATTGCCTTGTTCAACTTGCATTTTAGTTAAGGGTATGATATTTCTCCTCTATGAGAATAGTATTTATAAGTGTAAATGGAACATGGCTAATATTCATGACATGTTTTAAATGCAATTATTTGCCAGCAGAGTTGAGAAGAAAGCAGATATTTTCCAAGTCAAGTGTTCATTTTTATCAAGTAAGATAATACCCTCAATCAAGAAAAGACTACTTATTTTTTTTTAATATTTTATTTATTTATTCATGAGAGACACACACACAGGCAGAGACACAGGCAGAGGGAGAAGTAGGCTCCATGCAGGGAGCCCATTGTGGGACTCAATCCCGGGGCACCAAGGTGGCGCTAAACCGCTGAGCCACCCAGGCTGCCCAAGACTCCTTACTTTTATTTTCATTTTTGTAGCCACAAATTCTCTTTGATAATCATATGAACTGGAAATGTCTATGTATGGCTTCCATTAACACTTGGTGAAATTCTTGTAGTAACCAGCAAGGTCTCTTGATGAACCCAGGAAAGTACTATTAGTATAGTAATAGTACTATAGTATCCAGGAAAGATACTATTTTCCTTCGTAAGATTAGAGTAGTGATCAGCTAATTGACCTTCTGAGATGAAATAAACCGAGATTAATATCAAATCCTATATATGTGGCTTCAAAAAAGAAATTTCATATAAAAAGAATGGAGGAGATGCAGTTTAACTGCAATGGATTTTTTTTTTAAAGATTTTATTTATTTATTCATGATAGACAGAGAGAGAGAGAGAGAGAGGCAGAGACACAGGCAGAGGGAGAAGCAGGCTCCATGCCAGGAGCCTGACGCAGGACTCGATCCTGGGACTCCAGGATCGCGCCCTGGGTCAAAGGCAGGCGCCAAACCGCTGAGCCACCCAGGGATCCCCTACTGCAATGGATCTTAACAAAAAAAAAAAAAAAAACACTTAAGAATATAGTTGACTATAAGTGTCTTAGGAGTCAAAACTATGGTATAGTTGTTTTCAAAAGGCAAATATTGTATAATGTATAAACTTTTAGAATCACTCTGTTGTATACCTGAAACTACTGCCGTAGTGTGTCAACTATACTCAAATAAAATAATTAAAATATAAGTATTGTTACAGACAGAAGATTGAATCTTTGCAAAGCAGATTTAGATAAAGATTTGCTGTCCAAAAATGCAGTAACCTATTTCATGAAATAATGAGTTGCCTTCCTCCAGGAGGAGACTATGATAGTTTGATAGGAATGATGCGTGTAGAGAAATCTTGGTTTAGGTATAGTTAAAGTACTTTTATTTTATTTTAAAGATTAAAGGATTTTATTTATTTATTCATGAGAGATTTTATTTATTTATTTATGAGAGACACAGACAGAGGCAGAGACATAGACAGAGGGAGGAGAGCAGGCTCCATGCAGGAGCCTGATGTGAGACTCGATCCCGGAATCTAGGACCATGTCCCGAGCTGAAGCCAGACGCTCAACCACTGAGCCACCTAAGCATCCCTATTCAAATACTTTTAAAGAGCTTTACTCTAAAGACACTTGGCTGGCTCAGTCAGTGCAGCATGTGACTCTTGATCTCAGAGTTGTGAGTTTGGGTCCCACATTAGGTGTAGAGATAACTTAAAAATAAAATCTTTAAAAAAACAGAATAAAAAAAGTAATTTTACTTTAATATTCTAAGATTTGATGATACCCCTGTTTGTTCTTTTGCATTTGTGCACATCTTGCAAATGAGGTACTTATTCCCCTTTGTTGCAGACTATCTTTCAGATATGTTTGTATAACAAACATTTTTAGAAAACAAAATTAGTATTTTTCTCTAGAGAAAAGAGCAAACATGCTCACTGTTTGAGATAATAAAGGTAATATCTTTTTTTTTTTCTCAGAATAAGAAAAACATGCTTACTATTTGTTATAAAAGATTCAGGTCCCCTCAAGTCAGAGTCATCTTCTCTAATGCAGTTCTGTTGGACCTGGGCTTCAGGGAACTGATGTGAAAATGATTGGCTTCTGTTTTTGATCTCACTTTGATTAAGAACTTGCCATTCAACTCTGACTCAGGAATCAAGTATCTTCTACCTGTATTCATGAAACTATGGTGAACCAACTTGTTAGCTTGAAAGCATCTGCATTCAGCTCAGGTCAGGATCCCAGTGTCCTGGGATCGAGTCCCACTTTGGGCTCCCTGTTCAGTGGGGAGCCTGCTTCTCCCTTTCCCTCTGCCCCTACCCCTGCTCTTGGGCACTTTTTCTCTCTCTGAGATAAATAAATTTTTAAAAAAATCTCGAAACTCACTATTTTATTTATTTATTTGTTTGTTTATTTATTTATTTTTAAACTCACCATTTTAAAATCAATGCTTGGGGACACCTGGGTGGCTCAGTGGTTGAGTGTCTGCCTTCTGCATAGGTTGTGATCCTGGCGTCTGGGGTTGAGTCCCTCAGGGAGCCTGCTTCTCCCTCTGCCTATGTCTCTGCCTTTTTCTCTGTGTTTTTCATGAATACATAAATAAAATCTTTAAAAATAAATAAATGAAATCAATGCCTATTGGGATATGTCATAGTTATTGAGGCACATATATTGACCAAAAACCCAAAGTTACTATTTTATGAGGATTTTCCAGACCCTGTGGAGTTAGTCTTCAAAAATTAATTCTTCATAGTTCTTTTTTGCTTATACAAGATAAAATATTTTTTACTTTTGTATTTATAATTTTATATTTATACAAGATAAATATTTTATATTGTGTGCCCCTCAAAATAGACTAGAAGTTTTTGCAATAACCTAAACATATTCCCTAGGTCAACATAGATATTGTAGAATTGAAATAGATTGAGAGCAAACTGGGATGATTCAGGAGGAGGGAAATAGCGAGATCCATTATAAGAGAGGTCAACTGAGGCAGTCACTTCACATGGGGGACAAAGCAAATCCAAATCAGTCCATGGCAAAAATCCCAGTTCTTGAGCTACTATACTCTGTAGAGTAGGTTCTGGACTGGGAAGAGAGAAGCTATCTTCTCCAGGATCCTTATTACTTGCCAGTAGGAACAAAGGAAAGGAAAAGACAACACATGGAAGGCATACAACTGGACTCTTCAGGGTCTCAGAGCACTGAGAATATAAGGAAACCTCAAGAATTCCAGAGAGGGAGGATGAAATAGGACAATGTTTTCATCCACCCACCCTGATTTCTTCAAGATTGTGATATATTTTAGAAGAACCCATTCTCATCATTTTCTGGTTGGTTGTACTCCCACTCTTTCTAGAAGTTGGTAGGTCATGCAATATATAATAGGATTAGTCATTCCGGGACATTATCACAATACCTCTGTAACAGGCACAGTCCGTTGTAAGAAATTGTTTCCTTGAGTTTGCCATCCCAGGGCCTAGTTGATGCCGGGCACAGAACAGGGACTCAGTGTTCGCCTACTAAAAGACTGAGTTAATTTATATTTGCTTTGAAGAAAGGAATTTTGTGTTTCAATGAATGGAAATCGTTCCAGTTAGAGTAATCCTACCTAGAGCTAGATACACCTTGTTCACAATATAGATGCACATTTTACTATTGTAAGAGGAAACACTGGCCTCTGCATAGCAACACAAAACTGCTGGCTGACATTGTCAGCTGAACTCACATATAACCTGATTTCCTAAAAGAAACAGCCTTTCATATTTAGAGTGAGATATTAACAGATGTGTATCAGAACTCTGGTGAGACAGTCTCTGTGAGTATTTATAATACTTGTCTACTGTTGACATTTCATACTTCTCTTTTTTTTATTTTTTTCAAAATCCATTAGCTTGCCATGTTATCTGGGGAAAAAATAGTCTTTCAACATTAAAAAAATTTGCAATATTAAGCCCAATGTCATTGTAGTGAGAAATAAAAACTGAAAAAGTGATAGTAGAGAAGATTGCCTATAAGAGAGGCAGGTTCTGTGGAGACTTTACACTCTGGATGCATAAATATTTGATTCGTTCTCTAGCAATGTGATTATCTATCTATCTATCTATCTATCTATCTATCTATCTATCTATCATCTATCTATCTATCTATCTATCTATCTATCTATCTATCTATCATCTATCTATCTCTATCATTTATCTATCTAGATATACATATCTCATACTACAGATCTTTCCATCTTATGGTTATGTTCTCTAAGATGAAGATATCCATCTCTATTTCCTTGATAAAGTTAAACCTTATGAAAGATAATCTACATGAATATCTCATACTTCTTAACAGAAAGTATAAAGATTAGATTTTCTTCAATTCTCGGGCTTTCTTACAGGACTATATTTTTTTCAGTTTAAATATATACAGGCTTTCTATTTTATAAGTTTGAAAATAAAATTAAGGAAATCATCAGTGTTGTCTATTGATACAAATCCATACTGAGATCTTGGTTGATTCATGTGCATCCTACAGGATAAGCTGTACAATAGAGACACAAACCACAAGTTGGCAAAGTGTATATCTGAGATCATGCATCATAAGTGAAGATTGGCTAAGTTAAATATTTTACTTCATTCTACTGTGATCACTGACCTCTCACAGTAGGCATATTAATCCCCATTTCACCAAAGAATGGAGGACTTAAAAGATTAAACACATTATCGAAAATTCTATGTAAAAATCATAAAAGCTGTGATTTTTATTTATTTTTATGTTTTAAAAGATTTTATTTATTTATTCATAAGAGACACAGAGAGAAAGAGAGGGACAGAGACACAGGCAGAGGGAGAAGCAGGCTCCTTGAGGGGAGCCTGATGTGGGACTCGATCCCAGGACTCCAAGATCACCTGAACCGAAGGCAGATGCTCAACCACTGAGCCACCCAGGTGCCCCAAAAGCTGTGATTTTTAAAACCAAGGCTCCTGTTCTCTACCAGACCAGAATGCTTCCATGAAGCTGTCAACGGACACTAACTAGACACCTAATGAGGGGATATGGGCTCACAGTCTTCAATCACACTGTATATTTGGCCTTGCTACATCTAAAGTAGTTGGTGTTTAAAATTGTATTTATAAGAAAAGTGATAAGTAAACTTCATTCTGTATTGAACATTTTAGTGAACTAACAGCAAATATTTACTTAAATTAACTTTGGATGACTCAGCATCCCACATATTCACAAGGAATTTTGGGGGTCATTATAATAGAGTACTCTAGATGATCATTGTGTCGATTATTTTTATTTGTAAAATCTGTTTATTTATTTATTTTTATTTTTCCCAGACTGCATTATAAAACCTAATGCATCCTTTTTTCCCCTACACATACCTACTTTTGTCTGTGGCCACAAATTTTCTTTTCTCTTAGAGAGTCCATGCTTACACTATGTGCTCTATTTTCTAATGTATACTCATGTATATCTCCATTGATGAAATACTATCTTTTTTTTTTTCAAGGCTCAAAATGTCTTCATCATTAAGTACTTTCTCTGTTTGTTATTGTTGTTGTTGTTGCTTTTGCTATAAATCATGGATGCAAGATAACGTAGTAAGTATATTTGCTATGCCTATGTTTCAATTGCCATCAATTTTAATTTCAGCTTTGCCACTACTAGCTTTGTGGCCTTAGACAAATTACTTCAGTTTCTAAGCTTTGCTTTCCCCTTCTGTGAAAGGTAAATGTTAATTGGTACTCTAGCCAATTTACAAAATTGTTGTGAGGACTATTTGGAATAACTGTATGATGTTCACATGCTTTACATATGAGTTACATACAATGTAACTTACAGTGATTTTATCATCTTGGCGAGGTAGTGGACATCTTGGAACTGAAAACCTGATAGACCCCTACTTGACTGGAATGTTCTAACAAAGGTCGTATGTGACGGTAAATGAGGTTGAATGTAGCCTGGGTCTTAATTCAGAGTGTCAATCTTCAGAATTATTACACATTATTCACAGAAACTACATTTTTTTTTTCATTGTTCCATTTAAGGTTTTGAACATGGTAGATATTGAAACAAATATTAAACATGAAAAGCCTTATATTTTCAAGGGTCTCACTAATTACAGACTCTTCATGCCTTGGAGAAAGAAAGAAATGCCTTGGAATGTGGTAGGGATTTTAAGAGCAAAAACTTTTAGGTCAAAACCAAACTGATTAACCTGTGAGTGCAGATAAGTGAATATAATAGATGATTTCAAGTGAAGTTGTATTCCCCAACATGACTGAGCACCCGCATTCATGGTTATAAATTACACAAGAGGGGCTCCTGGGTGGCGCAGATGGTTGAGCATCTGTCTCTTGATTTTGGCTCAGGTCGTGATCTAGGCTAGGGGTCATGGGATGGATGCTGCAGATAGGGCTCTGCCCTCAAAGTGGAGTTTGCCTGAAATTCTCTCTCCCTCTGCATCTGCTCCCACTTCACACTCTTTCTCTCTTTCTCTATTTCCATCTCTAAACTAAATTAAAAAAAAATATATAGAGGGCACCTGGGTGGCTCAGTCAGTTAAGCATCCACCTCTTAATTTTGGCTCAGGTCATGATCTCAGGGTCCTAGAGCCCCATGTGGGGCTCTGAGCTCAGTGGAGAGGCTGCTTCTCTCTCTCTCTCTCTCTCTCTTCCCCTGCCTCTCCCTTGCCCAATTGTGTGCTCTCATTCTCTTCTTAAAATGAATAAATAATTTTTTAAAAATAAATTACACAAGAATTAACACCATCTTCACATGGTGCCTAAAGAACATTTTGCAATATAAAACAATGAATTTTACTCTTAAAATTGTGTGTGTGCCTGAATAAGTATGTCTAGACATAATATGTAAAAAGCATGATACCAGTTCTTTACATTGGCAACTGCATGGTCAATGAACACAAGAATTGCAATATTTTGTTTGAAATTATTTAGTTACATTAATTTTTTTAATTCAGTGTCTTTTAAATAATTTAAAAGATTATTGAGGGCAGACATACCATAACAATGATAACATGATTGGTAAGGAGAAAGGCACAAAGATAAATTTTGGCCCAAATCCAAAAACACTTTTTGGTTATGAATGGCACACGGTTTGAATTTTTTACTGGAGACAGAACCTCAGCTGTGCCAATAATGATGACATCCTTTGGAACAATTCAAAGTTTATGTATGAGATTTTCTGGATATCTCTAAAGATGGAACATATTTATGGGACACATTTCAAATTTGATGTGATAGGAATGCTGACTAAATGTTTCTTTAAAGCAACTAGATTACATTTAGAGAAAATATAAGATGTGCAAGAAAAATGCAACAAAACAAAGATTCTGCTAATAAAGAGAAATTATGGTTAGCTGAAAAAGTCAAATTAATTTTGAATTTTCCCTATCCACAGAACTGTTTTTGCTATTTAAAAGATTGGCAAATGTTTAACAAAAACAAAACAAACAAAACAAAACAAAACAAAACCCCATAAATATAAATTTGAGTATATCACTTTTAAAGGGATTTAAAAAATATTTAGAAAAATGGTTTTTCTTTTTAAAAATTTTAATTTTTTAATATATTTTTTTAAAGATTCATTTATTTTAGAAAGAGACAGAGTGTACACAGTGAGTGGGGAGAAGGGCAAAAGGAGAGGGAGAGTATCCTCAAGCAGACTCCCCACTGAGCAAGGAGCCCCACACAGGACTCAATCCCAGGACTCTGAGGTCATGATCTGAACCAAAATCAAGAGTCTGACACTGAACCAACTGAGCCACACCGGTTCCCTCTCTCTCTCTCTCTCTCTTTTTTTAATAGCTTTGAAAACAAAAAAAAGTGAAATACACAAAACAAAAAAATCCCAATTTAAATATAAAAAATCAAAGCAATGAAATAAAAACATTTATTTAACTTTGAGAAAGATTCACAAACTAATCCTGAAATTAATATGTATAGACATCATACTCTGGGAATTATATATCATAGTATGATCTCAATTCAGGAGAGTTTTGAACATATTAAATACTTTTTTCCTGTTTTTGTATTTTTATTATAACATATTGACATTAAAGTTTGGTGAGACAAATAACTTAAAATATTGTAAGATTCCAAGTAATGCTTTGAGAATTAGTGAAATTGCAATATATTTGTGATAACAGTTTATACAATAAATTTAAATATTTTATAATATTTCCATAATAGTGATAGTTCATTATATGCTATCCATTATAATTTTTAAATTTATTAAATGATAAAATTAATTGTTCATTTTTAAATCTATTGCTTTATAAAAATTTCAATTGATAAATTTCAAAATAAAATATTTATTTTTTTAATTTTAATTTTTTAAAATATTTTTATTTATTTATTTATTCATGAGAGACACAGAGAGAGAGAGAGAGAGGCAGAGACACAGGCAGAGGGAGAAGCAGGCTCCCCATAGGGAGCTTGATACGAGACTCGATCTCAGGACTCTGGGATCACAACCTGAGCTGAAGGCTGATGCTCAACCACTGAGCCACCCAGGCGTCCCAAACAAAGAATTTAAAAAGTCAAAAAAGGCTTTCTAATATTGCACTACCATCAGTAGAACAAAATTATGTCAAAAGCATTACTTATGGCAACATGTTGAGGATTTTGTTGAAACAGGAAAAAAATGCTATGGAATAAATATACAATAATTTATTAGGTATGTTTCTATATTTTTACTCAAAACTTATTATTATTATTTTTGTTAAATCCATAAGCCAGATTCATAGTTTCAAATATGTAAACCAAAAGCATAAATCTCTGCTTGAATTCTTGTCACTGTCCTCAAATTTCATCTGGCAGGCTTATATGAAATGACATCTAGGGGCACCTGGGTGACTCAGTCAGTTAAGCATCTGCTTTTGGCTCAGGTCATGATCTTGGACTCAGCACGTGGCCTGCTTCTCCCTCTCCTTCTGCCTCTCTGCCTGCTTGTGCTCTCACTCTTAGAGAAATAAATAAGCTCTTAAAAAAAAAAAAGACTTACCTTATAAAAAGAAAAAAAAAAAGAATTACATCTAATTTTTAGATTCTCCTCATCATCACGGACTACTTCACTAAGGATACACATTACAAGATATAAATCATCTCCAGGGCTTACACTTTCCAGAGACAATATTGACATTAATTTAAGGAAATATACAATTTTATGTCTTGTCAAAACTCTAGCAGTTCTGGACATTTTCCTGTTTCCTGTCTGTCTTGTTATTGACCATTTCCAGGCTCCCCAAGATGTCATTTCATATAAGCCTGCCAGGTGAAATTTGGGGACAGTGACAAGAATTCTAGCAGAGATTTTTATGCTTTTGATTTACATATTTGAAATTATGAATCAAGCTTACAGATTTAGAAGAAAAGAAAAAAGAGAAAAGCTCCAACCTCCCACCTTCCTCTGCAGCTGAAATTACTAGTTCTGCTTCCTGATTTCTATGTACATTTTCTTTGTTAAGTTGGCCTTAAAATATACGGTTAGTGATAATGCTTGAACTTTGTGATCAACATATAAAATCAGACCTGGCCCACTCAGGAAGACAGACCTCCCTTGACTGTCCTTCCATTTCATTCTGTTCTGGAGCAGTTACATTTGATTATCATAAATCATAATTTAATCTTGTCTAGAGCTATTGCATACCTATAAGTATAACCCGGTAACCATAAATTGGACTTAAAAGAACAAAAAAGTAAAAAATATATATGTTATCTATAAATATATTTTATATTTTATTTATATTTTATGTTTTATATATTTATATATATTTATATATAATATATATATTTATATATATATTAGTGCCTTATGGTTTACAAAATACGTTTATCCACTCTCTAAACTGACCCACGTAATTATCTAATAGGATGAGCAGTACAAATCATTCTCTAGTCAGCATGATAAGGATTGAAGATGCTAACTGGCTTGTTCAGCATGACTCAGAGCAAAAAAAGAGAAGAAGGAACTTGAAGTTTTTCTTGCTTTTAAAAAGAAGAGTTCTACTTACACATTTTCTAAAAGAAGGAAAGTAAACTGGTTTGCATCAACACGTAGCTTTTGATAGTACTCCATCATTTGCTTATTTTACTCACTTTAAATATAAATTCCAATTACTGGTTTTGAGAGTATATGTTTTATTCAATATCCATGAATATTTCCGCATTAGAAAATGATCACTGAAATCCTCAAGCTAACAAAGCCAGTGAGTGAAATTAAAGGTCTGGCTGTGTGCATCTATTGTGAATGAATGAAAGAAGAAATAAACACTGACAAACACAAGTAAAAACAAAAGTTTTCTGATAAAACTGGCATCACCTGATGTTGGCCCTTTAGTTAGAATCTCACACATTCAATACAGATGGAGATGTCGATACAGATATAGATTATATGCTAGATGTGGATAGAGATTTCTCTCTCCAGGGATTCCATGGTAGATAAAGAGAGCTGCTACCATTGGTCTATGGCTTTCTAGATACCAATTTTGCAAAGAAATGTGGTCATACCTACCATATTATTATAGATTCAACCATTTTAGGTTTTCGTTGTACTGACAAGCTTCTTCCCCATGGTTTATCCACATAGCACCAACGTTTCTCCATGAACCTCACCCACAACTCTAAGTAGATTTGCAGTGCAGGAAAACAGGGCAGTGGGATTGAACAAGATGAATATGAATTTAAAATGTAGACTGTTATCTTGCCATATCACCCTGAATGCACCTGATTTCATCATAAAATGTAGACTGTCTCTTGGTGACTTATCTATCTTAGTTTCAGTTTCCTTATTTATACACTGTAGATAGTAATGATTATATTTCATTTTTAAATATATTTTATTTATTTATTTATTTATTTATTTATTTATTTATTTATTTATTTATCTATTTATTTATTTGAGGGAGAGAAAGAGTGAGCAAGTGAGAGAGAGAACATGAGCAGTGGGGAGAGGTAGGGGGAGATGCAGGCTCCACTCTGAGTAGGGAGTCCTGTGGCAGGGCTCAATCCCAGGACCCTGGGATTATGACCTGAGTTTAGGGTAGATGCTCAACCCAGATGTCCCAATTATGTATCATTATTAATGTAAAAATTATAATTAATATGTTAAAAGAATCTATAACAAAATCTGGTATATAGATAGTGCTCAGTATCTGTTAGCAAATAAGGACTCATAAAACCTCCTCTGCTATTCAGGGTTTTATTTTCTTAGACCTTGTTTGACTTTGGTGAGTGATATTTCTGGTGCTACATTCTGCAAAATAATAAGCTCCCTCAGGAACTATGAAGTCCTTAATTCAAATTTTCTAACATGGTCCAATCTAGAAGATTACTGGTGCTTGATGCTCAATAATTATTAACCCAGTCGAATTTTAGCTATTAGACTAAAAAAGTCTGTGATGGTAATAACTAATATATAACAACACAGAGAAGGTAACCACTAAATATCTTTGGAATAAGTATAGGTTCTTGATAATCGTTGTTTTGCATCATAAATTCTACATTTATTGTAAGCTAGTAATGTTACTGACCGGAGAACTGACCTGACTTGGCAAATCCACTATTCTCCAACTTTGTTGCTAAATTTACTAAAATCTCAGTATCATCCAAAAATTCATGCACCAACATGATAAAATAGTAGTAGTAGTGGTAGTAGCAACAAAACCACTTTTAACTTCCATGCAATTTTATTTATATAAAGCACTTTGAAGTTTCTAATGCTATATAAGACTATGACTTTTGGAAAGTGAGCAAGTCCCAAAATCTAATAATTTATAAATCTCAGACCTGGAACTGTAATCAAGGTTGTGTCCTCTCTGTCTCCCTAATGGACTATGGATTGTGTCTTTTGGGTAAACTACTCACAGTCCCAAACCAGGTGTAGTTGAGAACCCAATCCTAAAATGTAAACTTGGTGTTCAGTCCCATCTTGAACTATTGAGAACTATTGAGAATACTCAAAAAAACAACCATGAGGTCACATAATCCACATCAACTCCAGCAGCCAAGTAATCCCTGAGCATCAGAGTCACCAGTAGCTTGATTTGACACACTTCCATCACTTTGGTTGGTAAGGCTACAATAAGCCCAAGTTCATTTAGATAATTTATTACTCACAGCACAACATGAAGTTCCGTTCTTCCCTTGCCCTCCACACTTCAATCGGACAGATGCAGATGTGACCCAGGTGGGTGCTGTGCTCAAAGTGTATCGGTTTCACAGCTAAGGGACACTAAGCTTTGGAAAAGACTGTTGGCAAAGGGGCTTTACAGGTGCCTGGAGGAAGACATTAGCTCTATTACTCAGGAATGTAAGCAAACCTCCTCCAGAGAAGAGGGAGACTTGACCATTATGGAGCAAAAGTAAGTCAACTCTCTGACCCAGATGTAACCACTATGACTACCTTTTGCTTAGAAATGATCAGAAATGCCAGAATTATCTCCCTAAATCCACATCTGGAGTTTAAGCAAGACAATTCCTGAGCCATTCCAGATAGAGCTTTATGATTTTCAATGACCAGGTGATTGCACATATATCTCTGACCTGTTACAGTCATGAAACAAATTAGATTATTTTCAGCAGCTCATAGTAGATGTTCCTAAATGTGATAAATGTAATCACTATTATTTAGTACTATTGACAGTGAATTGTATTTGGCACCTAATTCTTACCAGTCATTATGCCTCATATTTGACTTTTTTTCTTACAAGAACTATTTGAAGGATAATCCATTGTCTCATCTGGTAGATAAAAAAGACAAACAAACCAATGCACAAAAATCTGGGCTCCAGCATGGTATGTATAAGTTTACCTAGCTAATAAAGAGCAAAAACCAAGGTTTTTTCCTTCTTAGACTCTATGTTTATCCTAGGGTATCTTCCTGTCAAGCTTGTATCTGTTAATTTTAGCAAATTGATTTTTGCTAAAAAGCATTACAAAAAATATTATACTTCTGAATATAAAGGAAAGAAGAATTCAAAAGTCAACTTCCAATAGACTGGCAAAAGGAATATCATCTGAAGTTGAAATGCCAAGATTAGACTAGAACTGAACCTCTGTAGATTTGGACCATGTACTTCACTTTATATCAGTGATTTTAGGAATGGCTTTGGATCTACAATTGTTTTTTTTCAAACACATGTTGGATTTTGGAATTAGAATATCCAATATTTGTAACTGAAAAAAGACATTATTTTATATTTCAGCAGGTATACAATAATTAATATACAATAGACTTACAGCACTAAGAATGTGATAAGGCTTTTAAGGGAATAAAAGAGAGAGAATAAAAGATTTTAAGTCGTTGAGGTAGAGGGGAAGGAATAGGGCATGTTAAAAAGAGAAAATGACTCACCAAAATAACTTTATTAATGTTAACGATAGTGTGAAACAAATAATCTCAAATTAAATTCAAATTGTAAAAACAAATAAAAACTCAGGCTATAATTAAAGGTGTTGTATTGTAATATTCTATATCCAAATAAAGTTAGTTATAAGCTAGAAAGAATTAGCCTATTTAAATAGCATTAATCATCTGTAATAGTAGCAAATTTAAATTATGGAAAATCGGCAGGGGGTCGATATTTTTTTTAACAAAAACTTGAAACTGAGCAACGATTTTAAAGGCATCAGTTTAAAACAGTGGACCTTTTGGTTACATTAGATATATTACTCTCTCTTTCTAAATATCTGATTTATAATTGAGTCACCAATGAGTGATGTTCATTTCTAAAACTCTTAAATCATTTCTGGTATATAGATTATTCTGAATTTACTCTTAGCTAAAGTATATGTTAATGAGGAATGAGCCACAAGTCTTTTACACAGTTTTCAAGAAGTAAGCAGATGCAGTCAAGCATACTGTGGAAAAGATGATAAGAGATAGATTCAGAATGAATAATTTTCCTGATGCACAAAGACTCATATTAAGTATAGGCCTCCTGGGGGCCAATGGAGAGACTAAATTACTTTCTTCATAATATTCTTCCCTTAAAAAAAAAAAAAGAAAGAAAGAAAATCAATGCATTTTTAAAGTCTGGAATGACAAAGGTTGAAAATGGGTAAGAGAATTCAGAATCACTCTTTCGAGCTTAAAGGAACAGTAATGATAGTCGTAGTACTATTGTTTTCTTGCAATGTGCCAGACACTTTGCTAAGTGTGCTTTTTATTTTATAGCTTATTTAATCTTCATGAAAACCACATGGAAGATGTAGTACTAATAAGACCATTTTATTAAAGAGAAAACCCAGATTTAGAGAGTTCAAGCACCTTGCTCAAGACTGCATAGCTGGTAACAAAAACAGAAAAAAGAGGACAACAATCATGATTTGAAATCAGATGTTTCTGAGTCTACCACGTAAACTTGCAATATTTCCTCCTTGAGAAATCAAAATGCTGTAACTCAGTGGCTTTTCCCCATATCGCTCTGTACATTTTCTACTCCAACCCAACTACCTACAATCTCAAGCCCTTCTACTGAGTCTCTGTGACCATCTATTCTGGGTATATTTTGTTGATATTTTCTGAGAATCTGTACCCTTTGCCCCTCCATCCCTTTTTACTTTTTTCCCTAAGGTATGACTGGTCCCAAGGATACTACTTTTCCCATTGCTCTTTCAAAATGAGGCTTGTTTTTATTTCTTCAAATCTATACATCAGAGCTGAAAGATTGGGTTTGTATCACTTTCAAAGTATCATCATCCTTCTTTGCTAAAACAAACAAACAAACAAACAAACAAAAACCTTCGGCCCTTGAGTCTCAAGACACTGTCATTATTTCTCTATAGATACATGATGCTGTTGCTGGTGGTGCTAGAATGATAGATAGAGATACACACGTATGCATGCACAACTCACACCCTTTTATTTGTTGCTGTCATTTGCTAATATCCTCTCCATCCTCATACTTATGAAAAATTTGACATTCTGACCTATTTTTTCTCCATGTAAAATATCTATCATAATTTTTCAAGCCTTCACATTTCAAATAGTGAAACCATCTAACATTCTCTTTCATTGACTGCCTCATCACTAATTATCATTTTTCCAAATCCACCTCAGGAACTTCCTCTAATGTCACACAGATTTGATATGATAGGCCTCTTATAAAACCTCAATTGCAAACAGCTTATCAACTACTTTTTATTGTTGCTCCTGAAATTCTTTGGATTTCCAGACTTCACAACATTAAAACCAGGTTTTGTATAGACCAGTGCCTTCCAAAGGAAATATAATGCAAACAATGTATGTAATTTAAAAATTTCCAATGGTCCATTTTAAGTAAAGAAAAAGAGGTTGAATTAACTTATATGTTGACTAAATATATACAAAGTATTATAATTTCAATATACAAACCTTATAAAAATTGAGATATTTCCTTTGAGAAAACTGGCATAAAAGTACATTTTATTTTATACCAATCACAATCAAGTGATCAAATACAGCTGTCATATTGGAAAGGAAATTAAATACAGTAAATGTTAGTAGGTTTTAGAAGATTTAGGTATATTAATAGCAAAGAGATGTGATAATAATACGTTAGTTTTTTTTCCATTACAGATACAATAAGTTGACACTTTTGTCCTTAGTTGCAATACCAATAACTTTATGAGTTGTGTATGTGAATGTTACTGTTGGATTCATTATTTACAGGTGGAAAGAAGTGATAACTAGAGTAGTGATGAGAAGTTCCTAGATTACACTGTTCTATGGCATGTTCTGTGGGGGGTGGAGAGATTATTCAGGATAAATAAATTTGAAAATGATAGATTTTTTTCCCCAAATGCTTTAAAATCCAAATGCATATTTTAAAACAAAATGAAAGATATGAAGTTCAATATTTCCATAATGTATTTGACCACGGCATCCCTTTTTATAAAAATCCTATAAACTTTGCTTAACTGTTAGATGGTGATCACATAAGTTACAGGGAGAACACATGCTAGTCAAACACATATTTTCTCAACTTGTCTTTATTTCATTTTGATTATACTACATCAATGCTCTTCATGACTTTTCTTTTTAAGTAAAAAAAAAAAATGGCTGAGATTTTTGGCTTCAGCATCGATAGGTAAGGAGCTTGGAAGTTATCAAATCTGTCATTACAAAAAACAAAAGTAGAACAAATGAATACAATAACATTTCTTGACTCCATCAGAGAACTGAGGTCATAGACAAACCACCATAGCAAAAACTGGAGAGATAGACTAATATAGAAAATCACAGCTCAGATCAGCTGATCTAGAGCAAAAGTCACTGGGGGATAAACAAGTAGAAAGACTCAGATACTAATTTTGATGAATTACTTTTACTTGAGTATGAACTGTCAGGAGAGCCAGGGACTCCTGAGGGCCCAGTCTTAGAAGATCCCTTTTTCATGAAACCTACCTGCATGACTCCATTAGGTACTCAGGGTCCAGATCTGTGAAAGATCTCCTTGGTGACCTGGCAGGAGGAGGGGAGGAGTAATCCCAATGAAATATACCCAGAGTATTTGCCATAATAAAGACCTACACTCTGGGTGTAAACACTTGACTAGAGTCTTAACTCACATTGGAGGAGGCATCCCTCATCCCCATCATCTCTAGCCTTCTTGTCTTACCTAAGGTAGGGGAGAAAGCTATACAGCCAAATCAGCCCATAGGAAGGTCATGCCTCTGGGATGGAGGCCCACTAGCAGACCCAGATGAAGTCTTAAAATTATAAGGGGCACCTGGATGACTCAGTTAGTTCATCATCTGACTTCAGCTCAGGTCATGATCCTAGGGTCCTGGGGTTAAGCCCCATGTTGGACTCCCTACCCAGTAGGGTGTCTGTTTCTCCCTCTCCCCCTGGCCACACCCCCTACTTGTGCTCTCTTGCTCTCTCGCCTCTTAAATAAATAAAATATTTTTAAAAATATAGAATGCTTCCCTTCCCCCAAACCTTAACACCATATCAACGTGCTCCAGTGTAATAAAAGTGGATTGCCAGTGAAGTAGCTGCAATGCCCTGCATCAATTTTAAAGAGAGTTATTAAGGGAAAGCAAAGACAACAGAGAAGACAAAAAGAGGGTCCTAAGGATGTGGAGCCTGTGGTTACCTACAGCTACAGCAATATGAAATCAGCCCAATTCCTAGCAAGATTAGCATAAAACATCACACTAATTTCCTGTTTATCTCGGTTTCTATCACCTAATACATCATGTCTCACTTTCAGAACAGAATTATGAGACATAGTAAGAGGGAAGAAACAAAATACAGTCGGAAGAAACAAAGGAAACATCAAATCAGACTCATGATGATTCAGGTGAAGATAGAAACAGAGGCTGGAGCTTTGTCACAAGCCAAGGAATACCTGGAGACACTAGAAGATGGAAAAGGAAAGAATGTGTCCTCCTGGAGTGGCACAGCAGTGTTTATGTGAAGCCAATATTGGCAGGTTATTGTTAGAGCTCATAGTTTACGTTATTGTTCAACTTTTTCATTGGACAGTTCTGTTAATTTTGACAAATGATGTCACGCATCTACCATTACAGTGTCATACAGAAAATTTTTAATGATCTAATAATCCCCTGTAGTCCCCTGCTCATCCCCTCACATTTTCCCCTCAACCCCTGACTTGCTGATCTTTTTTACTGTATCCATAGTTTTGTGTTTTTCATGTCAAATAGTCAGAATCTTACAGCATGTGGCCTTTTCAGACTGACTTCTTTCACTAATCATTACACATTTAAACTTCCTCCATGTCTTTCCAAGGACTGATGGTTCATTTATTTTAATCACTGAGTAATATTCCCGTGGTATGTATGTACCATGATGTATTTATCCATTCACTTATTAAAGGGAGCAGAGCAGACATTTTTATTTTAATATTTTAATAAAATATTTTCAGACGTATTTAATTTTAATTTTTACTTGTTAATCCACTTTTGACATTTTTCCATCTATGGTGAGGAGCAACATTGGTCTGTAGCATACCTTTCTTGTAAGGCCGTTATCAGTTTTGGCTGTAGGGTGATGCTGGCCTCCTAGAATGAGATAGGAAGTGTTCTCCCTTCTATTTTGGGGAATATATTGTAGAGAATTACTATTATTTCTCCTTTAAATATTTTGTAGGATTCATAAGTGAAACCATTTGGACCTGGGGCCTTTTACTTTTGGACGGTTATGAATTATTGATTCAATCTTCTTAATAGATATTCTCAGATACTCTATTTTTCCTTGTTTGAGTTTTGATACTTAGCATCTTTCAAGGTGTATTATATACCTTGGGATGCCATAACAAATCATTGCAAATTGGGTTTACTTAAAATAAGAAATTAATTCTCCCATACATCTAGAGGCTAGAATTCAAAACAGTATGTTTAGAGTTGGGGCTGAGATGGAGGTAGTTAATAATATCTTTGCGGACAATCAATTGTGTACTGAGGGGTCTAGGTAGACATGGCCAATCATCTGAAACAGAAAATCAGAGGGAAAAGAATCTATTCAAAGAGTGGAAAAGAGAATGAGAGTACTGGAGTTGTTTGTTGCTTTTAAAATGTTATCTTTCCAGTCCTATCCTGCAGTTGGTTGCATTGTTGCCTTTGAATTCCGCAAGATAACCCACTATTTTCCTCTGATTTTATCTTCAGGTATTGATTAGGCATTGAGGATAGTGTCTGTAAACCTAACAGACAAAAGTCTCAGTGTGCTTTACTTTCCTTGCTACCTTCTAGTCATACTGATCACCTTATCCTTCTCCCTAGTTTCTTCAGTATAAAAATTTCCCTCTATCTCCAGATTTGGGGAGACACTTTTACCCCTATGCTTGGGATACTTTCATAAATATAACCGTATTCTAACCATGCCTTCTGTCTCCAAGAAGCAGACTCTGAGTCAGAGTTCTTCGTAGCAATACCTGTAGAAGGGGAGAGAAGGAAGTGAAAACAAAAAACAAAAAAACAAAAAAACAAAAAAGAGAGAGAGAGAGAGAGAGAGAAACTGAGTGGCAGTGCAGTCCAGCCAGGGCTCAGCCCACCCCAAGGGAAGATCTAGAACTAGAATGGTCCTTCAGTTTGAAACATGTTGGTGTGAGCTGCTGGATATTTATACTCCTGACTTGATCCCTCATCACGTTGGGCTTCCCCCCAAAGGAGATGTGAACTTGAGTGAGGAAGTGTTCTTCAGCTGACATATTTTCTAAAGAAGGCCCAGACGTGAGATCTGACTCTGGCAGCACTTGCAGCACTTGGGAATTAAATTCTTCATTCTTTAAAAGAAATTTGGCTACATGGCTATACCTGCCTCGATTTCATCTATACATTTTGGGATTCCTGACCCCAAATACACACCACTGCAACCTGGGCCAGATCTCTCTCTCATATATGTTAAATACACACTATTTAACTTACACTATTGACCATTTCTCTCATTTAGCTATACCAGAATTAATGGAATGTAAAAGTCAACTCTCCACCTCTTCTATTTGTAAATTAGATTGAGAAAGGCAACATATTTATAAAAGATAATGGAAGTCATCCTGGTATTATCATATTAAAACTTTATCAAGAGATCCCTGGGTGGTGCGGTGGTTTAGAGCCTGCCTTTGGCCCACGGCGCGATCCTGGAGACCCAGGATCGAGTCCCACGTCGGGCTCCCGGTGCATGGAGCCTGCTTCTCCCTCTGCCTGTGTCTCTGCCTCTCTCTCTCTCTCTCTCTGTGTGACTATCATAAATAAATAAAAAAAATTAAAAAAAAATAAAACTTTATCAATATTTAAGAACCTTGTATCTGAGATCCAATATAGCTGTAAAGGAAAAATATCTTTAGCTACTTGTAAAACGAGGGCCAAAAAATTCATCCTGTGTATACCTAGATGTTACTGGTATCATTTTGTCTTTTGTAATTTATATAAATTGTCTCAAACTGCCTATCTCAATTCTGGTGGAAAGTGAAAATCTCTTGGCAGGATTTCCAAAATTTCAGGGAATTTATAATCTCATGTTCACTTTGTTGCTAAGAGCTCTTGTTGCAGCTAAAATCTTAAAGCATCTCTCATCTCATGGTTGTTTTTTTCCCCTTTCTCTGTAAAAACAGAGAAGTGAAATTCATTTCCTTTGCTTAAATCTCTTCCAGAAGACATTTGTGAATATCCAACTTTATCAAGGTTTGGGGCAACAGAAACTATCATAAAACTTAAAAATAACAGTACTGATTGTACCCAGGTACAATATTCAAGTCTCACGTGGTAGAGTGGATATATGTTCACATCTGGCACTCATTCACCTTCCTGTCTAATGGTTCAATACTAAGGACAGAAAAAGACATCTCTATCTCTTTATCTCTGGATTTATCTCTGCCTCTTTTTTTTTTTTTTTTTTCTGCCTGGCCTTATATAGCCTGACATTGTAAAATATTTTAGAAATTTTTTAACAAAATGTAATCTTTGATACTTGATATTTTTTCTAGATGATGCAATGTTTTTCTCCCCTTAAATTAGCAAGTAACATATGCTTCTAAAAATCTCTGGGTTTTCCAAATCTTATGGTAAACATTTCTTGTACTTTAGCAACAAATTTCTGATCACTGTGGTCTTTCTATCAATTAAGATTGAGCTCCTGGAAGGATAAAATAGCAATGTGTCTCTTTGACTGCAGGATGCCTTCATAAGATAGTGCTGTGTGTTTCTAGGTGTAAGGGGCTCAACTATATGTTTTAAGCCATGTACATGGCCCAATTAATAATACGTTTATAGGAGAGATGAGCACCTGGACTTGTCGGGAAATGTAGCAGTGTCTCTAAAGAAATGTCCAAATCTTTCACAATCAAATCAGCTAGCTGCACAATACCATTGTAGATTCACAAGGAACCTAATATAGAAAAATCCCCATTAATAATTACTAGTACACCCTTGACTATAAATCTTCAAATGGAACTTTTATTCAGATGCATAACCTATCACAAGCCTTCAGGACTCTTCTTGTGTAGATTTTAATTTTATGGAATAGACTGAGATCTAATCTAGAGCTATATCCTCAGCTGTCCATGCTTAGAATTCCACAGGGAAAGTCCTATCCCTAGTTACTATGAAAACAAAATTAAGTAAAGTAAAAGCATGCATGACATTAAGGACTTTTCATTTTGAAACTCTGTAGTCTATCAAAATCCTTATTTGATAAGGATTGAGAAATCTTGCTCCAACTCTATCTTTGAATGTGACCCTTATTCTTTTAAACAAGAAAACCTCGGGATCCCTGGGTGGCGCAGCGGTTTGGCGCCTGCCTTTGGCCCAGGGCGCGATCCTGGAGACCCGGGATCGAATCCCACATCGGGCTCCCGGTGCATGGAGCCTGCTTCTCCCTCTGCCTGTCTCTCTCTCTCTCTCTCTCTGTGACTATCATGAATAAATAAATAAATAAAATCTTTAAAAAAAAAAAAAAAAAAATAAACAAGAAAACCTCAACAAGCTTTATACTAGGCTTCTGGAAGTATAGTAAGTCTGAAGTTGAAATAAATGTATATATGCACATATGTATATATGTATGGCTCACCTTCCTAGGTGTTTGTGAGGAATCAGGTACAGGTTGAGAGAAATTAGTTTACTTTAATCCATCTGAAGTTAAGCAGTTGAGCATTAGGGATACTTATACAACTCAATACCAAAAGATTTAAAAATCTAATTAAAAATAGGCAGAAGGCATGAACAGACATTTCTCTAAAAAAGACATATAGTTGGCTAACAGATACATGAAAAGATGTTCCACATGACTAGGCATCAGGGAAATGCAAATCAAAACCACAATGAGATACCATCTCCCACCTCTAAGAACAGCTAAAACCAAAGTCACAAGAAACAACAAGTGTTGGCGATGAGGTGGAGAAAAAGGGACCATTGTGAACTGTAAGTGGGAACACAAACTGGTGGAAAACAGTATGGAGGTTCTCAAAAAATTAAAAATGGAATTACCTCATGAGCCAATAATTCCACTACTAGGTACTTACCCCTAAAAATACAAAAACACTAATTCAAAAGGATATATGCATATGCACCCCTACATTTATTGCAGCATTATTTATAGTAGCCTAACTATGGAAGCAGCCCAAGTGTCCATACATAGATGAATGGATAAAGATACACACACACACACACACACACACACACACACAGGAATATTACTCAGCCATAAAAAAGAATGGGATCTTGTCATTTGCAACAACATGCATGGATCTAGAGAGTACAATGCTAAGCGAAATAAGTCAAAGAAAGACAAATATCATATGTTTTCTCTCATATGTAGAATTGAGAAACAAAACAAATGAACAAAGGAAAAAAAGAGAGAAATCAAACACCAGACTCTTAACTGTAGAGAACAAACTGATAGTTACCAGAGGGCGGGGGGTGGGGGGCGGGTAGGTAGAGGGTTGGGTGAAATAAGTGAAGGGGATTAAGAGTACATTAGTTATCTTGATAAGCTCTGAATAATACATAGAATTATTCAATTACTATATTGTACACCTGAAACTAATATGACATTATCTATTAACTATATTAAAATAATTTTTAAAAACCCCACAAAGTCATGGTCTTAGTTTCCTTGTTTTGGAATCTACTAGCTCAGTCTACTTCCATTTTTCTCCTTGAAAATTGCAATTGAAGACCTATTTCCTCCCATTAGCCTATGAAGTATATATTCAGTTTTAGCAAGAGATATAGAACATACTATGCACCAACAGGGAGTCTGGTGGTTTTCATATACCCTATTACACTGATTTTGATGTTTCCCCTACATTTTATAACACTTCAGAAATCGGGATGGATTACTTGATTCCTTTTTCTTGCTGTCTCTAAAATAAGCACTAATATGTTTTTGTTCTAATGTATTTATGTATTTTTCTTATTTCAAAGGTTTATTGGTAATCACTTTGGAGGAAACAGAGAGTGATTTTAATAAACATTCTGGAAAGCTAAAAATTCTTAGAAATCCTACATTCACGATTTTGCTGCTTAGATGCCCTTGAAAGTTAATAGTTACATATGTTTTCTTTTGATCCAGAATATGAAATTATTTTCAACATCCCCTTCTCCCCCCTTAAGAGAAGTTTAAAGCCTCCTCTCAGGATAGGTACACTAGTTAACATTCCTTCCATAGCTGATAAACTTAAGACAGTCATTTGTATTTCTGAAAACTTCAGGGTGACATTGAATTTGTAACCTCCTGCCTCAGTATAGTCTCTGCCTATAGAATTGCCTTGTTTGAATCTTAAATTTGTAGCAATTGTATTTTACCAGATTTCCTACTGTAACATTTTGGGCTTTCTGAAGATATATTTTTTCCCTCTTTTTGTGTGTGTGTATGTGTGTGTGTGTTTCCCTGACACTTAAAAGGACAAAAATTGGGATGCCTGGGTAGCTTAGTGGTTGGGTGTCTGCCTTTGGCTCAGGGTGTGATCCCAGTCTAGGGATCAAGTCCCACATCGGGATCCCTGTGAAGAACCTGCTTCTCCCTCTGCCTGTGTTTCTGCCTCTCTCTGTGTCTCTCATGAATGGATAAATAAAATCTTTAAAAAGAAAAAGGCAAGAATTATCAGTGAAAGCTGACATTATGCAAGAAACTCAGCAGATATTGTGGACAACTCATTTTCTCATTGGGGAAATGCTTTTCCAACTGATTAAGTTGTAGAGACGTTTTTATGCACATAGCCCTGCTAAGACAGATGGGTATTTGGCCCAGTCAGGATATTTGAATATTGTCTTTATTTTTTTTAATATTTTATTTATTTATTCATGAGGGACCTAGAGAGAGAGGCAGAGACACAGGCAGAGAGAGAAGCAGGCTTCTCTCAGGGAGCCCAATGTGGGACTCGATCCCAAGATCCTGGGATCACACACTGAGCCAAAGGCAGATGCTCAGCCACTGAGCCACCCAAATGTCCTTTGAATATTGTCTTTAGATAAAGAAATGTCCAGATCCTGAACATCTGAGCCAGCTGGCTAAAGCTCTCATGAATTCAAAGAGCATTCTTAATAAACTTACTTTCCTCTCCTTCTTAGCAAGGCAAGGCTTGGACTAACATATGTCCAATGACTTTTTTTTTTTTTTTTTTGCACTGGGTATTGTACTAAACATGTTTACTCACATTTTATTAAATTATCAAAAACAATCTAAGAGAGTTATATACTTTTAGTATTCCTATTTTCTATATACAGCAAATAAGTCTTAAAGAGTTAAATAACTTGCCTAAACTGATTCAAACAGCCAACCCAGGACGATGGGGGACCTAAATCAGTTCAAGAACTGGTCTTCAATTTACAATCAAATCATAATGTTTCCATCAATGTAGGAAATATCTTGTCCCTTCTTGGATTAGCTTTTGCTTCTTCTTCATGGGTTAGGAAGACGTTTCTGACTGTATCTCATGATAATTCAGTCTCTTCACATGCTTTGCCTTATAAACTCTGCATTTTGAGAACCATGCATCTCACTGATATCAACCAAGCACTACAAATTAATTTGTATTTAATCTCCCCACACTCCCTTTTCACATAATGGATCAATATATGTAAATGATGGTGATAATGATGATGATGACGATACTATCACCACTGCTTTTGTTATTTTTTATCCCTATTACAATTAGATAAACTTTGAACACGGAAGGTAGGTGTAGTACAATACACAGTGAACTAGATCGATGGTAACTTACACCGACTGAAGACCTACTCGGTCTCAAGCTCCATACTAAGCACTTTCATTAATATTTAATATAACTTCAATATAACCAGGAAGTATATGCCGTTGCCCTTGGCATACACATTAGGTGACCAAGAATTAGAGAAAATAAGTAACTTTCCCAAGGTCAGTGCTAATGACTAGTAGAGCTAAGATTCCAGCCCACACAGTATATGTACAAAGCCCATGTCTTTGTGTGAATGTAAACTGAACACCCCTCTAAAAACAGAGGTTGTATTTTATCCACAATCACCTTGTACACAGTAAGTTCTGAAATAAGTCTTTTTTTCAAAAGAATTAATAAAGAACACCTGACTCTACCATGAATTCTTATTTATCATTAGGCATATTTAGCAGATCTTCTGGGACTTAATTTGTTATTCTAAAAAGTATAGAGTCATCCTGGATAACTTCAAAAGTTATTTTCAGTTATAAATGTTTGATTCTACTCCCTGAAGGCACATATCTCTTTATAACATAGAAGTAAATGTATATCTTTATCGAAAAGACAACTTTCTGCAGAATCCTTTCAACACAAATTCCTTTATGACACAGATCTTATACTTCACTCTCATAATCTTTGACTTGGAGTTGAGATTCAAATAGTGACTTACTCTTTTGTGCCTTTTCTTTTCATTCTTTTTAAATTAAAAAAAAATTATTTATTTTATTTTTTCTTCCCTTCTGAATCCATGTAATTTACCCCAGGAAATTCATTGGCAGTCCTATTTTTGAAGGTCTGAAGGAATAGTCTTCTGAAAATGGATTGTAGAGGAGCTTATTAGGCTTTGAGTGCCTCTCATGCTGGCATTTCTTCTAAGAAAAATTGACCATGTATGTTCCCCACTTTGGCCTGGCTTAGTTGACTAATGCTGGGTATCTGTCTCAAGGACTTCTGACTTATTGGCTAACCGTTGGCCTAATGGTGACCAGACAGGAGAGCTATACTTGACCAAGATGGTATCAGTGACCAACAAACCAAAGAGAACTCTCTCTCAAAACATCTTAAAATAAAATATGCCAATCTGCCTGGGATGGTTCGGATCATCACAGGCTTCAGGAAACACAGGAAACAAGGGTAGAGAATCAAGTACTAGAAGGTCACAGGGGAGAAGGGAGTTCCATGTAGTCTTCCTTCTGTGATGGCAGCTGTGGTTTAATTGTTAAAGGGACTTCCCAATTATTATTCACACCTAGATGGTGGGAACTTTTCTTCTGGTGGTATGAGCTTTTCAGCAATCCCTCTTTTCCATCTGTCTCCATAAATCTTGACAGTAGGATCCTCTTTCGAGAGAATGTGAGTAGGTTTAATTCTTTATTACCTGAAAGAACACCACTATGATGCGCAACGTCCTTGGCATAACTTGTGTCTCTGTGGAAGGCCCCTCACGCTTTGGCGGTCAACTCCTTAATTCTAAATTCAATCTTTCTATCATCGTGCTCACCTCACTTACTTTGGCACTTTAGGTAGAGGTAGAAAATATATCCTGGGTGCTTCTTAGAGCCATGCTTCCCTGTACCTCAAGAGGATTGATAACAATTTTGGGGACAAGGCTCAATCAGAAGATGTTCTTTTAGTTTCAACTCATCTCCTAACCTTCTTGATAGGTTACCTTAGTTTGTCTAAACCACCTTGAATTCCTCCTATTGCTCTCAGCTTGATTGTTTTTCTTCTAGATAGATCTTGCATCACGGGAGGGAACTGAAATTTTGAATACCTATTTCTAACTGGTAAAAAAGGTAGAATTCTTTGTGCACTCCAACCTTGTAATCCATACCTAGTCTACAACTATTTATATAGATGTCCTCAGAGAAGGAGCTACTTGATTAACAGGTCAATTAGCGTGTGTTCTTTGCCTAAAGCCCAGCATACTGACTCCAGCATCCAAATAAAAACTCCAGAAATAAAGGCATACTTCTATGAATAATCAAAACCTATAAATAAATAACAATACATGCTGTTTACCAACAATAAATGCTGTTTTACTTGGTACATGTTCCAAATGACTCAGTTCTCATTCTGGTTTAAATGGCAATTTTAGTTCTGTGCTGACCATGGTATTTCAGTTACATTTCTAACCCTATTGGATGTTTTGTCATGTGTTTTGATGGAGCACATGTATGAAGGTATAAGTGCTAGAGAGAAAGCATTTGTGTGAATGTCAGAGAGGGAGGTTTTCAGCCATAAATGTTTCTTGTTCATTTATTAGGTACCTTATAAGTACATTGATTTTTTTTTTCATTGACAAGTAGACCTTTGATATTCAAAGTGTGGTACTTGGACCCACAGCAGTGGCTTCACATGGAACTTGTGAGAAGTGTAGGATTTTGTTCTAACCTAAATGTGTTGAATGCAAATTCATATTTTTACATGATCCTCTGATGATTTGTGTGTACCATAAATTTTGTGAAGTACTTATTTCTAGCATTCCTGTCAGTACTGTATCCTGGGTTACGGTTATCGTTGCAATCGTTATCTTCCTCTGTCATTGCCTTACATTTTGAACTACATCATAATATATTGTTTAACCTGAGTTTTCTTTAGACTGTGATACCTAAATTCTCAGTAATCCCTTGTATTCCTTTGTTATCTTATTTTCATGTTCATTGTTGCAGTCATTATTTCTCTTGGGTGCCTTACCTTATGAAGTGAGATTTCTGGTTTCAAAGACCCCTTATTAAGATGACCAGACATTGGGGTCAATTCCATTACTAATTTTATGTGTCACCCTGATGCTATTTGATTCAGATAGCTATACTCTTCAAACTAATTTGGTTCTGTGTATTTAAGACAGGCTGCTTATTTATATGTGTCTAGCCTTTTTAGTTAATTCCACTAAAAAGATTAGCCCTCTCGGCAAGAAATGAATTTGTATTCTTCTTAAATAGTTTATTATTTCTATTTTTGTCTTCCTAGTTCTTGGAACACAGTGAAAGAGGAGGCCTTGGGATTAAATCCCTCTTCTACTCTTTTCAAGCTATTTAGTCTTTGGGAAATTACTTAACTCCTCTCACTGCCATATCTTCAAAATTGGCAAAGTAATGTATTTTGTTGTGTGGAGGAAATGAACTCTGTAAAGCACCCAGAAAAGCACTTTGCACACAGTTGGCTCTCAAATACGGTAGCGCCTTTTCCCTTTTCTCCTACAGATGCAGAACAAGAAAGAAAATGCCTAAGTTTCTCACATTGCTGGCTCATCCTGAACTGTTTCCTCCTTGGCAGACAAAGCTTTTGAAGCTTCAGCTACTTCCTGGCTGCCATGTCTAGACTGCATATTGCCGGGCATGACCTAAAGATTCCTTTACTCACCATGTTTTCTCCCTAGCTCTGCTGAATTCTTAAAGGTGGTAGTTATCTGATGTATGAAAAGAAACTTGTTCTCAGAAGTTTCATGAAAATAAGGAACAATGACCAAAAGCAACCTGCTTAAGATAATGATGAGAAACTTACACATATTTGCATTTCCTTTAGAGTATATTCCATCATTTCATTTAAGATTCTAGGGTGTGGGAATGTCTGTTTTTGAGGCAAGGATGGATGTCTTTAACTCATTGATCAAAGAATAGACATTGGGAGGGATTAAAGACACATGGTGCCAGCGAGTTCATTTATCAATTGTATCATTACAGATTTTAATAAGTCCCTGGTAAATGATATTTTAGACCTTGTGTATACAACAGTGAGAAATGATCAGATAACATTCCTCTCTTCATGGAGTTTAAATTCATGCGAGGAAAAATGGCTAATTAACAAATTAAAAGACAAAATGTATAATTTCAGGGACCGATATATGTTATGAAGAAAGCAAGATAGTATGATGTGGGTTTTATGCAAAACTATCCCAATTCTCCAGCTCTCCCTATATTAGTGCTCTTTGCAATATGATTCAGTATCTCCTCCCATCAATAGATGCGGTAAATTTGCCCACCTTTTGATTCTGGGTTCGCTTTGTGACTTGTTTTTGGCAGGAGAATATGGCAGAAATGACAATTTGGCAATACTGTGATGGGTCTCAAAACCCTTCATATGCTTCTACTAGTTCTTTTGGAATAAGTCTAGACTGATCTGCTGGAAAATGAGAAACATATGGCCCAGACAACAGCTTTAACCCATGCATCAGTCAGCTAATTACTTGGAGACATGAGTAAAGTCATCTTAAACTAGTCAATCCCCCAGCCAAGTCTCCAGCTGATGCAGGAAAGACCCTCCACAAGATTAGCTGAGCTTGTCTGACCTAGATGAGTAGAGTTACTCATCTCAGAATCCATAGAATTATCCAAAGACTTGTGGGAAATAATGAGTGATTGCTAGTTTAATCCTCTAAATTTTAGGGTGATCTGTTATGCATTGATAGATAACTGATACGCTGGGAATGACAAAGAAAGACTTTTGATGTTAGACATATAAATCAGAGAAGGGATGGCTTTTGAGCGGAGAAAGAAATGACAAAAAGGTGTGGCCCATGAAGGCATTCGGGAATTGTCTAGGTGGAAGTTGTAGCAAACACCGAGGCACTAAGGAGGTACTACAGCTAGTGTGTTAAAGAAAAGAGAAGGCCAGTAGCTTCAAGAACATCATCAAGAAGGAGATTAATTAAAGCTATCACTGGTAAGATAAGCAAATATCTAATTATGTGAGTTATTTTGGCCTTTAGGAGGAATTTGACTAGCTAAGGTTTAAGGAATATGAATTAAAGAGGTCACGAATATATTTGAAGCCAAATCATTTTCTTGCAGTTAATGACAGCTACTTGTGAATCTGACTGAGCTATTGCAAATCTATCAGTAAGATGAAGAGAATATTCCTTTGCAGTATTACAGAGACATAAAACTTCAGCGGCACATTTAATTCCAGAGATAAAAGTCCCAATGGAGTTATAATTTCTTTTGATTAAAAAGACAGTTATTTCCAGAGGCATGCTGGGCACGGCTCCTTTTCCCCAACTTAAGGTTCGGCATCATTATGATGATCCAGGTGATGTGATTGTGGCTGATGACATAGTTGTGGTGAGATGTGTTGGGGAGTCGCCCCTGAGAGCCGCACAGTCTCCTTCCAGGGGGTCGCCTATCATGCTGCCCTGTGTCTATAAACTTGGCTGCCGAGATATTAATCCTTAGCAATTAGACAAGAATAAGGAAAGCTTTCCACATTTGTCATATGACCTGGAATCATGCAGCTTACATGGCTGACAGGCTGTATTTAACCAATGTATTTCCATAGGAAAGTTCTGGGTAAAATTACAGCTGGGAAGTCTGACAGAGAAGTCAACGTGGAGGGACTACAAAGTGGTGTGTGACTGTTGTATAGTGATGGTGCGGCGTGTTTTATGGCCACAGGTACATACTCTGTTGGAATGAACTGAAATTTAGGAAAATTAAAATTCCGGGATCCCTGGGTGGCGCAGCGGTTTGGCGCCTGCCTTTGGCCCAGGGCGCGATCCTGGAGACCCGGGATCGAATCCCACGTCGGGCTCCCGGTGCATGGAGCCTGCTTCTCCCTCTGCCTGTGTCTCTGCCTCTCCCTCTCTCTCTCTCTCTCTGTGACTATGACTATCATAAATAAATAAAAAAAAAAAAATTAAAAAAAAAAAATTCCATCTTTAAAGTCTCACTCACCTGGCTTGACTGAGGCTTGCTGGTCAGCATTTCAACAAATACTCTTTGGGTCTCTACCAGCAGCCGGGCACCAGAGGAAATAAAATGAAGAACAGAAGTCTCTTCAGAATCTAGTTGGAGAGAAACATATAAACAGGTGTTTTAAAAAAAATAATAATAGGGCATCCCACATGGCTCAGCGATTTAGTGCTGCCTTTGGACCAGGGTGTGATCCTGGAGACCTGGGATCGAGTCCCACGTTGGACTCCCTGCATGGAGCCTGCTTCTCCCTCTGCCTGTGTCTCTGCCTCTCTCTCGTTCTTTCTCTGTCTCTCATGACTAAATAAATAAAATCTTTAAAAATAATAAATAAATAAATAGATAGATAAATAAATAAATAAATAAATTAAAAAGGCGGGAAGCCTGGGTGGCTGAGCATCTGCCTTCAGCTCAGGGCGTGACCCCAGCGTCCTGGGATCGAGTCCCACATCGGGCTCTCCTGTGCCTGTGTCTCTGCCTCTCTCTCTGTGTCTCTCATGAATAAATAAATAAAATCTTTAAGAAATGAAAAAAAAAAGCCATGCTAAGTTCAGTCATAGAATTATAGATGCAGGTTTTTACCAGTCTAGGAAGCAAACATTTTTATTCATGTGACTCATCTTTAAAGCACAACGAAATAGAGGCCCATTTTAAAAATTATATTATCACAAAATATTTCTAAATTTTATTAGCATTATAAAAATCCTAAGTATACTTCTTAGGTTTAGCAAGAGACTATCAACCCTGCTACCACGTTTAGGATAGAGTGTTTCACATTTAATCAGCAAAATAAAAAATCCTTTTTTCAGATTCTTGATAGAACTTAATCTCCAATTACCTACTTCTCAGTACTTGTCAAATGCCGAGCTGAGAGAAAGGATAATTAGATAACGCAGTTAAGGGACATGAAATATATGCTGTAATATAAATGGCCAACATTCTATGACTTATTATATAATTGGCTTCTACAGGATATTATTCATTACTGTGATGCTTCTGAATAATAATCGCCATATCTCTTTGGAAAAGGATGGATCTCATGAATATTTCAAAGGCTGAATTATTAAGATTTAGCAAATAAGTTGTCAACAACTGAGCCATGAAATACTTGGAAAAATGTAGGTTTTTTTTTTTCATGTGTTAATGCTTAAATCTTTGTTATATATTTTCAGATGAATATCTCTGCCCATCCAGAATACTTCTTCTCATAAAGCTGGTTTCAGAAAAAAATACAGAAATTTCCAACTTGCCTTGTGTCCCTACTGCATTCCAAGCCACATAATGACTAGAAACACTGTTAGTTTTTTCATTGAAGTACTATTTTCCTAGAATATAAATGCAACTGATTTGATGCTAGTGGCTTGGAGCAGTGGTTCTCGAAATGTAGTTTGAGATCAGCAGCATTAGTGTCACTTAGAAACTGTTAGAAATGCAAAATTTTAAACCTCCGTCTACCAACTCTGAAACTCGTGGAGTGGAATCTACTATTCTGTGTTTTCACACCCTCCCCCCCCCCCCAGTGATTAAGCTGCACACTCAAGTTTCACAACACTATAAAGTCATCACTGTTGACTCAGCTGAAGAGCAGTAACGCATGTTGACATCTTCTGAGATAAAGAAATAAACAATAGACAAAACAGTGAGAGATGTCATCCATCTCCATTTTAGAGAGGCCTTCAATACCTTTCCAAATTATAGTTACATCAGCAACATCGGAAAACAAGATCATCATTCCACAGAAGTTAGATGGATAAAGCTTTGCCTTCAAGGATTTGGTTAGGATCTATCTCAATTCCTTACCCAAATTATTCCTGTCTAGGGAGATGTAGAGTACTTAATTAAATGCCTAAAATAAATATATAACACCAACTCTGTGCTTAACCTTGGACTAAGCTAAGTTCTAGACTTGGCTTATGTCCTATATATACAATTTTATCTAATCATTTTGCTCCCAGTGCCAATACCTTATTCTCCACTCTCTACTTTGCCCTGCGATTCAAAATCATATGTTTTCTTGAGAGATTTTGATAACTCATTCTTGATGATGTGCCTTAAAAGAGGCTGGCTTTCTCCAGATACCTAAGATGTGCCTATCTTTAGCTTACTTCCACTATCTGATTTATTCATATCTACACAGCCTCCGTTTTCTGAAATGGCTGTCTTTTAGACCCACTGAACTATAGTTTCTTCAACCACAGGAAAATAACTATGGCATCCTTTCCTTTGTCTGTTTTGAGTTGTTAAAATCCAATACACAACATTGACTTATGGTCTTTCAAATAATAAACATAATGAACATAACAATACCAATGACAAACATTATTTCAATACTAGTAATGTCTTTTGCTATGCTAAATCTCCATCAGTCTAATATGTATTTGGGGCTTTGCTCTATTAGGATGCATTTCTATTCTCATGCAGTAAACTGAATGTTTGTGTCCCACCACCCTCCCAATCCCCCCAATACATATTTTGAAACCTAACCCCCAACATGATGGTATTTGGGAGTAGGGCCTTTGGGAATTGATTAGGTCGAGCCCTCATGAATGGGATCAGTGTCCTTATAAAAGAGATCCCAGAGATCTCCCCTGTCCATTTCTGCCTTGTATGGACATAGTGAGAAGATAACCAGAAAACAGGCCCTTACCAGACCCTGAATCTTCTGGCACTTTGATCTTGGACTTCTCAGACTCTAGAACTGTGAAAAAGAAATGTTGATTATTTAAGTTGCTCAGTGTTTTTATTACAGTACCTTGAATGGACTAAGCCTAGTCTCCTAGCAAGTGTTTTAATTCTTCTGTGTTTCACTAATGATCTGTGGTCACACATGCCCAGCACTAGATCGTCCTGACAAACTGGAAAACAAAACAGATTGGGATTTAAACAGGAAAACTGAATTTAAAAAATAAAAATAAGATAAAGGAATTTAAAAAAATTATAATGAATTTAAACAAATAATACTAAAGTAATGGAGTTTTAAAAGGGATAAGCTAGGGCTTGCCAAATATAGGAACTGGGAGGAACTGGAGGAAAGTAAAGTGATTACAAAATCAATGAATCAGTCCTATAGTTTCATTGGTAAGTCATAGGAGCAAATACTGGAACAGGATTTATATGATTCAATTGGATAAAGCTACTCATTGTATTTTGTAATAAACATTCCTCAGCAAAATATTAAATATTAAATGTGTATACTTTCATAAATAAATCTTGAGAACTTTAAATGATCCTATTCTCTCTGTAGAATCATCTTTCATTGGCTCAGATTCTAGAGAAAAGCACATATAACAAAGGCAAACAAAGGTAGGGATACAAACTCCCATCCAATCAGAACTACTGAATCAATGCTCATCATTAATGTAAAATGGCTCTCTCCCACTTTTAAATGAGTAAAACTAAGATAAAGCAACATATTTCTACTCAGATCAACCCTCCTTTTTATTAACTATTTTCTTCTTGATCAGAATAAAATAAATACTTATTATTCTTATTTTTTTATCTGCTGGACCAATCCCTTATGTAAATCATTGGATTGAATGAAATCTTGTATAACTCCTAAGGATCTAAGATCTTTCTTAATTCAGCTATGGCTTCTGTTATTTTATCCTTCACCACTCTTTCCCGGTTAAAAACAAATTGTAATAATAACTGTGAGAATCAGTGGGAGAGATTTATATGAGCTCATTGGAATAGAATTCTTTTTTAGACCTTCAAACACTGGAATAAAAATGATTTATTTTTATTAATAATTACATAAGTCTTATAGACAGAAACCAAAAGTTTAGTCATTTTCTGCTGACACTTCTATGTTAAACTTTTGTAAAATCGATATGACACCTTTGTAAGCATTAGAAAACATGTTTTTACCCACTCTCCCCAAATGAAAAAGAAGTAACATAATTTCACCTCAGAGAAGTTCTGGATGGTAACTTGAAGCAAATACTTGTTCTATTTTATTCAATTTTGTTTCCAGAATGTCAGGAAAAGAAAAAGTCATGGAAGAGATTTGGGTGGGATATGGGAAAGAATGCATTGATCACCACTAGTAAGAAATGTTTAGTTACCTACAAGTCAAAGTTGTGAGGCCTATGCCTTTGAATATTTCAAAAGAAAACAGAATCTCTTCCAGATGGCTTAGAATTTCACCTGCCTAAAAGCAGGAGGCGGGACATTAACTTGCATAATATCTTTTAGCTTTCCAATTCAAAGATGTGGATGACATTATCAATATAGTCCAAAGAATCATTGCCTCAACAGATAGAATTGAGCCATCTACATAAAGGCATTATTTAGAGAAATCTAATTGGTCACAGACCTCTATTTGTGACAGCCATGGCTTATGGTCATGAGCTGTGATGTTTTAAACAAAGAATCAATGGCCGGCTGGTAGAACTCAGGAGAGAAAAGAAAGTATGTCTAGGAGAAAAACGTCCTTTCAAATAAAACCATCTGCTCAGAAAATGCTCACCAATCCTGGCAAAATACACTGCCTTTCAGTTTAAAACTCTTGTTTAAATGTTTAAAACTCTTGTTATACGTGTAAAAGAGCAAATCTATCCCACTGAACAAAAAAAAAATAAAAATAAAAATAAAAATGAAAATAAAAATAACCACTAACAATTTTTAGAAAATAAACTGACAATCACTTGATATACTAGCCAACAATTATTTATTTATTCCATTACAAAGACTTCATACATCACCATCCAGTTATTTGGAACCCCATAAGCCATTCACTCCATTCCTTTGCAAAGATAGGATACCTAACACTTCACAATTTACCTCCTGATACTTTTCTCTGATTGCTTAAACCTTGTTGTTAGTGAATGAGCATCCAAAATATTCCCTGGGAACCTCCTCAAGAATCAATACAAGTGTATGTGAAATTGTAGTATGGCTCTGAGCATTTCAATAAATAGGTATTGATGTATCTTTACCAAATCCATGAGATCAACATATATATTAGATACCCTTGTTCCCTAAAACCAAGCAACAGCTAAAGTAGTGATTTAAATGGCAGTATATAAAAATAGGCCCGATAGTTTTCCTCAAACTCAATACGCTGCAAAGAGTTAATCATCTTTATTTTCATGAGAATGATATGACTTCAAAATGCATGTATAAAAATGGACATAGGTTCTTTAATTTTCTGTGTAAGTTAAAATATCTAAGTATATTCCTCAATTAATTTTTGTGTAAACATTTCTGGCCCCTGAATTCAAGTGAATAGTAGCACTGGCCTATTCTTTTAAAGGTGGGATTCAGCAAGCATGCCTTAAAATGGACCCCCTCACCCCAAATTAATCAGGTATCCAGATACATATGATTCCATTAAATTAGTCATGAGGACTCATATGCTGATGTTTTGTTTGATATAGAAAATATCTTCCACTAACCACGTAGTGTTTTATTCATCAACTTTAACATTAAACACAAACCAATAGTGGATTAAAACTCACAAAAGGTAAGATATACCTTACCTTTACTTCCATCTGTATCGTGAAATTTGTAGGAATGTTAGATCATATTTTCTGTCTAATACTGAAACTAAAAGTAATTGTTTGTAAAGCACTTGAGGTATTCATGGGAGGAAAACAATCTCTAAATTATGACTTTATCTTAGTTCTTTATCTAATAATTCCCAAATATTTAGTCAACACAAGTCCAGTCTTAATAGCATTCATGATGTGCATTATGGTTTCTGACTTCAAGGCATTTATGATCTACCAGAAAAGATATAATCAATGTAGCATACCTGGGGGCTACAGTAATACTTAGTGTAAACATGATTTAGTGATTAAGTGCTTGAAGTTTAGTTAGTACAATTTAAACACAAAATTTCGGGAAATTTATATATCAGTTAAAACTTTGTGTTGTATGTGACACAAAGCTCATGCAAATGATCTTGAAAATAAAAGACCAGTCTTTGGTGTATATGGCCAAAACATCTAGATGTTGGTGTGGCTTACTCCATCAACTCAAACTATGTCACCTAGGACCTTCTCTCTGCTTCCATGGCTATTGATCTATCTTGATTTTCCACTATGTGGCACCGCATCAATTTTCCTTTCTGTTTCACATAGATCAGCAAGAGGCCTTTCTTACTCATAAAAACAGAAGGATTCTGACCATAGAAGTCACATGAAAGTCTTGTATCTGAGTCTCACCCAGTAAAGAGGCACTGACATTAAAGCACAATAATAATACAATAATTTTCCAAGGAAGCATTTGTAATTACAAAAGCAGGCACTGTAGAATAGGAGAGATGTATTGAATTATTACAAGATCCTAAGTGTAAGATGTCCCATATACTGGAATGTACATTAAGTTACATCTCACTCAATGTTAATTTTCCATTTCCGCTTTGACAAGTTAGCACAACTTCGACAGCTTAAAACAACACACATTTATTTAAAAAAAAAATTGTATGTTGGAAGTCCAGGTGGGCTTGACTGGGCCAGATCAAGATGTTAGCTGGCCTGAGCTCTAATCTGGAGGCCCTCTGTGAGATTCCACTTTCAAGCCAACCCAGGTTGTTAACAAAATGGTTTCTTGTGGTTGTACAGCTAAAGTCCCTACTGTCTTGCTGTTTGTCAGGTGGGAGACCCCTTTGTTCCTTAGGAACCTACATTTCCCATCCTGCTGCCTCCTCTATCATCAAATTAGTCTTCCTCATTTTTGACTCTGATTTCTCTTTTGCTGCATGTCTGACTCCAGAGAAATGTCTCTGTTTTTAAAAGTTCATACAATTAGACTGGGTCCAACTAGAAAGTCCAGGATAATTTAAAAATCCTAATGTCTATATACTCATATCTGAAAATTCCCTTTTCATGTCACATAACATATTCACAGGCTTAGCACTAAGGGGCAAAGATCATGGGCACCAAAAACCGGCCTGCTACACACCCATCGAATGTTGAATGCCACCTATTTCAGGGAATTGAATTTAGTGCTATGGGAGCATGCCTAAGTCTAGGAGAGGAAGAGGCTAAGTCAAAGCGAGAGACGAGAGCAGACTCTAACAATGGAGAATCAGCAGCTGAAGCAATATAAAGACAATTCCTGTTGGAATTGTGGAAAGACAGCAAAGTGCAATCTTTTGCAAAATGTCATGAACACTGTATTAGAAATTGTTATAACTCAAATTGAAGGAGCAAGATATCTTGAAGTCTCTGGGACAACAGGGAAAGCCAGCACAAAAAAAAAAAAAAAATCTATAAAAGTACTATCTCTCCACCTGCCACATAATTTTGCTACCTTTTTGTTTTGTATGTTAGAGCTCCTCAAATAGAAATCAGAGTGGGAGAGTGAAGAATATTTTATTTAATTCACAAAAGTCTCTGAAGAAAGAAATTATGCCATATCCGTATTATATCCTTGGTATATTTTCCAATAAAATAATTGCCCTTATTTATAATTTGTTTTACCCCCCGATGAAATTTAATCTTCCATTTGCTGGTTGGGTCAGTCTCTGATAAACACAGCTCAAGCCGCTTGAAGTTCAGAATAATGGGAGAAGTAAAAAAAACCTAATTTTTTTTCTTAACCAAATCCACGGAAAACAAGAGTACATGAATGTTGTTTTATATTTGGGCACACTGCCATCTTTACGGTGTAGGTGACAGATATTTGAAGTCAACTATAGCCTTTAGTTTGCAGGCATGTGGAGAGATGCGGTACAAAAATACTCCTAAAGGGTGGTATCTGTGCACACAAACTGTTGAACATCAGTTTCTTGATAATACTTAATATTTTTGGTACTCTTACACAGACTTTTCAGCAACAGATGTTTCAATCCAATAAAAGAGGACCAAAAAATAGTTTTCAGGATTAGAAATATAATAATAATAATAATAATAATAATAATAATAATAATAATCCCTCTTCATTTCACTTTTAACTAATGTAGCTGTACAAATTAAAAACCATCAAAAAAATCCAGGGGTTGTTGTTGTGAAGGTGCTAGATATCAGCTGGAGTTTCATTGCTAGAGATGACTTTGTGTTGAAAAATATTTAGACAAACACATGTATATAGCAGCAGGAACTCTTTGTTAAGCAGAAAGATGTATCTCCTTCAGTGTACTTGGTGCTATTAATTGTGAGTGCTGCATCGAGCTCTGGTGACTCAGAGAGATGACCTACGTTCCCACCTGAGCAAGACTATATAGGATTCAGTGAGAGATGAAAGAGATGGTTGTTAAGTAAACATTTTACGGAAGAGAGAGCATTAATGTATAGATGGGCATATCCTCTGCTGCTTATTATTATCTAAATACCCAATAGTATTCAAATTAGGTTGTGAATTTTGAAAACATGAAGTAATTTATCCTAAGAATGAAACATGCACATGCTCAGAACATACAACTACAATCCTCTGAAGAAACCTCTTTCCTTTGGCTATGGTCTAGTGATATGGCTGGGTTGTAGAGGCCTAGCCTGAACTAAAGGCATTGGAGTCCAAGCATTGGTGCTCATTAGAATCACATGAGGAGCCTTTAAGAGCTCCAGTGCTCAAATTAAACTCCATGCCATCTAAATCTGAATGTCTGGGATTGGGAGCCAGGCATCCCAATACTTATTAAACACCCCCAATTGATTCCAATGTACTGCAACATTTGGGGCCCAATGAGGTAAAGATGGGAATCCAAGGAAGCATACACATATTATTAGGCTCTTCAAAACTATAGGTGCCTGCAAATGAAAATGATGAGTGATTAGAAATGTGACACTAACTAGAGGACAGGTAACACTTATGCCACTGAGAGCTCAAAGGACATTAAGATTCTAGGAATCCCATATTTTGGCAGGTCTAAATTCCTATCCAAAGGAATAAATTACTTTGGGCAAAGAACTCAATATGCAGTAGGTCTAAGATGGAGAAACTTAAAGTGGCCCATTCCATCTTTTCTATGTCACAAGGAAGTGAGACTCATAACTGTGTTTGATCTTTTAAAAAAATATATTTTATTTATTTTTTTGAGAGTGGGAGTGAGAGTGAAGGCAACAGAGATCACAGGGGGAGAGGAAGGAGCAGACTCTCCACTGAGTAGGGAGCCTGATATGAGGCTCAATCCCAGGACCCTGGGATCATGATCTGAGCCAAAGGCAGACACCCAATCATCCTGAGCCAACAAGGCTCCTCTGATCTTTTTTTTTTTTTTTTTTTTACATTTTATTTATTTATTTGAGAGAGAAAGAGCAAGTGTGTGTGTGAGAGAGAGAAAGAAAGAAAACACAAATGAGGGCAGGGGCAGAGGTAGAGGGAGAAGCAGACTCCCTGCTGAGCAGAGACCCTGATGTGGGGCTTGATTCCAGAACCCTAGGATCATGACCTGAGCTGAAGGCTAACACTTAACTGACTGAGCCACCCAGGTGCCCCGTAACTGTGTATGATCTTGACTAAAGTCGTTTCTAAAGAGTTAGAATAGAATTAGAATAATTCTATAGAATTAGAATATATACCTGGGATGTATAGGAGAGAACCATTAGAAGAGTTAGGATATCACGCCTGTCTTAGCTTAGACTGCTATAACAAAATACTGTGAACTGTGTGCCTTAAACAACAGACATTTATTTTCCACAGTTCTACAGTCTGAGCAGCCTAAGATCAGGGTGTTAACATGGTCATCCCCCAGTGACAGCCTTCTTGCTGGATTGCAGAAGACTGCATGTTCTTGCTATAGTCTTATATGACAGTGAGTGATTGAGAGAGAGAGAGAGAGAGAGAGAGAGAGAGAGAGAGAGAGATGGATCTCTAGTCTCCTCTTGTAAAGAAACTAATACCTTTATGAGAACCCCATGGCTTCATGGCCTCATCTAAATCTAAATACCAGGGACACCTGGGTGGCTTAGTGGGTTGAGTCCCACAATGGGCTCCCCATAGGGACCCTGCTTCTCCCTCTGTGTATGTCTCTGCCTCTCTGTCTCTCTGTGTCTCTTATGAATAAATAAATAAAATCTTTAAGAATAAATAAATCTAAATACCTTCCAAAGGTCCCATCTCCAAACACTATTACACTGGGGAATAGGGCTTCAACATATGAATTTGGAGGGGAGACACAGTTCAGTCCATGGCACCACCTTAAATTTGTATAACTTTCTGAGATGTAACACAAGTACATAAAAAACACTAAAAATGCCTTCAAAATTATACAGCACAGGCTGTAGATGCCGAGACATTTTAAGAAGAATGATTTAAATTACTTAATCAAACATATTAATTGAACACCCGATATGTAATTGCACATCAAGTGAGGTAGTAATGACGAGAGCGATATGGTGGAGGTGAAAACGTTGGTATCAGAAAGACTGGTTGACTATAGGTTTGGCGTGATGGGGCAGCGGCACCAATGAATTCATGGAAGCAAAGGAAGTCTATAGAGCTGGGATGTGCAAGGCTGCCAAGGGTCAATCCCAGTCCACTGAAGTCCTCTAGCCCAGACCTGTGCCAGTGGTTTAAAGCTCAATTCCCGTCCTATAGACTCCTCTGCTTCGTCATGGCTATGTCTCCACCACTAGTTTCTTGAGCACAAACATTTCACATCCCTCTTCTGCTCGTGATGGTCTCCGGAATTGAGTGTAGTTACTTATCAGCAGCTTCACCCATCAATATTAGGGTCTTTCTTGTACATTTTGATTCCTTGGGCCCACTTCTCTTTTCCCTATGCGCAGGCCTCAGTTCCACCTCTCCACTGCTCAGCTTGATCTAGAATCAGGACTTTAATTGATTATTTGCCACCAATCATTGGTTTGCCATATTTGTTTGTCTTTGTCAGCATACTCCTTCTTCACACCACAGTTTATATGCCATCCATTCTGAGACGTCTTCCCAAATTGTGTCAGACTGGAAGTAAACTCCATCTCTTCATCATAGTGGGGTTTCATTGGAACTCTGGAAAAGCCAACAGAGTTTCATTCCTCTTTTGCATCTCTATGGAAATCTTTGTTGAATACATTGTCAATTTGAATAGAATCAAATCGAATCAAACGGAATTGAATTGAACAGAGCTGAATTGAAATGGATGGTTCTTTTTCTGCTTGAGCACCAGGCAGGTCGTAGGGAAAATAATTTATTTCTGTGTATTTTTTCAGAATCTCTCAATATATGCATCTCTAATAGAAGAGCCACAGAGAATATTCTACATATAATCAGTTGAAAAGTTTGAGATGATTCAGACTTAATAGCCACATTCATGTACAGATAATAACACTGTCAAATGAGTGTCATCTTTGACTAAGAAACAGCAGAATTCTTTAACTTTATACTACAAGAATAGGATATATTTAAAGCTGGGCTAAATGGGCTCTGTTTTTAATGGGCCAACTTGTATTCAAAGTTAATTGGATATCGAAAATCCCAGCTTACACTTAATATGTATCATTTTTCAGAAATCCCAAGATAAAGCTGCTAACTATAAAAAAAAAAAATGACAAAACTATACATTTCCTGAGCCGTGGATTTTAGCAAGCCTCATTCCAGCAACAAAGCCTTCTTTTGAAAATTTTCTCCCTCTATTTGCTAATAGACAATGCTGTTCTTGCCTTTATAATCTACTTAGGCATGCCACTGTTTAAAGCATTCATTACTTCTTAATAACCTGGCCATTATAGGGTAAGAAATATTCGCAAAGACATTTTAAACAGCAAATTATGAAACAGGCATTCGGGTTGCAAAAAGTTGCTAAGATCCTTTCACAACTGAAAGATTTTATCATATATCTTCTCGGTTTATTTGTAAACAAAAGTAAAACAATAAAATCTTTATGCCACAGACGTCATTAACACATTCTGTTTTTTTCTGGCCCAGCTTTCATTTATAAAATTTAACTTACAATAGCAGAGTGAAAATAAGCCCTACCACAATTACAAACAGTAGTATCTGTGAATCAATAGAGCAAACGATATTTGCTCAGCACATTTCCTACAGATTTCTTTCTAAAAGCCAAGTACCCTTTCTTATCGTCCTTTGCTTATTGGAAAGACACACAGGGGAATCTATACACATACACACAGAAGTTTTTTTTTTCTTTTTTTTTTTTTTAACACAATAGCCTTTTGACAATATATTTTTTTAAAGACTGTATTTATTTATTCATGAGAGACACAGAATGAGAGAGAGAGAGGCAGAGACATACGCAGAGGCAGAAGCAGGCTCCATGCAGGGAGCCCGACGTGGAACTCGATCTGGGGACTCCAGGGTCACACCCTGGGCTGAAGGCAGGCACTAAACCGCTGAGCCACCCAGGGATCCCACAATATATATATTTTTTTTTTACAAAAAAAAAAAAAAGTTAGTATATTAATAGAAGGAACTGCGGTTACTATTGTAGTGGCTTTAGTTTGATCTCTTAATTTTATAGAACAAATGATCTATATCCAGAGGAGTTGAAAAGCAGGGCGTCTCATTTATTTTTGTTTGTTTGTTTGTTTCATTAGCTGTGCTTTGTTGTTTGTTATATTTCATGTCTTTTGTCTACGGACCTTCCTCATACTATCTGACTTAATTCTTACAAAAATCCTAAGCTTATCCTCTCCATTGATCAGATTAAAAAACTGAGGTTTCAGAGGTTAATTCATCTGCCCCACATCCCACAGTTAGTGACAGCATGAACCCTACGATATCAGGGCCAAGATCCTGTCCTCTCAGTTCTTAGAAAAGGAGTGATATCCCAAGTTTCCAAATTGCCCATTCTGTGTGTTTGCAAAACACTCTGAAGCTTGTTTTCCAGTGTTTGCTTCTGTACTTTGGATTTAAAAATGTTCAAGCAGTTACTACTTGGCTATGTTGATCGTTTTCAGTATTTCAGATTCTCATGCTGCATTGAAAGTACCAAACACTGCAGGACTTTATATTTATTGCTACTATCTGTCTATTATCTATCATCTATTTATTATCTATCATCTATCTATCATCTATCTATCTATCTATATCTATCTATCTATCTATCTATCTATCTATCTATCTATCATCTATCTATCTATCATCTATCTATCACCTATTGGTATCTACTTAATTCAAAAAATCGCCATTCTCACCATATCCAAACTCATTGTTAAACCTTTTCAAATCATTGCATCAGATAATTTCAGAGGTTTAGCTCCTATATATTAGCCAAATGAGTCACTAAGATTTTTTACTTTTTAAAAGTCAGAGAGAGAACTTTGTGTTATTTGTGCCCTTTCTCTAGAACTGGGATTACATAAAAATGCCCAAGGGAGTCCTATATTCATTACATTCAATCTTCTTTAAATTCCTTCCTTACTATATTTACTTCTAAATATCATTAAAAATAGAGGAACAGCAGCTTTTTAATGGACCTCCAACATGATATTTTGTATTATCATCGCTCTTTAACCTAAATAGTATAAATATTTGAAAATTCTAGCCCGTGCAAGTGTGTGTACATACACGCGTGTGTGCCTGTATTGTGTAGTTATCCTGCTCTAAAAACAATTTAAAATGTTCACCAATATAATCCAATGTTCTTACAATTAAAGTAATCTCTTTTTGGTCTTTTGTCAGAAAAAAAACCAAAAAGCTCAGAATTTTCGACCTACAACCTGCTTTCCTCTGAATACAGAAGCCCAAGGATATTAAATGAAGCATTACAGCTATCCAAGAGCGTGCATGTGACTGTATCTCTTCCTATCTTCTCAAATATTTCAGAAAATCATTAAGGTCCCTCTGATGGTACCATGCAAACTCATTATTTTGATTATCACCAGTTCTTCCTTATTTATTCAGATTATTTATGCTCACGAATTCTTCATTGTCTGCTAAAGAAACATATGACAGAGGTACTACCAATGCCCATTAAAGGCATCACCATTCCCAATAGGACAGTTAGTGTTCAAGGTGAAGTGCAGTACCCCTGTCCAGAGGGCACATGTCTACACTGAAGATGCATCACCACTGCTGACAGTCACCTGCGTGGTCACATATGGAAGTCAGGAACATTTGTGGAGGTAAAACAAAACAAAACAAAACACCCAACTTTTGTGTAGGTTTTTTTTTTTAACCCTTTAAAAAATATATTTCATTTATGTATTTGAGAGAGAGAGAGAAAGAGAGCATGAGCAGGGGAGAGGGGCAGAGGAAGAGGGAGAAGCAGACTCCCAGCTGAGCGGGAAGCTGGTCACAGGGCTGGATCCCAGGATCCTGAGATCATGACCTGAGCCTAAGGCAGACACAATCAACTGAGCCACTCAGGTGCCCCTAATCTTTTAAATATAAAAGTCCTATATTTTGTATATGGACAAACTGATAGGCAGATAGTTAGACTGGGTGAGCCTGATTTTTCCTTAGAAATTCTTCTCCAGAAGGACTCTTAATCTCCATGCTGATACCTCCCAGGCATGCTTGCCACATTGGACTCCTATGCACAACTTGTTTTTTCAGTTAAATATAACTTAGGCAGGTGAAATAAAAATAAGCATGTTACAAATGAAGGCAGCCAGTGGGAAAGACAGAGTAATAAGGCTACAGAGAACATGTAAAAAACTATTTTAGGGCCAATATATTACAGAATATTTTTTCTAGTTTTTAAATTACTTTTGAGACAACAATTCAATATCTAAATCTCCACTAAGTATAGAATGAAAATAATCCTAAATAAAATAAGTATGTAGCATAGGCTGATATTAAAATAGAATACAAACAATTAACATTGTTCCAGAAATGCCAAAATGATTTAACATTAGTAAACCAGCACTTAACCCAGTGTCTAGCTCATCTGAAGCACTCCATAAATATCAAGTTTCTTTAATGTCATTACTGTCTCTGAGTATAATGTACCCTATAAATAAATCAAAGGAGCAGATTCACAGGATTATCTCAGTAAATACTAAAAGAGATTTTTACAAAATTCATTTCTTTTGTAAAGTCTTTTAGGTAGTTCTTTAACGATGTAAAATATTTATTTTAAATCAATGATAAACATGATAATGTTGAAACACAAGGCTTTCTTTTAAAACCAGGATAAGACAAGGATGCCAACAAATATCATGATGACTTAGTGTTCTGGAAGCTGTATCAGTACAGTGTAAATAGGCAAAAGTAGTTCTAGGGAAAAGGAAAAGATAAATTTTTTCTTTATGTAAATACTATTAAATCTCAAAGAACAAGTTGCAAACCATTATAACAATGATATAGCTAAATATTTGGACACAGATATGCAGAAAAATATATTCTATATCCCAGAAATGTTTTTGAATAATTATCCACCAAAAAAATCAATCATGGGGCACCTGGGTGGTTCAGTTGTTTGGGCGATGGACTCTTAGTTTGGGCTCAGGTCATGATCTCAGGGTCCTGGGATAGAACCCTGGGTCGGGTTCCATGCAGAGCAAGGAGTCTGCTGGAGCTTCTCTCCCTCTCCCTCTCTCCTCACTCATGCTTACTCTCTCTCTGTCTCTCTAAAATAAATAAATACAATCTTTAAAAAATCAGTCGAAATATAAATGTGTAGAAATTACTTTAGGAGCAAGTATTTAAGCCTTCTATGAAGAATTATGCTAAACATCATTGAAAAGTATGAATAAATCTGAAAAAAAATGTAATTTGTACTTGTTTTGGTTGGAGAGTTTACATGGTATCAACTGTCAGTTCTCTTCAAATACTCATTGTTTTTAATCATATATATATGTATATATGATTATATGTAGTCATCAAGGTAAATAAATTTTTATGAATTTATAAGGTATTTTCAAATTACTATGAATGAGGAAAGCCATGCATTGTAAAAGTTTGGAAACTGGAATTAAAATCACAACATATATGGTAATAAAAGCCCTGAAATTAAGTATGAAAGCATGTCCAGAGCTGCACGTACATGGATTTTGAAGGATATGCACATATTCACACATCATGTGTATATTCTTGCATGTGTTCGAATATAAGCAAAGGGAATATTGGAGTACAAGACCAAACTAGAGTGTTTTTTAACATTGCAGAAAGCACTTCGCTTTTTATAAAATATAATAAATAATGTACCTATGGCACATATACCAAAATTAATTCCTAATCATAGACATTACATAAAAAATGAAGGATATGAAAGATATTATAGCTGTTAGAATCTCAGCAGAAGAAAAATGTATCTATAACATAGGATAATTTGAGGTTTTAACAGAGACACTGTTTTACAAAGCTTTGGGCTCAGTACAGAGAAATTCTAAGGGTTAATGATAGAATACATGACCCCAGGACTAATAGGTGACAAAGGAGAATGAGAAGTCACAGAGACCCTGCAAAGTTAAAAGTGTGCATAGTCCATGAGACTGTCCTTACTTCTGACTCTACCTGTGAAGTTAGAAGATTCTGAAAACCACCCTTTGGTTTGATCATTCATTAGAAGGATTCACAGAATCACTGAAAGTTGTTATGCTCACCAGTTAATAATTTCATAGAACTAAAGCCTGGAGATTAAAATCTGCCCAAAGATAAAGCACATAGGGCCAAGGCTAGATATTAAAAGTTTAGGATCTCCTCTCCTGTCATTCTTCGTCTTCCTGAACCACATGTTTCAGTGAGTCAGGGATTTTCTATTGAACTGCACTTTGGGCACCCACTGCAAGAGTAGCCAACTCGGCAAGATTAGGGAACGGATTATAAAACTAGCTTTACTTCTAACACCAACTGCAAGTTCAGGGGCTTCCCCAAACCATCCTCAGTTTCAAGAACTCACTAAAAGGATTCACTGAGAGCTATCTTACTCACAGTTGTGATTTATTAGAGAGAAAGGATAAAATTAAAACCAGCCATGCAAAGAAATGCATGTGACATAGTCTAGGAGAATTCTAAACATGGAGCATCCAGTTGTCCTGTCCACATGGAGTCAAGGACAGTATTTACTCCTCCCGGCAATACTATGTGACAAAATACATGGAGTATTGCCAACCATGGAAGCTTACTCAAGCATCAGCGTCCAAAACTTTTATTGACACTATATCCCATAGGCATAATTAACAGTCTCCAAGTCTGATCTCAGTTTCCAGCTCTTTAGGAGATTGGGCTGCTATTGCATGATTCAAAGGTCCTGTCCTAAATCACATTTTATTATCTAGCTGGACCAAAAATGTCAGCTGGACCAAAAACATCTACCAGCCATGACATTTCTAAGGGCTTAGAGATTACCTCTCAGAAACCTAGGGCAAAGGCCATAGCTCTTTATGGGCAAGGTTATATTCTTGCCCATAATAGATCCCCAAAGGAGAAAATTTTGTAGAGAGGTTTAGCCATCAGTGGAACAGTCACTTTGGAATAATAGGTCACCCTGCAAAAGGTATATTTACAAAGTCCATGCTAGAATAATATAACTCAATATAGCAGAATTCAAATTAAAAAGCATCACACTAAAAAAAAAAAAAAATAAATAAATAAATAAAAAGCATCACACTGTATTTTGCTAGTTTGAGCAAAAATTAACACATTTTTTCTGGAAAGAAAATGCCAATATGAATAAAGAAAAATTATAAGTATGCATATGTTTTGACTCAGCAAGTCGACTTCAAGCTATTTATCCTAAAAAATTCATCAGATTGTCTACTAATATTACCTAATTAAATCCATTGATTAAGAATGGATATTGGGCATCTATTATATATCAGGTACCAGACACTGAGAGTACGGTAATGAAGAAGGAGAATAAAAGAATAAGGTCCAACATCTCAAGGAGCTTTATTCTAATTGTTCTTTTCTATAAGAACAGTGATATTAACATTAAATAAAATTACAAGTATAATTTCTTCATTGAATTATTACATACCCATAGGATAGAATAAAATATTTCAGAAATATATCTAAAGCAAATTATGTATTGCTAAATAAAAAATGACATATGTATATTACTTTTTGTGGCACTAAAATTCGAAAATATTCATTTTTAAAGGCTTTACAATAGTTATTGAGTGCAAGAGTTGTTGGAAAATATTTTTTCTTCTCATGATTTTCAATTTTTTTTTACACTGAGCATAATTAGAGTAACTTATAATTAGAAATAAAATAACATTTGTTTAAAAAAATGGTTTCCTAAATGAAAGTACTTTACATAATACTTCTTTAATAACACAACATATAAAAGCAATATTAACATAGTCTCTCCCCATAAATAAGACTTGAGTGGGAAGAACTGCCAAGATAGTTATTTGAGAAAATCAAGTAAGTCTTATAATTACATTTAGAAAATTTAAATGTTTTTTTTTTAATTTTATTTATTCACGAGAGACACAGAGAGAGGCAGAGACACAGGCAGAGGGAAAAGGAGGCTCCATGCAGGGAGCCCGATGTGGGACTCGATCCCAGGACTCCAGAATCACGCCCTGGGCCAAAGGCAGGCGCCAAACCGCTGAGCCACCCAGGGATCCCTTGCCCCTAAAAATTTAAATGTGTTCTTATATAGTAGCAACAGTATACATTTTGGACAGAACAAGTTTCAGTATTAAATTTTATTCATTTCTATATGAACTTTGGCAAGTTAATTCACCAACTTTAGCTTAATTTCTGCATCTATAAATTACAACTAATTAGCACCACTCAATAGCTTTGCTCTGAGGATTAAATGGAGTAACAATGCCTGGCATAGAGGATTTTAATTATTTGTTTTTTTTTACTTTTAAGAGGATTATAATCAAAATGTTTATTTTTATTACCTGGGCATAGTATTAGCAATCTCAGACTTTTAGTCACTTTACTGAATCTCATCAAATTATTCAAAACTAGATTTCAAATTATTGAGAGTGTTTTCTGAAAGTCACTGACTTACTTCTATGTTCTGTTCTATTAGTGAATGATATTCTTCTGTTCTACATTATTATGTAATTTATTTACTGTGTCTAAGCTAATATCAATTTATTTGACCCAGTATTCACATAGGTAATTGCATTTGCATTTATGATTTCTGGAGCCTCCTTTTGGATTCTCACCAAACGCAAAATTTCTTATCTTTGAATAAAATGTTTAGAGCACACAAACTCATATTTTCATGTATACAGAGAATAAGCCAATCTTCCCAGAATAAAACAACATAATTCTACAAAACTGTTCAAACTTGCACTCGCAAATTTATTTTGAGATAAATTGGCCCTATCACAGTTCAAATAGTTTTCTTGAGCTACAAATCTAGGCAGAATTCATATCTTCTTCAAGGAATCTCTTCATTTTTATAATTCAATTGGCTTCCAAAGAACTTAGATTGATCTTTTGATCTTCGAAGTCATCCTTTAACTAAGGAAATTAAATGGCTCTCTCTTGGGAGATATGTCACATAGGCCTAATGATACTAGCATAGCAGAAAGTGGGATACTGTAGGGGAAAATGATACCACCTCTACTTTTTTTTTTTTTTTAAGGTTTTTAAATATTTTAGAGAGAGAGAGAGAGAACTGTGGAGCAAAAGGGGTAGAGGGAGATGGAGAGAGAATCTCAAGCAGACTCCCTGCTGACCCTGAAGCTCGACTCAGGGCTCAATTTCACAACACCGAGATCATGACCCCAGCCAAAACCGAGAGTCAGACACTCAACAGACTGAGCCATCCAGGCGCCCCACCACTCTTTTTTTTTTTTCTTTCGAGTAAGAACTTATCTTGAATGCTTCCTCTGCTAATCTCAATTAGACCAATGATTTTGAAAGAAGAATGATAGAAATAGAGTAAGGACAATGAATAAAGTCAAGTAAAATAACAATTTTATATGATATATGTTTATATATTATAATACATATAATGATATATAAGTATGTATAATGTTACAATTATATATATCATATAATAATGTCAATATAATCTAAAATGGCATTAAATATACATATGTTTATATATATATTTATGCTTATATATACACGTATATATATATTATGCTTACAATGGTATAATAAAAGGCTGTTCACAAACAACAGTAAAACCACAGGTTTTACCACAGTAAAACCTTTGTCCTAACTGAATTAGTCAAAAGCTTCCTGTAGTTTTTGCAACAAATGAGAAGAAGTGGATTCCTTAGTGGAAAAGAGCCCTGAAGGAGATCCGTGGGAGGCAGAAGACGCATGTGGAGGCATCAGACCCAGAACTCTGTTCGGAGTCTTGGAAAGGAAATAAAAACAGAGTAAAACCAGGCAGGTTCAGACTCAGCTGCTTCCCCATTCGATCCCAGCAGACCTGATGCTAATTCAAGCCTTTTCTGGCCACGTTAGTAGATGTGTAGTTGAGAGAAAATTTCTAGGATTTTAAATATGGGTCATATTTGGCTATTGGTAAACAAAGCATGGAATTCTTGGTTTCCTTGGTCTTTATTTGCTCTCTAACTGAATAGAAAATTGATATAGAAGTAAGACATTTAATGGGAGTCAGGCAATGACATTGGCTAGAAATCTTTGCATCACATAGGAAAAAGGGCTCTACTTTCCTAAAAGGTTTACTTATTTATTTATTTATTTATTTATTTATTTATTTATTTATTTATTTTACAAGTTTCTACTTCACATGGAAATGAAATTTGGTCCTGTACTGATAGTTTGGAACATGTATATAGAGAACTAAAGAAAGCAAAATATCAAATAAAATGTATATAGAGAAATACTATTTTAAACATCAAAAGATCTTCTAATATCAAGATCCCATTGCTAGAGATGTAATAAGGATAATTAACTCCTTTGCTCCTGCGATTCTCAGTGACTTCACTGTGAATACTCACACTTTATTAATAAATCCTGGTATTTATGCACTGTGTCTCATCCACAAGTCTCAGAAATTATAAACACTAGACTTATACAAGAGGAAGCTAAGTTGCAAGTCATCTCATTGTCTTAATGGGGTATCTGAAACCCACATAGGTTAAAATTGCTCTCCTTGAAGAGACAGGGTGTAGTGGGTGAGTGTTGCCTTTGATCTATCGAAAGCAAAACCATTCTACTATTATAGGCAATAAATCCACAGCTCAGTAATAGTTTAACAACCACTGAAAGAAGGAAAGAAAGAATGCTAGCTGAGCCTTACCATCTCATGTTGCTTAAAGTAATCCTCAAAACACCAAGCAAAACATCAGTCACTGAAAGTCAAACGACAACAAAAAACTTTATTCACAAACAATTTTCCAACCTACAAATACTCAGTGTGTGTCTCTTAATGACTGCACGTGGTTTTCAATAACTGACCTCAGAAAAGTTCATACTACGGTTTTGTTGTTGTTGTTTTTAATTTCATCCCCCTTCATCTGATTGAATGTAAGCTCAGTGAGGCAAGAACCATGTCTTTCTTGTTATTCATTTTATCCCCAACAGTTCTCTCAGAATCTCGCACATGGTTAGAGTTTAATAAATATCTCTTGAAAGATTTTGAGTGAGTGAATGCAGAAAGTGAGAGGCAGAACTAACAGAAGGGTGGAGTTCTCCTTCCTTCAAGCCCAGAGTTCTTTTCTTGCAGCACTTAGCTCAGAATAGACAACTGATAAACTAATGTATAAAGAAATGAGAGGAGGAAAGGAAAGAAGCCAATTTATTAACCACAAAGTAACGTGTACTTTGTGTGATCCCTTGACACAAGCATCACTGGGTAGAGGTGGCCAAAAGACAGATGGTCATAAAGAAAGTAGAGAAAACTAAAATTCAAATGAGGATTCAGTATGGGGATTAGGGGAAATTCAATATGGGGATTAGGGGAAAAGTGTTTTCACCTACAAAACCTTTAACTGAATCAGGATGGAAAGGGAGAATATTATCAATCAATAAAGCAGGTAAAGTAGAAATAAAGATATAGAGAAAATGATTAATGATCACACATTACTTTTCATAAGCAGAGGGACTTCAAATTCACATAATTGACTTTTTAACTTTTATCTCTTTGGTAATGATGTTTTTCTCCTTAGGAATCTACTCCTCTGGTCATAATCCTCCCCAAAATGCTCGATTTCAAATATAGCACTCTCTGATAACACCTTTTCTTCCAGTTCACTTATTCTCACACCAAAATGTTCTCCTAGGATGTTGGATGCCTATCTTTTTCTCCCTCTTTGCCATGTGCAGCTAATGCTCATGGAATATTATTAATTGCTCCCTTATATGTCCTAGCACTGTTGTCATTAGGTGGATCTGTGACTGAGTGCTAGCAAACAGGACTGAACAGATGTTATACATCATTTTCTGTTTGTAGCACTTCTGAGCTCTTGGTCCCCTGTTATGGCAAACTTAGAGCCACAGGATGTGATGACTATCAGCCCATACCTTTGCTGATTCATGAAATCAAGAAGTCTCCCAATTTACCTCTTTACTTGGTTGTGTTAAGCCACTCAAATTGTATAGTTTACACGTTTGTTAAAAAAATTTAGGGTTAATTTTTTCTATTGTAACACCGTTTACTCATCCTCCACAGAGGCAGCCAGAGGAATCACTCAAAAATATAAATAACAATTGCCACTTCCCTTTTTTAATTTTTTTAATCTTTTCCTCAAATTTGTATTTAAATTCCAGCTAGTTAACACACAGTGCAATATTAGTTAACATACAGTGCAACAGTCACTCCCTTTTTTAAAAAATACTCACTTGTTTCCCATTAAACTTGGATAAAATCTGAATCTCTTCCTGCCTCAGAGCTAAAGGCTTACACCATCTGGTTTCTATCAATCACTCAGAACTCACCTCTGTCCATTCATCTGCTTGCTTTCATTCTCCTGCTCAATTACACCAAAGCTTAGAATTTCCTGTGCCTTCTGCTTGTAGCGCTTATTTCTAAGATCATTACAAACTCAGATCCAAGTTTAAACATAATTTCTTTAAGATATTGCCCCCTACTTAGTTAAATGAGCATCCTCATTTACTATATACTCTAATGTTAGAGTTGTGGTAGATGTTCTTGTCATAGCACAAATTACTCCTTTGTTCACATGCTTATCCTGTATATGCAATTTGCGTTCCTTGATGGCAGAGACACCATTATTGTTTTCCATTTTTGTATTCTAGAAACATAGACTAGTATCCATTGCATAGCAGCCACTCAACATATATTTTTGACTGATTTAAAAAATCAGTAAGATTATTTTGCAAAGAGATTAGTATGTGAAGAAAATAAAATCCAGAGGAGGTGACATTTGAAATGGTAACTGAATAGTATATACTAACTTGCGATATTCTAGAAGTAGAACATTCCAGGAAGAGGAGACAGCAATTGCAAAATCCTGAAGGTAGAAATAAGCACAGTGTGTTCCTAAAAGAAAAATAAGGTCAGTGAGACCAGGGAATAATAAAAAAGATCTTTGGACTCTTTATCCAACATTGTGCCTTTGCCTGGGAGAAAAAAGATGGTCCTCCCCAGAGAGCAGATAGCAGTCATATAATTAACACCCACATATCTGGGATGAGGGTACAAGTGTTCCCTGCCCCATGGCTTTCTTATTAACAATATCCACCCTGACCCTAGGCTCAGAATCCAGCCACTTCCACACAATACCTTAGCAAGAGAGAATCTCAGATATATTATTGTTTCTAAAAATGGAATTATATATATTTTAAAAGATCAACAACAAAGATTTTCATCAGCATTTTAACAAGACTTTTGAACATAGATGTGGAAAGGCTAGTTTCAGGACAATCTATGGATGGGACTAGTCCACAGAAGAAAATATAAATCTCACTTTGTGCCTTACTTTTCTAATCATTGAGATAGGTAATACCAAAACAAACATAGTAGTCACTGTACATGAAAGGAACAGAGTATTCCAAAGAAATCCCACATTATTTTTTGATGTGGAAATAGAAAGTCAAGAAAAAAATATTTAGACTGAAGGTGGTATTTTTGTTGACTCATTTGGGTAACATACCAAATGGAGAATAACACCTCTTATACCTACAACGTAAAGACTAGCAAAGCACAAAAGCAAGTCTATATACAAACAGATTTTTCTTCACTAATGTGCCAAGGGCCCAATTGCACCGCAGAGGTGGCTATTTCCAGAATGTGAAATCTGCACTTTTTTCAGGCCACTAGGAAACTATTTAGAGCCATCCTCAATTATGCAGCGCCTAATAGCCTCATTTGCTTTCCCTCTTTGCTTTTCGTCTTGCCCTGGACAGGATGAGTGAGAAGAAAAAAAAAAAGAAATCAGTTTTAGGTTTGAAATCCCAAGTTTCTGTACTTTGATATGTTCTAAATAATCTATGATCTTGCGTTTATCTTGATCGTTTCAGGATGTTGATGCAATATGAACAAGCTTTTTATAATTTTTAAAGAGAAAGGAAGAGTTCTACTCCAACCCAAGTTAGCACAGCTCCCCAGGATACAAATTCTTCAGAAAGAAGAGAGTTTCAGGGAAGGAACATTTGGTGCAAGGTTATATGTTTTTTTTTTTTTTTTTTTTTTTTGGTTTTGGGTTGTTGTGGGTTTTTTGTTTTTGTTTTTATTTTGTTTTGTTACATAAAGAGTTACAAATCATCATGACAAAGGACATTCCAGAAAGTTATAGACTTCATCTTATGTTTTTAATATATGCAAGTTGGTATGACTAATCTTATGGGAAGTTTTTTTTTTCTTATCTTTATGTTTGGAATGCTCCCTTTGGTTATTGTTACTATTATTATTAACAAAGTAGATGTACAATATGTGCTCATGGCAGAAACAGAGCCTATGCTTTGAGATTTTGACAAGTCATTTTGACCTTGGTAAATGTTAAAGTATTAGCTTCACTGGAAGCCCAGGGACAGGGCCCACAAACATGAAAAGTTGAAAATTTCTTTTATTTTATCAAGGATCTTTATTTATTTGGGCAGGATTAAACTCTGGCACAGTGATTGGCACTAACTAATCTCTCAAAAGATGGCTTTCCACCAGAAGGCAAATGGTTCATTTTCACTTGGAAATCAGCCAACTGGACCAAAATGCCGTGTCTGCTGATTGACCAGTACTAAATTTCTTCAGAATAAAAGGCAATGAGAGTCAAAATGTAGATAAATTTCTAGATAAGAGGAACTGGCAGATCAGAAGAGATTATTGTCATCAATCTTAGCATCTACATCTTTTAGAGACATCATTCTGCTAAATAGATAAAAATGCTTTTCTCTCGTCTTATGGTCAAAAAGCCCCAGGCAGATGAGAAGTCAGACAAATTCATATTCTCCAATTCTTTTTCTAACACCCACTAACATCATTATCACTGCCTTCTTACTCATCAGTTTGGGATCTTATCCTTAATTTGGCCAAACTATGAAAAATTGGCATAACTTGTATAGTTATCATTGCATTCATATGAAGCATGCTTCTTACTGATTTGGAAGTCATCCTAATTTAATAGCAAAAACTAGTTTTCAATCATACAGAGAATGAGTTATTCAGAGGATTTTGTTTTGTACACCATAGAACCCGCCCAACAGTGCGGAAACTCTCTAACTTCAGTAATAAAAGGATACTATTTGAAGACTATCAACATGGCACAGAGTCTCTATTTGACATGTATTTATTAATTCACTCAGTAGTCATTTATTGTCTATTCACTGTTTGCCAGGCTCTGATAGGGTGACCATTTAATTCATTTTCTGAAAAATGACATGGTTGAAAGTGAAGCCAGGACAACAGGCATAAACTAGTACTGCCAGTGAAAAAACAGAAGGTGCATCCCCTTAGCTCTGGAAACACAAAGACTAATTCAAACTGAAGAAAAGCTGGAGCATGCAAGGTTGAATCTTATGTTACCCCTTCCTGCGGAGACCTAACAAAGTGATCCTAGAAGCAAATCTATGGAGGCCACACATGTCTGCCTTTAGTCATGTACATGCAATATTTTGAGAATCTGTTAACTGTGTTCCATGGTTCTTTTTTCCCCAACCATTAAGGCCTCAGTAAGAACTGTATATATAGATCCATATTATACTATATAATCATGAAAATAGTATACATTCAGCAATAGGGAGATTGTTACTCACAAATTACTGATAGAATAAGAAATTGCTCTTGTGGGGGCACCTGGTGGGTCAGTGGTTGAGAGTCTGAATTTGGCTCAGGTTGTGATCCCAGGGTCCTGGGATTGATTCCCACATCAGGGTTCCTGAAGGGAGCCTGTTTCTCCCTCTGCCTGTGTTTCTGCCTCTCTCTCTCTGTGTCTCTCGTGAATAAAAAAAATAAAATCTTTTAAAAGAATCTTAAAAAAAAAAGAAATTATTCTTATGTTTCATTTTGAAATTTGTTTTCAAAAGAATAAAACTTAAAAGATGAACATAGCTTGTTGTTAGAATTTTAGGGTTATGGGGACGTCTGGATGGCACAGTAGGTTAAGCACCCGGCTCTTGGTTCAGCTCAGGTCCTGGTTTCAGGGTCCTGGGATCAAGCCTCCTATTGAGCCCCATATCAAGCCCCCTGTTCAGCCCTGTATTAGGCTCCATGCTCAGTGCAGAGTCTGCATAAGACTCTTTCTCCCTCTTGCTCCTCTCCTCCCGACATGCTCTTTCTCTCTAAAATAAATAAAATCTTAAAGAAATGAATTTTAGGGTTTTAATGATTTTGTTTACTTTAACTCAAAAGTCTGAGCCCCAAATTATGCTGTAGTCTTCCTGGAATGATCATATTGGCTTATGCCTCTTGGGAATCAGAACTTTAGCACGTCTGGAACTAATCCTCTCACCACCTATAGCTTTTTTGTTTTTGATTTTTTCCTTTGCAGAAGACAAGCCTTCAATGTGTGGTTTGTGGTTCATACTGATTTGGAAGTCATCCTAATTTAACGGGGGACAATCTTAGTTTAGCACTTTTGATTTTACTGGAATTTAATGTTACATTCAACAATACCTAACACACCTTGTATAGGATTGGTACTCAATAAAAATGCACTGCTTCTACTCCCTTTTTTGAACACAAATGAATTCTTCTATTTCTGGAGTACCTATCAGTCTTAATTTACCCCAAATTGCCATACTTCATGCCTCTTGTTCTAGTCTGATCCAGACAGCAATGTCTTCATTCTTAAAAATGTTCTGTTTTAGAGCATAACTTATTAGTGCATCTAATTGAAGACTTCCATATTTATACAGCTAGCATGTTTTTCCTTAAGTTCAATATGGCCTACAGATGGGAGTGTCCTTTTTTCCCTTCTTCCCATTAACATCCAATATTGATCAGACTGGATACTAAATTAATCTTTTTATTAATTCAAATATAGTGCTTATCTTTAGTGCTCAGCACTTGTTAGATCCTAGGGATATAATGGTGAGCACGGTCCCCATGTCTCTGCCCTCATAAAACATGTGGATAAGGTTAAAGTCTAAGATGAAGGGAAGTCTAAGAGGGCTGTACCAATAGTTGCAGGAAGCAATTTACCAGTCTCAGCCAAGTTCTCAGTCAAGCAAAGGAAAGAAATCCTCACTTTGTTAGGCCTTAGCAGAAAAGCTAGCCTTTCAGTTTCTAATGGAATCAAATAAGCCCATACTCTGCGTCTTCCACAACAGAATCTCATTACGTCCACTCACAGACTGAGTGCAGAGTCCTGAACCTCAGTGTCATAATATGGCTTCGACGATGTGGGAAAGAAAGCATTTCATTGTTCAATCCAGATAAGGTAGACATTGAAAATTAGCTTAGTGATTTCCTTTTTGCTCTTTTAATTCTTTCCTAACAGTCACCACACAAAAGAGCATAAGCAATACACTGTGCTGCCAAACTGCCTGGTTCTGAGAGATCCCCTTAGCTCTCATGTAGCTTATGAACCAATTGTGGTCCTTGGAGAGTCAGTCTGGTGGCACAGGAAATAGCACCTGGAAAAAGTACCTTTTTTAAAAAAAATATTTTCTTGATTTATTCACGAGAAATGCAGAGAGAGAGGCAGAGACACAGGCAGAGGGAGAAGCAGGCTTCTTGCAGGAAGCCTGATAGGGGACTCGATCCCGGGACCCCAGGATCACGACATGAGCCAAAGGCAGACGCTAAACCACTGAGCCACCCAGGCGTCCCAAAAAGTGCCTTTGTTATCAAGAATTAAAATGTTGAGTTTTATCTTTCTGTTGGTTTAACAGAGAAAAATATGTTAATTACAGTTTTCTAGCTCTGACTCATTCAGATTTGCAGGATGTGTCCAAACATACATTTTCACTTAAATCCAAATGAACATTTCTTTCCTTCCTTCTTTCATTTTGTTTTAAGTTGTTATTGGATTCACAGTGTATTCATCCAGCCATTATAAAACATATATTAGGGTATATATTGGATTTCAGAAATAAATGTTTCCTCTGGTTTTGCTTATAAGATTCGCAAATGAATAGTAGTGATAGCACTACTACGGAAATAATAAAATTTGGTCACGTAGAAAAATTTAAGTAGAAATCATGATATGATTTGTTAAAATAATGCATGATACACAGTAAATGATCAGTAAATGTTTGTAAGTAAATGCTGAATTTCCTACACTGCTTGGAAAGGACATTCCCAAAGCCCTGTCACTGAGAATTCACCTCCCTGTTAGTGTCTCAGGTGCCCTTGGTTATGGTCCTTCAGGCCAAGTAGTGGGTTTGATTCTACAAATAGGAAGTGTAAGCCTGGGCTTTCACCATAATTTCCCCTAAGCAGAGTCTGAAGCCACGTCAATACATGAGAAAATAAACACATTTATAAAAGCAAAAAAAAAAAAAAGAAAGAAAAACAAAAACAAACAAACAAACAAAAAAAACGTAAATTAACTGCTAAGATTTTCCAAATCTAGGGGCCTTTAAAGTTACTTCATGGTACACTAACATCCCCATTGTAAGACACAGACATAAGCACACACACACACAAATTAATATATCTAGAGAAATTATTAGTATTTAAGACAATGAGTACAGTTCAGTAACAAATCTAAAGGACGTTCTACAGCGATTGAATTACACAACCCATGTAGAAGTAGATCTTAAACTCTAGATAGAATAAAATCAAAATCTGAAGGACTATAGAAGCAACATTTTCAGACTTGAATAGACATTATAATCTATACATTTTAATGCTGATGTCAATACTTCTTGTTTAGAGGTTGATTATTATTTTTATTTTTTTAATTTGAATATAGTTGATGCATAATGTTATATCAATTATAGATGTACAACATAGTGATCCAACATGGCTATATGTTATGCAATGCTCACCACAAGTGTAGCTACTCTCACCAGACAATGCTATTATAATATCATTGACTATATTTCCTATGCTGTACCATTTTTTCCCCATGATTTATTCATCCCGTAACTGGAAGCCTGTATCCCCCACTCTCCTTCACTCACTTTGTACATCCCCCATGCCCCATCCGTCTGGCAACCATAAGTCTGTTCTCTGTATTTAAAGGTCTGCTTCTGCTTTTTGTTTATTCATTTGTTCTGGTTTTTAGATCCTACATATGAGTGAAATCATATGTTATTTATCTTTGTCAGTCTGACTTATTTCACTTAGCATAAAACACTTTAGGTCTATCCATGTTGTTGCAAATGGCACGATCTTATCTTTTTTATGGCTGCATAATATTCCATTGTGTATTCCATGTCATACAGACACAAACATGCCATACCTTCTTTATCCATTTATCTATTGATGGACACTTAGGTTGCTTTCCTATCTTTGCTATTGTAAATATTTCACAACAAACTTAGGAATTTCTACCTTTTTGTATTGGTGATTTATTTTTTTTGAGTAAATTCAAATTATTAAATCCTATGATATCTCTATTTTTAGTTTTTTGGGGAAATTCCATACTGTTTTCCACAATGGTTGTATTAATTTACATTCCCACCAACAGTGCTTGAGAGCTCCTTTTTCCTCACATCCTAGACAACACTTATTATTTCTGGTCTTTTTGATTTTAGTTATTCTGACACGTGTAAAGCGATATCTCCTTGTGGTTTTGATTTATATTCCCTTGATGATTAGTGATGTTGAACTTCTTTTCATGGGGATGATTATTATTAATTATGTTTTCTACTTGTAAAACTGTTAATCTGGCCATTTCAGAGATTCATATTCATAACACTACCAATATTTGTATTATTTTCAGCTTATGTTTTCTCAGCTATACTCTTTTGCGGTCCCCACAAATCACACGGTTTAAATGGAACTTTTCTATTTTCTCCATTTTACAGATAAGACAACTGAGGTTGATATTGTGTGACTATATCCAAATTATAATTTATCAAATATGAAGATAGGCTTTAGCATTTGGTCTTATTCCTCTTAAAAGCCTGAGGCCATTAATCACACTTTTTCAGAATTAAACATATGCGTCCTGTTTTTGTTTTTGTTTTTGTTTTTTAGAACTATTTTTTCAGAGTAGTGGAACAAGAACCATAGATTGAAAATGACAATCATAATAATAATGATTAATCATGACTGACATTTTGAGTGCTGTTGTCTTAAAATATAACTGCATCAACAAGATTTCCTGCAGTTTAATTTCTGCTGTTGAAGGGAAATACCCTCATTTGTATTTCCTGCAGGCAAAAGCCTTCCGAGGACTGCCTGCAAATCCCAGCCTCCAGGCACTGTAGTGCCCTATCTGGGGCTTTCATGAAAATGTCTCATTGTACTCAACTTAAATTACAAATTGATTACAAGTCACATAAACAGGGATCATCTGAGTCTTCACAGGAGTTTAGCTGCCTCTGGGCTGAAACATGGCAGCTGTTTAATCACAAAACTCTATATTCTTCAATAGTGCAGGACAGTGTGAAAGATGGTGATACACAAATACTGCACTCAATTGTAGCTGCATAAATGCCAAAACAATTTAAATATATTAGAGACAACCAAGAGAAGATTTAAAAAGTAGTGAAGTAATAAATTAGTAAATGTACATACAAAAAGAAATTGCATCAAAAGCAATGGACTTGGAGGCAGAATTGAAATGGAACCCAGTTAGAAGATTATGTGACTCCATTAGGAACATGAGGTTGGACAAGTCACCTATACATTGTGAAGCTCAACTTTTTCATCCAGGAAGGCAATGAGACTATGGTATCTAGCCTAATATCTGTTTCATGACTAGACTTCTCTTATTCTACAATTTTCATAAAAGCACTTTTTTTAAAAAAAAATTATTTATTTATGATAGTCACGCAGAGAGAGAGAGAGAGAGAGAGAGAGAGAGAGAGGCAGAGACATAGGCAGAGGGAGAAGCAGGCTCCATGCACCGGGAGCCCGACATGGGATTCGATCCCGGGTCTCCAGGATCGCACCCTGGGCCAAAGGCAGGCGCCAAACCGCTGCACCACCCAGGGATCCCAAAAACACTTTTTAAAAAAAAAGAATGAGGCTAAACTAGGGTGGAGGTCAACAAATGCAAATTTTGCCTCCACAAAACCTGAAAAATTCTTACAATATGTAACACGAATCATTGATGCATATATTTTCTTTCACCTTGAAGGTGATCGAGTCATTTCTAGTTGTTTTTGTTTTTGTTTTTTAACTCAATAGTCTACCTTACTAGCAGGTATTCCAGTAAGGAATCAAAAAAGGTGGTTATGTTAAATAATTGACCAAAATTTCAAAATGGCCACTTTGAGTCTTGACCTTCTTAAGGTGAATAAACTACTAAATAAACAAAAATTCTCCTTCCATCAACTAAAAATAAATTGCCATTTAAAAACTAGTAATGAACAGAAACATAAGTAATACTTTCAAGAAAAGTAGACATTGGAGCATCTGGCGGGGTATAGTCAGTTAAATATTGGATCTTGATTTTGGTTCAGGTTGTGATCTCAAGGTTGGGAGATTGAGCCCCACATTGGGCTGTGTAGTGGGCAAAAAATAAAAGATGATGGTATTTATGGTTAAAAACTTTTAAAGTTATCAACAGTGACTCCAGCTTCTATTTTCTTTTCTGATAATTAAAAAAAAAAAAATTGCACTTAGTTTTACAAAAAGCAACTACATGGCTTCTTTTTATATCGTACCAAAGCAAAAGTAGCAATAGGTAACGTTAAACAGGTGAGGAAGACGTTATTCAAAGCTATTGCAATTAGGGAGAGAAACCAGAATTCAGTGTGCATTAAACTCTCTGAAACAAAGGACAGGAGAGTTTTAAGGAGCTAGAGTCAGGGGGTCTTAGAACATCTGTATTTGAGAATTGATCCCATTTGAAAGGAAAAATAAATTTTATAGCAAGAGGTAGTTTTGCAACTTGGAGTGAGGCACCCACCCCATCAGGCTCCTATTCCCCCATAGAGAGTAAGAGATAGAGACTTTGTCTGCCTTGGTGACCACATTTCAAATGGTGACTTCCAGGTCATAGAGAACGCCATTTCTGGGTTGTAAAAATGAGGACTTTTTACAAAATTTGCATCTGAAAAGGGCAGAGAAATAATTTACAATGATAAGTTCTCTAAAGAAAATACTCTAGGAAATGAAAGACCAGGGGCCACAGAATCAGGAAGAAGCTGACCTAAAGTTTAGTCAGGTTGAGAGGAATGTTAAAGCCATCTTGGTTTATTACATTTTTTTTTCCTATATGTTGTCAAGAAGAATGTGATGGGGGAAGAAAGAGAAAAACAGAAGCACACAGAAATGATAGATGATAGATGATAGGTAGATAGATAGATAGATAGATAGATAGATAGATAGATAGAGGAAAGGTAAATAGGTAAATAGATAGGAGAGAGAGAGAGAAAGAGAGAGAGAGACTTAGCTTCTGAGCTGCTGTAACAAACTACCACAAACCCTGTGGCTTAAAATAATATAAATGTATTCTCTCACAGTTCTAAAGGTTAGAAGACCAAAATCAAGGTGTTGGTAGAACCACAGTCCTACAGAGGCTGTAGGGCAAATCCTGTTCCTGCCTCTTCCAGCTTTTGGTGGTTCCCAGCATTCCTTGGCCTGAGGCCATATCACTCCAATATCTGCCTGCATCTTCACATGATTTTCTTCCAAGTAATCCAGGTAATTTCCTCATATCAAGATCCTTAACACACATTTGCAAAGATCCTTTATCCAAACGAGGCTTTATCCTTTATCCAAACATTTACAAGTTCCAGGGTTCACAACGTGATGTCTTTGGGTGGCCATTATATACTTTAAGACACACACTGTTAGGAGATATTATCTAGGTGAAGAATAGCAATGGGATTAGTCCCTAACCCTAAAATTATTGTCTTTATTAGCACAAAACACATTTTATGACAATTAGAGACATAGAAAAGATGGCATTTACTAGAAATATAGAGAGGAAGGTTGGGTAAATGGGAATTTTGCCCCTTTGGACCATTTTAATAGATTCTCATTACCATGGCATTTGTCATAATTTGGAGGCTTTTAATTTCCCCCATCACTGATAGAAAATGAAAAAAATAAATCATAGAAAACCGAAACTATCTTATGCTAAGGTAATAATGAAAACAATAAGAGTCCATATTTCATTTCTATTTTGGGAAAATATTGTAGAGAAAGTAATTTAATAACTTGCTTACTGCTATTTGTTAACCTTTCATCAGTGATGATTCCTGTATCTTCCAAAATTCAATGTTATTACTGCATTCAGTTAAAATAATATGTAGTAATTAAGACCCCAGATTTTAGATTCAAACATAGCTGAATTTGAATCCTATCTCCTCCTCACAATTTCGTGCTATAAGTATCTCCTAAGATCCTTATACTTTGTTACTTAAACTTTGTACAGAAACTTTGTACTTTTACTAAATTTTGAAGATCATATATGCTAAGTGCTTGGTATATGAGCACTCAATAATGGAGCCTGGATTAAATCTGAAGGTGAACTGACTGGGTTCAAATCCCACTTCTACTTACTAGTTCTGTGAAATTGAACAGGTTAGTTAATATCTTTTTTTACTAAGTTTCCTCATCTGAATAATAAGGTCATAATCTGTTTCTTAGGTCCTTGTTAGGATTAAATTATTTAATTCATGTAAAGCATAGAACCTAGCACATATGAAACACTCAATGAGGATCAGCTATCATCATTATCATTATCATAATCATTTCTTTATAATCTCTTTATATTATGTTGATATTAAAATGATTTCTCATTAACTCTGTGAGGCATCAAGGTTGAAAGACCCTAGATTTAGATTCAATTTCAGAAAAAAGTGTTATATGTGATTTAATAAAAAGATGAGCAAGTTATTTGTAATTTGCATGTACATAATGCCTAGCTCATAATAAGGAAAGGAAAGGAATCCTGAGTAAAAACTTAATGTAGTAAATCAGAACTATTTTAATAACTAAGAAAATTTAGAGTTAACATCTGAGACAATGAAGGTCATTGCTGAAGCTACTGGAAATAAAGTTCTTCAAAGGAAAACATACTCTGCATGAAGAACAAATCATGATACAAATGCACATCATTGTTTAAGTTGTGCTAACAATTTAAGATCATCAGCATAGAAATTCTGAAATATATGTCAAGATTCATTAATAAAGATGAAAATTTTCAGGGAAGCTCCACATTAAAATAAGCCAATTGATATTCTACAAAGTTCTGCCATGATTTGATCCAGGGATTTGACCATTTATCCTCTGTTCAAGTCATCTTAAAGATAACTCTAAGGGACGCCTGGGTGGCTCAGTGGTTGAGCGTCTGCCTTTGGCTCAGGGCGTGATCCTGGGGTCCCGGGATTGAGTCCTGTGTCGGGATCCCTGCATGGAGTCTGCTTCTCCCTCTGCCTGTGTCTCTGCCTCTCTCTGTGTCTCTTGTGAATAAATAAATAAAATCTTAAAAAAAAAAATAACTCTAAGATCCAAGTTTGTTTTTTTTTTTATTTTTTGGGGGGAATGATGATGTGTTATTAATTCCTTTAAATTTGGGATCATATGATCCATTGATATTTATTCAAAGCCTTCTTCCATGAGCTATGCTATTAGAAAAATAAGCGTTTGTTTTAAATTACCATAATTTGTGAATACAAAAATCTATCATGTAAGCTAAAATAATGTCTTTAATATTAGCATCTGGCACATAAAAGTAGCCATTTAGGAGGATTTCCCTTGGTTCTGATTCATACATTCATATGAATCATGACTGCAAAAAAATCAGTGGTTCTTCTTGACTTATTGAGAAACAGCAAATTCAGGAAAAATAAGTACTCAAAGATGAAAGTGAGGATTTTTAACCAGGGTTAACATGATGCCATTAGCGAAGAAGGATTTTAGGAGCAAGAAGTAAGGAAGAAAAGAGTATAATTCTAAACAAACTGGTTTTCAGGTAATAGTATCTGAAGGGAGATGTTCATAGGTAATTGTGAAAAATGGAATTCATGTCAACAATTGGGTAAGTTGTAGACTTAGAGATAGTTTGAGATTACTAGGAAAAAAATAAAAGAAGTATTCACATATGGATATTGGCAAAACATAAGGATCTTCAGGGAAAAGTCATAGAATGGAATCACAAAGAAGTCATAGGTTTTGGAGAAGGATCACAAAAATGCCAAGAATTCTATGACTAAGGAGAACATCTATTTCTGCTAGGTCATATATAGATTAGATATAGATATAGATATAGATATAGATATAGATATAGATAGATATGGATACAGATATAGATATAGATATAGATAGATATAGATATAGATAGATATAGATATAGATATTTAATAGAGATTTTCTGTATCTTACTTGCACTGCTAACTTTATAACATGGGCTCTTCAGGGTACTTATTATGCTTCCTCCTTTATTTGGTTCTTTGGAAGAACAATGACTATTCTGTTCCCTATATGTGGTATTATATTCTTTGCACCATGCCTAGAGTCTGTTATGTTGTTATAAAATAAATAGTTTAGAAGTATTTATTAAATGATCAGCTACATAAAGGGAGATATCATATTACATCAAATTTTTTTCCTTCCTTGGGTTATTTCTGCATTATTATCCCATCATGTTATCAAAAACGCATATAAGCACTGCTTGTTTATAAGATTCTACAGAGCATGGAAACTCTGGTTTTATGTGATCATAATGTTTTTTTCCTCCTGTGCGGGCTCTGGAAAGAAAGGTCCTCTAGGAAGAAAGGTATGGAGCTGTCAATCATTTAGCTTCAAACTGCCTTGAAGAGGGTCCCTTTTGATTCCTATTGTAATCCATCATCCAAACAAAGCCAGTCAGATTTGTCACAATTATCCCGGTGATTAATTAAATCAACTTTAGGTTAGAGAATCCATTTTCTGAAGGAATTGCTAAACTGGGAGGGTATGAGTAAGCCCCCCCCCCCCCCCCCCCCCCCCCCCCCCGATTGCTGCCACAGGAAGAGAAACTGTAGAGAAGGAGGCTCCCTGGAAATTTGTGGAGTTGAGAGCTGGAAAGACACTCTTTGTTGACCTCCAAAATAGAGCTGTGCCCTGGGGCTCTTTTATAAGAGTCAAGGAATTTGTTTCTCTAATCTATAATTGGAGATGTCTCATCACTTGTAATTAGAAAATGACTTAGGAAAATCAGCACCCAAAATGGCATGCAAATTCTAAGCGTGTCCTGATCTCTACAAAGTAGTTCTAATTAGGTAAAAAAGTTATTTGCCATTATGATTTTCCCAGTATATGGTTGTGATTTATGCATTAGAATGTGATATATTAACTACTGCTCGATAGTCATGTACCTCTTTCCATGTTTGGTCTCCATGATGTCACCTAGATTCACAGGAGAATTTTGAGAGGTGATAAACCAATCAGCCTACCAAGTCAATTAAATGTGTGTTACTTTTAGCATAAGAAATTATTCTTCATTTGCATAAAAAAATTCAAACTTGCTACACCTTACTACGTTTCATGGGGTGTTAAAGGACATTAAACAAAATTCTTTATTGATGACATGACATTATAGGAAGGTCCTTGTCAATGTTAACTTATTTTTTTTTTTTAATGGCAATAGAGACACACTTTGAATTAATTTTATAGAATGGTAGTTGAATTAGGATGGTGAAACAGAGAAATCCAGGTAAATGCCATTTGGGGAAACTGACAAAGTAGAGTTATTTGTGCTGTAGTATTTTGTGCAGGGTGAGGGGGAACAATGACTCATGGGAAATGTGCTGGAGAATGTCTCCTAGAAAGATTGGTTACAGAGAAACCTAAAAGGTCCCCCAAAAAGTACTTGGAATTTTTCAAGTAGAAAATAAATGAAGATGTCAGAAAGAAGCCGAATAAAAAATATACATATTTTTCAAAGTTAGATTACATTTCCTTTCTTGTTATACTTCAAATGGCTTCTTGAGCTTTTCATTTTATTCTAATTGTCATCTTAAAAAACAACTCTAATGAAATTGCTGAAAGCGTTAGAAAAATATAGAGATAGAAGCAACGTGCCCAAATCATCCATTATTACGAGACTGTGAACTGTAAATATCAGACAGGGCACCCATCACTGCAGAGGCAAATTGAAAGCTGAGAGAGGTTTGCTTTTTTGTCTCTCTGATTTAAAATTGATTGAAATGCATATCCAAATGGAAAAGCTGTCAAAAATATGTGTATGTTGATAGCTCATCTTTCCTTCTGACCCAAAGCTTTAATGGAATTCCTTTCAGGTGGGGAAGGAAGAAGGTAGGTTTTGAACCCGTCATGTGGAAGCAGTAACTGAGATTTGGACCCTAGAGACAACCGTTTTCAGGAGTCCTTGCTGATCTCACAGCTCATGAGCACAGTTTATTTGCCCAAGTTGATGAAATCAGTGCAGATGCCACATTGCCTGTATCATGTAGTGTTTTTCTTGTTGTTGTTGTCCACACAAAAGATAATGTCCTCAAGTCTGAAGGGCATCCAAATGTCACCTGAAAATACGCTGAAACTTAAAAATTGGTAAATCTATGGGGTGTCTGAGTAGCTTGGTGGTTAAGTGTCTGCCTTCAGCTCAGGTCATGATCCCTGGGTCCTGGAATCACCCCCCACCCCAGCCCCACTCCCAGGTCAGGGTCTTTGCACAGCAGGGAGCCTGTTTCTCCCTCTCCCTGCCACTCTGCCTACCTGTGCTCTTTCTCTCACATCAAATAAATAAACAAAATCTTTAAAAATAATGGTAAATCCAGGAGAACATCTCTATTTTGCTTTTTGCCTCTTTTCTTTTTTCTGTGGCAATACCCTAGTCAAAACATTGTCATCCTACCTTAGCCTCGTCTCTTCTTGAATTCATGTTGCATTATTTCCTAAATGTATTATTTCCTCTAAACTACCAATATTTTGAAGTAATTGTTTTATTCTTATCAATTTTGTACCACAAATCATGTCAGGCCTCTCAACTGCCAATTGCCTTACTGAAAATTAAAATTTGAACCCTCCCTCTAGGCAGGCAGGCAGGCAGAGTTCTCAATAACTAAGTCCTCTTTATCTGTCCATAATTAACACCTACTCATCACTTAGAGGTCCCATGAAGGACAGATTCCTCTCCCCCATCATGCCTTCACCCCAGACACCTCAGACCCAACACGACATGCTCAAGTCTACATCTAAACACTTCCATGAACTATTTTCCTTCCCTGAAGAACCAAACCAGATTTTTTATTTATGAATTACATCCATTCTGGAGATTTTCACTCAAGTCCTAATGTCTTGATGCCTAATATGTTCCAAAAGATATTCAGTTGTCTCTGCTGCAGTAAGTTCTCAGCATGGAAAAGTTGTTTTACAATAATAAGAACAGATAAGATACAGGTTGTTTAAGGAGACAATACATAAAGAACTCAGCACTTTATAATCTTGTAGTGTTTCTTGTTTTATGCATACACATACATCCACTCAGACATACAAAATATATGCTAACTTCTGGTGAGACTGGATAGTTGCTTTTAAAATTAGAAATAGTTCTACAATTGAAAACAGAAAATCAAACAAAACAAAAACACTTATTTGGTGAGATTTGATGAGGCTTAATGTGAAATGTCAAACACTCATATTAACCAATTCCTTAATGCCAACTACATTGATAAAAGTAAATTAAATAAAACAATGCTCTAAAATTTACATATAGATTACTGGAAATTTAGAATATGTGATGCAAGGTATTTTCTAAATGGAATTTACCATTCATGATGATAAAACATCTTTAATGTATTTTATGAAATAAAATTCTAAAAGAGGCCTAATTCTGAGTCATTTTGAAACACAATTATTTATTATTTAAAAGAAGACTCAGAGGATGCATGGGTGGTTCAGTGGTTGAGTGTCAGCCTTTGGCTCAGGGCGTGACCCTGGGATCCTAGTATTGAGACCCATGTGGGTCTCCCTGCAGGGAGCCTGCTTCTCCCTTTGCCTGTGTCTCTGCCTCTCTCTCTCTCTCTGTATCTCTCATGAATAAATAAATAAATTTTAATTTTTTTTTAATAAAAAAACTCAGCTTCTTTCAGTATGAGCTCAATATTATCAAACATTTTAGGCAAACGAAGTTAAAATCTGATTGCAAAGCTGCACTTACAATATTGTTTAAAGCAAGCCGCTAGCTAACATTTAGGATGAAGCACACAATCTCAGAGAACACTTTATCAAATCAGTGCTATTTATATTGCAATAAATATCTTAAAGGAGAAAAAAAATCTGTGAATATACAATTAGCCTAGTTTCCTAATAAGAATATAGAAAAGAACCCAAAGACATAAATCCAATGCATTTAATGCATTAATTTGAAGGCAGAGAACATTTGAAATCCTCACACTTCATGTGGAAGGAGCTTCAGATGTTGCTGTTCTCTTCATTTTTCAGGTTCTTATTTTTCGAGTACTTGAAAAATGACTCTTAAAACAACCATTTTAAGTGTTTTCATTTTTTAAATATTCAAAGCAATGTGTCAAAAATGTGATATCTGTATTGAGAATTAGAAAACAGCATAAGAAAAAATCTATGAAACTTATGTGTAAGCTGTTATTATATGTTTCATAGAAAAATAGCATCAGTTAAGAAAACGTCCCACAAAATATTGTCATAGAATATTGGTATTTATTGTATTTTTTATTTAAATGTTGAGGCAGATGATTTTATTTTTTTAAAGATTTTCTTTCTTTGTTTGACAGGGAGAGAGAAAGAGAGCACAAGCAGGAGGAGCAGCAGAGAGAGAGAGAGAGAGAGAGAGAGAGAGAGAAATCTGCTTTCAGGGAGCCTGATGCCAGGCTTGATCCCAGGCCTCTGGGTTCATGACCTTAGACAAAAGCAGAGGCTTCACTGATGCCCCAAGGCAAATGATCTTAATTATATTTTGTTTAGAGTTTTGTAATCCTATCGTGAGATGATTTTTTTTTCTTTTACACTTTACACTGGAATCTGTTCTATGTCTCTATGAAAGCTGTAAACTTAAGAATTTTAAATGACATTTTAGATGTTAAACTCCAGACATTGTTGAAAGAGCTTGCCTATGTTGTTCCTAATAATCTAAACAAGTCTGTTAAAGGAAGATGTTGGAAGGGGTTGTTTTGAAAGAATATTCGTTGGAGAAAAGCATGGGTCTGGGTGATGATGGTTTCTCGTTGGCTGAGTTGCAGAGCGGTCCCTGTCAGGGTGTAATTGATGATTCTTTTCTGTTGATTCATCTGTCGGGATCTGTCATGGACAATTTTTCATGTAATTGCCAAGAGGTAGGGTCCCCCCACTCGCCTCCCCTTCTATCCTCCCTACTCCATTTCAGTGAGGTCTCTATTTTTGCAAGTTCAGTTCACATGCAGATTTACCTGCTTTTAAGTGTAGATTATCAGCATTAAAATTAAAGCATAACATTTGATTTCAGCATGCAAGGAGAAATAAATGTGACTATGCTGAAATATTATGTGATTATTTGATAGATGAAGCCGAAATATCACATTTATGACATTTTAAAAGATTCCTGTCACAAGATACATTTGTAAATTTTTTTTTTCTGAAACGATGAACATTTCAGTTGTCAAAAGAATATTATCAGATTCAACTAAAGAAAATAATCGCTAGTTACGTGTTGGTAAAATAATGATTTAATTCTGAAACAACAACAAAAAAAATCACTGCCTCTTTGTCACACTTCCACAATATAATTGGAAACGGAAGCAAGGTACAACATAGAACTGTTTGAAAACGATTTGCAAGTATTTATCTGTGTGAATCAAGGATTTCTCAACACTGTGCCAAGAAAAGCAAAATTGAGAAATAAATTGGAAACCAAAAATGAATGAACATGAAATAGTTTATACCAACAAAACATTCTTTGGATCTGCTTTATAGAGCTTTGTGTAAGATTCTATTTGATAAAAATGGATTTGTTGTTAAAAATGGAAAATCATTAACAGGAACTCTGTCAAAGATAGAGGACAGAATGAGAGAGACTCTTCAGAAGTGGAGTAATTTTTGTTTTGATTTGTTTGTTTTTCTCCAAAAGTAGAGATCATTTCTAAATTGTGTCAACTGCTATGTGTACCTACCAGTTTGCATAAATGAACAAATAGATTGATAGAGTGATTGCCCCCAGCTAGACGACCTTCTTTCAGTCAAGGCATGGCACTGGATGCTTTATGTAATCTCTCTTTCCACTTGATGCGTGAAGCCATATTTCTCTGTCCAATGTCTTGTGATCCAAGTTTCTAAACTACTGTTTAAAAAAATGTGGTTAGTGCTATGAATTAGGAATTTAGAGTATATTCTCCTACTCTGAAGATGAGTGAATATAAGCCTGAGTGACTCAGTGACCTTTTATTTAGAAAAATGGACTCTATGGTCCTGTGAAAGCCAGCCAGAAATGTCTAATCCAGTATGTGAACATATTTGCACAAAAGACTGTCTAACCTTTTTTTTTTTTTTTGGCCTTTTAAGATTTACAGGAAAATCTTGTTTAGTTTATTTCCCTTCTCAAAGTATTGACAATAATCCCCAATACCAGCCGATTTTCTGAGCATTGATATGGCAGATCACATATACAGAAAGTACTCTAAAGTATTCTGTGAACAAATAGCTATGTGTCTCTGATCTGGATTTAAATTTCATGAGGTTCCTCAGTTCTTTTTCTCTACTGGCAAGTTTTCTGTATTATCACAGTTCAGAGGAAAATGCACCATTGACAGTATTCCAAAAAAGTAGGTCACATCTTTTATTGTAGAAATTTTGAAAGCCCAGTTGGAGGTTGAATGGGTGGATTGGGATGGAGAGTACACTGTTGTTTTTCACTCTATTTTTAAATAGATAAATTGTTAGACCCTAAGATTTTAAGAACTAGTTCCCTCAATATTTGCAGTAACTGGCCACAAATCCTCGGGGGAGGGGATATATATATATATATATATATATATATATATATATATATATATAACAAAGGGCCTCAGCTGTCCCTGGTTTCTGGAAACTCTGGAAACTCTCTCAGGTGGTAGCTCACTGATTTCCTGTTGAAATGAAACTATAGTTGATAATAATTCCAATGCAGATAAACCTTTAAGAATCTGCTCCAGTTATTAGAGAGTCGAAATAGCTGAAGGAGGTCTTTACTACTTAAGAGAAAAGCTATAAATATCTGTCTTTCAACTCAGTTTCAGAAATCTGGGATCTTCTTTCTCCCAGATTATCTCTCATTTATCTGTTTTGCTGATTTTGTAGAAACGAAGGGTGATTTTTAATATTGTCCAGGTAGAATTGGAAGTAAGACAGGTTTTGAGGAGGATTTACAAAAAAGAAAATTAGATATATATTCTATAATTCAAGCCCCTTTGAGACATGCCAATGTAGTAAAAAATAATTACAATAATTGACCAGGCAGTTGCATACTTACTGAAAAAAAAAAAAAAAGCAACAACCGGTTAGGGCAACTTTTAATTCAACAGTATAAAGAATACTTCCGAATTATTTTTATGAATATAGTTTAAATTATTCAACTGCTCAAATGCCATAGAATGCCTTTTAATTTTCTAGATTTGCATATTTGTAACATTGATCTTAGGCAGGCAAATTGCCAGAATGCTGATCAAACATAAAGAAAAGTTGTTTTAAAATTAATTTTCTTGTTAACTAAAAGCAAAATCAGAATGGTGATAATTACTTTTATCGTTCACATATCCAGGGTTGACAAATGTCACTTCACATTTTGTTTAATGGTTGATCACAATGATAGTTTCGGGGGGGGTGGGGTGGAAAGGGAAGAATTGCATATATGGCTGCAGCCCAGATGAGTTTTTACAGCATAATGTAATATATTTGGTGGTGACCCTCAGACTGCTGCCAGCCAGCCTGGCTGTATTAGAAACAACTGAAGAACTAATTTAAAAATATAGAGTTCTGAGCATCACACCATCAGATTCTGATTCAATAAGTCTAGAGTGAAGCTTATGAATATGTATTTTTTACAAGTTTTCCAGGAAATTGTAATTTACCATAAGAATTGGAAACCATTAAATAATTTCCTCCATTTTTCTTATCCTTCCCCAGGAAACTTGCACCATCCACTCCCTTCAAAAGACATTACCTTCTATTATTTCCAAGCTTACGTCCATTTGGCCCACTGCCACAAACAAGAAAGCCCAGACATATACTCAACAGAAGAATCCATATTTGTTTTAGGTATATTATGCCTCCAGCATGGTGTGAAACCCTCCATAAACATTAGCTTAAGCTTTGAGATTTTAATATGCTCTTTTCAAAGATGAAGAAATAAAGTAAAAGAATAAATATCTCACCCCAAGTCAAGATTTCAGCCACTGTCTCTAAGACCTTTCTACAGGATCTCTCAGCTATTTAAGGAGAGATCTAAGGCCCAGGGAGCAAGGTTTGAAGTTTTCAAAGGTGTTCATGACAGCAAAGAAACAAGAAAATACTAGTTATGTGCATCATCCCCTGATCACATTCTCAAGCCTTTTGGACTCCATTCTGTGACAAGTTCTGCACTTCATAATACACTTTCAAGAAAGTCTCCCCTTCCACACATTATTTTTCAGTTTTAGGGTTTCTGTAGTTTCAAAATTTCCTCAGTTCCATCTTTTGAGGAACTATGGTAGGTTAAGCTGGGGCTCCCAATTCTTAGACATTCCTCCCTTGTAAGGAAGGATATCTCTACCCCTTGGTTCTGATTAGCTTCTCTTTAAGACCATGAATAGAGGGGAAGAGAAGCGTGATTATGTATGACTTCAGAAGATAGAGCCCAGAAAGAGATGCAGCTTCCACATTGTTCACCCAACAGCATAGGAACACTGAGCAGCCACGGAAGAAGTCCACCTGAGGCCGCCCTAATGAAGAGACCACAGGAATGTACCTGGCTGATGGCTGCAACCAAGAGTAGCCTTCTAGCCATCCCGTAAGCAGCAGACATGTGAGTGAGGAAGCTATCTTGGAATTTGGTCCTTCTGTAGAGTCTGTTGTCTTCCCTGGAAACACTGAGCTCGACTCTCTACTCTGTGCCGCCCACTCATAGGCCAGGTGGTCACTCCTGCTAAACCCAGGAGTCCAGTCAGGTTCTGCACACAGACAAGAAACTATTCCCTGGGAATGGTGGGGCTTGTTTGGGCCTCTAGCTCTGCATCTTTTCTATTTCAAATTGAGAGCTTCATTAGAATTCTTTTCATAGTGGCTACCAACAAGGCCTTAACTTTTCCTTCAGTTTGATGAAATCTTAGGCTTCTTGCTGCCTCTAGGTAGCTGACCTCGCATCCCGGCCCTTACGGAGTCCAAGTGGCCCTAGTCACAGAGCCCTTCCCTCTCCTTTCTTTGGGCATTTACTTTAGAGAAAGTGTCCTAAATTCCTTCCCTGCCCCTCTAAGATGCAAGTCCTTTTCAAAGGCCTCTTCCCACTTTTAAGACCGAGGAACACTTCTCAAGAATCTGGGAACAAGTCCTTTGAAGTGCAACCATCAAGAGAGACAGTGTCCCCCTGACTCATTCTCTGAGAGTGGTAGGACCTAACTTCTGTGGGCCTTTGGACATCTCACTCCAAGCTGTACAACTACCTCGTGTCGTGAAAATGCTAGAAAGTCTACTTTTCCTTTGGGTAAGAACAGTTTGCAAACAAAAATCGCCTACGATTCTGTACCCACTTCCTCGACCGTTCCAGCTCTTAAAAACTCTACCACCTTTTGTTTCAGTGCAGTTGAGTTCAAACTGCTTTCTGGTCTCTGTCCTGTTCGGATAACCTTGAGTAAAGTCATCTTTCCCTATTTAACTTGGCCTGGTATAATTTTTGCCCTGACAGAGCTCTGATATCAAGTAAACAGAGTTCAAAGCTCTATTTTGTAATAGCCTGTATTAATTTTGTGCCCTTGGCTAAATTATCTCATGTCCATAAGAGAACTCTAGTGTGCAAAAGAAGCCTAGACTTTATCCAGAATGAAATCTTCTGTCTACATTTATGAGCTTTACGGAATAAACACATGATTTAAATTTCTTTTCAACCCTTTTTCCTCATCTTTAAAATGGTGATAATAATAGCCTTTTTATAGGATAGTTAATAAAGCTGCTTATATAACATCATGAGCATAACTTGATATGTGATAAGGACTTACTAGGTGTTACAACTCTTCATCTATTGTTCTTGTTAAATTCATGGATGGTTTTGGGAATCCTTGAGAAGGCTTTCCATCACCACGGAGCAGAGAATAGAATATACCAAGGGTCAGGAAAAAAAGAGATCAAGTTCCTGGTTTAGAGAGGAATACACGGAATAAGATTTCCTTGTGGTGAGTTGTTAGTACTCAAGAAACCACAAGGTGAAACCACTTGCCTTGTCCCTTGATATTTTCCCAGGAAACTCAGCTAAACCAAACAGAAAGATTGGAGGCTCTAGCTGGATCTGCAATTTTATGATAATTCTAATATTTATATTTGCCAGCCAGAAATAAGATCAGTGGTCCATTGAAATAATGGTTTGAGATATTTTACTAAATATCTATCTATCTATCTATCTATCTATCTATCTATCTATCTATCATCTATCTATCTATCTATTTATTTATTTTTGTACTCCCTGGGGAAATACATTGTTTTACTTGAAAGTACTCTTAAAGAGTACTTTAAAAAAAAAAGTGTTTTTTCATTTTAAAATAAAAATGAGGACAAATGAGAGAAAATAATGGGAACAGCTCAGTAGAAGCTGTTATAGAGTTGACAAAGACTAGAAAAATAGGAAAAAGACAATCATGGTTTCTTGAATTTGGGCTGTGTGCTAGAATACAGGCTCGATTTTTGCGTATGTAAATGAAATTCAAATTTATGGAGTAACTTCTAGAATCACCATTTTACAGATGAGGAAGTAAGAGTCTCTGAGAGATTACATGAAATGTCCTTGATCACATATCTAGTGCTGGAGAGACCTGACCGGCTTTTCTTCCTCTGCCACACAAAGAGAGGGATTTTAATTTCCCCCCTTTCTATAGTTGGGCAGGACCAAGTTTCTATCTCTGTGTTGTGAGCAGAAGTGACTGACACGAGCCTCTCATTAACTGATACAGTTAATGTAGGTGTTCTCTCCCTGATGCACTGGCCTAGCTAACGACACACGCCAGATGCTCGAGCTACAACAGTGTGCAACCCCCACTAGCCTGTAACAACATATTTCTGTACAGAGCAGAGCTGGAAAGTTGCTCTTCCCCACAGTGGACTTCATATGATCAAGAAATGACTCTCTGGTATGGTCCGCATGGTTGGAAGCTAGGCTGCCTTGGAGGCAAACTCTGTACTCTTTTTCCATACTTTTCTCCCTTCAAAAATCACAATTTCTTTTGGGGGAGATGTTGAGGCAAAACCAGACAGATTTGTTCAGTCTCTTAGGATTTTTAGCATCATTCAGTTCAGAAATAGAAACAGTATTATTTTCTTACAGGTAGGAACTTGTCATTTTCCTAAGTTGTCTGGTAGAAAACAACTCAAGGAATGCATATACATTTTCAACCTGTTTGCTCAAATCTTGATGTTCACCTAAATGAAATTATCGTTGGTTCAAGACCAACTACATCCTTTCTGTCAATCAAGGAGAGGTTAATAGTGAAAGATTTCTTGTAGCTCTGAACGTGTAACCAAGAACAGCTTATGAGAGTGTTTAAAAAAAAAAATTCTGGTTCTATATAGCAAAAGTATGATAAACATTTCAACCTTTACCTACATATTGGGTTCCTTAAGGCAAAGAATGAATAAACTCAGCATATTAATGCTTTTCAGATTTTGCTTTGTGAGACATTTAGTAATTGTGATGAACTCATAGCGCTTTGATTTGAGAACCCCGGGCATTATATTTTTAAGGATATTGAATAAAATACAGCACATGAATACACATGTTGATCTTTGAGCTTAAATATTCCTTATTTTATTTATGATTTTTTATTGAGGAAAAATTGCTATGTGATGTTACATTAGTTTCAGTTACATCGCACAATAATTCCATATCTGTACACACTACCAGGGGAGCATCACAATAGATCTAGTTATCTGTCACCATACAAGACACCTCTTTCAAACTTTTCACCCACCCTCCCCACCAACTTCCTTCCCTGATAACTACCAATCTGTTCTCTGTATCCATGAAATTTGTTTTAGATTCCACATATAAGTTAAGCCATATGGTATTTGTTTCCCTCTGTCTTATTTCACTTAGCATAATATGCTCAAGATCCATCCATGTTGTCCCAGTTGGCAAGATTTCCTTCTTTCTTTTATGACTGAGTGGTATTCATTTGTGTATCCCTGCCACGTCTTTATCCATTCATCCAGTGATGGATGCTTAGGTTGTTTCCATATCTTGGTCATAGCAGATATCCTGCAATTAATATAAGGGTGCATTATTTCCAAGTAGTGTTTTCATTTTCTTCAGATAATACCCATAAGTAGAATAGCTAAATTATGGGGTAGGTAGTTCTTTTTTTTTTTTTTTTTTTTTTAATTTTTGAGGAACCTCCAGTTTACATTCCCACTAACAGTGATGAGGGTCTTCTTTTCTCTATAACCTGTCCAACATTTGTTATCTCTTATCTTTCTCATACTGTCCATCCTGACAGGTGTGAGATAATATCTCATTGCGTTTTTTTGTATTTCCCTAATGATTAGTGATGTTGACATCTTTTCATGTATCTGTTCACCATCTACATATCTTCTTTGGAAAAATGTCTATTCAGATCCTCTACCTATTTTTAATTAAATTTGTCGTTGTTATCATTACTGAGTTGTATGATTTAATGTATTTTGGATATTAGCTCCTCATGGGATATATAATCTGCAAATACCTTCTCTTATTCAGTAGGTTGACTTAATTTTGTTGATAGTTTCTTTCACCATACAGAAGCTTTTTAGTTGGATGTACTCCCATTTGTTTATTTTTGCTTTCATTACTAATGTCTTTGAAGTCAGATCAAAACAACAACAATAACAACAAAAACAAAATCACCAAAAGGGACTTACTGTTTATGTTTTCTCCCAGAAGTTTTATGGTTCCTGGTCTTACATTTAAGTCTTTAATCCACTTTGAGTGGATTTTTGTTTCTGGTGTAAAATAGAGGCCCAGTTTCTTTCTTTTGCATTGGTCTGTCCAGTTGTGCCAAGATCAATGTTTGAAAAAGACTTTCCTTTCCTTTCTCCATTGTATATTCTTGTCTTCTTTATTGTGAATTAATTGACCCTACATGCATGGGTTTATTTTCAGGTTCTCTATTCTGTTCCATTGTTGTATGTGTCTGGTTTTATGCCCACACCATACTGGTTGGATTATTATAGCTTTGTAGTACAGTTTGAAATTAGGGAAGGTGATACCTCCAGCTTTAATCTTCTTTCTTAAGATTGCTCTGGCTATTCAGGGTCTTTTGTGCTTCCTTACAGATTTTAGAATTATTTGTTCTAGTACTGTTTAAACTGCTACTAGAACTTTGATTGGGATTGCATTGAATCTGTAGTTGTCTGGGGTTATATGGGCATTTTAACAATATTAATTCTTCCAATCCATGAGCATGAAATATCTTTCCATTCATTTCTATCTTCATCAATTTCTTTTTTATCAATATCTTATAGTATTCAGTATACAGGTCTCTCATTTCCTTGGTTAAATTTATTTGTTGGTATTTTATTCTTTTTGCTGCAATTGTAAATGGGATTGCTTTCTTGAGTTTTCTTTTTGATAGTTTTTTAGGATATAAAAATGCAACCTGTTTCTGTGTATGAATTTTGTATACGGAATTCATTTATCAGCTCTAAGACTTTTTTGGTGGTTTTCAAGCAGTTTTTCTATATAATATCACATGTCACCTGCAAATGGTGTCATGTCAGTTTTACTCTTTCCTTTCCTATTTGGATGCCTTTTATTTCTTTTTCTTGACTAATTGCTATGGTTAGGACTTCCAATACTATGTTGAATAACAGTGGCACTATAGGTATCCTTGTCTCGTTTCTCATCTTAGAGGAAAAACTTTCAGCTTTCCACCATTGAGTATGATGTTTGCTGTGAGTTTGTCATATATGACCTTTTTTATGGTGAGGTATGTTCCCTCTATCCTTTATTTGTTGAGATTTATCATAAATGGATGTTGAATTCAGTCAAATATTTCTTTCTGTATTTATTGAGATAGTCATATGATTTTCATCCTTGAGGTTCATATATAGTTATCATGTTGATTAATGTAGTTATCACGTTCATTGATTTGCATATGTTGCAAATCATCCATCCTTGCATCCTTGGAATAAATCCCATTAAGTCATGATATATGATCCTTTTTGAGTATCGTTGAGTTTGCTTGTTAATATTTTGCTGGGGAGGTTTGCACCTATGTTCATCAGAGATACAGGCTGTAATTTTCTTTATGGTACCTTGTCTGCTAATGGTATCAGGGTAATGCTGGCCTTATAAAATGAATTTGGGAGTGTTCCTCTCTCTTCAGTTTCTTGGAGTATTTGAGAAGGATACATACTAAATATTTCAATGGCATAATTCACCAGTTAAGCTACGTGAATCTGGACTTTTGTTTGTTGGTAGATTTACAATGACTGATTCCATCTCCTTACTAGTAATTGGTATTCAGATTTTCTACTTCTTTATGATTCAGTCTTAGAAGATTGTATGTTCTTAGGTATTTATTAATTTCTTCTATGTTGTCCAGTTTGTTGGCATACAATTTCCCATAATAGTCTCTTAAGATGCTTTCTACTTCTATGGTATCCATTGTAGTTTTTTTTTTTTTTTTTTCATTTAAGCTTTTACTTATTTGAGACTTCTCTCTTTTTTCTTTGTTAAGTCGAGCTAGACTTGTCAATTTTGTTTATCCTTTCAAATAATCAGCTTAGTTTCACTGATCTTTTCTATTTACATTTTATTCTCTAGTCAATTTATTTCCACCCTGATCATTATTATTTTTTGTCCTTTCTATCAATTTTGGGCTTCTTTTTCTAGTTTCTTTAGATGTAAAGTTAGATGATTATTTGAGATTTTTCTTATTTCTTGATGTAGGCCTGTGTTGCCATAACCTGCCCTTTTATAACTCTTTTTACTGCAGTCCATAGATTTGGATTGCTGTATTTCCATTTTCATCTGTCTCAAGTTATTTCTGTATTTTCTCTTTGATTTCTTCATTGACCATTGGTTGTTCAGTAGCATGTTGTTTAATATCCAGATCTTTATAATTTTTCAGTTTTCTACCTGTAATTGATTTACAGTTTCATACTCTTATGGTTAGACAAGATGCTTCAGTATCTTCTGAATGATTTCGGTATTCTTAGGTTTATGGAGTCTCGTTTTGTGGCATAATATGTGATCTATCATAGAGAATGTTCCATGTGCCCTTGAGCAGAATGTGTATTCTGCTGATTTTGAATGGAATGTTCTGTATGTACTTACTAAGTCTATTTGGTGTGATGTGTCAGCTAAGGTTAATATTTCATTGCTGATTTTCTGTCTAGATGCTCTATACATTGATGTAAGTGGTATACTAAGGTCTTCTGATATTGAATTGCTGTCAATTTTTCCTTTAGGTCTGTTAACACTTACTTTATATATTTAGGTACTTCTATGTTGGGTGGGTACATACATACTTAGAAATGTTATAACCTCTTGTTGGATTGGCTCCTTTATCATTGTGTAATGCCCTTCTTTGTCTTTTATTAGTCTGTGTTTTAAAGTCTATTTGTCTGATATAAGTACAGCTACTCCAGCTTTATTTTCATTTCCATTTGCATGGAATATCTTTTTCCATCCCTTCACTTTCAGTCTGTATGTGTACTTAGCTCTTAAATTAGTCTTTTTTGTAAGCAACCTATAAATGAGTATTGATTTTTAACCATTTGGTTTTTATTCATTCAACTTTTGTGTATCTACTTCAGGTTTTTGCTTTGCAGTTACCATATGGTTTATGTATAACATTATATATAAATATTATATACAATATATGTAATATATATATTATATATATATAATATAAACTTAAAAGAGACTGGTATATATCAGACAATTTTATGTTGGTAGCTACTTAAATTTGAACACATTCTAAAAGCTCTACATTTGATTCCAACCACATTTTATGTTGAGATGTTTTACATCTTTTTATTCTGTGTACCCCTTAACTAATTATTGCTGTCATATTTACTTTCACTACTTTCATATTTTAACCTTCGTACCAGCTTTACAAGTGGTTAATTCACAACCATTATTGTATACTCACCTTTACCAGACAGAATTTTACTTTCATATGAACTTTTCAGCCATTATTTCTTTAAGTAAGTTTTCTGCCCCTTTCTCTCTCTTCTCTTGATGCCTACGATACAAATGTTACTCCATACCCTGTCCTATAGGTCTCTAAAGCTATTTTCACTTTTCTAAGTTCTTTTTTCTTTTTGCTGCCCTCTTTGGGTGAGTTCTACTGCTCTTCTGGTTTCTGATTTGTTCTTTCACTTGATCTAGTTTGCTGTTGAATCCCTCCAGTATATTTTTTAGTTATTATAGTCTACAGCTCTGTGACTTCTGTTTGGTATTTTCATGTATTTTTCCATGCCTTTGTTGAAGTGATCACTGTTATTTTTTATTCTGCCAAATTTGGGGAACATCTTTATAACCGTGACTTTGAACTCTTTATCAGATTGATTACTTGTCTCCATTTATTAAGGTCTTTTTCAGAGGTTTTGTCTTCTTTTTTTTTTTTTTAAACATAGTCCCCTGTTTTATTATTTTCCTTGATTCTCTGTGTTTGTTTCTATACATTATGCAGACAGCTTCTTCTCCCAGTCTTGAAGATGTGGCCTTCTGTAGGAGATAAACCTTATCACTTAACCTTGCCCTTGTTCCTAATTGTTTCTAAAACCTCTGTGAATCTCTAAGTAGCTTGATTTATTCTTGATAAGTCCTAGTTTTTGAAAGTGTGCCAGAACCTGTCAGTGTTCCAAAGGGAGTGATCTCAGTCAGCATCTGGATTCAGGGTGATTGGAAGCCAGATCCTCGGGCAGCAGCTTTTATGATATGCAAATGTGTACAGTCCTCTGGACTCTAATCATGGACCCTGCTGATCTCCAGACCAGGAGATCTGGAGGTGCCCCCTGGGTGACAGTTGCAAGAATCAGAGCTTCAGACTAACATATAAACTTAATTTTAGGAGGTACAAATGGGCTGTGGTGAGGCCAAGGGAGGGCTCACAGGTGGAGTCTCCCTGTCTGTATTCTCTGAGAGTGCCTCGTAGCCTTTAGACATTGGCAAACTTGAAGCTGTCTCTCAGGTTGAAGATCCAGGACAATGAATGGGTAGTGTCTGTATAGTGCCCTGAGTGTGGTATCCTGCTCAGAACTATCCAGCAGAGTGTTACAATCCCATGGGGCCCAGGAGCACAAGCCCCTCTGGCCGACAGAGATAGGCAATCAAGAACCCTCCGTTTTGTGAGCTGTGTTTGCCTATCAGCTCCAGCAAGGCTGCAGGAGAGTGGTGAGGGCACAGGATGCACCAGACTTTTTATGTGGTCTGGGAAGAGCACAGGGGGCTGGGGAGATCTGTGGCTTTCGCCACACTGGAGAAACGCACTTCAGGCAAGCGCAGCAGATGCCTTCAGATTAGCAACTGAATTTTCTTCACATACAATCCAATCACCTCTCAAACTACTGCTTTTGAGCTGATTCCTGGGATGAATGAGCATACATGAGCCCCTTGAAAGCAGTATCTTAGATCTCCACAGTTTCCAGGTCATCTGGAGATAAGCCCCATTGGTTCTCAAAGCCAGACATTTTGGGGGCCTCATCTCTTTGGTGCAGATCTCAAAGGTTGGGGTGATTCATGGAAAGCACAAAACTTTAGTTTCTTTGGGAGAGGCCCTAGGCCCATCAGATTCTTTTTTATTTTATTTATTGATTTATTTTAGATAATTTTTTATTATGTGTCACCACACTGGGTGTAGAGTTTTTAGCAAGACCATATCTCTGCCTCCTACTTATCTTGAAGTGGCCCTTTTATCTTTCTTGTAGAAGAAGCTTTCAGCTAGTTTTCAGTTCTTTTGTAGTGAGAATTATTTCGTGTAGTTGTAGATATGGTGGACCATGGGAAGAGGTGAGTTTAAGGTCTTTCTACGCCACCGTCTTGAATCCCAACCACCCCACTCTGGCTTAATATTCCACATTTTAATAATACTCAAGTCTATAGACCTGAATCAAGTCTGCCTCATGGCTCTCTCTTTGAATTTGAAAAAGTGACACATTATCCTGCAATTCAGATTTCTGATTTATAAAATATGGTGAAATGAAATAAAACATGGTGATTTTGGTAACTAATATAAGGTAAAAATAATACAGCAAGCATATTGAATGTTTTACATGCACTTTTGTGGACAGATGAATTGAAAATCCTTTCTTGGCTTGTTATGGCTGACACTATGCTGATATTTCTTTTTATATTTGGACTTCTTTTTTATTAAGATATAATTGACATATAACCTTATATTACTTTCTCATGTACAAAATAATGAGTCCATTGTGTATATATTATGAAATGAACACCATACTAAGTCTGGTTAACTTCCATCATCATAGTTACATCTTTTTCCCTTGTGTTGTGAACTTTAAAAAAAAAAAAAAATATATATATATATATATATATATTTTTTTTTTTTTTTGAGAGAGAGAGAGAGTACCAGCAGGAGGAAGGGCAGAGGGAAAGGGAGTAGCGGACTACCTGCTTAGCAGGGAGCCCCGTGCAGGGCTTAATCCCAGGACCCCAGGATCATGACCTGAGTGGAAGGCAGATACTCAACCAACTGAGCCACTCAGGTGCCCCCTTGTGTTGTGAACTTTTAAGATCTACTCTCTTAGCAGCTTTCAAATATACAACACAGTATTATTAACTATCATCACCATGCCATTATATCCCCATGACTTGTTCATTTTATAACTGGATGTTTGTGCCTTTTGATTCCGTTCACTTATTTTGTCTACCATCCATGCCTGCCTCTGGCAACCACCAATCCATTATCTTATATTTGTACTGTTAAGCATGATACAATATTTGAGCCTATAACAATTAAGACTCCACCCAATTTCTCTTATGCTGTTACAGAATTGTGCCCATAAAATATCAAGAGATGCTTTTGGTGAAACAACCTTGGGAAAAGGAGTCAGTGAGGAAGAATATGCCCTGCCTTTGATGCAGAGGAATAAGTTAAACAATACTAACAGAGCTGAGCCCTCATCAATCTGTGGAGCTACCTTGTTGGCATAAAGTACTCTGGATGAGGCATTGAGTCTCAATCTTCTCTAGGTCCCTTTGTAGTACCTGGTGAAAAGTCTTCGCAGGGACCAACACAGCTGAGACATGATCCAGGCAGAATTGTTTCTAACCTATCATCAATTTTATGTATCTTAAGGGGCAGAAGTCCCGACTGAAGAAGTCATCTGTCTTGGGGACTAGGAATGAGAAAAAGGAGGGAAAGCTAATTTCCTTCCCCTCCCATCTGTAGCACTGCATTACATGTGCTCAATTCCATAGTTTACACAAGTGTGTGATTTCCGTTTCTTTTCTCTAGCTGTGAGGTATAGTGTGCAGATAGACCAGAGCTAGGAATTGAAGCACTAACACTAGGGTGGCTAATGTCTGCTTATAGAGAGAGCTGGCAGGCCGAATTTGAGCTTGTGCTGATAAGTACAAAGGCAGAAGTGGAGAAACAAGATATAAAGGTACATGAAGGCAGAAATTAGCCAAATGCATATTTATTCATAACTCAGTTGAAATTCTGTATCTCCCATAAATTTTCCCAGATATCTCTTTCAGAAGAAATGACTCTTTATATAATCCTCTTGTATTTTGTTTGCTAATCATAGTTGAAAGATGTATCTAGACTTGGGCAAATAAAGATAAAGGGAGGGTATGTGAGAGAATTCACAAGGCAAGTAATGGTGTATTTTTAGGGCTTATTTTTAATTTCAGGTGTTTGATATGTGCGTGAATCAACTTGGTTTAAAGACGCAAGGCTGATATAGATATAACCTTTGTATGCTTCCTATGACAAATGCAGTCTGAATCTGTGATGATGCTTTTGGCTGTATAAAAAGTGAGTGAACCAATGAACCACTGAACCAGATAATGAATCAGTGTTAGGGCTGATTACATTTTAAATGCATATTAACCATTTAACCTCAATTGGAAGTAGTATTGGAAAAGAGTCTAAAATGATTTACAAGTTTGATATAAATAAGCAGAAATCTTTAAGATCTAAGCAAAAAGGAGATCACTCATGCAAAATGCATACCAACCAACACACAGTAGGCATCTAGTAAATTAAGCATCTAGTAAATGTTCTTTCCCTCCTATTTATTCTTGGCCAAATCTGAGCTTCTGTCAACCAAATGGTGATATAGACAAGACTGTTGTGTGAATTTTGCTTATAACTAATCCAAATATATGGCCCTGAAATTCAAAAAAATGATTTAATTTTTTAAAGCAGCTTTATTAATGTATAATTGATATATAAAGAACTACACATATTAAGGTATATAATTTGATGAGGTTGGGTATATGCAACCACATGTGTTACCATCACCAAAATCAATTTAATATATATATCAAACGCCTTCCAGAGTTTCCTTATGTTCTATGGGTTTTTGTTTGTTTGTTTGTTTTGTTTTGTTTTGGTGGTAAAAATAACTAACATGAGATTTAAACTTTCAATGAATTTTGAAGCACACAATTCTCTATGGCTTACTATAGATATTATTTTATACCTCAGATCTCTAGAATTTATTCATCTAGCATAACTGACTAACTACTTTCCATTTCCCCGTCCTCAGCTTCTGTAAATCACTATTGTGATGTGGACAGCAAAAGCAAAAGAAATATAGAAAAAAAATTAATTTCCTTACCACTTAACAGCCTATTAACAAGTATTTGAGGCAGGCAGTGTGCCCTTCTCTAGGAACTCAATCTCCTCAGTGTTAATATTTTGCTAAAGACAAAAGGAAAACTTTGCTTGACATTAGGTTGACCTCCAGGATCCTGTGTCTTCTTTAACATATAAAAATCCCTTTGGAAACTTCTTTTATCTCTACCTCCCACAAAGATCTATGTTAGCAATCATCCCCTAAACATATAGTCCACTGATATACATCTGAAGGGTCTCATAATGAAGGTACTACTAGACAGTAATAAATTAACTTATGCTAAAGACAGCTAGCCCTCAAGGTTCTGGAAACCTTGCTTCCAAGTTCCTTAGAGACTTATACTATCCCTAACCCCCTCCCAACTTGAAAGTGTTTAATCAGCCACTCCTTACAAACCCAGTGCAGCTCTTTCTGCCCACAGGTCCTATCCCTATATCTTTATAAAATCATCTTTTTTTGCATGGAAGACACCTCAAGAATTCTTTTTTTTTTTTTTTTTAAGATTTTATTTATTTATTCATGAGAGACACACAGACAGAGAGAGACAGAGACACAGGCAGAGGGAGAAGCAGGCTCCATGCAGGGAGCCTGATGCGGGACTTGATCCCAGGGCCTGGGATCACGCTCTAAGCTGAAGGCAGAAGCTCAACCACTGAGCCACCCAAGCATCCCCATCTCAAGAATTATTATCGACTCTTAGCTCCTGGACCCCAACATTTGACAATTTTAGTCTCTGATTCTATGTGTTTGACTATCTTTGACACCTCAAAAAAAAAAAAAAAACATAAAATGTTATCACTTAAGCTTTTTTAACATGTTATTCTATGAAGAAACTGACATCTTACATTTTATGAAGTGTAATATTGAACTTTAAATAATCAGTAATGTGTTAATAATACAAAACCGAGTCTTTTGATTAGCACCAGAGAGTGAGGGGATCCTTGGGTGGCTCAGTGGTTTGGTTCCTTCCTTCGGCCCACAGCGTGACCCCGGGGTTCTGGGATTGAGTCCCACATCAGGCTCCCTGCATGGAGCCTGCTTCTCCCTCTGCCTGGATCTCTGCCTCTTTCTCCTCTGTGTCTCTCATGAATAAACAAATAAAATCTTAAAAAAACAAAACAAAACAAAACAAAAAAACACCCAAGAGTGAGATCACCATCCTCTGCAAAAATTTTGGCAGTGTCTCAGAGGAAGAAAAAAAAGGACAGGATTTATTGAAAACATTTAGTTTGACTTAAGGCAAGTCTTTTTATATGGGGACTTGATCAGAACTAGAAAGAGATCATGGTGTTTTTCCTTGGTGGAAACAACAAGGTAAAGATTCTGGGGCAAATTATTCATACAATCTTAAGGTGCAAACTGTCCGTTGATGAGTATTTCAGCAAATTCCTGTAACAGACAAGCCATTTGCCTAGGCATGTGGCTTTCAGAAAAGTAAAGTCACACTAATAATAACAACGTATTAGCAAAGCCAGGTTGACGTAGATAGTAAACAGTTTCAGTTCTCAGTGTCCAGGTTGTGTATGCAGACTGACATTTCTAATTGTGATTTCTATTTGTGTGACTTTATGCTAGGAAAAAACAGATCTATAAAAAAATAAATAAATAAACAAACAAAACCTAAAAAAAAAAAAGCACTAATAATTATATCACAATGATATTGATGTTGTAGCCACAGAAAAAGTAGTTCAGAGAAAGAAACACAACTCTACTAAGAAATAGCTGTAGACATTTCTTTGAAGAGTTCATATCTCAGCTGAGCCTGGAAGGACAAGTAGGAATAACTGAGTTAGTGCAGTAGGGCTAGGACGTAATATTCCAGGGAGGAAAAGTAGGAGGTACAAATTTAGCTGGACATGGAAGAGCTCAGGGTACTCAGAGAACCAGTTTGGCTGGTCTGATGTGCTATATTCGAATACAATATACAAGTGGTTGGGTCAGTGAAGAGCTTTGAATACTATCTAGTATTTTAGCTTTATGTGCAGGTAAAGGGACATAATTGTAGGAGAAATGAATAATACTGGTAACTGTTGAAGAAAATTGACATCTAGATCTTATCCTTCAGTCCTAGAAACTGAACACTTGGAATTTAAAAGGCTTGGTTTCCTTTTAGGGCATACAGACATTAACAAGCACGGGGCTTTTCTGATGCTTTTCATAGTATTATTATAATGTTGATTGAGACTGCCTGCATTAAAGCCAATAATATCACAGTTACACTTGAGCAAGATAGATTTGACAAGTCTTCTGCAGGGTTCATCTAAAGAAAAGAGAATAGATTATCACCCAAAATATGTCAAATTACAAGCACCCTTTAGAGTCGTTTTACTTATATCAGACTACTTTGGGATTAAGCACAATGAAAGATTAGTAAAGACAAAAAAGAGGAAGAGAGAGAATTGAAAGAGGGATATAATGCTATAATTAGGAATTATAGGGAAAGAATGGCCACAAGTGGATCACACCTCTTCAATACATATTTATTAAATCAGGTATTGGGGGATCCCTGGGTGGCGCAGCAGTTTAGCGCCTGCCTTTGGCCCAGGGCACGATCCTGGAGACCCGGGATCGAATCCCACATCGGGCTCCCAGTGCATGGAGCCTGCTTCTCCCTCTGCCTATGTCTCTGCCTCTCTCTCTCTCTCTCTGTGGGACTATCATAAATAAATAAAAATTTAAAAAAATAAAAAAATAAATCAGGTATTAATTCAGTGGACAATGTTTTTTGGTGCTTATGTTCTAAGAGCCCTTATATATATATTGAGAAAATAAGCATGAATAAGCCCCAGTTGCTGCCTTAAAAGATCCCAAGGGTGGCAAAGAAAGTGAGTTAGCAGCTAATTATAAAATGTTTTTTTTTTTTTTAATTTTTTTTTATTTATTTATGATAGGCACACAGTGAGAGAGAGAGAGAGAGAGAGGCAGAGACACAGGCAGAGGGAGAAGCAGGCTCCATGCACCAGGAGCCCGACGTGGGATTCGATCCCGGGTCTCCAGGATCGCGCCCTGGGCCAAAGGCAGGCGCCAAACCGCTGCGCCACCCAGGGATCCCTAAAATGTTTTTGATTTAATGTGTATATGTCTATTGCAGTGTGTATTTTATTTAATAAACATATAGGGTTAGAAAGTATGGCTCTGAAAAAGGAGAAAGGAAAGATAGTCACTAAAGAAGGTTAATAATAAAAAGATACTTTTAAGATGTAAGAAATATGGATATGCTTAAATTTGATGATTATTAGAGAAGAATGGATTCTAAAGAAGGTGAGAGGTGGATTGATCGAGGGCTAAAGTTTTGTAAAGCGGCTATTTCAGAAAGAACACAAGAAAAACAAAGTAAGAATATTGGCAAGGAATTGGTTGAAGAGATGCATAGTCAATTCTCCAGGAGAGAAAGTATAAATAAAAACCAAACAGACTTAGCATGTGAAAGAAAGTAGAGGGGTAACAGGAGCAGAAGTTATTATGGTAATGGAGTAGCAAATAAAAGATCTATTCCATTGTGAATGTCTTAATCTGGCAACATGCTATTCCAGTTGTCTTGAAGTAAATCTGAGTTTTGATGAATAAGAAGGTACAAGACTATAGTCACATATTCAACTTATTCATTTTTGTTTATCGATCATCTATCAGCTATCTATCTATCTATCTATCTATCATCTATCTATCATCTATTTATCTATCCTGTATTGGATAATTCCAGTTCTTGGTCTTTAAAGAATATGACTGAAGTTGAAAGAAAATAACAATTATTGAGTGAGTTACATATATTCTGTTTTGTTTTGTTTTGTTTTGTTTTGTTTTTTTACCCCAAGTAAGTTATGGTTTAATGTCGTCTTGGTGCAATTAAGAATAGCATACCTTTTTACTCTTAGAACAGTCCCTATTAGGATAATTAATTTTAAGTTTCCCTAGTTATTGGAATTGAAGTCATCATGCAATTCAGGACTAGATTTTGGAATGGGTCACCAGATCAATACTGATGTCCCCAAGTATGATTGTAGGACTTGGAACAGGAAGAGAACAGTGCTGTAGGTCTCAAAGTCTTCCAAGCTAATAAGAGTGATCAAATTAATAGTGGAAGGGAAGGATGAAGACCAGAAGGATTGTCTAACCATATAGAAAATTCTCATAGAAGTAGAGTTTTCTTTCTTTTTAAACATATAGACGGAATAGTAATAGATCCTGAAGTATACCTGGGTACTCACTTATTCCACTTATACTCATGGGTTGTACAAAAATAAAGAGCATTTACTCAAAAGAAATGTAGTAAAAGTCACACCCTGCAGGGAGCCCTATGTTTTAGTTGGTTAAGGACGTTTGATGGGAACATGGAAAAAGATTCCAGAAATTCCAGAAGGCAGAGATAAGAGAAAGAGTTAAAGAAATGTTTGGTTAAGTAAAAGGAAGCACAATTTAGATCTTGAATACCACTAATCAGAGGTACTAACATTTTAGGTAGTGACCAAGCCTGGCAGGACTGTGAGGCATTATCATTTTAACTGAATAGACATGGTTTTCAAAAGAATAGATCCCAGCAGTTACCTATAAAAGGAAAGGAAAATAGGTAAGTGGTAGCACTCAGTCCTCTCAAAATGGGTCAGCTGCTGCTTAAACGGATTCTACTTCTACAGATGAGTAGTTCAGGTGAGCAGGTTGGCAATGGGACAAACCAATTCCCAGGACCGTCGCTTCCAATTTGAAAAAGCAACAACTTCTCCAGGCTAAAAAGGAGATGTGTTCTTTGGAAAGAGCTGGAAGGTCTCCAAGAAGAGAATGGAAATGGAGGAGGTGGCTTTAGAATGGAAGAGAAGTTCTCTTGGATATATGTTCAATTGTCAGTGTAATACTCAAGTTTAACATATCTGCAAAAGTTGGAAAAATGTCAGACTCAACATTCTGTCGACGTTACATTTAGCTTAAGAGAACTATTTGCAAACCACTATCTTTGAGTAAAGAATCGGAATTATGACAATGAAAAGAAGCAGGGGAGGGTACAAAGGGGAGTGGAAGGAAATGGAAAAAGGAGAGAGAGAATGTATCTGCCTGTAGTGAAGTGTTTCAAAAGAACAAAGGAAAAGTTAAAGAAGTGGGAAAAAATAGTGCCCTCAGAAGTAAGCAGAGAATTTCAAAAAGCAGAATGTCAGCACTGTGAAACACAAGGGCAATCACATTGAATGAGGAAAATGCCTTGACAGGTATAAAAGACCTTGACAGGTCTTTACAAAAATCTTTTGCAAAACAATATTAGGTGTAAGTTTTTCTAGCAGGCTTTGTATATCAATGGGCTTCCTATAATGAGATGGCGTTATTGGTAATGATTAAAACTCCACAGGCAAGTAACACTGCAAAGATTAATAGGTTGTCCCATACTGAGTGCTATAAAGATAGTCCTGTTGTTTGTGGATTCTGTAGCTGCTCAAGCAGGATTATCTTTGGGCTTCACAGTCTGACTCATTCTTCCTTTCATTCACTCAACAAATATTTATTGAATTTCTTGTACGTGCAAGCTATAGGCTGGTCACTGTCTTTCAGAAAACACTATCACGTTTCTGAGGGCTGACGGGCGTGTCTTTTTTGGGGAGAGGGCGATAGAGGTGCCATATTTTTAAAAATCTTTTTTACTAGTCTTGCCTATGACTATATGCACCATTAGGAGTATTTGAGTATCCAAAATATATTTTTAATCAATTCCCAGTCACCTTATTTCATGAAACTCCCTTTACCTACTTGCCCGTGAATATCATGATGCCATAAAAACACCCTCATTTTGCAGTATTGGACCATATGTGTTCAGATATCTGGTGGGGCACAATCATCAGCAAATAACAGCTTGTATGTGCTTATCTCAAGGACTCCCAATTATTATTACAACTGTTGGTTTAATTGATGGGATGAAAAGAAAATGCTTCTGAGTCTTTGGGTATATAAAATATTGAAATAGAACATAAACTATGTGTCAAAGAACATAAATCCCCTTGTCAAGAAGAGTCACTTTGATCAGTTTTTCCCAAAATATTTTCTGGAAAACAGTAAGAAGCAGGATACTAACGTATTAAAGGGATTCTGGTCAACCAAGTTTAGAATGTGTTGCCTTAGAAGAAGTTAAGCATGTTTCTGCTGCAAGCGGTAAAACCTTTATTTTAATATGATGCTTTATATTCTCCAATCACAATGAAAAAAATGGCCAGTTTTTCACCCAGAAACACTACTTACTTTACTAATATTAGTATTTTATGGAATACATTTGTTGAAGTTTGACCTTGACAAAAAATGGTGAATTATTTTATAAAGGTGTTCCAAGGCTTTTAAAGGATTTGTTTCATTAATAATAATAATAATAATAATAATAATAATAATAATAATAATAAAAGACTTTCTAATACAATTCAATTGAGAATACTTGTTTGATTTGTTTCTTAGTTCAAACAGAACATGCAAATTGACGTTTCTAACATAAATTGGTAGGTTAAAATCAGTGGAAAATGTATTACCAGTAGTAAATGATATTTTTCAATTTGCTAAAATATATGATTCTTTAAAATTCAGGGATAAATAATAGGCAATAGACCGTGTTGATTAAGGGCATATGTAAAGGAGATAATCTACCTTGTGAACAAATCCTGATTTTGACATATACTAACTCTAAGTTTCAAAACTCCCAGTTCCTCAATTTTTTCATCTGAAATAACTGAGAGAGTAGTGGTAGCTAACTTCACAAAGCAAGTTAATAAATATGAAGCAGAGTGCCTGCTTACAACATTGCACAAAAAAAGTTAAAGGTTTTATAATTGTATGCAAAGACATATTGTGTTACGCTCAATAAATGGGGAATGCCAACAGTACAAAATAAAAAGGTTAAATTCAGAATGATTACATGTCAGACCACTATTCAAATTTGGTTATTTCTTGTAAATACTGAAACTGGAGAACTTGATATATTGTGTAATTAAAATCATTTATCTGAAGATATATTGTGTACTTTACAAGTTACAACTCTTATGAAGCAATTTAATTTTATTTCTTAATGGAAATGATAAACGACTTTAGGCAAATTTATTAATTGTTTGAACTCAATTTCCAAACTAAGATTATTATTTACGTCTAATATTAAAGACTGATTTTTCCCTTCAGGATATCTTACAGTACCAAGTACAAATTTTACAAATAAGGAAACAGAGAGGTGAGGATGATTTGTTCAAGGCTATAAGTAATAATTTACAGAACTGAAATTTGAACATGGCTCCATATGATTTCAAAGTAACTACATGACACAATTTTCTATTGATGTTCAAGATTTTGAGCACAGAATTCAAGAGCTATGTCAGGTAAATAGAAATTTTAGCTGTATAACCTGAGGCACTAAGAAGAGAAGAATATTTTTTGGGGGGCTCCATATGCTGGAATTTCAGGAATAATCTATAAATACGAAATCATTTCAGATACTCTTTCACATTTATCAACTTTTAACACAAGGGCATAGCGCCTTAGATCATTTAAATAACAGATGAGGTTCAAAACAATGCACTGCTTGAAAAATGTAGAAGCTAATTGGCCAAGTCTCCAGGAGCTACTTTGGAAAATTTAGGAGTTAATGTCCCCTGGGGAAATTTCATCCAGCTGCTTTTGATTAGGGAATATAGCAGTCAACTTGCAAACCTTCTGAAAAGCATGCATGCCTCCTGATTTGTGAATAATTAGTCAATTTGGTTTTTGATGGCTGGTGTCCAGTAACTAGCTATAGAGAACAAAGGAAGGACAAAGAACATAGACACAGAAATGCTCTTTCTCAATTAAAAAAAAAAAAAGAAAAAGGCATGAAACTCTTCTCTGGTTGAATCAATCTTGAAAATGATTATAAAAAAGCTTCACTACACTACATCTTACTGACATAGTTTATGAATAGAATACTCTTAACATTTTACTACAAAGTTTAGAATGGTCTGAAAGGAACATTTTCTTGCACAAATAAGACAGTGATAGACTGGCTACTCATTTTTAGAAATAAAGCAAGTTTGCTTCTGTGTCCATTTTTTCATGAAAAATTACATGCCAATAAATCAGACAACTTAGAAGAGATGGATAAATTCCTAGAAACATACTATCTTCTAAAACTGAATGAGAAATAAATAGAAAATCTGAACAAACTGAATAATAGTAACTAAATTAAATTTGGAAAAAAAAAAAAAACACCTTGCAAAAAACAAAAGCCAAGGACCAGATTGTTTCACAGGTGAATGCTATTAAACTTAATTTAAAGAGTCAGCACTTATTCTTCTCAAACTATTCTGAAAAATTAAAGAGGAAGAAAAACTTCCATATTAATTCTATAAGGCCCACATAGAATGGGAGGTCCATTCTTACTGATTTTATTCAATGTAGTACTAGAAGTCCTAGCTGTAGTGATTAGTCAAGAAAAAGAAAGAAAAGAAATCCCAATTGGTAAAGAAGAATAAAATTGATACTGTTTGCAGATGACATGATACCACATATAGAAAACCCTAAAGACTCCACCAAAAATTATCAGAACTTATAAATGAATTCAATAAAGTTGTAGGATATAAAATTAATATACAGAAATAGGTTGCATTTCTATACACTAATAATAAAATAGCAGAAAGAAAATTAAGGAAAACAATCCCATTCATAAGTGGGCCAAAAATAATAAAATACCAGGAATACTTTTAACAAAGATGGTGAAAGACCTATACTCTAAAAACTATATGACACTGATAAAAGAAATCAAAGATGACTAAAAGAAATGGAAATCTCTTCCATGCTCATGAATTAGAAGAGTTAATATTATTAAAATGTCCATATCACCCAAAGCATTCTGCAGATTCAAGGCAATCTCTATCATTTTTCACAGAACTAGAACAAATAATTTAAAATTTGTATGGAATCACCAAAGACCCCAAATAGACAATGCAATATTGAGGAAGAAAAAATAAAGCTGGTGGTATTGTAATACCAGGTGTGAAGATATCTACAAAGCTATAGTAACCAAAACTGTTTGGTGCTGGAACAAAATAGACATATATCAGTGAAATAGGGTAGAGAGCTCAGAAATAAACTCACATCCATCTGGTCAATCAATCTTCGACAAAGGATGCAAGAATATGCAATGGAGAAAAGACAGTCTTTTCAATAAGTTGTGTTGGGAACAATGGACAGCAATGTGCAAAAAAAAAATGAACTAAACCATTTTCTGAGAGCATGCACAAAAATAAACTCAAGATAATTAAGGACCTAAATATGAGACATGAAAACATAAACTACTAAAAGACCATAGGCAGTAATCCCTTGGATTTCAGCCTTAGTAACATACTTAGGGATGTGTCTCCTCAGGCAAGGGAAACAAAAGCCAAGATAAACTGTTGGGACTCCATCAAAATTAAAAGCTCCTGTACAGTGAAGGAAATAATCAAAACTAAAAGACAACCCACTAAATTTGAGAAGATATTTGCAAATCATATATTTCATAAGAGGTCAGTATCCAATATAGAAGGAATTGACATAACTGAACACCAAAAAAATAAAAAATAGAAATAAAAAACTAAACTAAAAACACCTCAATCTGATTAAAAATGGTCCGAGGAGCTGAATAGAATTTTTTTTTTGAATTTTTTTCAAAGAAGACATACAAATGGCCAACAGACACACAAAAAGGTGGTATCAGTAATCATCAGGGAAATGCAAATCAAAACTACAATGAGATATCACCTCACCTCAATCGAAATAGCTTGTTCAGAAAGGCAAGAAACAAGTATTGGCCAGGATGTGGAGAAATGGGAACCCTCATGCACTGTTGGTGGGAATGCATACTGGTGCATCCCCTGAGGAAAACAGTATGGAGTTCCCTTAAAAAATTAAAAATAGAGCTGCCCTATGATCTAGTAATTCCACAACTCAATATTTAGTCAAAGAAAACAAAACACTAGCTTGAAAGGATACACTCAGCCCTCTTGCTTCTTGCAGCACTATTTGCAATAGCCAAGATACGGAAGTAAGCCAATCTTCAACCTCAGGTGAATGAATAAAGACGTTCTGCAGAGTGAGATGAGTCAGAGAAAGACAAATTCCATATGATCTTTTTTTTTTTTTCAAGTTTCAGATATTCATTACTCAGTGTAAACCTCAGCATAATACACCAACATGATTTCGTGCATTTAGAGGGAAAATGTTTCCTGGGTAAGTGGAAAATTGTGCAGATGGCTTCTGGAAGACTTCCATTCTAAGTAGCTTTATAGTGAAGCATTTCATTGAGAAGTCTGGACCTTCTTTCTTCAGTTTGCTGTAATCTACACTCACTGAGTAGAACTTGTATTGGTCATTGGGACCCAGTTTGTTCCAAGGTTCTGGGTTATTCTTCCTATCCCAACTAACATCTGGACTGAACAATGCCAAGCACAACACGTACAGCGCTGCTCCAGTACCCGCTGCCCCAATAAATATGAAGAGGGGGCTCAAGCTCAGACGCTTCTTAGCACTTATATGTGGCATCTAAAAAAACAAAACAAACAAAAAAACAGACTCCTAAAAGAGAACAAACTTGTGGTTGCCGGAGGGCAAGTGGGTGGGGAGATGGGCAACATAGAAAAAGGAGAGTAAGAGGTGTGGACATCCAGTTATAAAACAAATAAGTCATTAAGGAGAAAAATACAGCATAAGGAATATATTCAATAATATTGTAATAGTGTTGTATGGTGACAGATGGTGACATAACTTACTGTGGAGAACACTAAAGTAATTTATAGAATTGTTGAATCACTGTGTCATCCACCTAAAACTAATATAATGTTGTATGTCAATTATGCTTTAATTAAATAAAAATCTGCAAATAAGAGAGGGTGGACTGGCTGGTCATGTTAAGATATAGAGCAAGCGTGCTTCTGTATCCATTTGTTTCTTCCAAAAACAGTTGTTAATTGTATTGCAAGGATACAACTTTTATTCAAGATTAGTTATGTGCAAGTGTAGAGTGCTTTTAGGTTTTTTTTGTTTGTTTGTTTTTTGTTTTTTGTTTTTGTAGCTGTGTTTAGCCAAATTTGGTGTTTATTTAAAGTAACTTATTTCTTACTAGCTAAATACTAGTGGAAATAAGGGCAATAATTCAGGTGTCGGAAATAAATTTTAATTTCCCCAATCACCCTATTCATGTGCCTAATTATTCAAAACCTTTAGTCAGAGCTCACGCTTTCCGTCCTCTGTGACATGTGCAACACATCTGCATTCAGATAACGTTATAACTTGTATGCCCTTATGGAAAGCCAGTATTCAGGAAAGATTGATTATAAGTAATAAAGTAAGTTTCTATGTAAAAGCTGGGTGAGAGGTATGAGCTTTATTACAAAGCATTATTTTCTCCTCTTTTAACCACTTTTGCTTTATTACGTCTACTTTTCTTTTTTAATTAGCTAAAACAATCACTTGATTACTCAACCTTCAAATTAATTATGTGCACATCTTTTGGCAGAAAATTCCACTACTAGCAATTCATTCAAAAGAAGTAACACACACATATAGAAAATGTTATATATGATGATTATCAATGAAGAATTGCTTATAATAGTAAAAAGCTGGAAACTACCTGTGTATTTATGAGTTCAAATTAAAAATCATATAGTCATCTATAAAATGAAGCATTATAAAACCATTAAAAAAGAAAGATACCTAAATCAACCAATTCAGAGATATGGCTAAAAATATAATAAATAAAAAAGCTGAGTGTGTAACATGAATACACACATACACATAAATATATATATTGCAATTTCATAACAGTAAAATAAAACACATTCCTTGGGGTTATCCATGTATGTAAAAAATGGGGTTTTAGGACTTTCCATTTTGTTGCATGTCTTTCTGCACTTGATATTTTTTTTTTGCACTTGATATTTTTGAGAAAAATATCTTCTTTTTCTAATTAAATTATAAAGATAAAAGGGAAAAATGTAGCAAATATATTTTAGGTTATTTGCCTATAATTGCATTTATTTTCAACAAGCACATATAACAGTTTCTTAGTTATATTTATAGAATATAAGTACTTTTTATTCTTTTATACAATTAAAATCCAGTGAGACAAACTGACACACACTGGATAAAGTATTTCTTTTAAGAAACTTTCTCAGTTTTAGAAAAGAAAAAAATGCACATACTGACTATATATTTGTATGTATACCTACATATAAGCATTTATTTTTTTTTTAAGATTTTATTTATTTATTCATGAGAGACAGAGAGAGAGGCAGAGACACAGTCAGAGGGAGAAGCAGGCTCCATGCAGGGAGCCTGACACGGGACTTGATCCCGGGACCCCAGGATCACACCCTGGACCAAAGGCAGGTGCCAAACCGCTGAGCCACCCGGGCTGCCCCATTTAGGCATTTATGTATGTAGATAGATACAGGTATTGATGCAGATATCAGAAGTCATTTTTTTTTAAGATTTTATTTATTTATTAGAGAGAGAGAGAGAGAGGCAGAGGGAGAATGAGAGGTAAAGCAGGCTCCCCACTGACCAGGGGGCCCCATGCTGGGCTCCATCCCAGGACCCGGAGATCATGACCTGAGTGGAAGCAGACACTCAATCAACTGAGCCCCCCAGGTGCCCCACTTCTGAAACAGATGAGCACATTTGTCTACATTCTCCTTGTGCTCCTGCCATTTCAATGGGCCAGCTTTCCTGTTAAGCCAGAGATCCCTACTTTGCTTACAACAATAACCTTTCCAGCAGGCCCTTTGAGGCCATTTTAGGCATTCTACTCGCCATCCAGTAGAAACCATGAGCTTTTGTGGTCTCATTCCTCTTCTGATCCCCCAAATCACCACTCAGATATGTCTAGATATTAAAAGTATTTTGAATCACTTACTATTTGTGTTGCTGGTGTGTTTTGAAAAGCCCCACCTGCTAGTGAGGCTAAGTTCAAAATCTTTGCGTGTGGGGGTGGGTGGGCTGGGGGGTTGGGGTGGAGAGAAGAATACTGCCCGTGTTGAAGGATCTCTGCTCTCCTAACGGCCACCATCAGGCCTGAGGACTGCAGCAGCCCAGATTAATGACTGAGGGGAACCACCAATTAATTTGCAGCCCATTTATCAGAAAGGCTTAATGACTCTGCCACGAGCCCATATCTCATCTCACAACCTGCAGCACCACCGCTGCTCCCTGCAGCTGTTTCTGCTCTGCAGGGCACCTGCCTGCTCACAAGGTGCTCCCCACAGTTAGTGTCCCCGGTCCTCCCCACCTCTGGGCCTGGCGGAGGTCGGGGCCAGCCGGGGTGGCCAGGATGCCAGCCTTTTTCTCTTGTGCCCAGTGCTTTGGGCCTGTGTACAGGAGAGTAGGAGACTCTACTCTACATAGGGAGATGGTTCCCTATGCTCAGATGTTCTGCAAACCTCAACAAAGAAAAAACAAAAGTTTTACTGTTGCCATTGCATTTTTCATGTTGAAGGAAAGGTGACATCCAGGATGAGAGCGAGGTCCCGGGTGACGGGTGTGCACCTCAGAGAAAAATGGTAAAACATCGACCCTTAACCTTTATTAAAGGAAAAGGAATTCCGTGCTACGTTGTGTGCGCAGACCCCTCATTTAGTCCATGTTTAATACCTTATTGCATCCTGCTTATCTTAGAAACATACAGATAGGTGACACACTGAACACGTTTCAGGGAACACGAAAGCATTCCATCTCCTTTGCAAATGGTAGTTTATAATCATATGGTTCATTTTCTTGGACAAAATAACTAAAAAAAAAAAAATTCCAACAGAAAAAAATCAAAAGTGGACCCAAACCTCAGCTCTTTTTGTGCAAATGATTACTGAACATGTCACTCCTCTGTACTTTTCATTCCTGCCACATCAATTTTTCTTTTCCACTCCCAACGGCTTCAACACAAACATGGATTTTATGCGTGGATTGCAGTTTGCAGTCTCCCAAGTTTAAAATCAACAATGTTTTAACTCTGTGTTACCACCTCAGGGTTTTTAGGTAAGTATAAAATTTAGGTCAAAAGATTAGCAAAGCTGTTAATCACTGATTATAACTAAAGTCATCTTCCACTTAAGTTGGTTAGAAGTGAAAGTTATGTTGTATGTCAAAAAGTTCTTTTTGATTTTGTCTTTTTTTTCTGTTCTAAAATAGGGAAGCCATATTTCATTCATGATCTATCACAGATACAGAAAAATGGACAAGAAAATATGGAAACAAAGATTAGGGATTCAGGTAATTTAAGAGGAATGACAGAGAGAGAGAGAGAAAGAGAGAGAGAATGATTCTTATTTATAAGGTGGGTGAATGAACAGGCAGGTAATAGATCCAATAGGGAAAGAAAAGGTCCATGGGTTTAGGTAATGGGAATCAGAAAATAAGATACATGCGTCATGAAAACCAAGAAGAACATCTGGGAAAATGTGAGCAGAGGCTTAGGGAGGATGGCACGTAAGAATTACACGTGAACCTATACCCACTAACCAAATCCATAAAATTATTGGTAGAGCAGTATTTCTTCCTGAGAATGCCTCCCGGGTTGGAATCCTTTCCAGCACTGGGATTCCAAGAGTCATCACGAATACTGTTGGTCCATGAGCCTAAAACTCAAACTGCTTCCCATCTGGATCAAATGCCTGAGTGCCACCTACCAGGGATGGATACAAGAAACAAAGCTAATAGCACACCAACTCCCTCCAGTTTAAGAGGAGCATTGGGAACATTGTGCCCAGTACAGGATATTCATTCATTATAATTATTATTATCTATTTGTATATAAGCACTGACCAATAAAGAACAAATCCAGACTAAGGTAAGGAGAGACTTGCTAAAAAGAGTAGGAAAAGAAACCACTGCAATGGGGAAAGGAGCTCTGCCTGTGAGAATTGCAGCATCTCAAAGGTTAGTCATTTTACAGGGGGTAGTAAACAAGGCCGGAAAGAACAGGATACCAGTGAGTAGGATGAAGGTGTCGTTTCACAGCCCAGTAGATCAGAGACTGTTGTATTATGAGGTCAGCCATTCCCAGGAGGGACCCGAAGGAGAGGTTGTTTGCTGGCTCAGGCTGAGGGCACTGGTGGGGAGGGGTCCTGAGTTCAGGTGCCTCCGGGGAAGGAGGGAAGCTTAACTCAAGTTTGGTCAAGGCTACATACAGCAGGTGTTTTGTCCAGGTCGGTCAGTGGGTAGCAGCTCAGCGACCATTTATGAACCAAAACATGGGCATTTGGAGGGCCTGACATAGGTAAACAGAGGGGGCATCTATCAATCTTACGTAAGTCATACAAAAAAAAAAAAAAGAAATTTGGGGACGCCTGGGTAGCTCAGTGGTTGAACATCTCCCCTGGGCTCAGGGCATGATCCTGGGGTCCTGGGGTCGAGTCCTGCATCGGGCTCCTGGTGAGGAGCCTGCTTTTCCCTCTGCCTGTGTCTCTGCCTCTCTCTGTGTCTCTCATGAATAAATAAATAAAATCTTAAAAAAAAAAAAAAAAGAATAAAGCTCTTTGTGGAACACAAAAGGGTGAGAAGATTTCTTACTTGTTTCTATTTCCCAGCAGCACTGGGCCACAGTAAAATAAAGCGATGTCAGCACCATGCTCTTAGGGATTTTGTCCTCTTTGTTTACCATTGTATGTGCAATGGAGAACAGCACCCAGCTCATTGTGGGTCTTCAACACCTATTTTTTTAGTGGAGAATAAATAAATTAAGGAAATAAGAGCCAGTGGGATAGAGAAGAAAGGAGATGAGTGATCAAACAATTCCAGATGATATATTTCATAGTTCAAAGACGACGTGTCTGATTTAAGGAGTGGAGGGTAGGGCACCAGGCTTGAGAAGTCAGAAGTGATATTCTTGTGGGAAGACAGAGTTACATTCTTCACCATTTTTCCTAAACTGAGAAACAGACAACCTTCTCGCAAAATTAATTTAGTAATACGCCTAAATCTGAGAAGAAGAAGAACCACATTTCAACGTTGTTGCTATAATCACCTCCTTTTGTAAAAGAGTTCTCATTGACAAAATGGAACTTGAACGGTCTCAAACATCAGATTCTTGTTTTCTCTTTCGGAACTGTACTTTATTTTTAACCACGGTGGCCAAGTGTCACTGATGACATCTGATAATTCATCACACTTTTGTATACTTCTAAGTATTTGCACAGAGTTGGTTTTATTCATTGCAACCTATGATGTAGAGTAAGAAAATTTTGACTATACACAACTTAACAAATATTAGAAATGGAACCTAGTAGAAGTAATATTTCCATGGTCCTAGAGGCATTTAAGGGAAAAAAAAAAAGACTAAATTATGGCCTAGGTCAGCGTGTCTCAATGCTCTTTTTTAAAATCACCCAAAGGAGTTTTTGTAACATTATTTTCTTAATCACCTCCCCACAAAATCCTAATACCACAGATAAACTATGTATGTTTTTATATATTATATGTATACTTGTGTATTATCCATATAGTAAGATTATTTTTTACCCTCAAGAATCAACTTTTTTATGACTTGGGGATGATATCACCCAATCGAGAGTGGATGGCTTAGCTTCATTAGTCTCCACCACACCGCATTATTTGACACAGCAAGACTGCCTACATTGACATACTGGCATATGCTTACTTATTTAATCTGTATGACAAAATGCCTCCCATTTTGTAGATGGGAAAATCAAAACCTATAAATTTTAAAGGGTGCAGTGATACATATCTAGTTCACATTAGAAAAATGAAGCAAGCTAGTTCTTTTAATATAAGATATTTTAAACAAATTTTAAAAATATGTATTTATTTTAGAGACAGGGAGGGGCAAAAGGAGAGGGAGAGAGAGAGAATCTCAAGCAGACTCTCTGCTGAGAGCAGAGCCCATTGCAGGGCTTGATCCCAAGGCCCCAGATCATGACCTGAGCCAACATCAAGGGCTGGATGCTTAAACTACTGAGCCACCCAGGTGCCCAACAAAATAAAAGATTTTAAAAGACTGTTCAATGTTTTGTACTTAGAGAGAGAAGCTTGGATCATAAGTAGACAAACATCTTCATATTTCTGAGGATAATACACTCTCCCCGCATTTGACACATACAAAAACTGATAAAAAACATCTCTGATCAAACTTGATACGCCATTCTCCTAAACATGCTAAAGGGCAGGGATTATGTTTTTTTCTGTTTCCTAGCACTGTGCAAAGGACCTGATATTACAACTGTTGTTTAGAAAATATCTGTTGAATCTCTTTTGAATGAATGAATAAATAAATGACCTGTTGCTACAAATAAAATACGGAATAAAAATAGATTTTTTTTCTTTGCTTGTTGGTTAGAGAATATATAATTTCCAATGGAGAAGAATACATCACAACACAGGACAAAATGCTGAATATATGTGAGTTTATATTAAACTGATAATAAAGATTCCCCTTTAACATTGTTGTGTCACCAGACATGCCAATTTATTATCCTCTATCCATCTGGTCTTACGCTTTACACTTTAAAGATAAGATTCAAGAAGCCTAATGAGGATCAGGATGAGAACTTTATCACTGGAGGCTTAATATGTTAAAAGAGAAGGATTTCCCTATCAGACTAGATTAGGAAACATAGCTGAGACCTAAAGCAATCTGGAACATTCCCTCCATACTGAATTTTGCCTTTTAACCTACTTATGACAGGAGTGAATTCCACAAAGCAGATTCCATGAACCAAACAGAACCCAGCCAACCTCAAAAACTCCATCACTGGAAAAAAGAACACTAGAGAAATACCAACCTCTACGTGTGCAGGGTAACTATCAACATGGGGAAAAATATAGGGTGCCTTTGATTCTTATGTAGACTCAAGAAACTGGGAGAGATTGGGAGGAGAGAGGGAGAAGGAGAGAGAAGGGGAGAGGTGGAAGGAAGGAAGGAAGGAAGGAAGGAAGGAAGGAAGGAAGGAAGGAAGGAGAGAAGGGAGGAGAGAAGGGAGGAAAGGAAGGGGAAGGGAAGGGAAGGGAAGGGAAGGGAAGGGAAGGGGAAGCGAAGGGAAGGGAAGGGAAGGGAAGGGAAGGGAAGGGAAGGGAAGGGAAGGGAAGGGAAGGGAAGGGAAGGAAAGGAAGGAAAGGAAGGAAGGGAGGAAGGGAGGAAGGGAGGAAGGGAGGAAGGGAGGGAGGGAGGGAGGGAGGGAGGGAGGGAGGGAGGGAGGGAGGAGAGAAGGGAGGAGAGAAGGGAGGAAAGGAAGGGGAAGGGAAGGGAAGGGAAGGGAAGGGAAGGGAAGGGAAGGGAAGGGAAGGGAAGGGAAGGGAAGGGAAGGAAGGAAAGGAAGGAAGGAAGGAAGGAAGGAAGGAAGGAAGGAAGGAAGGAAGGAAGGAAGGGAGGGAGGAGAGAAGGGAGGAAAGGAAGGGGAAGGGAAGGGAAGAGAAGGGAAGGGAACGGAGGGAAGGGAGGGGAAGGAAGGGAAGGGAAAGGAAGGGAAGGGAAGGGAAGGGAAGGGAAGGGAAGGGAAGGGAAGGGAAGGGAGGGAAGGGAAGGGAAGGAAGGAAGGAAGGAAGGAAGGAAGGAAGGAAGGAAGGAAGGGAGGGAGGAAGGAAGGAAGGGAGGGAGGGAGGGAGGGAGGGAGGAGGAAGGAAAGAGGGAGGGAGGGAGGGAGGGAGGAGAAGAGAAGCAATAGACACATCCTCTGATATTATTGTTCAAGTCATCATGTTCTTCCCAGATTTATTTCCTTGGGATAGATAAGGAGGGAGAAGAGATTCAAAAATTCTGTATCATATACTGGCCCTGCCTGGGGAGTGAAGCAGAATGATTTGTGCCAAAAAGAAAAAGAAAAAAAAAAGAAGAAGAAAAAGATGGAGAAAGATTTCCTACCTAACAGCTTCAGTAAAGCAGGTGGTTTCTGTTGTTTCTCAGTATTAGTAATAGTCATAGCCATTTGAGTTGCAAGTGACAGAAAATCAATAGAACTTGCTTTGGCAACAAGGTTAATTTATTGGAAGAGTATGAGGGTATTATTTGTAATAGAAGAAATGGTTGAAAAACTAAACTGTAAGAAGGAGAGGAACAAATAGATTAGGATGCCACCAAGACTTACTCTCTCCATCTGTCATGTCTGCCTTCCTCTGAGAACACACCCCATGCACGCCTGTGTTCTCTGGCACTTCCTACCCCTTGGCAGGATCCACAGTCATCATTGACCAGGCCTGAGCCTCACATTCTCTCTCCCTCACTTCTGTGAAAAAACAAATTGTGTACAATTCTTACTGACCCAGCTTTGGCCAGTAGTTGGGATGGATCCACAGGGTCAGGAGGCAGATCATGCAAAGCGGATCTAGGGTGTCCGCAACTAGAACTGCCCCAGAACCATATGGTTAAGCAGGAGCAGGAATGCTGGCGGTGTCAATACAGCGTGAGTACAAATGATCTGGGCCTAGATGTGGGTAGGTTGCCAGCTTGAGTCACAACAGAACTGCTTTTTCTCCTAACAGTGATGTTAAGTGGTATGGATAGAGCTATCAATTAAACAAAGGAAGAACAGGAAAAATAACAAAATGATAATTGAGTTAAAGGGGTGCCTGGGTGGCTCAGTGGTTGAGCCGCTGCCTTCAGCTCAGGGCATGACCCTGGGGTCCTGGGGTCGAGTCCCACACTGGGCTCCCCGCAGGGAGCCTGCCTCTCTCTCTTTCTGTGTGTCTCTCATGAATAAATAAATAAAATCTTAAAAAAAAAATAATTGAATTAAAAAGTGAGATTATTCACATGAAAATAAGATTTTAGGTAATAGTAATGGCAGATTTCATTTTTCTCTGCTCCCTTAGGGCATAATGTTAATTTATAAATCATTCATTGCTAATCTCAGACACTGGGAACAAGACAGCATGGACACTTTTCATAGTTGACAGTATTTAGTAGGAACTGTCCTCTAAAGAGAACGTTGGTAGGATACAGGAACAGTCTTCTACTCTAGAAGTTCTGAATACCAGACATTCGCTTTCCTGGCTTGTGTTGTCCCTAAAATATATGCATCTGACAAATTCTTGACCTACCCCAAACTGAGTGACAAGCCATTGGAGCAAGACAAGACCAGGGCAGCTGGCATGAGAAGCAGAAACATCCAGTTCGCGGGGCATCAGGAGAGGCTGTGGCAAGAGCCATCCTGATGGACTAGTTCTGGGCTCTGAGCCTACCTGCTCCCCTGGTTTTCCTTTTTTCCTGCTCATTTTCTGAGCCTGGTTTTCCAGCCTTCTGCATTTCTTGGCACTAGCCAACATCCTCATAATAAACTCTTTTTCTGCTTAAATAAGTCACAATTGATTTTTGATGTTTGTGACCTAGGTCTCTGCATAGCACACAGACGAACTCAGTAAGAACTCTTAAAAGCTACAGCCTTTCCTAGACTACATTGCATGTGATGACAAAACCTCTGGGCATTTGTTTTGTAGTTCAGCAAGGAAATAAGGTAGGATTTATACAGAGCTTGTCAGAAATACAGTTCTGCCCAAAGTCAGGGAGAGACCCCCACTCAGTGTCTGTCAATGTATAAAAGTCATTCTTAGGGTGTAAGAAGAACATTGATTAAGGCTTCTAGTCTTTAAGATTTGCTAAGGATTTTTTTTTTTTTAGATATACCTTTAATTGTCCTACCAACAGACTGAGGTTTTAGAAATGTTCCTTCTTTCTCCCTGTTAACGTGTAACACGGCCTTCATTTACAGATTTAAGTAGAACAGAGTAGAAACACCAAAGAAATACAAATCCTCAAAAAACTCATGATATCATGACAAAGAGTTGGAACTCTCCTAATTGGAAAATCCAAGTAGGTCACATTTATTATCTATGGTCTGGAATCTAATCAGATTAACAGAGCTTAAAACCAGCTTTCCACCCCAAGCCTTCCAGGAATTGTTTAATTAACACAAGGGCTTATACCCTTGATTTTAATCTCATCTCAAATTGTTGTTCAGAGCCATATTGCTTAATTTCAGTCTGTAATTTCCAATTAACATTTAGAAAGACCCTCTACCATTTCTGCTCAATAGAATTTTTTTTTACATTTTTTTTAATCCGTAGATATTTCATAAAAAATTCCCAAGCAATTAGAATTTATGATTATGTTCTGAATTCATATGTAGATATGCCCTGTATAAAACATGTGTTTTAAAAGAGTTGTATAAAAATGTATTTGTCTTAAATAAAATTACATTTCAAATTCCTAAAGAAATCATATTATTTATTATTTTTAAAAAATTAGTTCATGTCTTAATTTCCACGATATTTCATTTTGGATAGTAGTTTTTAACAATGTTATCAGTTTTAATATTCAGAGTTACAAGCAGTCAAACCCATTAAATTATCTTTATTTTTTTTTTTTTTTTTTTTTTTTTTTTATTTATTTTTTTTTTATTGGTGTTCAATTTACTAACATACAGAATAACACCCAGTGCCCGTCACCCATTCACTCCCACCCCCCGCCCTCCTCCCCTTCTACCACCCCTAGTTCGTTTCCCAGAGTTAGCAGTCTTTATGTTCTGTCTCCCTTTCTGATATTTCCCACACATTTCTTCTCCCTTCCCTTATTTTCCCTTTCACTATTATTTATATTCCCCAAATGAATGAGAACATATAATGTTTGTCCTTCTCCGACTGACTTACTTCACTCAGCATAATACCCTCCAGTTCCATCCACGTTGAAGCAAATGGTGGGTATTTGTCATTTCTAATAGCTGAGTAATATTCCATTGTATACATAAACCACATCTTCTTTATCCATTCATCTTTCGTTGGACACCGAGGCTCCTTCCACAGTTTGGCTATCGTGGCCATTGCTGCTAGAAACATCGGGGTGCAGGTGTCCCAGCGTTTCATTGCATTTGTATCTTTGGGGTAAATCCCCAACAGTGCAATTGCTGGGTCGTAGGGCAGGTATATTTTTAACTGTTTGAGGAACCTCCACACAGTTTTCCACAGTGGCTGCACCAGTTCACATTCCCACCAACAGTGTAAGAGGGTTCCCTTTTCTCCACATCCTCTCCAACATTTGTTGTTTCCTGCCTTGTTAATTTTTCCCATTCTCACTGGTGTGAGGTGGTATCTCATTGTGGTTTTGATTTGTATTTCCCTGATGGCAAGTGATGCAGAGCATTTTCTAATGTGTATGTTGGCCATGTCTATGTCTTCTTCTGTGAGATTTCTGTTCATGTCTTTTGCAACTGCGCGCCCAGGAGAGTGCGCCGAGCTCCCTAAGGGCTGCAGCCCATTAAATTATCTTTAAATGAGTATCTGGAATATGTGATAAAACATATACAGGAATAACAGGAAATAAAAGTCAGCTTTAATGAAGATGAATATATTCCTAAGAGATGCTTTGTAAATTCAAGAAAAGAAATGACAAATTATATACAGTGTAAGCCATGAGAAGGGAAATGAAGGTACAACTATTTGGCGATTTTGTTCAAAATTTTATTTAGGGTAATGCCCGCAATAGTCCAGGAAAAGGAATTACTATACCATTACTATTCCCACTTCTTAAACCTAAAAAAGATGCTTGGACCAACTTATTTTGCTGAGTATAATACACTCTATTTCCATCCACGTCGCTGCTTTCACTCGTATGTGAAATTTAAGAAACAAAACAGTTGAGGGACCCCTGGGTGGCTCAGTGGTTGAGCGTCTGTCTTCACCTCAGGGCCTAACCCCGGGGTCCTGGGATCGAGTCCCACATCGGCCTCCCTGCAGGGAGCCTGCTTCTCCCTCTGCCTTGTCTCTGCCTCTCTCTGTGTCTCTCATGAATAAATAAATAAAATCTTAAAAAAAAAGAGAAACAAAACAGATGAACATAGGGGGCAAAAAGAGAGTGGCAAACCATAAACTACCAGAAAACACACTGAGGGTTGCTGGAAGGGAGGGGGGGCGGGAGGGATGGGCTAGTTGGGTGGTGGGCATTAAGGAGGGCACTTGTCATGAGCACTAAGTGTTATACATAAGACCCGAATCACTAAATTCTAGTCCTGACACTAATATTACATTGTATGTTAACTAACTGGGATTTAAATAAAAACTTGAAATATGGGATCCCTGGGTGGCGCAGCGGTTTGGCGCCTGCCTTTGGCCCAGGGCGTGATCCTGGAGACCCAGGATCGAATCCCACATCAGGCTCCCGGTGCATGGAGCCTGCTTCTCCCTCTGCCTATGTCTCTGCCTCTCTCTCTTTCTCTCTCTGTGACTATTATAAATAAATAAAAATCAAAAAAGAAAAAAGAAACTTGAAATAAAAAAAAATGAATAAGAAAATAAAGTAAGATTTGACATAAAAATAAAATAAAAAATAAAGATGCTTACAGTTTTAGTAAAACTAGGAATTAGAACATTGAGATAACTTTTAACCAGAATTGAATATAACTTAAACCTCTGAAAATGGTTTCTCTTATAGTGTAACCAAGTCTAGTGAGCAGGCAGTACATATTTGATGGTTAATATATAGATTAGTTAACTGATGTAAAAATAAAACATTTGATTCCAACTTGCGTATCATCAACTTAATTGTAAATACTGTTTAAGTTTTTTAAATATATTTTTCTCTATACATTCACATCTTTCCCAGAATCTTCTAGATAGCTTTTGCTTTCTCTTTCTCTCTCCTGTCCCCTTTCTGCAATGTAAGGACATAGTGAGAAGACAACTGTCTACAACCCATGGGGAGAGCTGTGTCACCAGACGGTGATCCTGCTAGCACCTTGACTTTGGACTTCTTGTCTCCAGAACTGTGATAAAGTAAATTTTGATAGTTTTTATCAGTCTGTTATACTTTGTTATGGCAGCCTGAGCAGATTAAGACAGATTTAAACCAATTACCATATTTTTTGGCACAATATTTAATTCCAGAAATATTTTCTTTCCCAGGGGGCAGATATATATATAATTTATATATATATTATATATACTATATATAAAATATAATATATATTATATTTATATTTTTATATATTTATAAATATCATATTTTATATATAATTAATATATTCATAATACAATTATATTATTATAAACATTATATATTTATATCAATTCTATATTATAATATTATATATAATTATATATAAATATAAATTTTATATAAAATTATATATAAAATATAATTATATAAAATATATTATATATTTATTTATATATTTTATATATTATAATTATATGTATTTATATATAATAAATATAATTATATTAACTGTCATAAATATTATATTTACATTAAATTATATGTAATTTATATATATTATATATTATATACAATATAATATATATAATATTTCCTTCCTTCCTTCCTTCCTTCCTTCCTTCCTTCCTTCCTTCCTTCCTTCCTTCCTTCCTTCCTTCCTTCCCCGTCTAGGTTAGGACTACTTTTGTTAAGTTAATTGACACTTGTCCTACTGTTTTTTTTTATATTTTCAAGAATTAATCTTTTTTTTCCTCTTTTTTTTTCTATATGAGTTTTGCATCTACATTTACTTTCTGTTGTTGCAGTTGTGGAGTTTGAGAAGAGCATAGGCTAAAGCACGTGCTCAATCTAACAGCTCTAACCAAAGGTAACTTATCTCAATGCTGTTCAGAACGAAAGCATAGTTGACTCGGGCCTTATTTTGTGAGTAACAAGGAGTAGAATGAACCTACTTTCATAGAATCTAAACGTGGGCTCATACAATCCGAGGGAAAATGCTCTGCTCTGTTCTTCCGTCATTCTGTCTGCTGTTCTCAGGACCCCTGCCCCAGTTCACAAGGTTCACACAACAGCAAGTTGCTCACTGTTAGCATTCATCCATCTGAGCCAAACTTGTGCACACATTTCCCAAACATCTTCACAGATACTTTTCTTTTAAAACCTTATCACTTCTTTGTACCCCGAATGAGCTGGAACTAGGTTCCTAGCATTCCCGTAAACAGTATCATTCCTGTGATCTTTCACTGAGCCCAGCTGCATCTTAGGTCCCTCATCCTTTTTCATCTTTGAGAAGCCACTTCCATCAGACTACTTTCCACGTGGGGCAATGTAATCACTTCCAAGAGCCTAAGCCAGTGGCTATTAATGAGGATGATGCAGCCAGAGACATTTGTTGGTGTGTTATTTATGGCCACTTTGATGGGTGATTTACCCATCAAAAATTACCTTTAGTGGGATGGGACCGTACCAGACATTCTGCAATTCACTGAACAGATCCACATAATGGAGACTTTTGTACATGCTTATGGCTTTCAAGTGTCTTGATCGGTCGGTATTCATATAGGTGAATCCTCCAATGTAGTTATCTGATCCTGTAATCTAACTCAATTTTACATGTTAACACAAACTGATTTTTCAAGATTGTAGTATAAAATGAAGTTCTTCAAGCATGCAACCTTCACATATGTATATTGACGGAGACTGGATATCATTTTGTTCAGAACTTTTCCAAGACTGAACCGTATCCCCAAGGATAACACTTCCTGGCCACTGCAACACAGTCATATTAGTCCACATATGCAAGTATGGTTTTAACCACTAATTAATTCATTACAACTAATAAAGTAATGCAAATCTGCACATATTAAATTTCACGTTGCTTTATGATTAATATATTTTAATTTCTCCATTTATTTCAATTATTTTGACTTGACTTTTATTTAAATGTTTAGGTGGTTTACATTATCTGTGAATTTCAATCAGGATAGTACACAGGGGTATAAAGATACTTTTCAGGGTTTTATGGTCCTGATAGGGTTGAGAATCAAAAGGTTTTCAGTCACAAAATAACCTCAACTATTCAAAGCTTTATATACCTTCTTCAAATGTAGATGCAACATACTTTTTATAATTTATAAGAAGCTTACATCAGAGAAATGAGACAGTTAATTCCCTAATAAGATTATCCTGCCTCATTACATTGCCAATAATCACACTGCTGTAAGACTAAAGGCATATGTCTTTTAAAACTGTCATTTATTTACCATTTCAGCAGAAATCTCTTGAACATCTACTGCAAACCAGATTACTGCGTAATTACAGGTCCTTAAAAAATACTGTGAATGGATCAAAAGACCCACTTCTCTCTCTTTCCTTCCCTCCATTCCTTTCTCACTTTCTCCTGTTTGTTTTGTAAATTAAAGTCAAGCAATGGATACCTTCTGCTTGTAAAAAGTCAATAATAAAAACTTTACAGGTAGGAACAACCTCCTCTTTTTAGCATCCTGCACCTCTGAAATTGTAATCTGGCTCTCACCAGATCATCACTTTCTCTTTCAAATGTTTACATCCATTTACGCACCAGTGAGGCACATGTGTGTTTCTGCAGTGGGGGAGGATAGGGTGTGTGTGTGTGTGTGTGTGTGTGTGTGTGTGTGTGTGTGAGGGTGTTAACATGTAGTTAAAACTGTAGGTATTTTGTGGAAAGATGTGCCTCAGAGTTCCATCCATATTAGTGCATATAGTTCTCCCTTATTCTTTTCCTCTGTGGTATCATACTTCCACAGAATTAGAATATTAGTCTTCTAAAATTATCCATTGAATAACAAGTAACAGACTTCCCAATGCTCCAAGCCACTCAGAGATAAACAGATGACTGGAATAAAAGAGGGTGAGAGGATAGAGAAAGGGAAATAGGAATAGGACACTACAATTACCTGCATTTGCCTGTGTGTTTATGTACCTGTATAACATGCGACCACATGGTGGCCTGAAGTTTTCTTTTTAGAGATAATTTTTCATAATATTCTTTAGATCCTGGCATTAGAAAAATGACAGATTCCCAGGACTTAATTCCCTATAATTGAGGGCCCAGCTCTCTACTTGCAACCCCAAGTAGAATACATTTGCCCCTGGAAAATATTCCTTCTGAATCCTTTCCCAAACCAGAGGAGCGTCTCTGAACAGAAGGCCCATGATGCTTGTGAGAGTTTGTGTGTTTCTTACCAAAAGAAAGTAGATTAATCCTAGATAGAATCTAAATTGGAGAGAGAGCAGTATCAACCTATACTATAGCCCACTTATTTCATCTAATTGGAAATTCATTTTACTTTCTCTTAACCTGAATCAGAACTGCTATGAATTCTGGAAAAAGAAGAAAGAGAGAAAAAGAAACAGTGATAAAATAAGATTTTTCAATTTCTGGGAAAATCTCCAGCAATCTTATTTAGATCTTTATTTTTATTATTTCAATTCCTAAGAATGTAAGGCCAAAATATAGAAATCAAGAACAAAGGTTTTAAAAAGATCAGGAAGGTCTGTACTGTTTTCATCTTTGTTATCTATGTAGGAACTTTTATAGAATTTTAAATCAGAGTTTTCTTTGAAGAAACCCAAAGATTCAATAGTATCCTGTGATGTTTTGCAATCGTTATTTTAATTCTCAGCAAGATGGAACTTCTTTAATTTTTTTTTTTTTTTTGAACTTCTTTAATTTATTCAGCCTTTCTGACATGGTAATCTGAATAGTATTATCCATAATAATGGGATTTTACTTTCTTAATTTATCTTCCAAGACTTACTCTACCCTTATTCTGTCTCCAAAGCTTTTACCATGGCGATTATCTACTGCAATAGTAAAGCCACAAGATTCATGAGGATAGAGACTTTTTTGTGCGTGATTTTAGCTGCTTATATTTTATCAGCCTTTTTGGTGATTTGTATTATAATAACCCTAATACATTACCCAGAATCTCCCCCTCTAATTCTGTTTGTCAAAATGTGAATCGTGATCCATGTATGCAACCTTTTCCTATGTAGAAAGATTATTTAAAATAGAACAGGTAAAAGTAAAAAGTAATTCAGTAGGATTTTAACCATCGGTATTTTTAAGTTAGCAAAATTTAATTCTAAAAAGAGAGCAGCATGTTATTTTTCAACTGAAGCCTTAGTGAATGCCCGATATCTAACATGCTTTTACTTAATAATGTCACCTATTTTGGGGGAAAACAGCTAACACATCATAACTGATTTGCTACTGTAATATAGTAAAACTGCATCATGAAATGGATTTATGTATCAAATATTAAACAAAATAAGAAAAAATAAGTTGAATTTCATCTTTATAACCCAAATATTTCAAAATCAATCCTTCATAGCTAGAATATCACATGAATATGTAATTTTCATGACAAATTACACATTTCTTCAGTATTTCCTAAAGACATTACATTATTTAAATTTTATTTTTTTGTTTTCATTCCAATGGACTATATATATAATCATATATTCTCTAATTATAAATATTTATGTACATATACATATATGGAAAAAATAATATTAGTTTTGCTGTGAAAAGATTCAGTTTGTGTTATTTTGAATTCATAGCCTACACTATCTGCATTGCAAGTTGTTACCTAGTTCCATATTAAAAAAAAAAAATTACCAATTTTTTTTAAATAAAGAAAAACATTGTTGGGCTCCAATTATATGCCAGAAACTACACTAGACACTGGACAAAATTCAGCATAATACATATCACATTTCTCTAAAGTTTTTTATCATATGCAGGAAAACGAAATATTAAACAGATAAATACCATGAATCTGACTGGATTAAGAAGTTCATTTACATTTGACTTAGAAAATGCATATTTTAATTAAAAATAGAGAAACTTTAAAACTAATAAGTGGAAAAATATATAGAAGGCAAAGAAATTTAAAAATTAATAAATATGATCCAGCAATATTAATGCCAGATCAAATAGATATTTAGAAAAAAATTAAATAATTTAGCAAATATTTATTGAGCACTTAGGATGGGCAGACCATTATACAAGACAGGCAAAATGAGAGAGAGATAGCAAAATGCATATATATATATATATATATATATATATATATATATATATACTGTGTGTGGTAAATGACAATGAGAACTAGGGGGAAACAGATCAGAGAAGGAAGAGGATAAAAAAAAAAAAAAAGAAAGAAAGAAAAAGAAGAGGGAGACTGCAATTCTATGGTTCTGGTAGACTTGAAATTTTTAATGTGGTAGCTAGGTAGACCTGACTGAAAAGGTGATATTTAAGAAAAGTTACAGAGGAGGTTGAAGTTGAAGGAGTGAAGAAGATAGTATTAATAACTATAAAGAGAGATGGTACTTAAAGAACCAAATCACAAAAAGCTGTAACATTCGTAGACAGTGTTCATGTAATCTGCAAAATGGCTCATCCTTCCCAGTTTTCAGGCAGTGGTGTGTTCTGAATGGGATTTAGTTATCTTCCCACTCATACAGTGGGTTCTTATTCATCTAAATATTATGTTTCAGAGCTATAGTCATGTCACAATATGTAGATTTAGCTTATATCTTATCTGTTACCCTTGTGATGGTCACCCACCTTACCTCCAGCTTTTGCTACAACAAATAACATTAATATGAATATCTTCTTACAAATCTCCTTTCATAGTCACTCAAAAGTTTCTCAAGACTATGGAGCATGTACATATTAAATGTAGTAAGTGTTGTTTGATTCTGCTTCAAAGACGCTTTCCTAATTAACATCCCACTAACTAAAAAAAAATTAAAAATTAAAAAAATAAAATAAAAAAATCCCACTGGCTGCATAGGAGGAAGAATGCCTTCATATCACATAACTTTCTAGTTTAAAGAAATTAGTAAGTGTCATTAACCTTTCCTTATTAAGGATTAATGATCCTTAATAAGGATCCTTAATTATGATCTCTCTTCATTTGATCTATATTTGGAAAACAAAGAATTTTTCCAGTATGCTTTGGTTTATATTTTTGTTTTCTTATTGTGTTCCTTTCCAGGAATATTTTTAAAGTAAATTTGCAAACTGATTATGAAAGTCCAGAAGTTTCCAGACATATATATCTTTTTGTTACTTCTGATCATGCCAGACATAATTAAGAATGATTAAAAAAAAAAACTGCAGTAATTTGTAATTGCCATAATATATAATCAATTAGGAATGATCATTTACTATCGTTGGGTAAAGATCACACAGGCAGTGAGCTGGGTCAGAACCTAGCTCACTAGTGCATCTGGATCCATCTTTTTCTTTTCCTTCGTAAGGGATATGTTCAAATGTAAGACAGAGTGATGCTAAATTGGGAATATATTGAAATAGATTTGAATATAAATCCGAAAGTTAACCACTCAGAAATTGATTTTGATACCTGAATCATTATTACTTGGAAAACACCTTTCAATTGATGGCGATATCATGTTCTAAGTATCTTACATTGAAACTTTTCATACTGCTGGGGTTACTGTTATTGATAAAGTATACGCTTTCTGTGTATAATGAGCACATGACCTGATTGCTCGGATGCCCACTCAACTCCAGAATCTTTGTTACATCTGTCAGTTTCATTTCATCACTAAATTTTGAAGAAACGATGCCTCTTCCCTGCTATTGTGCATTTCTTGCTAAAAATATGTGAGAGAATTAGAGTATCTAAAATTGATGTTTGCCTCTGGCATCACAATTTACTATTCACAAGTTACTATCAACCTCTGGGAAATACTGTTTCTGTTCCAATAGTGTTCTAACTAGAGCACCTCTTGGGATGGTTTGGGATTTTGTAAATTTGAACAACAAGTCATCATTTTAGGCAGCTTTCTGATTCAAACATTTAATTGATTTGCTTTTATGACCTTTGTTTGACTTTCTACTCTGGAAACAATTGTAATCCCTAGCCTATCAAAGTGAGTTTGTAATGACGCATAACATTTTCCAGTGGGTAACATATGATTAAACTGACAGACTAAAGTAAAATCCACTTACAACATCCAGGGTTGTTATTTATCCTTGCTTTAAATGTTTATCATTTAGCAAATAGGCATAAATTCAATATTTTTAATGTAAAACCCTTACTTATAGTTTAAATCTCAAAGAAAATTTTATAAAGAGATTCCTCGGTGGTTGTAAATGCTGATGCTAAGGCAAAAAAGAAAGATTGAGATGACAAAGAGTTGTTTTGTGGTTTCTTATTTCGACTTGATTCTTAATGTTTAATCTTTTATGTCTGTCTTATTTATTTATTCAGCAAATATTTATTGAACACCGAATATGTGCCAGAAATCAACATAGGCATTTAAGATACTTTAATAAAGAAAACTGATAATGAATTACATTAGCTTAGTGAATGTCTTAGTGAAGAATTTTAACTTTAGAGCAGCTGTTCCCCTCACCTCTGGAATTGGAAGAGTAGATATCTCTTGCTTTTAGAGAAGCTAGTAAGATTAAATGATGTCATCGTTGTTAAAAGAGGGTTCTCTATTCATGCGTAGATCAGTATGCAGAATCTGAACTGTATAAATCTATGAAATGATTTATACTATCATCGTGTAAGGTGAGGGGAGTTGGTGATATATCTTTAACTTGTTTATTTCAGCATTGGCACATTATCTTAATCAACTAGCAAAATAGTATCCATCACGGCCATAGTACATGAATCTGGTCATGAGAAATTCATGTGGAGTGGCGTGGATATTTAGCCCGCCAACAATCAGCCTTTTGCTATGTGAGTAGTAGACCATTTGTAAATGATATGGTATTGGAAGTCAGTGAAGTAAATGTTATGAATGATGGGTATGAGTCCAAGGTTCCTGAAGTGGCAAACATTTTGTAGGACTCCGAGAGATAACAGAAATTAAAAGAAATGATTTTATTTACATAAGCACATTACATGTAACTATCAGTTGGTGAGTATTTCTAGATCACATGAAATTCACATTATGTGCAGGCAACGGTTATCCGTACCTTGTAGATGTCACCTCTCTTAATCCACATTGTAGCTGACTTTTTTGATGTGATATTTAATTTTAAATTCCCTAACAGAAAGTCGACTGGTATTATTTACACTAAGAATAAATCAGCTTAATATTATATTGAATTTTTTGAGAAACAAAAATGTTAAATAGAGTTAGCATTTACTGCCGTCCAAAGCAAATAAAAAAAAAAAGATAAATAACACCTACCTATAATTTTCCTCCACCTTTCTGGGGGTTACTCTTTAATCACATGCTATTGCACTGTAGAAAGATCTCTAATATTATTTCAGGGGTTGATATACCTTGGAGCATACTGGGGTAGTTATTTGGTAAAATTAATCAGAGATTAATTTCTTTGGATAGACTTCGTCTGAGTTATCTTCTGCAATGACAATATACTCATCTATAATGTCACAGACAATTAAGACTATGGAGAGTGCCCAATATCGGGGTTAAAGAGGTGTCAGTTTGAATTACAGCTCTCCTAACTACTCTATAACCTTTACCATGACACTTCTGTGAATTTTAAAGACATCATCTTCAAAGTGAAGGGACTAAGGTAATCTCCATAGTCTTGTTTTGTCCTGAAGCTTAATGCCTATGAGATGCTGTTGCAGGAATAGAGCACTTTGAAGACTCTGTGCGCTCTGGTGAATGACCACCTCAAAATGTGAACAGAGAGTAGATATAGTAGAATAAAAGATAATCTAAACATACATAACAATTGCAACCTTGAAATAGCTCAATTCAGATATTCTAAGTAAACAAAATTGTGAACATTGCCTTGAATTCCTTATTCCTTTTCAATACGGAACTTCTGTATTTATTTGACCATAATTTCCATATCTTTACAAGCTTTACATGCACAAAGGCAGAAACAACTTTACTTGTTTGAAACAGCATTTTCTGCTTTATTCAAACAAAGTCCATGATCCCTCATCCCAAGTTTACACTTCTCAATAGCGAAATTCACCACACTCGTTTTTTCTATTTTACATAACCAGCAAAACTTCCAAAGTAGATAAATCCACCGGTTATATAGTACAGCCAGAACAAAAGTAACCGTGCTCCATCGGAAAAAGTCACACAAAAGTACACATAGGTTCTTTTTTTTTTTTTTTGTGCCCATAGGTTCTAATTTATATTTATGATTATGTAAATCATAACTTACATTTATGATTTATGATTAGCAAGCACAAGTGCAATCTCTACCTGGCCCACCAAGTGTTCTATTTTTGCTCTGATCTATTTGTTGCATCACAATTCACAAGTGTTTCAGACTTTTACAATACCTTTTAAAAATCCTGACTTCTTCAGTACCCTGGTTTATTTAAGTACCTCATATTTTCCAATGTGTGACTTGAGTTCCATTCTTCCCTTTCTCATTCAGGCTTTCTTACCTATTCAATCTCTCTCAATTGGATCCCTTCCTTGTAAAGGATCTGTTTGTTCCACATTCCCCTCAATTACTGCCTTATTTCTTCCTCCATTCCCAGCTAAACTTCATGAAACCTGTTATTTATTCTCTGTTACCTTGCTCCTCTCTCAGGTAGCAGACCAAACTCCCTGAACTTGCTCCATCTATATGAAGAACTCTCTCTAATTTGATGATTTTTCAATCATCAACTTGTTGACTTCTTACCAGTTAGTATTGCTGCTAACTCTTTGCTTCTAGAAAGACCTATATTTTGCATTCCATAACCAGTATTGCCTGTTTTTCCCTGTGCTGTTTCTGTGGCTAAAGCTCCTTAAGGCTCAATGTTCAGGCTCTCTCCTCTTCTCACACTGGACTCTTAAAGTAATCCCATTCACTGTTGGCCTCGAATATTATTCATGTTACAATTTATGGCAAACAAAATTTATCTTCTGTTCTACCTATGTCTCATCTGTACATGCATGTTTCGAAGGCATATTGGTATTCTCCACAAACTTAACTTACGGACTTGCACATAGGAACAGGATCACCATTTTTTACATGGCCCCAACATGTATTCCAAGACACACAAACCAGGAAGCTGTGAAATAGTTAATCTCTTCCTGACTCAGTTTTAAGGATACAGTGTTTCTTATCTATATCTCTCTAGAATTTACCTATTTTTATCCACCCAACTATAGATCAAACTACGACCGTCTCTCACCTGGACTACCTCAATGGCCTTGCATGAACCACTTTCCAATTAATTTTTTTAGCTTGCAGCCAGGAGAATTTCTGAAACAAAACATTATCATTTTATCTACTGTTTAAATATTTCAATGGCGCCCAGGGCGTGATCCTTGGGTGCCAGGATCGAGTCCCACATTGGGCTCCCTGCATGGAGCCTGCTTCTCCCTCCACCTATGTCTCTGCTTCTTTCTCTGTGTGTCTCATGAGTAAATAAATAAAATCTTTTTTAATTTTTTTAAATTAAAAAAATAAATATTTCAATGTCTTCCATTATATTTATAATAAATATATTTACACATACACACATGCAGAAGACTTTATTTTCTGATTCTCTGGATGCACCTCAAATGGTACTGCCACCTGCTTTCTGTTTCTCAGTACCAGTGGACTTGCTTCAGTTCCTCAAATTTGCTATGCTCTGTCTAATACTCTAATATGCTAACACATCTAATCTGCCTTTGCATATATTATTGCCTCTGTCTGGAGCACTAATCATCCTCCTTCCAGACACACTTATAGTTTTGCTAGATTATACATTATTTTTCACAACTGTGCTCAGCAGACTTCCTCCGGGTCATGCTCCCCACCTCTCAGACTAAATAAGATAATTCATGATATGCCTTGAGACTGTCCACTTTTGTTCAACTAAAATCAAACCTAAAATCTATTTTATTATTGAGTAAAGAGCTCAATGATAAAAAATATTAAATTTGGGAGACACTAAAATATGATTATCATATAATATGCATGACCAGGTGATATAGACTAAGTATTTGTGTACTCTCAAAATTCGTATGTTGAAGTCCTAATCCCCTAATGTGACAGTGTTAGGAGGTGATGGCTTTGGTAGAAAATAAGTCATGAGGGGAGAGCCCTCATCAGTGGCATTAGAATCCTTATAAGAAGAGAATCAGGGGTGCCTGGGTGGCTGTCAGGGAAGCAGCTGCCTTCGGCTCAGGTCATGATCCCAGGGTCCTGGGATCGGTCCCCTATCTGGGTCTCTGCTTGGTGAGGAGCCTGTTTCTCCCCTCTCCCTCTGCCTACCCCCTTTCTCTCTCTTTTATGAATAAACACATAAAATCTTTTTAAAAAAGAGAGAGAGAATCAACAGAGAGAATTTCTTTCTCTCCATCCTGTAGAGGATGCAGAGAAAAGACAAACATCTGCAAAGCAAGCATTATGCCCTTGCTGGACACTAGATCTGTTTGCATCTTGATCTTGTGTTTCCAGCCTCCAGAACTATGAGAAATAAATATTTTGTTTGCTTGTTTAAGCCACCCAGTCTATGGCACTCTGTTGTAGCCATCCAAACTGACTAAGACACCAGGTAAATTTAGCAATAACCATATAAGAAAAAAAATCTGAGTATACCTAGAGAGTCCTGAAACTTCTGAGCCAATGTGTCTGATGCTGAGTTATTATTGCCTCTTACAGAAGCACACAGTCTGATATGCACCCAAATTTCCCTGATGGAAGAACACTTCAAGTACTAGAGCATAACTTATGTCTGTATTTTTATTTTGTCAGCCCACCACTTCTCCATGAATGAAGGCATTTCCATTTTATCTACATCTTTTCCACTCCCCACCTACAGATCCTCCAATGCTTACTAATATATCAACCTGTTCATGAAAATGCTTTTATCCATTTATTTTAATGAGAGTTTACTCCCACTCTTCCATTTCTTCCATTTTACTTACATCTCAGACTTAAGTTATCTACCCACCTCTCATTTCCCACATTGGCCTTTAATATACTTCCCCTTGCCAAGGTATCTGCTAATTAACACTATACTTTCAGTGTAATCCTGAATTTTCCTTTCTAATTAAAGGACTTTGGAGAACATTGCTACATATATATATATATATATATATATATATATATATATATATATTTCTGGGTCTTGACTTCTTGCAGAACTAAAAACCTCCAATGTCATGACATTCCTATTCTCAAAATGTGGACATACAGCAGAATATCATCTTTACCTTTTAGGATTTAGGGGCACACATTGTAAAACATACAAAAAATAATTGTGGGGGCAGCCCAGGTGGCTCAGTGGCTTAGCGCCACCTTCAGCCCAGGGCCTGATCCTGGGGACCGGGGATCGAGTCCCAAGTCAGGCTCCCTGCATGGAGCCTGCTTCTCCCTCTGCCTGTGTCTCTGCCTCTCTCTCTCTCTGTGTCTTTCATGAATAAATAAATAAAATCTTTAAAAAATAATAATTGTGAAATGTAAATACAGGTTTATCTCAATGCTAATAAGGTTTCCTGTTGTCAATGCAAAAATTTTCCGCTCCTCATCTTTGGAAACTCTATGGTACCATAAGCACTCATCCATTTAATTACAAAAGATTTTGCTGTAATTTGTTTCTTTTTAAGATTTTATTTCTTTATTTATTCATGAGAAAGAGAAGAGAGAGAGAACCATCAGGGGAGGAGCAGAGGGAGAGGGACAAGTAGACTCTTTGCTGAACCTGAATCCCATGACTGATATCATGACTCGAGCAGAAGTGAAAAGTCAGATTCTTAACTGCTTGAGCCACCCAGGTGCCCCTAGAAGATCCTGGTTTTAAATAAAACTACTCAATGCCGAGAAAAGAATGGAATTTTTGCTGCTCCAAGATTTGTATAAAGAGTACAAAATGACTCTGTGCTGCTTGCTCAATTGAAAGATAATTTTGAAATTAACTCCTGGTAGTTCACACTATTATACTTTGAAATTTTTAAATTAGACTACAGTGAAATGTCAAACTATTGTTTATGGAATGGCACAGTCATTATAACTGACACAAACCAACAACGTTCCTGACAAACCAAAAGAGAATGTAGCAGTTGAGTTAAATAACATACAAACTCTTTTCCTCAAAAAAGATAAATTCTTTAAAATGTGAGAATGAGATTTTGATAGTCCCCAATGCTATTTCATTTAAAAATTATTTTCCTTTTATTTCATTGCTAGCGTTTTAATCACCTTGCCACTTTTTTCTTTATACTTCTAAGTGGATTTCTTAGACATGTAAACATGTTCTGAAAAGCACAGAAATTAAAGGATATTGGTTTGTGTGTGTGTGTGTGTATGTGTGTGTTTTGAATAAGCTTACATTTGTAATCAGGGCCCGCACCAAAAATCTTAGTTCCATCTTCTTTACATTTTCCTAGTTCATCTATTTATCCTATTTTTACCTCTATCATCTCCAATTTTGGAATTTCTAATTTAACTCTTTGATTCACTAATTCAAGCACACACATACACAGAATAACATAACACATAAGTAAAGGAATGGAGACATTCTTTCAAAGACTAAAAGACGAATGGCTGCAGAGATAAGGATTCGGAACAGAACAATACACCAGAGATCTATAGGTACGCCAATTCAAGCTCTACATTTCTCTTACTTTCATTTACTGGATATATTTTTCTGTTAGCTATTTTGGCAATTTGCTGTGCACTGTGTTTAGTAATACTAATAAAAACAAATTAAAAAAAAAAAAACACACATCTTTTCAGGGGCATGTAGATGGCTTAGTCAGTTAAACATCTGACTGGTTCAGGTCATGATCTGAGGGTCCTGGGATGGAACTCTGTGCTCAGCTGGGAGTCTGCTTGGGGATTCTCTCTCCATCTCCTTCACCGACTCCCCCTGCTTTCACTCTTTCTCTCTCTCAAATAAATAAATAAATCATAGAAAAAACACCCTTTTGGGGGTGGGGCTTTTGCAAGTGCACAATTAATGCTATTTAGATATAAAAATCTGAGTATTGGGATCCCTGGGTGGCTCAGCAGTTTAGCGCCTGCCTTTGGCCCAAGGTGTGAACCTGGAGTCTTGGGATCGAGTCCCACGTCGGGCTCCCTGCATGGAAGCTGCTTCTCCCTCTGCCTGTGTCTCTGCCTCTCTCTCTCTCTTTCTCTCTCATGAATAAATAAATGAAACCTTTAAAAATTTAAATAAATAAATAAATAAATAAATAAATAAATAAATAAATATCTAAGTATTTATATTTTTGATATGGGTCAAAAAGATAGAGAAATATATTCCCTTCTGGAAATTATAGAGATTAAGGGATATTTCAACAAGTTAGCTATAGATATTCCTCAATCACTGATGATCTCTGAGAAACAGGTTATTAATTGAATGTTTATTTATATAGAACATCCTCTTTCACTATTATTTGTCCAAAACTAACTGGAAAAACAACTCTTAAGAATTGTTCGTGTTCAGTTAATTATGGGAGGTGGGGGGCAAAACCAGCAGCATATTAATATGCATAGGAAGGAAAACTCTCATATCCAAGGTAAGTGACAAAGTTTAGAAATTTCAGCAAAATGATTTTCTCTTACTCTGCTTCTTTTTAAACATATTCAAAAACACATGGTCTAGAACCTCGTAAGAAGTCTTATCCAGGGGCGCCTAGGTGGCTCAGTCGGTTAAGCATCTACCCTCAGCTCAGGTTCATGAACCCGAGGTCCTGGGATCATGATCCAAGTCAGGCTCCCTGCTCAGCGCAGGGTCTGATTCTCCCTCTCCCTCTACTCATACTCTCTGTCTCTCTCACTCTATTTCTCTCTTTCAAATAAACAAATAAACAAATAAACAAATATATATATTTTAAGTCTTGTCCATTGTTTTCCTTATAGCATTAAGATCCTTTAGTGTGAAGTTGTTTTGTTTCCCAGTAAAAACAGGAGCGCAATGTCACAAGTGGGGAACATAAACAAACAAACAAACAACATGATTGAAAGGAAAGAGAAATCCTACAAGGTGTAATCCTTTATTTTCCTAGGCAACATTTCTTAAGAGAATCCACTAAGACACATCACATGCAACAATTCATTGCAAAAGGAAAAATGAAAGACTCTAAACTAGGAAATCAGACCTATTCTCATACTATCAAAGAGAAATTTGAATCATTCCACTTGGGAAACTCTACTTCATATTTTACAAGTCATTTAACTCCAGAAGTCTCATCAGCTAAGTTTTCCTTTTGCATCATAAATGGCCTGGGACGCAAGGAAGCATTTGCCCCTCACCCTCTAATACACACCATTTTAATATATATCAGATTTTTTTTCTTTTTTGCCTTCTCACAGGTCTCTAAGGAATAAAATATCACAAATGATCCACACAAAATCATGGCTATGACCCAGTAATTTTGAGACACAAAACCAACATTGCCCATCAGCATCTGTGAGATAACAAGTTAAAATTGATCAAATCCTTCAATAATAATGAGCTTGACTCTGCTTTCTTGCAGTTCAAGAACTAAGCTCTTCTGGGATTTGGGCAAGCAAGTCAGTATCAGTGGGGGAGGACAGGGCCTGACAGTAGAGCTGCTGGCTCCTTTCAGTTCTCACGTTACTCTTCATGTTCTTTATCCTCTCACGGAACCACAAGCATATATGTACCTTAGACAAATGCCATGCTTTCTGAAAAGTAAGGATGGTTTTAGAAGTGAAAATAGAATCCTGAATTTTCTTTGTCATTCGAGTAAAATACCAACCTAAGATAGAGATTTTTTTTTAAGAATTTTTAAAAAGAAAATGAAAGACATGGGAAGTAGGTCCCCGTATAGGCAGAATGCCATTTCTGTTTAAGACACTGAGGCTCTTGTCTCTTAGCATTTTGTTCTTACCGAGTTACTTAGAAATTAAAAGCACAATAACATAGTAGATGGTTGCTAATGTATTATTCTTCCATAATTTTCTAAAACTGATTAACAGGAGAAAAGTAAAAGGTTAATTTTCTAATTACATACTCCCCTGAGATAAATTATGCACGTTATCACATTCATTGACATGCTGTAATGGGTACTTTATGGAAAAGTGATTTTCTCTGAAGCTTTGAACAATCAACAGTGTATTTTTAGGAATCAAGTAGGCAGCAGGCAAACCAGGGAAAAGACATGCCTCTACCAAAATATGTGTTTATGAGCAGCTTTTGTCTTCGAAGCCAGCTGTGGTGTTTCCAAATCACTCAGTCTAACCATAATTAATGAGGCAAGAATAAGCTGTGGAGTCAGCCCTGGGTTTGACTCCTGGCTCCGAATAACTAGGTACGTGATCTAAGCATATTCTTACATTATCCATACATTTATTTCTTCATTGACATATGAAAATAATTAATGTGAGGATGTAATTCCATGCAGAAATGTGGTGATACATGTATAGCAACTAATGTAGCATCTGCCACATATTAGACTCTCAATGCATGATAACTGTGGTAATGAGTCATGAGAGAAATTGAAATTAGGGAGTGAAATATATGCATTAAGAATATACTAAGGTAGAAGTGTATGTAAACAGAATTTTCTCAAAACACATCTCCATTTAGTTCATCCTTTGTGAGGAAAGGAATATAATTCTTGGGAGATAGAGGTAAATGGTTTCTTATATTTTTATTTCTAAGCTGATAGTATTTCTATGAAAAATAGAAGAATTAGGGAAGAGAGAGCAATTGTATCTTTAGCCTAGTTAGTATATGAAACTAAGGCTCCTGAGTCTCTTTAGAATCCATCCTCTGGACCTTACATTCAACCTTACCAGGGACCAGTCAAGTTTGAAAGAATATAAAAGAGGACAAAATGGAAAAGGATATTGTAGACTTGCTCAAGAAGTTTAGTGAAAGGGAAGACAGCTCAAGGACAAGGATATCGCAGTGACTTATATCTGTTTTTACATCCCTGCCTCTAGCACAAAAGACCCAAGCTAACATATATTTTAAATATAATTAACACCTTCACTCTACTATCATCATTAACATAAATGTGGTTTTGTACTTTTATTCTAGAAATATCAGTGAAAAAATGAAATACCAGGATAAGAAAGAGATGTTTGTCCATTTTAAGAGGCATTTTTTTTTTTTTTTTTCCTAACAATTTCAAGGAAAACGTGTTGTACTCTCTGGCATCCCTTGCACTTATTCACTAAGTAACCTTCTTTTTAATAGAAATAATGTGGGTAATGAAAAGAGTATGGAATTTAGAATAGAACCTAGGTTCAGTCTTACTTTTTCTGTAACTTGGAACAAATTACTTACCCTCTCTAATTCACGGTTTTGTTACTCATGAAATGGAGAAAATGACACCAATATGGGGGGTCATTAGGAGGATTAAATATAAGCACAAGCAAAGTGAAATGCCTAACCAACTGAAATGACTAAGTTAATAGGTTTTGAGTAAATAAACAAAGTAATTTTTAAAAATCATCTATGCATTTTGTTGGTGAGTAAGAGTTTCCTGCCCTAGGGTGATGTGTATGGCCAAATACACAGCACTTGACTGCACTGATAACAAACCATTTGATAAGAAGGGTTGTTTGGCTGTGGCACCTTATCTGTGGGAATAGGATGAAGAGATCTTAAATTTAGGCAATTAGAGGCCCTTCTAATTTCCCCAATATTAGGGTAACATGTAACACTGAGTTTTAGTTTTGACATCAGAGTGAAAAGACCAATCTTCTCTGATCAGTTTTATGCAATATTTTACTTACAAGAGAAAAAAAACAAAACAAACAAACAGGATATTTATAGTTTTTAGAATGACCAATGAGCCCATAGATAGTAATGTAATCTGATGACAATTTCATACAGGAGAGAAGAAGGAGGAAGGGGAGGAGGAGAATAAGTACTTGAGCCAAAGACTTCTTGGAGTCAATTTTGGGAAGTTACACCAAGTATGGATAATGGCTCTACTGATGTGGTCTTTGAATTAACATTACAAATTTAGGGAGGAAAAGGTAGGATAAAAAGAGGATAAGTGGCAAGGTTTGTACAACTTAATTATTGGCTGGTTAAATTAAAACTAAAGCAGAAAAAAGTTCATTTTTCTCTAATTCTTAAAAAACAGTAATAAATGTCTTTTGACATAGAGCTGAGACTAACAGAACAATGAAACAGGATTTGCTGAGGTTCAACTGACTCAATTTCATCCATCTATCATGTACCTCAGTCTTCTGTCTTAACCTCAACCCAACCCTTATAACCGAAAACGTCTTAATTACCTCATTTCTTCAATGGCATAATTGGCAATTTCATCAAAATCGTACTTTCCCTAGTTCAGTTCATACTGAATTTCTAAACTTATCCTTTGCCTAATATTTTTCATATTACAGATACAGTAAAAGGAATTCTTAGATCAAACTTCCTAATTTGACAATCCTTAACTCTAACGTCTCTCATCGTTTATCAAGTGGCGGCAAGTATTTTCATTCTGTCCTGGTTTCAGAGTATAAGAGAGGAACAACAGTGCCCAATTTTAGGCTTTTGAGCTCTTAAGTAGACTTTTTAAAGTGTATAGGAATAAAAAGTATCTTAAAAATCACACTTAAACAAAAATTCTAAGAGCTAGGAACTTGGAAGATAAATGGTTGTGTGTGTGTGTGTGTGTGTGTGTGTGTGTGTTTGTGTGTGTTTTCTTCTGAATTCTGAATGGTTTGACTTGGGAAGACCAAGTGCCAAAGCCTACAGAAATGCAAAATAAAGTGTATCAATTAAGAAAAGGAAAATGATTGGGCACCTGGGTGATTCAGTTGGTTAAGCATCTGTCTTCTGCTCAGGTCATGATCCCAGGGACATGGGATAAAGCTGGGCAGCATAAGCTGATGAGCAGGGATCCTGCTTCTGCTTCTCCTTCTCCCTCTTCCCCCTCCCCCACTTTTGTGCTTGCTTCCTCTCAAATAAGTAAAATCTTTAATAAGAAAAGGAAAGGAAAATGAGAAAACAAATCTAAAGTTCCATAGCTAATTCCAACTCAAAGGAATTTAAAATTCTACCTGCTGGAGTACAGATGTGATTAAATTAGAAACTGTCTGGCTTCCTGAAAATGAGCTTTATGTCCTCATGATCTCTACTTCCCATCTCTACTCCAGCCTTGGGGCTAGTCTGAATGATGTTCATATTTTGGTATAAAGAACAGATGCATCTGAAGAGCAGAGGATGCTTAGACCACGAACATGAGCAGATAATGACATTGCACAGTGTGAAAAGCCTTCTACCTTACATCTCAACAGAGGCCAGGATGGCCAAAGGACAGTAGGCAATGTGGGGTGTGGCCCCCCTGTACCCAGACAACACAAGCCTCCCCTTCCCTGATTTCAATGTATAAAAAAATAAGAGATGGAGTAGAAGGAGAACACTGAATTAACTTAATTCAACTCAAAAATCAAACTTTTAAACTCAGTAATGATATAATGTATGTGAATTTGCAGGCTTAGCTCCCTTTCACTGAATGAAAATGGAAGCTTAGTTTTATTAGCTTCCTTAAAGCGGTTATTTTTATATATCTTATTAATGACTATTAATTGTAACTTCTCTATATGGATAATGCCATTAAAAATAATGTATTTTATTTTAAAGTTTTAAAAACAAAATAAAAAGACACTCAACACCTGATATATTCAGGTGGCCTTAAATATGGCCTTATAACCCTGTATTGGATGCTTTCTCTTCAGCTAGTCCATCATTGTCTGAATAATCAATACTAGGCAAAGCATAAAAAAATACAGATTTCAAACTGATAAGAGATATTTATGAGCTTAAAGAAATAAGGATAAAGATCATTCCTTTATGCAAGAAGCAAGCATATAATATGGAAACTATAGTATCACACCACACTAAAATAGTAGGAGAGAAAATGGCATATCTAATAAACCTGTGCCAGGGCCATCTCCAAGGCATGGTGAATGGGAACTTAGCAAGGTAGCAATCAGAGAAGTGATGTCATCAGCTTAAGTTAAAATATCCAAAGAGACACCAAATAGGTGGTGGGGCTACTCCTACTTCATGCCTACAGAATTGTTTACTACTTTCTCCATTTGGAATACATATTTGGTTTTTAGGTTGTCTTAAAAATATCTTAGACTTTCATAATTATAAGAAACTTTTGGAGCTGTTCAGTCCAATTTCACAACAATGCACTAATCTTTTATAGTTTGTTAGCAAATAGGCAACTTCTTCATAAATCCTCCCAGCAACGGAACAGGCATTGCTTTGTTGGTCGTCAGCTCACGACACCACAGGCTAGTGGTTTCTCAGGGTCTTCTGATGAATGAAATCTGCCTAGCAAACATCCAAAGCTCTTCTCAAAACAATATGTAATAACAGAAAATAATACTATATAATGATACTATATAATGGAGCTATTTCAATATGTCGGGCACATTTGAGTGCTTTGTTGATACCCTCTTATTTGATTTTCACAATGAGACCACAGATAAGTATTATTATTTTATCCTTTTATAGACAAGAAAACTGGGGTAGAATGATATTTAACAAATTGTCAAAGCTAGTAAGTGGCAGAGCCAAGATTTAAATCCACTCAGTCTAACTCTTGAGCATAGTTTCTTAATCCCTAATTCCTATAATCTCCCCAGTGCAACATATATGTCTTGATTATTGTTAATTAAAAGTTATATTGGTATATATAGCAGATTCCAATAGAAAACTAGTCATATATAATTTGATTGATCACATTAAGTCACCATGACATTTTTCATGATAAATACTGTTGAAGATTCACTGGAAATCATTGTAAAATAACTGATTCCAATTTCCCTATCGTTATATTAAAATCTGAGACCCAGGGTAAAAAATGGTGACCATCCATATTCACATTGTTTAGTAGTGACCACATTAGATCCAAGGCCTCATCTCTTGGTTTTCACTACAGTGAATCTTCCGCCAACGGATACCATTACCTGCTAAGATATCAGGGTTTAATCAGATGTGCCTCCATAGACATTAAAATCCAATTAGGAAAGACAACATACACACAAAGAATTTCAGTAAATTGCTATGTGTAACAAGTCTCTTCAGAGTGACACATAGAAGGGATGAAGAGAGTTGTCAACTTTGAGTTGATATCATCCAAAAAAGCATCCATAGTTCACATGATACGTTATCAATCTGCTTGTACTCTCTCAATGTGCCCTAGCTAAATCAGTTGCAAAATAATTGCAATCTTTCTTTAAGATGGCCATCTATTGATTATATTGGACAGATACACCATTACTGATGTTGCCTTAGTGACTTTTTCACCACTGTGTTTTATTTTAAGATCATGTCCATCTTCACATATGTTCTTTTCTTTTCTTTCTTTCTTTTTTTTTTTTTTTAGATTTTATTTATTTATTCATGAGAGACATAGAGAGAGAGAGAGGCAGAGACACAGGCAGAGGGAAAGCAGGCTCTATGCAGGGAGCCCAACGTGGGACTCGATCCTGGTCTCCAGGATCATGCCCTGGGCTGAAGACGGCACCAAACAGCTGAGCCACCCAGGCTGCCCCCACATGTTCTTTTCTTAAATTCACTTACAAGTAGTGCTCACTTCGAGGTGTGTTCTTAGAGACTGGATCTTAAAGTGGATCTATCAGGCAAATCCAAGTGTATAGACTTAGAGTTTTTTTTTTTTTTTTCCTTTTTTCTTTTTTTTTGAAATCACATTCACATAACTTTTATTAGAGTATTATTATAATTGTTTTATTTTTAAATTTACTTTAATTTTAATTCAATTTGCCAACATATAGTATAACACCCAGTGTTCACCTCATCACGTGCCCTCCTTAATGCCTGTTGTCCAGCACTCCACCCACCTCCCCTTCTGCAACCCTTTGTTTTTTTCCCTGAGTTAGGAGTCTCTCATGGTTTATCTTCCTCTCTAATTTTTCCTCATTCAGTTCCCCTCCTTCCCTTATGGTCCCTTTCACTCTTTCTTCTATTCCACATATGAGTGAAACCATAGGATAATTGTCTTCTCTGATGGACTTATTTCACTCATCATAATACTTTCCAGTTCCACCCAAGTCGATGTAAGTGGTAGTATTCATCCTTTCTGACGGTTGAGTAATATCCCATTGTATATATAGACTACATCTTCTTTATCCATTCATCTGTGGAAGGACATTGTGGCTCCTTCCACACTTTGGCTATTGTGGACATTGCTGCTGTACATTTCAGGATGCAGGTGTCCTGTCATTTCACTACATTAGCATCTTTGGAAAAATATCTACTGGTATAATTGCTGGGTCGTAGGGTAGCTTTAGTTTTAACTTCTTGAGGACCCTCCACACTGTTTTCTAGAGTGGCTGCACCAGCTTGCATTCCCATCCACAGTGTAAGAGGGCTCTACTTTCTCCACATCCTTGCCAATATTTGTTGTTTCCTGTCTTATTAATTTAGCCATTCTCACTGGTATGAGGTGGGATCTCATTGTAGTTCTGATTTGTATTTCCCTGATGCCAAGTGATATGGAAGATTTTTTCGTGTGTCTGTTGTTCATGTGTATGTCTTCTTGGGAGAAACGTCAGTTCATGTCTTCTGCCCATTTCTTGACTGGATAGTTTGTTGTTTTGCTGTTGGGTTTGATAAGTTCTTCATAGATCTTGGATGCTAGCCTGTGATCAAATGTGTCATTTGCAAATACCTTCTCCCATTCCCTAGCCTGCCTTTTAGTTTTGTTGACTGTTTCCTTGGCTGTGCAGAAGCTTTTTATCTTGATGAAGTCCCAATAGTTCAATATTGTTTTTGTTTCCCTTGCCTTTATAGACATGTCTTGCTAGATGTAGATTTTCTATATGCTTTTAGCCTCATCTATTTAAAACCTGGTGGAAGTTCCTGAATGATGCATAATGTAGCCTGAAGTGGCAAGAAGTTGATTATAGGATGTTATTAGGAACTTGATTTAGCAAAGCAGGGTAAATGAGAACTACCTGAATTTGAGAGCAGACTCTGGTCTATGTTTTTGTAAAAAAAAAAAATGTTTTCATTTTTATTGTTACTATATAAGGATGCAAGAACTATTCTGGTTAAGGAACTTGTCCTCTCACTGCCATAATATCATACTTTCAGCTTTCTTTGGTGACAAATGACAAAGAAACTCAATTTGTTTGAGTGAACCTAGCTCATGCAGCATGGAGTGGAGTCCAGCCCGAATTGCCAGCCCACAGATATATGAGCAAATTCACATTTGTTTTTTAAAGACACAAAGGTTAGGGAAAAAAATGCACCACCCCCAGAGTCTATTAATTAACTCAAAGGAATGTAAGTATAAAAACAAAACAAAACAAAAAACAAATTAGTGCAAATTAGGTTAGTAGAAATAAATCAAATTTATAAAACATATAAGTAATAGCAATAAATATAAATAAATTAAGCAACCTAAACAAATCAATCTCTAAGTTTGAATTGTACAATATAGCCAAAGTTATGATTATCTCAGCAACATGGTAATTATTTGTGCAATATTAGAAAGACTCCTTTCATAATTAGGAATAAGAAAAGAATGTTACCATACTTGAGACGAACCTAGTACCAAAGGGTACACAAAGGCAGGCTTTAAAATGATGGATCAAAGCAAATTAAGGTAAGTCCTGTCATAACATAATGTCAGGTCCAAACAATTCTATTGTGGAAAATGGAGGATTATGTTCCTGCATATTTAATAAAATAATTGGAATTCTAGAAGGCTATGGTGTCATCTAAGTAAATTCTGGACCATGGTGTGTTTCATACTTCTTAGGGACAGTTTAAGGCTTAAGTAACAAAGGACATGTCTCTGAGTACTGTGGCTGACTGAGACTTCAGAGACAGAAGCAAAGATTACAGTAAATCCTGTAAATTAGACTAGGATTTGTTGCCCAATGAAAACACTGGAAACTCAAGGGCCCTCAGCTTCTTATTTTTACATACAGGGTGATGTTGTCCTTCCCTAATCATCCCCCACACTCTATTGAACATAAACTACTGAGAATAGATTCTGGGAGAAGAATAGGTAGGAGTCAAATCTCAGGATCATTACATTTAAATTTATACTATTGTGGGAATGTTTTTCATATGATTTACTGTAATAAGCAGAATTTAAAAATGGGATAGTCATCTTAATTCCAAACTGTGAGAAAAACAGATCTACAAGACATATATATTAAAAGCTAGAAATTTCCTTATTCTCATAAAGGTCTACTAAAAGGCCAACAGCTACGATGACACTGAATTTGAAATACAAGAAACCTTCTTTTTAAAATTAGGACCAAAAAATTGATACTAATGCTTTCTGTATTCAACATGTCACTGAAAATCTTAGACATACACAATATATAAGTAAAAAAGAATAATTTAAAAAGGAAAACACAATTGTTATTTCTAACAATGACATTATCATCCACATAGAAAGCCAAAAATGATATATACAAGTTAGAATTTATAAAATATGTTTAGTTAGGAGGCTGAATAAAAGGTCAATAAATATAAATTGCATTTTCATCTAGCATCAACACATAGTAAGAAAGTTGATATTTATTTAAAATATATTGCTTGTAAAAGCAATACGATACATAAACACAAGACAAAATGTGTACTTGAACTGAGTTAACTTCAAGTTGATCTTCATAAGAACTTTAATAGATATTACAGTGTTCTCCAGTATTCCCAGTTATTTTGTTTTTCCATACCTGTAGGAGGATTATACTTTCCTGAACATGTACTTTACTTTGGCCAGTGAAATGTGAGCCATTGTGATTTGTATCATTTCTAGGAAGAAGTATTTAAAATCCAGCATGTGCTTCTCCATGTCCTTTCCCTTTCCCCTTCCATCATAAATACTGAATCTTTCTGATGAGATGACAGTGTTTTAAGGTGGAGATTCCGTATATCCCTGTCTTCAGTAAGCTACAATAAGCAGAGCTCAATATTGTTTGTAAAAAATATATAATGTTATTACTTTAAGGTGTGGAGAGTTTGGAGGATTTGTTAACCTAGCATAATCTAACTTCCTGTCATGATGAACACAATCACAATCTCTCCAAATCCAGTTCAAATATTTATACTTTATATTGAATGTTGCACAGGCTAAGACTTCTATTCATCTGTGCAATGTCTTTTCTAATCCATTTCAAATTCTACCCACTACAGTCACCATAACAACCAAGATTTTATACCAAATAGTAAGAATCTCTCAGAGCTGGAAATGTGGGATGGGAGAGGAGAGCACACTGCTTTTTAGAAGCCACATTGACATACTTTCCTAAGAGGGTCTTTTGACGTTTTATAGCCTTGAGATTAGCCTTGAACATATTAGGTAAATTTAGGAGCCCTCTTGTATCTTTGCAAGTGAGATACATGAATCCTACATGACAACGAATGGGAGAGTAAATAAAAACTGCATTTCTACTATCCTTTGTTCATTGCAAAGGAAAATATAAAAAAAAACAGAACACAAAAATACATCCATATTTATTTTTAAGTGGGTAATTTTATTTGAGAAAAGCATTACCTTTATGGTAGCTTCTGACTAATAAAAGTATCAGGAAAAGTATTCCAAAGATGATTTAAAGTTCTCTGGGTCTTTAAGTTAGATGAATGTAGTTCATTTCAATTCTTTCTGAATATTCTTGAAATAAAGACTATGCATGTGAGAGAGGAGAATCTGTCCTAAAACAGACACATTTTCTAAGAGCCTAGACTCTGGGTAATATGTTTTGTAGTTGAGTTGTATAAAATGAGACATGAAGCCTCAACATATGGCATTTTCCATAATAATGCAGATGCCATTAATAATTGTTCAAGTACCCTGTCATTTGAGATTACATATTAAGACTAACAGTTTATGTCATCTGTGTTGACCAAAGCGGCCTGCTTGTGGATAGCAACAGTGGTTGATGCCACTCCAACAATTATGGCTGAATAGTGCACAAGTGTAACGGAGGTTGGGAGGATAATAAAAATTTCCATCAAAAGAGGAGTTAGGATTAATCTCTGCTATTTGATCCCCTTCATTTTATTTGCCTTTGTTATAGATTGAATTGTGTCCTCCAAAAAGATATGTTGCAGTACTAATTCTCAGTACCTCAGAAGGCAACTTTGTTTGGAAATAGAGTTGTTGCAGATGAGGTCCTGCTGGAAGGGGACAGGTCCTTATGCATAGGGCCATTGTTCTTAGAAGAAGACAATGGGAAGGAACAGAGTGGACGGACTATCATATGGCCGCAGAGTCAGGTACTAGAGTCATGTAGCTGCAAACCAAAGAATGGCAAGATTACCAACATCAGCAAAAACTAGGTATGAATGTCTGTTTTACAAAGATTTTCCTAGAAATGAAAGTCACGAGAGAAATTAATGCTTGGAAGTTAAAATATATTAAGTGAGTTTTCTGAGAGAATTATATTTATTTTTTTCTTCTTTGGTACATGGAAACTAGTAAGTATATTTTAGACAGTATGAAAGCTTGTGGCCTTTGAAATATAGTAAGTAGAACTTATGTAAAACCCTAAGTTACTCTGGATTTTAATTATTTTCCTAAGTTATTTTTGTGCCTATTATTGATAATCTACTGCGTGCTAGGTAGAGAGCAGGAGAAGAGAGGAAAAAGAATATCCTCATTATTCTGGGATCCTTAGCAAGACAGCTTTAAAGTCAAAGACATATTATGGATAAATGATTATTATTTTTTTATGACACATTGATTATATTTGTTCTGAGAGTAACAAATATATTTGAATTAAGTTGTGTTCCAAATGAGTTTAAAAATGCTACATTAGCTGGTAAAAATCATATCCCCAACTGTAACTCAACAGAAGTCTTAAAATTTCCCAATCCCCTAGAGATGTATATAAACCCTGGCTACAGAGAGCAAGGGTTATATTTGTATAGTTTAAGGCTTTCTCCAGTCACACCAAGGATTAGCTGGATGAGAAAAGTAGGCATTTGCATTTTTATGGCTTATTCTAATAAATTAAATTAGTTAGAACCTAGGTGCTGCTTAGATTTCTGGAGGCTTTTTCTTCTTATCTTTTATTTTACAGAATAGATACAAAATCAAGAACAGGAAAAAAGGAAAAGCCGAATGAAGATTTCTTATTTTTGTACCAAAAAATATAAATATAAATATAAATATAAATATAAATATAAATATAAATATATACACACACACATTTCTCAACTCCCTCCCATCCATCTATTCTTTAGATAATTTTTACTTTATACTCCCAAGGAAATTTGAACATTTGGGATTAAATTCTGGGATTATCAATTAACAGTATATGATTGTGGTTTTCCTAAACTCTTGTCAGAGTGCTTTGCTGTTTTATTCTTCTATCTGAAAAATGCAGTAATCATAAAATCCAACTCACAGAGTTTCGGTGAGGAAAATCAGAAAATATGCGAAAATGTTTTTATAGTGTGCCAAGATTGCAACAATATGTTAGTCAACAGTAATGATTATCAGTTGTTTCATTTGAAAAACACTAACTCTTCACAAAAATAATAATTTACACAAAATTAGTTGTTTTAGGCTACATATATGTATGTATGTATGTATGTATATGTGTGTGTGTGTGTGTTTTGTTTTTTTTTTTTTCTGTGCAGGAGAGGTCTCATTACCCCATGTTAAACACATACAATATCCCATGTTGGTCTCACAATATATTCTCAGTCTGCAGGTTAAAGCAAGTATATTTCTTCCCACTCAGGGTCTATTTTTGCACAGATAGTCCACTTTGCCTCTAGTTAAGAAAATAATTATTATTTTCCTTGCAGTACTGCTTATTACAAAAATTGTCTTATTTGCTCAGTACATCACTAATAACTCCTACCATCTCTTCCATAGTTCTCCTCCTCCCATGAAGAGTATTTTTGGTTGAATAGTAAGAAGTTTGGAGTTGTAAATTTCTATGATTATCTAAAAAGAATTATCAAGGACTGTGCAAAAATAAGATTTTCTTATCTCCAAAGAAGAGAATTGTTTTCCTACACTCTAAACCAGAAGTATTATATGAACAATGCATTGACTATTATTTATGAATATTCCTAAGCACTAAAATTTTCACTTATTTTTCATTAATTTATTATTAAAATTTTCACTTATTTTTCATTAATTTATGATATACTTCTATAATAAAGAACTTCTCTTCAAATATTCTAAATAACAACATACTTAAAATCATCACCACTATTCTAATTTACTTTTTCGGAATGTTCAATATTCAATTCTCTGAGGATAACTGATTCCCAAAATACTTGTATAAAACCTCTTAGACTACATTATATATGCTACAAATAATGATGTAAACAGTTAAAATTAAATTCTGCATTCCAATTATTGAAATCTAGTTCACATGGATAATCTTGACAGTAATTGGCACTTGTCATGCTTTTAATCCTCTCTGCTACTGGATAAGTAATTACTGAAGGTCTGTATTACAAAAGCAGCAAAGGGGAAAAAAAGGGAGGGTATTCCTATGAGATATCTCTTTTTTCAGATAGCAACAGAGAAATGTCACTTGAAATATATGTATAAAGCTGTATTTGACTCTAACATTGATGCTTGCAACATATGTTTAGGTTAACATAGTTCAGGGAGAGGAGCACTTGGACTGAGTGAGCTTGATTGAAAATGCAATGTTACTAACCATGACCTAGTGAAGTGTTTTACAAGAGTAATTTTTATTGTAGTAAGGCTCTAGAGTGTTGAACCTGAACAGTGAAATTGAATCACTCATGAAGTCATGCCAGATGTTATTCATATCAGATGCTGATTAATGCATACACTTCATTTGGAGGAACTTAATATTGAGTTATTAAAATGGGAGGCTGTCAGCTTCAGAAATGTCTGACGGTTGGAATTAAAAAGATTGATCAGTTAGGTTTGAAGTATCTAGAACATTCCTAGCATGGACTGTTTCAAGTTGGAAAACGATTAAATTACTTATTTTTTTCCATTATTCTATCAACTTGCAATAGGTACCTACTATAACCAGGACTCTAAGATAGGTTTTAATGCACAGATAAATGAACTATGGATCACGCTCTCAAAATCTGAATTAAAACGTGTACGTACATCCAAATGGATATGTCAAGGCTGAATAAAATAAATACTATAAAGAAAAGTGGACTACTGAGATCACTTTCTGCTGAAACTAATGAACTAATAATTCTTGGGTCAGTTTCCATGTGAGCTTAGTTTTGTAAGATTTCGATCTTTTAAGATTTAGTCACAGAGACCCAATGCACAAAAGGTATTACTAGACATATAATAATATTGAATTAGGAAAATGACCGGCACACTGTAAGATTTTTAGTGTGTGAGGTATGTAAAATCTGGATTTAGAAAGGAAAATGGTTGCAGGGGATGGTGGAGCAAGATCAAAGAGAAATCTAAATGACAAACCTAGAAGTTCAGATTTTACCTCACTGGCAGTGGGGAACACCTAGAATTTTTATTTGTTTGCTTGTTTTAACAAAGGGGAGCATCTAAAGATCTAAGGTTTCCTTAAAGAGCACTGGATAATTCTCTAGAGAGAAACAGATACAATCCTGTTGTTAGTTTTGAAGATGGTTTTGACTTTTGTGACAGCCACCAAGGGGTACATTCCAATTTTTTTTTCTAAACTGCTGATTGGCTTCTTCAATCCCAGGTTTCTATGATACACAAAGTAAAATGTTAGAGTATCCAAATTTTCAACAGAATCATTCGGACTTGAGTAATACTTTTGGACCAAAGAACAGTTGATCTGACTCAGAGTTATAGAACTCGTCTGTGAGAATGTTTTAAAAACAATACCTTAATAATCCTGATACAAAGGTAACGCTTCTAGATATAATAGAGTGTATTTTCATTTGCATTCACATGAGAAATTTACGTCATGCATAAACAACTGTGAATAACTAGCATAAACAAATTTAGGGGAAAACAACTCAAAAAACTAGATCCCAATTCAATTTGCATTTCTGTATATAAGCTCTAAGTGGTTTAAGTATCTCAACTGAGAAGTCAAAGTTGACATAAAAAGATAAAACATTTCCTTATTTTCCCAGCCTGAGTTCTGAAGTTAAACTGTATAATTCATGGCTTCAAACTGAGAAAGAATGTCCAGTTTGCCTTTTACTGTAACTAAAATGCTCCTGGCTTCAGCCCTGCCAAGTGACTGCTTCCTGGCATTAGAAATAAGGGCCAGATGGCCAACCAGCATTATCAGCACCCCATGGTGACGAACAAGTGACAATTTGCTTGGTGATCAAATATAATTTAAGGTCTTTTAACCTTTGAAATCCAAGATATCATAGTGACAGATTCAATTATTTTTTAAAATACAAACAATTACCTGCTCTGCCCCCAACCTTCTCCCACTGTGACCAAATAAATACTCAAACTTACATTGTTCAGGTATTAAGCCTCTTTGCATGTCTCAGGTATAAAATGCTTTATTACGTATCCCAAATGAGAAAAATGCCATCTGGTCCATGAACAGGCAGATAAATGGACACTCATGTGTCCTCCTGGAAGAGACTAGACATCTCCACATACACAAGTATTAAGAAACTGAGTTCCCCACATGGATGGTCAATTGAGTCTTGTAAAAGGTGCCAAGACAATCCAATAGGGGAAAATGTAGTCTTTTTAGAAATAATGTTGAAATAATTGGATATCTATATAGAGAAAGCAAGTCTGGGCCTTTTCCTTACATTATACACATATACTAAAATGAAATAGATCGTATACTTATATTTAAGAGCTAAAACTATATAACTTCTAGAAGAAAATACAGGTGAAACTCCTTGCAACTTTGACTAGGCAAGTATTTCTTAGGACACAAAAGACACAAACCATACAAATGAACATATAAAAAACTGCCAGTTGCCAGTAGGGTTATTTTTCTTTCTAGGGTACTTCTTTCAGATACTCATCATAGTCTATCTCATTCTATATTATATTTGTAACAAAAGTTTGTAATTTGAAAACTATGAGATCCCTTAAGGCAGAAAATATTTTTTAGACATCTTAGTATTTTGGCATCTAATAGCATATCTACTAATTTAAAAATACTTAGTAAAGGTTTATCAAGAAAAAAAAATAATAAACTAAACTTTTCACCACCTCTTTTATTGCTAATATAGATAAACATATTATGCATATGTTTATCTATATTACATAATGTATAATATATTATATATATGCAATATATATTATATACATATGTGTGTATTTATTTTTATACCTAGAACCATATGTCTAGACATGGAAGCCCCAGGGAAAAAAAACAGGGCATTAGTTACCCTTTATGATAAATACAGAGATCTGTTCTCAAGCATAGATTTGAGTTTTCATAGTTTTATATTAATATTACATTTATATTAATATTTAACAAAAATTTTAGTATACGATCTTTTCTATATGATGTTCAATTTCCTTAAACAAACAAACAAAAATGATAATGCATATTCTTTCCTCCACAAGCAAGAGCAGGGAAAGATTTATTTTGCTCTAGCAACTCCTCATTTAGAGGACTGTGGTTAGAAAAGCACGCTCTTCAACAGCGAGATAATCAGATCTCATAAATTCTAGACTGGTTGGCGGTAAGATTATGATGAAGTCTGCTTTCCTATAGTAGTTATTGATAATAATTCTCCTCACATTTGACCGACTTACTCGTAACAGTAAAGTTTATCATTGCCCTTATATTTTTGTGCTGCACTCAAGAGCAGCAAGAAAGGTACAGATTTCTGGGAGAAGAAAGGTTACCATGAGCCCTACACTCTCACTCCTTTCTTGCATGTCATTCCACTTCAGAGAATCACAGCAAATATCCCTACTACTCCCTGCAAAGAATTATCTTGGAACACATTTTAACTTTAAAATAAGCATAAATTGTCTGCAAGTCCCAAAGGAGATGTCAGGGAAAGAGACAGATACAACTCTGGAGATAGATGAATTCTTTCTTTACAAAGTTATTAAATTATTAAAGTTTCATGGTGTGCTATTGCAAGAACAAACTTGTCTCTGTGAACTGGATTAGAAAGATGTCACCTTCAAGTCTCCTCTCATTACTATTTGATGTGCGTTGAACACCAACAGGGAGCTGTGATAGCTTTTGGATCACCCTGAATCATCAACATTAAAGATGAAGAGGGGAAAAAAACAAAACAAAACAAATCCTAGCAGGTCCTCTAGTAGAGCTAGACTGGTTCCTACTGAGAATTTGAAGGAACTTTGTCCATACATAAGAGGCTTTCTTGAGTGACCTAATTTTAAACTAGCTTATGATACTAACAATCCAAGGTGTCCATTCAGAGCTAATCCATCTCTTTGGATAACTATGTGTGCAAACTACTGTCTCTTCCTATTTCCAGGTCTGTATTACACCTCTTCCTATAGCTAAAGCCATTTGAGTCTCAAATCAAGGCCTTCCCATAAAGTTCTTTCTAGTGATGTGTATCAATGGAAGGATTATGCATTACTAGAAGGCTGCCCCAGGCTTACCACTATAGTATAGTCTTCTATTTCCTCATACACATCACGCTCTATCTCACCTGTTTCATTTTCCTATTCCTAAAATCTTTTTTCAAAACTTTGAATATCACATTTCTTCTTATTTTACATTGCTTCAGAGAGGACACCTACGATCACTCTGTCTGAAGTGGATACCCCACCCAGTCACTATAGCATAGCATCAAGTATTGCTGATAATAATACATACATATGTCTGCCTGAGGTTATATGTGTGGGTATGATTTTCTCTTCCCTACCAAGCCCCACTCACCATAATGTCATCTATGAAAACAAAGGCCTCATCAGTGTATTTATACCCATTAAATATATTGTTTAGAATAGTATCTAACATCCTATGGATATTTTATAAATATTTGTTGATTGTGCAAGAAAAGGAACAAAGATCCTATGCAAACAGGCTTTTATCTTGATAATCCTTCCATTTATGGGAAAGGAAGCCATGGTGTAGACATATTTTATTTCAGAACAAACCACATTTACTTCCACTTATAAAATAAATAGGAAGTCCTAATTCTGTACAAAGCACTGGTGGGAGTGGTGGTGGCTTAAAAATGAACTATTAACAAACTCTGCCCTTCCTTAGGATCACATGGTCTAATTGAGAAGATGCTATATGTAAGTAAATGCCTATAGCATAATGTATTAAAACAGAAATACATACATGGGATTTCATAAGTGGATGAATCTATCTCTGTTGGGTGATTCAGAGAGAGCTTGTGGAAAGATATATCAAAGATGTACTTTAAAACTACATAAAAGTTTTGGGTACCTGGGTGGCTCAGTTGGTTAAGCATCCAACTCTTGATTTTGACTTGGGTCATGATCTCAGGGTCATGAAATTGAGCCCTATATTAGGCTCTACACTGGGCATAGAACCTGTTTAAGATTCCCTCTCTCCCTCTCCCTCTGCCCTGCCCCCCTCCTTTCTCTCTCTCTCTCTCTCTCTCAAAATTAAAAAAATAAAATTTTTAAAGAACTACAAAAAAACAGTGTAAAGGCATTATAGAGATGATTCAGGCAAAGAATAGTAGATAGCTGAAGATCTTCCCACCAGAATGGGAAGAGAGATATTTAGAAGACTTGATTATAGAAAATGCATGAATGCTATTGAAAGACACAGTAAAAAGTCAGGCTTTAATCCTTCAGACCAATGCTTCTCAAAATGGAGTATCTGTGTCCCTGAATTTATTGGGTATAAGTGGAGCCAAATGCCATATAATCCACGTATGCCTCAGTCATCAATTTTACTTCAGATTAAATAATTTAAAACGCATATTGGAGATAAATGTAATGTGCACTTATATATACATTAAATATAAAAACACAACAAGATTTTTTTAAATGTCTAGGTCATGGTAAGTTACTTTAGGATATTTTGGTTGGAAAAATATTTGAAAATGAATACTATAGCAGAGGTCAGAAAACTTGTTCACAGGTCAAATCTTCCTTTTTTTGTGAATAAAGTTTTATTGGAATATATGTATGCCCATTAATTTAGATATTATCTATGACTGCCTTTGAACCACATCGGTAGATTTGAATATCTGTAACAGAGACCAGATGTATATTGCAAAATTTAAAAATATTTACTATCTGGAACTTAAAAGAAAATTTTTGCTGTCCCCTGCTCTATGTAATGGCAAGGCACTTGATATTTTTTGGAAAAAAGTAAAATGTAATAATAATATTTTGGAATTTGATTCTATAGAAACATATATGAGATAAAAATAAATGCATTCTAGGAGCAAGGCAACAGGTTAGGGAGAAATGAAAAGGTCTAAGACAACGTTATATGGATCTAGAAGAAAGTAGTGACAGCAAAGTAGAAAGCAGGAAATAGATAGAATATATATATATATATATATATATATATATATATATATATATATTTTTTTTTTTTTTTTTGCAATAGAGCTGCATACCAAATAAAAAACGGCATGGAGAAAAATGGAAGTTGCTTGAGTTCTAGAGTCTAGGCTACTAAGGCACTAACTTAGGGTATCCAAAGTAGGAAACTCAGAATAACACGTAGGGAAGGAAGAAGCATGTAATGAATATGTTTGATTGGGAACTTCATCAAAGATTATTGTGGCCACATCCAATGGACTCTACTGGAGTTGAAAAGTAGAAATCAGAAAGAGAAATGGAAAAACAACAGGTTACTCTGAGTTTTAGTTATCATTCTAAGAGTTGCTAAGAGAGAATTTGTGGAGAAACAGAGCTAAAGGTAAAGAAACAAATTTAAGAATGGGAGAAGGAAGAAAATGTTGGCATAGACACCTGTACTTATTTTCGACTCTTTAATTTACCATCTGAATAATGTGTCTGCTCATTCCTCAACATGCTTCTAGAAGGCAATATATCTCACACCATGTTGGGCATAAACAACTAAATTGCAAATCAATGCAAGACATATTGGTATCAAGAGACACTTCTCTCATGCGAAAAAAAAAATAATACAATTTTTTATCTTATACCCAAATGTGCAGATGACTTTTCTGTACACAAGAAACAGAACATATTATATTTCAACATAGCACAGAAAAGGAAGGGACATGCAACAGAGAGCACTGGTAAGAAGAGAAAAATCTCTTTCCAGATGTAGCAAATAACACTGGTAAGAAGAGAAAAATCTCTTTCCAGATGTAGTAGACATTTTATAGAGCATAGTGAGGAGAAAATATCTTCATAGAAATTCACAATAAATAGAAGAGTAAAAATCTTCCTTAGATAGAATAAGGACTTCGAGAAAAGAGAATAATCCATTCCAGTGTGGACTGAATGATACAAGAACTACCTGGAACAGAAATAAATGGAAGCTGAATCAGAAAGCAACACAACCCGTACCCCCCCAGCCCCGCCCCGAATGTCCCTTTAACAACCCCAGTAATGTCTCATTGGTTCATTAAAGAAAAAGGACCAAAACTTTATATTACAAGTCATGCAGTATTTATAATTCATTTAATATATTTAGAATCAACTCTAGAATTACATTGGAGTGATTCTCACTCCTTGGTATGGATGTTGTTGTCATCAGTCAAGCTTCTGGTTACCATAGATGGTTACAATGAAAGAAACCCTCCAGTCAGTAAAATATAGCTCACTGGAATGAGTCCAAACTGACAATTTTGGTGACGCCTTTGATGCTGAGGATTGAAACCAGTAGCACCTTTTCAGAGCACCGCTTTTAAGAGAATCATTTCCCTCTGTATATGTTAGACATTGCCTTGGCACAAGTCTTCATTCTCACCTACTTACTCAATTACACAAAGAATCCCTCCACACAGAGCATTTGGGGATTCATTTGAGTGTTAGGAATTGCAAAAAATGTAGTTATGCACAACATAGTAGTCATCTACAATAAGAAGAAAACGCATTTGCTGAATTTGTTGCCTTTTACAGACATGTTTCCATTGAGCCTTACATCACCATCATAAGGCATATATGAAATTGTTACTTTTCTCTGTGAGAAAAAAGAAATGTGAAGAGAAAGGCCATGTCAAAGGCCATGCGTAGATAGTAACCTAAATTTATGTTCCAATGTCCTTTGAAGTATGCTTGGGTGATCATTTGTTTTTTTCATATTTTCATACAGATCATACTATGTGTGGCATATTTCCCTAACCTATGGCAGTACTTTACTTCTGGAGGGACAATTATATATATATATATCCCTCCCCCCCAATAGGTTATGCTGATTCTCTCGGGGGGAAAAAACTGAAAGTATTCACTTTAAGTATTCACATTAATTTGCCAGCCCATATACTTAACATATATTTAGCATAGAGAAGATCAGCTGATCTTTAATTCTGATATGAAATACAGCCTTTTATCGGAAAATTGACCATAACTAGCTCAAGGTAGAAAGATGCGGACAACCTACTAGATGTGGCCTATGAATGATTCATGTCTGGGATTTAACCCTGTCGGTACACTCTCTTGATCTGCTATTAGTCTTGATATGAAAGCATTTAAATTGATGCATACACTAGAATTGTTATACTCATTGCAAGAATCACAGCCTTTAGAAAAAGGAAAAACTGAAGGGAGAGTTGAAGGAAGGAATGAAATATGTATACTTCTTATTGTGGATATTTTCAAAGTAAAATCATCAGTCCTTTCCTCCCATTTCATTACTCAGCCCAAATGCCATCAAGCCAAGTTGAGTGGGAATTGCATACAGGGATGGAATTACCATGGCAACCAGATTAAAAATTTGTTTCCCTGCTGAGAATTTAGCTCACTGAATAATACTTTGTTTTTACCTTTCTGGAAAATTAGATGGAAGGTAATTCTGGAACTGTGCATAACCATCAGTAAGTTCAAGCTCTTACTTGGGTTAGTTTTCCTGGGGGTAAGAAATATTAATAATATATAAATATAATCATTTTGTGTCCCCTATAAAATAAAATACAGACTTTCAGGCAGTTAGAAATTCAGACCATTATGATCTTTATGTCACCAATGTTTAGATGATATTTCAAGTGCTGTTTAGTCACTTACTGAAGGTCTCAGTTTTCAAGGATCAGGGCATGGGGTCATTAGCAAGAGCTCAAAGAATCATGATATTAGAGAGAATGAGATGGCATTTTGTTTCCAGGAATATTGTGGAATAGACACCCTGACACACCTTCTCATTGCAGTTCTCTAAAACACTAGGAAAATACCAAAAATAAACTGAAAAAAAGCACTGGTGTATATTTAAACATTAATTCCCCTGTCACAACTAACAAAACAAAACAAAACAAAAACACATAAATAAAATGCTCATTATTTTAAAGATTTCAGAGAGCTATGGACATCATGATGTCTAAGGAAACTAAACTGCAGAGAGCAATGATCCCTTCCTGAGGGAACAGAGATCAGTCACCTCTGGAGGGGGCACTTGTTGAGGGGGCACATTAACGGAGGAGGGAACCCGCCACGAGTAGAGGCATCAGCTGGGCGAAAGAAGGAAGAGTGTACTTGAAATGGTTCTGGAATAAAACTAGCCATATATATGGGAAAAAAAAGAAAATAAACCTGAACGTTTTTTCATACTGTCCACAGAAAAATCTATGAGATGAATCATAGACCTCAATGTAAAAAATTAAATTTATAAAACTTCTAAAAGAAAACTCTTTATGCTCTACAGATAGGCAGGTCCTTCTAAACACAGAAGCACGAATAGTAAAAGAAAAAATATGCAATTGATTTCAACACATTAAGAATTTTTATCAAAGGACACATTTAAAAAGACTAACAGACTGAGAAAAATATTTAGACTACATACATCTGACAAAAAAGAGGAAAAGATGACTCTCATGAGAAATCACATGTACATCAGAAAGGATATATTTGTAAATAATTTACAGATGTGTTTATATATGATAATATATAGCATATACATACAGAATGTACAAATCATCAAAATACCTAAACAACTCAATAAATATTGGCACAAAACACCTAAAGACAATCACAAAGGAAGATACGCAGTCAATGAGGATATGGCAACTCATCAGTATCATTATAGATCTGAGAAATGTTAAGTGCAAATTAATTGTGTTAAGGAACTATGTTTCACTTGCTTTGAGCCAAATAATTTAAGATTTAAAATGGATTTATAAGTATGACTTATCTCATTGGAAGTTTTATTTTATTTTATTTTTTAGATTTTATTTATTCATTCATGAGATGGGGGCGGCGGGGGGCAGAGACAGGTAGAGGGAGAAGCCCTCTTTTCTAATTTTTAAGTGATAAGCTACTGGAGACAAATTTTCCAAAATCATGGCACATAAGATGCAACCAATTCTGTTTCTTTTGAGAGTCCACTAATAGAACCAATTTCCCCTTGCACCACATATATGGAGAAAGGCTCAAGCAATTATAGGGTTTAGGCTACTTGACGGCTTATATCAAATAACTTAGAGTTGCATAACGATTTTTTTCAAACTCAATTTAGTACTACTTTTGAATGCTGCCTTTAAAGTTGAATATGGACAGCCTGGGTGGCTCAGTGGGTTAGCACTGCCTTCAGCCCAGGGCCTGATCCTGGAGACCCGGGATCGAGTCCCACATCGGGCTCCCTGCATGGAGGCTGCTTCTCCCTCTGCCTGCATCTCTGCCTCTCTCCCCACCCCACCCCCGTGTCTCTCATGAATAAATTAATAAAGTCTTTAAAAAAAAATAAAGTTGAATCTCATTTTTATATTGTAGATGTGAAAATTCAGGCTTCAGGATACCAAAAAATTTGCCCCACACAATACTATTACTTAGTGTCAGAGACACAAACCTTCAGTTTCTAATTTTACATTATATAAAATTTTTACAAAATGTTCGCAATGTTCCAAATGAAGATGAGCTGTCAGGAATGGATTTCCTGCTGCATTCTGAAAGCCTTCCTTCTTACACTGGTTTAAATGAGCTGTGCCTGGAACTGAAAAGGCAAAGGAAGTTTCTCTTTGTGAGAGAAGGAAACAGAGCAGGGTATTTTTTTTATTATTATTATTATTATTTATTTATTTATTTTTTTTAGAGCAGGGTATTTTAGAACACAAGTCCCAAAGCCATTCTTATCTAGGGTTGAACTCCATCTCCACAATTTGTCTGCTTTTGGGATTTGGGATAAATGACTAAATATTTCTAAGTTTCAGTCTCTTCATCTATAGAATAACAACAGTGTCTATGATACAGTGATATTTGCATTAAAGTGATGCACACAAGTACGAGTCAACCACAGACAGAAGGCTGGCTACTGTTTACATTATTAATAAGAATTAGAATAAGGAGCCCACAGAGCATGAGAAAGGGAGTTCTTTGAGGAATGTTTCATTGGAAATCCAGGCTCACATGAAATATCATTCCGAGTAGATGCCTCAGGAAAGGCCCAAGAAACTTGTCATTGAGTACTTGGGGAAACCTCCCCCCAACTTACTGTTATCACCTTGATTCATGCTCTTGGGCTTGTTTGTTTTCCTTTCCTGCCATTTTGGCATTTCTCATGTTTGATGCATCTCACACCGCCAATGCACTTGACTGCTCAACCTTATACATCAAGGAAGGATTATTTATTATAACTGCTCATTTTTGTTTTGGTACATCCGAAGTCAAAGTCCACACGCATGCCAGCATACTGATAGATGTACATTGAACAAAGAACTCCAGCAAATCTAGGATTCTTTCATCCTGTATCTGCATAATTTAAGCAAATTGAAAGTGGTGGGTGTTTCTCATAAATGTTACCAAGATAATGACTTCCCTAGACTGTACTATTTGATTTTCCAGAAGTAGTCTAGGTACTTAACTGTATTTCCTTCTCTCGAGAAGAAGTTTAAGAATTTACTTTTATCTGTATCTCTGATAAAGCTTAACCTGCAATAGTAACCCCAAAATTACTGTATTTCAGTTATAAAATGAATTGTTTTTTTTAAGTAACAATATGCTCAATATACTTTGTTTGACATTCCTGTATGTCTCACTTATCTTCAAAATACAGTCCTTTAGAAAAATCAGATAGATGCCCAGTTTTTGTGGATGTGACATTTAATAAATGCTGAATGAAAGGTTTGTTTGACTAATGGACTGGTCATCTGATTACACTGATGATTTTCTCTGATTTAAGAATACCAAATTAGGGGCCCCTGGATGGTGCAGTGGGTTAAACATCTGACTCTTAGTTTTGGCTCAGGTGCTGATCTCAGGGTCATGAGATCAAGCCCTACATCTGGCTCTGTGCTCAGCATGGAGTCTGCTTGAGATTCTCTCTATCTCTGCCCCTCCCACTCGTTCTTTCTCTCTCTCTCTCAAAAATCAATCAATCTTTAAAAATAAGAAAGAATGCAGACTTAACTGGACTTACCTCAGTACTATTTACAACCCATGTGAACTAGAAAAATAAACAAAATACATCACAATTTTACACTGTTTAGCTTCTAATAAATGCCAATTTTAGATCCTTAATGAACAAATGAATGAAAGAAATATATGTATATTTTGCAAAGCATAAAGAGAATACTAATACCAAGTAATGTGTACAGATTTGAATACCTAGTAGCTTCTTTAGCAAAATAGAGACAAGTTTGCTAGCTGCCTTTATCATTAATAAGCTATATCACAATTATAAGTAATTCATATGAAAACTTTCAGAAGTCTATAATTAAAGTTTAAATTTGAAAATGTTTACCTCAGATGTGATCTTGTGTCAAAGGTTTCTTAGATGGGTACAACTCTTCAAAGAAGAAAAGGTTATGAAAGAAATATATAGAAATTAGGGTTTCTATAGAAGAATGATAAGTTCCCCTCCTTGTTCTCTCCTGCTGTGGTAGTTAATTGGTATCTGGTATTTTATAAGCCCCATGAATGGCCAGCTTCTTTAATTTAGCCTTGCAAATATATATATTTTAAGGATGCAATTATATAAATCAGCAAATATGTAAATATATAACCAAATTGGGTGTTGGAGAAAGGAAACCATAAGAGGTATGTTAAAAAAAAAAAAAAAAACATAATTTAAAAAAGATATTTATCTTTTCTTCTACTCACAAAGTATCTTGCAAAAAGTATTGGCTACATATTAGGTAACCTATATTAAATAATGATTCATCCTTCAGTCCAAATGCTTAATATTATTTGAGGAATATTTATTAGAATCAGCAATAAGCTCCCTCAAACAAGTGAGTTGTTCTTCTTTATTCTTCTTTCTCCTACTCAAAACTCAAAATTATATTCAAGCCCAGCAAAATCTGAGCTTCTGTGTTGAAGGGGAGGAGGAAATTTTCCTCAGCCCAAGATTCTTCTAGCTGGACTAAGAATTAAATTTACATGAGACATATTAAAAGGAGAAGAAAAGTTTTATTAGGTGTGCACAAAGGCCCAATGATGAAATCGAAATCTAAGGAAATGACCAAGGGAGGCAGTTTTTATATTTTTCAGACAAATAGACAATAAATCTGTGAGACATTGACAGGACAAAGAAGACTTAACTTTGAGAGCTCCAATTAGTAAGGAATTCTAAACAGAATTTGGGCTTGGATGGTGAATTAGTAAAAAGAAACAAGGGTTTCTATTTATTTCTTTAAAGATTTTATGTATTTCTTTGACAGAATGACAAAGAGAGAACATAAGTGGGGAAAATGACAGGCAGAGGGAGAAAGAGAGAGGGAGAAGCAGGCTCCCCATGGAGCAGGGAACCCAACACGAGGCTCAATATAGGGCTCACTGTAGGGCTCCATCCTAGGACCCTGGGACCATGACCTGAGCCTAAGGCAGATGCTTCATAGACTGAGCCACCCAGGTGCACCATAAGGGCTTTTACTCAGCATATCAGCCTTGGATTTCCTATCTCTGGTGATAAGGATATGTAAAGAGAAGGTATCTTTCATATGGGAGATTTATTTCCTTCTTGCAGGGGGGCAGAGGATGGTCTGAGCATCCCTCTTACACAGACTCTCTTGAGTAACTTTTATTTAAAATAATATCCCAAGTGGCCCATGTTAGGGGCCTGCCTTTGTCCCCTATAGAGTCATACCGAAGACTAAATGCCAAGGCGAATGTTCCAGTTGTGAAGACAATTAGAAGCTTTAAGAATCGACTTTTCTTTATCTCAAACTACAAAGCTAATTATTTGTTTAGTTTATTCGCTGTGCTTTGATTACTCATCATTTGTGGTTATTAGTAAATGACTCTAGGATTACATTTTATAGATAGGAATACATTTTATGTGTTTTTGAACCCAGCATTAATCAGTGGCAGCTTTTTTCATATACTCTTGGCTTAAAGCAAAGAAAGACCCTTGGATAATTTGGAATTCAAATAAAAAATGCTTCTTGATTTAATTTCCTTATAATTTAATCAGCAGTGAAATATCTCATTATATATAGCTCAACAACCTTTCCTTTAAGTTTTTATTCAATTTTCTTGTTTTTTTTTTTTTCTTTTTTTTTTTCTCAACAGATCCAAACATTTTACTTTTCCATTTAACTTATTAAGGGCAAAAAAAAAATAAATAAATAACTTATTAAGGGCATTTTAAGATAAATTATGCCCCTCGATATTTATTGGCAGTTAAATTATTTGCCAGCTCCATATCTTCACAACCCCTACTTAACTGTCAAATCATTATCATTTGGTTCTATCTCTACTGAAGCTACAAACACAAAAGTACAGCAGAGAACAGAAATACTAACAAAATCCCTAAATTAAATGTGAGTTCCATACTTATCAATACTAATGACTCATATTTAACCTGATATTGACACATTGCTCAACGGTTTTAGTGGGTTCCCATTTATGCTATAGTCTGGAAAAGGAGGTGGAAAATTACTAATAAAAGATTTTAGAATACACGACAACAATGAATGCCTGAATAAGCATATAAAAGAGTGATCTTTGGAAAGAACATATTCTCCAACTTTTAAGTTTCATATTAGAATTAAATAAAGATTGCCAATGAATATTTTGAGATTGAACCTGAAGACTTTCAATTAGATAATCTATAAACATTATCTGATCATCATACTACATAGTATCCCCATGATAGCAATTTAAATACGTGGTAAGAGATTAGGATTGGAATGACTACATCTTTGAGAATTCTTTAGACAAGGTATGCAAGCTTCCTGCCCATCATATTTATAAATAAACATTGAATTGAATTGCTTTTACAATATTTCAGCATTGGATGACATTTATTCTTACTTGAGATTTCAAATGAGCTCAAAGAATGACTTCAGAGTCAAGCCGTGACCATATAAATACAAGCTTTGAGACAAACAAGTAGATTTCCTTTCTCTATCACAGGATTAAATATTTTGCCATTGCCAATCAAAAAAACCTGGCATATGCCAGTAGAATCTCTTTTTGTAATGGTGACCTTATGTGCTTTTGACATCCTCTTTCCACTTGATGAAGGGAGGCACTCAAGTCGGCTTTGGAAGAAAAAAGCCTCATGAATAATAGCTTGACACACAATCTTCAGATCTAGCATATTATGCTGTGATAATCAAATCCCCCTGGATTGGCATCATCTTTTAATTTAAAGTAGAGCCTACACACCAGAGAGAAGATCAAACTCCAGCACATGTTATTCATTCAATTTTTTGTCTTCCATATGGTCCTTGCATAAAGTGACTGTTTCTTTGCTATCAGATTTAAACATTCTATTTTTCTATTAACGGACACAGACTCAACCACATTATGTGCCATAGTCCACATGAGGTACATTTGCCTTCACTCTCACCCGTAGAGCTCTTAGCTCATTATTGCACATCTGATTTTCCCAATTAGAAAACTCATCCTGATCTGCATCCTCCCAGTGAGCTCTTGGATCTCCCTTTTGGGAAACTCCCAGTGTATGTAATTTTGGTGGAAAGTAGCACAGAAATTCTTTACTCCCATGATCAAGGTTCAAGAATCATTATGCGTTCTCTAGTAACTCTGCGTCTTGTGCAAGAACATGGGGAGGACTGATAATCAATGTCTGTAGTGGCAGTGCCAATTTGCAAACCAAATTATCGCTGACATTGGTTATGATTCTTGCTATACACTGCTTCCCATTAAACTGACTTCTTGGTCTCTTGACGGCCTGAGACAAACTAGAGCTAATTTCTGAACTCACAACCAAAGTATCCCAGCTGAAGCTAAGGCTCTAAGGAAGGTATCGTCATTCCTGACACACAGAGCTGGTAATAGGAGAACAAAATTATGCCTTTAGATCAATTCTAATACGGAGGCTGGTTCTGTTTCTCCTACATCAAACTTTCTTTCTTCCGATAGCTAGATTCTGTATAAATATCTTTCTTTAAAACTCAATAGCTCCGAACAGAGTAAAAATGTTTTCAGAATGAAAACAAATGGAATTGATTCATATGACATGCTTTGTTAGTTATCTATTTTCTATTACACCTAGAATCACAATTGATGCTCATAAGGTCATTGATAAATAAAAATCTGAGGAAAGGTTTATCATGAAATGAAGCAAAATTTTGGTTATGAATACATAAATTTTAATAATGTGGAGATAGATCAGCTAATTCCAGAACATACAAATTAAAATACATAGCTCTCTTTTATTTGGATACAAAGTAGAGCATCATTTTTATTATCTGATCAAAGAAAATCTGAATATATTTTCTGTATCTTTCAATTTCAGTCATATCTTGAGAAGACATAAAACTAAATTAAATATTTTGATTTTATTCAATTTATTATATAATTCTAGAATATGCACGATAACTTTTACAAGTTTATGTTTCTTCCATTTGAAGTCAACTTCATTTGAAATACTCACCTGTCAAGCTTCTAGGACTTTCAACAGTTTTAATGCTTTGGTTACATACAAATTGTAGTATCTAAAATGTATTCCATGTCCTTTCCACTAACTGTCAACTTGATCATATCACAAATTCATGTTCATTAAAGAATTTTGAACTCATTCAAATTCAGCTAGACTGCTCCATCCACTCCATATTTCTTGATTTAAATAAACTCCTCTAAGGTAGGGATTACCAAACCTTGATCTCTCAAAAAAAAAAAAAAAAAAAAAAAAAAAAAAAAAAAGAGAGAGAGAGAGAGAGAGAGATGGAAACTTAATCTAGTACATACTTCCTAAGAGTTTTCAATGAAAGAATGCATTAAAAAAAAAAGTATATGTCAGGGCCTTGAAGATCTGGGAAAATAAATCAGAATTAATCTCTTAAAATGACAATATTCATGATTCTCACTTCTTTTGCAAGTGTAGGCTATATGATTACAAAGAATGTCTACCTTAAATTTAGAAAACTTCGTATGAATTAAATCGAATCTGAAAACTTAAACTACACATTGAAACAAAAGTTAGGTATTTTTCAATTGTTGTAAAAAACATTCAGAACAAAGATTATGAATAAATAAATAAATAGATAAATAAATAAAATGAACAAATAAATTAGATTTTCATAAGAAGGTTACAGCTTCCAATTGACATATTAACCAGTTTAATTTTTAAAGAACTATTTATATACTTCTATTACCAGTCAAAATTTTAGTTTTATCCCAGCATTTCCCAGAAAATCACTCCAAATTTTATTTTTTTATAAATTCTACCTTTATCTGAAGTTTTAACTCCATAAAAAATGACACACTTTCCTTAAACATAAATCCACAAATATTTATTGAAACCTATCTTGGAGAGGATGACTTGGATCATATATCAGTCTAGCCACTGCCCTTGAATTGTAGCGATTGTAAACCATAGAGGTAAAAAATAGTTAAATCTGGTTCTTTTTGTGAAGAATTTAAGAATTCTAAAGAGTTATGAAACTCCTCAGAATGGATGATGGATTTGAGCTTTGTATCTGATTGTTGGCCTTGATTTTTGGATACTTAAGTCATGGGGTACCACAGAAAACTGGAAAACTTAAAGACACTTAGGCTACACATACTATATAGTACAACAATTTCCCCCTCCTAACTGGCAAGTTTCCCATTTAAACAAATTAAATATATGTATGTATATATTCATATAGCCACACATATATGTATCTATATCTATAAAATTGTGAAGTGGTTAAAAAAACTATTTATGTTAGAGCTATAGTCATGGCTTTAACTCTCATAAGATCTGTGCCTTGTCAAAATAACTACAAAATTAAAAACAACAACAAAAAAAAGCTCTTAGAACCTCGGTCTCTGTCTCATAGACCTATTGTGAAAGTTAATTACACTAACTTAATAAATTCCTTTTTATCCATGTATTCATTTATTCATTAAAAAGTAATTATCTTCACGGCAAGCGTTATTCTAGGTATAGGAGATAAATTGTGAAAAAGACGATGTCTGCCTCCATGGAGCTTTTATTCCTGTCTTTAGGAGATAGAGGATAAATAAGTAAGTACAAATAAATAGACAATGTAATTACAAACTGTGGTGGCACTAATAAGAAAATAAATAGGCTAATCTGATAAAGAGTAATTAGAATGTTGCAGAAAGTAGCTCTGAGGAGGTCGCATTTGAGCTGGGCCATGAAAGATGAGTCAGTGCCATCCCGAGAGAAACACATCAAGTGTTGCGTCTGAATGTTGAGCAAACATGACATATTTGAAGATCAGCAAAGAAATAAGTATCCCTGGAATGGAGTGAATAGCGAAAGAGATCAGATGGGAAATGGAGGCAGAAGACACAGCATGGATGAGCCTCGTAGAGTTTCCTATTATTCTGAATTCAAGGGGAGCCACTGAGAGGCTTAATAAGAGCAGCGGTAGGTGGCATATTTGATAACCACTGGCTACTATGAGGAGAAAATATTGTCAAGAAACAAGCACAGAAGCAGGGAGATTGACTAAGAGTCAGTTATTAAGCTGCTGTCATGTAGTAGCACTAGAGGTAGAAGTAAAAGAAATCTATCTTAATTTTGGAGGTGGAACCAACAGAGATAAAAGGCTTGCTTATGACCAATGAGAACATGGAAGTAAAGGTGACGCCAAGTCTTTCAGCTTAAAGATCTCAATGGCTGATGGTGCTATTTACAAAGGTAGAAAAGTCTGTGGAAGGAAAACATTTTGCTTGATATATTTCATTGTAATGGGGGCTGATGGGCTTGAAGACATGAACTCACTGTATTCATGATGTTATGCATCAAGGAGAAGATGAATTTCACACTCTGTCTCAAATATGGTAACATAGATTTGGGAGTCAAAAGTAAATTGCTAAGATTCTAAGTATGAAGCTGGATGAGACTAAGGAGATTATATAGGGAAGCATGATTAAGAATGAACTCTGGAGCATTCCAAAATTTAGAGAAAGAGAGAGAGAGAGAGAGAGAGAGAGAGAATAACAGAGTATTTATTAAAAAAAAAAAAATTAAGTTGTAGCATACCAGAAACTAAGAGAAGAAGTGTTTTTCCTAAAGTTGGTATAAGATAAATGAGAGGAAAGCATGATATAGAGTCAGACTGCAACCCAAATGCCTAGATCCTAACCCAATCTCAATAAGTAGCTGGATGGTCATGGGTAAAGCCCTTCCTCTCATTGTGATCCTCGATTTCTTCTTCTGTAAAACAGGGATGGCAACCTTACCAGCCTCAGAGCATAGCCGTGAGGATTAAATGAACTAATACACTTCACACCCTTAGAACCCATTCGGTACACGGGAGGCTCAATAGAAGAGTTTGCTCTTGAGAAAAATATGGAACACTATTTAGTTGCTGCTGAACATTTAAGAAAAGGACCTGATGATGAAGTTGACTTGGTTTGTCAGCGCGGTAGTTGCTGTTTGTTGCATTAATGAGGCGATTTTAGTTGAGTAGCAAGGATGTAAGTAAATTGGAGGAGGTTAAATAGCGAACAAGAGGTTATTAATTGAAGAAGCTATATGTAGACAATTCTACTGAGAGGAGTGTGTGTGTGTGTGTGTGTTTGTATGTGTGTGTAAAAGCAAACAACTAGGTTTGGAGATAGGACTGAAAGAGGATCTCTATTAGATGGTAGACATTAAAACAAAATGTGATTTTGGAGAGTAAAGCCCTGAAGAAGAAAATAAAATGCCCATTATATAGCAGGCTTTCAGTAAAGCAGACCTTGTTTTCTCATCCACGTATTTTATTACCATTAATCACCAAAACATCATTAAGTCACTATACTTCCCAGGCCAGACACAAGGACTGAATGAATCCCCGCTATCTCAAATTGAATGAGAAAGAAGAGATGAGCTCACATTGCTGAAATCCCTGAGTAGGACGGTTTCAGGTATGAACCACAGTCACATATAATGGCATTAAATCCCTTTCCTTCTTCCTACTGCTCATGCACATACCGTCTAAGTGGAATATGCTCCCACAGTAGAGAACCCAGGGGAAGAAGAAATGGTCGTCTTGCTTAGCAGTTCAGGTAAAAACCTTTGCAAACTTTGGCCTTCCCTGGCTTGCATCACATGACCAATCCCTGAATGTAGCCCGGCCTGTGGAGGGTTTATTGGCTGGGACAGCATATGTTTTGGGGAGTCAGGAGAGGTGGGGTCAACACCAACCCAAATGAATAAGGGATAAAAAATGTTTATTTTAGAAGGGAGAGGAGTGGTTTCCAAGAAGGTATTGGCAGATCAAACAAAACAAAACAAAACAAAAAACAAAAGTCTCTAGATCCCAGCCATCCAGAAAAGAACAGTTCATCACCCCGGCTATATTCTCCTGTCCTCTTTAACTTGATTTGTGACCTTTTATGTTCTTTCTTAGGGTGACTAGAGGTCATGTTGCCTTAATCTTGCTATTCCAGTCATAGATCACTGGGGCTTTAGTCCCTGGGCTACAAATCACTATGCATTTGAATTCTAAGTCTTGTGTAAACAGTATTTTATTTTTCTCCCTTTCATTATTTTCTCTTCTTTTGTTTTATATGGTTGCTGCTTCTTTCTCCACTCAATAATTATCTTTTTTTAGGGGGGGGACTCCACCCCAATAAGTTTATATTTATTATTCTCTTCTTGCTCTTCTCCTCTTGGCTGCTAGCTTCCTTTCTCCTGTTACATTTTCTAAGGACTTCTTATGTCTAAGGAGAGGTACAAGGTCATATCCTCTGACTTCCTGGTCAATAGTTACCCTAAATCAGTAGAGACTTCTGTCTACACAAGAATATATTTTTGCGTTTGTACTACCAAAAGAAATTATGCATTTCATGTGTGGAGATCCTGACTTCTCTGTTTAAGGGCTTCTAGGGAAGAAACTTCCACAGCCACTTTGAAGAAAATCCCTTAAAATAGAAAAAAAAAAAAAATCTCCTTTAATCTTTCCTGTTTTCTCCATTTTATATGTTCTACTGTTACTGTAGAAAACAGAGTCTGTTGTGTTTTCAAGGCCTAGACAGAAAATAATGTCCTCTTTTCCTGAATATGGAATAAATGTCTATCTCCTCTTTCTTCTCCAGGGTTCCAGTACCATCCTTCATGTGAGTGGAATGATGGTCACTACAACTGGACAGAGGCTTCATATTAAACTTTCAATTTCCAGTCTCTGCAAGTGACTCAGACCTGTTCTGTTCAAAGGTCAAAGTACTTCCAACGGTAAAATAAAATGCTCAAAAATACATTAAATATCTATTTCAAAAAATACAAGGTTGGGAAAAGGTGTTCAGCCTATTTCTGGGGCACATTTGCATTCTCTAAAAGGTAACCCCAGTCTCATGTTTTAGTCTCATATCCTGTGGTCATTTCTGACTAATGATGTCATGGTCCTCTTTTAGAACAACTCTGATCCCACTGAGGAATCCAACATGAGCCCAACATGGGACTCGTTCCCGGGTCTCCAGGATCATGCCCTAGGCTGAAGGCAGGTGCTAAACTGCTAAGCCACCCAGGGATCCCCATGTGGGGGTCATTTACATGTTAAATTTGCCTGGAGTATAGTCTTAAGACTAGGCATTTATTTAGACTTCTTCAAATGATGAAATACTGTGGCTCCAAAAGCTCTTTATGCACTTAGTAAGAAGACAGGAAAATAAGATATTATTTTAAAGTATTTTTATGGGACAGAGGTGAAAGAGAAAGATGAAAAATCACCTGGTGATTCATATCTCTATTCCAATGCCTGCCAAGGACACCTTCTCTTGTCCTTTGAATATTCCTGCAAAAATCTCCTCTGCTTATCACGCCCTAAGATAATGATTTGCATTTAAAAAAATTATTAAAGTACATATTCTCATTTTTACCTCTTCCCACATTCTCTCAGCTCCTGACATTAAAGAAGTATATGGAAAGTTACAGTCCAACACATTTTTATTTCAGCTCCCAAGAATTGACACAATAAGGGAAGCGTGATGGAATATGCAAGCCCCACAACCAGAAGAATCCAAGATGTCAGTTCTGTGAAAGGCTTGAGAGAGAGAGCATTGCCCCTCCCAGACTCAAGGCTCTGTCGATGTAAATGAGCCTCTTTGACTGAGGCAAGCAGGATCTCTTCTGGAGGCATTTGCCAGATTAACTGATGTGCCCTGAGAAACAGATTGGCAACTGGGAGTTGCAGGGAGACTTTTCTTCAAATCTAAGAGGCACATTATTTCGACTTTTTCATATCTGAGAACCAGATGTATCTCAAATGTGAAGATACTTCAGAACACACTATTTACTTCACATACCTTTCCTTTTTATTTGTACAACAGTGATACATGACACATCAATGTTCAAGTAAATCTGACTCAGCTGATTTTATAAGAATAAAACAAAAACTCTAAGGAGTACTAAAACTTATAGTTTAATTATTGGCAAAGTTCTCTTTGTCATTGATAATTAAAATAATAATGCAGGCTTCGATGGAACAATTATAAAAATAAAGCTGGTGATAAAGTAAAGCTGACATCCTACTTTGGCAGAATTTTAGTAGTGTTTGGGACAGGGATGTGAATGTAAGAATTAATAAAGGTGTTAAGGTCTAGTTTTAGATAAGGGCTTGATTAGATTGGGTAAATTAGCGAATTAGAATTAAAGATTAAAAAGATTAATAGATTGAGGGAGGGTTTAGAAATGTATCTTTTTTTTTTTTTTTTTTTTAAGAAATGAGTCTTGAAGAGTAAAGAGCAAACAAATGTTTAATGTCAGCTATTGCTCTGGAAAGGGGATGCACAATCTAAAAGAGTAAGATGAGTTACATGGTGTTCAAAAAATTGATTTTTGAAAAGTTCCTGAAACAAACAATTAATTTGATTCTCACTGGTAGAACTATATCATATTCTTAAACAGATTAGGCTATAACGTGCCCAAGTAGAATCTTCTCAAATTCCTCAATTATACTAATTTTTAAAAACAACAGAATGCATAGAATATATATATATATATATATATGTATATAATACATAATAATATATGTGTGTTACATACAAATATATATAATTAACAATAATATGCCTCTTATCATCTTTAGCCTAACAAGACAATCTTGCTAAAAATAAGCCAGGAGAGGGAGGAAGTGCAATTTTTATACTTTAGGCTTAGCTAACATCAAGGAAGAGAACACAGATACCATTGTATATATTCCCAGCACCTCTATCAACCCAAATTTTGGTTGGATAAAGTATTTGTTAATGGTACAGCCCTTTAGGATCAGATACCTTCCAGATACACCAATTTAACGATGCTTTGACTAAACAGGACTAAACGACAGTGTTAAAAATTTTTTTAAATAAAATAAAATAAAACAGGTCCAAAATGGAGGTGCTTTTGCTAACTCCCACCAAGAATTAATACCTAACCCAATTGCACTTGCAGCCTTTCCCAGAAGTGGAATTTTAAACCAATCAGTCTGGAATTTCCTGATCACCCCCAGTGAGGTGATCTGCATGGTTGAGGCACCTGCCCTTTCCCCTTAGGGAAGGTGACCTTATCTACACAAATCTCTCCTTTTCTTTTGCTAATAATGTTCTTGTCCTACCTGTCTCTGCCTATAAAAGCCTTCCATTTTGCACAATTGTTCAGAGCTATTTACTTGCTACATGAGATGGCTGCTGCTGATTTGTGAATCTTTAATAAAACCAATTAGATCTTCAAATTTGCTCAGTTGAATTTTTGTTCTTTAACAATATTAAACAGGGTCCTGATGTTTCAGGATTTCTTTTCCTTTAGTGCTCACTCTTCTTGGTCATGCCCCTTGGAAGGATGAAGAGGTAGACCAGAGGAAGTGATGGGCAACAAAGCAAAGTTTATTGATCAATAGGAAAAAATTCCTGAAGAGGGAGAGGACCAGAGAGAGTTGGGAGTTTCTAAATCTAGGAGATTTTATGGGACTGTTGGTGGGCTGTTTTAATCTGATTAACCCTCCGTGTCCCTGTCACCCAAACAGGTTTTAGTCCATGTGCTCATCTACCTATCAGATAGTTGTTCACGTGGGAGAAGGTGGAGGGCTCCTTCCAGAGTGGTATAGGATAACAGGATGGGGTCTTTTCCCTTTGAAGGGTAGTTTCCTCCTAGGACAGGGTCCCCTTGCACCTGCCTGCCTTTTTTCAACTATCCTCCATTACTAAAAATTTCAGAATTTTGATGGCTCTGAAAGTTTTATAATTTCCTCCTATTATTGTACTATGGTAAAGGAGAACAGATTTTTTGCCACACCAAAATATGGCTCTTTGGCATAAGGTTTATCTGGAGTTGATTATTTTTAAGAAACAGACACAGGAGAAGCTCAGAAAAACCAAGTTGATGTTAACCTTTTGTAAAAGAAATTTACATTCTTGAGGGAATTCTCCATTTGTAAGAATCTCCCTCTCTGTAGGAGGAAGGGGAGGACTAAATCTCTAGAAACTTTTATCAATGGAGAAGACAGCACTTAAATCTCCAGCAAAATGTTACCTTTGCTTACCGTGCTGGTCCTGATAGCCTCCCACAACTGGATCCCTGACCCTCTACAACATCTTCTTTTATCTTTAGCTTCTGATGGTATTTAAAGTGGTGGCTTGAATCATTTCAGAGAGTTACTTAGGTTCTTGGGCATCTTCCATGTATTTAGGAGATATACATGTTATTAAATTTCTGTTTGTTTTTCTTCTGTTAATTACCCTTTTTATTATAGGGATAAAGGGTCCTCAACCAAGAACTGAGCAAGGTAGAGAAAAAATTATTTTTTTCTCATCCAACACTGCTGTCAAGCTAAATGTCTATGCTTGGAATATTTCAAGTATTGAAACTCTGAATGTAAAGCTAGGAATTGAAATGTTGTCTTGATTTCCCTTTCAAAGACATACTCGTGTCCAAATAATTTTTCATTTTACACCCCAAACAAACATATCAATCTTGGACTTAAATTTTAGAGCATATAGACCTTAAGAACGGCACCATAGAATCCTAAAGACCTAAAGGCAAGCCTGAAGGTTGATTTTATAAGAATTGCAAATTCTCTGAGATGGAGATGGTGGAAGTGATGAGGGAAAAACTCTAAAAGCCTAATATGTAAAGGAAGCCATTTCAGATAATTTTCTAAGTCACCACGATATATATAAACTTGTTCAAACCAAAAACCTAACTTATAGTCTACTATTCACGCATTGTACATATGCTTTGTGAACGAGTAGCCTAAAGGAAAACTACCTAGAAATGTCGTTCGAGTCTCCTACTCCCAACATTCCTTTGTGATGAAAGTCATGATTCCTGCTTATATGCTCATCTATCATCTTTTGAGCTACTATAAGGTGTAAAAAATACATAACCCTGTGAAAACTGCTCCTTCTCCAGAACATTTTCTTCCTTGTGAAGAGCATGTTTCTCAGGCAGTGTTTCAACCTGGGTTCAAATAAAATTTTCTTACTTTTAAAGATTCTAAAAGGTTTGCTCATTTTGCGTCAACGGAAGTGGGAAGCAGAAAAAGGACAGAGGTGTATTCTTTCCTCAGACACAACTTACTGTTAACTGAAAAATCATTCATTCATCTAATTAAAATTTATTGAGCTATTATGTGGCAAGCATAAGTCTAGGGAGAGTTTTACATTAGGTTGCAAAATAATCTAATGTCCTATTCATGGAGTTTACATTCTAACTGAGTCACAGAGAAAATAATCAGGTTACTATATAAAATCACAGATGGTTGTTAGTGCCATAGAGTGGAGAAAAATAATGAAGATTGAAAGCAAAATGATAAAGGGAAGGAAACCTAGAGGAAATTTATTATTCTACATTTCTTTCCCTATAAACTCTTTTTTGTCTAATCTTTCTCAGTTTTCAATTAAATAGACTGTTCCTCCTGACCTAACCCACCAGTTGTCTTATTGTTTGGTTTTTATTTTTCGTGGCTGTGTCATTTTACTTTATAGTTTTGGGAAATTTCTCAACTTTTTTTTTTTTTTTAAAGATTTTATTTATTTATTCATGATAGTCACAGAGAGAGAGAGAGAGAGAGAGGCAGAGACACAGGCAGAGGGAGAAACAGGCTCCATGCAGGGAGCCCAATGCAGGACTCGATCCAGGGACTCCAGGATCGCACCCTGGGCCAGAGGCAGGTGCCAAACCGCTGTGCCACCCAGGGATCTCAACTTTTTATCCAACTTTTCTTTCATTATTGATGGTTATATTTTAAATTATTGAGGACACTGTTTTACTTTGTGATTGCTCCTTTTTCATTTCAGTCTATTCTTGTTTTATGATGGCAACGCCTTCTCAATTTTTTCCTGAAAACAGTATATATACATATATAACATATGTGTATATATATGTATGTATGTATGTAAATTGTGCTTTCTGAATTACCACAGTTTCTTTAGTCATCAATTGTTTCATTTATTGACTTAGGTCTTGATATTTTCACTCTGGTTTCCAAAATAATGTGTTTTTTTTATTATTATTATTCATGTTTATGGACAAAGCACAAGGTTAATTTATTCATTTAGCTCTTGTGGTAGGCAGAAAACAGCTTTTTGAAAGAGGTCCATGTACAAATCCATGGGAACTTGAATATGTTATACTACATGATGACAAAGGGGAATTGAAGTAACAAATGGGATTGATGTTGGCTAATCAGCTGAGTTTAAACTAGAGAGATAATCCTGCATTTTTCTGGTAGGTCCAATGTAATCACAAGGGTCCTTAGATGTAAAAGCTGAAGAGTGTCAGAATGATGTAGCATAAAAACAACTCTATTGGCCATTGTTGACTTTAAAGGAGGAAGGGGGTCATAAGGCAAAGAATGCAGGTGCCTTCCAAAAGCCAGAAAAACAACAGTGAGCACAACAAATCAAGGAAACAAATTCTCCTCTAGAGCCTTCAGAAGAAATGCAGCCTTAAATTCTTGATTTTAGACCACTGAGACCCATTTTGGACTTCTGACCTCTAGAATTGTAGGATAATAGTAAATGTGTATTATCTTAAGCCATCAGGTTGGGGGTAAGTAGCTGCAGAAGTGATAGAAATCTTGGATAGCCCTCCACTGGAGATTCACTATGGATTTTCTCTACTGATCTTCAGATCTTTTACTGAAGAGCATTGTTGGCTTTTAACTTCCAGATTGGCGGGAGACAGGTAGACTCAACCATGAGTTCTTCTACTCTCAGAAGTTAAATCTATACGAGATACTGTTAGCCTGGCCCAAGTGTATCATTCAATTTTTAGAGTGCGCCGGTCATTTTAAACTGACATAAATATTGCTGTTGCAATTACAGCAATGAAAATAGAGCAGTTGAAGGCCATTTGCATGAATATTCTATGGACGTTAGCAAGCAGTAACTATATTTTCATCTTTGATATATATTCTGCTTTTTGTTTTCAGGTGTCACCAAACTTTCTGATATTCTGATGTTCCATTCTCCAATTCATATGTTTAAGATTTTATTCCTGTTGGTACATTTTTACTCTCCTTCCATGGGATTTATAAGTGGAGAGATAAAGTGCGAAGGCATATGCCCAGCCATCCAACTTAGAGTAGTTCTTATATTCTTTTCTTTCCCTAGAAATAACCACCTCCAGAATGAAAATGAGTAGTTGGCTATAAGAGCTCAAAAGTGGTTGGAGCTTTTTCCACCAGGTACTATTCAATGCTCAGAAAACAGGGTGAAGTATCTTCTCTAGGTTCATCAATCTAAAGCAAGTGCTTTTATTAGGGAATGTTAGTATCAGAGAAACTATTGTACCTGAATGACTAGCTATAAAATGCGGGGCTAAGGAAGTTGAGTTTTGCCTCTCGTGCCCTCAGAAACTTAGAGTGCCACTCGCAGATTCCCTCTACACGTGCAATTACCTATGGATCACGGATAGCTCTGCTGTGTCAAATTTCCAGTCCCAATTCCTTCCATATTCCCGCAGATTTTACAATCTCTATCTCACAACCATGGCTATCCATCTTCATCCTGCATGTACCACCTGCCTTCGAAATGACTGACCTGGCTTATCCTCTATTATTCTCATTTTTGTTATAATGCTTGACACTTCATGAAGCGAAGTGGTGATCCTCTTAAAGCATTACTAGCTGGCTGACTTTATCACACCACTTATAACCAATCAATAGATTGCATGCACATATGAATACAGACATTTTTAAAAACACCAAATAAAATCTTATTCTCAACACTTCTCCTGATAGCAGAGCTCTAAGTGATGGTAGATTAAAATATTTCTATTGAAAGGAGGGCCACTAGCAGAGTTAATCCAGAGCTCACATTTACAACAAAACCTTATTTAGATTTGGTTGGCTGTTACACTAGTTCAAATGAAAACTTCTTGATTCTCCCCCCGTGTTTTCACTCATTTTTATGGATGCTGAGTAATATATATATATTGACTGAGAGCATTCTCTGCCAAAGACAAGTTTTTCTCCCAGAAGGCTATACTATCAAATTCCAGACTGAACTCCTTCATGTGCCTTGGGACCTTTGAAACCAAACATTCCTATGAGCGCATCCCACACCGGTTGCGTTTGGCAAAAAGGATATTTACTTGATTCAATCAAATAGGTACAAGTAATTATAAGCAGGTAAGATTTGCCCTCAAAATAAACCAGCATCTTTGGCCAACTCAAACATTTAAAGAGCCAAATCCTTGATTTCCAACCGTGTAAAACCTGACAGATTAAGTCTGTCTGCCTGTCAGAGACCAACCTGAAATGTCAGAACAATACTTCAGAGATATGCCTTACATTGTGGGAGTGCAATTGATATTCAAGCTAGTTAATAAAATAACAGATATGCTAATTTCTACACAAAATCGGCATTGCTAATTAGTCTCTTAAGTCAGGCCATTTTAAACGTAAAAATGTATATGCATCTTTCCTGCAAAGCCTTTGCAGGATGGAAGTCATTATCTAATGACTCCAACATATGGTGAAGGTACAAACAATATGCTGGAAGCTGACTTTTAGAACAGTGAAGAGTGAGAGATCACTGCATACATAATAAGTTTAATTTTTAAAGGAATACTAATTAGATAAGGATCTAATGAAGGGTACCTGATTGGCAGCAGCAGGGAAGGAAGTCCCTGATGTTCAAACTTACATGCCCAGTAACAGTTATCTCTTGCTGTGGGGGTGGGAGCCTCTCTGATAAGAGAGGTCAATGTCATTGCTTGCACAGGTGTCTCCAAGAGGTCTCTTATACTCAGCCTGAGCACACAGATGGAGGTAACGGCTACCAAGAATCTTTGCAATATAGTAAAGAGTTACAGTTCATCAGCCTTTTCATGGATCTGGCTGTAATATCATTGAAGCCACTGTTTTTAATTTGGACCATATAATTCTAAGAAGTTTAGGACAGATAAAAGGGGTGTACGTGTGATGTGTAAATGTGATGGGAGGAGGAGCGAGGTTGGGTAAAGGAAGATAGCTGACAAATGGTACGGTCAAAAGATCCTTGATCTACATTCAAGAAATTAAGATGATTGCCAAAAAGTGCCATCTCTTGGAGATAAATTAATCAGTTCCCATTACTTAAACTTGGTTCCTATCAAATATCTATGAGGGAAAGAAATCTGTCATGAGAAAGTAATGTGAGAAGCTTACAACAACTAAAGAGATCACCCCCTTGAAGGCAAGATGCCAATTTCTATTAACTGTTGAAAGAAAGAAAAAATAGCAGTTCTCTGTGACAGGAAGCTGATTGCACAAGAAGATAAAAATTCAGCGGTTGCAGCACCCAGGCATGCAATGCACTGGCCTGTAAGGTCTGAGTAAGCACGTGACATGGTGACTGTCACATCTGGATGAGCACATATTGTTATGTGGAGTCAATAAATTTTTAAATGCGCATACTGTGCCAATAATAATTTAAACCAACTCTCCCTCTTCAATCACGAAGTAATTTGTTTCAGCTAATGGTATCCTTTCTTGTGGAACTGATATCCTAAAGAAAAATCTGGATTGCTGTGGGATCTTTAAGTGGATACACTTAACATCAGCGGTGTTTCTGGATCTGTGTTAAACGTCAGAAAACTCTAGGGAGACTCATTCTCAATTTCAGTAACAACAGGTAGTCATAACTAGGCCTCCTTTCAGAAGCCACCGCGGTTGTGATTAAAGGTGACAAAAAGAGCCATTGCTAGGGTGGTTTGGTTACCGAATCATTTTAACCATGGTTATCCTCTTTTTTCACTTGTTTAAGAGAAGGAGTTCTTTCTTTACCAAGGAAGACTTGTTCTTATCCATAATATTACCCTTGTCTCCAGAGTAGTCTGTGACTTTTAGAGCATGACAGTTTCATCACAGTTTCCCAAATTGTATTTTTTTCTTGCTTTTGAGACCAGGTGATTCTTACTTACTTCTAATTGGAAGTGAAGCTGCTATGCTACCTAACTGTATCTGACAAAGTGGACACGGTGTTCCCACTAGAGTTAGAAATCTATCCCCCTCCCCCCTTTTTTTCCCTTTCCCTGCCAGATACTAGAATTGGATGCTTTATTTTTGGAAATAAGAGAAAATAGTAAAAGATGGATTCATGAATAGATGTGAGAGGGGATAAAGAGCTTATACTTCATAACGTGATTGATCTATTACAAAGATCTTCTAATTCATTTGTAAATGTTTAAAAATTTTCTACCTAGAACTAAGCTGGGTCTTTTGGGTCTTCTGACACAGTGATCCTCAAAGTAGATCCCAGAATTAAAAAGCTCTTTTTAATAAGTCTTGGATTTTTAAAAATTCTTATCAAACATTCTTCATTTTGGTTTTCCCAATCCCTGGCCTCCTGTCCCTAACTTTACTTTGCCTATTATTATCCCTGTAAGATAGTTTGTTCCTTTTAAATCATATTTAATAATTATTTTATATTAATTCATTCATCAAATTTTCATTAACAAATGTCCTAAAATCTGGAAAGTAGTTCACAAAACAGAGTATCTGATCTCCCCATTTTAATACTGCATTTGGGGGGGGGGATCAGAAAATAAATAATAAATGTTATTTTCAGAAAACAATGTGTTATAAAGAAATTAAAATAACAGAAGAGAGAATGTGTGACAGGCAACATTAACGAGAAGTCTCTGGGGAGATGACATCTGAACAACAGCAGAAATGACCAAAAGGACCAAACATGCAAGGATCTAAAGAAAGAGTAGTCCAGGCAGGCAACATGGGAAATCTAAGTATTGTGAGACAAGACTGAGCATGGCATGTCCCAGGAACAGAAAGGAGGCCAGGACAACTGAAAGTTAATGCAAGAAAAAAAAAAAAAAAAGAAAGAAAGAAAATGTGGAAGACAAGGATAGAGAATCAATAGAAGCCATATCTTACGGGCTAGGTTTGGAAGGGATACTTTAGATGAAGTGTAAATCATTCCATGAAAACTGGATGCAGGACAGGGAATTAATTAACAAACTTTATTATTCTTCTGTGCCCTGTGGGCTCTAGAGCAAGAAATAAAATGGACCAAAGGATAGCATAGGTTAAATATCCGCCATGTACAAAAATGTGTTTGGCTTATGATCGGCTTTAGATAAATACTTTAGGGGAGGAGCAATTTAAACTGATGTAGATATTAAGAATTTCCTTCTTCCCTCATGACTTTCTTTTATTGTGCCCTATCTTTTGACTGGTCTCATTCACTCTATTAAATGTTTCATTCTGGGGTCCCATGCTATAGTTCAGTCAAAATTCCTGGCAACAGGCATCGAACTGCGGTTGTTTCGTTTGAACAATATATTTCAGAGAGCGGAAGGCGACTCAGTCGAGAGAGCAGCTGCTAAATTTTCCACTAATGGGGCTGTTTGTGCAGAGTGGGCACTCTTCTCAGAAAATTAAAATCCTCTATCTTCAGGCAGCTCAAGCAAATGGTCATTGCCTGTAGGACCATTCTTCCCACTTCTTCACTGCACATTTTACTCCCAAGCTACATCACCAAAAACCCCCCTTCAAGCCATGTAAACACCCACCCACATACTCAGGACAAGTGACTGCTGTTGTGACAAAGATAAAACAGCCTTCAGGAGTAAATATGCCCCCTGGAAAAACACCGAATACAACTCTGATTTGGGGCCACTGGATCATTTCTCTCAAACTGGGGAAGATCGCATATTTATTTTTAAAGATGGAACATCACGGTGTGTTTTCAAATGGATTTTAAAGTGGCTGTGTGGGTGACTCCCTTGACAGTGTTTGACAGAGAAGGCACTGTCAGTGTGAGGTTTCATTTCAATATAGGCAGAGCCTTACTTCTTTGCAGTAATAGTTTGGGGAAGGATATACCATCTGTAGTATTTAATTTTTATTCATTGTTTTTATAACAAATATATTGCATTTGTTTTCTTATTGTAAAGTAATTCGAACGGTACGTAATGAATGAATTTAAGTGTCAAAGCTCATTTTCCCTTCCACATGACTCATCCACTGATCCTACTATCCTCTCGTGTGGTAGCCATTAGTTACAGTTTGATACTTCCTTCTAGATCTCTTCATATACACCCACAAAGACATTTAAATACACATACCCACACGCACATACACTGTTTTATGTTATTATTTTTGAACATCAGTTGGAAAGGTTGTCTGCTTCACAAGAGCATATTGTGGAGATCTGTCCATGAAAGCAAATACAAACTTCATTTGTTTGACACTTAGCTTCAAATTTCAGGTGTTAGATGTCCAATAATTTCATTTGTTAATTAATTATTCTTCCATCGGCAGATGTAAAGAAATGTGTTAAGTTTTTCTTCTGGGAAGATTTCTAACTTCATGCTTTTAAACAATTTTTTTTCCCTAAATAAAATTGAACATCAATCCCAAATTTCTCATCATCACCATACCTAGAAATTCATTCTAAATTTCTAATTTGGTGGAAGTAAAATGATACTTATAACTCAGACAGATTTCACATAGCAAATCGGCAAAAATATATCACCTGCTACTAATATGCATTATAATATAAAAATATTGTAGAAATTCTACATCTCTATTATTATTTTTTTAATAAATTTGCTTCTTACAGATACTTTTTTTTTTTCCCCTAATGTCTCATGGATATTATGATCTGGGCTGAAAATAGTATTTACTACTCTTTTGTAAAAGAATTATTTTGTATCTGTTACTCTGATGTCCAGGTAATGGAAGATACAGGTCAATTCAATAAAATGAGAGGACATTTTGTTCAATTTAGCAGCAAATGGAGAGGTTACATCCTCCCAATGTTTGCCAAGTAAATGCTGGATCATCTATTAAAAATAAACATAACTAATTAATTATGTAAGTACAAGGGATATACAATTAATATTCCAGAATAGAGAACAGAAAACTTACCCAGTACACTATCTCAGTCAGCAGAAGAAAATGAATCTTAGGGCTTTTGTTTTTGTTTCTGTTTTTTTTTTTTTTTTATTGTTTTATTTTATTTATTTATTTATTTTTTTGCATGTAAATAACCTGGCACTTCAGGATTTAGCTTGCTATAAAGCACAGGCATGAGAGCATAGCCCTCTAATAAAAATTATAATGACAATGGCAATAATACATTTAAATAAAAAAATGCATACTATGTTATGGAACTTTTATGAGATATTTACTAAAAGGCTAATACTTCCCTCTTCCCTGTTTTCAGGTTCTCTGCATCCACAATAACCACCCATAAAAGAAAGTTTTTGTTTATTCTCCGAGAAAAAAGATATCCTGTTCTATAAATATATTCACTAGTATATATACACACACACATACACACACACACGAATCAAATGTATGTATATGATTAAATGTGTGTATATATTAATATTCCTTATAGAAACCCTATAAGATAGATGTTATTACCTCCATTTCATAGATGAGGAACGTGAGTTAGGAGGAGAATATGATCCTTGCCCCCAAATCCTATGGGTAGCTACAAGAAATATTGAAATGATACTGCAATTCAGTCTGATTCTGAATCAAAATCTCACATGCACTCCACTATACCAAATGCCTACTTGGTTTAAAAGTCTTCATTTGTAATAGCTACCATTATAATCAAGAGATAAGACCAAAGTAACTCTGAAGCAAGCAATACCAGGCAGACAGATGAAAATAAACTGGAAGAGACACACAGAAATAGACCTTTTAGTCATCTTAGCATAAATATTCCTAGTGAGGAACTATTGGAATTACGTGTGTGCATGCGCGCATGTGTGTGTGTGTGTATCATCCTAAGGTTTATTTTTCTAAGACTCCTACATTTTCTCATTCAATCTTCACAGGGACCCTGTGTATTAGTTTCCTAGATCTGCTATAGCAAAGCACCACAATCTGTGTGGCTTCAAACAACAAGAATTTATTCCCTTATAGCTCCAGAAGTTATAAAGTCTGAAATCAAGTTTTTAGCAGGATCTTCCACTCTCTGGAGGCTGGAGGAGAGAATCCACTCTCTGGGGCTCCCAGCTCTGGTAGCTGGCATTCCCGCACCGGGGGCTCCATCACTGTGTGATGGTCACACTTCCTCTTCATTTTGCATTAAATATATCTTCTCAAATGCCTAGCAGATACTAGACGTTGGATTTAAGGTCTGTTCAAATAATCCAGGATCATCTCCTCTCAAGACCCTTAAGCACTTCTGCAAAGATTCTTTTTCAAAATAAGGTAACATGTTCAGGTTCTAGACATTACATAGTGAACGTATCTTTTGGAGGACCTCCATTTAACCCATTACCCTCCATTAGGTAGGTATAAGGATTCTCAGTTTAATGAGGATGAAATTGAAGCTTACTGTGGTTAAGTGACTTAGAAGAAAGATCTCGCAGGTTTTCTGTGTCAAAAGCAGGTTTAAAGTCTACATTTGGCAAACTCCAAGCTTATTAGATGAAAGGGTTCTATCCTAAGGGTTCTAATCACCAATTATTTCCAATGTGTATTGGCAGCGGCCGTGGTGGGGTGGGAGGTCAGTGAGTTTGTCACACCACCAAGCAGTCCTTGGACAGCTGAGTGCAACTCCATTCTCACATTATCTACCTGGAATAGCATCACACCCCAGTCCTACCATGCTGTCCCTCCCCACATACACTTCTGATGCCAATCGCAAATCCAAATTGCTACCTGTGCTTCTGGCTGAACTACTACAGTTTGGATGTTCCAACAATCCCTCCTAGGGTTTAATTAATTTGCTAGAGCAGCTCACAGAACTGAGAGAAACAGTTTACCTACTAGATTACTGGTTTATTATAAAATTATATGCCAAATGGAAGAGACGCATAGAACCAGGTATGTGGGAAGGGGTGCATGCCCCGTTCAGGTAGGCCACTCTCCCTGCACCTGCCTATGTTCACCAGCCCAGAAGCTCTCCAGACCTCATCCACTTGGGTTTTTATGAAAGCTACATCACGTAGGCATGGTTGATTATATAATTGGCCAATGGTGACTGGTTCAATTTCTTTCCTCTCTCCCCTCCTTGGGGAACTGAAATTTTCAACCCTTTAATCACATGACTAGCTCCCCAGGCCACCAGAATCCACCCCCCTCCCGCCTTTAGGTGGGGTCCAAAAGTTAGCTCACTCACATAACAAACTATAACTTCATGGCTCTTATCATAACAAATTCCAAGGGTTTTAGGAGCTCTGTGTCAGGATGGGGAAGAAGACCAAATGCATATTTCTTACTATAAATCACAACATCACACATCCTGATACCGTAAAATATTTCATGTGCATATCCTTATTTCATAGAATGGATTAGTCTCTGTGAGTTCTCAGGTGTTTTGAAGAACTGACAATGATGATGATGATGACGAATGATGATACCTTTGGGCATTATTAGATAATGTAAAGATAGCTCTATTAAGTGATTCCATACGTGACAACTGGCTAAGTGTCTATCATCTAGAATAGTGATATCAGATAATATAAAGTCTATTATAACACTAAAAATAAAATCATTTCCATTATTTAGCTTTATCATTATTGCAGTTTTATAAAAAAGGAATATTTCTCGAACTTCCTAAGTGCACCTTCACAATACGTTTATAATTGTCTATTTTTATTTAAAATTCCTTGAAAAATCTAAACATATGAATAATTGTTGATCATGAAGTAATTACCTATAAGTACTGACTGGTTGTTAATGCTTAGCTCTCTACTACTTAGGCTGAAATGCAGCCATGGGGCCTGGACACAGACACATACATTGGTAAAACATGGAAATACCTCTGACTGGGCAGGTAAACAGCTAATACTTAAGCTTCTGAGTGTTTCCCATTTGTCTGCCTCGAGATCTTGGTCCATCCTCTGGAATCTACCAGGGCCACCGAAAATTCAGGAAACAAATTACTGACAGAGGCAGGGGCTTATTTTCTCTGCAATTGCTGTCATTGCTGAACAGCTGTTAAGCATTCTCTCCATAGATGTGACAGGCATCAGTTGAGTTGATCCCCACAGGCTCATACATTTCTTAGGGACTTTTTTTGCTCCCCGTGTCTCCTACAGGTACTACTACTATTCATAAGTCATGAGAAAGGAGGAAAAATAATTTCCCCTGTACCCTTCAACGTTCTCAGCTAAGGTGTCTCGAAATAAAACGGATAGAGAAACAAATTTAATTGCATAATACAACCAGGAACCCCATAAAGAGATGAGACTCAAAAAACATGACCAGAACGGGAAGTTTTTATAACTTTTAGACAAAGCAACAGTGCATTTGTGAAGAATTGGCAAGACAGAAAGGTTTGGGCTAGAGATAGTAAACTAGTGAGGTAGTAACAAGGTTTGTTGATATAGCCTTCTAGGCCCTACATTCCCTGTCTTTAGTGATAAGGATGCCTGGTGAAAAGGGAGGGTACCTTTCACACGTGAGATTCATCACCTGCTTTTGATGAGGGAGCAGGGCTAGCTGAGTTCAAAGCACAGCTGACATCCCACAAACACGCCCCCCCCCCCCAGGGTGGGGTAAGTGTGACATTCTTCAGGAAGCTTCCAGTTTCTTAATGTTAATACCTTGCTAGAGGGAAAAGCAATCTTTAACTTGACAATGGCAAGGACTCCAGGATCTTATAGGTCCTCCTTAGCATATGAAAATCCTCCTGAAATCTCCCTTTTGCTTACTTCCTCCAACTCCTGTGTATATAATCACCCACCCCTCACAGGCCCAGGGAAGCCACTCTTCTGCCCATGGGTCCTGTCCCTGGGCTTTAGGAAAACCACCATTTTCACCAAAGACATCTCAAGGATTCTTTCTTGGTCATTGGCTCCAGACCTCACCTATATTCCAAAACTTCATCACTTTTAGGGGACAAAGGACTACCAGAGTGTCCTTCCTATGCTGGCTATTTCAAGTACCTTTATTTCAAAGTAACCCATATGCCAAAGTGGCATATTTTGGGGTGATATATTCAGAACCCCTATAGCCACAGTACCAAAAATTAATATTTTTGACATTTAAAAAATATATTATTTACTAAATAAAGGAATGCCTAGAAGATACTATCTAAAAAGAAAGAAGGTATTTTCTATCTTATTCACTTTGATAAGTAAGGATTTTTATTCCTGTTTATTTGTGATCTTTTTCCTGTAACTATGCATCTTCCTCACAATTTTACTATTCTCAACGATTCTTTTCTGTTGTAATTCACATTTAAGCCTAAGTGCTTATTTCCAAACACTGATATTCAAAGGAGATATTCTGGAAGAATGACTCTATGTCTTTGTTTAAAATTCATCAACAATTTGGTTTAATGGATAGAAAAATATATGAACTGGAAAAAAAAAAGGGCGGGGGGAGAAAAGGAGCAGGTAAAGAAACCCAGGGTTAACAGTGGTCAGCAAATTAATGCTTGTCATGTGATGAACACATGAATGCCATCAGCAAAGCCAAAAAAAAGGAATGTAATTTTAGGTATATTGTCAACATATCAATAACTGGATGATGGGTTCAGAAATATTATTCTGTGTAATCAACAAAACACAACTATTATCCTTCCACCTTCTATGACTTTAAGCTATAAGAAAACTTCCCAGAGAGAAAAGTCAATCCCATCGTTGCCCATACCCCATTCTTTTTCCCAAATTTGTTTCTGTTAATAAGTAATATACCAGGTCTAAATCTCACACCACAAACCAAGGGTCGAAATGAAATTATCCCCACTCCCAATAAAATTGAATTTTTATTTTTAGCTTCAGCGGCAGCAGGATTTGAAAATTTAGGTTTGGTCAATTCAAGGACTCAGTGATTGGAAGTTTTCCCTCGCCTCACACTGGGTGTTAGTCTAAAGCCTCCTGGAGGCTATTTGATTGCTCATGAAAGTGTGGGGTTGGAAGGCAGCTATCCGGTCTTCAGTCACTGCCAGTTCTCTGATGAAATGTACTGAGATAAACTTTGTTCCTTTAGTAAACATTTTGTCCATCCATATAAATCATGGGGACAACCTAAGTTTCACCTGCTCTTTAATCGTTAGTCTACAGCTACATTCTTGACCATAGGTCTCTCAACTTTGGCTTATTCCCAAGCACTTCTGCTTTTCCTGAGCCCGCAGGTACCACATCACTGTTTTCACCGTCCGCTGCCCAGGGAATGCTAACTATATCAGAGATCCATTGACTATATATCTAACTTGGCCATCTCCTCAACCATACTGGGTGTGAAGGTACTACGTGAAGCTATCTACCTTCCTGGGTGCTCCCAGGTTGTCCCCTGCTTCAAGAGCCTCCAAATCTATTTGGAGTTTCTGTCATCACTCTAGACCTCTCATTTCACATCATTTGGAAGGCAGAGCACTGGGTCCATTCTCTCTGATTCTTCTTACCCCCATATTGAGCCCATGGAATTTTCATCTAACATGGGTCGGACAGTCTTTGGTATGTTGTTAAGGACAAAAATATAATATTCTGAATCTTGCAGGGTTTAGGAAGGTGAACCTCAGCAGTTTAAATTCTTGCATTTCAAGTTATTTTTCCTGCTAAAAACTATTATCCTGCTATTAGCTTCAAAAGTCAACTTAAAAACCCCAGAACCTGTGGTGATGGTTCTAACACTTGTCTAAACTAATTGGACTATGCAGTTAAAATAGGACATTATATTGCATTTAAATTATACCTTAATAAAGTTTATTTCAAAAGACAATACAAACCCAAAATGTACTAAGTAAGTCTCTATTTATTTGGTATTTTTCTCTCAGTCAGTTAGCAGAAAATACCCTAAGCACCATCTTATCTGTGGAATGTATTGATTGAAATAAAAGGATTCAGGAAAGGGGAAAAACTCAAAATAATGTCCTATAGAATATTAGTAACAGCAATAATAGCGGTGATGAAAACTAAGACAGGTTCCTACTATGTGCCAGAAAAGAAAGAATTTATAACAACTGATCTTCACTATAATTCTGTAGAATCACTTCATGATTAGCTAGATTTCACAAATAAGGGACCAAGGCTTAGGAGATTAAAAGAAGTATGTATGATCATATAGCTTGCTTATGGTGAGGAGTGATTTAAAAGCCTACAGTCAAATTTCTGACTCACTCTTGTCCACTACTCTACACCAGTACATCAACATTTAAAGGTGCCTTTTGTGGTCAAAGCTACCATCATAATACAAATGAAAATATCATTTGTATTGTGACGATGATGATGACATAGGAAAGATATGCTGATACTGGCCATTTTTAACATAGATGCCTGTCAGGCTGGGTTTTATCTCCATTTATGCATTTTCTACTCACAAAAGTCTTATGACTACTTTTTTTATTATCTCAATATCAAAACTGAGAAAACTGAGTCTCAGGAAAGGGAAATAATAGACTGACAATCTTACAGCTAAAAAGTATTACAAGATAGACAGGAATATAGGTTTGATTGGCATTAGAACTCAGCCACTTTGGTTCAATCCTCTCAATAGCTTGTTTCTCTCTCTTTTAAAAAAATAAACATATTATTTCTATTGTTACAGTGTTTGGTTCCCTGTACTGAGGAACTTAACATTTCATTATTGTGATTCATTTGGGGCCTTTGACTAAGTAATAAATATCACTGATTTTCAAGAACAATACACACTGTCATCTTGCTCAAAGACGAGGGCTGATGAAATGGGGAAAAAAATAGAATTAAGCCTTTCTTCAACTTTGTTTTTTATCAACACCTTTGTATCTATATATTCATATTCAGTTATCCATCTTTTATCTCTGTATTTCTCAATAGATTTGGTCAATTTATATGTTTTGTTTTAAGGCAATAGGGGAAGATAGGATGAAAAGCAGGTAGAGAAGAACAGAACTTTTACAGTTCCCCTTTGCTCATCCTCACTACCAGTTGAAAAATAATGCATTATAATCATGTCTTGAATCCACGAATGCACATGAACTCACAAGCAATTATTTATTAGGTTCCCCTGGGTTCTTAGTACTCAGTGTGAAAATACACCGCTCTACAAACTCAAGAGGTTCAGGGAAAAGGGAAATGCGAGGCAAATGGAGTAACTTTAGTCATGACATTCAGAGCCTTGTGTGAAATCCATTCTGGAAGCAAAGAAATTTTGGCCAGCATTTGAAGACCATGGTGATGTGAAGTAAACAGGAACCAACAACTAAACCTTTAGGTTGGACGTGTATATTTGGGACTGAGGAATTAGAAGCCCTTAAGGGTAGAACAAGGGAAAAAAGGAAAACTCGAGAAATAGGAGATGAATTTTGATGATCTCCAGGCAGGCATGAAGCTAGAGGCAGCGGTAAAGCTCCATTTAAAGTTGTATTTTCAGAGTTATTTTCTTCAATACTGCTTAACACTGTAATTTTATTAGCCACTGGACTGAGACAAAGATGACTTTAGCAGCTCAATGTAAACTGAACATATCTTAGCAACTCCCATGGAAAGACACTGTGTTCTAAATTATGCGCTGCCATAGAATCAGAAAGAAAACTACTTTTGCTTTAGGGAGAAAATCATGTTCACCCAAGAAGATTTAGTATTTACATATTATTGGGAAGATCTCTCTAGCCACAAAGGCTAAGACCTGATACTTCCTCCAGCAGTTTTACAACAATTTGTAACCCTAAAAATATTTAAACAATTTAACTTTGCTTCAAAATGTGAAAACCCATGGGGATAAATGGTTCTTCCAACTATTGCTATTTATATACAAATATATTGAGTATATAAAGAACATAGACTTACATGTTCAAATTAATATTATTTATTTTAAATAACTTTCATATGTGAAAAACCAATTCAGGATCCTTGGTGAAGCAGTAATTTGCAAATGTGTTTTGTTAAAATATTAGTTGATGCAATTGAACAATATAGAGTTCAACAATATCCTGAGATATAGAAATCAAGTGATCTCCAGATACCCCCTGTATTAGATTATACTAGTGCTTTTGAAATTAAAAACAAAATCTAGGGTAAATTAGAATTATAGGTTTATCAAAGTTGATATCCTTTTCTTTTTTTTTTTTAATATCCTTTTCTACCACATCAAGTCTCACATCATTTAATGAAGCTATAACATACATACACACACACACACACACACACACACACACCATCCAGTGGGTTTACGTAGCAACTAGGATATTTGGTTGGAACATTTAGTAAAATCATATCATGTTCAGCATTTTGCATCCACCACCTATGCCATCAAATTGAACAGTGCACCCTGTATGCCACTGCAGACATATGTCAGTGATCAAGAAAAAAACAAACATACAGATAACATGACTCACCGAAGTTATGGACCATTAAACTTATGAGGCCCTAGAGGCCATGAAACCAACTACGCTTTATTGCTCTCTCTTGCAAGGTTGTCTTTATTTATACCTTCCTTTTCTTCCAGACTGGGAAAAATAAAAAAGTGAAAGTAAACTATAATGGTCTCAGGTCTGTGGAATCCTTATGTCTCCTTTAAATCTTTATAAATAAAAGAAAACGGATATTTCTCAAATAAAAATAGCACTTCAATAAATACTCCAGGGGAAAATAGAAATATGTATCCCCATGAAATTATTGTTTTATGTTGAAATGGCATTTTTTTCTCTTTCATCATGTAATTACCTTCAAGAAGTCTAATGAAGAAAATATAACAAATGGCATGCGGTTGCCACAGCAACATTTTTTTTTCTTACATATAGACATTTTTTTTTCGTTTTTCCATTTCCTTTGCTTTGTTTTTAATAGGATAAAAGCCTCTCTAATAAATGCAATTTTGCAATTCCACCAGTCCCAGTTTCTGGTTTTGCTTCATTAGAATGAATAAATTTGGAAAAGGATATATATCCTAATAATGGAATATGTTCATACTTAATTAGTTGGTGGCATTATTTTGAAGACACAATGCTACTGACAAATATAGTGGTTCCCTGCTTCATGAGGTAATTAATAGTGTTGTTTATTGTTCTGTAAGTTTTCTCTTTTATCAGACATAATTTGTTAAGTAAATTAGACGCTAACATGCATATGGACTTAACAGATACCAAATAATAAAGTATTATCAAGGATTTAATGATACAGAAATAGCTCTGGGAAAAAATAGTTATTCTGATGCAAATAGTTGCTATGGTGATAGCTTGAAATCACTGTGTGATTTTTTTTTAATATATTTTAAGAACATGTGAATTTTACTAACATTAAAAAAAATCTAGACTACGCCAGATTTACCAAAAACTAAAAATAAATTTAAAAAACCCTTAGCTTTATTTTTCTAAGTTTTCATATGTTTCTATTTTATATCAACCATTTGGATATCAACTTGTCCCACTAGTGAGATGTTTACTCACAAATATGAAAACCATATCAAATGGAAAAAGAAATCCATGTATTGCTTGGGGGATTGGATAAATGAACTTCATATCATTACCAAAACCAATGCTAAATGATTTCATATATATGTATATATACATATGTACATGTCTATATATGTACATGTAATGTATATATACATTATATATATATGCATATATACATAAATATATAATTTAACAAATCATAAGCAGGAAAACTAGCAGCATCAAAGTCAATATTAATCATTAGAAATTCCTACATAAATTATAAAGCATAACTGAAAGCTCAACAAAAGACTCAGTGTCAAATATACAGTATATACTCAATGGTTTGTTACATGAGCAAATTAATACTTGAATTATGCCATTTACCCCAGTCTCATTTCAATAATATACATTGAATTTCTACACTATATTTTTTTGAGATTTTATTTATTTATTCATGAGAGACACACACACACACACACACAGAGAGGCAGAGACACAGGCAGAGGGAGGAGCAGGCTCCATGCAGGGAGCCCGATGTGAGACTTGATCCCGGGTCTCCAGAATCACACCCTGGGCTAAAGGAGGTGCTAAAACACTGACCCACCCAGGCTGTCCTACACTATATGTTTTATGTAATATTTCCCCACAATATGTAAAGTTTAAAATAGTAGAAGACATACTATCTAAGCCTACTAAATTAATTGTAGTCGTTGGGATACAAACCCTTCTGTTGAAAAGCAAGCAGTGCCTATACAAAATAATAATAGACAATCGATGGTTCATCCATTACTTTTCAAAATGCAAGCCAATACTTCCTAAGTCAAATGGAGACCATTGGAAAGGTCATCTAAAAATACTGCCATATATGGAGGGATGATTCAGTGCCTATGTCAAATGAGTTAAATTAAAATGAGGCCATGGATGTACTCTCATATATTGGTACTCAGGCCCTTATCAGCCATGACTGTTTGAAAGAATAAACAGATGAGAGAAAACTATGTCTATCACATTTATTTATAAATTAGTTTATTCTATGTTTTCAAGGACCAATAGGTTGATCTCAAATAATCTTGAATTACTAATGCTTGAGTCAAATATATATGTGTGTGTGCATATAAATATATACAAACACACACACATAGAGCTAATCTTTGTTAATTAATGATGTTATTTGGCAACCATTTATTTAATTTTTTTTTAATTCAAGGTTTAGAATCTACCTATCACTTTCTGGTTGATTAATTTATTTGATCTGTAGCAATTCTGAAAAATATCATAACTACAATTTCATAGATCGCAGCACAGAAAAGCAAAGAAGTGAAGAATCTGAATCAAGGTAAGGATTCAAATCCAGCTTTTTGATTAGAGAACCCCCACAGTTGCAAATCTCATATTTTCTTTCACATTGCTTCAGTTTCACACATTGTATTGTATGATTAGAACATTTACTCTAAAACCTCCTGTGCCTCTGTAATAAAATCTCTGTGTGACAATCCCTTAGCTAGGTACCAATATTTCTGAGTCATTTCTGATATGTTGCTGATTCAATGACAAGTGCTGAAGAGCTGTCCAATCTGTGTGAAAACCTATTGTTCTTGGTCAATTAGGCAGTCTACCCAAATCTTGTCAAAAGATTATTGTTGAAGAAAAATAGCATTGTCATTAATAATAAAAACTCTGCATAGAAACACATTCTAAGATTCTGAAAATTTTTATCAATCGAAATTTTTTCCTGCTATCCTGTGTAATATCACATAGTGGTTTCAAATATGGTGTTTGGGGTAAGAAGGAGGTGAGACTAATTTTGAAGAAGAGAGGGAAAAAACAATATTTATTGGATATCTAATATGTGCCTTTCATAGTGCTGAGCTTTTTTCCACAATTAACCTTTGAGGTGTTAATTTTGATGCCCATTATACAGAGAAAGAGAATAAACAGGGCACGGGGAGATGAAAGTGACTCAAAATATCATTCAGTTAGCAGGTAACAGCCTGGAAATTAAACCTAATTTGTTTATATTCCGAAGCTCTTACCAACATAGCACACTCACATTTCAATATTTATAAAACATAGTGGTGTGTGTGTGTGCAGGGGGGTGTAGATCAGAAATGTTTATAATTTATTTAATCTTCACAATAATACTGAGAATAGGTATTTCAATTATTATCCCCAATTAACAAATGAGAAAATTCAGTTGCAGAGATAATTATGCTGCTAATAAGTTACAAAAACAACTAATGAACATTCTCAATCTATTAAAAATGCTGATTTCTGACCAAATCTGGAATTGTAATGTGCAAGAATGCCTAAGGTTATCCAACTAAAAATAAGCATAGACAGAGCAAGCATGCGAACAAACAGCAATTTATGAAGTTTGCATCTTGATATAGAAAGGTTTTTATGAGTTTATATCTTTATAGTCTACAGATATTTGACATTAAAAAAGTGAACAAAAAAGGTGAAAACACTTTTTTCATTCTTTCTTTTCCTTTATATTTCTAGAAAATGTTTAAACTGATCTCTAATATACTTTTATGTATTCATTCATTTATTTCACATTCAAGATACTTCGGATATGTAAGTGAATAAGCAAATGAATATGTTAAGTGTAGGCTCCTAGAGCCGACATTTTAAACAGAAACAAAATAAACAAGTAAAAGAATAACAATACATAGGATGTTAAGTAGTTATGTATGAGTGGGGATTTACTAAAACAGAGAATATAGCTGGTGAATACCACAATGGGGGGAAAGGATTGATACAAATGTATGTATAAAATCCTGTGACCATATGCAGGATGACCTGCAAGAATTTGGTGGAACAAGTCTTGAGCAGATAATGTTCCCAATTAGAAGGAATAGCATATTAAAAACAAACGAGAAACAAAGAGAAACACAGAAATGAACTTCACATCTCCCTAAGTACCAGGAGAATGAATCAAGGAAATAATTTGGGGGTAGGCAGATTTATAGAACCTCATAGGCCATCTACTCAAGTTTTCTCTGAGTGAGATGAAAAGGCAAGGGAGTGTTTTGAGCAGAAAAATGTCACCTCACGTATTTTAGAGGATTCACTTTGGCTGCTGTGTTAAACAAACTAAACAAAGAATTCACTTGTGAGATGACAGTGACTTGAACCATGGTGGTAGCTTTGAGGCTGTGAAAGAGTTTGGAATCTAAACATGTCATAAAAGTAGAGATGACAGTATTTGTTGATTCATAAAATGTAGGATTTGTGAGAAAAAGAAATATCAGGAAGTCCAAAAACCTAGTCTGAGCAACTGTTAAGAATGAATTGACTATTTATTGAGATAAAAGAAGAAGAAAAGAAGAAGAAGAAGAAGAAGAAGAAGAAGAAGAAGAAGAAGAAGAAGAAGGAGGAAGGAGGAGGAGGGAGGAGGAAGGAGGAGGAGGGAGGAGGGAGGAGGGAGGGGAAGCAGATTGTAATGGGACTGGGGAAAGATTGGAGTTTAGTTTTAGGAGACACACATTATATATCAAAATGGACAGTTGAGCAGGAAACTGGATATATGAATCTGAAGTTCAGGGAACAAGTCAGAGCTAGAAACATAAATTTGGGTTTGTCAGTATTTTGATGGCATATAAAAATCTGAGACTAGATGAAATTGGTAAGGGAATTAAGTCTGATTTCTTTCTTTCTTTCTTTCTTTCTTTCTTTCTTTCTTTCTTTCTTTCTTTCTTTCTTCTTTCTTTCTTTCTTTCTTTCTTTCTTTCTTTCTTCTTTCTTTCTTTCTTTCTTTCTTTCTTTCTTTCTTTCTTTCTTTCTTTCTTTCTTTCTTTCTTTCTTTCTTTCTTTTTCTTTCTTTCTTTTAAAAATGAGAAAATGTTCAAGGATTGAGCCATATAGATACTGGGGGATGATGATGAACCAACGAAATTCATGACAAGGAGGTCATTAAGGAAGGGTCCCTGGTACGTATTGTCTTGGAAATTTAGCGAAGAGAGTGTTTCATGGGGAGAGGAGTCAACTATGTCCAATGCTGCCAAATAGGAAAAAAAAAAAAAAAAAAAGCTGAAAGATGACCTACCCTCAAAAGGAGGGAGATAAATGGAGGTGATCATGATGATAATTAGTAAAGAGGTTTTGTAGATAAGAGAGATAACTCAGCTAAACATATTTGTGAGACCATCAGAAAGTTTATATGGAATGGGCAAACTGACGATGCACAACAGAAAGAGAGAGGAATTAATAATGTCCTTGAATTAGGAGACAGGTGGTAGACTCTCATGGAGGGTGGTCTTTGAGAGAAGCAATAAAACTGATGCAGCAGTAAGGGAAAAATACTAGCAAAGGGAAGGCCAGTTATATAGACTTGGTTGTTAGGAGGTTGACAGACATAGTGGTGGAGATTTGGGGTTTTACCTTGAGAGTAGTGGTTAAGAAAATAATTTCCAGAGGTGGGTTGCCTGGGTTTAAACCCCAGATTTGACACAGACTCACTGTGCACATTATGCCTTAGTATCCCCCTCCATAAAATGGATATAGTAATAGCATTTTCCTTATGGGGTCACTGGAAAGATTACCTCATTAGTAAACGAGCTCGGGAAAGGAAATGAGCAGAGAGTAGGTGAAGGGAGAGTAGGTGGCAGGGTAAAAAGATTAAAAAATGTGTTTTGTTTTTAGTTTTTAGTTTTTTGGGTTTTTTTCAAAAACGTGTGTGTGTGTGTGTGTGTGTGTGTGTGTGTGTGTTTAACAGTTCCATGTTATCACTGGATATAGAGAAATACTAGGCTACACAAATAGGAATTATGGAAATATTTATGTCTAAAAACTACATCTCATGGGAGATAGTGAATTTTTGCAAGGTTCAGAGGAGTGCCGAACATTACTAAGGAGACAGAAGTGCTAACTAAGAAACATATCCTAAAAAATAAAAGTAAAATAGAACGTGGTAAAGGGGACTCTTTTCCCAGCAGAGAAAGAGACTAAATGAAAAATGACCAGTTCTCCCTGAAATGTCCTCTTCTCTTTCTCGCAAAAACTAGCCGCATGCCAGTTGCACTTATGATACAACCATATCCAATTATTAGTTGTAGTTTCCAAATAAACCCAACTTCTCATCTTCCCTTTTTTCTCACAATGTTCTTTCTCCTCCTGTATTTTTTCACCCTATAAACATGTATCTTCCTTTCAAGACAGATTAAAAAAATTCTCCTCTTTGAGAATCGAGTAATTTCATTATGCTCAATTCCCTCTGTGTATTTCTATTAATGGCACTCATAATACTTTATTGCTTTATCTGTTTACATATTTATCTCCCTCAGTGAGACTAGACGCTCTTGAGAGATAATCTTAGCCATCCTAGTTTTCCTCTGCCCTAGCAGAGTACATTCAACATTGCAGATATGGAATAAATATTTTGACTAAATGAATTAATACATGAAGTTATGAGTTAATTATTAAATAAATAAAACTCTCAGCCCTCATAAACCTATAGTCATGATAAATACAGATGATCCACCAAATTGCTATAATATTATGACACCTTTGTTGCACAATAGAGATAAATTTTTAGTTATGGGTATATATTTAAATAAGACATATACATTTAATAAACAAGTGTGCATGATTTAATCAGTAGATACAGATGAATCTGCACTAATCACTGGTATTTCAAGTGTACCTCATTTTCCCATTTATTATTTTATAAATCTTCTTAGGCTATAACAGTCTTTCCCTCCAGATTTGTCAAGAACTTACTGTGTTACTTATTTCACTATTAGTCATGTACAGCCTATGATCTCCCATGTACTGTTATATTAAATACATTGAAATAGTTGAAAGGGATTAAGAGGTACAAAACTCCAGTTATAAATAAGTCATGGGGATGTAATTTTGGCATCGGGAATATAGTCAATAATATTGTAGTAACATTGTATGGCGACAGATGGTAACTAGACTTATCATGGGGATCATTTAATAAAGTATAAAAATATCAAATCACTATGATGATGTATACCTGAAACTAATAGGTATTGTAGGTCAGAAATATTAAGAAATATTAAGAAAATCCAGGGAGAAAGCCAAGGAAACTTTGCAGAAAACATGGGATCTGATTTTTACCTTAAAGAGCAGGTTAAAGTTTTTCAGTTGGAGCATGGACATAGGAGCATTCTTGGCCAAAATAACAGAATATGCAAAATAACTGGGTATTTGAGTAACGATGAGTATTTCAACATGACTAGAGCAATATAACATGAAATCAAATCAGTTTATTTTTTATTTATTTTTTTTTCAAATCAGTTTAGTTCTCAACTTAAATCAGGCTCAATTTATCAGCCCATCACCATCACCCCCTCCTGCTGCGGCACACACAAAATAGTGACTGCAAAGCCTTCACGCTAGTTGACCCAGTTCCTAGTTCAAGAGAACTATGTGACCCTGCAGTATTTCATATTATCCTGGAAGACCTTCTCTCATTCTTCAGCCAAGATATGTTCCTTAGCATATCAAGAAACTGATATTAAAAGTTTTTATTGATAGAGGTCTCCTTGGTCAAGATAACTTGCAAGGTCTTAGCTGGAAGAATGAAGATGATATAGGATGGGGGAGAGGAGACAATAGAAAATCCCACACCTTTCTTAGACCTAGGGTAGTTGGGAAAAAAGAAAAAAAAATAGGTAGGTAAAAAAGTCAAAATTGAACTACTAATTTCTGCCCTCTGAACGTCTATTTGGAGGGTATGGAAAAGTACAGTAGCTAGCTAAGCATGTTCAGGGAAGACGTGATGATAGGAGTTTAATAATAAGGGTTTGAAAAGAGAGGTGACTGATTTCTGTAGTTGAGGGCCAATCATCAGACCTGCAGGCTGGAGAGATAACTTGGTTGGATCTGGAAGTCTATAGACCCTCATTGATCAGATAATATAGGGAGAGTCAGGGAGGGAGATCTAAGGAGCCATCAGAGATTATCTCAACCACAAATGGCAACAGAACGAGCAACACCGAGGTGGATATGGGACTCAGTTGCAGAAATCACAGGAGTAAGAAGGCATGATGCCAAGGATGCTGACTCTTCAATTATTGAGAGAAATTCCCTTCATGGGGATGCCTTATACTAGGGAAGGGAATGGCTCTGAGGGAGGCTGTCTACTTGTATTACTCCCCCATATAACTGGATTCTGTACCTATTTTTCCTGTTATACAAATGGTTGAAACTTGGGGTAGGGGGCTGAGGAGGCAGGTTCTTTCAGGGGTGAATGGATCATGAGAAAGCAATGAGTGGCAGCCAATCTGTTATGAAACAACAAGAAGAAAAAATACAGGGTAACTAAAAGAGAAAAAGAAAAGACAAAAGACATTAGTTATTTGCTTGCATGTTTGTTTACATAGGAGGCTGAGAATATTTGTATATTTAAGGTCAAGAGTCAGTGAAGAGAGATTGATAACATAAGATAAATTTTGGGGACACAGTACCCGGAAATAATAGCTAACACCCAACATTTGTTGAGTGGTTACTAAGTGTCAGGCAGTGTTTGAAGATTTCACATGGATTAACTACATGATGACAACCAGCAGAGAGGGGGACACCCACAATTATCTATATTTTACAGAATAGGAAACTGAGGCACAAAGGCACAGAGGGTGGCAAGACTGGACAGCCCTGACTTGCATTTTCATGGCTACTCCATAAAGCACAGCCACTGCTGAGGCAACGTGTATCATCAATGCACGATCAACTGACAGCTCTGTGATAAATATACCATAGACCTACTGGAACTACACTGACGGATGAAGGTTGACTCCTGAAGGCAATTTCCCAGCCATCCTGGGAAATCATTGCATTAGCACAGATGCAACAATGAGCTTTTATAGATCATGGAATCTTATGGGATTACATTACGCGGCATTGTTGCAAGTTGGATTCTCTGGGAGGTAAGAATGCAGGATGTTTATTCAGGAAGGCCTTAGGCTGACCCCATGGAAGAAAGGAGAAGGAAGCAGTACCCGGCAGAGATAGGTGTGAAGCTGTGATGCAGGCCTCATGACAGCCGCAGCTCAATTCCTAGGAGCTTCTAGAACGAGAATGACCTTTCTGAGTTGTCCTCACTTGGGCCAAGGCAGCCAAAACTTTATACTCCATCGGCGGTCATCAGATCTAGGCACAGTGTGACTTCAGGCAAGGGGCTAAAATTCAAGGGCTCATAGCACGTTCGAAACATGGCAAAAGAGGCACCTGGGTGGCTCAGTTGGTTAAGCATCTGACTTTGCCTGAGGTCATGATCTCAGGATGCTGGGATGGAGTCTTGCATCAGGCGTCCCGCTCAGTAGGGAGTCTGTGTCTCCCTCTCCCTCTGCCCCTCACCCCACTTATGTGTGTGTGCTCTCTATCAATTAAACAAAATCTTTAAAAAAAAAAAAAAAGAAAGAAAGAAAGAACAAATCTCTCACTGAGGGGCCAGCATTAGAGTGTCTCCCATAGGCACTTAAATAATTGAATTATATAACATGGCTGTTTTCACATTTCAAAAGGTATCAGAATATCGACTATTTCATATGGCTCAGATGAACATATATCATTTAAGCTTTGTCTACCTTGTTTTATGTGAAAATTAGAAGGGCACCCGGTAGCCATTTGTAATGTGGCTAGGGTTGGGTAGGCCAAGTGTATTTTTAAAAGGTCACATGACTAAGATTCCCAGTGAAGTGCGAACAGCCCAGTAAAGACACTAAGTGCAGACTCTGAAGGGCAGAGAGTTTTATGCTATTATATTAAACGACATTGTCACAGGTACGTACAATCGTTCCTATGCATAGCTGTATTCCTGTTTCGTATTTGTTCTTCTCTAGCACCTGGTCCTGAAAACTTCACATAGCAAGGGCTCCAAAAATCTAAGTTAACCTTGGGTAAAATGATCTGGTTAGGACATTATCCATGGGTGCTGATGGGTGCAGACTTGCAAGTACAACATGAAAGAGTACAGCAGCCCCCACAGGACTCGGATGTAGGACCTACTGTTCTTTTTTTTATTCTTTTTTTTTTTTAATTTTTATTTATTTATGATAGTCACAGAGAGAGAAAGAGAGACAGCCAGAGACATAGGCAGAGTGAGAAGCAGGCTCCATGCACCAGGAGCCCGATGTGGGATTCGATCCCAGGTCTCCAGGATCGCGCCCTGGGCCAAAGGCAGGCGCCAAACCGCTGCGCCACCCAGGGATCCCAACGTCGTGGTTGGGTATGCCGGCCTCCTACTGCTGCTGTAGATCACCACAAATTCAGTGAATTAAAACAATACACATTCACTGTCTTGAGGTCAGATGCCCTAAATCGGTCAGCAAACTCCATTATTTTTGGAAATGGTAGAGGAGAATGTACTCCTTGATTTTTCCAGTTTCCAAATTCTGTTTCTGAAGCCACGATTCTGCCCTCCTGCCTTTCTCTGAGGAACCTGGAATAGTCTGACCATCTCCGTCCTTTATTTAACCACATCTTCAAGGACCCTTCTGAGTTTGGAAAGGTTTTTTTTTCAGGTGTTAGGACGTGGACATCTTTGGGGACCCAGAACTCTACCACTGTGGGTGACTTGGTGCAAACTGGTGATCTTTCTTAGACTTCATTTTCTTTACCTAGCAAGTGAATAAAGCGCCCCCAACCCCAAGATTCTGTGCTTGTGAATTTATGACTAACAAATAACAAAAGGTGCTTTCAGTCTTCAGCTTTATTCTACAGAATTAATATAATCTAAGAAGGACATGTCAAATCGTCATGTGATAAGAACAGCAATGGCAATGATCAGGGTATGAACAGTCTGTAATGGAACGTTAGCTCTAGAAAGAATCGAGAAGGGTGAATGTTACCCCCCTCTCATTCCCCATTCCTTTCTGGATGCCTTATCAGTCATTTGTCCACTCATATCTGAAATATTACAAACTCCAAGATGCGTAACACTCCAGAATAGGTTACAAAAATACTATTTATTTATTTATTTATTTATTTATTTATTTATTACAATTTCAGCTTAACTGAAGTATAATTAGCACATAAAATTGTAAGGTGTTTGAAGTGCGCGCTGTGGGGATTTGGTACCTTTATACGTTGTGAAGGAGATCTTTCTCCCACTAAGTTAGTTAACAAGTCCACGTCCATCCCCCATCATATTCATCTTTTTTTTTTTTAAATGAGAACATTTAAGTACTCCTCTCTTAGCAAGGTTCAATGACACAATGTGGTGTTATCAACTGTAGTCACTGGTTACTCACTGGAAGTTCATGCTTATTCATCTTACAGCTCAATGTCCGTAATCTTTTATCAAAATTTCTCTATTTTCACACCTCCTCCTCCCCATAGTCCCTGGAAATCACTTTTCTACTCTCTGTGTCTATACGTTTGCTTCCTTCCTTACTTATTTAGTGATATCACACCCTACTTTTCTTTCTCTGTCCAGCTTACCTCACATAGCACATAATGCCCTCAAGGCCCATCCATGTTGTCACAAATGGCAGGACTTCCTTCTTTCTAGTGGTGGAAAACCTTCTATCAGACACCAGTAGTGTGAATTGATTAGGCTCACATGTCTGGAAATAAACAAAAAGGCCACGTCACCTTTCATTACAGGGTCTTCCACCTGTGAATTCGCTAACAAGAGCAGAGCTACAAGTTGTTCCTGTTTTAATGTGCATGTTGGTCGTGATTGCTGTTTTGCCATTCCAGTGGCCCTCAGTCTTCCACACACTTGGTTACACAAGCACAGCTCTTCGAGTTGAACTTTCCCTGGCTTTCTTTTGTGTGGAGTGAATTGTTTCTTCCACTTTCAAATGGGAAAAAAAAAAATTCCCCTTTGATTGGAAAAAAAAATAATGTTATATCTTAAAAAGGAGTGAAACAATGTTATTCTTGTCTTAGCCCACTCAGGCTGCTATAGCAAAAATACCAGAGACTGGGTGGCTTCAATAACAAAATTCATCCTCACAGCGCTAGAGACCAGGAAGTCTAAAATCCAGGCACCATCAAAAAAAATAATAATAGTAAATAAAATAAAAATAAAATAAAATGAAATAAAATCCAGATACTATAGATAATAATAATAACAATAATAATAATAAATAATTAAAATAAAATAGAATAATCAAATCCAGGCACTATCAAATTGAGTGTCCAGTGAGGACCTGCTTCTTAGATGGCCATTGCTCCACATGGAGGAAGGGAGCTCTCTGTCCTTTTATTAGGGTGCTATTGTCATTCGTGAGGGCTCCACCCTCATGACCCAAGCCTCATCTCCTAATACTATCACATTGAGGATAGGTTTTAGCATACAAATTTTGAGCAGGACAGATTTAATATATGGCAATTCTGAAATCCGGGTGACTAAAAGATGTTTCTTGTTAGCAGGTCTTCATATAAACCCTCACCTGCTCATTCATGCTGTACAGGGCATATTGCAATGGGGCTTTTCCCACAAACAAGAACTGTATTTTTGACTTGATGATGAAGAAATTAAAAGTAGCTTCACAAAGTACTCATTTTTTTTAAGATTTTATTTATTTACTTAACTTTTTGAACTGAGAATTCATACAATCTGTTGGTTGCCCTCGCCTTACTACCAACTGATCTTTTTTTTGTTTTTTTTTTAATTCCCTCTAATCTCATCCTTATATACTTGCTATTAAAATACAATGACAAAAAAATAAAATAAAACACAATGACAGTTACCGAACATGTATACATCCTGTACACAGGTAGAAAATACTACACATACATATTCCTTAGGATCTGTAACATTGCAGACAAATAAACATAAAAGCATTTGTGATTTTAATCACAGCTATTCTTTTCATTGTCATTTCGAGTCCTTAAAAGTCATGGAATTCTGCAATCCTATGTAGACTGCTCCCCAATCTCCCAATGTAAGATGCATCCCTACACCAACAAAATGATGTTCCCTGAAATGAAGGAGAAATGAATATAATAATAAAGTTCAAACTGGATGATGAATATACTTAAACAATTTTGCTTTTGTTTGAATTTAATTGGTTTTAATTACACTCTGCCTTGCTTTATCTGTCAGTGGTGCTTTGAAGTCAGACTTGAAAAGAGAACGCTGAATTATTCTTTTAAGAGTATCCTGATGCATATATCAACCTCAGTGAATCTGGACTTTTCTCTCTCTCTCAGAATAATAGATGTCCTATTACATTGGAAATGCAATTAAATTACATATTAAATGCATCCTATAACCAAGTGAATCCATCATGGTGTCTGATTTTTGTGGGAATCAAATAGCAAAATGAATCAAAGCTTACTGAACAAAGGTGACATTTTTCAAAGTTTTCCCAGATGTTTTCTAATTTTTTCTTTGCACCTAATTTTTACTTAATGTTCTGATAAAAGCACCTTGTAATGTGTTGTCTTGTTAAGTTTCTTGTCTTGGGATCTATTGCTTTTAAGACCATCTTTGTCTTTTATGGTAAATATACCCAAAGTAATCATCACAGCGGCTGGCAGGGGGCCCTTGGTGATGACTTTGGTCAGTCTTATAGTCTTTGTCAGAATGGTCTCTAGAGGGAGGGGGGCCTTCTCTTAGTCTCTAGTCCTACAAGCCATGATGTAACAGTCCCTCAGATGAAAGATCCTATCTTCTAAAATGTAATTGGGTTATCAGTTATTAAAGCGACAAAAAAATAAAACAATAGGAGGAAAATCTAGGGGCACCTGGGTGCCTCCCTCAGTTGAGAGTCTGACTCTTTGATTTTGGCTCAGGCCATGATCTTGAGGTTGAGGGACTGAATCCCAAGTCAGGCTCCATGCTCAAGGGGCATTCACTTGAGAGAATCTCCCTCTCTCTCCCTCTCCCCCTGCCCCTCTTTGCACTCATGCACATTCTCTCTCTCTCTCAAATAAATAAATCTTTTTAAAAAAAGGAAAAAAAAAAACAAATTATCATTTTGGTTAGTCCACTGTCAGTGTCTTAATCACTCTTTTTTGTTTTAGATTTTTATTTATATTCCAGTTAGTTAAATATAGTGTAATATTATGTATATATTATATAATCATACGATATTATATATAGTATAATATTATATACTATAATATGTAGTATATATTATATATACTATATATATGTATATATATAATCAATATACACAAAAATCATATATATATATATATGTATATAGTTTCAGGAGTAGAATTCAGTGATTTATCAATTATATATACTACCCAGTGCTCATCACAAGTGCCCTCCTTAATACCCATCACCCATTTAGCCCATCCCCTACCTACCTTCCCTCCAGCAACCCTCAGTGTGTTCTCTATAATTAAGAATCTGTTTATGGTTTCTCTCTCTTTTCTTTTTTCCCCTATGTTGAGTCATTTTGTTTCTTAAATTCCATATATAAGTGAAATCATATAATAATCATATAATATTTATCTTTCTGTGGCTGACTTATTTTGCTTAGGATAATATACTCTAGTACTATCCATGTCATTGCAAATGGCAAGATTTCATTATTTTGTATGGTTGAAGAATATTTCATTATATAAATATATATATACATATACATATACATATATATATACATATATATATATATATATATATATATATATTCTTTATCCATTCATTAGTCAATGGAGACTTGGGCTCTTTCCATAATATGGCTATTGTTGATAATGCTGCTATAAACATTGAAGTGCATGCATCCCTTCAAACCAGTAATTTTGTATCTTTGGGGTAAATACCCAGTAGTGCAATTGCTGGGTCATAGCGTAGCTCTATTATTAACTTCTTGAGGACCCTCCACACTGTTTTCCAGAGTGGCTGCACCAGTGTGCATTCCCACCAGCAGTGTACAAGTGTTCCCCATTATCCACATCCTTGCCAACATCTGCTATTTCCTGTGTTGTTAATTTTAGCCATTCTGACAGGTGTGAGGTGATATCTCAATGTGGTTTTGATTTCTATTTCCCTGATGATGAGTGACGTTGAGCATCTTTTCATGTGTCTGCTGCCATCTGCATGTCTTCTTTGGAAAAACGTCTGTTCTTGTCTTTTGTCCATTTCTTAACTGGACTGACTTTTTGGGTGTTGAGTTTGACAAGCTCATTATAGATTTTGGATAACAAGCCTTTACCAGATATGTCACTTGTAAATATCTTCTCCCACTCTGTAGGTTGCCTTTTTATCTCATTGATTGTTTCCTTTGCTGTGTAGAAACTTTTTTTCTAATAGTTCATTTTTACTTTTGTTTCCCTTGCCTCTGGAGACATGTCTAATAAGAAGTTGCTTCGGCCAACATCAAAGAGGTTGCTGCCTGTGTTCTCCTCTAGGATTTTTATAGTTTCCTATCTCACATGTAGGTCTTTCATCCATTTTAAATTTATTTTTATATATGGTGAAAGAAAATGGTCCAGTTTCATTTTTCTGCACGTGGCTGTCCAGTTTTCCCAATATCATTTGTTGAAGAGACTGTCTTTTTTTTTCCTTTTTTCCCCCTGAATATTCTTTCCTCCTTTGTCAAACATTAGTTGACCATATAGTTGTGGGTCCATTCTGGATTTTCTATTCTGTTCCACTGGTGTCTTACTCATTCTTATGTGCCTTTTTTTTTTTTTTTTTGGAAGACTACAGAAGACATATTCATTATAGAATATTTAGGAAATGCAAAAAAACAAAATTGAATAATTTATTTCTTCATTAACTACAATTGTCCCTTTAAGTAGCAACTTCTATAAGCTAAATGTTTGCATGTGTCTTATTTATTAATGAGCAAATTTTTAAATATAAAATCAATATTGCATTACAGTATTATTCTATATTTTGATTCTTTTGTTTTTACCTAATATATAAAGAATATTTTCTTTGTCATTGAATAGTTTTACACAACATAATATTTAATAACTACATAGTATTACATGATATGGTTTTATAATGACTTAGTAAATCTTTTTTGTTAAGATTTTATTTATTTATTCATGAGAGATACACACAGAGAAAGAGAGAGAGAGAAAGGCAGAGACATAGGCAGAGGGAGAAGTAGGCTCCATACAGGAAGCCCGACACAGGACTTGATCCCGGGACTCCAGGATCATGCCCTAGGCCGAAGGCAGATGCCCAACCACTGAGCCACCCAGGCATCCCATACTAAATCTTTTATAGGTAATTCATTAAACTGTTTAAAATTTTCCAATATCTTTAAAGCTGTTTTTTAAAATCTTAGTTGTTTATTTGAGAGAGAGAGAGAGAGCAGAAATAGGGGGAGAGGTAGAGGGAGAACCACCCCCCCATGAAGCAGGGAGTCTGACAGTGGGCTCCATCCTAGGAACCCAGGATCCTGACCTGAACCAAAGGCAGCCACTTAACCAACTGAGCCACCGAGACTTCCTTTTAAAACTCTTTAATAAACTTTTCTGTGGAGAAATCTTTCTGCCTTTCTGATTATTTCTTTAGAATAAATCCCTGAGAGATGACTTGTTGAAACAGAAAATAGTGAATCATTTTAAGAGTACCAATACATTTTGCTAAATTGCCCTCAAAAATATATATTTTTTCTAATACATATTACCATTTGGAGAATAAGAGAATATCCACTATCCAAAACCCTTACAATGTATGTAATCATTTTGAAAATTCTAAATTATTAGTGGAAAATGTTATTTAGATCTTTAATTCTTATTTCCTTGACTACTAGGGAATTTGAACATGCTTTGACTAAAATACATTGTTCTATTGCCTGCAATTTTGGGCAACTGAGAAATACACTATGAACAAAGTTTATAGGTGAGAAATGAAGACTGAGAAGTGATACATGGCAAGGGTGTACAATGTGCTGGTGTTCAATTTTCTAAGTTTTTTTCTTTTTTTGGCATAGAAATCTTTTGATAACAAAATATTATGAGGAAGCATAAAGCAAGAGTGGTTCTGCTTCAAGTCATAGTGGTGGGTCTGTAGTATCACCCAGCACTTTGGTTTCCTGTTTACATTCCCTTCCCTGGGGAGGTTCTGGAGATGTTAGTGTAAAGCCCTCTCCTATGGTTCGGGCTGTTTGCCATGGCTGAGAGACACTCATCCCACATTCTTATGTGAGGCAGCAGAGGAGGAAAAAGCCTTTCAAACAAAATTCTTTCGAAGAAGGAAGAGTAACTTCCAAATCAAACACTAATGGTACTGATGTTAGCATCTACACATGACTCATGGTGCAGTCTTTGAGACATTTTTGCTTTAGTTTTGCTCCCTTTTCTTCCTTAATATTTTTGGGTTTTTAAAAATGAAATAATAATGAGAAAATTAAGTTGACTTGTAAGGAAAACTCATTAGGTGGGAACTAAAGCAATCAGGTGTTCTAAACAGTCAGGGAGACCAACCCACTGATCTCTTAGATGTAAATTTTGCCAAATTATCACTGTCCACTGAGAATAATCTTTAGAGATCATTCCAGAATACATGGGGTCATACAGCATAAGGAAAATCTATGTGGTTGCTACATTAAGCCAGGAGTCTCTGGGTCACATCTAAACGCACAGCCTAATTCATCCAATCAAGTATTTGGTGGTAGAGTGTTTATGCTAAAATTAGTTCACACCATTCAGACACAGAGACTTAAACAGAAAAAAATATATTTCTGATTTCTTTTAAAATTTTTGATAATAATTGGCTTGACGTCCATGTAGTGAAGACGAGTTGTTGTTGAAAAGGGTCGCTTGTCTTAAGACAGGGCATGCCTTTCCAGTTACCACAATCCCTACTACAGTTTACTGCCTCCCTGACGCTGACACAGAATGCCAACGGCCATTTGTCATTGATCTATGGACCCTTTTACCTCCTTTTCATTACTTCCCAGACTTTGCAAGAGTCTGAGTCTATGATCTCGGACTAATACTTATTAGATCATTTACCAATGCATCAGGAAGGAAATAGTACAGAGTGCTCCAAACCCTGAAATCCTACATTTTGAGAATGCAACAAGACATAATTCAACTGGGAATGTTTTTCATTCATTCATTCATTCATTCATTCACTCACTCTTGTATTTATTCATTCAATATTAACTGACAATCAACTACATACCTGACATTGTGCTGGTTGTTAGATATTGTAGTAAACAAAGTGAGTATTATTCTTTAAGCAGAGATAAAACTTAGAAGCTTGATCAAGTGTGTAAAGAAAAACATAGGCTATTATGAAATCATATGAGAAGAAAGGGATTTCTTAAGAAGGAAAAAAATCATCCAAGTCCAAACAAGATAGTCAAATTATAAACATGTGACTTCAACATGATTGTTGAAAAAAGAGATATAAAAGAATGTTAGGCAATATATCTGAAAAATAATAATAGATGCACTAACAAAAAAGAGAACATTTACTAGAGATTGTAAAACATACCATAGAAGAACTTCTCTATGTCTATGGAAGGAGATGGAATATATAATAAATTCTATATACACACTATATAATCAATATACGATGTGTATATATGTGTATATATGCCTAACTATTGTTTGGCAGGCACTGGGTTAAATACTATGATATGTATCATCTCATCTAATTCTCTTAACAATCTTGGGAAACAGGTAGTATCATGTTTTAGAGAACAATCTATTGAAATTCAGAAAAGTTAAACTTACCAAAGTTTATGTAGCAAATGGCAGGATCAGGTCTCAAACAGAAATTCTCTGATTCTAAAATATAAGAATAAAACAAAAATAAAACATCTCATCAGAGTGTTCCATGACCTAGATAGAATATCCCTCAAGATCATCTAGTTTGCTTTGTTTAAAATCGGACCCATCAATCAGCCTCCTACCTAATTTTTCATATACTCATGTAGCCTTATCCCAGAGAACATGGTGCCCTAGATAGTAGACATGCATTCTTGTCCATGAGAAAAGCAGGCTGCATTGTAATTTCCAGAACTGGCATTTGTTTATTTAACCACTCTTGCTTTTGGAGGCATGCGTCCACACCTGAGAGTTTAATCAACTCTGGATGGACTGAAACTGAGGTTATGGGGCCTGCAAAATTTGAAGTATTGGGCTTGTTCTGAGCTCAGCAAGTGAGAGTCAAACAGATGAGGTGGGGGTGGGGGGTGCAAAATCCCATTTGATTACCTTCAAAACCTTTTAAGGTGTGTAGCTTTGGATCTGCGGTTAAGTTGGCGTGCTGTTACTTGATAGATACCTCCACATATTTACTGGCATAGCTGAGCTCCCACGGGGCTTTCTGCAGGCCCAGGTTCTCTTTCTGCAAGGTGAAGGGTGGCTGAGAATGCACTCCCCCTACAGCGGGCTAGCCTTGAAAGGCAAAACCAAAAAGGAGCTCAGCCATGCATGCTACTTCACACTCCCATATTCTCAAGGAGGACTTCACCTGCTTCAGCTCACAGGTGGAGGGGGCAACGTAGAACAAATGAGAAGGAAATAAATCCTGCTAAAATCCTGAATGGACCTTGAAGCAGATTATCCACCCCCAGGCCCTCCAGATAAGAACCCAGACTTGTTCAATATCTGGATTTTGACCTGTGAGACTCTAGGCAGAGAACCAAGTCCAGCTCACTTGAACTTCTTCCCTATGGAAACCATAAAATACTCGATGGATGTTATTTTAAGGTGCCAAGATTGTGGTAATTAGTCACCGTTGTCCCCAAGAATCACTTCTTGAAATATGGCAGACCGAACAAAGGAGAGTCAGCTGGAGGATCCTGACTGAGCAGGCTATACTTCTTCTGATTTAATTTTGGATATAGTTTAGATATTAAGCTCTTACCAGATACATCATTTGCAAATCTGTTCTCTCATTCTGCAGGTTGTCCCTTCGTTATGCTCATTGTTTTGCTATGCAGAAACTTTTCGGTTTGATGCAATGTCATTTGGTTTTGGTCTGAGGCATGGCATGGGCTTTTGGGGTCATACCATTGCCTACACCAATATTAAGAAGCTTTTCTCTGTGTTTTCTTCCAACAGTGTTAAGGTTTCAGGACTCACATTTAAGTCTTTCATCCTAGATTGAAAGAGCAGGCCTGGCTCTGGGGGTGGGGGGTGCTTGGGAGCTGGGGCCCCTCAGAGTTGGCCTGGAGGCTGTGTCTACAGGGGCCAGCCTGGCACTGGGTGGGCTGGGAGACTGAAGCCATGGGACTCTGCCTGGAGACTATGTCTCTGAGGCCCTCCTAGTGCTGGAGCAGGTCAAGAGTCTGGACCAGCCTGAGGGCCTGGTGGTCGGCCTGGCACTAGTGGGGGCCTGGTGCTGGCATCTGGGAAAAGTCGGATGCTCACCACTCTGCCCTCAACCCATGGGGAAGCACTCTATCCTGGCTACCCGGACTTGGGGGCAGGGTGACGGGGATAAGGTGAGACTAAGTTATCCTCTTGAATCTTTTCTTGTTTCTCCACTCTACTCAGATGCTGTAATCCCTCACCTGGGATCCTTAGCCCTTGTGAAGGCATTCCTCACGCATGGATAATTGTTCAAATTGATGTTTCGATGAGAGAAACAAGACTGGAAACTCCTATACCACCATCTTGCTGATATTCTACCAAAAATTATAGAATCTACCAGATTTTATAGAAATATATGGTTTCAGAAATATAGAAATATTAGTTTCAGGAAACTTTTATTTGGACTTCAGGTTGTAAGTCTCCAAGTAACTTTGTACAAGGGGGAAAAAAAAAGACTTAGCTATATCATTTCCAGACTATATGTAGATGGTTAACATTATTGTTATTCTTTTAAATCTCTGAGGTGACATGTCTGTCAGAGGGGGATTTAGGTGTTTTCTTAATGTGCACTTGTTGATAAAATGTGTTGTGCATAGCAGAACACCTGGGGAAACATTATGTTTTATTGATTGACTCAATTATGTTGGTGCAGAAAATAAATCTTTCACAATAAGGGATATTTACTGTCCCGTCTACAGAAAGAAAAATCAAAAGGATTAGCAGCATTAGAATCACTTTCATGGACATTGTAGAAAAGAGGGCAATATATTATATAAATGCAAAAAAAAAGTTCTTGAACATCATTTCTTTGTGATAAATACAGATATATATTTTAAAATGACTTATTATGCTTTATCTGATTAAACAGTCTATCCTCATATAGGAGGCCAATATATTGCTAATAACTTAGAATATATTAGATATATTTGATATATTTAATATATTGGACATATTTATAAGAACATTTAAAATGCATAATTCCCTCTGTCAAAATGCTCTATGAATATCTGAATAATCCCCCTAAGTCAAATATGTAGATAAAAATATAATATAGATACAATAATTTCTATTATTGATTTTTTTCCTTCTCTTAATGGAATTTCACTAGCCAAAAATACCCAGAAGAGATGAGATATCATTAATCAGTACTTAATAAAGAAAATAAAATATATTCTCCCTCTAGTTATAACCATAAAGTAATCATATGGATAAGGCTGTAAAGTAGCTTTAGCATTGTAATTCACACTCATGATGGCATAAACATGGATTTACAATAACAAGAAATAATGATGAAAAGGATATAAAAGAGGCCAAGAAACAACACAAACTTAAATAAGAAAATGATAGAACAGAAGAAAGGAAGGAAGCAGGAAGGCAGATACAAAGGAGTGAAAACTGACAAAGACAAAAAAAAAGCTTCCTCTGCTTAGAATGATAATGGCAGATAGGTGATCCTCAAAATTTCAAACACTATGAAAGCCATGTCGGGGATGAAAATAATATTGTACCTAATATTATAATAGAACTAGAGGAGCATGTTAGTAAGATGTTTAAGCCCAGATTTTACTGGGCTGACAGTGTTGATAAAACACTTATAAAATCCTTTATTCTAAAGGAAGCCCAGAGATTGAAAAGGTACATAAGTTCAGAACATAACAGGAAAATTCAGATTACAACCATGCAATACATCACTGGGGACATTAACGTGTTTGCTTTCATTGCAAGTCTTGATATTGTTAGGTATGTATTTTTCAATGTGTCACTTAACATCTTTATGAGAGAAAGAACACAGAGGTGAGGAGAATTTTGTAGCAGATCTAGAACCCGGAATGTTCACAAAGAAGTAAACCATTCTTATTTGATTGCTATTTTGGCCAATAATATATATGGAAATAATGCCTGGCTTAGAACAGATTGTAATATTTATTTATTTATTTATTTATTTACATTTTTAAAAAATATTTTATTTATTTACTCATGAGAGCCACAGAGAGGCACAGACACAGGCAGAGGGAGAAACAAGCTCCATGCAGGGAGCCTGACGTGGGACTCGATCTCAGTCCAGGATCAGGCCCTGGGCTGAAGGCAGTGCTAAACTGCTGGGCCACCCGGGCTGCCCCCAGATTGTAATTTTTAAAAAATATTTTATTTATTCATGAGAAACGCAGAGAGAGAGGCAGAGACACAAGCAGAGGGAGAAGCAGGCTCCCTGTGGGGAGCCCGGTGTGGGACTCGATCCCAGGACCCTGGGGTCATGCCCTGGGCTGAAGGTAGATGCTCAACCACTGAACCACCCAGGCGTCCCCAGATTGTAAATTATATAGATAAGAAAAAGTGTTTTTTATTTTTTTCTCCTGTTCAGATTAATTAGCAATTTATAAAGACTCTGCAAAGACATAGGTTTTATGAAATATTGTTGGAAAATCCTAACCTAGGTAGATTCAAAATGAGAGAGTCTGGTGCAGGGGGAATTAGGATTAAATATTTATTTTTTATCTTTTATTTTGGTTCTTTGAATTTTTTATGCATTCCAGAATTCTGTGTTTTTAAAAAAAAAAAAGGCCTGTGTCAGGGGTTCAATCAAAGAAAGAGAAATATTATAATTATTATGGGATGAAGGATTTGCTGTAGGACTAGGAGGGTACATAATTATTGAAGAAACTACAGAAATGAGCATCAAAAAAGAAAAGCTGGAGGATCAGAGAGAGGTTCTTAAATTTTATTTTATTATTTATTTTATTTTATTTTATTTATTTTATTTCATTATTTATTTTATTATTTTTTATTTTATTTTATTTTATTTTATTTTTTATTTTATTTTATATTTGAGAGAGAGAGTACACTGTCAGGGATGGGGGCGTGGGGCAGGGGGAGAGGGAAAAGCTGACTCCCCGCCAAGCAGGGAGCCCAACCTGGGCTCAATCCCAGGACCCTGAGATCAGGACCTGGCTGAAGGCAGATGCTTAGTGGACTGACCCCCAGGTGCCCCAGACGGAGGTGCTTAAGTGACCCTCCTTGAGAGCTGACAGGATGACAAAGGCATGTCTGCAACCACTTGCGACCAGAAACATGTGCAGAGAGAAGTGGAGGGAAGTGAGCACAAGCCGCAATCAGCCAGCACCTCTTCATCTGCCTCCCATCACACGAAACACACCCGACACACCTGGGGGTTCTGCTTTTCCTCCACTTTGCACAGATACACCAGCCGTGTCACATTCCGACAGCTCTACTCGGAGCCATTCAGAAGGGATTTGAGAAAACCTGTTTCCAGCTTAGGGCAAGTGGATACAAGACAAAACCACCAGAAAACATCATGGGATAATTTGCTTCTTCACTTTCTTCCTAGAGTTCTTCTTCTTCTTTTTTTTTTTTTTTTTTTTTTTTTTTTTTTTTTTTTTTTTTTACTCTTCTAAAAACATAACTAAATAAACTAAATATTAGCCACTTTCTAAACATCGGTGATTATCTAGGTGCTCAGGGACAAGGATAAGCCATATGGATAGACAGTCTCTTACACCTTGTGATTTAAAGTCTGGCCTCGTGCCTTAATTATTTGAGTTGTCTCCAAAGTGCTTTGCAGGGCACAGGACAGACGTACCCAGAGAATGGAGCCAAGTCGCGCGCCCAAATACTTTTAGGGACCAGGCACAGAACATGTGCCCGGTATAATATCAGAGGGAGCAAAGGGGTTTTCAGGAACTCAAGAGATTCCTTAAGGCTTCCGACTATAAAGCTTAGTATAGCTTCTAAAATCCACAAAGGGACAGGACAGTATCCTTTGGCTTCCTACACCAAAGAAAAAGATAAGAACAAAAATCAGCAAATATGATAAGGTCTCTTAGATTGGCATGATTGAAATTATTCATATGGTCTCTTAGCATAGCATGATTAAAATTAATTCATGATTAAAATTATTATATAATAATATTATTTAATAATTATAATTAATAATTATATAATTATAAATTAATAATTAAAATTATTCATGCCAAAAAGTGTAAGTTCTGGCACTAGACCCATGACTGTTACAAGCCCATCATGAGAATATTTCTACAAAGCTCTGTCAATAAAAGGATGGAAAGTCTTCCTCATGCACTTAAACAGTATTTGATCACAAGTTGAATCAATTTAGCAAATGAAGGGTGAGAAGGCACCACATGCTTTTATTACCCTCATTTGACCGAAAATAATCATTAACTGTTCCCATTACCAAAAGTGGTGTTTCCTCTGCCATATGCTGAAGCATGAAATTGGGATGCAAATCTCCCTTTGCTTTCTCTTACACATTTACTTTCTTTCTGCCTAGTGATCAGATCCTTCCAAGTCTAAACAAGGGACAATGCCGTACTTTCTAAACCCACAGGCCAGCTGATGGGGAAATTTTTTTTTTTCAAAAAAGCTTGGTTCATGCATTTGCACTTTGTCATTAAATCTTTGACAGTCATCCAGGACCCTCAAGGAGGAGGGAAACAAGTCCTAGCTTTTTGTTTACAGTGAGAGGTTACTGAGGTGGAAAAAGCTATTAGGAGCCAAACAGGGAGGTCCGATGTCTCTTACTTATTCCATGGGGCCTTGACTAGATCTGATTCATATTCCAGTGGGTTGGCCTTTTGTAGCCTGCTGAACAGCCATGAAAGCTTTGACAGCAAGAGTGACTGCATCACAAATGAGCCTTTCTCTCATTTCCATCTCTGTTTCCCCTGAGACTGACTTATGATGAGAACTCAAACGTGCTAGCTTCAGGTTCTCCTTTCTTCCTGATTCCATGGCACATGCCTTGACTGCCACATTCGTTCTACCTGGAGCCTCCAGAGGCGTTTTCCAGGCAATTTTCTTTGGTTCACACTCTTTGTTCATTTTCTCATATCGATAGGCTTGAGGAATCTGTTGGCTTTATCTAGCGTCTGTGAATGAAATCTTGATACTGATGTAGTTTGTCATCAGAATCCTAAATAAGCCTCTAACAACTCAAATACAGGCATGCACACCAGGATGAGGGTATCTGAAGAGTTGTGGTCAATCTACATATAAAAATTGGGGTGCCTGGCCAGCTCCATTCGTGGAGCCTGTGAGTGAGTTCAAGACCCACACTAGGAAGCCTACTTTAAATAGCAAATTAGAAAAAAAAAAATGCATTTAGAAATTAAGTTATGTTTGAACCCCTGGCTGGGTGAGGACATCCTTAAAAATTAATTTTGTTTGCAATAAACATCTTTATAGTTCTTAAGGAGTAATAAATTTGTTACTGTATAAAAAAATTCTCCATTTTATAAAAAAATCAAGTCGCGCATAAAACAGAAAAATAAAAATTTACAAAATCCCATCATTAATAACTATTACTGACACTTGATTAACAAGCCATAACCACTTGTCCGTGCCTGTATATACATACATAAAGTAGAAGGAAATATATATATATATATATATATATATATATATATATATATATATATTATTTTAAATGGCATTGGGGTTTTATTTTTACTTAAATTTAACCAAATGGGAAGAAACTGAATGGAACAGAAGATATATACATGACTAAACTCCAGAAAAAAAAATTTTTTTTCTTTCCAAAAGGCATGTGTTCTTTAGAAAATTCCTCCAAAGATAATAAAGATAATGGAAAATATGTTGACTTCTTTATGAGATTAGATAACCTGGTAGTATAACATTTTAGTGTCTACGAGATGTACTATCAAAAGATGACACCCATCTTCCTTCTATTGATCTAGTATATTTTATTATGTCATTTTTGCATTAACTATATCATTATTATATTTTATAATGAAAACATTTTTCAAAAACTCATTTAACTTGGCATTAAATCACTCTGGTGTCTTTTCTAACTCTTTACCCCAAGTCTCATATTCTAATCTCTTACTCTTCATGTAATTATTTGGCTACATTTCATCAGCAGGTGGTTTTATGAAGACAAACACGTGGCTGCTGTAGTCCTGTAGGCTTTCAAGTGTAAGAGGATTCTTCTGTTGCCCTTCACAGTTTAAGGCAAAACTGACTGTATATGAAAGCAGTGGATCAGAGCGCCTGGGTGGCTCTCGTGGTTAAGCTCCCACTCTGGAGTTGGGCTCAGCTCACGACCTCGGGGTCTTGAGGTCAAGCCCCAAGTCAGGCTCATTGCTCAGCAGGGAGTCTGCTTGAGATTCCTTACCTCTCCCTACGCCTTTCCCCCTGCTCCTTCTCTCTATCTCTCTCAAATAAAGAAAGAAATCTTTAAAACCCATGGACTGCAATTTTATCTTCAGAATATTATCTGTTATTTTATGTTTTATCTTCAGAGAATCCTAAGGCCACCCAAATCCATGCTGTCCAAAACACTTCACAAATTTTGGGAATTTTTTTCTCTTCTTGTATATTTAAATGATATTTTCTTTCAAATTTTATTAATTTTACCAAGATACATCTTGCTGTGATTACTTCTACCAATTTCTCCCAGAACACAATTGTCACTTGCAACTGAATATATAGGTATTTATGTCAGAAAAGCTTTATTTTATCTTTAATGATTTTTTCTCTTTTTCTTTCTTAGTAAGAACATTAATGTGGATAGAGTTTCCTTTGTCCCCATATAGCAGCCTCCTTATCACTTGTAAATCTCTGTTCTTTTCAATTTCATATACTCTGTTATATTTAGGCCATATTTATATATAATCAGTTGTTCCTTGAGCTTTGGTAGTCAGCGTCACATCTCCTTTTATTGTCTTCTCTTCTTGAATCTTTGTATATATTTTTTAGCTCTTTTTGAAAATAACTCACAATGCCTATAGTATTTGAGACTATGGATGATATTATGTGATATGTGCTTTTTTTCACTTGATTTTTTTGCTTAAGCTTCTTCTCACTTAAAAATGTCTTATTTTTGCAGATTTTATTCATGCAGATTTCATTTCATGGGACTCATGTATGTCTCTTTATATTTGTTAATACTCCTGAAAAGGCCCGGCTGCCTGCTAAGGAATAATTCAAGGAGGAGCACAACCGAGTTAGAAATCTTTACTTGGATTTGTTGTCTCAATCACACCCTCTCGTCCGAGTGTGTTAATTTTCTTCACCCTGGGAAAGAGAGCATATTTCTTATTGGTTTTCCTGTTCAAGAGTTCAGTGTCATTACAGCAAAGCCCTTCATGGTTCAGAATCTGTGGATTTCAAGGTGGTACTCACGGTTTCTTCCTTCTCCATCGCACTTTAACTACTCCTGTCGTCCCCTCAGCTAGAACATTCTGTTACAGACAATAGAAATAACTTGTTCACATGTTTTGCTTTTCATCTCACCTCTCATCTAATATTCTGTGGTATCGAACTGTACAGGGACATAGTCCACCTTCCTAGTGGCTTCTCCACAGCCTCAGGTCACCTGCTTTAAAGCAAAGCATCATTGAATATGCCTTTGAGGATGATGCCATTTACTTTACAGGAAATCTGTATACTTCCAGCCATCCTAGGTGCCATGTGTAAGCTCTCACGTTGCTCCTTTGTTACACACATTACAGTATTTGGCAGGTATACTTCAAGGTTACGGGCTTAGGGTTATGGCATTTCTTTGTCAGTTCCTCTCAACATTTTACTTACTACTTATTGTAGCATTTAAAAGAAACCCGTGGAGTCAAAAGTCCCTATTTGATGATCATTAGCTTAAAATTACAAATGGAAAAAATATAACTTTATATACACACACACATACACACACCTATGAAATAAAGCCTTCTAATTCAATTTAATTCAATCCACATTTACTGGCGATCTAGGGTGTTTCAGCCACTGGAGACAGAAAACTATATTGAGGAATGAAATAAAGGAAAAAGCAGGTTTTGCAAAAGGCCAACACAGCTGACAAAGAAAGTGGCTCAAGAAAAGCAGAAAAGTTGTAGAAAATAGATTAATATGATAGCACCTACTGGCAATGCCAGCAGTGTTTATCTTTTCTATATTAAAGTATTTATTGCCATGTGTATCTCCAGTGAACATTTTGGTTGATAGGACCCAGCAAACATATGGCTTATAGGTCACGTAATAAGAAGACATCAGTCTGGGCAGTGTGAGGAGAGATGGTGACCTTTTATCTGAAATTGCCCGAGAGAATAATTGTAGCTATTCCCAAACCCTCGCACTCTAAGGAAGCCGGTGTAAACTTGGAGGTTGATTACAAGCAGTTCATTCTCCAAGTCCTACGTGTCATCACAGACTGTGGCGTAAGCCATCGGTGTTTGCAAGTAATAATAAGAGCAATCAGCATTTATCGAGTAATTCTAACATAGAAGACAGCTCTAAGTACCTTACTCATGTAATCCTTGCAGAATTACTTGTGAGGTCAACGCTATTGTGGTCATCATTTTACAAAGAAGGAAACTGAGGCAAGAAAGCTTAATTGGCAATTGGCATAGTGTATTGAATGGGAAAATGGCAGAGTTGGGATCTTAAAAAAAAAAAATCTTTGATTTTAATCATGACAATCTCAGTTTTCCATGATCTAGAGAAACTATCCCTAAGCCTAGTTAGTTCTCTTTGTTGTGGGCACACGTATTTTAGAGGAAATGTGAACTACCCTAGAAATAGCTTTCATTCTCAAATCCACCCTAAAAAAAAAAAAAAAAAAAAAAAAAAAAACAGAAACAAAATGCTTGTAGCATTTATATGTGGGGTGAGTTTGCAGGTCAATGAACACTTCTCCATTCTGCTCTCACTCCTTTGTTCTCTACTGTGTCATATGCTACGTGTACACAGTCCCTGTCACACCTCTCCAGTTAGCTTGTCTCTGAGACTGAGCCCCTTGATAGGAGGATCTTTTTCAGTTCTGTCTGCAGTAGCAGCAGGCAGTCGGGCTCCACAAAGTTCCTCGGCCCAAATAAGCCTTTCTTCATAGGCCCCCAAGTACCACGTGTCAACATTAATATTTTTACACTACTTTTCCTGGAATTGTATCACTAGTAAAATTTTTCTCAGTCAGAAAAAGTGAGAATTGCAGACACTAAATCTTTAACTCAGAAATACAATCCATCTTGTTGAAAAAAATCATGAGTGAATAAATAAGTGAACAAAGTGAATGCTTTGTAATAGAAAGATAAAAAAAAAATAAGCATCTACAGTAGATTGTCCTTTCCATTGAAACAGCTGCATGAATATCTCTAGCCTCACATGCTTTTCCATAAACATGCTATGAGCCCTCACACTATGTGAGGTAGAGCCTGGGTAGGTGTTTGTGATGGCTCTGAGAGATCCATGTTACGTGCCCTCTAGTGTTATGTCCCAAAAGGAGTGGATAGCATCTACTTGGCTTTTTCTCTAGGAACACTCATCCTGGGAATCTGGCCACCATGCTTTGAGGAGACTCAGGTGCCACAGAGAGACCACATATGAATGTTCAACCAAATATCTTAAGGTCCCAGAGAACAACTGCCACTAACCGTTAGACAACTTCATAAGAAAGCCCTCGAAAGAACACCAGTACCAACTGCTTTATCACTAACTGCATAAGAGATCCTGAGAGGGAACCACCTAGTTGAGCCAGTTAACCCCCATTTTGTAAGAAATGAGAGAGGCTGACCTAAGGTCATCCCTCTGCTGAGTTTTTTGTTTGTTTTTGTTTTGTTTTTGCATATAACCCTTTCCTCTACAATAAGGCTTTGCATAACTATTGCTATTATTTTATTATGAAAGCAGCTAAGTTGTGTCCTATTCTCTATGAAGCTAACAGGATATTGGGATCATAGTGGAAATTTAATAAGTATTTGATGAATACATAAATAAGAAAAAATGATTTAATTAAAAGAAAAAGACTCTTGGCAGATTATATTTTCCAAAAATTGAATCCTTTTAAAAAAATTTGTCTTTGATTGTCTGTCATTAGCATAAGTTCATTAAAGAAAAAGAAAAGAGGAATCAACCCCAGAGTATTGGCGTTTCCTTCCTCATGCTATGTTTTAGTGATAAAAATTTCGACTTAACCTCTCAAAATGATAAGCTCATGATTCAGGAAACTTTTAAAAAGTACCTGATGTACTATTTCCCCAAAATATTACCGTATACTCCAAGCCAACTTCATGAGGGAAGGGATGGGTAATTTTACCAACATTGAAACTTAAGAAATTTCATGTAAATATCTTGATTTCTGGCTTCTTTTTCAAGAAAATGAGTAGGCTTTCTTCAGTTTGGCATAGGCCTGCAACTCCTTACAGTTACTTACACCCAATCCCTTAAATTCATTACAGACCCTCTTGTGGCCATAGGCACTTGAGTTTATGACCAAGTCATTAAAGCCACATAAGACATTATTTTTGTTCCACTGGGGAAGTTCTCTCAACAGCTGCTATGGAAAGAGTTAATTATTTTTTTTAAGATAGTTTCCTCAGATTTGATAAAAATTACCAAACATGGCTTTGAATTAATTCATTCACTCATTTCGTTATTCATTCAGTAACTACTTTGAGAGCTTCTTATAGGTGTCAGACATGAAGGTACTCTACTGTGTTAGGACTTCCCCTTGCAAATATTAGTTTGCTCCCCAAACGAAGTTCACATTGTTCTTGGATAGAACAGAATCCTCAGGCTCAAGGCTGTTCCCTTTTTCTTAAGACTGAGAAAGGACATTTCAGTGGTAGAAACGAGAATTGATCTAAGCCAGTCCTGTCCAATTGAATGTACTACAATGATGGAAATATTCTGTTTGTGTTTTTCCTTGAGGAAGCTTTAGCCACCTGTAGCTAGTGCAACTGAAAACACAAATTTTTAATTTAATTTAATTTCAATTAACTTCAACTTATATTTAAATAGTCACATGTGGCCAGTGGCTATAGAATTACACAGCACAGATCTATACTTTATTGACTTTTCCATGAATTTATGTAAAGAAGCAAATCCAGAATAAGGCCAGTCTCAGTGTTCTTTTAAGACTTGGACAGAATATTAGAAACAGAACACTGATTAAAACAGAGAATAGGAACATAGACAAAAAGACTGGGCATTGGGTAATCATCCGGAGGAAAATAGGACCATGGAAGCCATCATTCATTAAGTAAAACCAGTCCTAACCTACAGAGAAAGTGAGAGAATATTAAGGAGACCTTTTCAACATCATCTCGCTTAGCCTCACTTTCTATATTGGAAAACTGAATTCTAACAGACTTGACTTGACCAAGATCGCAACACTAATCTGTAGCAAAACTTGTACAGAAACACATGCCTCTTGGTTCTTGATCCAGGGCTGTTGCCATGGATATTTTCTACAGTTTGGAAGTATAGTCCAAATGGTTTGGCTGAACTAAAATCTGTTTATTAAAAATGTGACCAAAAAAAGAGAGAGAGAGAAAAAAAAAAAAACACCCTGTGCACATAACACTTTTAAACCATGATGGCACTTTGGGCATCATAATTATTCCAAATACCTCATACAAATTTTGAAAAAGAAGAAATAATAACTTCTGACCATTTCTCAGCAAATGCTATTCTACACCTGCTTTTTTTCATTAGAAAAATAATCTGAGAGGACTCGAAATATGGACAGCTCTGTCATCTGCTAACTTCTCAGGTGAAGGCAGCTTTCAAAATACACTTCAACAGAATCCCAGTGATGCTGTTACCGTGGAGACAGCAGGCACTGGGAGAAGGCTTTAAGAGGAGGGTGCAAGAAGACACTCTGAGCTCTGTTTTACATGCAGAGCCGTCATTTGACTCTATTTTATGCAGCACTGTTGCAATTTCTGATCATACAAGTGCAAAATGGTACCAGTCTTGACAACAGCTCCACACAAAAGGTCAGGCAGCTTTTGACTATGTTTCTTGTCTTTTCCCTTTTCTTAATCAGAGGCTGTAGAAGAGCAGGAGAAATTTCCCTTTAGGTAGCCACAGAAAATAATTTAGGCACAAAGTGTGTGTTGATTTTAATCAATTCTGATAGGCTTAGCTTCTGGCTTCAACCCCTCCACCCGGCTACAACAGGGACTGGCACGATAAAACCAGGAACCTGCTTTTGTATTTGTCAGTTTCCTTATATCAAAGACATCAGGAAAGAAGGCCATCAGATAATAAATCTTTTTGCATTTGTAATGAGCTTTATAAACATCAATTCACTGAAGTAATATTAAGCACTTTTTAAAAATATATAGGCAGAGCTCCATTACCGGAATTGTAGAGAAGATATAACAAATTACCCCATTTTACTCTGATTTTTTTTTTAAATATCAATTTATGCATCCGACTACACCAGACTGAAAGTCCTCACCGGGGGTGATGACACTGATGCCTTCATCTTTGCAAATGCCTGGCACAATGTCTGGCACAGCGAAACCACTCAGCACGTGTTATCCAACTGGAGGATCACTGAGGTACAGATGCAATTCCTAGTCTCAGGGCCTTTGCTATGTTGGTACGCAATCTCTCACTATGATCTTATCCCACTTAATGGTTTTTAAATGTGCTGAGTTTAATTATTAATTAAAATAATTCTGAAAAATTTAATTCTGAATGACTTACAAGTGAATGAATGAACTAGACATGACCATTCAACTTACCCATGGATCCATTCATTTCATTTAGTACCTAAACACCAGAGTTAGATGTTCAACAAACTCCTTTTGGTTTCCCTGATGTTCAGCCAAAGTTGGCAGTGTAAAACCTCCCTTGTAGAGAAAATGTAAATAAATGGTAACTCTAAGAGAAGAAATGAGACAAAGCCTAGGTTTTGAAATGCACAGCCTCAAGAAAATGGCACTCGACTCATTTTTATTTCTCGCCCCGGGAAAGAATAGGCAGCTTAAATTTAGGTCTCCCAGGGCAACCAGGATATGAATTAACTCAGTACCACCTACTCAAGCTAATCTCTGCCATCGGAATCACGATGGCTTCTATGTAAGAATAATGCAATAGAAAAGAAGATGGCTCTGGGGCAGGGTTATAATCTGCTCTATAATTTGAAACCCTCATTTTAAAAAAAAAGTAAATTTAACTCCTGACTTGATTATTGTAGCAACTGACATCTTCTGGGAACAGAGGGGGGAAAAATCATCTTCACATAGTAATATATCTTAATCTTGATACTGAAAGAGACACACCTGCAAAGGAGAAGCTATTTTGGTTACAAAAGATCTTCAAACTTCTCATCTCATTCGTTGACACACTTCATAAATTGTGAAATGATCAGGACTATGTACCACTCTGTGTTTTGAGACCCTACCAATTAGTTCCCTTCAAAAGTCTTTCAAAGGTTTCTGTCAGGGAGTGTGACTTTTGGAGATGGAAGACATTTCTTGAATCAAACAAAAAGCATCTCCCCATATTTATATCTCATTCTAGACTTCCATGAGAACACTAACGTTGAAGACTTTATTTATTGATTTATAGGTACTTATTTGTAATCAATTCTGTGTATTATCTATCCATAGTTCTTTGAAAGATTTTATAGACACTGGTATTTAGATTTATTTTTAACTTATTAGAAAGATAGGAATACATTTTCCTTTGAGTGATACAGTATACACGAAGCTGGACTTTGAATTTCTCATTACCTACTTCCATTCTCTCCTTTACTTCCCCAACTTCACTTAGATTTGAAATAGATATGTAGATATTTATGTAAAAATAAGAGATATATAGACTTGTGTTTATGTAGGGTATGTTTTATATAAATCTGTTTTTTTTATAAATCTGGGTTTTTAATAAATATATATTTGTTATATGACTATACTGCATCTTATTGTACATTTCCCAATTCAAAAGAATATGTATATTAAGTGCCACCCACCACCTTTTGTTTTTCTTTCTTTCTCTCTCTCTCTCTCTCTCTCTCTCTTTTTTTTTTTTTTTTTTACTATTACACAGTGTAATTATGGTCAGAATGTCTTAAGCTATGGGCTATGGTCTATTTTGTTCTTACTAGAGTATAAAGTAGCACATTTTCCTTTCCCCCATCCTCCCTTTCTATTCTTTTCCATAAAATTCCTATCAATGATGCTTTTTGACTAAACACAACAGAAGCTGGCTGTTGGAGCAGAGAAAAAACGACTTTTTTTTTTTTTTTTTTTTTTTAAAGAGATATTGGGAGCATCATAAAGTTGCTGGAAGTCCTGGCAAATCTTTTTCCTGAATTGAGCCTATGCTTCCAGAAAAAATGTCCCAAGGGGCACTGCAGAGCTGGCTTTCCAGTGGACGCACACCCACTGTAGCAGCCCCAGTGACCTTGGCGGTAATCCTACTGATGCTAATTCTCCAGTGAGACTGGTTCATGTAGCCACTAGGTATGTTTCCAGGCTGCCATTCGTCTCACTGAAAGGAGGAGCTCCTGCTGCCACCTGGACGTGGAGAGACAGAGTGAGAGTGAGAGCAAGATGGAGACTGAGGAAGAGAGAGAGAAAATGGGAACACTGAAGCCCCAGCTCTAGCATTTTGCTTGCATTGCTCACTTCTCAATGTGACTTTGGTAATACTGGTTCCTACTGATGGCCTGGGGATCACAAGCCTGTGCTTGACCTAAAAGAGAGGCTGGAAGTTTGAGGTCTAATGGTAGTTTTATGTTAAGAAAGTAGCATGCAGGATGTTGAAATATCTCTAAACAGGGAAGAGCTATTCAGACTTGATTGGTAGCCACCATGAACATGCAAGATGTCACTCTACTACCTCCGTGACCTAGGAAGTGCTAAACCAACTCACACCACCCAGCGGGAAATGAATGACAGTGCCAGTTCCCCCAGGACTTCATCAAACTTTGATAGTAGAAAACATTTTGGCTTTTGCCAAGATAGATGAAAAAAGTTATTTTTCTAATTTTGGTTAAAGAACATTGGACATTATTTCATACATTTACAAGGCAATTACTGTCTTTGAATCTTTCTGCCTATAGTTTTTGCACATTTTTTGTTTTTTAAGATTTTATTTGAGAGAGAGAGCACACACATGTGCCAAAGTGGGAGAAGGGTGACGGAGGGGAAGAAGCAGAGTCCCCGCTGAGCATGGATTCCCACTCACAGCTCGACCTCAGGACTCTGGATCATGACCTGAGCCGAAGTCAGACACTTAACCGACTGAGCCACCCAGACACGCCTTATACATTTTTCCAAGTGATAGTTTTTCTTTCTTTGTTTCATATTGAATGGCAGATATTTATATACTCTGGGTATAATTGTGTTACCTGTTATGTAGGTTGTCATCAATTTCTCACAGGCTATTGTCTGATTTAACTTTATACTAGTTTTATCTGTCATACTTACAGTTTTGATGTTAAGCCTCTCTTTAATAATTTTCATTTTTGTGGTTTTAAAAAACTGTCTTGTTTAACACAAGGTGATGTGAAATCTGATGTTTTCATCTAATCATTTTTTAAAAGTAGTTTCGCTTTGGTTTACATTTTTGTCCTTAATTCACCTGAAATTAATTTTGTAGCTAGTGTGAAGTAAGGAAATTTATTTTTACATGCGATTATCCAATTGTCCTGACATTAGATAATATTTCATCCTTTCTTAATTAAGTGGAAATGTGCACCCTTACTCCTTTGTATTTTTCTTTTAAATTACACTGAAAATCATTAGATAGTCCTTCCATCTCCTTTCTACAAAGCCAACGTTAGCAACCCCTCAGCTTTCAACATAAACTAAACCTCCTCTGGGAAAAATTTTCTAAATATCTAAGCGAAATTGATCTTTCTCAGTTTAGACTATTTTAGAGCTTGGCTCAGTAGTGATCATGGGAATATAGATGTAAGGCACCCAACATGGACAGAGATGTCCAGTAAGGCTTCCTGGAGGAGGTGACATTGTGGTGAGACTTCAGGGACAAGGAAAACACACTTCAGGCAAAAGGAAACCATCCTCAGATACCTGTTATGTAAATTGATGTTTGCTATTTGATGTTCCAACTAATGCAGTCATCCCAGGTGGAGTGTGGTCACAATTCACCAGGGGACAATATCCAAAGAAAAATATACTAACCCCCCTTTAGTTCTATTGGGTAATGGGATTCTGGCTAGAAACGAAGCAGAAGTCACCTTATTATTATTAATAAAAAAGTTTTTACATGTTTGTTAATTTGAAAGACTTACACATGGCTATATCCTCAAATTAAAAAAAAAAAAAAGTGTGTGCCTATGTCTTTACTGCATGTTACTTGTACTTGCTCTGTGGATATAAGGACCTACTTTCACCTAGTATTTTGTAAATGTTTTTAATATTTACAAAGCTTTTACTTTCAATTCATGAACGTACCAGTTAAAATCACCTTCCCAGGAAACATCATAATGCAGGATGCTGTAAAAGTAAAATAGTTTAAATCATTTACATGCTATTCTCATATTCCTGACCCAGCACACCAGTCTTAACAGGTGATGCCAAATGGACATTTCGCTGAACCTGATTTATCTCAACTATGGAATGTATTTATAAGAAAGCTGAACCAGTAAGTGGATGGGGAGAAGGTAAGAAAAGGACTGGTGAGAAAAACAGAAAAAATTTAAAGGGGCAATTCACCAGGAGAATTATTTATTTAGTTAGTTAGTTAGAACTGATAATTCAAACTTATGCTTCTAATTGAAAACACATCCACCATAAAAATTGGAAATATTGACAATGTTCCTGTCTTGACTCTCTCAGGAAGAAAAGGTTGTTTTATTATTATTATTATTATTATTATTATTATTATTATTATGTAATTCACGAATATATTTAACTTAAAAAAATATCATGATTAATCTCAAAAAGGATGAAAATGTGGCATCACCAGGAAGAAAAGAAATATACCTTCTCAGCCAATATAATTCATTGATTAACCAGGAAAATGGGTGTGCATGTAACTGCAGTCTATCTTACACCTCCTTTACCCTTATTGGACACTGTAATAAGATCACATGCATGATTGCAGGAATAGTAAAAGTCTGCTTTTCACAAATGGATTTTTATCCCCTCAACAGTGTTAACCTTAGGTATGTTCTTAAGACCTGTATCATTTTAGAATGCAAAACTACAAAGTTCATTACAAAAATGTAATAAATCACTATTTTCACAAATGGATTTTTCACAAATGGATTTTTCTCCCCTCAGCAGTGTTAACAGTAGGTATGTTCTTAAGACCTGTATCATTTTAGGATGCAAAACTGTAAAGTTCATTACGAAAATGTAAATCATTATTGGTCGTTTTCAGGATATACAGGTGATTATGGGTCCTTGCGTGGTGTTTATTACCATAACTCTTATCTCAAAATTGTCCTTGGACACAGAGTTTCTGAAAACGCAACAGCTCGTTTTCACGAGGGAGAGGAGAGGCGAAGTGTGCCCAACCACCTTCCCAGCAACCCATCACCTGTATCAGAGGAACATGAGTGAATGCTATAAATCAAAGAGGTGCAGTGTAGCAGGATTGCACAGCCCGGAAGGTTAAAAGCAATTAGTAAATAGCAAAGGTGGCTTTGAGGCTCTGAAGCTCACTTTTTGGCTCAGCTGGGTAATATCAGCCAGTGGAGCCTTAGTCACGCTTTCAGCTAGAGATATTTATAGACTGTAACACTGGCTGTAGTGCTGAGTACTATCTTTTGTGGAGTCTTTGCGTTTTCTCTGATTAAAGAGGAAAAAGTCTCCAAACGAAGAGAAACTCTGAGCAGGGTGATCATTCAGTGATGTGAGAGCAAAGCCTGTCTCATTTGTTGATGTATTCCTGGTGTCTACCGTCGTCTCTGGACAGAGTTGATCCTCTGGAAATACTTGCTAAGTAAATACATAAATACATAAATACATAAATAAATATAAATACATAAATCAATCATACATAAAAGAGCAGATGATCACATGGGACAGAATGGCCAGTCTGTATACTAACCCTTCAGGAACTCGGTTAACAGTCTTGCAACACGTTTAGATGTCTCCACCGCCTGTCTCCTCACCCGCCCTTCATTCCCTCACTCAGTTCAACCAAAGAGCCAGGCCTTGGGTATCTACTCTTTGCTGGATATGGTGGTATGTACCAGGAATACAAGCGAAATGAATCAATTCCTGAAGTTTTAAAGAATAAAAAAAATATATAATGCAATGTGGTAAGACTACACTAGAGCTTGACAGAACATTCGGTGGTGGTCCAGAAGATGGAACAACTGAATTGGTCCGACGAGGAAGCTTTGGCAGAGAAACCAGTTTTGGTTTGCTTTGTTTTTTGTTTGTTTGTTTGTTTTGTTTTTTGTTTTTGTTTTTTTTTTTAAAGATTGTTTGTTTGTTTATTTATTTTTTCCAGAGACAGAGAGAATGAGCACAAGCTGAGGGCAGGAGCAGAGGGAGCAGCAGAGCTCCTGCTGAGCAGGGAGTTCAACGTGGGACACAATGTGGGATCAGGACCTGAGCTGATGCTTAACTGAGTGAGCCATCCAGCACTCGAGAAACCAGTCTTGAGGATCAGTAAAGGGTGCCACATTGATACGTGCATGCTAACTAGTAGGATTTTCCAGCCAGAAAGATCAGTGTGTGCAGTGCCACGAGATCTTCAACAACCATGATGTTTAGGGAGAACAAAACACCAGGAACAAAGACCGTCAGAGAGCAGTGAAAAACCCGAAACATTTCCGACACATCCATTACCCTCATGACTATCCCCAGTTCCAAAGCATATGCATCAAGGATTAGTGCAGAACCAATGGAAAACAACGCAGGGATGAATTGCAATGGCTAGTGGACAGGGCTACACTGACTTTTATTAGATTGCTAGAGTTTTTAAAGCACACAGAGGCATGTTTATGGGGTAAACAACCTTATCTAATTCTAAAAGAAAAGGTAACTCACTGAGTTCCCCACTGGGTCATTCTATTTCTAGTGTCGTTTCTTCATTTGTCACCATTTGGTTTCATCCAAGGAGGACCTTTTTTCTTTTTTTTTTTCCTGTTATGAGAAGGGGTTTCATGGTTTCTTTAAACCACAGAGAAGCATTCATTTTGTGCTACAAGGAAGACTTTGTACTCTTTCACTCCCAGTGGTGATAAAAACCTCATGCAACAGACAGTCTTCCCTGAGCTGCCAATATCACAAATTCCACATCCTTTTATGTCCTGTCGTGACTTTTTTTTTTTTTTTTCAGGGACAAATGTGAAAGTAAAACTCTACCTTCTACATCTTTTCCACTGGGTAGTGCATATTATGCTCATGGAATTGAAGAATTAATGGCCTTTCACCAATTGACTCAAAAGCTCGGTATACTGACTTCAAAAAGAATGCACTCAGAGCAGACTCACCGCCTGATGTGTATGAGAAAGGAGGCAAACAGGAGGAGAGGAACATGGCCATGAACACATTACAGAGTTCTGGCCCCAGCTGAGGGTAGCACTTTTTAGCATAAAGTCAACTAATGCCACTATTACACGCATGGTTTCCAGGCCTTTAGCTCTTGGAGAATCTGCTCACTGGCTACTGAGAGATACTCTTACGTGATCGTGTGTTCCCATTAAAGGTTGGGATCTTTTATTTCGTTGTGTGAAAACACGGGACTGTGCACACCGCTAGGGTGTGCATATGCCTGACACAATTGCCTTCTTTCTCTCTAGCTTATTTCTATCTTAACAAAAACTTAAAAATGCAGATTAAAAAAAATCCTATTGGGTCAATAGGCAGAGGTCCCTATGAATTTCTTGCCTTTGGGAAGAACTGCAGAGAACTAGACTCCAGCGCTGGTCTGATCTTTTTTTTCTGTTTTGAGGAAAAGAAGGATGTTATTGAGGAGCTGACATCTATACCATGGTGATCAATGAACAAACTCACTTGCATTTTTGGAAAATAAGGATTTATCCATACCAAGAAAACGTATCTGTAGGAATTTTTTTAATCAAATTTTACTCCACTGTGTATTATTTAAGCTTTTTTCTTTAAATCTACTTCAGGTAGGGGCACCTGGGCAGTTCTGTTGTTGAGCATCTGCCTTTGGTTGAAGGCATGATCCTGGGGTTCTGGGCTCAAATCCCACATTGAGTTCCCCGCAGGGAGCTTGCTTCTCCTGCCTGTGTCTCTACCTCTCTCTCTCTCTCTCTCTGTCTCTCTCAGGAATAAATAAATACAATCTTAAAAAAAAAATAAAAATCTACTTGAGGCTTTAAAAATAACATACGATTTTAAGAAAAATATTCTTATAAGAAACAGGCATATTTAAGAGTTTATTATCCAATCAATCAATCTTAACCCATCTGCAGAGTGTCTTTTCATTTTCTTTGCTCTTTTAGATGTGTAACTTTCAGGAGATACGTGAGAACCAGGAAAAAAATAAAACAAAACAAAACACCAAACAAATGAAGAGTAAAACCAGTCTGGCAGTACAGTTTAGAGAGCAAACTAATGTGAACATGGAAATTCAACAGCACTCATTCAGCATAATAATTCGAGGCATTTGGTAGAAGAAGGAAGAATGAGTTGTTTTTCCCCTTTCCCCCAGCCTTAACTGAACACTTAGGGAGTATATATTCTTTTGGACGCTCTCGTGGTCATGTTTTCAAAATGCAACAAGAAATGCAGAATTGCTGAATTCTCATTGCACCATCTACCCAGTACGTTTGTGGTCTGGCGAGGAGTCCCCTACCCCTGATTCAATGGATTGCAAGTTTCTGTTCTGGTCGTCTTGGCTTCTATGTAAATTGGTAGTTATCCACTGCTCTAATTCCCTCTACATCAGAGACTCAAAAGCTGCCTTCAGGAAAAAGCTGACAAACTCATTTATTCTTAGGACATTAAAAAAATCAACCACAGTTCAAAGCATTATTCTGTCGAGGGATATTTGAAATGTAATGAATACAAAAATGAACCCAACGGTATCTTTCTAATGGCGTCTTCACAGGCAACTGGTAAAGGGAATTGACATGAGATTCTTGGGGTTTGACTCATTTCAATTCTCCCGCAGGCAATTTTGTCTTCCAGGAAAGCCAGCCCTAAGCCTGGGTTGTGGCTACCGCTATCGCTATCTGTGCTCATCATGTAAAGCTTCCTATTTTCTCCACGGAACCTGCCTTAACCTTTTAGGGACAACTAGAGGTATGGGTTGAGTTGTGTACCTCTCCAAGGTATGTTTCAGGCCTCCCCCTAGGAACTCAGACTGTGACTTTCGTTTGACATAAGGTCATCCTAGATATAATCAGTTGAGCTAAGAACAGAACATCCTGGAGTAGGATGGGTTCTTAATCCAGTGTGACTGGTGTCCTTATAAGAAGAGGGAAGATGATGTGAAGACAGAGGCACAGAAAGAGCGCCGTGTGAGGAGGGGGGCAGAGAATGGAGTAATGCATCGATAAGCCAAGGAACATCTGGGACTACCAGAACGGGTAGAGGCAAGGAAGCATCCTTCCCTAGAGGCTTTGGAAGGGAGCGTGATGCTGCCAAAACCTTGATTTCAGACGTCTGGCCTCCAGAACTGTAAAAAAATACATTTCTGTTCTTTAAATCGCTCAGTCGTGGTACTTTGTTTTGGTAGCTCCAGAAAACAAATACAAGTGATTTCTCTTTGCTTTCCGTCCTTTTCTCTTTCTTTTCTCTTCACTTTATTTATTTATTTAGTCAACATCTGTACAGGTTATTCACTGACAAGGACAAGGAGAGGGACATGAGAAGACATGTCTCTCCTTCCTTTTACATTAAAATATTGGGAAATCTTTTCAAAGCTGCATCTCCTTAGTGAGTTGGGTTCCAACCGTCTGCAAAAGTGACTTAAAATTTTTTTTTTTTTACAGAGTGGCAACTTTGAAACTCTTCAAAATAGCGCAATTCTTCAGCCAGATGAAACGTGATATGGCTCCTCAAAATGTGAAGGAGACTTACAAATTGAACTTTTCATTTTGAGGTAGGGAAGGGGCCCCAAACTGTATCGTACAGCTGTCCTCTATCATCAGTTCCTAGCCACGGTGGCATCAATAGCAACACGATTGTTGTAGATATTTTATTACAATAACATTTTCAATAACTAAGCAATATTTAGTTAAGAATGTATTAAGGAAACTTTATTAAGAATGAGGAAAAAAACTCAAACAGAGGTTACTACTGTCCAGTGAATATACCTGAAGACTGGCACTGCATGGCTATTTCAACTACATAACCTGACAAGGAGGAAAAAAAATCCTTACTTTTAAGTATTTGGCCATTTGATATAACAGCAAATCTTTCTGCTGAGTGAACAGGGCGGGTCCAAATCACAGATTTAATAGGAAACATAGAGGCTTTTTGTTGAATGCCAGAAGGATCAGTGTGTTACAGGTTCTCGCTCGATCCCGTAACCATTATTCTCCCATTTTACCTGATTTGTCGCTGAGGCCACAGCTTGGCTTCTGTAATACTCCCACAACCACAAAGTGAGGCAGAGGGCCGGGATTTGAAACCAAGTCTGGAGGATACACATGGTCATGATGGGAGCTCTCGCAATGGATGGAGAGTAGAAATCTTTTTCTGTGTGTCAATCGCTTCCATCTCTCCTGTCATCAACATTTGGTCAGGATTAAGTCTCTCCTAACTGTTCTGCAGGAGATGAGCCCAGACAAGAGAGTCCTTACAGCCCTTCCCCAGGCCTCTGCAGGAAGCACCAGCAGTGGGGCAGATGGAACTGCTACAACGGGCCGTGGCCACAACTACCTGGTGCCCGGGTGGCTGAAGAGACAAGTCTCTGTGTATTCTCCTCACTGCACGAAGACTTCTGTTTTCACCCTTCATCTATGAGGACAGACATCATATTCAGAGCATATCTCCACTGCAGTGCTAAAGCAGCAAGCATATCCTTCCCTCGTCCCATACTTGCACATTCTATATAAAGTTATGCTCACATGGCACTGAAATAGACGTTTTTATGTTCTACAAAAATACCACTGCAAAATGGCAAAAATGCCATAACTTGAAATAGATTATCTTCTAAGATTAACTTTGCCTGAAGAACAGATTCTCCCCACACATTCATTCTAAAATCTTTTGAGTCCTAGAAAAACTGCCACTAATTCCCCACTCTTTTGATCTCTGCTGTACCCTTACCTTGCCTGTCTTTTCTAGGAAAGATGCTGACCACATGGATTCAAAGCAAACTACTTCCTAGCTATGTGAACTTGGGCTATTCACTGACAGTGTCTAAATCTTGGTTTCTTGTCTTAAAATACTAACCATGCATTTTTCATTGTTTTCTTGTTTATTGTACTTCTTTAGTCTCCCCGCTCTAAGATATCAATTTCATGACAATGACTTAAAAAACACAACAGAATCTTCTTGTACAGACTGTTATGTCATTGGAACTTACAAGCACACACACTTTTTCATGTCGGAGACACTCACAAATCTATAATGGAATTAAAAAAAAAACACACACACACATTTCTATCCGGTCTACTTTTGCCACATTCTATAAGTTTTTGCATGCTTTGTTTTTGTTTTAACTCTTCTCACATTACTTGCTAATGTTTCCTGTGATTTTTTTTTTCCTGAGGCGTGCATTATTTAAAAATGTGTTTTCCATTTTCATATCATTGTGTATTTCACAATCTTTTCTGTTGTTGATTTCTACCTTCATTCCATTGTAATAAAGGACAAAATGCAGGAAGCAAAAACTAACAAAGCAAATGATTGGAGAAATAGATAATTCTACAGTAACAGGTGATCTTCGATACCTCATTTTCAATAAATGATAAAACAAGTAGACAGAAGATCACCAAGGAAACAGAAGATCTGAACAACATTATGAGCAAGTTAGTCCTAACACACATCTATAGAATATTCCACCCAATATCAGCAGGCTACACATATTTCTCATGGTACATGGAACATTCCAGAGGATAGACTATAAGCTAGTCCATAAAACAAGTCTGAATACATTTTAAATGATTGAAAACATATAAAGAAGAGTCATACTGAAGTGGCAGGATCATCGAAAGGGTGAAATGCTTCTGCTGTTTCACTAAGTCAACATTAATTGAACATTTACTGTGTGTTGACACTGAGAACAGAGATTATTCAGGCATCTCCAAACCACCAGGACCTAACATTCTAGGGTGAAAGAGGAATGGGAAAACAGTAAACCACACTGAATCGTTGTAACTCTCAGAAAAATGTCATTGCTCTGGCCAACAGTCAGGAAGGGCAGGCCCTGGTGCTGGGGTGGAGAAGCATCAGACACAGATTTACCAAGAAAGTAAAACTTGTAAAGATTCTGGAAGATCTGAAGAGGTTTGTATTTGCTAAAAGGGTGGGGGGGGGAGGAAAGGGGCACAGAGGTTGACATCTCACAAGAATATTTGGGAAGAGTGGTAAAGGAATCTGGAGAGCAGTTAGAAATAATCACAGGAAGTCTTTAGGGCACACTCTCCAGAGTCTAGCCTTGATTTATTCATTTAGGGTTTTAAGGATGGAAGATAATAAGGCATAGGCAGCACACATAGTAAATGTGTTGGAAAGACAAAACAGGCTCACACATTTAAAGCTCAGGTATAATCTAGTGTTTTTAAGGTCTGACAATCACCAGAAATACCGAGGAGCTTGGATTCCAGGACACAGATCAAGTGTTCAATTTGATTGAACACGGTATAATTTCAAGTCATAGATAATTAAGCCATGTGCTCAGCCTATGGAAGTGGGTAACATTGAGCATTTCAGGGGATTCTTTGTCATTTTCAGAGACCAAAGATACACTGGTGATGATTATCTGGTGAGTTGTCACATTTCAAAATTACTCATGGAAGTGCTCCTAATTACCTGTCTTAGTGTGCAGCAAATAACAGCCTTACTAAATTAGTAATGCTCAGTGTGATTTAACGACTAGCCTTGACATCTAATTCCCTTCTAACACGTGGATGGAAGAGAAAAAATGAGATTTTTTCATCATGAAACCAATGGTAGCCTACAGCCTAAGCACTTAGTTTACCAATGACACTCTCCTCTACCTCCCAGGTGATAAAGAGATAAACCAGGCTCCTATGTGACAGTCTCTTCCAAAGGGTCTTTGGAAACAAGTGGCATAGCAAGTTTCCCTATAAGTCACAGTTGAGGCTTTAGCTGGGGAGAAGTTAGAAAAGGAGATTTTCCCTTCATTCAATTAAGACTTGCGATTACTGTCTTTTTATTAGCTGACAAATTGGCATCCCAAATGCTCAATACTGAGATAGACAAGAAGTAAAACACAAAATTAAGTCCTTTTTTTTTTTTTTTTTTAGCAGGAAACAAAATCTAGGAAGCCTCAAAGAGAAATGATTTTTAGTTTTGTTAATGTTCTACATGAAATGGGAAAGAGTAACAAAGAATCAACTTTCTGGTCTGAGCAGAGGTGGTTCCACTTTTAGTGTTTAGTCTATGACCTCAGCCACATAACTTGCTTCTCATATTCCATATATTCTCCAAAATAGGGACAATATTATCCAACTAACCACTTTTATTGTCAGAAGTAAATAATATTATGCAAAAAAGCTGTGAGTTTTCAGCTGTGAATTTTCAAGTGCTTTAATATCAATATCCTAGTAATTAGGTAAAAAACTCACCAATGTCAAATAAAACTATTTTCACAAATTCAATATCTCTCATGAGTGTTTTGGGTACAAGCAGTTTCGTACCATAAGATGGAGCCTTGCAAAATATAAAATACAGGACATAGTATACAAGATAAATAAATAGATTATGGATAAAATATAGTACAAGACAGATTATTCTAAAAGTATATATGGCTTTATATTTGTCTCATTTCTCTTTCTCAATTTCATCTACTATGTACACATAGTTACAAGTAGCTATATATATATAATCTTATGTATATAGTTATACATATATTTTAACTTGTATTTAAGTTAAATACCCCTTAATTTTATATGTAACACTATTTAATGAATAACAATATCTAACACTAGCTCTGGTTTTTGTTTTTGTTTTTACCGCTTTTCTCACCTCAGAGGAAAAAAAACACACACATATGTATACACACACATACAGAAAAAATACTTACTTTCTCCAAACCTCATTTTGCCATTTACAAAAGATGAGATTTTGGCTAAATGTTTTCTAAGACCTTTTGACACATTAGCTTTCTTTTAATTTTACCACCATCCCTAAAGCCCACCTCTATCCAAATACCAAAGTATGCATTTAAATATCAATCAGGAAAAGAAGGGGAAAATAAGAAAAGTGAGAAAGAAGGGAATCTGGAAGAAATTGCTAAAGAAGAACTAGGATCAAAGTTATGAAAAAAGAATTGAAGCGGCAAAAGACACATTGTTCTTGGTCTCTCCTGCATCACACATTCAATCAAGCTTTTTAATAATTAAATATAGCATATTTACTTGTACTACAGGTACTTCTAGAACATTACTTAAAAATGAACTTGATAATAAACCAATGGGGGGGCAGCAGGTGAAACAGATGATGTGGCTTAAGGACTACACCTGTGCTGGTGAGTACCAGGGCTATGTGGAATTGCTAAATTACTACATTGTACACCTGAAACTAATATCATAATGTATGTTACCTAACCGGAATATAAAAACTTAAAAAAAAACAAAAACAAAACAAAAAGCAAACAAAAACTAAAAGCAAACTCGATGTCTACAGTAAAAAAATATTTTAATTAAAATTATGAGAATTTGTATTATACAGATAGAATACTTGAAAATTTCATGTATTTATGTCCATTTCCAAAGTCCCCAATTACTTAAGTTCTGGAAGCTTAAAAATAGAGGTAGTCTCAAAAATTAGGAGTTACAATGCATAAAACTAAAAAAAAAACACAAAATTTAAAAAGTCCCTGGAAGATAGTTTTTTGGCAGAATGGATCACTGATTGTGATGATTCTTTCTTCTGTGCTAATTGTGATATTCATCAGTGGGGCTACCCGGGAGACTATCCTAAGGAAGATGCAGCAACTCAGAGCACTGAATTTAGCCAACCCAAAAATTTAAATAGTGCTGAGTGTAATATACTGGTGTGATGACCAAGAAGACTCTAACTCATCATCATCCCACTGATGATTCTGAGCTTCCAAACTGTATGACAACGATCCTCAACCTGTCTCAGCATTTCTTCTGCAATAGCATGGATCATTTGGGCAGTCTATTTTGTGCATGGGCAGGTACCATCTTCTTATCTTATCTTCTTATCTTATCACCCCATTACTTTACCCTTTCAATAAAGATATTGATCACATGGCTGTTGCCAAGTTTTATTAACCTAAAATCCCTTGTAACTTGAGGGAAAGAAAAATATAAATTTGCTAAATTTCTTCTGTCTCCTTCTCCAAGGCAATATGACAAGGAACAGTAGAGACGTCTAGAGCAACAATCTCCAATGGAACAGAGGAATCTCTGGGGGTGTTCAGGATCTATTATGATTTGAAGGGGAAAATTAGGAATTTTATTTACATATATGAATTTTATACTTGAATTTCAAGGTTTTTGTTTCCTATTCAGAAATATATTTTGCAATGTATTATACTAACACAATAACATCTTTATATGATTTTTGATTAAATATATAACTATATAACTAGCCAAATTATTTGAAAAGGTGTTTGACATCACTAATTATCCAGGAAATGGAAATCAAAAGCACAATGAAATATCAACTTGAGAAAGGCGATTGAAAAAAAGACAAAAAAAAAAAAAAGAAAGAAAAGAAAAAAAGACAAGTATTGGTGAGTGTGTAAAGAAAAGAGAAACCCTGTGCCCTGTTGATAGGAATGTAAATTGGTGCTGTCATTATGGAAAACAGAATGATGTTTCCTCAGACTTCATATAATATAGCAATCCCACTACTGTATAGCATAGTAGTTACAGTTAATCGCTGTATTGTATTCTTGGAATTTGCTAATAGAGTAGATCTTAAACATTTTCACCACACACACACCACACTCACAAAAGGTGACAGTGTAAGGTGATAAATATATTAACTTGATTGTTGTAATAATTTGACAATGTTTATATATATATCAAGTCATCACGTTGTACACTTCAAATGCAAATATTTGTCAACTATACATCAAAAAAGCTGGGGAAAAAGAAAATACTTATAACACGCATGACAAAATGTTAAAATACTTGTTTTAAAATGAGCCCTTATATATCAATGAGAAATTTATTATAAAAGGAAATAATGTAAACAGATCGATAGAAAATTAACAAAGGAATACACAATTTCTAGCAGGGAGAAATGCCATTGGTCACTTTATTTACTAAAATTTGATTACCCTCATGATTTAAGTATTGCAAATTGAAACAAAAATACTATAACCTCTCCGAGAAATGTTGAGAAATAGTCACCCTCCCAATTTGGGGCATAGTTTCCATTTGACATCCTACTGTAATACATAAATGTGTGTGTCTATTAGTCATCAATTCCACTTAGTGAAATCTATCTTGAAGAAATAATCAGACAAGCTTGCAAAAGACGTCCATAAAATTACAAAAACTGGGAAACATTTTTTTTTATTTCATCATGTATAAGTTACTTAGTTTAATCATCATAAAACACTACAAGAGCTCTTTATCGATCATTATCCCAGCTTCACAACTGAGGAATCTCAGGACGACAGAAGTTAAATAACTTGATCGATGTCACAATAGCTGTGACGTGGGAATCCGGCTGCCTATCTCCTCAGCAGCTCTTGTTAACCAGGTAATTTTAGTGAATACAGTAGACTGACAGCCTCCAGTCCACCCTTTCCTAGACCTTCCTTTACTGTGGAATCGGGAAGCTTAAACCCATGTCCCTTGGACACACTTGAAGCTAGGGTTCCTGATGTGTCAGGGTCATTGATGGAGGAGCAATCCCAGGGGTTTTGGAAGATGGGATTCACATGGAGGCCATGAAATGGTTTCTTCCAATTTCTGCTGACAGTGTGGGAGCACTGGTTGTTGTGTTTTATTTTTTGTGGTAGTGGTCCAGGGACCCATCACTAATTTCATGAGAGTCAAGTCCTAAAATACTCATTATGCCATGCAAATCCTAACAATGGGGCAAAACCCTGGGCCCCTATACTCTGTGCCTGAGCTCTGATACTTGGATCACAGCTCAGGAGAATTTTCCTGGGACCCACAGATAAGATGGCACCAGTGCCTTCCTGATTCTGGAGGTGAGGGCTTACGTGTTCTATTTCTTGGGTCAAGAATTTCATGATATTAAGATTATAAATCAGAGGTTCCATGAATTCAAAGGACTGCTTCCTGAGGTCCAGCCTTCCAGATTATGGGAACAAGGGCCCTTCTCTCGGTGGACCCGTTTCATGGTCTTGCCTTGGAAATTATTCCTTTAAGCCCACTCTTCCAGCCAAACAAATGATTTTGAAGATTTTATTTATCTATTTCATTTTAGAGACAGAGTACGTGATCCGGGGAGGGGCAGATGGAGAAGAGGGAGAGAATCTCAAGCAAACTCTGACCTGAGTATTATGTGGGGTTACATCCCAGAACCCTGAGATCATGACCTGAGCCTCAACCAAGAGTCAAAGGCTTAAGTGACCGCATCACCCAGGTGCCCCAGCCATGCTAATGATTTTGAGAAAAGCTCAGAGCTTTCTCATTTCTTCAATTGAACACTTGACTCTATGGCTATCCTAGGAAACGTTCTGAGTTTTGTTAAAGTATTTAATAATTGAAAACAATTTAAATTTTATTTTACTTTTTAAGATTTTATTTATTCATGATAGACACAGAGAGAGAGAGAGAGAGAAGCAGAGACACAGGCAGAGGGAGAAGCAGCCTCCATGTAGGGATCCTGACGTGGGACTCGATCCCGGGTCTCCAGGATCACACCCTGGGCCGAAGGCAGGTGCTAAACTACTGAGCCACCCAGCTGCCCAAGCAATTTAAATTAATATGTGTGGAATTGGATCTATAGGTTATATAAAACATCTATGTGATGATATCCAATCCAGCAATTAAAATTAAAATACACATTTGCATTTATTTATTGACATGAAAACAAAATTACAACAGAGCATTGAGTGAAAAAGCAGGCTATAAAATAGGATGCTGTGTGTGTTTAGAAAAGGCAGGCTGCATAATAAGATATAAATGATCATCTTTAGTCTTGCTACTTTTGGTAAATCTCACTTTCTTCTTTAGAGCTTTTTAATACTGTGTGAAATTTTAATGAGTACCATTTCTTTAATAACAATAACAAAAATAAAAGCTATTTTCATTTGGGGCAGGAAAAAGAAAAAGACAACGTCATTATCTTAACTTGAGTATGTGGAATAGCATATTCTCACTACTCTGATTATTTCTGCTCTTTTTTATATATGATTTTACATTAGTTTAATTGCTCAAGCCACATTCAATTCTTTTGAAAGAATATAAGTTTTAAAGGCTAGGATTAAAAATGAATACTCATTATGTACTTATTTTAAAACTACTTCTGAATGTGTGGTTTCTACTTATCTCAAATATATTCACTCCACTCGTAATGTAGCCAAGGGGTTCCACATACATTGGCTGTAGAATGCCTTTTGATTAAATTGCACGATCTTATGTTCTTGGTATCAGATTCAGAGTTAGAAGTTTATGAATGGGGACTCCTGGGAGGCTCATTGGGAGAGCATCCGCCTTGGGCTCCGGGCATGATCGTGGGGTCCTGGGATCAAGTCCCTCATTGGGCTCCCCCCAGGGAGCCTGCTTCTCCCTCTGCCTTGTCTCTGCTTCTCTCTCTGTATCTCTCATGAACAAAAAATAAAATTTAAAATAAAAAAAAATGTTTATAAATGTTCCAAACTCACTCCTTCCATTCTCTCCATGTCCCTCATCATGTTTATTTTTTTTCCCTCCTCTCTTTACCTATGTGATAAGCTGTAAAAATAAATAAATAAATAAATAAATAAATAATATAATAAATAAATAAATAAATGTTAAAGACCTAAGCTCGGCTGAATGGGCAGGGAAAAGGGGAGGTTGCTTGTGTCCTGACACTTGAACATTTCAAGATTTGGTTTACGTGTCTTGCTGGATGTGAGAATCGATGCTTTGAACGAAGCGTATGTTGTTTCTATATACTGTATATTACAGTTGCTAGGACTATAAAAAGGTGATGGTGCTCACTTTTTGCAAATACCCTATTCCGTGTGTACTGCCAAGACCATCAAAATTTGTGTGTTCTTGGAAAGGGTGCTGGTAGGAATCAATGGGGGACTATAGATTCCACTTTAGCTTCATACACACACACACACACACACACACATTTTATTTTTGCCCATGTTTCACCGCTCTTCTAATTTTTTATCTAATCTCATCTACCTAGATTGTTTTCGAGCCTCTCCCTCCCTTTTCACTATTTAAAAAATTCCAAGTTGGTGTTTTCAGTTCAGTCAGCTAGAAATGCAAGAAATCTGCTCCACAACATGATCATAAATGTTTATAACTGCTTAAGGTACTTCTCCCAGAGAAATTTTTCTCGGGTTTTGAGTTACTACTAACTCTATCTCAGACGCTCTTCCTCTAAGCACTTGAAGCTTTTAAAAGCATCACACTTACAACCTTGTACTTTATTTTTCTGTAAATTCATTCAAATTCACCAGTGGCCTATAGATTTCTTGAGTTCAAGGGACACCTTTTATGTCCTCACTTTTTCACTGAGTGCCTGGCCAACAGTTCCTGAAGCTGCATCTGTATTTTAAAAGATTATTTAAACTCAAAAGAATGAATATCTAATGGGGAGCATCAGCTTTTGGATGATGGCTAATGGAGAAATGTTAGAAGACATGGTGGTCAGTATAGAGATTCTTTGATTTTTTTTTAAGATTTTATTTATTTATTTGAGAGAGACAGAGATAGCAACAGAGGTAGGGAGAGAGCACAAGTGGGGAGGAGAGGGAGAAGGAGGAGGCGGCTCCCTGCTGAGTAGGGAACCCAACGTGGGGCATCATCCCAGGACCCCAAGATCATGACCTGAGCTGAAGGCAGTTGCTTAGCCAATGGAGCCACCTGGGTGCTCCCGGATAGAGATTCTTTGGGTCACAGCCTCCTCTCTTCAATCCTATTACTACGTAAAAATGAGGAAAAGACTAATGGTTTTGCTTAGAGCAAAATGGTATCTTTCATCGCTTGCCATTTGTACGTCCTTCGGGGAAGATCACACAAATCATCAGAGAGTGATGAAAAGTTAGAGGATGTCCAGAAGTAGGTAAAATTGAGGGGGCTCCAGTTTTTCCTCTCTTCCATTTTCTCCATTCTTTACACTTTGGTTATATTCTTTTATATTATCTCAAGTCATCTGAGAGTTTTCTCAAGGACTTGAACTCACACCATCTAGGTTTTAGTGCGGTAGGTCAATGCCAAGGCCTCCCACCCAAAATCTATTTTTCTTTCTTTTTAATCAATATAAGGCCAACATTTCTAAGAAAGACATATATCTGGAATATATACATACATAGGTGTATGAATACACATGTGTATATTTCTCCTGAAAAAAAAAGAGTCTGTTGAATATACACAAAAACTATTGAATAGAATTTCCAGAAATACCTTTTTTTTTTGCCTTTTCCCTTTCTCTCCTTATTTTTGACTTCAAAAATAATCTAGATAGCTAGAGTCCAGTAGTTATTTTACACCATAAGAAGACCTTCAATATGAAAAGCACACACAAAGGATTGAAGGACAGAAAGAGAAAGATTCTGTCCCTGCTGAGCCATCATGGAGGTGTTGACTTACCTGGGAGTAATTAAAAACTAATGAACAAACAATAAAACCTACAATTTGTTTACACCCACTTTTTACTGTTGTTACTTTCTTTCATATCGTAGTCCCAGTTACAGTCATACACAGATCTTAACTGACAATTTTAATTTCTCTCTGTCCTTATTGGAAGCTGAACATAACCAGTCTCCATCCTCTGGATTTTATAGCCAATACGTATTTGAATTCTATTATACTTTTCCTCTATTTTTCTCATTTCATTCGTATATTTCATTTATTTGATTTTTTTCCTACCATTACTCAACTTCGTGATTCTTTTTAAATCATCTCTGAGTTTTCTAAACTCCTCCAGCGCAACTGTAATTTTAATGGTGACACGGTAAATTCGTGTGCTTATTATCCAGTGCCATTCACTTAAATTTCGTCTATCAGTGAAATGATAATCTGTGTCATAGAAAAAAAAAAAAGAATCATTTCCCTTTCTCTTTTTTTACTTCCACATAAAACAGACTTTTTATTCCTGGAGAGATGTTTCTGCCAAGGTGCCAGAACGTAGTACAAATATTAGTAAAGACAATCCAGAAAACCTGAGTTAATCAATCCATTCATCAGTGCATAGAATTATGAAAAGATTTGTCTATGGTTTTAAAAGATAGCCTCACGGTGCCTGGGTGGCTCAGTCTGCCAACCAACTCTTGATACTCTTGATTTGGGTTCAGGTCATGATTTCAGGGTTGGGAGATGAGCCCCGAAACACACTCTGCACTCAATGCACAATCTGCTTGAGAATCTCTCTCTCTCTCCCCCTAAAAAAAAAAAAATATATATATATATATATATATATATATATATAAGAATATATAGATATAGATGATATAGATATAGATATAGATATAGATATAGATATAGATATAGATATAGATATATAGATATAGATATCCCCTCCACTCCTGTTGCTGTGATCAAAAATAGGCAACAGCAAGGTTCACAATTCCACTTTCTTTCTCAACACTAAAACCTTTGTTTCCGCCAGTCACTTCCTCGCTGGTATTTAACTCATCACTCTGAAAGCCACTTTGATAAGCAGGTACCTTGAACACTGAGGGAGCTATAAAAAAAGGCCTAAATCTCTGTTTCAGCTTTTTAAAATTCCATTACAGAACCGTTACTGAAATGGAAAACATGCCAATTGCTTATAGAGGAATTTTCTTACAGAAAGAGGAGAATCAAATTGTATTTTTCATTTAGATTACTCGGAGAAATACGTTTATCCACGAAAGGCAGTGGGGAACGCAAGATTGTAGCCATCTGCAGATTCATTGCTTCTTAATTCTTCATTAAGTGCCCATCGTATGTCTTAGTAAGAGATTAGGCACATGCCAAACCCGTCTATATGGTGGTTAAGTAGATTTGAAAACACTAAATTGAAATAAGGACATCTCGGGAAGCTATCTACAGATAGACAAGACACACACGTTTTCTGTGTATTCACAGCAGAAAGTCATGTGCCCATATATTTTAAAGGGTCATAAAGAGATGTGGCTAGTTTTCCTATTTAACCACACCCCCACCCCCCACCCCCGCCGTTGTTTCAAACTATCCCAATCTCATGTTTGTTTGTTTTCCCAGTTTTGTAGTCACTCTGCTTTGTTTCCCAAATTGAAATGAAAGAATCTCCACTGTTTTCTCCCACGTATGACCTATTTGCAGGCAGGCCTGGCTGGTCCCTTGATGGGGAAACAAAGAGAAAGATAACATGCTTTTATCCAAATTCCTACAGTACTGTGGCAGGAGACACTGTGTTAGGATAAAAACAGCCTGAAATTCCTACACCTTCGATCTTACTTAGAACTGACTGTGATTTTTGTGCTTTCTAAGTGTCTACACCAGGCAGGAACTTTAGCAGTGACTGGGGATGGGAAAGTTTGAGCCTCTTATTCACCTGCTGTTCTTTTTTTTTTTTTTTTTTAAGATTATATTTCCTAAAAAAAAAAAAAAAAGATTATATTTCCTTATTTCAGTGAGAATGAGAGAGAACATAAGCAGGAGGAGGTGCAGAGGGAGAAGGAGAAGCAGGCTCCCTGCTGAACAGGCAAGACCCTGGGATCATGACCTGAGCCCAAGGCACACTCACTGAAGGAGCCACCCAGGTATCTCTTGCCTGCTGTTCTCATGTTGTCCTTATTTATTTTTAATAAATAAAAATATTTATTCTATGGTTTATTCTGTGGATTTATTTTATTTTTTTAATTTTAATTTATTTTTATTTTATTTTTTTTAATTTTTTATATATTTTTTTATTTTTTATTCCATATTCTGTGGATTTAGAAACAGTATTATAAAGTTGTATCTACACAAATTCAGGGAAAGGACAACAATTCTGACAACTATCAGTAGCCGATGTCGCCAGTTCTAGGCATTGTCCCCAAGAGCTGTCAACCATTCCTTCATCCTTCCAGCATCTTTGAACATCTTCTATTTACCAAGCACCATAGTCAGAGCTCTGGCCATACAAACGTGAAAAATGCATTCCCTAAGTTCAACATTTTAGGAGCTCCTTCCAGCTTAAAAATTCTATTACTGTAATTATTCTACTTCAGGCATTAAGTCATGGTGCCTTTCTTAGAAGAAACTCATTTCTTTTCTAAAAAAGGCAAAAGCTAGAAAGTTTCTCATATCCAGAAAAGTTGCAAGAAGTGTAAAAAAATACTCACATGCTTTTTATTCAGATACACTAATTATAAATATTTTGTCCTGATTTTCTTTTTTTCTCTGCATATTCATACCATGTTTATCTTTCTGATGTTTTTGAGATTTGGATGCATACACCATATCCCCTTACCTCTAAATACTTCAGTGTGTATCTCCTTAGAATAGCATATTCTCTTACATAAATACAACACAACTGTCATCTCAATTAAATTTAAGTGATATGGTTGTCTGTCAGCCATATTACGATTTTTAAAAAAATTGAACCATCAATGTCCTTTCTAGTACTTCTTTTCTTCCGTTACAGAATCCAGACTAAGGGCCCATATTACATTTAATTGTCATGTCTTTTAATCTCCTTTAATCTGGAATACTCCTTCAGCACATCTTTATCTTTCATGACAACAGTTTCAAATGTAGCATTTAAAACAATAATAATGTAATAATAATAATAGTAAAACGTTCGCATTTTGAGTTTCTCTGATGTTTCTTCATGCTGAAATTCAGGTTATGCATTGGCATCTGGAATACCATGTAGGTGAAATTCTGTCCTCAGGGTATCACATCTGAAGACACATAATGTCCATCTGCCCTCCTCTCAATTTTCAATTTTTAATAACCGTTTATTGTAGAACAATTATAGATTTACAGAAAGGTTTCAAAGAGTGTAGAGAATCCCCAATGCTCTTTTCCCAGAGCTAAGATATTAACATTGGTACGTTAGTATTCAATAAACTACAGTCTTCATTTGGGTTTCACCAGGTTTTCCACTAATATCTTTTCTGTTTTAGCAGCTAATCCAGTATAGCAAATCGCATTTAGTTGAAACTTTAATCTGCATTGATCTGTGTCAGTTTCTCTGTCCTATTTTTCCTAACTTGGACAGCTGTAAGGAGTGCAAGTCAGATTTGTTGTAGAATACCTCCTCAATTTGTGTTTTCCTCATGGGGTTTGCCTTTCATTTTTTCATGTTAAGTTTAATCACCCCAAGTCCCCACTTTTCCACTGTATTGTGACTATTTTCTTCCTTGCTACTATAGTCTCTAGGAAAACACTGCAAAACCGTGCGAATATCCTTCCCTATAAAAACTCCTTCTCTCCTAAATTTAGCACTGGTGATTCTTAATTGAACCAATCTTTAAATGATGGTTGGAAAATGAGACATCTGAATCTACTATCCTCTCCAAATATCCCAGTTTGAATTTGGCATTCTACTATAAGCGAGAGCCCTACCTCTTCCTCCATTTCTGTCTTTCTTTACTCAGTTACTATTGTCACATACAAATGGAGTCACAAAAAAAACAAAAAAACAAAAAACAAAAACAAAAAAAACAAATGGAGTCACATTTTTGTGAATGACTTATTATCATTCAAGTCCTTAATTATTTTGGTGCTTGAAGAGGTCAAGATTTATCCAGAAGCAACCCTTTCATGTTGCATTCAGGATCCTGGTGACATCCCTCATCAACTTTAGAGATACTTTTTTTTCCAGGTGAAACAGAACAGTTCAAGCTTGTCTTACCCATTGCTACCTGAGCCCTAAAATCAATCATTCTTCAAGAAAAAGTCCTTTCTTAAATCATTCATGTTACCAGCAAGACCACACTTCATAGTAGAAGCTAAATTAGTGATGTCAAATACATTATTAATAGCAATCCTTCTGTTGAATGTAGCTTGGCCTACTCAATATTAACCAGCAATTACATGTATATTTCAAGTTCGGATACCAGTCAGCACCTTCACTTATTTCCACTACATTAAAATCGAATAAATATTTAGAACCTCAAGGATAAGTAATTATGTATATTCCTGCATCCTGCTAACACCAAACCCAGCTGACCACACATATAACCTCAGATCAACCGTGCTCTTCCTTTTATGACTATTTTCTTTTTATAAAGGATAATTATTTATTTATTTATTTATTTATTTATTTATTTATTTATTTAAGAGAGAGAATGAGTGGGGGGAAGTGGAGAAGGAGAGAGAAAATCTCAAGCAGATTCCACGCTGAGCAGAGTCTAACATGGGGCGCGATCTCACAACCTGGAGCTAATGACCTCAGCTGAAATTAAGAGCTGGACACTTAACCAATTAAGCAATCCAGGCTCCCCTTTTTTCTTTCTTTTATAACCATTTTTCTATGTTCTCTGTGCCTTTCCCCAGTTTTCTCTTCCCCACACTTTCCCATTGGGTATGTCTAGGCCACTATGTCTTAGTTTCTTCACAGAGGTCTTTGCTTCAGCCTACCTTAGCAGAAGATACCTTCTAGTTCTTTCCAATGGCAGATACTTCTCCTCATTCCTTAATACCTTTCTGCAAATAAAAGGCACAGAAAGTCACTAATGACATAGCTCCTCCTATCTCCCTCCTGACAACTATTCTTCCTTCTATGTATGCAAATCCTTCCTCTTTAAAGATCACATCAAATTTACTTTCTACACCACAGTGTCATTGTCTCCTATCATTTACTGTTGTGTCCTCAGAGTCATTGACTTATATTTTATTTTTCTTGTATCTCCAACCCTGTCACAATCTTAAATGGTTTTAGTGTCCCATAAGACATTCTAAGTACAGCATTCCTTCTATTCTCCTCTACAATTATCAACTCCACTTCAATTTGTTAATTCTCAGAAAACAAACCTATGATGTTCTCATATTTGATTCACTTACAAAGTAAACTCTAATACATTGTTTTTTTTATGCTCCATTATTTATCTTTGAGATAAATGAGATATCTCTCTCATTTCCTCTCCCTTCTTCTTCTTCCTACATTTCTCTTTCCTCCACTCTTTAAACTGTTCCTCATCCATTTAGACTCCTTTTTCCCCTCTTCATCAGCACTGCTTTTATCTTCTATGTCTACCTAGCTTTGATTTTAGTTTCAACCATTTCATTACTTTCTTACCAGCACTACAGTCACTGAATGCCAATGCCTCTCCACCATTCCCACACTGAAAATTTAAACTCTGAAATTTAAATTCTGAAAATTTAAACTCAACCATCCTCAGCACCATTTACAAAATGAGATGCGTAAAATGGCAAATCTATGTATTGATGCTGCAAGTAGTATGGTACTAATCAGGAATGGACTCAATCCCATTTGGATACATGTCTACAGCTCCCAGTCCCATCAACAGCTATACTAAATTTTTCCTAAACTAATTTTGTCCAGTTTTTTTGTAGCTTATAAATTGTCCTTGAAATTCATAATGAAAACAGACACTGTGAAGCATTAGCATCACTAACTTTCCTCTCAACCTACAAATGTGCCTACATCTTCACAAATCCTTATCCTTTTGGCTCTATTAGCAAAGGCCGTCATTCCCTCATCGAAATCCTTTTCTTTTTCCTGTGCTCTTGGCTACTCCCAGGAATGCTGCTTCATTTCTCTTCTATATTTTCAGTCTCTTTCCCTTAGAAGACTCTATGCTTTCAGCCTCTAAAACTGCTAAAGCCTTTTCATTTGCCAACTATTTCCAATAAAGTTCTGTTCTTTTAACACTTGTGTTCTCAGTGCTTTATCTTTCCCTAAACAAGTGTCTATAGCATGTGTGTGTGTGTGTGTGTGTGTGTGTATTTTTAATCTCCTTTTCCAATCTTTAATTCACAGACTTGACCATGCTTCTGGAGTCTATACCTATATCTACACAGCAACAGCTCTTCATATGGTCACCACTGATCTCCTGACTGGAAAGGTGTTGATCCTTTTCCTTTTTATTTGAACCTTTAAACTCTCTCAGATATTTATTGCTATGGATGGCTCTCTGTCCCTCTGTTCCCTGGGTTTCTACTGCCCTTTCTTTGTCTAGGTCTTCTTTACCTTTCTGACAACTCTCTCTTTTTCCACTGCATTGTTACCTTAACTTCGTAGAGCACACTGCTCTCCATCACTCAGTTATTAGCCTTTTGTCTTCTTAATCTATATTTTTTCCTATTTATCCAAACATTTATATTCAGTTTTAACTACCACACCATATTCTTAACCATAAAGTACTTATTTTTAGCCTAAATCTCTCATCCCATATCCAGAAATTTGTACCTTGTCTAAAAGATATATCCATTTATATACTCTGATAGTACGTTAATCCACTTTTCTAGAGCCAAATTATTTTTCTCCTTTCCCAGTTCCTCTATTTTTAATCCTTTATATACCCTATTTTAGGTACTGGAATCTTCATAGTGGCAAAATGGAATCTTTCTTTCTCTTTTCATTCCCCAAATTCAATACTGAATCTGTTATTAACTTCTGAAAGCTCTACCTCTCTATACTTCATAGCATAAGTTCCACTGCTTTAGTTCAATCTTGCTTCTTCTCAATCCTTCAAATCTATTATTCTTCACAAAATTTTAATGATGTCCCTACTTCTACTAAATACATTGATTAACTTTATTATCACATGCTAATATACATTGGTAATACCCTGACCTGACTACCTAGCTTAGTGAAACCAATGTAGATCTGACCAAGTATCATTACCTTGATTCAGACTCTTCATTTATTTCACAGAGGTAGCAAACCACCACAATTTTGTAGTGGATGTCCTATGTATGGAGAAGACCAGCTCTTCTTGCCAGCCTACTGCTTAGGTAATCACTAACCAACAAGTCAGATATCTCCAGCCTATTACCAACCATATAGAGACTTTGCTTTCTTACAATGGGAGAGAGAGAGTTTGTAGCTTCCTACGCTTTTATCACTTTCTCTTATACAAACATTTATTACTTAGCTCCTTGTTTTATATGATGATTAACACATTTATAAGTCTACTGTTCTATGACAAGGTGAAATCTTTCAAAGCGGGGTACATTTCTTAAGCAGCTATGAATCTCCACTCCTAGCATATGTTGCCTATTCAGTAAATATTTAACCGTTTTGAATAATATGATACAACCAGTCAAGAAATGTGCTAGGGAAGACCATTTTCGACTACAGTAGAACATATAGATGCTTAGAGAAAACATGGGGCTATTGACATTAATATTTCATCTTTAATTCCCTACAGCACTTAGCACAATGTATTATTTAATCATGGAGAGGTTTATCATTTCATTTCATTAAATCTGATGTAAAACAACTGGGCAATTTGTGTTTAAATGAAAATAATGGAGGCTCTTTCTGAACGTAAGTGTACCTAAATGAACCTTTCATGGTTACTCAACATCAGTCTAAGAGGAATTTCAGAAGGACTTTATTGTCTCCCCAGTTTTTCATTGTCTCTCTATGACTTCCTCTTTTCCCATATATCCTTTAAATACCTCTGATTTCTCCCTTTTATTCCATTTATTCTTCCTAACAGTAGCTCATTAGATGAGTTCCTCAAAGATTATACCTCTGCACTAACAGCCTTCTAATACTCAGCTCAATCAAAATTATTCCTGTTTAACTCATTCAGTGGTTCCCCATAAATTATTTGAAAACCTCAAATTCCTTTGTATTCATCATCCCCCCATGTTTTCACCCCTTTTTGATTTTTCTAACCCCCGTTTCTTCAACTCTTCTGTTCATCTGTCATGCTCCAGACAGTTTTCCACATTTCTATGTGGTACTCGCTGTTGCCTCTCTCTGAAATTCTGTCTTTTGTGCTATAAATGGAGCAGTTTGGTGTAGTAGGATACGGGGTTGAGAAACACTGGCTTTAGAGGGAAATTACAGAATCAAACTGTCTTTTTAACAAATCAGTTGTGAGTACTGTGAGGGTTAAAGATAATTTATATAAAGCATGTGCCACCCAGAAGACACTTAATGACTGGTAGTTTCTAGATAGCATCCCATTGCTCAAGTGTTCCTTCTTTTTGAGGACTGCCCACATTGATCTTCCTTCTAGTACCTACTGCCCTTTTCCCACTTATCTCCGATTAATTACTGCAATTTCTTATTATACTTTCATTTGCGTTTTTACAGTGATGGAAGATACTTGTCTTATTCAGTTTGGCATTTCCTGAGTTTATCAGAAACTCTGTAAATATCTCAGTGGATATCTAATGAAATGAAGAAAACTGGTCTTACCTAAATATCCAATTCCAAATTACAAAGAAGCAGTGAGATACAAAATAACAAAATACATATCATTTGGAATGTACAAAAAAAATGTAAACATGATTTATCATTAATTTATCAATATTTCATTGTTTGAGTGGAGAGTTCATATTTAAAATAGCTGAGAAGCGGTTAGGATTGTAGTGTTGGTGATAGTAGTTAACTCTCCTTCAGGTCAATACACTCTCATATTCAAGAAAATGTTCTTCTGAATTAGGTGAAATTGCTAATGGAAAAGACATTATTTCAAGACCATTTTCTCAGCACAAAGCTGAAATCAGATGCTCAGTTGGATCAATTATGTTCTAATTGCTCATTGCCCTTTGAATGCATGAACAATAATTTGTTTTCAATGAAAATCACACAGGGTTATTTAAATGGAAAGAAGGCCCAATATATAGAGGCACAACAGTATAGGCTATGATTTAACAATAAACATATTTATTTAGCTATTTAGAAAATTCATTGTTTTCCACAGCTCTTCAAATCTTCTAAAAGAAACACATTGTTGACTCAAAAACTAAAAGTATAAGTTAAATAGAAAAAAAGATCTTTTAATGTTTTGACAATAGCTTTTGTGATAGGGACAAGGGTCTATTTGCCAAAAATCCTAGCAGTATTCATAATTTTTGTTTCTGTTTGTCCATTTCACTTCCACTTATCAATAAAATCAAAGCCTTTTATTTTATATTGTGTATCCTATTTGGCACTGTGACAGTATATTTGTGAATAAAACTTTCACCAAGGAATAAGAATTGTTCATATGTCATTCTAAAACTTGCTTTGTCATTGATATGCATTTTGTTATTTTGTACCTCATTATGCTTCTTTGTATTTTGGAATTACTACCAACTACTGATATCCATTTAGGTTTATTTGGCTTTTTATGCTTTTCTTTTATTCCAAACTTACACTAATATAAATAATCCTATTGCTACAATAATTCTTTGTATACTTTTCTACACCTAATTCCCTCCATACAGTAAATTTGTAGAACCAGAATTGCCTCAATAGATCACTCCAGAGCATATTTATATCTTTTGTATATATTATACTATATAAGACAATGCCTGTGAATCTATAACCTTTTGAACAAAGATGATTCTCAATCGCTGAAAATTTTAATCATTATTCTGAGAAGTGGAAAATATCACATTTTAATACTAATTATATGATCATCTTTTTTATGTCTAGATATCAGTTTGAAAATCTTCATGCATCTATCAACTTCAATTATGATATTTAACTAATTTTCCTGTTAAATTCTACATATTTTTATTTTTTTTGTATTGTGTTTTATGCTATCCAGCCTTAGACAGGTCTTTCTAAACTCATCATTATGATTTCAAAATTACTGTTATTTTTTCCTAGGTTCTCTAATTCTTCATAATCCAAATGTATAATGTATACTTTGTTAGAAAAATATGAATTCCATCTAGATTTTCAAATTTATTAGCATATGTGGAATTCAGGGGAGACTGTTCATACATTTCTGAATTACTTCTAGAAATCTATAAAATTTTTTGAGAAATAAATTATTGATATTTGACCCAAGAGTCTGAATTGCTTTTCACTCCAGCATAACCTAGTCTATACTAACAGGTATGGAAATTGGTAGTAGAGATGAAGAGCTGCTATAACAAAAATACCCAGAACAGATGGTACTAGCTTAAGGGGGAGAGAAAGAAAGCAGTGTAAAAAACAGTTATTGGTGACTGAAAGGATGATAATCCATGTTATCTAATGCTGAAGTTGTAAAACTGTGATTTAGACTAACTTGAAAGAAGTACTTAGAAACATTAGCCCTAAGATAAGAGGATAGGAAAAAGAACTTTAATAGCATGTGGTGATTGCTGCTGCTTGCAGCTGATAAGCTATTAAATGAATAAGCTGAACTCAAAAAAGAAAGGGTCATTTTGCAAGAAGAAATAGAAGAGAGAAAATCCACAAATAGATGGACTTTGTAGAGTCTGAAGAAGCAACAGACTTCAGCATTCCAAACGACAAGAGGTGATTAAAAACCCAACCTGGTAGAAAGGATCCAATCTAGGATATGGGCTTTACGCCTGATGTTAGAATCTCTGAATGGCTTAAAATCCTTCAGCTACACACTATTTTGCTCAAGGGAAAAGGAGACTAAATGTGGTTCTTCCACCAAAACCCAAAGAACTCCATTAAAAGAAAAAAGATATACAAGTAAAAAATTCTATATTAAACACATTACACGTGCAAGTCTAAAACGTTTGTCCATAAAAGACCTGTTTGCATGTGTATTGGTCCGTGGAGATAACAGAACTCCCCTGAGAGATTGGTAGTGCTTAAAGTATTGCCAGACTGGGGTAAAAGATAGGGTGATCATCTGACAATCTGACAATTACGATGATAGCCCAACCACCAAACATTCGTGCCACAAGTGAGTCAAAAAACCTGCTTATTTCTCAAAGAGGTCATCTTCTCCAATGCCCATTTTAGTTGTGGCTTACAGAATCAGGAAAAAGAGACAAAATTCCCTGAGTTCAGAGCCTAAGGCCACAAAGAATGGATGAGTAAACCTCTTCCAAAGAAGAAATGAAGCCAAATCTAGGATTATTCTCTACCCTAGGGTAAGCCACCCTGGAAACATCTGTGCAGGATTTAAGAGTTATGACACATCAATGACTGCTCTGTCACCTTTCATTCTTTTTTAGAAATGGTAGGTTTCATCTCTTACATATATATCTCTACAATATATTTGGGCTTCAACTAACTTGCCTTTTTAGTTCACCAATTTCCATGCTTGACATGTCCAAGTACGACACATCATTCTCATAATAGTGACTATGCACATTATCTAGGGATTGTGGACTAAGTGAATCCGATTTTGGATAAAATTTTGTTTTATCTCCTTTGATGAGTAGAAGAGTATATTTTATGGAGAGGGGAGTGAACACAATATTTGATGGTTAGAACAATGAACTCTGATAATCATCAATGCTGTTCAACAGATTTTCCAACTTTCCTCCTTCCACATACCCTTGGAAGTTCAGCAGAGTCGTGACTTTGTCTGATGCCATATGAGCAGCAGTAATATACGGCATTCTAGGCTAAAGCCTGTAAAAACCATTAGGCACATCAACATATCCCTTCTCATTATTTCAGTGATTGAGAGAGCACGTGTTCAGATACAGCTTCTACAGCCCAGGGTCCCTTTTGTGACAATGATATGCAGATGCTCCTTAGCCCTTTCTGCTGACTTGAGTTAGACATATATCTTGAAAATGAAAATGAACTCTTTCATTGCCTTAATCCACTGAGATTTGGGTGCTTATTATTTATTGCTACAACATAAATTTCTCTTCTGGGTAGTACCATATATAATTCAAAGCATCTTTTTTTTTTCTAATTATTTTAATGTCCTTTAATGTTACTTCTAATTATGGAGGTATTCTAAAATTGCACTCAAGTATTCACATTTTTGGCTTCCTGCATGGAGCCTGCTTCTCCCTCTGCTTGTGTCTCTGCCTCCGTATGTGTGTGTGTGTGTCTTTCATGAATAAATAAAAAATCTTAAAAAAAAAAAGTATTCACATTTTTGTATATTAATGTACTAGCATAGTGCCTAGCACAAAAAATGATATTATAGATAGATTGATTTAGATTCAGGGATCCCTGGGTGGCGCAGCGGTTTGGCGCCTGCCTTTGGCCCAGGGCGCGATCCTGGAGACCCGGGATCGAATCCCACGTCAGGCTCCCGGTGCATGGAGCCTGCTTCTCCCTCTGCCTGTGTCTCTGTGCCTCTCTCTCTCTCTCTGTGACTATCATAAATAAATAAAAATTAAAAAAAAAATTTTAGATCCAGAAAGAAATTTTAATAAACACTTCAGCAAAATTCTACCCCTATCTCTCAGATTCTCTCTTCATACACTTTCCCTCTTCTATGACTGTGTTTTAGGGAATTTAATAGGCTTATTCAGGCAGAGAAAAAATGTTTTCCTGATTATTTTACTGAACATGAATCAGTTTATACTAACTAGGTCTGAACACTTTACACTACAACATAAATTATTGTGTTAACCCAAATAATATGTTCTGGCATTCTGAAGGGCAAACATAGGGAACAGAATCAAATTTATATATATTTTATTAATTGATATTTCTATCATTCCATGCCACAGTAATTCTTGCTATCGCATCTCTTTTCTTCCTCATTTTGTTCTAATTCTCTTTTTACTTTCATTACTTTCTTTTTAAAGTAACTTTCAATTTTACTATTGCTTTTGATTAAACTGCTACCAGTATCCTAATTTCAATTAATTCATTAGTATATTTAGGTCATCTGAGATGTTGGCCTCATGTTATCAAAGCATTTAAATGTACAGATATTGGAAACAATACCAAATAATCCGTATTGAAGGTAGAAAATATAATCACAGTAAATTGGGTAAGTGTAACTGAAATAATATTAACACCAAGAAAAACTTGAAAAAGATGGCCAGTTATGCTGTATTAAAATTTTAAATTATTTTCATACCTATGCAATGAACTAGGATGATTCAACTAAGTCAATAATTATTAATATAAATATTCAGTTATTATATAATATGTAATATGTTATATATAATATTAATAAACAAGTACCATATATTTTGAATTTGAATCACTGAAGACTAATAGGAATTATTTAGTTACAAATGACCAAAAAGTCCAAACTGGCTTTAGCCTAAAAGATTATTGTTTTGTTTTTTAATCTTATCATTGAAAAAGTTAAGTGCCTGCCCAAACATATGTCCACAGGTATCAGTTTCTATCTCTTGCTATGCTTTGTGTTGGGAGTCATTAGACATCCAAGCCTATGGTCTAAGAGCCCAGCAGATACTACGTACTCCAAGACATGGTTTCAGCAACTGCCAGGTCTTGTCCTCATGGCTCCAGCTTGTCTCATGTTCATATTCCAGGACCAGCCACCAAGACCAAGAACACAGTTAGCTTAGCTTTATTCATGAGACTCCTCTTTGAAGGGTTTGCCCTCCACCTTAGCACATTGCTAAAGGAAAACTGGGATCTAAGAAGCAAAAAAATGAAGTGAGAGATCCTGGAAAGGCAAAGATAGTTATGTACTACAGACAGCAGAGAATTTAAGGAACCACCCCCAATTCAACACGTTCTTTCATGGTAGAGCAAAGACAATCATGGATTCTATCTAATACGAGCACTTTCCTCTTGGAGTGCACTGATTAAAATTCCTTTGCATTTCTTTCATGAAGTCCTTATTATGATTATTGCTCTTGCTGTAGCCTTTAGCTATTTTTAATTTTTCTGTTTTGGCATAGAATTGAATAGATGTAGAGGTAGACGTAGATATAGGGATAAATATAGATTTTTTTTAAACCACAAACTTAAAAAAATGCTTTCTACATAATGTGATGGATTAAGCTTGTTGCTATGGTGATGACTGAATATAAATATCATTTAAAACAATACCTACATAAATCATTGGTGGGTACTAATGGCTTCAAAAAAAAGAGCATGACAAATAGCTTGCTATAAGTTGGTAATGAAACTGAGGGACTTGGATCGGGTTAAGATAAAAGGTAATAACTGTTCTCACTGGAAAGAGACATTTCCGGCTGCTTTATAAGCAAATGTACTTTTCTGTCTCTAGTGTCAAGGGAGTTTCAGGAAATGAGGATCAGTGGACCAAAGAGAGGACCTTGCTTCTCTCACACTAATTAAGAAAATATTAAATAACATGCATAATGGCATCTTCCACATGATCAATTTGTCATTGTATTCCAGAACAAAAACATGGCTTAACACTTCAAAATATTGGGGAAAAAAAAAGAAGAAGAACAAAACAAAACAAAACAAAAAACATCAAAACATTGAACTCCTTCTCATATTTGAGCAAAGCTTGGGGTGCACACTAAAAATTCAAGGTCAGTTAAGAGGACATGGGCTACTAAAGTCAAGGATAAACCTGGAGTTAGAACAATTACTGCCTTAACACTTAAAGATGAATTAATAAGGAATCAAACTAAACCTAAAAGTTGGCATTTTCTTTCACATTCTGTCCTCTGGATTTTTTTAAAAAAAGGATTCTAACCAATTTTTAATATTACACTTTATTTTTTAAATATAATTTCAGCTTTCTTTTTCAAAAGTACATATTAGCCACGGCTGCAAAAACATGGTGTACAAAAATTGGCACACTATTACCACCAGGAACAGTATATTCTAATAATCAGTGAAGTACACAGAAGATAATCAACAACATGGTAAAAAGTCACCATACAGTGGACAGTGAATATCAGAGAAATCATGATGCTACCTTTCACATTCACACATACAGATTTTTCAACCGAGAGAACTAAGAAATGTACTTTTTATACAAAAGAGTGATAGGTGCTATTGCAGAAAATGCAAAATAAATATGTAAAAGCTAGTATGCTTGCCCAGTATGAGTTTCTCATCTGGTAGACATGATAAACTTCACATGGAAAGGACTTGCAAGGTAATAATAGTCCAGCTACCAAACCAGGGGCAGAAAAGAATGTCCCTTTGTTGAAGACTGGAAGTCCTCAGTGAAAAAGCTGATTTTTTCCATTTTTCTTTTGTGTTGTGTTTTTTGTTTTGTTTTGTTTAAGATTTATTTATTTATTTCAGAGAGAGAGAGAGAGAGAGAGAGAGAGAGCATGATGGGGTGTGGGGCAGAGGGAAAGGGAGAGAGAATCTCAAGCAGACTCCCCACTGAGTGTGGAGCCCTCACTCCAGGCTCCGTCTCTCGACCCTGAGATCATGACTTGAGTTGAAACCAAGAGTCAGCTGCTTAACCAAATGAGCCACCCAGGTGCCGCTGTGTTCTTTTGTTTTTAATGAAAACATAGGACATGTATCATCTGAGTAGAAGAAGGAAGGGAGGTTTTGTTTTTGGAGTTGTTTTCACCATTATTTGTTATCCCTCCCTTGTTTTTTTGTGTGTTTTGTTGGTTTTTTACTGTTTGATCTCCCCCAAACTCAATCTATAGCCTAACTTTACTGCCCCCATACAATGCGAAGGAAGTTTAAAAGGTTTCATCTATGTCAGTGGTGGAAAAATCATTTCAAGCTACAGTACAGTCATTTGGGAACAAAGACACACATGGTCTATACTTTGCAATCTTGAGAAAACTACTTCCTTCGTCATGGTTTGGTTTCCTCAATTTTAAGCTTAAAACATTGTAAAAGATGAAGTGATTTATGTCCCATTTTAGTTCATTCATCTATTTATTCAATGGATAGCTATTGATGACCAGTAAGGACTGTGAGCAGCGTTCCAGGTTCTGGAGATACAAAGTGAGCAGAGAAGCCTGAATGGCATGCTCACAACATCCATATTCTTATCTGGGAACACAGAAAACAAATGCAAAAACAAACAGAAAAACCCCAAATATAATATTTAGTGCTGTGATGAGAAGAAATGCTACAGTGAAGACTTAAACTGGAGGGACGACTTCATCTAGGGTACACAGAGAAAGCCTCTCTGAGGAAGGAACATTTGAGTTGAAACCTGGGTGGAAATAGAAGATCCTGTCGTGCATTAGATTATTATTTGAGCAGCCTTACATCCCATCTGCAAGCGCTCACATCTATTTCTCAAGCCCCTGACCCTTTCATCCAGAGGAAGTCACTGAATTTACCAGTGAGAACAGAGGCTTTTGCTTTGTTTTTTTCTTTGTAGTTATTTCATTATTATTCTTTGCACACAGGGTTATGATTGCAACTCATTGTCTATTGGACAGACTTCATCATGCAGAGGGAACAATAAAATTATGACTTTGTGACGGATCTACTTTACTGCCAAGGTATGTTGTAGCTCTCCATTAATTTCATTGTTTCTCTTCTTTCTGTCTGTCATTTTGCAGGAAGCAAACAAAACTGATGCTTTCAATGACAAGCAAGAACAATGAGAGGACACCAATTGAAAAACAAAAGTCTCAAAGTCCTTTCAGATCCTGGCAGTTCAAATTTCAAAAATGTTTAAGGACTTGCTTGCCACTCATTACCACCAACTGAAGAATATGGAATATTAATCATAATTTTTATTGAAGTATATGGAATATTAATCATAATTTTTCTTTGTTTTTGGAATTGTCTAAAAGCTGTCCCTCTGGTCATTTTTCTTATAACATGCAACCTAAGAACAGGATACAATATGACCATAAACACACATCTCCATGTAAATAAATGAGAAAATTACATGAAGGAAAATATGTGTGTGTATATATATATATATATATATATATATATATATATATATACACACACACACACATACACTATATAAGGAAATTTTATATATATTCATATATATATATTACATATATGTAATTATTTTTTTGTCTGTGATATCTGCATGGGACATTTGAAAGCCATGGGGCCAAATAATTACACTGTGGTGGCTACTAAAATAGTTCTAACAAGACAAATTTTTGGTTCCTACACAATATGCATTTTGCCTTATAATGAATAAAAACAATAATGACAGATAAAAGAAGAGAAATGGGAAAGAAAAAAGAGGCAACACACTGAAAAAAGTGAAAGGAAAACACATTTGAAAGTTCATTCTCTGAAGTGTTTAAAAGAAAAATAAAATTGTGAAAATGGAGAAAGGGAACATGGGATGTTTGAAGACTGTACAATTGAAATGGGAAGATTCATTGAAGATCTATACACAATGCTGAGCGAAACTCGTATTGTTAAAGACCTACTATGTGCCACATAATACCCTAAGAACATCCAAAGTCCTACTTATTCAACTTACAACTCCTTGAAATATGTCACAACTGCATCTCAGAAAACTTAAGTGGCTTTTTCAAGTACTCAGAGGTGGCAAGGGGTAAAAGCAAGATGAGAGCGTGGTGTGTGTCTAGAGTTCATGTTTTTTCCTGCTATCCCCTACTGTCCTCTAGTGAAAGACTTCTCGTGTCTCAGACAAAGCAAGACCATCGGACCTATTGCCATTTTTAGCTTCAATGACTAAGCTCCAACTTGGACCAGACCCAGTGGTCTACAGGGACACGGTGATGACTTTGTACGGTTTTTCACACTCCCAGGGCTGATATCTAACAGTGTCATGTAGAGGTCCACCTCCAGGATCCTTTGGATAACTTCAAAGGGGTGGTAGCAGGGTGACAGTAGGGGAATAACTGAAGCTAATGTAATCTATTATCTGAGCAAACTATTCAATGAGAAACAGAGCAGGGCTTGGATTTATATATAATCTGAGATTATTTTCAGAGATTTGCTTATGTTGAATATATAAGTAGTGATAGACTGATAGATAGATGTAGATGTCTTTATATATGGACATTTAATGCATAATATATATAAGTTTTAATTATCAAAGGAGTTTTAGTACTTTTAAATCCTTTCTAGGATAAAAATAAGTTATTTGGAGAGAAATAAATTTAAATTAAAAAAACAGTTTTTATAATAGGGAGAGCAAATGATGTTGACTGTTCATTTACATATGCAACAATCTGGAGATCTGATTAAATATAGAAGAGATGCTTTAATACATTATTTAGATCAAGACTGTGTGTGTGTGTGTGTGTGTAACAGTATTTGTGATCAGGGCTATGAAGAAGCACTGCATCTTCATTTAATTATTGCTTACTTAAAAAGAAATCTCTTTTTCTCTCAATACAAATCCTTTAAATTCAACTCTCATTTTCTAAACTCCACATGAATCTGTTTCCATTTACTCTTTTATTTACAATATATTCCATTTAAATATTTTCACATAAAAAAAGTAACTTCACAAGGAAAATGTAACAGTATCTAAAGATGTCTTACAGATGAGGATGTGTCATTGCTGATGATACATGATAAAGAATAGTATGTAGAAAAAATCTGTGAAGCCCAAGACTTTGAGGCATGATAAAAGTTAAACTATTCACAGAATAATAGTATTTCCTGGTAATTATACTATGGAAAATTAGACTAAATGCTTGGCAGGAACAAAAAAATGGATTAAATAAAATACATGACATCATTCATTTTGGGGATGCATAATCCTGCCATATGGTTATATAGGCTTATTATGTAATCAAATATCACAGTTCAAAAAAAAAAAATATCACAGTTCACTGATTCATCATTCAGTTTCCCAGGAATTTCCACTTTATGTATTTTGTTTTCTAATAAAGGAATGCTACACTTTATTTAAATAGTGCTCTAGGCACAAATACATGATGTCTTGGGTACTGGGGAATTAAGATATTCTATATATTATCATCCTGTTTGAACAAATGGAGTTTCTTACCTATATATGGGATGAACTCAACCACCAGGCCAACCTCTGCTGGGGTAGTTGAAGATTACCATTTGCAAAATACTGAGTCTTACAGGAATTTGGGTCATGACTGATGGGCCTACACTTAGGTCTGCACTGAACTTACTCGTCAAACAAAGCTTCTGCCTCACAGGGCTACCAAAGCTAATTTCACAATCAGCTGTAAATGGTGGCCAAGAAGTGTGCTAAATAAAACAAATGTTATTGAAAACAACCAGAGATCTTTGGGATACATTCCACTTTATGTTTATAGCAATGCCGACTTCTTCTGGAACTGAGTGGTTAAACCTAGCTGTGAAACTGATTGGCCAGTTACTGTTGCCAATGCCCCCAGCTGCGTGATAAATAACAGCTCAAGCTGGACAAAAGTAAAAAATCGTTCATTTTAATTTGCCATCTTTGTGTTGTCTGAGAGGGGGAGAGAGTTACAAAAAAATTTTGTGAACTTGTACATTATACTTATTTGTGAAATTCTCATATATTTGTTTTCCGTTCTCTCAGGGAAATGCATGACCCTCAAACTCAGGGAGGAGACCGGTACTTCTCCCAATACTCTGCTCCATTTGCCTCAGATCCTGAGGAGGAGGATGAGGAGGTCCTCTGGACCTTGGGTGTGAAAGATAATCTATTAATTCTTGCTCATAAATGCGCGTAGAGATAAAGCATTAAAGAATTATTCAATTCTCCTAGCCTTGGAAAAAATGTACATCAACTGATTATCACGGATCCTCATACTTAATATACACTAGTTTGCCTTTCTTTCAACTAGACATGAAACCCCTTGAATACAGGATGTTTAAGTTTGGAATAATCAGTATTTTGTGCATTATTTCAAAACCTATGACTAGATATAAGCTCTGTGGGGAGATGATTTTTTTTTCCTGTTTTTTTTACTTTTATTCCCAATAAAATCAGGTATTTAATAAATATATTGTGATTCAATGAATAATAAAAATTGCTACTGTATATTGAACACTTAGCATTTGTCAAAAATATTCTAAATATTTTACATAATAATGTTTTATTTGATCCTTACAGCTATCCAATGAGGTAGGTATGCTTCTTAATTCCACATGAAGAAATGGATGCTTGGAAAAGATAAATAACTCATCTAAAATCACATGTTTGGAATTTCTAAAGCCAGCTTTGAATCCTAGGTCTATTTGACTAAGAACTCTGTGATCTTAAGCAATATGATACTTCTGAAATATGCTATGTGCTTAATAAAATTTATTCCTCCCAATATATAACCAACACTCAGCATTGTGTATACTAGGTGCACAATATTTGTTTATGAAATCACATTTATTTTATGTATTTGTGTGTTTTTCTACAAGGATTTGAGATTTGATAAATTTCCCTAGAACAGTGCTTTTCATATATAGATAGATACAGATATAGATATATAATAAATGAACACAAAGAAAAAAATTAGATATATAAAAGTTTTGTGTTGTTTTGATGACAGCCTTGCTCTTCTCTAGCATTGGCTATCAGTTCCCTTTTCTCAGGATTTAGTTTTACCAATTAGGGTACATTTAGCTGCAAGTAACATAATGCCCAAACAATGATGGCTAAAGTCCTGAAGACATAGTTTTTTTGTAAGCACTCAAATATATTCAAATATCTTCAATCTCTTTATTCCCACCATTATTAACGTGAAAGCATAGGGTTGTTAATTGCTGTCTATGAACTTGTCATCACATGGTTAGAATTTGATGGATGAAGGTCCAAGCATCATTAAACTTATTGAACCAGGTTGAATATAGGAAGATGGAGACAACATTTTGTTTTTCTGATTTTCTTTTTATTCAGCTTCCAAAACCACCCCAGAATTTTGGAACTTCTCATTGAATGCCAAACATAAACCATTGTTTATCCTCTGTAGCTGGTGGAGGTGATTATTTTCCCAGAGATGTTTTTCCTACCAGAATAAAAGTGGGATAGAAGGGATGAATGGCTTTTGATAAGCAATCATCATTGTCCACTTCATCCAAAATCAGCTTGCCTATTTCATTCCCATAATTCTTTTAACAAAGTATATGCCATTGTTGTGTTAAGCTCATTCAAGGAGTACCTTCTTTCAATTCTTTCTAAGATATCACCTCTTATCTGAGAGCCACAGACTAAAATTATGTCGCTGCAGTACTACATTTTACCCATCATCTGCCCTTAGCATAATTTGTAGAAACTTTTGAAAAAGAGGAAAAGTTAAGCTGTACATGCAGCATCTAGACTGAATGAAACCACAAAATATGTTATTACGGCAAAGAGTAACTAACTTATATGCACTGGGGGCTTTTTAGAAAACACTAAAACCACAAGACACTTGACAAGAAAGTATTATTACACCAAATTTCTACTTTAGAAAGTTTAGCTAAATAAGATCACTCTGCTGATTACTGTGCATCACTTATTTCATTTCCCTTCCAACTGAATCTAAAGCCCATTCTTCCCCTGTCTACCATCCTACCTGCAGAGGGAACAGAAATCATTCATATCGCTAGCCCCTGAGAACGTCTACACTGGAGTCTCCTCTATTTGCAAACTTTCTCCATTACACCTGCTTCTGAAATAGTTGTGACAGAAATTGGCTTATCTGTTGAAGATGCCAGAGTGCTCCCAACTTGTGCCAAGGGTGGGGGGTGGGGGGGGCGGGTGGGTGAGGTAGGGAAGAAGGCGTGGAGTACTCAGTATTTCTATCAATACTACAATGAGGTACTAAGTGTTGGCTAGCCCAAGCAATTTTATTTCCACAGCCAGACTCTTTGGAAGCCATCTCCAAACACACAGTTTCATGTCACCGTAGTTTCTCAGTCCAAATGTATTTACTTTGGCCAGAGGCTTACATGTGATCTTTCTGCTAGTTTGTTCTTCATTTACCTTTCTTTCTCTGAAGGAGACAAGGAAAAATTATTCCAGAGGCTGAGTGAAAGTTAAACTGGGCAAAATAGTTCCACTTGGGCACAGGGTGAAGAAATGATTCGGAAGTTATTTCTTTAATCAAAAAGTTCATATCACAGGGACGCCTGGGTGGTTCAGTGGTTGAGCATCTGCCTTTGGCTCAGATCGTGATCCCTGCAGGGAGCCTGCTTCTCCCTCTGCCTATGTCTCTGCCCCTCTCTCATATCTCTGTGTCTCTCATGAATAATAAAATCTTAAACAAAAGATCATATCACATTAAAAAATATCATATCACATTTATATTCTAATTTTGTAGTCCTTATTAAAAAGCATTTGGGATATTCTCTGACTTAGGCAGCATATTTGCTAATTCACCATCACAAATCTCTTCAACTAAATATATATACATGGAAGGTGATGAGAGACAATAAATGCACATATAAACGAGGTGACATTAATCATCCTTACATGGAAAGCTTTTTAAAATCTTTCTTATCTAACTCACCTAATTCTGAATTCCCCTTGGCTCAACATGGGAGAAAATGGACCAGTGGACAAAACACGTGTTTGAGACTGACCCAAAGTGTCACTTTTTGTTTTGTTTTGTTTGTTTTTCAGAGGTCACTTTGGAGAATTTACATCTTCTGATGACTGAAAGTGACATTTAAAATATTATCATGTTCTCCCTGCCATATGAGTTGTTTTATCAATGAGTATGTGCAGCTCCAAAATAGGGTATGGATTCTTGAAAAGGACACACACAAGACGCAAACACAAAAGTCTCTTGGTGATCTGGCCCCTGCTTCATATCCTCCCAAGGTATCCACCACTTGCTTTAGCCATTCCAAGCCAGTCCCTTGGGAAGGGAGCAAGAGCCCTCCAGTCCTAAGCCTTGCATCAGCTCCTTCCCCTCTCCGCTACTCTCACTGGCTATTTCATGTGAAGACTCTACAGGAAGATAATCCCAGCCAGAAAAATCTCTCTTAATGCCCTTAAGGAAGTTAAAGCACAGGGCACACCACATTTATATTTCTATAGCACCCTAATATGACCCTATCTTCTGATAATGTGGGGTTTTTTTCTGTGTATGTGTTTATCTTCCTTACCAGATTCTAATTAACTTGGAAGTAAAAGCTATTTATCGGTTTTGTGTGCATTCATTGTCTAAGGTAGAGTCTGAAAGACTGCATGCCCCAAACTGTGTCTGAATGAATAAAAGATGAAATATACTTTTGCATTTCTTTATGTAAGGAAAGCAGTTTGGACGGGAAATGCTTGTGCTCACCAATTCCCATTTTTCTCTTCTTTTTCCTGTAATAATGCCCCTCTATAATTAGGTGAGCCTGTTAAGTGCGAGCATCAGAACTTCTAGGCTAACCTCTAAAACTTCTAGCATGATTCTTCCTCTCTTTCTCTCTCTGTGTGTCATCAGCCAGCTGGAGGCAAATGAGCCACCGTTAGAAGACAGCCGACCTATAAAACAGAGGGATCCTGGTTCCCTGAATGAGTCAGTGGAGGGAATCCAGAGCTTTAAGTGACTTAATGAAAGGAACCTGGCTTCCTCCCTGTCTCAGTGTAATAGAGCCTCGTGCTGATTGATGGGGGACATGATGTGAGAAAAATAAATGTCCATTGGGTTAAGGTATTGAAACTTGAGAGCTGTTTGTTTCGGAAATTAGACTAACATAATCCGTTAAAAGACTTTTGGAACGTTGCAACAAGATAGGCGAGTGAACTTTGTATTAGGAGAAAAATAAAAATTTCTTGCACTGCAACTTTATCTACATTACTTTTCTTGATCATTTATTCTCACTCTAAATTTTTAATCTCAGGCCCATTTGTTACATCAGTGACCTGGAGGCGAAGGCTCTGACATATTGAATGGAGTCGGGAAAGCTATTCAGCAGCGTAGATCCAATATTCTATTATAATAGTCTTTGACCTAACATGTACTTTCAAGTAGGCCAGGGAGTCAGAAAGGTGGCTTGTAGATCAGTTTTTAATGACAGTGTCAGGTTTTTATTTTTTCCACCCTGGTGTAGGTAACTCATTAGATCAAAGGAAGACCAAATATAATATTCTTGCTTCACTCCTATAAAATATCCAATTGCAGCACTGCACAAGAATCACATTGTTTTTTCAGTCAGTTATTTTTCACCTAGTTTTCTGCTTACATGTTCTTTATGTGGCTTTCTTCTGGGGTGCGGGAAGCAGAGCTATAGACACATTTGCTTTCTAAACTCTCAACAAACTAACCGTGCCAGTTCCCTGCAGATGCCTCCTTTTGTCTTTCTTAAAGGCACTTGTGTTCACTTAGGTTTTTGTGTGTTTGTTTTAAAATCTGAGTGTAGTTCCTCCGTTTACAAAAAGGACCTGATGGGTTGTTAATACCTGAACACTCACTATGTGGTTTCCATTATCATTCTGGAAGAATAGGATACCCTTCTCTGGGGGAAACTCTTCTCTCCAGTCCCTCAGCCATCCACCTTCTCTTTTTCACAGTGGGTGACAATCACTTGGGGAGGTGTTACCCAGTAGCACTGTAACGCTGAAACCAACAGCATAACAGTAATAAACACTGCAAATTACTGGATTAGCCAGTAACAGTACAGCATCACACATGAGTGGGGATTTCTGTGGGTCACTCCGTCATCCCAGACCCTACAAAGGCCATCGTGGAGGCTTGACTTAACCTACATCTAGCGTCCCCAGACTAGAATATCAACTCTTTTAGAAAGACAGAGTTTGAGAAGTTACTTGGCAAATCCACAGTGTGCCCAAAGTAGGCAATAAAATCACTCTTAACAGTCCAGACTGCTAAAAGCAGAACTAGATGCCAAAAGAAACAGCAAAAAGGTATTCAGATAGATAGAGATTAAATGGACAGATAGTAGATAAAGATGGGCAGAGAGTCTCTGGGTTTAAATGAAATACGTGGAGACAATGAAAAGCTGCTTACTGTGAACTCTTAGAATTGATTTTGACCTTATTTTTTCACAGAACGGTCCTAATGTCCCCATAATCCTGAGAGCCCTACCTTTAGGATATTTTTAGAATATCCTAAAAATTACTCACCAGTTACTTACCACTTCTCCTAGTTCTGCCCTCGTCCAAGCCACCACTCTAGCTCTCCTCTGTTACCACCACAGTCCCTAACTTGCTTTCTGCTTTTACCCGGGACCCCTATATTCTATTTCAACATAGCACCTAGGGTTCTCTTGTTAAAATGTAAGTTAAATCAGGCAATTTCTCGGTGCAAACCTCTCCAGGACTCCCTGTATCAGTCTCCTACTGCTACTGGAGCAAATTACCACAATTGCAATGGATCAAAACAACACAAATTTATTATCTTACGACTCTGGATGTCTGAGATGAGGCTCTCTGGAGCTCAACCTAAAGTCTCAGCTCCACAGGAGAATCATTTTCCTTGCCTTTTCTAGTTTGTACAGACCCCCTACAGTCCTTGGCTTATGTTCCCTCCCACTGTCTTCAAAACACATACTCTAACACCTGTTTCCTTAGTCAAACCTCCTTATACTGGCTTTGACACTCTTGCCCCTTGTAATAACTCTTGTGATGATAATAGGCCCATCCAAATAATCTAGGATAGTCTTCCCATCTCAAGATGTATAAAATCACATCTGCAAGTTTATTTTTGTCCTATAAGGTAAAACATTTATAGGTTCCAAGGATTAGGCTTGGACAGCATTGTGAGCCACTATTCTGTTTACAATATATCCCAATCTCAGTCAGATTTAAAAAATAAAATCCTTAGTGTCTTTCAATGGATTTAAGCCTACATTACTGGCCAGTACTGAAATATGGCATGGTTGATGCTGCAAAATAAGAAAGGATAAATTCTTCAAGAAATGGTACCGGACAAAATATGTAATTAGCCCCTATCCATGTTATACAGAAACATTAGTTTCAGATAGCATAAAGATTATTCTCATAGCCTCAGGAGAGGGAAGATTTTTTTTTTTTTTTTTTTTTTTTTTTTTTTTTAGGACACGATAATACTTGCAATTTGAAAGAAAGAAATACAACCCTATTAAGAAGTTGTTTTTTAAAGAAGCACATAAAAAAGATACTGAAGACAAACCACAGGTTAGGAAAATATACTTGCAACATACAGAACTAATAAAAAAATAACATCTAGAACAAGTGGAACTATCCCTGTGAATCAATAGAAAAAAATGGGCAGATAATATGAACAGGCATCTCAGAGAAAAAAAGAAAAACAAAAATAATCAATAGAAATATGAAAAAAAAAAAAAGAAATATGAAAAGATGTGAGATTTCAGTAGTAACGAGGAACATTCAAACAAATTATAAAATTTTGGGACACCTGGGTGGCTCAGTGGTTGAGCGTCTGCCTCTGGCTCAGGGTCCTGGGATCGAGTCCTGCATCAGGCTCCCTGCATGGAGCCTGCTTCTCCTTCTGCCCGTGACTCTGCCTCTTTCTGTGTGTCTCTCATGAATAAATAAATCTTTTTAAAAATTATGAAATTTCATCTCCAAAAAGCAAAAATTAAGAATTCTCACAATATCAGGTGTTCAAGAAAACATGGAGCATTGGAAACCTTTATGTTCAGTTAGTGAAACTGCAACCTGGTAAACTCCCTTTAAAAAGAGAAAAATAAAAAAAAATAAAAATAAAAAAGGGAAAAATAGCAATATTTTGTAAAGTTGATTGTGCACATGCTGAACAACCAGAAATTTTGCTGTAAAATATATAATGATGTCTTGCACATGTATCCAGGCAAAAATATGCAAGAATATTTATATTAGCACTGATTGTAACAGGAAAAAAATTGGCCCATAACCCAGATGTTGGATAGGAGGATAAATTAAATATGCAATATTTGCAGAATAAAATATTATTCAGCAATTAAATAAATTAGTCACAGTCACCAATATGGATAAATGTAACAAGCATAATTTCATTGGAAAAAACCCAACAAATCATTCAACTCTATAGTGAGCTAATCTTCAACAAAGCAGGAAAGAATATCCAATGGAAAAAAGACTATCTCTTCAACAAATGATATTGGGAAAATTGGGCAGCCACCTGCAGAAGAATGAAACTGGACTATTTTCTTACACCAGACACAAAAGTAAACTCAAAATGGATGAAAGCCCTAAATGTGAGACAGGGTTCCATCCAAACCCTGGAGGAGAACACATGCAGCAACCTCTTTGACCTCAGCCACTTCTTCCTTGACATGTCTCCAAAGGCAAGGGAAACAAAAGCAAAAATGAACTATTGGGACTTCACCAAGATAAAAAGCTTCTGCATAGCAAAGGAAACAGTCGAAAACAAAACAAAACAAAAACAAACATACAAAAAAAAAAAAAAAAAACAAAAGCCAACCTACAGAATGGGAGAAGATACTTGCAAATGACATATCAGATAAAGGGCTAGTATCCAAGATCTATAAGGAACTTATCAAACTCAACACCCAAGAAACAAACAATCCAGGCAACAAATGGGCAGAAGACGTGAGCAGACATTTCTCCGAAGAACACCTACACATGACCAACAGACACTTAAAAAATTTCTCCACATCACTCATCATCAGGGAAATACAAATCAAACCATCAAGGAAATACCACCTTATACCAGTGAGAATAGCTAAAATTAACAAGTCAGGAAACAACAAATGTTGGCAAAGATGCAGAGGAAGGGCAACCCTCTTGCACTTTTGGTGGGAATGCAAGCTGGTGCAGCCACCTTGGGAAACAATATGGAAGGTCCTCAAAAAGCTAAAAATAGAGCTACTCAATGACCCAGCAATTGTTGGGATTTACCCCAAAGATACAAACGTAGTGAAACACCAGGATACCTGCACCCCAATGTTTATAGCAGCAATGTCCACAGTAGACAAACTGTGGAAAAAGTGTTGAAATGTCCAACAGATAAATGGATAAAGATGTAGGGTGTGTATCTTTATATACAATGGAACATTACTCAGCCATCAATAAAATGAAATCTTACCATTTGCATCAATGTGGATGGATCAGAGGAAATAAGTCAACCAGAGAAAGACGCTTCTTATGATTTCATTCATATGTGGGATTTAAAAAAACAAAACAGAGGATCATAGGGGAAGGGAGGGAAAGATAAGACAAAATCAGAGAGGGAGACAAACCATAAGAGAGTCTTAACTATGGAAAAAAAAAAACAGGGTTGCTGGAGGGGAAAGGGTGGGGGACGGGGTACCTGGGTGATGGGCATTAGGGAGGGCACATGATGTAATGAGCACTGGGTGTTTTATACAACTGATGAATCACTGACCTCTACCTCTGAAACTAATAATACACTGTGTGTTACTTAATTTAAATTAAATTTAACAAAAGAAGTTAACATGATACTAATTTTATCCTGCCCAGATTATACAAGGCATATTCGTATGAATATGTCCATATACTTATAAACACAAACACATATTTGATGAAACAATGGAATTGTAAATATAAAATTGCAGGGGCACCTGGGTGGCTCATTTGGTGGAACATCTGCCTTCAGCTGGGGTTGAGATCGCAGGGTCCTGGGATGGAGCCCCACATCAGGCTCTCTGCTCAACAGGGCAGTGCCCCTCTCCCTCTCGCTCTGCCCCTGCTCGTGCGGGTGTTCTCTCTCTCTCATTCACTCGCTCATTCACACGCTCTCTCCAATAAACAAAATCTTTAAAAGCATTGCAAATAGCACTTACCCCTGGGAATAGGCAGAGAGGCGAGGTAAGGGAAGAGCACACAGGTAAACTCGATAGTAAAGGGATATTTTAGTTCTTAACGAAGGGTTTGATGAGCAGATGTTCAATATACCACACAGACTAGGGGATAATAGACACGTTAAATCTCTGGATGCGCACAAGGCCCTGTTTGTTCCTGTAGTCACCAGAACAGGTTGCGGGGGGGCAGGATGATGGCGAAGCCTGGGTGAGCCCTGGTGGTAAAGTTGAGAAGGATAAATGGATTTGGCCAATATTTTGGAGATAACACTCTTTAGGTGTGTAGTGAATGCAGATGTTGAAGGCAAGAATGTATTAATATGGTCTCCAGATTTTGTTTTCCTTGAGCAGCTGTTTTAAATGAATGAATCAATTTAACCGTGATTCAGCATCAGCTCAAATGTTTCCTTGAAAAAAAGACCTCCTTCCTACCCCTCTCTACAGGGGCTGTGCCCACCCGTACAGTCACTCCTAATTTACCTCATCCTGTTTTACTTTCTGTACAACAGTTATCACTGTTTGAAATCATCTTATTTACTTAGTCGTAAACATGTTTATTGACTTTCACTTCCTGCTTGAATGTACGTTTCCTGACCAGAGGGGCCTTGTTTGTCTTGTTAAATGCTCCCTTACAAGCACCTGACAGAAGGAAGGGTCTACAGGAGGGGCTTGTACCTACTTATGTGAACTCAAGAAGGGAAACAAATGGCTAGCAAGGAAGGAAAAAAAAAAAGAAAAGAAAAAGGTAGAAAAAGAAGGAAGTAAGGAGGGAGGGAGGGAGGGAGGGAAGGAAGAAAGGGAGGATGTAACTAATGGATTAGAGAAGATTCAGGAATTTTCTATTTAATGTGAAAACACGAGAGAATCTCATAGAAGCAATAAATGCACTATCCTTCTTAAAAGATTTAAACACTAGCCCGTGGTGCGTAGGGCTGTGCACATATGCAGGTGTGCACATGCGTGAAAGTGAATGTGTGACTGATGAATAACCTCTTCATAACTCTTTGTATTGGAATTGTCCTGCTCTGGCCAATTTTTAAAATCACACCTGTATGTCAAATATGAGGTCTACACTGAAATCATGACACAAGTTGATTGCAATGATCAAAGCAACACGATCATGGTGAAATAAAAAGGAGGATCAGGGACGCTGCGGGTGGTGCTCAGTGGTGGAGCATCTGCCTTGGGCCCAGGGCTTGACCCTGGAGACCCGGGATCGAGTCCCACGTTGGGCTCCCCGCATGGAGCCTGCTTCTCCCTCTGCCGGTGTCTCTGCCTCTCTGTCTCTGGGTCTTTCATGGATAAATAATAAAATCTTAAAAAAAAAAAAAAAAAAAGATCCAATTCACACAAATCAGAGATCTTACCTAGGTCTTACTAAGAATTACTAATTCCTAGGACGCCAGGAATCATGAGGCATCAGCAGAACCAGCAGAGTCCCAAGGCCATTACAGCAGCGTCAAGTCACATTCTGGCTCAGACTCACATGTGAGCACGTCCTTCTGTAAAGGCAGCCGGGTTGGTGGTGGAGCTGTGGTGGTTAGACATAGTCAGAGGGCTCACACAGGCTTCTGCATCAGGAGAGGCCTCCTAAATTCATAGACTCCAGGTCTGTTTACAAGGACCCTCTACAGAGCAGATACATGCAGCTAACAAAATTCCAGAGACCAGGGCTCCCCTGTCTGGAGGAGGCCTGTCATACGTGTGTGTACACTAATGACACATTCCGTCTTTCCTCGAGTGGAAAGCCTACGGAGCGCCATTTCTTAGCCACTTCCTTCCAATCCCACCCTCTGACTTTGGTCAGTTTCTACTCACCATATATTTGCCAGGTGTCTTTTCATCTTTCAACAAAATGTTATGCAAAAGGCAAAAGTCCCCTAGCACCCTAACAATGCTCAGCATTTGAACCATTCACTTTTGATTAGGGAATCCCCTTTTTATAAAATATATTAAGTATAATAATATTCTTTCACAGTTTTTTAAATTCTCTTTGTAGGTCGGGTTTTATCCCCCCCCCCTCCTTTATTCACGTGTGACTCTTTTTACACTTGGATCTTTTTATATGGGTCGATGGAGACATTTTTCTGCATAATTGTTCTAAGGCCAAACTCACTTCCTACATTATCCATGTTTCCCATAGGTGTTATATGACTTGGGGAGACGGGCTCAGACTCTCACAACAGGTTCTTCCCTGAAGATAACAACGCACAAGCCCGCGGTTGCTCTCCGTCACTGCGGTAGAGACATAACAGTCATGTTTCCTAGTCCACATATCAATTAAGATGACAGCAAAACTCTATTTTGTCCCAAAGAAGAAAGGCTTTCCCCATGTACCATAAATCTAGTGACTGGCTCATGGTTGGAGACCCTTTTGCACATGAAATTAATTCTGTATTCATTAATACATGTTTTGTAGACACAGCCACTGGCTTCCAGATCTCATGCAGCACCACCTCTTTGTTCCCCCTTACAAGGACAAGATGTTCTTTTATTTTTTTTCCCGTGGAAAAGGATTTCCTGTGGAATCAAGCAGTTGCACCACAGGAAAAACAATTTCCCTTTTGACCTGTAGCATCAGGTCATCAGAGAACAATGACAAAGCCAATCGCCCCATGTTCCTGCCATGGCTTAGGCTGCACATTGAGCTCCTTTCCACGCTCGCCTCAGCCCGGCTCTTTAGCACTCCAGGAGCTTACTGATCTCTAGAGACATCAGATCGGACAGTGACAAGAATAGACTGGTTGAGATGACAAGCTTCCTCCTCAGGTTGTCGATGTGTATGATTTCATTAAAGTCATTATTTGATTAGCTCCTTCACGGGCAACCTGCAGGCTACAAACTGAATGACAGCTGAAGTCAACTAGGTGCCAGCCGAGCAAGCACATTTTTCCTCCAAATAATTCAGATAAAGTTTTTATGTACAGGTTGGAAGTCAGGGGGAACCTCAATTTCTTTGGTACAGAGGAAACAGATCTGAATGTCTGTTTCTGGCTTATCAGCAGGTTCTGCAAGAGATAGTAACTTATTATTATTTTTTTTTATAGTGATCAAGAATATCTTTTGGTTGTGCTCACTCATGTAAATCCCAGAAATTTCATAAATCGGCTAGCTCTAAAATCTTAGTCAGATGTATCAATGACCTTCCCTTAGCCATATCGGTAACTTCAGTCCTTCACTCCCTCTGGGGAGCCAATAACTATGATGTCATCAATGGACAACACAAACTTCCACTTAATGGGTAGCAAGTCCAGGTCCCACCTAACTATATAAGGCAGTTTTCTGGAGAAATAAAATAGTGCTGGTGCAAAATGGTAGACATATACTATGTTCTGTTCCATAGGAGTATAGATTGTGCTTGGCTAGACTCCAAAATTCAAATGGAAAAGAAAGTGTGAGTTAACCTACTGGTCCTCCTTGGTCTGTGGTCCTCTCTGTACATTCTCTACCATATTGGTTATAGCTAAAACAGTTGGAGGAACTACTTAGTTTAATCCTTGATCATCCTGAAAATAAAATCTTTAAAAGGGAGGGGTGGCACCTGGGTGGCTCAGCAGTTGAGAGTCTGCCTTTGGCTCAGGGCGTGACCCCAGGGTCCCGGGATCGAATCCCACATCGGGCTCCCCTCAGGGAGCCTGCTTCTCCCTCAGTCTGTATCTCTGCCTCTTTCTATGTGTCTCTCATGAATAAATAAAAATAAAATGTTTAAACCTTGATCATCCCTTACTGACTCCGGGAACCACCTTCTTTATGTATTAGCTAGATAGGACTATTAAATAAGGAGTTAGTGGGATTCAGTACTCCTGACTCAACTAGGCAATGGCCAAATCACCTCCCAATGGTTCCACCTACTTATGCCATCACACTGGGCATTAGGATTTCAAAATGCAGACCGTAGCAAGAGCCATTTATTTCGTAAAACTTCTCTTTTATCCTCAGATAGTTACACTGTTTAAGGAACGTTTTCCAAGGAACCCTGTCTCACAAATTCAGATTCCATATTTGTTACCCACAGCAGAGCCAGACAGGGCAGGTACATCTTGTTGAAGCACCCCCCAGAATGGGACACCCCAGCAAGTACGTACCATTAAGTATGTTTGCCAGCAGTTCCATCATTAATCTGTTTACAAGGATATTTGAGTGAGTCACCTGCTAGACAATCATTCCCTGCCAAAGAACTCAGCAACATCATTCATCTCTTGAGAGTCAGTGCCCCAAAATATCATTTCTCTTTTACCCAAACAGCATACCAATAACCTAACAAGTGATGCCTAAAATATCAAATTAGGTACTATTAGTGAGAGCTAGTCTCAAACCACTTGCTGACAGTTGCCCATCCCCATTAGTCTTCGTGATCACCATGCATCTAGTGTCTGTAGAGAAATTTGAACTATTAGACTCAAAGTTAGTGTTTTCTGTGAAGAGCAAGCTGAGATAATTTCAGAGCACATGAATGATGAGTCATATGTGGGCAGCCAACAAAAGCAGGTGATGCAAAGTCAAAGCCGACTCAGCTTCACCTGCTCTTAAGGATTCACCTCTAATATGTCACCAGGGATTTATAGGAGCTCCAGGAGCAGTATCCTCATTCTGACAGCTTTCATGTCTTTAGGGAATAGAGGTGGTTTGTGGGCATAAATGTAACAGAAGGTCAGGTTATAGATATAGCTCCAGATAAAATAAACAGCATTCAGTACAAAGTCCAGCTACACCATCTGAAGAATTCTTATTTTTGACCCATTGGTTTGAAATGTGTAGACTATTTAGCTAGATCTTATTTAATCATTTAATCATATCTCATTACTCTGTAAAATATATATATAGTACTTAGAGACAGTCAATCATAGAGTGATTTAGCAGCATGGTGTACAATGAGATCAGAGTATTTTATCCTAGTTGTGAAATTTTAGACAAATGCTTTCACATTGGCATCATTTTGTTCTCTTTCATCACATTATAAAAAGTTTTGAAATTTATTTTTGGTGTCTTGTCAGAACACAAACAGTATGGACTAAGAAAGGCGACTATTTTAACTGGATAATGACATATGTATGCGTTAAAGTGACATAATAAAGGAAGTAAGAATGAGACCAGAATCTGGGTTCATATCCTACTTTCTGCTTTGAGTTCCACTTACTTTCCATGTAAAATACTGATTCCCTGGAGGATTAAATGACCTTCTGACAATGGGCTGCCTAAATCAGTTGAAATTATTAGTGGTTTTATTGGAACATTTAATTTTTCTTTTAAAGGTATATTTATTTTAGAAATAAGCAAGTTTCTTAAGAATTTAAGCTCTGTGAAGACTAAGTCTGCATGACTCAACTCTTCATTCTTAAAATAGTGCCTGGAACATGGTGTTTAAAAAAATTTCTGGGGATGCCTGGGTGGCTCAGCGGTGAAGTGTCTGCCTTCAGTTCAGGGCGTGACCCTGGGGTCCTGGGATCAAGCCCCACATCGGGCTCCCCCGAGGGAGCCTGCTTCTCTCTCTGCCTGTGTCTCTGCCTCTCTCTGTGTCTCTCATGAATAAACAAATAAATATTTTAAAAATAAAAATTCATAAAAAATAAAAAAAATCTGTATGAATGAATAACATGATAGAAATGTGTGAACATGTTCATAAGACTTTGGGCATGCTCATCAGAAATATACTTAATTTTTACAAAATATGCTGAGATATACTGTATAGTCAGAGAGGTAGAAAATTGTATACAGTGTTGATCAATGATATTATTTATTGCTCCCTATGTAAAGTCCATTAGCAAACAGGGCAGCATGGTGTCCCAGGGTGATATATTGATTTTTTTTTTAAATGTTTGATCTGTTAGTGTCAGAGTTGGGCTGTTTCATGCAAATATACTTGGCCTTATACACTAACCTACAAGTTCCATCAGATTTAAAGACCTACCACCAGAGAGAAACAAATAGCTCTCTCTTGAAGATCCATGAAAAAAGAGCTTATGGGTCATGATTAAGACCATGTTATTCAAAGCATTCACAGAGATGTGACAGAGAAGAGACTTCAGAGATCATCTTACCCAAAGCCTTTGTTTTTCAGGTCAAACAGGGGCCCAAAGATAGCTGATTGTTTTTGAAAATGCCAAAATCTGTAAGAAAGGATTGGGAGGGGAAAACAAAACAAAACAAAAAAAACTGACCTAAAAATTTACATAGACCTAAGAACTGAACTCAGGATATTTTTTTAAAAGATTGTATTTACTTATTTAAGATAGAGAGTGCATGTGAGACGGCACGAGTGCGGGGAGAGGCAGAGGGAGAGGAAGAGGGAGAAGCAGGCTCCCCTCTGAGCAGGGACATGCTGGGCTCCATTGCAAGCTTAACCTACTGAGCCACTCAGGTTTTTTTTTTTTTTTTTTTTTAATTAGGATTTTTTTTAACATGAAAATTTTTATTAAGTTTAATACTAAACAATCTTGAAAAATGTAGCCTTTATATGAATTTCTGTCTCAGGGATGATTTGTAGAATTCGGTGCAATTTCAAGTTACTGGATTCTCTGGATTAATGATGCTGCGCACAGGACATACAGTTTCCTGATATTAATACAACCCAGTGCATCCAAGGGCATTTCTGCTGCCACTTAGAACAAAATGGCTTATTCATTTATTTCCTCATTTACTTACACTTACTTTATTTACTTAGGAATTTCTTGATGAACAATCTCTAGGAGGGAATTTAAAAATGAATCTTGTTCGGTCTAACAGGTCGTATCAGTTGTGGATTCTGATTCCTTACACTTTGTCTTATCTCCACACCACCACTGAAGTCCAAATTGGCAGCATCTCTTATTGCCTTATTTTTCCTCTTCTAATTGGTTTCCATTACCATTAGTTTACCCTACCTTTCCTTTTTTTGGTTCCCAAAGAGTAACAAAGGTGATTAAGTTTAAATGAACATGAGATTGTGTTATACCCCTACTTAGAATTCCACAATGGTTTTCTGTTAAGCCATGACAGATATTTTTTTTTCTTTATTACAGTGCAAGTGCCTGACTTAAGTTCTGATTGCCAACACATCCACTGCAAAGAGGCGTCCACTTCAAAAACAGCTATAGTGAAAATCCTGGCCTCTAGATAAAATGTCAGGCCAACTCCCCCCCACTGAGGACCCTCTGTTTCAGCAAGCTTGGTTGATGTGTATAACTGACCATTTGGGCCACTTGTCTTTTCTTCTCCTCCCATGTTTTAAATCCCCACTTTTCTGTTTTATATTCACCAATAAAGACTGAGCCCACATAGCCCCAGGCCCCCACCCTCTATCCCAACAAAAGCAGGACCCTTAACCTGTGCAGACACATGGGCCCTTTCTCTATGTATGACCTTGCTGTGTGATCCCAGGTGTGTTATATTTTGTAAGTAATAAACCTTGCATCCAGGTCTTGTAAGTAATAAACTTTTTTTCTTTTTTTCAGAGTTTCCTCATGGTTCCGCTGAAGCACACTTCACAATCGTAAAAAGAAGCACAATAGTAGGTCCAGTTGTAACACTGGTTTCAAAAGGGGCAATGACTACAGGAAGTTAATGTTTTTGAGTTCGTATTCAGTAGCAGGCTTTATAATAGATGCTGAGTATAAGTAGTGAAAAAAAAAATTGACCTAACCCCTACTTCCATGTATCTTATAATCTAGAGAGGTAAAATAATACATCTCTATCATGCCTCAGTTTCCTCTTCTTTAAAATAGTACCTACAAAAAATAATAACATAAAATAAAATAGTACGTACTATAGAATACATGGAGTATTCTACGTTATTCTCTTAAAAGAGTGCTTGGAAAAAAAATTAAAAAAAATTAAAAAAAAGAGTGGTTGGAACATACTAAGTATTCGATGGCTCTTGGCTATTATTACGAGTGGTGAAAATTGTATCAAAATCGTACTGCAGATGGAAGAAACTAACGCAATGAAATAAGAGGGGAAAGTGGCAGGGATGGAGGGGAGATGTATTCTCTATTGAGGTACCGTGGTCTGTTATGCTTCTGTGAAGCAGTGATATTCGAACTGCGATCATAAAGATGAAAGGAAGTCAGCCATTGAGACACTAATGAGAAATATGATCCAGGAAAAAGAGACCATATAGCGAAGGAAAAGGAAGTGTTTATTATACCTGATGAACTAAAAAGCAGCTAACATAGTTGGACTGTGGCAGCAACAGGGCAGAGGGGCACACAGTCGATGTGGGGGGCAGGAAGTGCGTGACTGTGTCTGCCTCCTAGGCCAAGTGTAGGGTTTTTAAAACATGCATTATGATTTTATCCTGAGTGCACTGGCAGGACCCTGGAGAATTTTACCTAGAAGTAAAACATACCCCGATACATGGTTTAGAACCTCTCTCTAGCTGGGTAAGATGCTTGGGAGGTGGTTAACAGGGAAGCAGAGACCACATTATTACAGAGATGTGCCACGAATGAGATCAGTTCACGTAATCACCCTGCAGATATATTTGTCAGCTTTGCTGCAGTAACAAACCCCAAGTCTTAGTGATTTAGAAAAACAAAGGTTACTTCTTGTTTGCAATGCATAGAGGCTGCTCATCTATTGTGACTCTGACAGACTCTAACTCTGTCCCACACTGGGGGTGGGCTGCAGCTTTGTTCCACACGTCTTTGCGTGTTGCCACCTAAACTCGAGGAGGCAACCCCCAATGGGATGTGTCTACTCTTAGAGCACAGGGCAGGAGCAAACAGGTGACAGAAACACACCGGGATGCTAACGGGTTCTGTGCCAAGCCACTTATTTTCTAGTGGTGGAAGTCAGAGGCCAAACCCAATATTCAGGAGGCAAAGAGGAACACTAGGGATGGGATGTAGACATCGTAGACAGCCACAGGAGCTCACTTCTCTGTATGAAGTCTCTGTTCTCTCTCTACACGTTATTTTCTTCTTTTAAATGCTTGTATCATCTTTTTTTTCTGCTGCAGCTTTAAGCAGGGAGTACTCTTTTTGTGGAAAAAAATAAGAACCTGGAAAATCCATTCATCTCTATTTATAAACTGGTACTCAGATGTCTTGCTTTATAAAGTAGTTTCAAGTTCTCATCTTCAGAGTTGAGAGACATCTCCGTGGATTTCTATGTACCACCGATAGGCAAAAATAGTAGCAGTAATAGGAGCGACCACTGTTTGCTGGATGATTACTATCTGCTAAGCATTTTACATACATTACTTCATACCCACATTAAAACCCTGCAAGGGAGGTATTTTCTCCCTTTTTATAACTGAGTAAACTGGGGTTTGTAGAGTTCAAGTTCATCGCTCAAACTCAAAGGTGCTAGAGGACTGAGCTGGATCCAACCCCGAGTCCAAAGCCTCTTATCTAAAGTGCCACAAGCATTTCTTGTTCTATATCTTTTTTTCTTAAAATTTTATTTATTTATTCATGAGAGAGAGATAGAGGCAGAGACACAGGCAGACAGAGAAGCAGGCTGCATGCAGAGAGCCTGATGTGGGACTCGAAACTGGGAATCCAGGATCACACCTTGAGCTAAAGGCAGGTGCTCAACCGCTGAGCCACCCAGGTGTCCCTCTTGTTCTATATCTTGATATGAACCTGAACAAATGCTCTGGAGGAGAAACAGAAGTGTAACAATGAATGTGCTCTTTCCTCATAGATAATACATGGGCAAAAATATCTATTTCACTACTATTTATTTCTTTTGTTATTTTTATGATAATGCCTAAGTATGTCCTTTCATGATTAAGACATCCACTATTCACTCAACATTAATTTCAAGTTTGGATAAGTTACAGAAAAGAAATTTTGGAACCATTCAGGATGTAGTGAAAAAGAATATGATCCTGATAACAGAATATGTCTGAAATTTGTGGAACAGAATGAAATACTCTAAACTTATTGCAGAATATGCTTTTACATTACTCTACAGCTAATTATCTTAAATACCATAATCCTGACATGTAAATAAGGGATGACTAATGAATCCAATAAGATCTATTAAATAACCAATGTCTAGGTATTTCAAAACCATGACTCTAAACGAAGTATTTTCAGATGGTTTAGCAGGCATTTTACTGGACACTGTTTACTTGCCTGCAGCTCTGTCTCTAACTTGACCTTCTGTTCCATATATGCCTATGAACCACTTCCATTTCATAAAGACACGTGAGAGTTGTCAACAGAGGGCTCAGCCCTTGGAATGCCTATAAATCCCTGGTGACACACGAGGTAAGGGGTCCTTAAGAGCAGGTGAAGCTGAGTCTGTTTTGACTTCACTACCGCCTGCTTTTGTTGGCTGCCCACATGCGGCTCATCATTCATGTGCCCTCAAATGATGTCAGCTTGCTCTCCACAGAAGGATTTAACTTTGAGTCGAATAGTAGAAATTTCTCTCTGGCTACTGACTACATGGTGATCATAATGAGCAATAATGGGCACAGGCATCTGTTGGTCAGCAAGAGATTTGTTATCTCATTATAATCTTTTGAACAACCCACTGAGGTGTGATTGCCCTCATTTTTCAGATGAGGATACAGAAACTCAAAGAGTCTACAGGTCAATGTGCACCAACAACTACCCAGTGGGTGTTAACAAATGTATAACTGTGTCTGTGGCACTTTGAATATCTAATCCCTTTTTCTGAAGAAACTAGAAAGACTGCTAGCAGTCTACTGCTAACTTACCATCCTTCACTGCAAACCTAAATGCCTTCAACACTGTATCTTTCAAGTTTAGCTATCAACCTGAAAATGTGATGGCTCACCCACACATAAAAGATAGCAGTGATAAATATGAAAAACAAGCACAGTTGTAAATATAGTCATTTACCTTGGGAGGAAAAAAAAATGGTGACTATCTTTTTGATTTCCGCATTCCTAAGGGGATTTTGCATATTGAAACATCAATTTTAAAGAACTGCATGGAAACTTATTGCCAAGTCAAAAAAAAAAAAAAAACCACCAGATTTATATCTGTATATTTCAATCAATTTTAGCCATGCACAAGACAAAATTATTTCAGCCAATATGATGGGAGAGAAAATTTAACCCATGTTTAAAATGAGCTATGCTAACATTTCTGGTTGTCAGAAAATCCTATACTTGAATTGTCTCTTTATGTTCCCACTTAGTTTTGAGCAGCACTGTTAATACTGTTAACAATTATAGTATGAAGGAAAAATTAAAAGAATATACCTTCACTTTAATTAGAACTATTAAATTTAGGACAGAAGCCAACCTTGAGAATTACAGATTATACTTGGAAGGTACCTATCCTTGGTTCATATTCACCCCCACAGGGCTTGCATGTGGAGGGCCCGCGAAAAGGCTTCAAAGAGTTCATGAATCCCTGAAACTTTATAAAAATATATTTGCATATTTCTCAGTATGGGTTTATAGCTTTCATTAGATTCCAGCATGGCTGGAAAATAACCAGGCACTTGCTTTCCACAGCACCTGTGCTAATTTAGAACCTCAATTAGCATTTTTAAGATGCTAAATCCAAGATGTAATATCAAATGTTGGTGCCATAAATGGATATACCAGTGATAACGGCTGGAGGAAATGCCTCTACAACAAATAAACTCAGAATCCAAAGAAACTCTAAGAATAATCTACTCACCCCATGTAGTCTTTACTCGAGTCCTCTTTATTCTCAACTAATAAATATTTACTTTCTCACTATTTATAGAGAGCTTAACTGTGTAAGTAGTTTGTTGCTCTAGGCAGCCATTTGTTAAAAAGTTAATATAAGTAATGAACACTGTTTGGAGTGATAGCTCAAGAAAGAGCCGCCAGAGGAAATGACTCCTCAGAAGAGGGTAAGTGGCTCTTTCATGAAGTACTCTGCTCTTTCAAAAGTGGATCATTACATCAGATGAGCAAATTACTGACCAATTTCAACATCCTCTCCTGTTACCAAAAATTATGTAGCATCCAATCCTTTCCTTTAAAAATGAAGACAATGAGTATTATCACATCCAAATGACTCAATCATTCAACTAAAGCCAAAATTTGTATCCAGTAATCTCAGATTCCTGGTCATTTGGTGTTTTTATCACACTGACAGACTTTATCATTGATGGATCTAGCGGGCATAATGCTAAGTGAAATAAGTCAGAGAAAGACAAGTACTGTATGATTTCACTCATATGTGGAGTTTAAGGAACAAAACAAATGAACAAAGAAAAATAAAAAAGAGAGAGAGAGAAACCAAAAAACAGATTTTTCAGAGAACAGGCTTGTGGTTGCCAGAGGGGAAGGAATCCGGTAGAGGGATGAGTGAAATAGGCAATGGGGTCTAAGAGAATAATTATCTTGATGAACACTGAAGCATGCATAGAACTGTGGATCCACTGAAACTAATAGAACCCTGTATGTTATCTATAATGGAATTTTTTTTAAAAAAGACTTCACTGACTAACTTTGATTTTTACATGGTGGTTTCTATCTATGTAAAACCCTCCAATGACTTTCCAGTACACTTAAAAAAAGAGAATTACAAAAATAAGAAAAAAAGAGAGAGAGAGAGAGAGAGAGAATTGCAATGATGTTAAATCAAGCCTTGGAGACAGTGCACAATCATGTACTTTCTTCCTCCACATTCATTGCGTGTTTCTCTGCCCTGTTGCTGCTACGCTCCACTCCATTAGCCTCTCTTTAGTCCTCAACTCTAACAAGTTCTTCATTTGCTTTGAATATAGGGTCTCTTTTTCTTGGAACATGTTTCTCCATATTGGCTCAATACTGGTTCCCTTTTGTCATTGTGGTCAGTTTGGATGACAACTTTTCAGAGAAGCCATCTCAAACCACCATACTTCTGTAGATCTTTGCAACTGACCTCTTACCTGGCATTTCCCCCCATTACTATGTCCCTTTTCATTCGCTCACCATCTTCATCCCAATTTTAACACACATTCCAATGAAGTAAGTGGAATATCTCCATCTTGCCCACCTATCCACTGTCAACACAGATGCTGCAATGATTAAGGAAGTTGGCCAAAGCTAAGTTTTCCCCCAAGTTTACACTTAATTCTCCACAATTGTGTAAGTCTGGAGTATGTTAAAATTAAAAATAGGAAAACATATACAAGGGGGTGAGGGAGACAAGAGAGAGAGAGATACTACTCAGGTAACTTCTAATTAAAATCAATAGCATCCATAGTCTTAATATTTCATGGTTTCCATTGCATCATCAGGAGCCAGAATAATGTTGGGCAAGAAATCATTAAACCTTAACACCCTAAGCTACCAGAGTCATAAGGAATGTTTAATAATATAACCCAAATAATATCCAGGGCTCCTGTGGCCCACTATCTGTACGGTACACTTAAAAGTTAGTTCACAGCCAGAAGTAAGTGAATAGTAAGTCCATTATTTATTTGCATTTTAAATGAGTACATAGAACTTGACTTACAACCTTAAATATTTTTAAATGTCTATTACTTTTCTCCCCAATTTTCTTTTGAGCATCTCACTAATCGAACTAAAATTTCCTTACAGGATACCCTGTGAGTTTTTTGGCCTCACTCTCTCTCTCCTTTCCTTAGCTTCTAGTCATGTGCATAATCTACACTCTCTAGACAATTTTTTTCTCCCTTTGCAAGTGTTTTCTCATTCTCTTTCCAGGTCACAATTTTATCACTGTGTCTCTTCTAAACTCCTATTTCTGCATCATAAAGGTCCAGCAACAGTTTGAAAAGGGATGTTTCTCCTTAGAGAGAGGATCAGGAAGGAGGCTAAATCTGATTGGGCAAATATTAATGATAAAGGTCAGAAAATCTTCATGTCTTTATTTTACTCCTGCATACAATTCACACTCAGAAACTATAATGACATTTGTGTTTCTGCAAAAAGTCTTCATTTTCATTCCATAACCAGTCAGGAGCCTTAATTCCTCATTAAACAAGTCAATTAATGTCTTATTTAGTTACTCTTGTTGCTTCATGTTTATACCCTTACAGACTCCTGGGGGGAGGGGGGAATAAATGATTATGAAATTAAAACAGACATAAGTATTTTAAGAGAACATAGGCAAGACAAAAAAGAAATTTTGGAGATAAAAAGTACAACCTTGAGACTAAAACATTGAAATAGAATAAAAACTATACAGATGATACATTTTTAAATGAGAAAATGGTGCCAATTCACCAAGAATACACTATAGTGAAAAAAATGGAAGATTAGACATCAGTGGGAGATAGGACAATGCCTACCTATATGAGGATTAAATAAACACAGGGAGAAAATTTAATAAAGTATCTTAAAAATATAGTACCCAAGAATTATTGGTGAACCTTCAGATTGAAAGTGAACCCTGAGTACTGAACACGAAAAATATTAACACCCACATGATTTTAGAACATCAATGATGAAAATATATTTTTTTAAAAAGAATCTATTTATTCCTGAGAGACACAAAGAGAAGCAGAAAAAAAAAAAAAAAAGAGAGAAGCAGAGACATAGGCAGAGGGAGAGGGAGAAGCAATTTCCCTGTGGGGAGCCCAATGCAGAACTCGATCCCAGGACCCCAGGATCATGACTGAGGTAGACACTGAACCACTGAGCCACCAGATATGCCATTAAAATAAAATCTTAACTGGCCTGTAACTAGCCTAATTTTTTAACAATAATATATTCTCAAAGTTACGAGAGAATATCTTCAAAATGATAAAATCTTTGACAATCTAGAATTTGATACCAGGTGAAATTATCATCCAAGAGTGACAGCAAAATGAAGACATTTTCAGATAAACAAAGACTAAGAGAATTCACAAGTTACAGAGTCAACTATTAAAGCTAATTATTCAGCAAATGTGAACAGAGGGAAGAGGAGAGATATCAACAAAAATCATGAACACAAACAGAATATTTGGGAAACATAATTAACTATAAACTGAAATAAATAACTAATGCTTTATTTCCAGAAAATATTAAAATTAAAATTTAAACCAAAAAAAACCTGTTCAGTTTGTATTTAAAATATGATCATTTATGGAGGGAAAAATGCTTAATAACTTTAGATTTTTGAAATAAAAATATATGGTTAATTCTGAATACTAAATATATATAAAATAGAGTATATAGTGGTAAATATATGAATTAAAGCTGATTCTTCAACAAATGTAGTATATATACACACACACATACCTTTACATACATATTTTACATATATATATATATATATATATATATAGAGAGAGAGAGAGAGAGAGAGAATGAATAGAGATACAATCCACTGCTTCAAATCAGCAAAGTGAGAACAATAGTGGAAGAAAAATCAAGAAAGAAGTAATCAAAGTAATAGGCAGAGACAGAGAAGCAAAGAAACCAAGGAATAAGATTACTAATTGCTGATTAAAGAAAAGGAGATTAAAAGATATAGAATAATATTAAATAAAAAATAATATTAAAATGAAAAGGAGTGGAAGGCACCTGGGTACTGCAGTTAGTTGAATGTCTCACTCTTGGTTTTGCCCCAGGTCATGATCTCATGGGTTGTGGGCTGGAGGCCCTTATTGTGCTCCATGCTCAGTACAACATCTGCTTGAGATTCTTTCCCTTCCTCTCCCTCTGACCCTCGCCCTATTCACTCTACAACAGAGTGAGTGGGGAGCCCAACGCAGGGCTCTATCTCATGACCCCGAGGTCAAGACCTGAGCCAAAACCAAGAGAAAGAGGCTTAACCAACTGAGCAACCCAGGAACCTCTGCAACTTGCCTTTCCAATCAAACTTATATGAACTGTTTTACAGGTTCCGACCTCAGAATATACCACGCGTTATTCACCTATTCTTTCTCCATGGTCATGCTGAGCATTTCTTTCTTGTGTATGTCTCCTTTTGTATCAGAATTACCACGTTATAAGTTTTCTACATTATGCCAAATTGCTTTCAAAAGTAAATTTACTTCTTTGTACTCCTATCTGTTGTATATGTATCTGGCACTTGGTGTTATCATTTTTAACATTGTGCCAATTTCAAATGATGTGAAATGATAGTACTTCAGTTTGCATTTCACTGATCAGTAGTTTGGTTGAGGTTTTACATGTTTACTATGTCTAGAGGCTCCTCAGATAAATTTTCTGTTCAGTCCTAGAAAACTTTCTTCTGTGACTATTTAAGAATGTTTTTTCGCAAAATGAAACAAACAAACAAAAAAGGTGAAATGACACGATCCAGAAAGCAGAGTCCTACCTAAAACGGTTGTAAAAATAGTTCCAGGATAACGGCTGTGTGGTCATTGTCTAAAAACACGCCAAAAAACAAAAATAAAAAAAAACCTGATAGATTATCTTTGTATTTCTCAAAGTTAGAATGAGACATTAGGGATTTTTGAAGGAAGAAAAGTAAAGAAGTTAGCAATAGGTGCACGGGACATCTGGCATACTAAAGAATATGAAATAATTATTAACTCCAGGGAAATCACAAAGTCGTAAGAGAAAAGAAGAGCTGTAAAGGGTTTGGTCAAAGTAACTGGGGAGCAAATGTGGTTTGATTTCCTTGCTGCCCAGACCCCAGCTGAAAAGATAGACTGGAAAATAGACTGGGGATGCCTGGGTGGCTCAGGGGTTGAGTGTCTGCCTTTGGCTCTGCGCGAGATCCCAGGATCCCCAGATCTGGGATCAAGTCCCACATCAGGCTCCCCCACAGGGAGACTGCTCCTCTCTCTGCCTGTGACTCTGCCTCGCTTTCTGTATCTCTCATGAATAAATAAATAAAATCTTAAAAAAAAAAAAAAAAGGAAAAGATAGACTGCACACCAACATTGCATTGGTTGGCCTTAAACCTGAACATTTCATACCTGCCCTGCCTGCTCCAACAGAGGCCACAGGGTACAGGCCTATTCAGGGTGCCCTGGGTACAACATGCAGGCCAAAATCACCTCTAGGTGAGGGTCCCTGGCCTTGCTATTCACTGATCCCACAGAAGTAAACAAAGGACAACAACTCTGGTTGGTACTGGAGCCAAATATACTGTAATATATGATAACCTCAGAAGTTCCGGCGCTATCAAGGGTTACAAAGGGCAGACGACTAACATTTCGCTAATTGGGAGTTTACCTCCAGAAGTATATGAGGTTTTTCTCTTTTTAATAGCAGAGAACATTTTGAACAGTGATTTCCTACAAGGTCAAACTCTGTAAACCTTCACGGAAGGATTCTGTCTCTGGGTTAGAATAATCAAAACTAGTGCTGAGTGGAAACACCAACTGGGAACCAGGAAGTCTATCACTCCCTTGAAGAGTGGTAACTTTCAAAGAATATAAGTTGACTGGAGAGCATAAGAGGAGAAACTATCCAAAAATCGCACCAAGTGGATACCCCGTGCAACCCACCTACAGTGTTTTCCATGGCCTGGTATGGCCAGTAAAAAAGGAACAGGGCAACAGGGCTCATGGTGGATGACCAAAGACTACCAAGAACTCAACAAGGTAGTGCCTCCCACAAATGCAGCTCTGCCCAACATTGCCACCACCGTGGATACTTTGGCCATAGTCCCAGGAGGATTCCACGCTGTACTAGACTCAGCAAACACTTTTCTCATTATACCCCGGGCTCCTGAGTCACAAGATCAATTTCCCTTCATGTGGAAAGGGCGACAATGGATCTTCCAAGTACTTCCCCAACCTCCCAAATATGTCATGGGATGGTAACCCAAGATCTGCCCATGTCCTTCTTCCCCATTAGAGTAAAATGGAGCCATTCCACTGATGAACTGATGTTATCATATGAAGATTTGTTTCTGCAATAGGACACTCTGCAAACTTTGCTAGAACATATAGGAGGGAGAGCGGATGGGAAGTGAGATCACTTTATAGCATAGGCACTGCTATAAAGCGTTTGGTATTCATATGGTCAGGAAACATACACATTGTCCCGGAAGTGGTAATGGACAAGATGCAAGTCTACCCGACTCCTGAGAAGGTAAAAGAGGTGCAAGCTTTTGTGAGTATTTTAGGGTTTGGGAGGACTTTCATTCCCCAGTTGGCACAATGCCTTCATCCCTTTAGACTGCCTGGTATAAGAAGAGTACGTGTGGGACTGGGGATCAGAGGAGCAAGCCTCCTTTGAGAAGGCAGAAATACTAGTGAAAGCAAATCAAAGCCTTCCAAGTAGGGATATTGCTTAAGTTAAAAATATCTGTGATTCCGGAAGGTATGGGTTGGGCACTTATAGAAGAAACAGCAGTAGAGAGCACCCCTAGGATTTTTGTCCCACTTCTGGCAAAGGGCAGAAAGATGATATTACCCCACCCCCCATAGAATAACAGTTCGTAACGATGTACACAGCATTCCTCCAGGTACAGACTCTCACAAAGGAACAGTGTATCATGATAAGAACTTCCCTTCCTATCAAGGAGTTGGGTGAGAACATGTCCCATCAACCTACCTCTGCCACAGCTCAAATGCCCACGCTGGCTAAATGGCATGCCTACTTACACCAGAGGAGCACCCTGTCCACCAGCCCACGGTCTCCAGAACTGTGGGTGCTACTAGGCTCAGTAGCATATGAAGATCCTCCAAATGCCCTTGCCCCTATTCCTGTGGTGGGTCCAGTGGCCTGTAGAGTGAGAGTAGGGTAAATTCCTATTGATGCCTGGTATAGAGGTGGGTCTAGTGGAGGCGGTCCATCCACAGGAGCTACAGTCACTATTCAGTCTAACACTGACACCATCTGGATGAAAACAGGAATGAATCACTGCAGTCCCTGGGTTGAACTCAGAGCTGTTTGGCTGGTGATCACCCATGAGCCCTGGCCATTCTCCCTTTGTCTTGATTGTTGGAGGTCAACCCTATGTATTGGACAATGGGAAGTGGAGGGCTGGATGATCATGATTAAGCCATTATGGGATAATGTGGAAAGACATTATCAGGATATGTGGAAAGACATTTGGGTTCACCTCCAAAAGCCGCAGTTCTCACTGCTTCTTATTTCCCAGGTCCTAAGACACTGACACCCCCTGGCAATCAGGAAGCTGATGCCCTAAAACAGGTACAAGCCCTAGCAGCTGATCCCTCAACAGATTTGGTCAATTGGGTGCAGAGAAAGAGCGGCTGCTGCAGTGCCCAGGTGGGATGGCATATTGTTATGTGTGCTGGGTTGCATTTGAATTACAGTGACTTGATTGATGCAGTAATAGTGTGTCCTGTGCTCCCGGTGGTGCATGGAGCCTGCTTCTCCCTCTGCCTGTGTCTCTGCCTCTCTCTCTCTCTCTCTCTGACTATAATAAATAAATTTAAAAAAAAAATAGTGTGTCCTGTGCTCTAAACAATGCCCAAAGCAGCTGCCAGAAAAGTTTGGGACCTTCTGCTGGAGTTGCCAACTGGTAAGGAATTGGCCAATTGATTACATTGGCTCTCCTTTCTCTAAGTGAGGGTTCTAAATATGCTTTGGTTTGTGTAGACACTGCTTCTGACCTCACTCAGGCTTTCCCACATCACCACACAAACTGGGCTGCCACAGTAAGGGAATTATAGAAGCTGAATACCTTGTACAAACCCTCATCAAATAAACAGTGGTTGGGAGTCATATTTCAAAGGTCATGATATCTAACCCTGGGTAAAAGAACAGGACATTGAAAAAGGTATTATTTCCCTCATAATCTGTAAACAGCAGGTTGATGGAAAGGAGACAAATCGAATATGAAAGAGGAGATGAGTCAGTAACAGATGAAATAAGTAACAAGTAAAACCGCTTTGGCTGTGTAGACTGGGATGCTGGTATCCCAGGCTTTAATACATTTGAATGATCAACTCTAGGTAGGGCCTATTGCCTCACGATATGCCAGACTGAGGACCCAGGCCAAGACACCTGCATCATAGAAATAAGAAAGATAGACATTGCCCACTTCTCCCTGTGGATCAATATGCCGGGCTGCTGTGAATGCCATGACCCATCACATCTGGGAAAGAAGTGGTCTACTGGAACTCCCAATGGGATGTCCCATGGGGATGAGTGAATTCGTTACTTTGTACCTCTGGATAAGAGGACTATATAAAAACAAAATCCAGTAATAATTAAATAAAAATTTGACCATTAGGGCTATTTTTTGTTTACTATCAGGAAATCTGTGCATAGAGACACATTGTGTATAAAAAACTGTGTATTCCATCTCAAGTAAAACATAGAAACAACCTTTGAAAAAGCCTGCTAGGTGATTGAAAAATTTACTCTGACAATGACAGCATTGATATTGAAGAAGTATATGTGAGTCTGAATAAAATTATTCTCATTAAATATGACTTGGGAAAAAGTTATCTCAAAATCAATACATTCATATAATATCAGGTTGATGTACACAACTAATTTAATAACATAATGTATTTGATTTATCTCTTCTACATGATTAAACATCCAAATTTACAAGTCCATAAAAATAGGAAATTTCTTATTTCCAGTTTCTTTTTGGGAGATATAGACCACTTGATATTTAGATTCATTTTGTATTTATGTGTTTAAGGCATCATGTTTAGGATGCTTATTATTTGTTTTTAGGACCAAATTAGATCCCTTAAGGGCAAGTTGTTTGCCTAGCTTTCATTTACCTTTCTGATCACTGATGATTGTGTTTCTCACGCTAAAAAATGAGAAATGACAGAAATGGGAAAGTTTTCTTTAAAAAGTTGGCGGCATCATCATACCCATCAAATACGCTGCTCCCCAGTGAACTATAAGGGACAAAAGAGAGTGATTATGAAGAATTTTCATACATCTTTCCGAGGATTCCTTGCCTACTCATTTGGTGGTACAGTAAAGCTCTCAGTTGCGAACCCATAGACACCAGTTGGCGTGCTCTCTCCTATATGCTCCATTTTAAACAATCTTGTCTTTCAGAAATTTCAGAGCAAATATCCAGGATGCCAAGTCACACCAGGCATTGTTTACTAGTCATTATTTTGTAACTGCTTTGTCTTGTATCAAAGGAATAAATCATTATGGGTAGGGTTGCCAGATTTAGCAAATAAAAATAAAAGGCATCCAGTTAATTTAAATTTCAGATGAAGAATGGGTGGGGTGCACTTATACTATATACTTGTTATTATTTTTCTGAAATTTAAATTTAACTGCGTGTCCTTTCTATTATCTTGCAAACCCCATTAGGCATCACTGCAAACATAAGCATATCCTTTTACCCATGTAAGTCTACTCATGTGGTCATTATACTCTTGCTCATACAATATGCATTCAGTCTTCCAAATACCCAAACATGTACACACACACACACACACACACACACACACACACACACTAATAAAATACATCTTGTTGAAATCTGAGGCCAATTCAAGGTCTAAACGATTTGGGGATAAAGAGACAATTGAGAACCTTTGTTACTGAATAGAATTGATATTGACTTAGTCGCACAATAATTCCAGCATTTCTGGTAGTGAATCCCAAATGTACAAGAACAGTTAGGAGCAGCCTTAATCAATCACAGGCTTCTCCACATGAAGATCTCAAAGCTTATGTCTTAAAAATATGTGATTTTTGTCCAGTGCTAAAACCACAGGGCTAACATTATTTTGGGTGGTGCAAGCAACCTGGCTCTGGAAACACTTAGATGGTGCACGATGGTCCCACTCTCTGATTCTCAACCCATCAATCATGATATTCCATCCTTCTCTGTAGGAAAAGATTCTCAGAGACTTGGAGTTTTTGGGGTAAACCTTACCTGCCGAGACTAGCAGAGGAGGAAGGACAAATTCGCCTCAATAAATTTTTTTTTTTCACTGCACTCTTTTACAGCAATGCATCATCCATCAAATGAGTGGGTCAGGCTACATGTTTCCTACTTTCCTTTCTAGGTCTAAGATTTGAGAACTCTAACACCCTCTGTACCAAATGACCCTTGTCATCATGATCCATGTCAACTTGTCATATGTTTCAATGGGATGAAAAACATTAAGCATGCAAAACTGATTCATATGTGTGAACTCTGGTTGAAACATTCTACAAAATATATGAAATTTAAAAATTATCTTCGAGCCTTAAGAAGGATTTGCTGGTGTTAAGTCATTCTTCATCTTTGTATCTTCTGCTGGAACTAAGAAGTCCCATAAATTTTTGTTAAATAAAAACAAAACAAAATAAAACAATAAGATAGAGGGAAGCACTTGGTTTTGGCTGTCACATCACATTTCCTTGAAAGAAAGATTGAGAGGAACTGCATCAAACTTTGAAATATATAAAAGTGCAGAGCTGAAGGGCTAACTCAATCACTATATTCCAACATACTATCTCTAAAAATTGCCCCATAAACCACACAGTTTGGATTATATCTTTGCTCATAGATGAAGTAGTGGTAGGGAGAAAACAAAATGGAATAAAAATGGGACATCTACTCCTTCACCATAAAGAGCTATTATTTCTCACCGTTTCATTGTTCCCATTTTGCTGATTGAAAAATCACTGTGCATTTTTCCAGCTAGTTTTAAAAGACCAAGTTGACAATAAATAGCTATATTGATTTCTGAGCATAAAAATCAAACTCAAAAGTTTTTTTTTTTCCTTTTTCAAATTGCCTATGAGTCTGTAAGCACATAATTTTCACCAGTTTTTACAGGTTTTCTACCTGGAAAAAAGTAATCTTGCTATTGTTTCAGTGGTGTTAACATAGATAAGCAAAAAAAAATACTCATAGACAATTTTAAGTCATAAATTACATATGCCATATTGTGATACAATCGGTAACTGAGGAAAATTTTTACCTATAAAATTTAGCATATGTAAATATATAGATAGTCACGTAAGTACCAAATTCACATAAATGTCAGCAATTAGATTTGTAGCAAATTTCCATCAAATTTATATCCATCTCTCAGTATTCAAAAGACATTGCTTTGAAGTAAATAGTTGTAAAATCAAAATAATCATTGCATATAACAGTTTATGTTTAATTGAAAAAGGGGCAAATCCTGGATATGCGTGTTTTATCCAAATTATCCCCCCCCACCCCAGACCACATGCAAGGAATCCTTTCCTACTCTTTCCCATTGATGGTTTTAAGCTCTGCCTTATGTCCTTTTTATCTCTCCATAGCTTTTACTCGTCTCTCTCTGTCTTTTCCCATTTCTTTGTTAAAATCCTATGGCTTTGCTCCCTCTTACACAGTCCCTTTGACTAAAAGACTCTTTCCTAAAAAGTCAACCCATTGCCCTCTTTCAAAATAAATCCTTTCTTTCATGGAGCTCTATCTGATCAAATTGGAGAAAAGAACATTTTGTCTTCCTGTTTGAAGACCCCACAAGCAGTTTGCTTTATCCCAGCTTCTGGTACAAACAAGCTTTAGTTCTATTTAGACACAATGAAAAAAAAAAATAGAGTACTGTTAATTTCTACAAAAGTTTTATTGATTTTCTCAATTACCAGTTGAAAACTTAGACGTTTCACATTTCTATAAGCAATTATATTTTGAACCATTCGTGCCCCAAATATTTAAAAACTCATCATTCTTTTACAGCTAGTAGGTGAGAAGAGGGTGGAAAGTAGTAAAAAAAAAAAGTCAACTGAATATCTAGTGTTCTGTACAACCGTAATATCTCAAATTCTAAATTGAAATCTTCTCACTTTAGAACATTGCAATCTGATATTTCTCTTGCCCCTTATATATGTACTTTGGCCAATAGATTTGGCTTTGCATGCTTCCTGTGATCAATTAATTGAAGACAAAGGACTTCCTGGGGAGAACCTGACTTCTTTTATTGGTTGAACCTCCTGAGAAATGTAAGGCATTACAGAGGGAATTGCACTAACAAAAGTTAAAAGTCAATAAAAATCTGAAGTTCAAAATACCAGCTGTACTCTCTGCACCTACAGATAACATGAAAAAATATAACAAAGCCTGTTTTCAGAAGATATATTTGTTACTTTTAATTTTTAAGTATTTCTGTGCAATTTTATATTATTCGTGGAAAGACTTCCATTGTATAGGGTGATCTTTACCAGGATATTATGATGATCCAATCTCAAATATATAACCCACTCAGAGAAGTCAAACCTGATTGCCTCTCTTTTCTGTAATCCCAAAAGCATCCAGCACATTGCCCTGGGATTAATACCCACTCAATAAATATCTGCTAAATAGATAATTAAATTAATGGTTACAGCAAGAACTTAAGAGTATATTTAATTTAAGACAGAGTTCAGGGCTGCAGTTTAAAAATTAGAGTCCTTTAGTGAGTTTATGGCTTAGATCCTGATCAGGCACAAATGTATATATATTTACAGAATTAAAAATAATTATCATATGAGATGTTATAAAACCATCTGAAGATACACACCAAAAAATGTTATTGAGATACTTGGGTTTTAGGGCCCCTGGGTGGCTCAGTTAAATGTCTGTCTTCAGCTCAGGTCATGATCTCAGGGTCCTGGGATCGAGGCCAACATAGGGCTCCCTGCTAAGTCTGAGTCTGCTTTTCCCTCTCCCTCTGTTCCCCACCCCCAACCCATTTGTGCTCTCTCACCCTCTCTCTCTCAAATAAATTATATAAATATATATATATATATATTATATATATATATATATATATTTTTAAGATACTTTGTCTTTAAAAGCAGTGGACACCAAAAAGAAAAAAAAAGTAAAAATGTCTTGTCAGACTGAAAAGAATAAGAATCAATGAGAGATGAACTCAAATAGTTATAGGCCAACAATAACTGCAATTCCTATTTATGCAGCACGTTTTCCAAGCTTCTATGAATGTATTTGTGTTCTACAATAAGTGGCAATCTGTTAATTCCTCATGTTCATTGCAACACCGTTAGCTCCTTTCTCTTAGATTGCTCTAAATGTCATATGCATTTTCATAGAAAATACAGATAAACAAAAAAAGGAGATGTCTTTGCATTTGAGATGCAATGTTAAAATATTTGCTTTATGCATACATTCGCATATTATCAATGGAGACTGAGAAGAATTGTTACTCTAGAAACTTCCCAAAGTCTTGAAACACGGATCAAGAAACTTTCATTTTAATAAAAAACTTATGAGTTGTATGGATTATTAGAGATATTTGTATAGACCTTTCTTATGTATTTCTGTGGCTTTCTTAGTCTTTATTACACCTTTACTAAAAAAAATAAATAAATAAATTCAGGAAAAATACAGGTTAGTGAATCTCAGATCTTAGAGGAATACAATGTGGTACTCTTCCATGAAAGTAGACTTCTGGGATATATCTGTATTTAGGACAATTTTGAAGAAGTTTTGATTTTCCAATTATTTTAAATCTAGTTATAAGATTTTAAAAATGAAAAATATTCAATAGACCATTGCCTTATCATTCATTGAAAAGGAGAAAGTTTTAAATGATAAGAATTTTTTTTTTTTTTTAGTTATTGTTAGTTCTGGATGCAATCAACTCAAAATACTATAATACAAAGAAAATAATTCAAAGAAAGTGAAAAAAATCCTTCCTTCTCTAGATTATGAAGCAAAGTGTATTATATCCCACAAGACATATTTCTTGCCATCAGGAGTTTACAAAGTAAAATATATAAAATATTTGTTGACATAATTAATAAAGCCTAAAGTAGAAGTATATTTAGAGTATTATGACAATACACATTATAAGAACCTACTTCATTTTAAGAGATTGTGAGATTTGATGTAGAACTTGAAGAATCAGGAAGAGTTAGCTTTGGAGAAAGTAGCTGGAGATGAGAATATGTCTACAAAAGCATATGGACACATCTTCTAGAACTGACCTTCATGGGGACAGATTGAAAGATGTGGGCCACAAACTACAGGGCTTTTTATAACACCGAAATTGTGTCCATTCCCTTTTTAGAGATGTAATCAAGGGATTTAAGCAGGGAAGTAGCCTGATCAAATGTGCATTTTAGAAAGTTTAATGGAGTATCAGAGTTAGTTACATTTTATTGAAGAGGGAAATACTGAGGAAGGAAAGGTGATACTAAGCCTAGTTTTAAAAAAGCGGGGCAGGGGCGGGGCTCAGGTAAGATATGATTAAGGATGGAACTAAGGAATTTTCAGCGTGGAGACAGAGAATAATGGATTTTGAAGATTAGTAGAAGGCATAATTAATAGGAATTGGTAAGAGGATAACAAAGGAGAAACAAAAACAAAATCATGCTTTGGACCTGGAAAACTGTAGAGGTTTTCATGTGATTTACCAAAATGGGTAACTCAGGAGAAATTTTCAAATTAACAAGGTGAGGGAATCAAGAAAATGAATGATAGCTTCAAGTTTAGGGGGAAAAAAAAGAATTTGAGGTACTATGAAGTGCCTGTGAAATATTTCCACAATAATAATGTGAGTAAAGGTCTGTTGATCCAAAGCTACTGTGAGGCTGAATGCAATGAGCATGTATTATTCATCATTCAACAATGGGTTGACTGCTGGGTTCTGCTGCTGATTTTGGCTGGTTTTGACTGATTTCAGCAGGGCTTGCTCACGAATCTGTTGTTAGTTGGGGGCTTGGCTAGGAGATAGTTGAGTATTAAGATTCTAGTAAAAATTACAAATTGCTCACCTTCTCTACCCCTGACAAAACTTGTACCACTTCTAACACCTTGGTGTATGGTGAAAGTGAGTCACTGGTGTTGAGCAAATGTTGTCTTCTTAAGTGGTATACCTGCTATGAGTAGAAATCATTTAATATGATGGCAGAAAATGGATATGTAGGGTAGACGAGAGACAAATACTGAAATCCACAATAATTTTGAATTTATGATATGCAGCAAAGAAGACAATGAATTAAAAACTAGAAAAACATAGTATTATTATTGTAATTATAGTAATAAGGACAAAAACAGTTAAAATTAGAAATGTTGAAAAATTAAAGTACCTTTTTAAAATAAAGGTATAAGAATTATGGGTGATGTTTATTTTAATGTTATGAACATTGTATAATGAACATATGTATAATTTTTAAAATAATAAATGTTTTAGAATAATGAAATAATGAATAATAATTATTTAGAATAATAATATTTCAAAAGCAAAAAGGCAATCTTGCCATGGTTGATTAGTATTACAAAAATTACATATTTTAAGGGCACCTGGGTGGTTCAGTGGTTGAATGTCTGCCTAGCTCAGGTTGTGGTCTCAGGGTCCTGGGATCGAGTCCCACATCAAGCTCCCTGAGGGGAGCCTACTTCTCCCTCTGTGTCTCTGCCTCTCTCTGTGTCTCTCATTAACAAATAAAATTTTTTTTAAAAATTGCATATTTTATAGAATGCAAACACTCCTTTATACGTACAAAATGGCTGATAGTTTCATTTGCCTAGAGAAAGAAAAATATCTGATCCTTTTATCTGAGAAAGTAAACTGATTAAAAAATTATTTATTAGTACAAAGTACCTAAAAGACAGCAATAGAAAGTGTTGGCTTTTATCCCAAGTCATTGTTCAAAATGAACCATAAACCCATCTTTATCAGAATTTTCAGTCTAGTTTAGTGTCTTTTTAGGAGCTATAATTACTTCCTCAAAACAAAAACCTTAGATTGTGTCATGCATTTTTACATGCAGGCCAATAACTTCTACCCAGAATAACTCCTCTTCCCCACTTAGGTTTTAGAAAACGTTCTTAAGTACATACCTATGTGTCAAGATCATGAGGCCATACTGAAACCTTTGAAAGTGGAAAGGACTCGGGAAAATGTCTAAATATTCATACCAAATATTTTTTTCATAAAAGATGAAGTTTGGAAAGGGTTACCATGGGAGATTATATGTCATAGAGTAGTGGCCTCAAGATCCACTTGAAGAAATATCCCTACTGATATCCTACAAAGCGTTCCTTTAATGTTCCTATTTATCAGCAAGACAACTTGGGATGACTAAGGATCTTCTGTACCTTTAGGTACACAATAGAGAGAGGGGAAACATTTGAAACAACCACAACAAAAACACACGCAGTGCCCCATAGGGACTCATTCTTACCGACATTCATGCGTTAAATGGTATGGGAGGTCAAGTTAAAGCAACCTTAAAACTTTACTAGTGTCTGATCTTTGATATATTTTTTAGTCTTATTGAATGAATGAAAATGTGAAATAGAAACAATAAAAATATCCCTTCATGGGAGAAATTAAAAAATATATATATTTAGTCTGTGTGGCAGCATAATGGCTAACATACAAAAGACATTTATTTAAAATGAGTCTGGCCACCACAGGAATTCAACAAGCCTGGGAGATGTCTGCTCATTCTGATACTAGTATCTCCCTACATAACAGTTAAGTATAAATTAAGTCTCTCAAAATCTCATTTGGCAACTCTAACGATATGCTAGAAATTCCTTTAACAAGATATTCCACTCAGAGTTGTTTTTATGCCCGTTGAAGAAATGTGTTGTCTGTAAGGTAATTATCAGATGGAAATATGCAAAGGAACACCTTGCTTCATGGCTTCAATAAAAATCAAATCAATTTGTCATTATTGATATTAAATTTAATTATTTTTTAAAATTGGTTATTTAAAAAAGGACAAAGTATTCTTTCCATTTAATTCAATAGGTGATCAAAATTAATTCAATTTCTTTTTAAGCCTACTCCTCCTTAATTTTATCATCTTATGTCAAAAATATCAAACTTTTTCTTTATTTATACTCAAATAAATTTCAGCCTAAATCTGAAAGGATCTGGTCATTTCTGAATTAGATTTGCCCTCATTTAAAAATGAACCAGATATAATACTATCTGCTTCAATTTCAGAAAAACACAGAAAGAATACTGCTCATAGGAAATGTTTGTTTGAGAAGCTTGTTTGAGAATCTGCGTGGGGATAGCCATAGAACCAACAATTTTACCAAACCAAGTGTTATTAATCAGTTTTTAGCTAATTTTCTCAGAGGCCCATGATTCAACAAGATCCCTGACAACAAAGACTCATTACTCTATTTTGATATATGTATTGAGAACCGCATTCTATCCTCCGGTTAAATTCTCTGAATATTTGCCTCCACAATTTATAAGAAATCTAGGATGTTAAAAATTTCTTTTTGACCACTCACCATTTGAGCTCTACTTTTCCTTTCAGAAACTAACTACACATGAAAAAGAATGATTATGCATCAAGTGTCAATTATATGCTAGGCACTGTCCTAGATAATTATCACTTCGATCCTGAGAATGAAGCTTTATTAACCACCTACACACTGTTAATTAACAAGTGCATCATTGATCAAATGATTTTACAGTTCAACACTCATATCTTCTCCCATAAAATAAAAAGAAATAACCTTAAATGAATTTTCTGAGATTCCCAAGTAGTAAATACTAATCAGGTTTTATTTATCTTTGTTAATTGTCACGCTTTTACCAACTAGGATTCATGGATTGTTTCCTATATTGAATGATCTATAAAAGTCCAATATCATCTTGTCCATCATTATACACAAAAAGCCAATGAAGAGCAGAGATCATATATGTTGAGTACATGCTTAAACAGAAGACTAAAAAGCTACTCAAGTTACAATAATAGTGATGTAGGTGAAACGGAATCTCTGCTCAGTAAAAGGTTTACATTAACATATGATGTCCCATTACTCAAATGTTCGTAGAATTGTGTGTGCTGTTGAGTTTCTTTCTGATTTGTTTTCTTTAAACAATAACATGTTCAAACTATGTTTAAACATCCACAGACTAAACACGGTCATTGATACTTAGAGCATATTGTGAGCACATTGTTTTAATGACTTTTCCTAATTATGCCTCATATTGTTTGGATTGTACTGCCAGGTTTTGAAGATTTCTCTCTTCTCCTCCTACAGGATAAAATATTGAAGTTCTTTTCTTAGATTTACTCAATAAAATGTGCACTGAAAGGAAAAAGAATACAGCTCATTATTATGAAATAAGGTAGTTGCTGGTATCGCACGTTATTCTTATTTTTTTTTAAGTTTATTTTTTATTGGTGTTCAATTTACTAACATACAGAATAACCCCCAGTGCCCGTCACCCATTCACTCCCACCCCCCGCCCTTCTCCCCTTCCACCACCCCTAGTTTGTTTCCCAGAGTTAGCAGTCTTTACGTTCTGTCTCCCTTTCTGATATTTCCCACACATTTCTTCTCCCTTCCCTTATATTCCCTTTCACTATTATTTATATTCCCCAAATGAATGAGAACATATAATGTTTGTCCTTCACCGACTGACTTACTTCACTCAGCATAATACCCTCCAGTTCCATCCACGTTGAAGCAAATGGTGGGTATTTGTCATTTCTAATAGCTGAGTAATATTCCATTGTATACATAAACCACATCTTCTTTATCCATTCATCTTTCGTTGGACACCGAGGCTCCTTCCACAGTTTGGCTATCGTGGCCATTGCTGCTATAAACATCGGGGTGCAGGTGTCCCGGCGTTTCATTGCATCTGTATCTTTGGGGTAAATCCCCAGCAGTGCAATTGCTGGGTCGTAGGGCAGTCTATTTTTAACTCTTTGAGGAACCTCCACACAGTTTTCCACAGTGGCCGCACCAGTTCACATTCCCACCAACAGTGTAAGAGGGTTCCCTTTTCTCCGCATCCTCTCCAACATTTGTTGTTTCCTGCCTTGTTAATTTTCCCCATTCTCACTGGTGTGAGGTGGTATCTCATTGTGGTCTTGATTTGTATTTCCCTGATGGCAAGTGATGCAGAGCATTTTCTCATATGCATGTTGGCCATGTCTATGTCTTCCTCTGTGAGATTTCTGTTCATGTCTTTTGCCCATTTCATGATTGGATTGTTTGTTTCTTTGGTGTTGAGTTTAATAAGTTCTTTATAGATCTTGGAAACTAGCCCTATATCTGATATGTCATTTGCAAATATCTTCTCCCATTCTGTAGGTTGTCTTTGAGTTTTGTTGACTGTATCCTTTGCTGTGCAAAAGCTTCTTATCTTGATGAAGTCCCAATAGTTCATTTTTGCTTTTGTTTCTTTTGCCTTCGTGGATGTATCTTGCAAGAAGTTACTATGGCCAAGTTCAAAAAGGGTGTTGCCTGTGTTCTTCTCTAGGATTTTGATGGAATCTTGTCTCACATTTAGATCTTTCATCCATTTTGAGTTTATCTTTGTGTATGGTGAAAGAGAGTGGTCTAGTTTCATTCTTCTGCATGTGGATGTCCAATTTTCCCAGCACCATCTATTGAAGAGACTGTCTTTCTTCCAATGGATAGTCTTTCCTCCTTTATCGAATATTAGTTGACCATAAAGTTCAGGGTCCACTTCTGGATTCTCTATTCTGTTCCACTGATCTATGCGTCTGTTTTTGTGCCAGTACCACACTGTCTTGATAACCACAGCTTTGTAGTACAACCTGAAATCTGGCATTGTGATGCCCCCAGATATGGTTTTCTTTTTTAAAATTCCCCTGGCTATTCGGGGTCTTTTCTGATTCCACACAAATCTTAAAATAATTTGTTCTAACTCTCTGAAGAAAGTCCATGGTATTTTGATAGGGATTGCATTAAACGTGTAAATTGGTCTGGGTAACATTGACATTTTCACAATATTAATTCTGCCAATCCATGAGCATGGAATATTTTTCCATCTCTTTGTGTCCTCCTCAATTTCTTTCAGAAGTGTTCTATAGTTTTGAGGGTATAGATCCTTTACATCTTTGGTTAGGTTTATTCCTAGGTATCTCATGCTTTTGGGTGCAATTGTAAATGGGATTGACTCCTTATATCGCACGTTATTCTTATAGTCAACTATGAGTATCACAGGAATATAGTAAACATGAGTGAACCCACAAACTTCGAGTCAAGTCATGAGTGTAAAAACTTTGTTTTTGCTTTTTGTTTGTTCAGTGTAAATCTCTAGAAGAATCCTAAAGGAAAGCAATATTTAGAATAATTGAGTTTCTCTTACATACCAATTAGATAAACTCTTTCATTGTCAGATTTTTATGTATTCATGTCCCTGCTTTATAAACACATCAGAAAAAAAAAGTTTAATTTTATTTTAAATTAATTTGGGTAGCCTCTGTGAATGTTTAGCTATTGTGATATGATAGAGTTAGCTCTAACTGCAGGCACAGATGGTATAAAGAGCATCATCAGAACTTTTTCCCTTGAAAGGATCATAGAAAATGGGTTGTTTTGCTTACTTAGTTAATTTGGGAGATATTTAATTGCTTAACCTCCAGGGAATTCTGAAATTCAGTAAATAAAAGAACATACACATATTTTTCTTGGTGGATTATTCTCTCTTTGAATCCTATGATTGAAAGATTTTATAAGAGATAAATCTTTCTCAATGTTTTGAGAATATGTCTTAGACCAATATATGAGAGATGAACTAAGCCTTGTTTTGATATTCAATATTCATGCATTGTTCCATTTATCCGTCATGTACTTATTCATTGGTCTGATATATATATATATATATATATATATATATATATATATCAGACAGTGGGCTTTAACTTTCCCTAAAACCCTTCTTAATATTTGACTTTGAACCAACTGTCAGCTGTGATAGATATTAAAAATGATAATAAATATCAGAATTTTTTACTTATAATTGAAAATTATGTTTATTATATACACTTTACAAAAGATAGGATATATATTTAAATAATATCTTTTTTATTCTAGGTTCATATATACAAAAAATTTTATTTTCATAACATTGAAACCGTAACTATTGTTATTTAAAATAATGCTGAATATTTGCCATATTTTTAAGTGTTTTCAATGAATATGATTTGTGAAGGTAAATTTTCACTGTGAATGCAGCAAAATACATTGTCAGAAATGTAACTTTCAAATATGTCTATTATATTTAAATATCCCTATCTTTCTTTTTTTTAAAGATTTTATTTATTTATTTGACAGAGAGAGAGCAGAAGCAGGGGGAGTGGCAGGCAGACAGCAGACAGAGAGGGAGAAGTAGGCTCCCCATGGAGCAGAGAATCTGACATGGGGCTGGGTCCCAGAACCCTGGGATCATGACTAGAGCTAAAGGCATACACTCAACTGATTGAGCCACCCAGGCACCCTCTGCCCATCTATCTTAAGAGCAATTCCAAAAGCACTATGTGATCAGAAGTTGTGGGAATTTAAAATCTCATGCATTTTGACAAATTGCTCAATAAAGTAATGATAACATCAGATGTTAGCAACATAACATACTGATCATTTGCTAAACAAATTTATCTTGCAGCCTTTTTTATTTAACAATATTTTAAAATATAATAAAAATATAATAGTATTGGAAAATAAGAAAGACCCACAATATTGAAAAAAAAGTCAGAGGAATCGGATCCACAGTAAAAAAAAAACTACTACTACTACTACTACTACTACTACTACTACTACTAATAATAATAATAATAAAAAGAATCAACATAGCCTAAATTATTGCAGTAGAGGATGTTAGAAAAAAGATAGTGGCAAAACTCTCAATTTTAGAGTTAATTAATAAGGGTATAATGAGTTACAGAAGTCCCTAGAGTTAATGTCAAGATGATTACTTTGGAAATTGCACTGGAAATAAATGAAACTGTATTCTCCATGACTTCAGTAGCAGATAAAAGAGACCTTTCTCTTTTGTAATAGAGTCAGAGGGAGGGCAATGGCCCTAGCAAAAACCCGCGGTGTGGCTTCAAACCCCTAAGACAAGTGGTGGGCACAGCCCACCTGCTTTGATCCTCCTTCTGTATCAAAAAGCCGAGTTCTAGTACACAATACCTAGGACACAAGACAGGGAAACATGGATATTCAATTTCAGTGATTAGCAGAAAACCAAGAATTACCACATTTTGATGGAATTCTAACAAATTTAAAGAAAGGAATCAATTTGACAAATGAAATAATACATGAAGAGGCGATTTGAATGGGGAAAAAATTGTGCTTAAAACTGAATTAATGATTCAAAAGTTCAAGACCAGGGTTATACTAGAATGCCAAATACAATTTACAATGGAATGTATCCTCCTCCCTAGAATAGAAGTTCCGTGAGAACAATTACTTGTCCTGTTTTGTTCACTGCTATATTCCCAGCTGACACTTCGTAAGTTCTCAGTAAATATTTATTGAATGAACAAAAGTAGTGCAAAAGATGGAACGTTGAAAGTAGTTTTAAAAAGGCAAAAACTGGGCAGCCTGGTGGCTCAGGGATTAAGTGCCACCTTCAGCCCAGGGCCTGATCCTGGAGACCTGAGATCGAGTCCCATGTCGGGCTTCCTGTGTGGGGCCTGCTTCTCCCTCTGCCTGTGTCTCTGTCTCTGTCTCTCTCTCTCTGTTTCTCATAAATAAATAAATAAATAAATAAATAAATAAATAAATGGCAAAAACTACTAACATCCTTCTCCAAATACTGTAAGAAGGAAAAATATCCTCAATAGCCACAGAAAAGGACGTCTCAAAGAGAAGACATAAAATCTTCTGAGGAATATTAACAAATATAATGAGTACAAGATTTTTGAATATGCTAAATAACAATGATTATTAGATATTAAATTTCTATCAAAAAATAGAAAATGCATGTTTTCAACTACTCATGGATTATTCTCCAAATCCCACTCTTTCATTATTTATCAGAACCAGAAAAAACAACAGCATGAGTCACACATTCCATATCATCCGACTAAAAGCAATTGATTTAGAAATTAACAATAGAGAACTCAAAAAAATCTATCCACTTAGAAATTTTAATGTATCCACATATATTACCATTTTTAGTAAAGAGGAAAGTAAAAAAAAAAAAAAAGTAACTGGAAACTACTTTAAAATAAGTTCAAGTGAGGACTTCACATCAACACCTGTGTAATATGCCCAAAAAAGAACACCTAGAAAAATTACACGTCTTCCCTGTATATTGTAGAATGTAAAAAGGTTTAAAATAAATTATGTAAATAATCAAGATCTAGAATAAGAGTTAGAAGACAGAGAGGGACTACATTAATTGGGATATTTATTAATTTGTTCAATCAGTGAATATGTATTATATGCCAGTCACTAAAAAATATTGGCTAAAAAAATGCAATGTCTACCAAAATAGACATGATTTCTGACCATAGTGAACTTAGAGTCTATCATGGAAGAGAGATACTAAAGAAGGTAAAAATGCTATAAACAAAAACATAGGTATCGGAAGAAAAACATGATGGGGAGTTTGACTTAGTGGAGGAATGTAGAAACAATTTGTCTTAGGAAGTCATCATGAGCAGTCTGAGATCTGAAGGGTGAGCAGATGGTAAGTAGGTGAAGTTGATGGGGCAGGCATGCTGAAAGGCTGGAGGAAGTCCAAAGGCACTGTGGCACACGAGGACATGGCACACTGCAGGAACTACAGGAAGATCTGAGTGGCTTGAAGACATGGCCTGAGGAGAAGCTTAGGAGAAAGTTGGGACAAGTTCACGCAGGGTCTCTGCCTATGTTCACGACAGTGGTCTTGATCTTCAAAGCCATGGGAAGCCATAGAAATGGTTTTAAGCTGTGGTCAGATATGCATCTTGGAAGTTTCTTCTGGCTACATGTTGCAAACTGACGGAAGGGTGGTGTTGATCACCGAACACAGGGATAACAGTTAGGGAGCTGCAGTGATCCACGTGAGAAAATGTAAGTACTTTTCTAGAGTGACTTTGGGAGAGGTAAAGTGATGCAGCCAAAATTGAGGATATTATTTATTTATTTATTTATTTATTTATTTATTTATTTATTTATTTATTTATTTTTATTGAGGGGTATTTTAGTGTTAAGATCAGTAAGAGCATAAAGTAGTAAAACAAAAATCAATGCAACCAAGAGATTTGATCAGTCAAAATAGATATCAGAGATACATACACTAAAACAATGAAAAACCATTTTTCACATATAAAATTGTCAAAAATCATATGTTTTTTTTAAATTTTTATTTATTTATGATAGTCACAGAGAGAGAGAGAGAGAGAGAGAGGGGCAGAGACACAGGCAGAGGGAGAAGCAGGCTCCATGCACCAGGAGCCCGACGTGGGATTTGATCCCGGGTCTCCAGGATCGGGCCCTGGGCCAAAGGCAGGCTCTAAACCGCTGCGCCACCCAGGGATCCCCAAAAATCATATGTTTAAAGATATCCTGTGTTGGTAAGTGGGAGACACTCTGAGAGTATTTATTGGCACAGCTACTCTGCGAGGTCGATTGGATGTCATCAGTTAAAATTTAAAATCTGCAAATTCTTATCCTCAGCAATTCCACATCATATTCTCCCCAAGGGATGTGTTTGTGCCTATGGCAGAGTCATGTAAAGGATGGATACTGACATATTATTTGATAATAGCAAAAAAAAAAAAAAAAAAAAAAGGTCCATTAGAATAAGATTGGCTGAAAAAAGAGATGATAGGTACACACCAGTAAGACTGGGATTGGGAAATATTTTTACCAAATAAAGACAAGGTTGGAAACTCTAAAAATGATTCACAAGACACAGTGGGTGTTGTACGATAAACACGAAGCCGAGCTTAATCATTGCTGAGTTCAAATCTATTCTCTTTCTCTCCTGTTGCCATGATATTCTTGACTTCTCCTTTGTTGTGATCACCAATTCCTAAATAATTTTCAGTATTTTTCTGATTAGACTATAGCCCCCCAAGTGCCATCTATCCCGTGTCTTTTTCCAAGGTGCTCTCCAACACCCACATGTCCCTGTACTAGCCACATTATATGCAGTCAATACACTTCTTGTTCAAGATATATGAATGCTCACATAAATGAACAAATTTATGAATGAATGACCTCACTTTGGCCACTAACTAAATAATAATAATTCAGGTATGCAAATCACCTCCTTCCTCTTAAGATCCTATCCACAAAATTAAATACATTAGATTCCTTAGTGCTTTTTCTACTTTAAATTTTTATGATGATAAGGTATTGCTTGAGCTGTCTTGAACACGTTCATCAGTTTCGATCATAGTAAGGTTTTAACTTTTTTCTACATTTCTACAGACAGCATATAACCTACAGAGAGTTCATCGGGTTTAAAGTCATGACAGTTAATCTCATAGATGTTTAAAACAATCAAAACTCAACTGTTGCTATATCACCTGCTTTGGATACTATTTTAATTGTCCAACAAATCCTCGGGGAAACAAAATCGAATATAAATGGATGTGCAGCACTGCACAATCACACACTGCACAATCGAATATAAAAACATATATAAATATAAAAAATAAAAATAAAATAAAAGAAAATAAAAAAAAAATAAATATAAATATAAAAAAACACACTGCACAATCAAATATAAATGATGTGCAGCACTGCACCTCAGAGAGATGAGCGATGATCTGGGACAGGCTACCTTATAAAATTGACAACTGCTGTGACTGTGAACCGAGTAGACATTTGGGCTACTGGTTTCTCTTCAGCTTTAGTTCCTACCTTGAGCTAACAATATTATAAAATAAAAATATTGGCGACCTCTCCAATTCTCCTGCAGAACTCTCACATCATAGGTAGGGAAGGGTTCATGTATTTTTGCCCTAGATTGCAATCCTAGGACCTCGTGATCCTAGACCACCCCCCTCGGCCCCCAGTTCTGCATACATGACCTGACTAACCAGGAGCACATCAAACCAATTATGTAGCGTCTTTCAGCTGAATGGCTTACTGGCTCAGGCAAAGGTCTTATTTTGCACTTCATCACATAGAGGCAAACTGGAGCCTAAGGGGAACACTAATTAGTGTAAACTTGTTCTCTGAGTCACAAGACTCTCAAACTGTATTGGTGGATTCCTTTTTCTGTGTAACAGGAAATAAAGTAATCATTCTGACAGTACAGTTTCATATCCCACCACACCACAGTGACATCTCAAGACACGCTAACTTTTTTCCTGAAATGTTTAAATTTATTTCCTTCCTGATGCACTGTCTCACCACACAGGCATATACATGCAAACAATTACACACAGCACACAATAAAAACGCACAGTCTCTGGAAATGGAAATCAAGTAAGTGAAAATGTTTCACTTCTGATAAAGGTTTGAGGTCAATTATATGATTTAAAATATATGCACTTTAGGGGTGCCTGGGTGGCTCAGTCGATGAAGCATCTGCCTTTGGCTCAGGTCATGATCCCAGGGTCCAGGGATCCCTGCTCAGGGGGGAGCCTGCTTCTCCCTCTCTCCCTGCCCCTCCTCCCACACATGCCCTCTCTCTCTTCCTCTCAAATAAATTTAAAAAAATGTTTTTAAAAATGCATGTATTTTATATCTCTTCATGGTGTCTCCCTACCTCTCTCGTCTCTACTCCCATGTACTTCCAGGTTGGTTGACTTGCTTTGTCCAATGGAATATGAGTGGATGTGATTATGTGCCATTTTCAAGTAGAATCCTAAATAGCTCCCCGAAGATCTGCCACTTTTCCCTTTCCTTTTCCCTCAGCTGTTACACTTATTTACTCAAATCTAAAGAGAAAAAGGAAAGCAGAGCCTGCAATAAAAATATATGGTGAAAAAAAAAAAAAAGTGTTTATAAGCCACTGAGATTTTGGTGTTGTGTGTGATGCAGCTTTGTATAGCTCACAGAGCTAACTGGTACAGTGCTTAAACATGATATGTTAGAATTCTCATCAGGAAATTAGTAACTGTTTTTATGGAAAATAAAACTTATAATTAAAGTTTAAAGGCTTTAAAGTGCATACATTAATTAGTTTCTGATACAACTAGGAAAAGAACCCTTTAATATTGACTCAATTTTTTTCTGTAATGTTGAAGGTTAGTGTAAGGTCTTTAATCATAATCTGTTTGTTAAAAAATTACCGATTATTTTTCTAGCGTTCCCCCCCCCCCCAAATGATTTGCTCTCGGGGAAAAAAAGTTTTCTATAGGTAGGTTACCAAGATTTTCTTTTTTTTTTTTTTTTGCCTAGTTTTTCTGGAACTGAGCACTTCCACCTCTAAAAGGGATTGACCAGTTTTCTGAGCTCCTAAAAACATATTTAGTTTAAGTTTTACATAAATGAAAAATATGAAATTTGATTTTTGAACTGCAGTATTAGAAAATTAATTTACAAGTTAGAAACCTGGGATATTTTTAAAACATCCATAAATGTTAAAATAAGAGTAATGGTATATATCATGATATATACCATGTGTGTATATAGAAATGTGTCCCAACATATAAAATACTCTTTTCCATATTTTATCAATTGGACATTATTTTTTGCCAGTCTTTTGAGAATCTTATCAATTCTATGAATTATTTAAGATTAAGATCAGAAATGGTATAAACTTCAAATTAATTGCTTTGTCTTTGTACATAATCTATACATATATAAATAAATATCTCCTAAACTACAGTCCCTATCAGTAATTCCAGGAAATAAAAACTTCTGGTATGTTAGCTGAGAATGAGTCTTTAAAAACAGTAGGTTCTACATGCACCCTTTTTTCTCCATGTAAACTAATTTTAGGAAAATTATTAAAAATCTATCCTTATTGATAAATTAGCTCTGAATAGAAACAGAATAAACCTGTTGCCATTCAAAGTTTCTGCTATGAATGAGTAATCAATCCTATGTGATACTCATTGAATGTCCGCTATGTGTAAAGCATTCTGCTGCAGATTCTATTTGTCTTTTTTAGTTTTTAATTCACAAATTTCCAACACAGAAGAAATTAGTAACCCTTTGTTGTAGATAAAAAGCACGTATTATAAATGGTATGGCATTTCCAAGATTTCATACCTGGTACAGAACAAGAGCAACACTTGAAATTAGGTTAATGTGATTCCAAATCTTTTCTTTCCTTCTTTCTTTTTTTTAGTTTTTTCTGTCTTTCCTTCCTTCCTCTCTTCCTACCTCCCTCTCTTCCTTTCTTCCTTTATTGTGGGAGTTGTAAATTGTATTATATTATTTGAAAATAACTATTTGTTCCCTCATGTTGCCATCTTCCCTTCCCCCATTAATTTTTAATTTGGCCATGTGATAGATTTTTCCCTATAGAATCTGTCATATATAAGCAAAAATATAAACATTATTGATGATTTGTCTGGAAACTTCTTTTCCCAGACTTTTCCTATGAGAAGAGTAGCCTGTAACAGAGACTATCCCATTAACCTATGTTTTGGAATGAAGACACACACTGTTTGTCCTTCTCCGATTGACTTACTTCACTCAGCATAATACCATCCAGTTCCATCCACGTTGAAGCAAATGGTGGGTATTTGTCATTTCTAATGGCTCAGGAATATTCCATTGTATACATAGACCACATCTTCTTTATCCATTCATCTTTCGATGGACACCGAGGTCCTTCCACAGTTTGGCTATTGTGGACATTGCTGCTAGAAACATAGGGGTGCAGGTGCCCCGGCGTTTCCCTGCATCTGTATCTTTGGGGTAAATCCCCAACAGTGCAATTGCTGGGTCGTAGGGCAGATCTATTTTTAACTCTTTGAGGAACCTCCACACAGTTTTCCAGAGTGGCTGCACCAGTTCACATTCCCACCAACAGTGTAAGAGGGTTCCCTTTTCTCCGCATCCTCTCCAACATTTGTTGTTTCCTGCCTTGTTAATTTTCCCCATTCTCACTGGTGTGAGGTGGTATCTCATTGTGGTCTTGATTTGTATTTCCCTGATGGCAAGTGATGCAGAGCAGTTTCTCATGTGCGTGTTGGCCATGTCTATGTCTTCCTCTGTGAGATTTCTGTTCATGTCTTTTGCCCATTTCATGATTGGATTGTTTGTTTCTTTGGTGTTGAGTTTAATAAGTTCTTTACAGATCTGGGAAACTAGCCCTTTATCTGATAGGTCATTTGCAAATATCTTCTCCCATTCTGTAGGTTGTCTTTGAGTTTTGTTGACTGTATCCTTTGCTGTGCAGAAGCTTTTTATCCTGATGAAGTCCCAATAGTTCATTTTTGCTTTTGCTTCTTTTGCCTTTGTGGATGTATCTTGCAAGAAGTTACTGTGGCTGAGTTCAAAAAGGGTGTTGCCTGTGTTCTCCTCTAGGATTTTGATGGAATCTTGTCTCACATTTAGATCTTTCATCCATTTTGAGTTTATCTTTGTGTGTGGTGAAAGAGAGTGGTCTGGTTTCATTCTTCTGCATGTGGATGTCCAATTTTCCCAGCACCATTTATTGAAGAGACTGTCTTTCTTCCAGTGGATAGTCTTTCCTCCTTTATCGAATATTAGTTGACCATAAAGTTTAGGGTCCACTTCTGGGTTCTCTATTCTGTTCCATTGATCTCTGTGTCTGTTTTTGTGCCAGTATCACACTGTCTTGATGACCACAGCTTTGTAGTACAACCTGAAATCTGGCATTGTGATGCCCCCAGATATGGTTTTCTTTTTTAAAATTCCCCTGGCTATTTGGGGTCTTTTCTGATTCCACACAAATCTTAAAATAATTTGTTCTAACTATCTGAAGAAAGTCCATGGTATTTTGATAGGGATTGCATTAAACATGTAAATTGGCCTGGGTAACATTGACATTTTCACAATATTAATTCTGCCAATCCATGAGCATGGAATATTTTTCCATCTCTTTGTGTCTTCCTCAATTTCTTTTAGAAGTGTTCTATAGTTTTGAGGGTATAGATCCTTTACCTCTTTGGTTAGGTTTATTCCTAGTTATCTTATTCATTTGGGAAATATAAATAATAGTGAAAGGGAATATAAGGGAAGGGAGAAGAAATGTGTGGGAAATATCAGAAAGGGAGACAGAACATAAAGACTCCTAACTCTTGGAAATGAACTAGGGGTGATGGAAAGGGAGGAGGGCAGGGGGTGGGGGTGACTGGGTTACGGGCACTGAGGGGGGCACTTGACGGGATGAGCACTGGGTTATTCTGTATGTTGGCAAATTGAACACCAATAAAAATAAATTTATTATAAAAAAAAGAGAAGACACGTGTTAATAAGAGCTCAATGAGCCCTGCACACACCAGCTGAGCCATAGAACCACAGCAAGAGAAGCATAGCTGATCCACAACTCTCATGTAACATGAATGAGAAATGAATATGTTGAACCCAACTTCAGTTTTGAGGTAGGTTATTTTACCACATAACCTAGCAAAAGTTAACTAACACATAAACTGAAATCTAAAAGTAGGGGCTGTCAATAGCATAAAATAAAAAATATATGGCCATGGATTTATGGCTGGTGGCAAGTGACAAGTAAACTGTTATAGGAGGATGAAAAATGCTACACAAAATTTACAAGGCTGAGATATTTTATACAACTGTCATTACTGATAAACTGGAAGGGGAAAAATGTACCTAATGAACCTGGATTTAGGTGTTTAATTGTAGGTTTTTGGGCCACATGATTATAGAAAATGAGTTTAGAAAATAATTGGCCTCTTCATAATCACTGATGAAGGGGTAAATAAAAAAAATTAATGGGTTTCAATGTTGAAAGAGGCAAATTTTCTCAACCTCATTTTGGAAAAGAGTCTCAAATTAAGACCCAGACTCTGGACGAAGACCAAATTAAGGTCTAGGTTGTATTACGTTGGCCCCTAGTAAATCCATTCTATTAGACAAATTAATTGGGGGAAAAAATCAATCACATGGTTGTATGGAAGTCTGATAGGTTCAAAGTACCCTTTATCAAGTCTAAGGAGAGAAATACAGCAAACAAAACAAAACATTGGTGTTGCTAATCGATAGAGAAGCAATTCAATTCAAGTACTTCAATTATTTTTTAAGAAAGCTCAAAATATTTTGGGGGAGAAAAGTTCCCTATTACAGGAATAAAGAGACATTACAACACTTGCCTGGATGATTTCGGAAACGATTAGGACCTGTGACTACTCTTCTTCCCTCCCTGCCTCCCCCTTCTTTTCTGGATGGAACTGTTCACAGGGAGTGTGGCTCCCATTCCACCATCATATTTCTGTATATTGGATATTTTTAGCTTATATGTTTCTTGGTAGCTTGCAAATTGAAAGTTCCCTGAACAAAAGATGGAATTAACGCCAACTTCAGATAGATCATGACATCCTGTATTTGGAGTCAGATGTGTGATTAAACTTTCTCGATGTCCTAAGAGATGAGTATATTTTGCTCACAGGGAGCAAAGCAAATATTTGTAATATAAAAGAAGCCACTGAGGGATGCCTGGGTGGCTCAGTAGTTGAGCATCTGCCTTTAGCTCGATCAGTACTGGGATCAAGTCCTGCATTGGGTTCCCTGCAGGGAGCTTGCTTCTCCCTCTGCCTGTGTCTCTGCTTCTCTCTCTCTGTGTCTCTCATGAATAAATAAATAAATATTTAAAAAAGAAGAAGAAGCAGCTGCTGATTGATTGCATCACTTGTACACAAGTATCCATTGGCCCCTCACCCCTACCATCATGTCCTGTAAGCGGGGTGCGTTTTCCCACCATGAGAAGAACCAGAGTGGCTGTGTTCCAAAGTGGGAATCCATGTGGAGCCAAGCCACTCCCTGGAAGACAGCATGATGGCTGTGTAGAACCCAGCAGAGTTATAGCCAGCATGCAACATGAGTGTTACACAACAGGAATGAGTGTTCTTGTAAGAGATTGAAATTTGGAGGTTAAAGGCCACAGGGGTCTCAGCTACGACTTCTCAGTCACCTGTTACATGCCATCTTTGTGCTTTATTTTCTTTCTTAAAAGTAAACACATTTTATATCTGTGTATTTTTGTTATAGGCTTGTTTGGAAACTATTCATCTTTCCAACTAGGCTGAAAGCTCCATGAGGGGAGGAACCAGGTCAATGTCTTTCTCGACTCTATACCAAACATCTGAAATAGTCGTTGGCACCTAAAATGAATTCAATGAATAGTTGTCCTAAAAAAATACACTTGAAGTAGTTATTTTAATGAATCCAAGCCACAAGTTCTATAAGACTACCTATGTCTAGATATTTTTCTTGAGGATTTTACCAATTTATGTCCATTTAATGTATAGCTTGCAATTAGAAAAGGGGTTTGTTGATAATTCCCTTCAAATACTTCTCCCTTTCGATGTCATTACGTCTGTTTGCTACCAAACATTATTTTGTCTCTCCATACACAATCTCCCATTTCCTGATGCTTTAATTACTCTGAATAAAGCCTTCAGAGAACTTGAATGAGCAGCGAGACATGATGCAGATGAATCTTCTTGTGGAATTCTCTTCTATAGGAAATAATATTAGGATGTCTGCAAGATAATATTTAAATTAAATTTTACTCTCAAATGATTATTTCCTTTTTAAAAACAGCCTTTTCTATTAAACGCACACTCAAAATATTCTAATTAAATCCTTTTGTGGTAAAGTAAATGGCTCAGGGCAGCTTCTAAATAGAAGATAAGGAGGCAATAGTCATTTTACTCTAGAGAGTCATAAAATGTTTTCCCCTCCTCTTTTACTGTGACACATCACAACTAAATTGTTTATCTATTATAACCTGCAATTTTCTCTTTGGAAAAATGGGTGTGAAGAGGCTTAAACCTACGGTGTTATCAGAGAGCCACAAGTTTCTTTACTGGTCTCACACAGGTCATCTTTCTCTAGTTTTTTAAAGAAAATATAAACTATTCCATGTGTTATTTGAAATATTAAAATTATACCAATACATGGAGTATGCAATATTTGCTAATACATAATTTGCTTTTAGTTAGTAGTTTTTTTCTATTTGCTAGAATCATTATGATAACTAGGTAAGACCACTTAAACTGTGTCTATGACAGATGAGTACTCAATAGACATTTTTTCCTTCTTTTTCTGTTGATTCAGTATGGTTTTTACATAAATAAAACATACTATAAAATATTTTTATCTTTCATTTTATTTTAATAACTGTCCCATGGCTTATTTTTGAAGGTCTTAGATAATGTGGTTTGGATCCTTCTATTTGTCACACAGGTTCAGTTTAGGTATCTGATCTCTAGCTCTTCTGGAAGCACTAGGATCAATCCCATACATCAACCCTTCCCTCGTTTCCACACTGCAACATAAATCCCATGGAAGATCAAAATATCACACATTTATCATGGCAGACAATCAACTTATCAATATGCCTAGAAGCAAAAGATAAATTTCTTCTTTGTTTGATCAATAGTGTAATAACTGCAAGTACTATGAATGAAGATAAAGCTATCTCTTCTATTTTCATATCCAACCACATTATTCGACTTGATCTCATCTGTGTCAGAGAATTCTATCGCCTGGCTACACACAATGCACAGAACGCATTTCCTTTCATTGATTCTCAATTTCCCCATCATTAATTTCATTGACTGAGTAGCAGGCTTTCAAATTAGGGAAAAGTAAAGCTCAAACAATGAAGTTCCATCAGTTTAGTATTACTGATTTTCTTTATTCTTTTTGGGGAGGAGGGTGGACAGGGCTCTTACTGTTGTAGCATTTTTTTCGTGCTACCCTAGAGAGGAGAAAGCAAAAGTAAAACATGCATAATAATGAAACTTTAGTGCCTAGAATAGTGCTTGATGATATCAAGTTGAGCAATAGGTATTGATAGAATAATCAAATCAAGACTCACAAAGTAATCAATAGTCAAATATTATCCACACACTGGATAATCGATAGAGAAATATGTATTGGTGGCCTACTTATACCAAGACTGTGAAAAAAATGCTGCAAATACCTAGGTGAAAAGTCATGATTCTGCCTCCAAGGACCTTATGACTAATTGTAGGTCTCATGTTAAATGATTACAGTGCAGATGCTTTGGTGCAGTGGGAAGAAAGAAGCCAGACCTGCTATTACCACCTGGAGAAATTAGGGAGCCTCTCATTAATTCCTTCTCATATCATTCATTCTCTTTTATTCTTTTGTCATAGTCCTATTCATTTATCCTATCATACACATGGGTAATATTAAAGCTAATTATCTTATTGGGAATAGGAATTAAATAAATTTAATGACTCTCACCTTTGATACAGGTTTATAAAACTTGAACTCATTTCTTTTATCATAATCTATTCCAGCCCAGATATAATTAAATTCTACTTGATTCTACAGCTTATATATTTGAGCCTTAAGTGTCCCGCATTTTAATATTATATTCCTCATGCTTAGAATAATGTGAGGTTTAATAAAAATGTGTTAAACAAATCAAAACACCTGTTGTATGCCTTACATTCCAGTGGAAGGAGATTTAAAAAAAAAAAAAAACTAAGTCATAAAATACAGTAATAAGTTTTGTGAAAGGTATGAAAATAAGGTGATACAATGAAAGGGACCAGGTGACTATTTTACATAGGGTGAACAAGGAAGGTCCCGAGGGAGTGACAGCTGATGTGAGATATGAAGGAGCTTGTGACAAGGTCTTGAGAAGAGCAATCCAAGTTGACTGTTTAAGGGCTCCTGTCTTGGGAGCAATCTTGAGAATCTAGAGGAATAAAAAGATGGCAGAGGTGTCTGGAGCATGAGAATAGGAGAGAGTTGATTACATAATGTGTGAGAGGCCAAATATGCACAGGGCATTTTGGGGTTTTGTAGGGCAGGATAAGGAGTGTGCAATTTATTTTGTATTCATTACAAAGTTTTCAGTGTAATGGTCCCTAACCAGGTGATAATTTGGCCACTGCGGCAAATATGGACACATTTTTGATTGTCACAAATGGGAGGGGGAGGGGCTACTAGCATGCAGTGATTTGAGTCCAGGGATACTGCTAAACATTCTACACTACACATGATGGTTCTTCACAGCAAGAATTATCCTGCCCAAAATGTCGATAGTGTTGAGATTAAGAAACCCTGTTCTAGGTGATTGTAAAGAGGTAAGCATAAAGTGTTATTGTCTAACTTACATTTTAATTCCTCCGCATGTTTGTTGGAAATTAAATTATGCAGCAGAGACCTGAATGACCATAAGAAATTTTTGTAGTGGACAAAAAAAAAAAATAAGACATAATAGTATTTACATTGATCAGATATTTTCTCTGTGTAGTTTTATTTCTGAAAATGATTTCATTTGTGCCATACATAAACTCATATAATAAGTCATACTCTTAAATAGGTTCTAATGCATTTGTATTGTTTTCACCTCTTGCCTCCAAGTATTGCAGCTTTAACAATTTCGACAATAGAGAAGACCAGGGATCAATCCATCATCAACAGAATATTTAATATTTCAGTGAAATCTCATATTGATCTTACCCCAGCCCCACAATACTATTTTTATTTATTTCACTCTCTTCAGGGTTATAACAAATAAAATATGGCGTTTTTCCCATCACGATTTATACCACCAGAAGGAAGATGTAATGTGAAAGCCGAACATTCTCCATTAACTATTATTTATATACTATTTCTGCTTGTCAAATATTATTCACAGAAGATCAAAATATGATGGTGATTTTTTTTCTCTTCAATTCTAGGCATTTTGATTAAGTTGCTACACATTCATATATCATTCAGTGAAAAACAGTATTTGAACTAAAGCAAAAAAGAGGGGAAATAATTTTGATAGTTCAGAAAACAATTCAGCCCTCCACAAACTGGGAATTTTGAAAGAATTTTCAAGTCTGCCATGTGCTTTGGATCTAAAGCTAATGTAAAGCAATAGGAAATGGTTCCATTCAAAGGCCTGTGGTCACCATTGACCACTCACATTTTAAGTACAGGCTTTGTAGAAAGCTATTCATTCAAATTTTTAAGTCTGCCATTTATATTTTTGGACAAATCACAGTCAGACCTCTCTTAGCCAAGTTTACCTCTCTATAAATTGAGGATAACATTAGATATTAATAACAATACATAAAACATACGGTACATGCTATTAATTTAAACCAATGAGTTCAAAGGAATCTCATTCAGATGTCTATCCAAATTGTGTGGTCATTGTTGGACTGTAATGTTTTAATGTGGCTGGCTCATTTTACTTTGTTAACTCTTCATTGAAATCGGGGATAAGAACTAAAATGAATGTGGCCTGTATCGTGTCACTTTAATGGTGCAAGTGAAACCTACATTTAGATATGTATCATCCAGACCTTGACCCTCAGCTGCCCTGGCTGACATTACAGAGAGCAGTCAGGTAGTAAATCCCCATCTGTTCAGTTCACAACTGTAGGAAAGAGCAAAAATCCCCTTAGTTATTTGAGCATGTCAGAGACCAACGAGAGATTGGACTTTTAGGTACCTATGTCTCCAACAAAAAAACAAAGGAAAGGTTTCTCCCCAAGAATGAGTGGGACACATATCATGGAAATAGATAAAAAGTAAGGGCTGAAAGGAAGAAATGGAAGGAAAAGGAAAGTCACAATTCCTATTACTTATTTTGTGCCCATGTGCACTGCACAGATTTCAGATATGCGAACTCATTTAATCCTCCGAATTTAAGAGTGGGGAAAGATTTCTCTTCCTATTTATAGATGAGAAAACTGAGGTTTCAGAGAGAAGTTAAATAAATTGCCTACATAGTTACAACTAGAAAATAGTAGAACTGGGATTTTCACATGAGGTTTGTCTCCCTACAAAGCCAGTGATCTCTCTACTGCAGTACATTTTCTACCCGAAACCTAGTGCTTTGTGAAATAACGTGTCAACTGAGCATTGACCTCAACAGTACAAAATATTTTTTGCATATGTTACATTCAAGGAAATACTTGAAATAATAATTGAGACAGAAAGACAAATACTGTACAAGTCCACTCATGTGAATTTAAGAAACAGAAATGAGCAAAGGGAGAAAAAAAAAAAAAAAAGAGAGGCAAACCAAGAAACAGACTCCTAAGTATAGAAAACACACTGATGGTGACTAGAGGGGAGGTGAGTGGGAGGATGGGTTAAATAGGTGAGGGGGATTAAGGAGTGTACTTGGCGGTGATGAGCACCAGGTGATGTGTGGAAGTGCTGAATCACTGTGTTGTATACTGGAAACTAATATTACATTGTGTCAACTAGCTGGAATTTAAATAAATCTTTTAAAAATTGAGACAAAGACACAGCAATGTAGTTCACACACAAAAAAGTATGGCCATAAAAGATATATATCAGCAGTCACAAATTATCATATAGAGAAGGTGATTCATTAGGACTTAATTCGCTCTAAGATTTTAAGAGGGAGGATAAGGTAAAGCTACCCTTAACCTACATGATACTCATTAAAAACAAAACCAAAACTACTTCTTCCACAGAATACATAGTAATGTTTTCTGACACTAGTTTGACCTTCCTTTGATTTTCTCTTTAATAGCTTCACATTTAAGTAAAACTACCAATCAGTGAGACTATTTGCCTTAGTTGAGAGGTTTAGTTTTCTCATTTAAAAGGAAGGTGCTTACCTAGAAACTGCATTCAAGTATGTTTTTTCCTGACCTTTCCTCTTCTGAAAAAATATATCTAAATCTTTATAAAAAATAAAAATGCTTGAAAAATATAACATGGCTGAAAATAATAATTCCAGGAAATACTTTGCAAAGAAGTAATTATCTATAGTTTAGTTTAGTTTGTAGTATAGTTTATCATATTCTCAACAAAGCTCTGTTACCTCTCAATACCCTTTCTCTGATCACAGCTTGAGTAAAATATTCCTATATATTCTGAATATAGACTTTCAGTTTTCTCTTTTTTGAAACTGGTATGTCACTTTGTGGATTTGATTAATGTCAAGTAATTTCTGGTTGTTGGTCATCAACCTTTAGGATATTAGGCTAACAATTAATGAATACAGAGATACATAAACACATATATTCATATGTGAAAAGAGCAACTTCTTTTTTACAACTACATGTACAATTAGCCTAGATGTGTCAGTGGAATGAACTCTAAATTAGGAGTCATGAGTCCCTGGGGAATTTGGAAGTGATTCAAAATTTCTAAGTTTCCTTTGCTTCATCTGTTCATTGTTTGGGATGTGATAGGATGATCCGTTCTGGCTTCTAACTGTCCGACCTTTAGTCTAGCTTCTTCTGAATTAATTTACTTTGTTGCAACCATCTTAGAACTTCTCTATTTTTTACTGGCTCTGGGAAAAATAAAGAGGTAAAAGATGTTGTTTGGTTGAATAATGATTTGAAGTATTTACCCTGTAAAGACTAAATAATAGCCAATGACTATTCTTCAATAAACAAATGCCAATCAAACTATTCTCTCTCTGATTCCCATGGAGAATTTCACTAGGAATATTTGATGATAAAGACTCTTAAGCCAAGCTGCAACTTTTAAAACTTGCTTCAGGAAAAGAATACTTTTAAACTATTTTATGAATATATTTCTTAGTCAAAAACATTTTTGGAACAAATATTTTAACGTACTTCACATGGAAAATGCAAAACATTTCTAAATTTATGAAGAAGATTAGAAATGAAGAAAGGTAAAATACTTAAGAAGATTTTCAAACTATATTAAAATTATAATATGTATCAAGGAAAAGTTATCAGATTCAGAGCTCTCAACTCACGCTTTTGGGATATAACTTTATAAGATTCAATCTTCTTAAGTCTCAATTTTCTATTGTGAAATAGGCTAACCAAACATGGACTGATATAAACTGTAATCTCAATATCAATATTCATTATGAAACTATTGCATATATGTAGATCGTTGCATTGCTTTGAGGCAAATTTTTTATTGATTTCTGAAAATTCCTTATCTTGCAGTTTTATGACATTTCTAACTGGTTTCTCTCGAGTAAAAACAGGTTTAGTCTATTATCATTTCCTTTCCCTAAATTCCCCTTTTTATGTTTTGGTGAAGGCTTCCGATTTCCGAAACAGAAGGAAAAAAAAAAAAAAGAAAGAAAGAAGGAAACTCAGGTTTTATTTAGGCTTCTTTTCATTTTTATATTTTTGGGTTCCATAAAAAATAAAAACAATGTCTACTTCTAAAGTTTAATTTTTTTCAAGTACATAAACATCCTAATGTGAACCCAAAGGAAAGCATATTGAAAGAGAAAATACTAAAGAGATATCAAAAGTCTTAGATGCCCAGAAATTGCTGCAAAGATTATTCCTATTTTAATTTTTTTTTTCTTAACCATTTTTTTTTTTTCTAAAGTAGTTCTTTGGTACCTTGTCCTCTGCTTATATGCAAAGGGTAGAATAGTCATTACAGGAAATGAAGACTCCATTAGCTTGAGTGGTGCCCTTTGGCTGATAGACATAATATTCTTAAACTAGAGTACTTCGCACTGCCAATCTCTACTAATGGAGAATCACTACATGTATATCTATGACCATCCTAAAATAATTTTCCTCTTTATAAAGACTTGGACAGAAACAGGTAGAACATGAAAAATCATTCATTAAGTGCAGCAAGAAAGCCATTAGGATCATAATTCCCAAGCATTAAGGGAGAGATAATGAGCCTTGGAGAAGAATCATCTTACGTATGTACATATGTCATCAAGCTTACTTCTAACGTAGAAAAAGAAAGAGGCTAAAATGCTCCAAATGATATAGAAAGACTTTTTTTCTGAGGGAAACAGTATCTCCATAAATATCCAAATAAGATGCTTGCAAAAGTCTCTCAAACTCTCTAACTTAACATAAAATGTTAAGTGAATCCCTTTTGCCTCTGGTAAAAATATATTTTGCGGATTTCTACTTCAGAGATTGACGGCCCAAGCTTAAAAGCCAATATGATATAAAAGGAGAAATGAATAAAACTATCAAAAGAATAAAGTAAATTAAAAAGTGTTATCTCTGGTTTCTTTATACAAAATTTTCCAAATTTAGTTCAGTGAAATGGAAAGATCTGTGAATGCTAATTACCGCATTAACTACCAGTGGTGTTTGACTTATAAAAGCCAGTTTATTAAGCTTCTTATGGTGACATATGACTGATTCACAGCTGTATGGGTAGACAGTAGCGATTCCTAATCAACATTTACAATCAGAGAAGCAGAGAAGTAGAAGCAGAAGGACTTAAATTGTGAACCCCATACATGCACCTAACTCTGCAGTTAAGGTTCCATCCACTACATTAGGAGTTTCACAGGGGCACACCTCCTTTTCTCTATATCCAGAAAATAGCCATCTAAGTATTTCCGGTGGTTGGTTCACATGTAAGACATCTTGAAGTTACTATTTGTTTTAACAATTAAAGGCTGAACAGTGAGAGATCAACTTGTCTTGGATCCTTGAGGAGAAGACAGAGTAAGCCATTGCTCCCAAGACTGGAGAAAGAGGAATACAGAGCCGTGGCTTACCTGAGGAGAAACTCACAGAAGAAACCACCTCAGGAATCAGTACCAGGTAGGAAAACTGGAAATGCAATTGACGGATTTCTAGCAGCTCAGTGTAGATAAGTCAGGAGTTGACTTCCAAGAGTTTGAAGAGATTCTCAAGGTGAATACTGACAAGAATCCCCCGATACTCCTGACAGGGAGAGGAGAGAAGGAACCATTTTGAAACACACAGGAGCATTCTCTTCTTAACAAGGACTGCCTTCAGGGGAAACTAATTAACCTAGGATAACCTGCTGGGGTATTATCAGAGCCTAACTGACTTGGGGAAAAGGAAATATCCAACTCCAGTCCACTCTACCTATCCTGTTTCACCAGAAGAAGAAGGAAAAACACCAAAAAGCTCTTAGGAAGTTCCTAATCCAGACAAATAGGTTCACTAAAAGACTGAGTCCTAGTTATACAACTGTAGAATACCTCTCCTGCCTCCACATCTCACCACCATGTTACCAAAGGCTATTGACAGAAGTGTCTTTCACAACCAAAGGATAAAAAACACAATTTGAAGAGAGAGAGAATATCACAACAGACAAGGTAGGGATGTTAGAATTATAAGCTATGATTATTATGCTAAGGGCTCTGATGGATGAAGAAGACAGCACACCAGAACAGATGAGCTATGTAAGTGGAGAGGGAAATCCTAAAAAAGAACCAAAAAGATTGCTAGATAAAAAAACAAACAAACAAACACTGTAACAAATATGAATCTCTTTGACAAGCTTGTTAGTAGACTGAACACAGCTGAGAAAAGAATCTCTGGGCTAGAGGATATATCAATAGAATCCTTGAAAACCAAAAGGCATCAGAACCAGAGACTGGAAAAATAGAACAGAATATCTAAGGACTGTGGGACAACTGCAAAAGGTAGTTATAGTTGCATAATGGGAATACCAGAAGGAGAAGAGAGGGCAAAAACAGAAGAAATATTTGATAAAATCATGACAGACAATTTCCCCCAAATTAATGTCAGACACTTAACCGCATATCCAGGAATCTCAGAGAACAATACCCAGAATAAATGCAAAAACCAAAACCCTCAACAACAACAACAACAACAACAACAAAAACCTCTCAAAACTCAACTTTTTCTAGTCATATTTTTCAAACAACAGAAAATCAAAGATAAAGAAGGAATTTTGAAAGAAGCTAGAGGAAGCAAAGACCTTACATAGAGAGGGATAAAGAAGAATTACATGTGACAAAATGCATGACCCATAAAAGAATCAATAAACTAAACTTTAGTAAAATCAACAACTTCCAGGGTGCTTGGGTGGCTCAGTTGGCTAAGTGTCTGCCTTCAGCTCAGGTCATGATCCCAGGGCTCTGGGATCAAGCCCCAGATTGGGCTCCCTGCTCAGTGAGGAGCCTACTTCTTCCTCTTCCATTCCCGCTGCTTTGATTTCTCTCTCTCTGTCAAATAAATATATAAAATACATAAAATCTTAAAAAATTAACAATCTCTGTCCTGCAAAAGACAATGTCATGAAAATAGCAAGCCACAAACTAAGAGAAAACATGGGCAAAAGACTCATCCGATAAAGGACTATTGTCCAAAATATTCAAAGAACTCTTAAAACTCAACAAGTAGAAAACAACTCAATTAAAAAATGGGCCTAAGACCTTAAGAAACACAGAAACACCTTACCAAAGAATATATACCTCAAATGGTGACTGTTTGGGGGGATAGGGTCTTTAAAGAGGTAATTACATTAAAATGAGATCATTAGTGTGGGCCCTAAATCAATACGATGGGTGTTCCTATAAGAAGAGGAGATTTGGACATAGGTACATACATACATTTGAAAACGCAGGGAGAAGACGGCTATGTACAAAGCAAGGAGAGAGGTCCCAGAAGAAACCAACCCTGTGACAACTTGATCTCAGACTTCTTCTACATAAATACATTACGTCGTTCCAGTCACCAAACCTGGGACCTTTTATTTTGGGGGGGGCCATTTTAAAATACAGCCAGAATACACTGAGACAGTTGCCTCATTGAAAAGTGGTGGGAAGAAACAGAGTCAAGGAGTCACCATGAACATAAAGCCAAACTCTAAACTATTTAGAGGAAGAACCATATGGAGAGCCATGTTGTCTTCTGACATTGGTGGTAGTGGCTGGAGGGAGAGTAGGATGCAAATGAACAAGAAAAGCAGAAGAAGTAAAGGCAAGGAAGGCAGGGAACATGACAAAATTCACATAACAAGGTGATTCATTCAGAATGAAGTGCCAGGTTGCCACTATGATGACAAGATGAATTCTAACCCTTGCAGACTCAGGATTTTATTTATGTACAAAAATAGTCATTGTTTCAAATGAAATGTATAGTGAATGCTAACAGTGCACCATTATTTTTTTTAAACCTCAGTATCACAGACATTTCAAAGCAATGAAAAGCAAGAGAGGCTGTTTTAAGACATTTATTTTTAATAAAACACCGCTTCCATACTTGGATTTGCAAATTTTCCAGAGTCTAAATCACAATAAACATAAGACATTGAACACCAGAGAATTTTAACTATCTCCTCAAACAATGTAAACACAATACTTACAGAGCTTTGTGAAAGAAGGAAGTGTTCTCTTTTTAAATCTGTAACCAGATGTGAGATTACTGGTCTTTGTTTCAACCACAATGACGATAGAGAGGAAGAAATTAATTGCAATTCTGATGAATGGAATGCCTGACAAAATAATAGTTTTTAGCAGATCATTGTTTTCACTCTTTAATTTCTATCCAGCAAAGTTTTATTTCAATGGTACATCATCATAATTGCCATTTTTATAAACATCAAACTGTGCAGGTGCATTTGCAAACTCACCCTCTGCGGCAAATACAACGAACTAAAAAAAAAAAAAGTAGAACAGATTATGAAATTGCAGAATTTCTTTGAGCATATGGTGATATGTAGAATGTCTGCCTTAAAGAAAACTGAAAAATGATGGGCCTTTCCAAACTGGTAGCCAGCCATAAGCAAAAGAGCCCCGAGGTTTTGATATTTGTGGATTTAATAATTCACATCCATTGCCTTTCACAGATTTTATCCTTCTGACATACTTTACTTGCTGTATTTTAATATTAGTTTTAGTGCATTTATGTCTTTCGAATCAGCACTTAATTAGATATCAGCACTGATTTTTTTCCTTAGTCAGTGAGGGAGATAGGAGTCAAATTCAGGTTGGCCCACAAATAGAACATCGTTAAAGTTACCAGGCGATGCCACGGCAACATCAACATGATTAGTGGGACATTTTATTTCCCAAAAGCTCATGCCATGAAATTTGAGATTAAACACTAAAATAAGTGTTCTATTCTTCAAGCATGTGCATTAGTTTATATGCTTCAGGTGCTGCCTATGGACCTGACCATATATTCAATGTAGAAATGTATATTTCAGGTGTTAGAAGTCAGTTATTAGCTATTTTTCATTAATTCATATATAAATTGCAAAGTTCCAGCTCAAATCTACAGAAAAGAAAAATTGATAACACATACAAATAGTTATAATTTTTGATAAATGTATAATATTAGTGCATGGTCCATGTAAAGTCTGAGAAAGAGATTATAAATGCAGTATTATTTTTTGGTGGCCAGAAATATTTACAACCCACATTATGTTCCCACTTAGCAGTTTAATTGCTAAAATTTCACCATGATGAATTCATTCGTTTGGACTAATACTGAATTACTTCTTCCTTCTAAGAGAATGGTTATATCAACATTCACCCTGGAAGTTTCTTTTCATGGCTTCATAAAATCTTAGCTCAGAAATATACTTAGTGGAATTTATTTAGTCAAACCAATTTTATGCATGAACCTCTTCTCCAACCTCTCTGAAATCTGTTTTCTCTTTGAAAATACTCCATGGCTCAGAAGACACTTTCATTCCATTTTTTTTTTTTTAATTCTTCTAATTTTAGGAAAAAACACTAGAAAAACATTTTCTAATTTCAGAAAAGAAAAGGCTGATTTTTGCTGTTCTGACTGGCCTCTGGAGTTACATACAAGAAGTCAAATTAGTCTAACATGATCACTTTTTAAATATTTAAAAATGTTTATCATGCTCCTATTCAACCTTCTTTGTTTTAAACTAAATGGTCTTACATCTTTCAGTGATTTCTTCTATGGCATGCTTTCTTGAGGATTTGCTTAATGAGCCCAATTAATAATGATAAAAAGTTAATATGTGGCAGGTACTCTTTCAGTTTCTTGTATGGTGGTGATTAAACATACCTCCTGCATTTGTGGCTTTTAGAGTTGAATGAGGTGAGAGACCAAATATGTAAGTAAACAAACATAAAAGTCTGACAATTGATAAATGCTGTGGAGGAAACTCTAAGACGGCTATGAGAGAGAATTAAGCCAGGCATTAATAAGTGGAGTCAAGTCAAAAGAGGATGTTCCAGAGAGAGGGAACAAACAACAAACTGGGAGAATGTATTGGTAATTTCAATCACAGGAAAAGAACCACTGTCCTGAATATAAACAGTTTTCAAAATCAAATAGATATATCTGGGATCCTAGAACAGGAAAAGACATTAGTGGAAAAACTGACGGAATTTGAATATGGTGTGTCATTAAAAAAAATGTATTAGTTGACTGATTTTGAGAGATGGGCTATGATATGTAAGATATTAACACTAGGGGGGACTGGGTGAAGACTATATAGGAGTACTCTATTATTTTTATAAGTTGTCTGTAATATGAAATTAGTTCAAATTAAAATGTTAAAAAAAAAAGATTGAAGTATCCATCAAGGAGAGCTCCTTACAAAAAAAAAATGTAGACAAATGTCCCTTAAGCATGTGAAAAGATCATGAAATTTACTCATAGTAGAAGAAAAGGAAAATAAAGTTTTAGTAAGATCTTTTTCACTGTGACAATGCTTGGCAGAAATTTTATATAACAATAAACTTCTTAAATAAATCTCTGAAAAATAGTCACTATCTGACTTTGCTTGCCAGACAGCAAAGTGATGCAACCACGATTGATGGGAGTTTGATGAATTTCCACCAGAATTACAAACATGACTATCTCACAAGAATTGCAATCATGAGAATTTAGAAGAATAATGTGCTGCACTTATGAGAAATTGTCACTGAGCTACACTCCCACCAACATGAAACAATGCAGGCACATGCTTATTCATAATTCTGGAATGATGTGGCAAAGGAAAACGGTGGAGACCACATATGTGTCTTTCATAAGAGACTGGGCCGAAAGGCTTATGGCGCATTCATACAACATAGCACCATGCCTCTTAATCAAAATGAGGATGATCTCTTCAGACCGACAGTATTTTTCAGCATGAATTGTCAAATGGAAAAGGAGAAGTATGAAAGAATGTATATGGTAGGCTACTTTTTGTGTGAGACAGAAGGAAATAAGAATGTGTGTTTGTGTGCATGTGTGAGAGAGAGATGTTCACATGTATTTTTGCAAAAAGAAAAAAAAAACATAGAAAGATAAACCAGATAGTAATGAAAAATGTTACTGATGCAGAGTGGATGATTATAGGTGAGGGACTAGAAATAGAAGTCTGAATTTTCCAATTATTTTTTAAAATGGTTTGAATTTTAATATGTGTCCATGTTTTGTAGATTTAAAATACAAAAAAAAAAAAGTATGGGGGGAAACCTTCAAGTTGACTAAAAATAGAAATTATAAAATCTAACTTTATATAAAATCAAAAGCATGAAAACACAAAGCAAATGATTATTTCATTTATTTTTTTAATGTCCTTCTCAAGAAAGAAGTTCTAAGGGCAAAAAGATCTTTTAAAAAAAACTCCAAATTCTTGAGATTGATTTATAGGTCTGTAGTCCGTAAAGGCATTGGTGGTATGATTCAAAATTATTTTTAATATATTCTGGAATACGGCCAGTGAGTATATACGCTAAATATTTTTGGAAACCAGAGTTTTCACTGATTAAGAAAATAAAGGCAAATGGGAAAGAGGGAGGGTAAGGATGAATGCTGTGGGGTTGGTTGAGAATTGGACATATTAATATAGGTTTGTATTTTGTAAAAGTATTTTCCTAGCTGTTTCTACTCAAAGGGCTTAGAAATAATGACACCTCAGTATCCTAAGGATGTATAGGCGCCAGATAATTGGATTCTAAATACCATTTCTTATAAAAGAAACCAGGCTCCTTGGAGAAATGAATGGTTCTGAATTTAGACAGAAAAAGTATAAAATGAATTTAGATCACTTCATGCCTGAAAACAAGGACAAAAGAGCTAGCATGCTGGGACATCCATGAACCAAAGATGGGACAATTTGAACATTAAATTGAATACCTTATTGGGAAACAGATCAAAACACATGGAATTTAAAAATTACACCTATGGTGATACTAAAATTAATGATGATGATGATGATGATGATGATGATGATGGTAGGAATGATAATAGAGCTGGAGAGAGAGATAAAGAAGAGGGGGGACTCTCCTTTATAGGAAAATTCTAGCTAATATGTGTAGAAGAAATGATAGAATTAGAAAAACACCATTTCACAATCCTACTGTAAGAGTTAAGGGTTATCAAAATATGCTCAAATCATTTGATAAAGGGTTTCAGAGGAACTGAGTATGCACATACTCCAAAAAGACTATCTAATTTTATAATTTCTATTGACCAGCACGCAAATCAAGTAATCAAAGTCAACACCACCAATATTGTGAAACAGAATGTTACATGCCGCCAGAATTGATGCCCTAGACATACAAGCATCACCTTTGTAGTATTCTTTCCCAAAATGTTTAATCTAAATCTAGTAATGAGGAAACAACTGCATGCATGAAGAATGTAGAATATTCTGCAGGACAGGCAGCATAAGCTCCACGAAAACGTATACGCTGTAGAAAAAAAACCAGGAGGCAGAGGGGCTGTCTTAGATTTAACATAACTAATGAAGCATACAAATCAAATACGTGGACTTATACTGTATCTTCAACTTTAAAATAATGATAAATGAAATTTTGATGCAAACTAAGTATGGACTATGTATTAGATGGCATTATTGAATTAATGTTACTTTTCAATGGGTGCTACAGCAAATATCCTTATTTTTATGAGATGCTGGCTAAAGTATTTTCGGATAAAGTGTCACAGTCCCTTCAATTTATTTTCAAAAGATGATTGAGAGAGAGAGAAGGATAAAGGGAAGATGTTAACAGCTTTTCACAAATGTCAATATTTGGTGATTGTGGGCAAATATATATAGTTGTAAACATATATACATATATATGTATATGTATTTTTTTTACCTTTTCTTAAGAGCAACAGAGGTGAGGGAATGCCAAGTAAATTAAAATCATATGTTGAGTTTATAACAGAGTAATATTCATTTCAAACTCCTTTAAAGTACCATTTACATCTACTATAAAAAATAGAATATAAACAGATGTCCTCAGAATTTCAACCCTTTCTTTTGGATATTTATGACTAATCTGTTCTGACTTGTTCCTTACCAATAAATCCTTTGGAGGTTGAGATACTTTAGCTACCCCTCAAGTGAATTAAAGCATTTGAAAACTCCACATTGAAGTCAATCAAGTCTTATTCCGTGTCTATTATGAGCCACGCACTATGTTGGCAACTGGAAAATCAAGAATGAACAAAAGTCTCACACTGTACTAGTGGTATAATATGGGAAGTGTAAGTAAATGCAAACCAGGGAAATATAAACAAGCAATATTTCAGAAGGAAAATGAGGTGAAAACCAAAACCATTTAAATTCCTCATGATTTTGCTCTTCAGTGACATTGAATCTTTTTTTTTTTTTTTTTGTCTTTCAATTGAAGATGGAGAGAAAGTGATATGAGCACCTGGAAGCAATTTGCAGATAAATTCAATCATTCGGGGATGTATTCTTGCATCGTTTGCCCTTTTATAAAGGACAAAGAAAGACAAAAAAATAAAAAGAAAGGATGCGGGAAAGGAGCTTCTGAAAGAGCTAGATGTTAAAATCATTACATATTTTGGAAATACTAGACTATACGTAAGTGTGCCTGTCTGTAATTTGCTCTAACTGTTGCAATTTAGGAAATGGGAAGAAAATACGATCTAAAACTGTACACTAAAATAAAACTAAGAATTACTCTTAGGAGACCATTATGGGTGGAACTGTGTACTCTCAGAAGTTCTGTGGAAGTCCTAACCTCCAACATCTTAGAATTTGACCTGAGTTTGAAATAGGATCACCACAGGGATGACCCATTAAGATGAAGTCATATGGGAGTAGGAAAGGCCTCTAATCCAATATGACCAGTGTCCTTACAAGAACCTAAGAGACACACAGATACCCAGACCCACAAGGAGAGATATCCTAGGACAGCAGAGACAGAGATTGGCAGCTGCAAACCATGGGACTCCCAAGATGGGCAGAAAACCACCAGAGGCTGGCAAGAAGCAAAAAAGGATTCTCCTCACAGGTTTCATGAGGGAACGTGGCCCTGCAACACTTTGACTTTTAGCCTTCAGAAATTTAAGACGGTGAATTTTTATTGTTTTAAGCTGCCAGTTTGTGGTACTGTGTAACGACAGCTCTAGGAAACCAACACAGGAGCATATAAAGATTAGTTCTATGCCTTCCACTATATGTTGAGGCAACAAAGAAAACCCAAAAACTATCAGTGGGATGTACTTCTATAATATGTCAAATATATACTCAAAAGCTCCATTTCCTGAGAACATCAAATACAGATGTTATCTGGAACAACACTTCAAAGTTACCTCTGAACTCTCTTCTGGGAAACTGCCAGAGTTGGAATCAAGGCCCTCACTTTCATGAAACCTGAAAGCTGCAAGGCCCGCCCATCAAATGAGCTTTAGTTTACATCTCTTTTTATTCTGGAGATGGAGGATAAATCTTCTCCGAGCAGAGCAGTTTATACAATATTCTCAGGCCTTTGTTTAGGGATTAATAATAATCCTAGCACTCATGCCTTCTTCAACCCTCCAATGGAAGCAAAGAAAAATCAGGTGAAAATCCTATATCAAGGCACCTTGGGGGCTCAGTGGTTGAGCATCTGCCTTCAGCTCAGGGCGTGATCCCAGGGTCCAGGGATTGAGTCCCACATTGGGCTCCCCGTAGGGAGCCTGCTTCTCCCAATGCCTGTGTCTCTGCCTCTCTCTCTCATGAATAAATAAGTAAAATCTTAAAAAAAAAAAAAAAAAGAAAATCCTATATAAAATCACCATGATGAACCCTCTAAATATCTTCTAATTTTATATGCCAATGATATCTCAGTAAAATCAATCAATAACAAATCAAATGGTTTATGAATATACAAGTCTTTATGTAGAATTCATCAAAAAATTGATGAGGAGTATGGCTTAAACCAGGAAGCATAAGAAGGGATTCACAATCCCCACAATTCCCAAATGACTCAGCCATGACTCAAAGAATGGGCCATCCACAGAATAGATTCCTGTCTCAATTTGTACCCTTGTTTACAGCTGAAGAATATGGGTAACATCCCCCACGTTTTCATCTTTGTGTGAGTGCTCCCTGCAGGCGGGGCAAGAAAGAGTATTGCATCTGCATGCTAGTCTTTGCCACAGAGATCTTAGCCAGGGGTAACATGTGGCCTACGAAGAGCCGAGAAGCTCACCAACAAGATGTAGAAGCAGAAACAGGCACCATAGGGTGGAATTGAAGACAAAAAAATAATTCCTTATCTGTGAACCGTGAACTATCATATTCTTGGCTTCAGCGTGCAAGGAGGTAGGGGGAGAGGAGAGGAGCAGAGGGAAAAGAAGAGAGAGAATCCAAAGCAGGCTTCCCCTGAGCTCAGAGCCCGATTTGGGGCTTGATCTCAAGACCCCAAGATCATGACTGAGCCAAAATCAAGAACGGGAGGCTTAAACTTCTGAGACGCCCAAGTTCCCTGAAAGTAAAACACTGTTAAAATCTCTCAAATTTGGTTGGCCTCAGTCGGAATGCTTGGTCTCTTTTTGAGATCTCTATTCTTGATTGTCACCGTTTCCCAAATGGAATTGCTTTGTCGCATGTCAGATGCCATGAAAGGTCTTGGGCCGACTAATCTATAACGTGTAGCTCTTGTTTCTGAAGGCATAACACAAATATTTTATGAAACAGGAAAATTTTATATTGTTTTTAAATTTTAATAGTGAAGTAAGTTATTGGTGGAGATAGACATTTAACATGAAAGAATGATTATCTTCTTGGAACACACTAGTGTTTTTAAACTATCCTAGGCCTTACAGATAAAGCGCTGTGACTGTAATTGAGATATCTGGCAATAACCAGTAAAATACACAGATTATCCTTCCCTGATCGAGTTCAGATACTGATATTTTTTGCTGGTTCCTCAGTAATTGATTACACGGGCTATTATGTTTAAATCTGGGCGTTGTTCTTCTATTTAGTATTTTCCTTCACATGCTCTTCTTTAGGAGACTGGAATTCTGTTACACTAGTCCCCTAAATCTGCTTCTAGACTTTCTTGCAGTTAGTTTCTCAATCCCATATATTACCCTATGGCAGGTTCCCCTGAAGCATTTCATTTGAGCCCACTCAGTACTACCAGCCCCCTTTGTCTTCATCTGAATAGATTTCTTTGGAAAAGTCTTAACTGATCATTACTTAATCACCTGCCTGAGCAGATCTGCTAAAATTCAGAGACTGTTTTCGTTATAAATTGCTGCATAAGGAGCTACCCCATGAGTCAGTGGCATAAAACAAAAGCCATTTTATTAGGCTTCTAGATTCTGTGGGTCCAGAATTTGGACAAGGCACAACTGATGGTTTGACTCTGCTCAACAGAGTCTGGGGACTTCCCCGGGGAAGACCACCCCAGATGTGACTGTGCGGAGGGGGTGGGGGTGTGGCTACAACCAGCTGGAGGCTGATTTATTGGCTTACCTGGCACCTGGGCTGGATGACTTCAGTGCTGACTTCAGTGCTACATTCGTCTGAGCTACACTGAGCTACAAATGTCCCTTCCAGGTCCTTTGGACTTCCTCACAGCATGGCTGCCTCACTGTAGTTGAAGGTAGCTCGGGACGCCATGAAAAAGAGCAGAAGTGTCATGGCTTTATATCTGCTAGTCTCAGAAGTCACCTGGAGTCAGGACTGCTGTACTCTATGGGTTAAAGCAGTGACAAGTCTGTACAGATAAAGAGGAAAGGATACAAATGCCGTCTATCAATGGGAGGCGTGTCAAAGAATTTTCAACCACATTTTACAATTATCTCAGGGTTTCAACAACTCAGTGGATATAGGACAGATGAATCATTTCTACTCTCTTCTGAAAGCTCAAAACAGGCACTTTGTGGGAGACCTGATGTTATTTGTAAAGAAGAGATGTACCGCTCCCTTGGCAAAGCTCTAGTAAGTCTTTCTAGGTAACCTAGTGACCAGAAAGAACACAGGTTACCAGGGGGCTTCCTAGACATACCTGTTTGCCCAACAATAAGAGAATTGCCTTCAATGATAGCTTGCTAATATGCTTTAAACAATCCTTAGAAAGAACAAAAATCCCAGGGAGAATTTCTTCTCCAGAAGAAAATTAGGAATAATATGAAAACTAAAGAAACGAAGCAATTATCATTTTATTAAGGTTTTATTATTTGCACCATGCTAAGTGCTTCTACTTCTTTATTATTTCACTAATCCTCAAAATTATTTTATGAAGATTATATGATGGTTCATGTTATATTGATAAAAACAAAATCAGTAAGGTTTAGCGATTTGCTCAAAGTCTCACAGCTAATTTTGCCACAGCAGGTATCTGTCCACCTCCTTCTCTGGCACACAAGAATTCTGGCTCTAGGAACTTTGTTTTGGGAAGATGTGCTAAATTCCCAAGGCCTAAAATAGGCATGAGGTGACTTTACTTCAGATGAGGGTTATCCTATAACTAAGACAAGGAAACTAAGATTAAAAGGGAAGATTCATGTACTTGGCAAATTTCACATGCAAGCAGAGCGTTATAGGGTTGCATCTGCTTTAAAATTGAGAGTTCTTTGCATTGAAATCTATTTCTCTCTTTTTTTTTTCTTCTGTTATAGTCTATAAGGCTCATTGTGGGTTTTGATCCCATTTTCCCCAGAGTATGCAGGTCGCTATCACTGGCTGACTTTATTAGAGACCATGTGAGAAAAAGTAATTTGGAACATTGTCTGTTTAATAAAAGAAGTAGAGATGGGGCCATTTCATATGTAGTCCATACTTAGATTTTCACCAAGTCGGTGAAAAACAAAAAATGTTAGGCAGGGAGCAAAAAGGCAAAGAACCTCAACATGGTAAATATAAAACATTTTTAAGAACTATCATCTGACCTATGGGCTACAATATTGGGTACTGATTGCTAATAGGTAGGAAGTGGGTCTAACAGAATGTCAAAAAATTTCCAAATAGTCTTTTAAGAGAACTGTGAAAATGGGTGTCATTAATGGGTGTAAGAAATTGGGATGCTTTACCAAGAGTGTTGACAGAATTTCAAACGTTCACTACAGTGAAAGAAAAAGCCCAGCAAACACCTGTTCATTTTTAGATTGCTATAACATATTGCATTGCTTTCTATTTTCTTATACTTTGCTAGAGAAACTAGAAAATGCAATTCCACTGACAAGCTCCCAACTCCAGTAACAGGGAATGGAGAACTGTGAAATGACCAGATGTAGAGCCGAATTGCTGGGAGCTCACCTGCCAACATAGGCCCGGAAGGAGGGGGAAGCCACCATAACCCGCACCAGGGGGAAAGGGGAAACTCTGCTCATTCATACAGACACAGAGACAGAAGGGCAGTAAGGTGAGGGCTAGAGAACCGTGACTGCTGTGGTTGTGAGTCCTCCAGCCTGCGATAGTCTTTACACTCACGCTGAGCTTCAGTTCTGACATTTATGCCTTGCTCATTCCGGCCCTGTGAAACCAGGACTAACTCTACTTAATTAGAAAAGAAACCTAAGTAAGCACAGGCTTTTATTTTTCCTAAATGGGAAAGGGGATGCCATAGATAATTGTTTTGTCATCAAGGCAAGATCAAATTGCTGACCCTCTAATTATATTGGGCAAAATAACAACGGATCTTACTGATGGCTCTCCTAATTCTGGAGCTCAGAAATCAAATTAAAATGGGAGATATGATGCTTACGGGCTAATTTGCCCAGAGTTCATTATATTGGAGGCTTACAAAAGAGCTTTGTGAATAATTACTTTGCATTGTCTACTTCCTCAATATTAGAGCTGATATCATCTATCTACGTATAATCAAATCAGATCAATGTCAAATCAATGATTTGACAGAACCAAGAGTGAACTTCATGCATAGTTGAGTCCAAACAAGCTTAAACATGCATATACTTCAGAATTATATATATATATATATATATATATATATATATATATATATATCTGTAGCATTAGTTTTTCCTGGAATAGAATTTCCAGTTTTTCTGGAATTATGCATAGCACACTCAAGTTTGCAGAAAAATGTGTTCATTATTCTCTAAAAGTGACATATCCTTATGGATACCTCTTGCATCCCTTGCCAGCACTGGGGAAGAAGAGTAAGAAAGAATCAAAGTTCATTTTTTTGAGGGAGGAGGTCAAGTCTGGTCATCTCAGTTTAATTTTATAGTTTGAGATATGCTTTTAGGAGATTGGATTCTTGGAGATACAGAGCCACTTTTCAGTCCTCCTCTTTTGCCCTTGCTACACTTCAAGGTAGTGTCTGCTAGTACGAGGAGGTTCACTGGGCACGTCCCATCACATGAACAGGGTCTTAAAACTGACTTAAGTGTGTTGTGCTGTTCTCTGGACTGATGACTCCTTAAGTATGACTGTCCCATCCCTGGTTGCTCTATCAGTTTAACTGATATGATAAGCAGTTTCAGGTTGGTCAGGGTGAGCCTCTAACTGATTGGCCTCCATCTTAACTCTTACTGTTGCTCCATCTTGGTCCAAGTCTAACACTGATATCCAGGGGTGCTTGGGTGGCTCAGTTGGTTAAGTGTCTGCTCTTGGCTCAGGTCATCTCAGCGTCCTGGGATGGAGCCTCAGGTTGAGCTCCCTGCTCAGTGGGGAGGCTATTTCTCCCTTTGCCCACTTGTGCTCTCTCTCACTCTCTCTTTCCATCAAATAATTAAATAACATCTTTAAAAAGCAAACAGACAAAAACCCAGTGATATCCATAGCCTAGTCCAGGTGTCCATGTGGTCTACTCTTCAAGCCTTGCCTAAAGGGCCCACCTTGCCCCTCCTGTGAGCCCCCGCTTCTATCAACCTTCTAATCCATGTCTTGAATAACTTCCCATGCTACCATCACTCCTAAAAGAAAATGGATGCATCCACACTATCTGGGAATGTAAGAAAGCGAAACCTAGACTCTTTTTCCGGTTAACAATGCTATGCCACCGAGTTTACATTAATGAATGATCCATATCATTAGCCCCCTTGATGCAGCAATATTATCTCCTAGAGTTCCATACTGGATAAAGGAAAACTTCCTTGCCTCCACTTAACAAACTCGGGTTACCTTCTTTAGGATGGAATTCTTATCCACTGTTCTACAATTCTAGGGTGCTAGCCCCATGACCCAGTTATAGGTAGAATAGGGCTCTTATCTATGTAGTGTAAGACATTATGACCTGGTTCCAGGCCAGGTTCTTGATATGGAGACAATTTAGAAAATCCTTGATCTTTACTCAAATCCTGGATTACAATCTCTTCTGTCTTGTTATAAAATCATTTTTGTGTGTGTGTGAATTCCAATAGCAGAAGAGGAACCCTTTATTACTCTTTGCATTTTACAAGTAACAGTTCTGTATATCCTCCATCTCCTCCCTACCAGGGCCACCACTGGTGGTAGAAGGGTGTCTCAAGATTACTGGGGAGAAGGACACATAGTCAAAACAAAATCTAGAAAGACATTAATAACTTAAAAAATATTAACTCCTTGGGCTGCCTACTTTCCATTATCCCCCTTTCCTCTCTCTAAAGATCCATTTTCTTCATTTTGCTGTTCTGCTTGGTCCTTCAGGAGGCTGGCCTCTATTCATTGCATCATTTATACCTCTGTGTTCTCCAGTGTCCAATTTCTTTAAGTAGAGGATGTTACCAAAGGGAGATTAGAGAGAAAAGGAGAACAATCTACTTGTTTTCCCTCCCTCTCCTTGTTTCACAATAGCTGGCAAAGTCTTCATCCCTTGTAGTCATGGATTCATTAGGCTGACTCTCTTCCTTGGCTCCAGTCACAATTGCCTTTCCTTTGGTCCTTTAGGTCCAGAGAAGGAAATGGTTTTGACTATGGCTAGATCCTTGATGCCTCATCATCACTTGTTGATCTGTTTTTTTTTTTTTCCTAAGATTTTATTTATTTATTCATGAGAGACACAAAGAGAGAGGCAGAGACACAGACAGAGGGAGAAGCAGGCTCCCTGTGGGGAGCCTAATGTGGAACTCAATCCCAGGACACCGGGGACCATATCCTGAGCTGAAGGCAAATGATCAACCACTGAGCCACCCAAGTGTCTCATTGTTTTGTTTTGTTGTTGTTGTTGTTGTTGTTTAAAACTCCTCCTACCCTACTCTAAGTTCTTCTAGTTTCTTCTAGTTTTTGAACTTCCCATGTATTTCTTACTGGAATCCTTACTGGTATGCCACTTTACACTGCCTACTGAAATAATTCATTATTTTTTTTCTAACAATTATGTGTTGAAAAACTATTCTATCCAGGCATAAATCTCAGTGATAAGAATAAAACCCCAGGGATAAAAAAAAGAAAATTCCTGTATTCAGGGAGTTATTATAGCCTGATGGGAGAAACAGATAGAAGTTTACCATGTATTAGTGACATAATTATCATAAAGAAAAATGAAGAACAGATGGGGGTGGATAAAAAGGGGGAGTGGAATGCAATTTCAATGGCTGGTCAGGAAAGCCCTTGCTGGTAGAGTGAGGCATGAAGACAATAAGAAAATGTTATAAACTGAATTATGCTCTCCCAAAATTCATAGGTGGAAGCCTTAACCACAATGTGAGTATATTTGGAGATAAGGCCCTTAAAGGAGTAATTAATGTTACATGAAGTCATAAGGATGGGGTCCTACTGCAACAGGACTGAGGTTCTTATAGGAAGAAGAAATGTCAGGTGCACACATGCCATGTGAGGACATAGCAAGAAGGCTACAAGACAAGGGGAGAGAGTTTTTCAGGAGAAACCAACCATGTTGATACCTCGATTTCACTGGGCTGGATTTCCAGCCTTGTAAGAAAATGAATTTCTGTTATTTAAGTCTGTGGTATTTTGTTACAGCATCCCTAGAAAATAACACAGGGAGTAAGCCACGGGGTATTTATAGTAAGACCTCATCAGGCAGAAAGAATGGTAAGTGTAACAGTCTTGAGACAAAAGGATCCTTGGCAGATTCAAACAACAGTAAAGAGAAAATGCTCCCAGAGTGGAGGAGACAAGAGAGAGACTATCAGGAGATAAGGTAAGAGAAGTAATGGAGGTGAGATCACAAACGACAAGGTAGACTTTGACTCAATGAGCTGGGAAGCTCTGATAGTTGAGTTAAGAATACGCAGTATGGGAGGACGAGAGTGGGAGGAAGGAGGTCAATAAGGAAGCAATTGCAATAATTCCATGAGACATGAGGATGACTGGGGATGTTAAGGGTAGAGACGGTAAGAAGTGGTCAAATTTTAGATCAATAGTGAAAGCAAAGCTAATTAAGTTTTTTGCTTTTGTTTGATTTTTTTTAGGTGTGTGTTGTGACGGAAAGAGAGTTGCCAAAGATGGATACCCAAGACTTTCGCCTGAGCCACCAACATCTGGCATTTACATTTACCAAAACGAGAGGACGATGAAAAGATTACATTTTGTTCAGGGCGAAATCAAGAGTTTGGATATGGGCATGATTAGCTTGAATTGCCATGAGACATCCAAGTGCAGATGTAAAGTAGGCAGTTGGTAATATGATTCTGAAATTCAAGAGAGTTATGTGTGAGGGGGAGGTGAAGTATAAAGTATTTATGTAAAGTGCTATGGTAATATACAGTGGGTGCAGCAAAGATAAATCAGACATTGCACCTGCCTCCAATAAACATACGATTTTAGTAGAGAGTACATATATAGTAAAGTTTTGATGATTCTATGAAAAGTCACCAGGAGGGAGAGGACTGTATTGTGACCACAGGTATTTCCCTGCAATTGCCTTCATGTCCCTTATATATTCAAGGTCTAAAGTATGTTTATAAAATACAGCTGATAAAAATGTGTATTTGAACTTTAATGCCCATTCATTTTTATTTTATATGCTTTATTTGTTTATCAATTATTGGTTACAAAAAAAAACATTTAAAATATAAAATCAACTAAACTCTTCCCTATTGAAATTTTACCTCATGCTTTTAAGGCTTTTACAATGTCCACGTATAGCAGTTACATATGCCATGTGACAAAGCCAATTAAACTAAACTAGGACAATATAAGACTCCATACAGAAAATTTTCTATAAGTTATGGGAAGAGGTCATGAAGTGGGAAGGTTGGTGGAAGGAATGCAATGAGCAGAATGTAAGAAACACTCTCAAACTCTTAAAATCATGGCTAAACTAAAACTACATTTATCTTTGAGTTACACAGGAGAGCTCTAACTAGGTTTTCAATTAATTATGCTTGAGATTCAGATTTCTGAGATCTAATTTTACTCCCAGTGATAAGCTTTTCCTAAGCATCACCATTTTTGGCACTGGTTTCCACTCTAGCCATACCCATCCTCTTTCACCAGTCAGACAGACGATTTGTAGACATTAACAGCAGTTAATCCACAACTAGTTGGTTTAACCAAGCAAAATCAAAACTTCCCAAGTTTGAATATTTCTTATCCTTTTGAAAATTGTACAATTTAAATTTCTACAATTATGATACTAGATATAATTGAAATAGGTGTATTAGTAGGAGATCTACCTAAGAGCAGAGCATGTTACAAGGATAGTGGTGCAGGTAGATTATTTGGAAAGCTCTCTGAGAAACCCAGAGTGAGGAACTGAGAAAAGTAAGTCAGGAAGGGAGTAGAAATTCACATGAGAATGAGTTACTGAGGGCACTAGTATAGGCGACAGGGTCTTCTATCTCATAGAAGTTAGGATTGTTCTAGAACTTTCTACCAAACAACAAAGGCCTGCCATCATTCCAAGTGAATGTGATACATGTCATCAAACGTCACTGCTACACAAGCTGTCAAAATGCAACCATTTGTTTTCTGTTTCTGCTGCAAAAGTAAAGCTTTTCTCTGGGACTTTTTTCTGTGAATCTATTGTATTCACAAGACTACAATAGATTCACAAAAAAGTAGAAAAAGTAGAAAAACCATCATCTCTAAAAATGGTCTTCCAGTCTCTGGTCTTGCCCAACTCAAATTCAGAGTTTGAACAGTTCCAAAGTTAATTCAAAAGTTTATCAAAGTTCCTAAAAGCCTTCTATCTTTTCATTATGTCACATACACATGTCATTGATGATTGCCGTGATCTAGCTTCAGAATTTCAGGAATTCCACGCAAACATTTAAGGACAGGAATATCAGAGAAATATGATAGCTGTTGGGTAGAAGACAATTAACACTGTCTGCCATATAATAAACCTTACCATATTTATGTGTTTAGTGATCTATTTAATGGTACAAATTTGACAAGATTAAACCACCAGCAAAAATACACTTTTGTTTACAGCAGATAAAAGTTGATGCCAATGCAAGAAATATTTACTTCTTGACTTGAAGAATATATTTGCATTTCAAGCCACTATCTTTTTCCCATGGCTTTTTCATGGAAATTTTGATAGCTCTAAGTTCAAATACAGATAATCCTATATGTCAGATTCCGAATGAAATTTAAAAGCCTCAACACTTAAAGTCTCTCTTGTCATTATGAATGGATGCATCCCCTATTCATTATCCCTTCCAAGGCCCATATTAGCTTCCACCAGACATGTATATTTCAAATAAAGTTAAACCAAAAAGCTAGACAGTCATCTGCAGAAAGGATGAGCAAGCTTATTTATGATTCATTTGCCTTTTTAATCTGGGCTCTCCATTGGAAGCCTCTGATACCGACAGTTTGAAGAGATAAATGGGACAACCGCGGTCATTACACAGAGATATACTCAAGCACATCAGAATATTCTTGTCTCTTCTTTTAATTTACATAATTTCTAAATGTGCTAAGAATGGAAAGCATTGTTCATTGATGGCAGTTTTTACTATAGAACAATCAGCAACACAAACAAATTTTGGCTTAACCAGACTTGTGAAAGTGATTGCTGCAATTTTTTTTCGTATGTGCCTTGTCAGAAACTTTTCTTTTGAACGCAGCTGTTTCCATCCAATGTTCCCCCACAGGAACATTTAAAAGTAGCCCAAGCAGGCCATTCTCTGAGGATCTGATTTTTTATATCAAAGAATCAGGGGAGGGGTAGTCATGAGGGACGGGAAATATTTTTGCCTGGGGAGACCACCAAGAGACAAGAGGTCATTACAGAGATGAAGACCTAACTTGATTATTTCCAACAAGTATTGATGTTCTATCTCTTCATTATTGATTTACAATTCTTGCCTTGACATATATTAAGCTCATGACTGTGAATAAACAAATAAATAAATACATTTAAGAAGTGGTCCAAGCAATGAATAGGAATAGCAGAGGGATAAATAGCTTGGGAGAGACAATGTTTTTTACTGTGCAGCATTAAAAAGAAGAAAGAAGAAAGAAGAAAAGAAAGGAAGGAAGGAAGGAAGGAAGGAAGGAAGGAAGGAAGGAAGGAAGGAAGGAAGATGCTTTCACTTAAAAGGGGAATAAAGTGGGGAGACAGAGAAAGGGACAAAGAAGAGAGTAAGAGACAGAATGGAGAAAGGGAGAAAGGATAAAGAATGAGATGGAGGGGATAAGGAAAAGAAAGACTAAGAGAAAAATGAGTGAGGAAGTGAAAAAGAGAGTGAAAGGAAGAGAAGGAAGGAGGAGAAGGAAGGCGAGTATCTAGATGGTCAAGCAGGCAGGCAGGATGGGAGGAGGCCAGACTTGAGCCAATGTTCCGACCTTAGGGTGCGTCGTGACCCAGGAGATAAGCATTAGGTCACAAAGTTTCTGTGTTTCCTCCCATTATATCATATGCTGCTTAAATGTATCATCAAGCAAAAACACTACCCTCCTTGAGGTTACATCTTATCTCCCTGGAAAGTATTTTTTTGTTGTTGTTTTGTTTTGTTTTGTTTTGTTTTTTCCGGAATGGCATATAAAAAGGATCAGTCTCAAAGAGGAAAAGCTTTTTGGGTTCCATAGCTCCTCTCTCAACTTTTTAAAAACTGGGGGATGATAATGAGTACTTTCTCCTTCAGAGTTCCTAAATAAGGCTCCGCGGAGGGGCTTTAAAGAGACATCCAATCTGGGTATTGCCAGAACTTCTAAAATGCTCCTAAGTGACATCTATCCATTTAGATGAAAATGTTTAGTAACAACAGTGAGTGGTTCAGTAGGATGAGTACGAATGTCCAAGTCTAAATTATCTGGGTTCTTATTTCAACTTGCTGTCTGAGGGAACCTGAAGAAACAATAAGGTTTTGGCACCTCTAATTGCTCCATCGATGAAATAGAGTTAATACCACTAATTTCAGATATGTTGTAATGACTTGATGATATGACGTAAGCCTAGCAAACTTCCTAAGTGCAAATAGCCATACTAGGTACTAGGAAGTGGCTTTTCAGATTTCAACTGAATAAAAAAAAAAAAAAATTATGTTATGGTGTGGGGGCAGGGTTTAATAAAAGATGCTTTATACCTTGGAAATTTCTCTGTTCCTAGATTTTATTATCTCTTTTTATCACTGGGCAAATTGTCATGACTAGAATTGTGAGAGAGCTGTGGTTTAATTCACATTGCTGTGTATGTACTTAAACACCTGTCTTCTCCCATAAAGTATAAACTTCTTCAGGACAGGGATTCTGTATTACACAGTTCTTTCCATTTCCCACAATACCAAGGATATCATATTGCATGTAGAGAAATTGTTGATAAATTGCTAAAGAGTCCTCTTACTAATTCTATCTGAGATTAGAAAACCAGAGAATTTATCACCCACTCTACTGGACAGTTTTATCTGAATTTTGGAACAGCTATAAGCTAACTCAAAAAAAAAAAAGTCTTATTTAGGGCCTCATTCCAAATTATTACTCAAGTGCAATTCAGTCTGCCTCCTTGTAATATACCAAATCAAAAAGAAAGCATGCGCTCCAACTTTTTCAAGTCAGATTGCAATTGACAGATGTTCCTTCAGAGCATGAGGTGCATACAGAGGAATGAAAATTTCTGTAAATACTGAAAGGCACGTAGGTCTTGGAGAGCATTGTCCTATCTTACATAGGAACAGATATTACATACTTCAAATAGATGCCATTCAAAACAGAGTTAGAGACATCTTGTTATGTCTCATGAATTTTAAATATATAACATAAAATTCAAATGGTTCCTAAAGCTTTCATGTCATATATTTAAGTTATATTTAATACATAATACAGTTACTAATTAAAACTATTTTCTTTTTTATTAAAGTATAAAAATTGTATTTTATTGAAGTATAAAAAATTTGTGTCACTTTTTTGCAATTTGCAAGAAAAGAAAAATACAGATTTTGGTGTTCATACTTTTTATGATATAAAAGTTATAGTAAATAGTTATTTTAGTAAAAAAAATTTTTAAAGATTTTTATTTTCACACATACTTTAATACTTTAGGTATATATACTTTATACTTATAATCCTTTATTTTTTTAATGCTTTATAATTTAGTTTCTTAATTTACAATACAGACACCCCTTTCTGTTTCTTCTGACAATTTACTTATCATTATTTTCCAGTTCATTGGGGGCATAATGAAAGCACTGGAAATGAAGTCAAGAATCTTTGCTTCCAAGTCAGTGTTGGTGACAAGACCATATAATGTGACCTTGGCAACCTGTCTACACTGAGCACAGCATCCCCATCCATTAACCTCCCAGTATCATCCTGAAGAGTAAATGAGTATAAGCACACAGGAAACTTTCCAGAAACCTCACATATTTCCATTCGTAAAGGCATACTTACACTTCAGTATGATGACAAATAGATACCTCTTGCTAGTGTTTACTTATCTCTAATCTTTTGAAGTTTAAATAAAAGAAGAATAACATATTCATAAGCTCATGGATCACAACAAGAAGAAATTCAAGCAAACACAACACTCTACCTTTTTCTTCCTCCTGGAAACATATATTGTTTTGTGCACGTGAACACATACTACAGTTTGTCTTCAGTAACCTAAAATTATTTGCATCAGAAATGCTGCATAATTTTAAGTTTAGAAATTACAATTATCCAGTTTAGAAAAAGAAAAATGTATGGAGCACTTTGTCCTAGTGCATTTTGGCTGCTCTAACAAAAATGCCATAGGGACACCTGGATGACTCAACGGTTGAGCGGCTGCCTTCAGCTCACGGTGTGATCCCGGGGTCCTGGGATCAAGTCCCACATCCGGATACCCGCAGGGAGCCTGCTTCTCCCTCTGCCTGTGTCTCTGCCTCTCTCTTTGTGCCTCTCATAAATAAATAAATAAATAAATAAATAAATAAATAAATAAATCTTTAAAAAATGCCATAGAGTAGGTAACTTAACTATTTGTCAGGGATCTGGAGGCTGGGAAGTCCAAGATCAAGATGCCAGGAACTGTGTTGTGTGTTGGGGGCAGCTTCCTGCCACAAAGATGTGATCTCACTGTGTTCTCACATATCAGAAGGAGTGGGAGAGTTCTGTGGAGTCTCTTATAAAGGCAGTAATTCCATTCATGAGGGCTCCTTCCTTAAGACTTAATCACCCCTCTCAAAGGTCCCACCTCTTAATAACATCACATTAGAGCTTTGGATTTTGAGATAAGTTTAGTGGTCATGGTGGTAGAAAGACACAAACATTGTCTATAAGAGACCAAAATTGTTTTACTGAGTAACAATCACCTAGATAAATGTTATCACTTAGATAAATTTGAAAAAAATTCAAATTTTTTGAAGCCCTCAGTTGTTGGGCTTCTCCAATGTGCTGATCTGTTTTTAACTATTCCATTCAAATTCTAATCCCATATGTCATGTTAGTTAGTCCCAATGTTAGTCCCAATGTTTCTAGAGATTATTGGGGTTTAAGATATATTTTCATGCTTCTGGCTTTTTTTCCTTGCTTCTACTGAATTACTGATGTTCATTTTTTATTTGCTTCCCATGTGTCTTGAACCATATCTGCATCCTAGGGCACTAAATGTAAATCCTATCTCCTCCAAAGTTCCAAGACCTCTAAAGTATATTTTGACCCACTTTACCAAAGTTGTGCTTCATAACAGAGTTGAAAGTGATGAGTTAGAGAAGAGAAATGTCATGCATATTAAAACGTGGCACCTCTTGAAAATGACTTACCATTGGACTCTAGCAATGACAATAACAAGAAACATGAACACTTATAAAGATTTCTCATGTACTACTGTTTGAATAGCAGGGCAGGACCACACCTCCTGAACCCAGTCAATCTCAGCATCACAAATGGAGACAACAGGATCATATGAAGCACATCATGAAGTGATACAAGGAGGTACACATGGCCGTACGTGAATTATCTAGGCTAAAAATCAGAACCTGAATCTAACAGAGTCTCTGGATATAACTACAAATCTAGCAGAAATTGAATGGATAGAGGACAAGTTAAAAAATCCATTCAAGAAGGAATTAGTCAAACACAAAATATGGAAGATTCCATAAAACATGTATTTCTCCAACAAATAAAAACTTAAAAGCTAGAGGGAGGAGCACTATTATAGATAGATTAAACAAGACTTGAAACACATAATAAGCACATGAATGTTTGTACCTTGTTTGGAAATTGATTTGAACTGAGCAAGTCTAAAATAAACTCTATGAGCCAACTGGGACAATTTAAATATGAGTTTGATGCTAGATGGTGTTAAGTAATTAACGTTGATAATTTTAAAGATTGATAATGTCGAAACACCTGGGTGGCTCAGCAGTGGAGCGTCTGCTTTGGCTCAGGGTGTGATCCCGGGGTCCTGGGATTGAGTCCTGCATCGGGCTCCCTGCAGGGAGACTGCTTCTCCCTCTGCCTGTTTCACTAACCGTCTCTCTGCCTCTCATGAATAAATAAAATCTTAAAAAAAAAAAAAAAAGATTGATAATGTCATGAGGTTAACAAAGAAACAGAAGTCCATATCTGTATATTTGTCTTCATGTAAGAATGAAATGTATTAAAATGTGAAATAATATACTGTCTGGGATTGTTTGAAAATCCCCCAGTCTTTAAAAAAAACATTGGGGATCCCTGGGTGGCTCAGAGGTTTAAGAACCTGCCTTCCACCCAGGGCCTGATCTTGGAGTCCCGGGATCGAGTCCTGCATCGGGCTCCCTGCATGGAGCCTGCTTCTCCCTCTGCCTATGTCTCTGCCTCTCTCTCTCTCTCTGTGTCTCATGTATAAATAAATAAAATCTTAAATAAATAAGTAAATAAATAAATAAAACACAAAGAATTGGGAGAAAGGGACACATGAAACAAAGAGAAACAGTTCATACTTGTTGAAGCTGAATGAAATGTATATGTTCACTATAGTATTATTTTTATTTTTTATATTTTGATAATTTTATTTGCAAAAAGTTTTTTAATTAAATAGCCCCAGGGAGGGGTACCTGGGTGGTTCAGTGGTTGAGCATCTGCCTTAGGCTAAAGGTGTGATCCTGGGGTCCTGGGATCGAGTTCCCCATCGGGTTCCCTGCAAGGAGTCTGCTTCTCCCTCTGCCTATGTCTCTGCTTCTCTCTGTGCCTCTCATGAATAAATAAATAAAATCTTAAAAAATGTGGCCTCAGGGAAATCTTACAAATTGCTAATAATATAAATTTAGGACAATCGAAGGTGAAAATTGTCATTCTACCAATATTTTACATGAGATGGCTATCTCAAGCTAATATTAAGCTAAATCATATAATTTAAATATTACCTTTTCAAGATTTAATATTCTATTATATTAATATTTGTTGTTAGTAATATATACATAAGAAAATTAGGGGTATAAAATATGAAAATAAAATATACACTGTCTCATTTTAGGGTTTTTATATTTTGTCATATTTGTAATAATATGGTACAAATGGTTTTGATAATTATATTTGATTCCCAGTTGATGAGTGAAGCATATAAAGAAATCTGCTGAGATTTCAGCATAAGACACGAAGAAATGAGGAGTCATGAAGATACATAAGCAGGATGGCAATATAGGTGAAGTGGTGAAAGATATTCTATTTTAATCATTAATGGAGTTAGAAGCCAAGCAAGCAAAAATTGAGTAGATAAAAGAAAGGAGAGATAATTGGAAAGCCTATATAAAAGTACATAAAAGTAATCTCATGGGCTCTACTAATAGGATTAGCCTAGGAAAAAATATAATAAAAATTTCATTAGTGACATTGTTTTTCTGCTTTAGAAGAAATATATATTCCACAGATCCTAACGATGGTCCAATCACAATGGAGTGTAGTAGAGGAATCCTACAGAGATGAGATGGATACTCATTCATTCATTCACCAAATGTATCAAACATTTGGGCTCTTAAATGTGTTGATTTTCTAAGGCAAAACATCCATAAAACTCAATAAGTTTGAATAATATCCATTACGGAGAGTTGTCATCAAGATTAAACGGAATAAAGTATATCCTGTGTATGCCCCAAACATACTAATGATGAAAAATGTCGTTATTACGAACATGAATATTAGTAGTTACCATATATCTGCTTAGAGCTAAAGACATACACATGACTGAGTCCGTCTTTAACATCTAGTGGGTTTCCACTGGAGCACGGGATGCATGAGCATGAACTATTTTCAGATTAACTTGTTGAAAAGTCCAAGCTTGCTTGCGCATCTGCACATTTTTAAACAAAACTGAGAAACAAGCTATTTCCCCCTTTCCCCTTCTCTGGTCCTAAAGCAGAATCCTCCTGGCAAGTGGGCAGAGTAAATTAACACTTTCTTGAGCTGGGTGTGTTTGTTATAAATATGAGAGTAATGGGTGCTCCTGGGCTACGACTTGAATAGCCTGGGCCTCAGTTTTCAATTATTGGAGTCATCCTCCCCAGGGAATGCACGAGGCTACACTGGGTATAAAAGTTTATGAAGCAAGAAAGATGAAGAGGGGATTCGTTGTTAATGCATGCCTACTAGAGACAAAGTGGCGTCATTAAAACCGAAGCTTTTTACAGTCGTAATTTCTCGGGGCTCATCCATGTTAAAATCAACATTTTCACTTGAGCTTATTTCCTGCTCATCTAATTGGAGGTCCCTTGTCAGCATCTGTTTCTGAAGCATTGGTGATGCAGTGAAAATGATGCTGGGGACTGGATGACTGGGCTATATTAGCATTCCTATGAAATTCATTTAATTTTTATTAAAGTAAGCCACTCAGGCAAATCTTTCTTTCTTTTTACATTAGCATTTCATTAAGAACATATCAAGATTAAATAGCATATACATATTTGTATAAAGGATAATTAACTTAAAACATCTCAAGCTTTATGTGTGCGGGTGTGCTTGGATTTATATTAAATTATGGAGACTTGGACAAAAATCATTCAATTTTTAAAATCAGATATTCAGTGTCATTTGTCCCCAAATTGGACAATTGCCCAGTTTATTCATTTCATGTCAATATTTCTTCATATTGAATCTTACTTAATATACAGTGCCCACTTGCAAAGGGAGAGATTTCTTATGGTTTTATCAGGCATGTCTGTGTTTTGTCAATTGATGTTAAAAGCAAGAGTTATAAAATGCCATCGTTGGGTCCCACCTCACAGCACTACCCTCATTTAACAGAAATGTCAAAATAATCAAGCAAGGTTTGTGAGCATTTAGATGTTGGAAACAAGTTTTAAAATTTGGTATAGATACCAAGAGCCACTCTCTTGCTATCTCTCTCTCAGACAAGTAAACAAAACCTTTACTTTTTAAAAAAGATTTTATTTATTTATTCATGAGAGACACAGAGAGAGAGAAGCAGAGGGAGAAGCAGATTCCATGTAGGGAGCCCGATGTGGGACTCGATCCCAGGACCCCGGGATCACACCGTGAGCCAAAGGCAAATGCTCAACTACCAAGCCACCCAATTGCCTCAAAACAAAATCTTTAAAAAAAAAATGAAGAAAAGCACTGAAAATCAAACTTTACTTTGCCATCTTTATTGTGTATGGAGTTGAAAGCCTCTGAGAGCCCATCTTCTCCCTTGAGAGTCCATCTTCTCTCTCCCCTTTTTTTTTTTTTTTTCTAGAGAAAGCCTTATAATTGCCTCATCAGATCAACAGAAATAAGAAAATTAGGGTGCTGTATAGTGGCGATGTCTCACTGTATTCATTTCTTATGCTGCATATGCATTATCTCAACTCAGAGCAACACCCACTTATTATCTCACAATTTCTGGAGACCAGAAATCCAGGCAGGCTCATCAGGGTCTTCTCCTTGGGGTCTCACCAGGCCAAAATTACATGGATTGTAGGACTAGTCTTTTGAGAGCATCTGGAGAAGACTCCTTTATGTTGGCCCATTGTGGCTTCTTGCATCAGACTCAAGTCTCCATTACTTTACTCTTGGTCAACTGAGGGCACAGGGGGAGCAGGGTGGAGCTCTCCTCTGCTCCTTAGGGCCAATTGCATTTCTTCTAACATTGCTCTTTCCATCTTGAAAGCCAGCACTGTCAAACTCTTTTCACATTTCACATCTTCCTGACTTCTTCTGCCTCTGCATTTAAGGGCTACTGTGATTAGATTAGATCTACTTGGACAATCTCCCTTTTGTCGTATAAGTAAAGGGTACTCAAGGGAGGCTAGATTAAAAAAAATAAAAGGCACTAGTCAGGTATTACTTAACCAAATTCTCTGCACACCTTCTACCTTAGACATGCTCACATACGCATTTTATCAAAATATACAGCAGTTAAGAAACAGGCTCTGGAATCAAGGCCTGATTTCCAGTTCAAGCTGAACTATTTATTAACTGTGTGATTTCTGAGCCTCAGTCTTCTTTATCTCTAAAATAAACACAATTATATTCCCTATTTTATGATACTGTTGGGTTGATTACCTGACATAAAGCCTGGCAGCTGACCTATGGGAAGCACTCAAGAAATGCTTCTCACACATTGTAAAGTCTTGCCAAAGAAATAATGTTAATTCAGCAACTCCCTCTGGAATATTCCATTCTGACCCTACTGTCTACCTGTTTCTCCCCTCAAATCTTAAAGATTCCTATCCTAAACCTCCTCAGTTCTGAGATTCCTGAAGAATCTCTGTAGAGTGAACACCCCTGGAACTTTTCAAGAATTGCAAGAAGTCTATAGCACCACCTGCATCACTTGTAATAAGTAGCAAGCGTGCTTCACCAAACTCATTTACAAGCTCCACATCCCAAATTTTCCTGAATCCAAATTAGGACGTCTTGATTATGCGAAGTTGTCAGCATGGGGCAAGTGGTAGCTCGCCTACCAATAGGAAAATTGTCTATAAATTCCTAGGCAGTAGTGATTAAAATTGAGTTTAACAGGGAGTTGAATTTGGAAGGTTTTATTTACAGATTTTTTTTGGTTGTTCTTTCCCAAAGGAATAGAAGAAAAACCACCCAGTACCATCTATGCACCTCCATTTCATCTCTGAATTGGGAAAAGTAAGAGAAGAAAAGACCCTCAAGACTAATGCGCTGCAAATTTTGATTTTAGACTTCTGACTCCTGACCTCATGGGGATCATTTACTCGACGCCAGGGATCTCTCATCTTCTCTATAGATTTTTCCTTTCCTGATCACTGATCACTGTTCACTTTTACTCCTGTGAGTCACAATTGCATTTCCTATTGCTGCCCTGATTACACTGAGTATTTTAAGCTACCAATTTAATTCAAATGTTTATTAAACTCTTTCTGGGGAAAGAAAATTAAATTATTTTTAGTAAAACTAGACCTTTATTTGTACACCAGTAAGCATGTAATGCTTATTACAGCTCAGAGATTTCAGCAAATGCCTTTTAGCTGAACTTGTTTTGTAGCTGTCCCCTCGCTATTTTGTTGAACCAGTGGTAATTAACAATTAGGCACCCAGATGAACTAGGATGGGCACTAGCGAAGGATGGGTGCCTTAACCATGTGGAAGTACTGACGGTGAGGTAAGGAAATATGTAAATAGACTGATGAAAATAATGTTTACTTTCAGTGATCTCATCCATGTCCATGGATTTAAATACCACCCATATGCCAATAACTCCCAAATTCATATCTCTTGCCAAGACTTTTCTGAGCTTCAAGCTACTCAAAATCTCTTTAATGTCTTATAAGTATCTCAAGTTTTATGTACAAGTAGTAACATTTGGATGTTTCCTTCAAAGTGTCGTTTTTCTCACCTCAAAAAAACAACAACAACAAATACCCATCAACGTAATGACTTGATGGAAAATCCTGTGAATCTTCCCTGATTTCTATTTTTCTGTCACTCCTGACATCCAGAATACAGTCAAGAGCTATTGACTTGACTTTGAAAGGAGATCCTGAAATTAAGGGAATGAATAGACTCCTTTCTTTTACTCCTGCTACCCTGCAAATCCATCCTGAAACAGCATTCCAGGGTGATGCTTGTAGAACATAATTAGGTGGTACGAAATCATAATCCCCAGTGCATTATAACTGACTTCGAATGAAGCCTGAGCCTTCATCTCTAGCCTGCGAGGCTTTGTAAGATTACATCTAGTATAGCCTCTTTTTCCTTATCTTCAGCCCATTGTCCTTCACTCTGGGCCTCAAAGACAACAAACCCATGTCTATGCTGTGGTCTTTTTGCTAGTTCTTTCCTTTTTCTCGAAGGTTCTGCCTTCACATCATCTCCTGGCTGGCTCCCTCACATTTTTCAGATATTAGCTTGAATATATTGCCAGGATTGGGAGGTCTCTTCTAAATAGTAAATAAAAAGTACCTCCTACACCATTCCCTTCATACCACTCTGTGACTGACTCGTCTTTACTTGATATTTAACTGCTTTCATGCTTGTTCATTTCCCACTGCCCAGTCCCAGTAGAAAACGAGCTCCATTATTGCTTGGACTGAAGGATTCCATTATAAACTACGGTATTGGATTCACTCTACAATGATGTTTTAAAGAAGTGTTTGTTGAACTATATAGTATATAAAGTATGTGTTTTAAACTTCAGTTTCAAGGACACAAATATAAGTTTTAAAAAGATCTTCAAATTAGAAAGTAAAGGTTAGAAAAAAACAATAAGCCAACACTAAAACAGCACTGCCAAAGGATTTTTAAATCAGGAAACAAGCTACTATTTGAAGTTTGAGTATATTACATTTGTAAATTACCCTTAAAGAGGAAAAATTGAGAGATTTTTAAACAGCAAAGCAATAACAATGACAGTTATTTTCTTGAAATTCTTTCAGCTTTATTGTACATAAATGAATACTACCTAAGCCATATATCCTGTGTAGCCTATTGCTGTTACTTTTTCTTATCTATCACACTATTTACTTAAGTAATAATGCTAGAATTTGATTGTCTTGTAAAAATAACCTGCAGTGATTTCAAAAATTATTTAAAAGAATTATTTCATTAATCTCTAAAGTTCTCTCTAGGAAAACACAGGAGCCACAATATTCTATACCTTTATTTTTGTTTGAGGCTAATATGAAGAAAACTCCTGAAGAGATATAGCTTTATTCTGGGAACTAATAACAAATACAAAGTAAAATGTAAAAATTATACCATTTGTAGTAGGACAAAAATATCATAAACCTGGGAATAAAAGTAACAAACAATGTAAAAGATTTCTATACAGAAACCCAGAGAGCTGTCAATTCCATAAAATGTGAGATTTATCAGATTTCTTAGTTGGAAGACAATATTTTGAACTTAATACTTTCCCCCCAAATTCAGATTTAGTTCAATTTTAATCAAAATCCAAAAGGGAAATAGGGGGAGCTTGACAAGACAAACCTAAAATTTATTTTGAAATATAAGTAACTAAGAAGAGCCTAAATATTCTTTAAGAGAAAGGATAAAATGAGAAGACTTGCTTTACTGAATGTCAAGACTAATTATAAAACTACAACAAACATGACAATATGGCATTGGCATAAGAACAGAGAGCTAGACAAATGGTACAGAATAAAAAGCCTAGATACAAACTCACTTATTTGTGGACTCTTGAATGTATTACTGCAGAGGGATAGGAAGATAATAGTGTTCTCAATAAAGGTTGCTGAAAAGTGACCTATATTAAGAAAATGAAATTTTATCCTACTGTAGATTTTTGAAAAGAACATTAACTTGTAAGTTTTCTAAATATGTATAAAATAATGTCAAAGTAAAAACTACTATGAATTTTATGAGGTTGTTTAGTAAAATATATTTTTGACTTAAGATAGGCAAAGTCATTTTCTTAAATAAAGCTCAAAGATAATTTTTAAACTTAATGGGAAAAAAATAATAAGCTGGGCTATATTAGAATTAGGAGCTGGAATTCATCAAGAGACCCCTGCTACAAAAATGAAAATGCAAGCCACAGAGTAGAAGACATTCCTGAGACAACTAGAGCTCACAGGTTGTGTGTGTGTGTGTGGGGGGGGGGGGGTATGTGTATTCCATGTTTCTAATAAGTGTGTGTGTGTATCCCGTAACCAATTTAAAATAAAGAAAATCTAGTAGATAGATGGATAGGCTTCAAACCGGCATTTCATAAAAGTGTACATTAGTGATTGTAGCTATGAAAACAATAATGTTTGTAATAGCATAAACTGGAAGCAACACAAAAGTTCACTAGCAAAGGAATGGATAAATGGGATATTCATATATAGATATAATTCATCTAGTGTGAATGAATTGCAGCTAGATGCAATAATACAGATTACTCTAAGAAACGTCTTAGTGAAAAAGTCCAAGAACATGTTAAAAGTTCAAAGCAAGCAAAATTAAGTAATGTGTTTTTTAGTTGCCTGTGTAATGTATCGGTAAGCTGACTCTTCAAGAATAATAAAAAGTTGTTATTTTTAGTTTATAACAAGCATTTTGGTGCAAATCTTCCTACCATGGCTGATTTTCTTGTGAGTGACTTTGCAGATCTGGATTGAAATTGGGAAAAGATGAAATCAGCTCTTTAGAGCCAATCCTCATTGGCTCGAGCATACCAATGCATTTAGAGATGATAAGATAAATGCAATTTTTAAAAAGTCTTAAATCTTTTCGAAGAATTTTTAAAAAGATTTTATACATATATAGAATGAACACATGACAAAGATTTTACTCACCTCATTAATGAAGGAGAGAACTGGTCAGATGGCAGACCTGGGTCAAATGAAAATTAGGATGATCCACCATGAAAGGTACTCTGAAATAGTTCATCCAGAGGGGGAAAAAGTGATTAATGACCTACAGGACTATACATAACCTTTGAGGTTATTTTTCTACTAGACAGAAATATTTGCAATTCTATTGGACAAGACCTACAAATTAACATGTAATTTATGAGTGTGTGAGCCTTTGTTTAATAGCAACATCAACCACAGGTACATTTTTCTAGATCGTTAAATAATTTGTTGTGGAAGTTTGGGTATAAATTTGAAAGGATACACAGTCCACACTTTTGCTTTACTTTCAAGCTGTAAATAATTTTATTTGCTTAGTGACCCCACCAATTTGATAAAGCACAATCTCCAAAGATTATTCTTGATTGCAAAAAATGGTAGTCTCAATTGGCTTACTTATACAGGGCTATAAGCAGTGTTAATTAACCCTGTAAATCTCCTTGCCTATAGAGTATTGAGCACATTCTAATGCAATAAAATTAACTTGTGTCTCAAATTTTCATCATAGAATCTCAGATTGGATAATGTAAAAGCCTCTATTATTACTTCTTTCATCTTAAGGCTAACGAAGCAAAGAAAGTCTCTCCACTAGATTTCCCCTATAATGCTTTTTGACTTCAGTGAATTTCATTCTCCTGTTTTCAACTAAAATTAGCAAACTAGTATGATTTGTCCAAGGAGTCTTCTTAGTAATACAAATTTGCAATCCTATATAGCTTCTGGGCTAGTAGTTTCTGAGAATTTCTCTCTTTGTCTCTCTCTCTGAAAAGATTAATACAGTAGTAGTTCTCAAATTTTGGTTTCAAGAGCCCTTCACAACTCCTAAAAGTTTCTGAAGATATCAGAGTCTTTTTGGAGAATTTATTTCTCAATATTTACTGTAGTAGGCATTTTTAGATGATTGTTTTAAATATTTATTAATCCATTTCAAATAGCAATAATAAATCCACAGCTAGTTCTACTCCCTTTAGTTAAACTGTACTATACCTTGGCTCATTCTATTTTATTTTTTTTTTAATTTTTATTTATTAATTCATGAGAGACACACAGAGAAAGAGACAGAGACAGGCAGAGGGAAAAACAGGCTCCCTATAGGGAGCCCAATGTGAGACTTGATCTCAGGACCTTGGGATCAGAACCTGAGGCAAATGCAGACGCTCAATCACTGAGCCACCCAGGCATCCCTCATTTTATCTTAATGGTCACAAGAATGCAATGTTTTGCAGTTTTTTCCTCTTCTTTCTATTTTTTCTTGAATTCACTGACCCCAATTTCTAGTTTCATTAACATAATACAAAGAACATTGATTATTTAACCTAATGAGTTTTCTTCTGAGACAAATTTCCTTCTTGATCAATAATATCCAATATTATAGTCTTATGACTCATACCTTTTTTAAAATTTTTTAATCTCCAAAAAAAAATCTCAAAGACTAGGTGTATAGAGTGAAAAACTGAAGTTAAAAAAAAAACAACTCTCCTAATAAATCTATATCATTAATTCAATCTCAAATTCCTAGAAGGATATGACTGTGGGTTGGGATCTGGAGGGTGGGGAAGTGGTATAGTGTGTATGTAAATTGAAAAGTAGATTCTAAAATTCTTAGAAATTATCATGGTCAAAAATAGACAAGACACTCTTAAAGAAGAATGAAGCTAGACACTATGAGTGACTTCTATTGTAAAGTTATAATTATCAAGAGAGTATGGAGACTTAACAAGCATATACAACCTAACCAATAAAACACAATAAAGATATACATGTATGGGGTCAACTGATTTATGACAAGGGTGATATAGTACAATGGAGAAAGGACAGTATTTTAAATAAATAGTATAAGTTGCAATGTATATAGGAAATAAAGAACCCTTAATCTTGGGGTGCTCAGGTGGCTTAGTCAGTTCAGTGTGTACCTTCTGCTCTGGTCATGATCTCAGGGTCCGGGTATCTATCCCTGTTTAGGGTTCCCTGCTCAGCAGGGAGTCTGCTTCTCTCCCTCCTTTTGCCCCTTCCTGCTGCTTGTGCATGCTCTCTCTCTCTCTCTCTCTCTCTCAAATTAATATATAAAATCTAAAAAAAGAAACTTTGATCTTTCTTCATATGACAGTAATAACTCAATTGCAGAGGTGCTCTTGATGTCGCTATGAAAGATAAATTAACCAGCTTTTCAAGAAATCATAGAGAATATCTCCTGAATGTGGCTTAAGCAAAGCAGTATCATGAAGAATTTTTAAAGTATTTAATAAAAAGTAAATAGCACCATGTGAATATTATGAACATCTTTCCATCAAAAGGATGAGGAATAAAAAGGCAACTTACAGAATGGGCTAAGATATTTGTAGCACATTTATTTGAGAAAGGTCTAGTTCTCAGAAGATAGAGAAAACAAAACAAAAAACAAACACAACTTTTACAAGTTGGTTAAAAATCAGTAGAAAAAAGCAGACTTGAGTAGGTACTTTACAAAAAAGGATGTGTAAGTAGCCAGAAAAAATATATGAAAAGTGTCCCACTTCACTTGTTATCAGGGAACTACAAGTTCAAACTACAATGAAATTCCAGTAAGCTCCCAAGGGAAATTCTAAAATTTAAAAGGCATCATAGAAAGAGGTGTCAGGAAACTGGAGGAATGGGGATTCTCATTACACACTGCTGGTGGGTATATAAATTGTTAAACTTTTGGGGAAATTACTTGGTAGTACAAACCTAAATTGAACATAATCTATCATACACCAGTTCCACCTCGAGGTATGTTATTAACAGAAATGTGCACGCCAAAAGACATGCATTAGAATGTTTATAGTAGCACTATTCATAAGAGACTCCAAAACTGAAACAACAGAAATCCCCAGCAAAAGCTGAATAAATAAAAATATGGTGAAACAATGGTATATTCTACAGAAATAAAAATGAATGACTTACAAGTACTTGCAACAATGTAAATGAATCTCAGATATATTATTTTGACCAAAAGAAGCCAAATATAAAAGTACATAGTTCCACGGATGTACAGTTTAAAAACACATAAAACTAATCCATGATATTAAAAATCAGAATAGTGATTACCCTAGGAGAAAAATAAATAGATGATTGCACATGGAAGTTTTCTAGAATGTTTGGCAATGTTCTGTTCCTCAATCCTAGTGCTGAATACAGGTGTATGCAGTCTATAAATTGATATCTCCACTTAGGATTAATGTATATATATACACACATTAAAAAATACTTCAACATATATATATACATATATACATATTATACTTCAACATGTATATACAATGTTATACTTCAACGTATGTGTATATGTTTATATACTTCAACATATATATGCACATATGTTATACATCAACAAAAATGTAAAAAAAAGAGGAAAAAATCTTCAATAGTTTCCCAAAATCATCCACCAATATGTTTCCCAAAATTGCAATATTCAGTCTAGGAATAACCTCATTTCCAATATGGTGTGTCAAGAGAGGAGAGTAATTTCAGCCAAAGAATTGATTCAGATTGGGCTCTGACCTCCAGGTTCTATCCCATTTTTCTTATCTGAGGTGAAACTATATTACCTTACTCTTTAAATGCTCCAATCAAAAGACATAGGATGACAGAATGGATAAAAGAAAACAAGACCCATCTATATGCTGCTTACAAGAGACTCATTTTAGACCTAAAGACATCTAGAGATGGAAAGCAAGGGGATGAAAAAACATTTATCATGCAAATGGATGTCAAAAGAAAGCCAGGGTGGTGATATTTATATCGAACAAAATAGACTTTAAAAAAAAAGACTGTAACAAGAGACAAAGGTATAACAATAAAGGGGACAATCCAACAAGAAGATAGAACTACTGTAAATATTTATGCACCCAACATGGGAGCACCCAAATACATAAAACAGTTGAGAAAAAATATAAAGGAACTAATCGCTAATAATGCAATAATAATAGGGGACTTTAGCACCCCACTTACAACAATAGATTATTTAAATAAAGAATTAAAAAGGAAACAATAGCTTTGAATGACACACTGGAACAGATGGATTTAACAGATATATTCAGAACATTTCATCCTAAAACAGCAGAATACACATTCTTTTCAATTGCAAATGGAACATTCTCCAGAATAGATCACGCATTAGCCCACAAAACAAACCTCAACAAATTCAAAATTGAAGTCCTATCCTGCATCTTCTGACCACAGTGTCATGAAACTAGAAGTCAACCACAAAAAAAAAAATCTGCAAAGACCACAAATACATGAAGATTATATAACATATTCCTATATGGTGAATGGGTCAATTAGGAAACAGAAGATATTAAAAAGTACACGGAAACATATAAAAATGAAAACACTTGGTTCAAAATGTTTGGGGCAGCCCAGGGTGGCTCAGCGATTTAGCACCAGCTTCAGCCCAGGGTGTGATCCTGGAGACCTGGGATCGAGTCCCACGTCGGGCTCCCTACATAGAGCCTGCTTCTCCCTCTGCCTGTGTCTCTGCCTTTCTCTCTCTCTCTCTCTCTCTGTGTCTTTAATAAATAAATAAAATCTTAAAAAAAAAAAAAAAAAAAAAACTAAAAAAAAAAAAAAAACAGCAAAAACACCTTTGGAAGACAACAAAAGCAGTTCTCAGAGGGAAGTTTATAGCAGTACAGGCCTACCTCAAGAAGCAAGAAAATCTCAAACAACCTAACTTCAAATTTAAAAGATCTAGAAAAGGAACAATAAACAAAACCTAAAACCATCAGAAGGAAGGAAATAATAGATTAGAGCAGGAATAAATAATATAGAAACAACAAAATAAAATGTTTTAGAACAGATCAATGAAACCCAGGACGGGTTCTTTGAAAAAATCAGTAAAATTGATAAACCTATCAGGAGAGACCTATCAGGAAAAAAAGAGAAAGGACTCAAATATAATCACAAATAAGAAAAGAAAAATAACAACCAACACCACAGAGATATAAATAATTATAAGAGAATATTATGAAAAGCTATATGCCAATAAATGGACAACTGAAGAAATGGATGAATTCCTAGAAACATATAACCTACCAAAACAGAGGCAAAAAGAAACAGAAAATTTTAAGAAACCAATCAGCAGTAAAGAAATTGAATCAATAATCAGAAAACTTCCAACAGACGAAAGTCAAGGATCAGATGGTGTCACACAAGCAAAGTCTACCAAACATTTAAAGAAGAGTTAACACCTCTTTTTCTTGAACTATTCCAAAAAATAGAATAGGAAGGAAAACTTCCAAATTCATTCTATGAGGCCAGCCTTACCCTGAAAGCAAAACCAGAAAAATACATCGAGAGAAAGAGAGAGAGAATTATAAGCCAATTTCCCTGAAGAACACAGATACAAAAGTCCTCAAAGAATACTAGCAAACCTAAACTTTTTTTAAAAAAAAAGTATTCAAAAAAAAAAAAAGTATTCATCACGATCAAGTGGGATTTATTACTGGGTTACAAGGGTAGTTCAACATTCACAAATCAATCAATGCGATACATCATCACATGAGAACCATATGATCGTTTCAATAGATGAAAAAACATTTGACAAATTACAACATTCATTCACAATAAAAAGCTCAACAAAGTGGGGTTAAAGGGAACATATCTCAACATAATAAACATAAAACATATCTTTATCTCAACATAAAAAAATAATGAAAAACTCACAGCTAGCATTATCCTTAATGGGGAAAAACTGAGAGCTTTTTCCCCAAGGTCGGGAACAAGACAAGGATGTCCACACTCAGCACTTTTATTCAACAAAGTACTGGAAGTCTTAGCCACAGCAGCCAGGAAACAAAAATAAAAGGCATCCAAATCAGTAAGGGAGAAGTAAGACTCTCACTATTTGCTGATGACATGATACTCTATATAGAAAACCTGGAAGACTCTACCAAAATACTGCTAGAACTGATACACGAAGTCAGTAAAGTAAGAGGATACAAGATCAGTGTACAAAAATCCGTTGCATTTCTATATACTGCTAATGAAACAGCAGAAAGAGAAATTAAGGAATCAATCCCATTTACAATTATACCAAAAACAAAGAACCTAGAAATAAGCCTCACCAAAGAGATGAAAGACCCGTCCTCTGAAAACTATGTAACACTGATGAAAGAAATTAAAGAGGACATAAAGATACATCATGCTTTGGAAGAACAGATATCTTTTAATGTCTACACCACCCAAAGCAATCCACACATTTAATGCAGTCCCCATCAAAATACCAATGGCATTTTTCGCACGACTAGAACAAACAATCCTAAAATGTATGTGGAACCACAAAAGACCCAGAATAGCCAAATCAATCTGGAAAGAGAAAAGCAATGCTGGAGGCATCACAATTCTGGACTTCAAGTTATATTATAAAGGTGTAGCAATCAAAACAGTACAGTACTGGCACAAAAATAGATAATATAAATGAAGAGAAAAGAAAAGAAAACTCAAAATAAGCCCCCAATTATTGGTCAGTTAATCTTCAACAAAGTGGGGAAGACTATCCAATGAAAGTCTTCAAGAAATGGTTTTGGAAAAACTGGACAGCAACCTGCAATAGAATAAAACCAGACCACTTTCTTACGCACTGTATGCAAAAATAAATTCAAAATGGACTAAAGTCCTAAATGTGAGTCCTGAAATCATAAAAATCCTGGAAGAGAATACAGGCAGTAACTTCTCTGACACCAGCTGTAGCAATTTTTTTCTAGATAGGTCCCCTGAGGCAAGGGAAACAAAACCAAAAATAAACTATTGAGACTACATCAGGATAAGAAAATTCTGTGCAGTGAAGGAAACAATAGAACTAAAAGACAATCTTCAGAATGGGAGACGACATCTACAAATGACATATCTGATAAAGGGCTAGTGTCAAACATCTATAAAGAACTTATAAAACTCAATGCACACCCCCAATAATCTGATTCAAAAGTGGACACAGGATGTGAACAGACATTTCTCCAAAGAAGACATCCAGAGGGCCAACAGACAAGTGAAAAGATGTTCAATACTGCCTCCCCCCAGGGATATGCAAATCAAAGCTACAATGAGATATCACCTAGGACCTGTCAGGTTGGCCAAAATCAAGAACACAAGAAACAACAGGTGTTGGCAAGGATGCGGAGAAAAGGGAACCCTCTTATGCTGTTGGTGGGAATGCAAACTGGGGTGGCCACTGCGGGAAAACAGTATAGAGGTTCCTCAATATATTAAAAATAGAACTACCCCAAGATTCACCAATCACACTACTGGGTATTTACCCAAATACCCACTACTGGGTATTTTATTGAAAACACTAATTCAAAGGGATGCATGCACCTTAATGTTTAGGGCAGCATTATTTACAGCAGCCCAACTATGGAAGCAGCCCGTTGTGTGTATATATATATATATATATAGATATAGATTGTACACACACACACACACACAAGAATGTTGTTCAGCCATAAATAAGAATGAAATCATGCCATTTACAACAATGTAGATGGAGCTGGAGAGTACAATGCTAAGCAAAAGAAGTTAATCAGAGAAAGACAAATACCATATGATTTCATTCTTCTATGGAATTTAAGGGAAAAAAAAAGCAGAGAGAGAGAGAAAAAAAAAACAAGAAATAGACTCTTAATGACAGAGAACATATGGATGGTTATCAGAGGGGAGGTGAACGAGGGGATGGGTGAAATAGGTGGTGGGGGTTAAGGAGTACATTTAATCACGATGAGCACGGGGTGAAGTGTGGAAGTGCTGAAATCACTATATTGTATCCCTGAAACGGATGTAACTCTGTATGTTAACTAACTGGGATTTAAATAAAAACTTTAAAAAACTAAAACTTTGAGTAGTGCCTCTGCCGTTAATTGCCAGACAACACACACACACAAGATGCACGTGCGCACACACATCTCAGACACATGGCCATGCACATCTTCTAATGATATAAAATTATTTTCAGACTCAGTGATGTTTAAGTCCATATTCATAAAGAATCATCACCTTCCTAAAGCAATAATCTACAGAGATATTACACGTCTGAAATGAAGATAGTCTTACATTATGCAAAGCAATTTTAACCTCCATTATAGCTCTATCTCGTTCTCCCAAACTACCCCCGTAGACATAATTGTCCGTAATAAAGTGTCCCATTATTGAGATTTCTACCCCCCAAAAAGTCATTTGCTTCTGATTATTCAGATTATACAAGAAACCTGCTAAAGAAGTTAAAGAGTTTTCAGTTAAAAAAAAAAAAAAGTTTTCAGTTTGCCACTAACTCAAGATACAAATAATTGGACATCCTCACGGTGTCCCATGTACTGCCCACACTTAACGACAACTACCTCACATTCATCGAGGGATGAAGAGATTCCCATGGAATGTCTATGCTCTTTTGGCCAGAAGAAACCTTCAGATGTCATGGAATATTTTTGGTATATGATAATTAAATTTATTATAAAGGGGGCATGAAAAACTAATGGAAAAATATTATTTGAAAAATAGTTCTTAGAAAAGTGTCTGCAAAAATTGAGGTTAGATCTTTATTTTATATTATAGACCAACTAAACTATATGTCATCCAATAAATTTAAAAGTCATATGTAAAAAAATAGTAATTTGGGGGCACCTGGGTGGCTCAGTCCATTAAGCCTTTGTCTCAGGTCATGATCCCAGGGTCCTGGGATCGAGCCCTCTGTCGGGCTCCCTGCTCAGTGGGGAGTCTGCTTCTTCCACCTCCTTTCCTTCTGCTCATGCTGTCACTGTCTCTCTCTCTTATTTGCGCTCTCTCTCTCAAATAAATAAAACCTTTAAAAATAGTCATATTAAAACATCAAAAAAACAATATAGACACATGTAAAAGGATGACATTCTATGGAAAAATAATCAGAGATGAATAGGGTGACATACCTTAGTGCACATTGTATAAATATTTTAAACCCCAGAGTAGTTACAAAGAACATTAAAAGATTAAAAAACTTGTAAATTTTGTAATGATTATGATCAAAGTTAATTTTTAATATGTAAAAATGTCCTAAATCTAAAATTATTACGCAGCAATAAAAATAGAGACATAAAAGAATGAGTATATTTTTTTATAGAAATGTCTTACATTAACACTGATGTAATTATTTAATTTGAAGTAACTAAGTTCTATTTTCTGCTAAGATAGATTTTTAGGACTAAAACTCATTGCAACAGAGGGTATAGTGTGATCAGAAAGGATCACTGCTGATGAAAGACAAAATTGTGCTACACGTCTAGAAATAATTTTGGGAATACATAGAGAGGACAAAAATATTTTCTACCCTCTGTGCCAGAGCTAAACTCCTCAAAACTCCATTCTCAGGAAAATTCATTAAGTATAGCAACTTAGGTAAAGGACATGCATTGTTTATAATGGAAAAAAGGATAAACCTACAAAACAATAGGAATGATTGCTCAGTAACTTACTTTGGCCATATGTTATAGAATGTCATTCATCAAATATGCTAAATTTTTTAAAATATTTTTATAATTTTGAAGAATATTTAATGTAGACTAGTGTTCAAACAAATAATGAATTAAAAAGAAAAAAATGTATTTGTAGGATGACAGGTTAATGCCAACTGTCTAAACCTATATGATAACTATGATTATCCCTCTATTATCTACCGGTCAAGTAAAAAAGTTTTCAGTGTAACAAAATGTTAATATCTGGTATTGGAATGATCAATGATTTTATCTCCTTTTTTATCTTGTATTTTCCAGTATTTCTCAGGGAGCATGCATCCCTTTTAAAGTCAGAATAAAATGTTACATTATTATAATGGAAATCAATGGCCTTATAACTCTTAAGTGTTTTCACCTTGGCTTTTCTTATTTCATTGTAGCTGTCTTTGCATATCTTTGTAAGAATAGCCAGGAATTAAAAGCACAGATAAGCACATCATGAATGAAGGGAAATTTTTTTTGTTAGTCTCTTTCTCAATCATATCGGGCTATTCCTTATTACATTCTACAGACAATTATGTATTTAAATTTCTAAAATTTCAGCAAGAGCCTTTACTCTTTCCAAGTTGCTCTGCAACTGATAAATCATTTTCTCAAAGGATATAGTTCTTCTGCAGATTTCTGTTGCCAAGGTCTTCATAAAACCTAACAGTTAGAACTAAATTACATTTACCCATATGTATTTGCATCTTCTCCAAGTTGCTGGAAGAATTAATCAAAGGTGAAAAAAATTCAGTTTAAATAGTTCTTAGTAACTAAATATAACCTGTCAAAATTATGGTAGATGTTGAAACTTTTTAATAGATTTTCAGCCTAGAAACTTGTTTTAAGTAGCATGTGATTACCTTTCCTTTCTCCAAGTCAAATTTTGAGTCTGTTTTACTGTTATCTAACCCATAATCTGAAATACACACCATGTTTTTGTCCTAAGTCAATAGCCTGTGTTCATTGCCTTTGTGAACTTCAGCATCCAGACTCATCAACACCAGCATTAGAAAGAAATACAGGATTCCAGATCACTATTTCAAATGTCCCTTTGTTTATGTGAAAATCATTTACTGAAGCCTAGCCAATCAAAACAGAAAGAAATTGGACGCACACCAGGATCAAGTGTTTCTGCCAATGTTTCCTCTCTGTAAATAGCACTAAAAAAAGAAACAGACAAAAATATCTTCAGAATCTGCTTAGATCTTCAAATCAGGGGTCACCTGGAAACTGTTTTCTCACACAGATAATTGCCAGAATCTGTAAACTCTGTATAATTATTAGAGAACTTTCCAAACAAGAAGATTTCTTATTGCAAGTGAACTCAGAAGGGCAACTGTGGGCTTTGCAGTAACTGAGCTGGACTCCCATCTCTGACTTGTCATAATCCACCAGTGTGACCTCCAGCTTGTGTCCACAATGTCCTCTCTGTCAAGAACGACCTTTTTTCTCTTTCTACTTCGTGGTCATCTCATTTTCCAAAACACACCCCACAAGCCACCTCTTGGTACTCAAACACCCCTTCCTCTGAGCTAAGCATTGTATCTCTTTTAAATTCAGTTGCAGACCTGATTTCTGAAACTTTCTTCGTTATTGAATAACGGGTGTCTTTGGCACAAAGCCCCAGTCATCTTACTTGAATCCAAATTTCCAATTTAGTAATTATATGACTATCTTGTATAATTAAAATCATTCATTAGTTCTTGCATTCATTCACAAATATTTATGAGCACATTCCATACGTCAAAGTTGCCAACGCTGTCTTAGACATTACCATGGTGAGCAAAGATAAGGTGTCTGCTCTCATAGAATTTATATTCTGCTGGAGGAATTAAATTAAATTAAAAAAAATTCAGGGCACCTGGGTGGCTCAGTTGGTTGAGCATCTGCCTTCAGGTGGGGTCATGGTCCTGGAGTCCCAGGTTGGAGCTCCTGCACCTGACTCTGTGCTCAGAGGGGAGTCTGCTTCTCCCTCTGCCTCCCTGCCCCCATGTCCTCTCACTTACACTCTGTCTCTCCCAAAAGAATAGAAATAAGTAAATAATCATCTAGTGAAAATGTGCTGCACATAAATGCAAATGAATGACGAGGTAGAGAGTATATAGTAACTAAATACAGTGGATCAGAGAAGACCTCTTTAAAGAGAGGATATATAAGCTAATATTTGAGTGCTAAGCATTAGCCCCAGAAGAAACCTAATGAAAGCATCCCAGGCAGGAGAAACTGCTAATGCAAAAACACAAGAAATACACATGACAAATCAAGGAATCAAAAGAAAGCTAACATAGTCAACAAAGGAGAAAATAAAACAAAATAATAATAAAAGGATAGATTGTGTTAAATGATATGACATGACATAATATAATGAAGTCAAGGAGGTAGAAAGCCCCCAGATCATGTATGATTTTTGCAAGACTGAAGAAGAGAATGGATATCGAAAATCAATGGAGTCATTGGTGATTTTTAAGCAAGAGAATAACATGATCTCCTTTACATGTTAAGGAGATAATTCTGGTGGTTTCAACAGAGCAGATTACAGACAAGTTAGGAGGTTATAGTATTGGTACAGGTAGGAGATCCTATTGATCTCGATTAGTGTATCAAGGAAGGAAACAGATATAATGAGAAATAATAGGATATATTTGGAAAGTAGAACGTACAACATTTGTTTGTGGATTACGTGTGTCAGATGAGGAAGAAGAAGAAAGGAGAATAATGCTGACACTTATCGAGATCAACTGGGTAGGACATTGCACTTAATTATGTTAAAGAAGAGTGGGGGGAAAGATGTTTTTCTTGTGAGAAGGGCAGGGGAGTAGGAATTAAAAGGAATCCTTTGGATATACTACATTTGAAATGCGTGCTAATTCTAATACATATTTTGTTGGATTCCTTAGAATTTTCTATATATAAATCATGCCATCTATAAGTATAGTTTCACTCTTCCTTCCCTATCTGGTTTCATTTTTTTTTTCCTTGACTAATTGCCCTACATTGGACAACACTGAATAGATGTGAGAGTCAACATCCTTATTCTAATCCTAGTTGTAGGGGAATGCTTTCAGTTTTTACCACTAGAGATGCTGTTATTTCTGTTTTTTAATAGATGCTCTTGATCAGAATGAGGGAATTTCCTTCTATTCCTAGATTGTCAAGTGTTTTTCTCATGAAGGGGTGTTGACTTTTGTCAATGTTTTTTCTTCATCTACTAAGATTATCTATCAAGTGGCATATGTCTTTTGTCCTCTTGATATAATGTATTACTTAATTATCATTTGTTGTACTAATCTAGTATTCCTGGAGTTAATCCTATTTGACCATGGTATAGAATCCTTCTGTATATTGCTGGATACAGTTTGCTTGTATTCTGTTGATTTTTGTATCTATAATAAAATAAATACTGGTATAAATGTTTTTTAAAGTTTTTATATATTTATCCATGAGAGACACAGAGAGAGGCAGAGACACAGGCAGAGGGAGAAGCAGGCTCCCTGCAGGGACCCTGATGTGGGACTCGATCCCGGGACCTGGGGTCACGCCCTGAGCGGAAGGCAGACACTCAACAACTGGGCCACCCAGGTGCCCTGGTCTATAATTTTCTATTCATGTGGTATCTTTAGTTCTGGCATGAGAATAATACTGGCCTTTAAAAATGACTTGAGGACTGTTCCCTTCTCTTATAAGAGTTTGTGAAAAAAACAAATGGTATTAATTCTTGTTTAAATGTTTGGTAGAATTCACCCATAAAGCCAACTAACTGGATATGGTCCTTCTTTATATATGTGTATGTAGTTTTTGATCACTTTCCCAATATTTTTACTTGTTATACAACTACTTGTTATTTACTTATTATAAACATATTACTTATTATATATTATTTAATGGCTTTGGCCATTTCATTGGAATTATCTAATTTGTTGCCTTACATTAGTTTCCTAGAGTTATTATAACAAATCAACACAAAATTGGTGTCTTAAGGCAAAAGAAATTTATTGTCTCATTGTTCTGGAGGCGGATATCAAAAATGAAGGTCTCAGCAAGGCTGTCCTTACCCACAGACTCAAGAAGCCCCCTTTGCAAGCATAGTTTTTGAAGTTGGTTTTATGTTGTTTTTCTTTTATTCTGAGCCCCTAGAAGCCTTTTCTGAGCTGCCTCTTTTCTTGGTTATCTCTGATAAACTATTTGCTCCATAAACTTTTGCTCTCTAGGAACAAACCGTCTACCCTGTGTTGCTTACAACAAAATCTCCATTGTTTTCAAGATTATCATTAATCTCAAACTCTGTCCATGCTCCATTTCAAACAAAATGAATGTTTTTGGGAAGATCTTTAGAGCTCCTTCTTTTTAAGATCTTTTTAACTCTCCCCTTGGGCAAAATCTCTAAGGGATTGTTTAGGAGCTTGGGGCAGGGACAGTGGCTCACTTCTCTCAGAACATAACACCTCCTTTATGAGTAAGATACTGGTTAATGTGTTCAGCTTGCATATCCAGGTGTGAAGGCTTCCTCCTATAAACAAACTGGGGTAAGGTCAATCAAGGCCATAGGATTAATAGCATGCTAACCACTGTAGAGACTTCAGACAATGGAGTGGGAGGTGGGTAGGGAAAGAGAGCTCCTGACCATTCTGTCATAGTTACTTTGATTTTGACTTTTAGAATGTGGAACTGGGGCAGATGACAAATGGTGGGTAGGAGAGGCTGGGATGAGAAGTGCTGGTGTCTTGCCTCTCTCTGGAAAATACCAAAGAACTTGACTGCAACCTGGAAGGAGTGGAAGGCGTGCCTTCTTGGCCACCCCTGCTGTCATGGAGCTTCCTCTCACCTAGCTGAGATGAAAAAGAGAGGGAAGAGTTCACAGAACAAGGGTCATGGACTCTCATTATTATTATTACTGAAATTTAGTAGAATTTCTTGAATAAATAATTATTTATTTGTTGTAACAACTTAGGAAAATCTCTACAGACCCTAAATACTTGTTTGCTTTATTATTTTTTTTTTTCAGTAATGGTTATTTTCTAGGGGAGTGGGTCTGTAGAGGCCCTCATTCCACCATTCCAGAAGTGAGTCTTGTGAATGACTTTTAATATCTTTAAAATAAAGTTCTCAAAAGAATTGCAAAAAAATTAAAAAATTAAAAAAAATAAATTCCACTGTATAAATTAAAGGTGTCATTGGCTTAATTCAATGAATCATAAATTGGGCAGCATCCTATCTAGCAAATAAAAAGGAGTTCCAAGGGGTGGTAGAAAATGGATGAATTTCAGGGCAGCAGGAGGAAGACTAAGGAAGTTATTTGAAAAGAGTAGATTATCACAAGCAAGGTCACCTTTCTTTGGGGGGACAGGAGAGATCTACTGGGACAATTACCTCTCTAGCACTGACCAGATAATCCTAGACTGACTGGTTGAGATTATGATCCTGGGAGAGATTTAAACTGAATTTAGATTAGGTATTAAGTCTCAGTTTGGTGACATGAGATTAGCACAAGTGACTCCATTTCAGGCCTATAGTCTCTTTTTTTAATAGAAACTAAGTATGTAAGGTCTCATTTTAAGTAAGATGGGTAACCACAGTCCTCATAAAAGGGAAGGGAATGAGAAGGAGTTTGAAGAGGACAGGAATAAGACAGAGCAGAGAATGGCTATAAATTATTTTTTAACAGATGGAGATCTTAAAATTGCTCTCTTTAGAAAATGTTTTTTCTATCAAAAAATGAGCGTATGCATACTCACCCAAAATTTGTATGTCTTGCAGATAATTATCAAAACACAGAAAGCTCTCTATAGAGACTGTTAGAAACTTCTATGTCAGACTATTACACCCTTAAAGGAAGAGAAGATATCCTGTTATTCCACTCATATTTGTATTTAGTGTGTTACAAGTACTGTTCCTAGCACACAGTAGTTAATAAAATTAGATGAAAGGGTAAGTGAATGAACACAAAACCAGAAGAAAAAAAAAAAGAGGATGGCATATTTTCATAAATTTATTGTCTTGTTGAGGGGAAATCTGTCTATAATGATCATTAGAAACAACTACGAATAAACAAATGGAAAACTGATCTCTGGATAAAACAACAAAATTCCTTACATCGAATTTGGACATGTGAAGAAAGTCACTACACAAATGAGAGGAGATAGGCGAATACTTAGTTTTTGACGTTATAGGGAAGAGTTAGTATTTTATTTTTATATACAAAAATAAAAATAAATTTACCCCAAAGTTAAAATTTCAAAGCAATCAACCACTGCCCTTTTAATACGGGTCTTTATTTGAAATGGTAAGCACACAACAGTAAAAAAACCCAGCACTGGGTGGGTGGAAATGTGTAATAAGATAAAGGAAAAATGAGAGGATATGAGAAATGATGTGAGAAGATAAAATTAATCATAGTTTAACAAGCCACAGAGAGACCATTTTAAAATGCAGGCTTCCGTTTGACAGTAACCCTTTTTCTCTCTGAGGAGGGGCCTTTAGAAACCCATTTAGTTTTAAGACATCATCCGAAGGCAAGAAGGACCTTTTACCCCTTGCTCCTTATTTTACCTTCACTTCTCACCACCTGCACACAAGGATTAGCTGGAGTGGATAGTATTCTGCAAGCTTGCCAGCAGCTGTGTATCTATCATTTGTGAGCAGATATAGGAGAATTACTGAAGGACCATCACAAAATTTGTATAGCATTGTGTATCATGAAAACCCAAACAGGAAAACGCTGACTTCCTTTTACTAAGATTTCTTGTCTTGTGACCACATTTGAAACAAAGATGTGTTCGTGGAGAACACATGATTGGAGGCATGAATTATTTAAAACTGGGAGCCTTATAAGCTACACGAGTCTTGTATTTACCATTTAAAGTGGTACCACAATGTGGCAAGACATAAACACAGATTACTATTCACTGGGCTCATTAAATATGCATAAAACGTGAACTGCTCTGTATATGGGCATCTCCTTACTTGAAAGAATCTCATTTGGTGGTAAACTGGAAAGTTGGAGTGCAATGATTAAAAGTTCATATATTCAAGACAGAAAATGATGAAATCTACGGGGACAGAGGACATTGCTTATTCATCTCGTTCTAAGCACCAAGCAAAGATCAGGAAAAATGTGGTGTTCAATAATTCAGTCATTACTTTAATCATTTATTCATTTAACAAATATTACATTTCTACTATGGCATTTCTACTATGGATTTCTAATATTCTCCATGCAGGGGAGGAGAGGGAATATAAAGATAAGAACATTATATGCTAGTGAGGAGGATAGTGTTCATTGAATGGATGGATATAGCAACCTGGGTAAATTCATCTAAGGAAGGTGAAGAAAATCAGATTCACAAAAGATTTGGAAAGAATCCTTTTCATTGTATGCATATTATTGGTACTTTTGATTTGTAGAACATTTTTATCCTTGATATTTTAGAATTACAGATCATTATCTTGCCTCACAACACTCCAAGAGGGTAATGACGTTAATCATTTCATAGATGAGTAAAGCTCAAAACAGTGGAGTGTCTTGCCTAAATTACCATAACGAGTATGAGTGCAGTGGGAACTTGGAGGTAGCTTCTGGTGGCTTCTTTTGTTCTCCTTTCTGGAAGGCAGCGTGTCTTCTCTACTGCTTACGTGGAGCCTGTCAGGGCTGTATCCTCATCAAGCATCTTTCAAGGAGGCCGGTTCGGTGGAAAAAATATATTTTACTTACATTTAAAAGATCTCAGGCTCTATCTGGCATTCTGCTGACTAGCAGCATGCCTGCGGTCCTACATGCCAATGTTCAGCCTCTTCGTTTCTGTGGAAACTTCCACTATACTTTATCTCATTACCCACAATGGTCAATTCTCTAGTACAGAGTAGGGAAAAAAAAAAAAAAAGCAAATTTTACTTTAGTCTCCTTTTGAGTTATCTATCCATGTTTCTTCTGGTGTTCTGCTTATCATCCTCTACAACCAGAGTCTTGAGGCGAGTTTTCCTTAGGATCAAGGTCTTTTCTGGAACTCTTGGTCACTGTTTCCTCGGCAGGATGAAGAACTCTTCTGATGGGTGCCATCAGAAAAGTTACAATGGGTCAAGGGACACTTTATTTTTTGTCCTATGTCTTTATTTTCCAGGACACTATTATATAAAACATACAAGTATATAAAACTTAATTAAAGGCTTGAGAAAAGGAAATGTAATTACAGTGCAGGAGAACACATAGAGATGTGTGCCATGTAACAATTTTCTGAGAGAGCAAGGGTACATATTCAAGAGGTTAAGCTTTAAGGAAGCAGATGAGGGGAAAGGTCGTTTTCTAGAAAAAGTGTCTTTTTATCCTAATTTCTTGCATTCAGACTTTTTTCTCTCTTCAAAAATTGGTCTAACCTCTGCTCTTTTACTAACCCCTTTACCCAGAAAAATATGTCTCATGCCAAGCTCCATATTTCTCCTCTTTTAATCCATTGAGATTAACCCACTATGGGTGTGTCAGAAGAGCTTCAGAAGGATAATCAAGGCTTTCCATTTAAAAGAAAATTACATTAATTTCATTCTGAGTGGTACAGAGAAATATCTATTCTACCTTGATTAGATGATGAAAAATGATATAAATTGTCTTTGTACCTAGTAATCTTAGATTTTAGAATTTTTACCTTCACCTCCTTGCATGGTATTATTTATAATCATAATATCCCATAGTTATCACCACCTTTTACTTTGCACAGAAATTTTCTTTGCTAGTTGATCTTGGAGTCCATGGGTCAATTTTACAACTTTCAAGTAACAAGACCCAAGTCTCTTCTCCTTCTGGTCTTCCCTTGGATATTTCCAAGACAGATACTTTGTCAAAGTACTTTTTTCTTTGCTGTCCCAACATTCCACCAAGTGCTCTTCACCTTCGCTCACAGTTGTTCAGGTCAACAGCATTGGAACTGCAAGTTCATGCCATTTCTGATCATCACCTGAACTATTCCTTTTTCCTCAAGGTCATCGCCTGCACTTTTGCTGAGCAACTGTTTCAAGTCCCCAGGCAGCCCCTTGGTAATGGTGAATCTACCAATCATGTATTTCAAGGTATGCGCTCTTCCTGCAACCAGTATTTGTAGCTGGTGATTCTCTGACTCCGGTTATCTAGCGTTCACTTTTTTTCAGTATGATGATTTCTTTCTTACTTTGCTCACAACACCATGTATAGGTTCTAATATCAATATGTTTTGAGTTTCCAAACTTATCCCATTGGTGGCAGGAAGCACTTAAATATTTGGATTTCTATTAAAAAAGATATTTTCTCTTTCATCTTTGATCATCTCAACCTCTCTTTTGAGCTTGAGGGGCAATGACTGAGTCAGAATAATGGACAGGACAGCTTTACTTTATACCAACAGTCACTATTTTGTTGTTATACTCTTGTGAAAATACAACCAAAGTACATAAATAAGTCCAAAAAGTGGGTAGGATGAACTGAATGCCACCAGAGGCATACCAAGGGTAAAGTCTTTAGTTTATTTCTAATTTATTAAAAGTCTCAGATAGGGATCCCTGGGTGGCGCAGCGGTTTGGCGCCTGCCTTTGGCCCAGGGCGCGATCCTGGAGACCCGGGATCGAATCCCACATCGGGCTCCCGGTGCATGGAGCCTGCTTCTCCCTCTGCCTGTGTCTCTGCCTCTCTCTCTCTCTCTGTGACTATCATGAATAAATAAATAAAAAATCTTTAAAAATCTTTAAAATCTTTAAAAAAATAAAATAAAATAAAATAAAATAAAAGTCTCAGATAGTGAAGTTGCATGTTAACTGTAGATTTTTCTTATCTAGAAGAAATGCCAATTATTTTTGCCCATTATTTTTGTTCAATAAAACAGATAACCACAAGATTGTATTTTATTGCTCTGTGAGATATTAATCAGTACTGTATAGGGACCAGTAATGTTATCCTAATATTTCTTTTTAAAATTTACTATAAATACCCTCACTTCAAGTGCCATGTGGATAAGTTTTAATATCTTCCTGCTTCTCTCATTAATTTGTGAGTTAAATAATATCTATGGCATCAGTTATTTTTTAATGTGTCTGAAAGTCGTGATTTTAAGTCTTAAAAAATTTTACTAGAAACATTCTGCCACCCCCAATGGATCTCCACTTCAGGACATTCTAGTTGCTGCTTGTATGACTTTTCTTGACTCTGCCATTCTAATTTCTAGTATTATGGTTGCAGTGGATGATTCTACATTTAATGGACCTTATGAGTTTCCATTCACTACACCATTAGAGTCATTCAACTGATGCCATTGTACTTCCCAGGTTCCTGTCCCACCAATTTTGTGTCTCTATCAGAGAAAAGCGGAGGAAGTGCAGCTAGAAATAACTGCTGATTTAAATTGTCATGAAGGTATATAAAAGATAATTCTGAATATTGTGAACGGTCATATGCCTTTTTATAGTAGGGCTCTAATCACACATTTGGCATATAGTGAGTTTTGTGCAGCTCAAAGTATTTTACAAGAAAAGCTTATTGATCTGATTGGCCCAAATTCCCTCAAATTAATAGAGATTACTTTATGGAATTATAAGTTTGAACTAAGAGCCACAAACAGCAGCCATTGACCAGATTTGCATTGGGGGTATAGTGCATTGAAAATTTCATTTTAGGATATTAGATTTACACAGACACCAGGTCTTATGTATATCAGCATTCCGTTCAAGTTGTTATATACCAGGAAAACCAAAAATAAAGTACACACCAGAAACTAATTTCTCCTGATATTTACACTTGGAATTCTAAAGCTTTAGTTCTAGTAACATATGGATCCTTGTTTCTGTAATTTTTTCATGCTTAAAATGAGATAAAATTATATAATGGGGTGAATCTCCTCTACAATGCCATGAATCTCTGTGTCTGATGGTGGAAAAGTAAATTATATAATAACATCAAAGCATGGATATAACTCTCAGAAAACTCCTGCTCAAGACCTTCCTCTACACCCAAGAAGCTTCCAGACTTCATGGTCCTGTATGACCACCACCACCCTACCACCCCGCCCTTCAGGATGCACAGTTGATAATGCCTGAGAACTATCTAGGGGGCTTATGAACTCCCATCATTTCATGCTTACTTCTCTTTTTGGCTCTGTTTCTGGTCAACACAGTGGGTATAATACATTTATAATGTGATACAAAGCTTCCCATTTAAATAAATTTCAATTAAAAGTAAACTCATATAAAGAAAACCATGAGTAAATAACAGTTCAGGTGGTATGTAGTCAGAACAAAAGTTGAAACTCAAACGAGTGCATAAAAGTAACCTTGGGCTTTGTGAAAACCAAAGATTGGTGCTTAGGGAATCTAAAATAAGGATAACTATTCACTTTGTTACGTTAAGATTTTTTTTTTTTTTTTTCAGTAAAGCCCATGAAGGGATTGGTAAGCAGTATAATCAAAAGAAAATATACTTTGGCCCTGGGTTAGGTAAGCCACAAATGATAGACCAGCTCTGTTTAAGGAAACTTTGGTCTCCGGGTCCTCATTAGTAAATAGAAATCTTACCTCATTAGACTAGTGTATGAATTAAATGACATAGCACATATCAAGCGAATGTACATAGGTGCTACTCATTCCATTCCTCTTGATGCCCCCTTTAAATAATGATATCATCTGTTCCTGTTTTCTTAATGGCAGAAAATAGTTCACAATTATTTATATCCCATTATTTTTTATAATATGTTATCAAAATAAGGAAAAGCCAGATATTAAATCTTGATATTATGGTGGCACAGAGAAATAAAAAGTTTATGTGAATAGCAAAAAAAGAAAGAAAAAAATGGAGATTATCCACTGAGATGTCAAATTGGCACCCCTGATGGAGCCAAGTAAGTGGGGATAAACCAGAAATTCACCCCCATAGAATACTTAAGTCCAGACCATCTCCATCTTTCCTTGGTTTCAGTAAGTGAATCCCAAATGAATTTGGAACTGATATTTGTGACTCTCTTTAATTTTCTTAACTTTCTACTGATTTTATGATTTTGTTTTTATTCCTAGTTTGTGCACAGATGAGTTATTCTACTTTGGTTGTAATAAAAAGTGGGTATTTGGTTATGGTCTAAATTTTATGATAAACTCTATCAAATAGATTATAAAAACCTATTCTTTGTTGATTGAGAGAAGAAATAATACATGATTTGTTATTCTATTTGCTGTTTTTTTAAGTATTTTTTAACTTGGCCTACTTGTGAGTTTATCTCAATTAAGAATTAGATATCTATTAAGAAGGAGAACAGCTCATTGAAATCTTAACAGATTTTTATGTTTGCTTTTGACTTATGATTTAGATTGTAGGACTGAAGGTATAATTTGCCTGTGTGTCTCTGGCTTTGTAATTAAGGTAAGTTTTTACTTTTCATTTTGGGTACGAAATATTTCTCTAATTCCAGAGGATACAAATTAGAGTTTATCATTTCTTAAATTAAATTATCTTCTGATTGTTTTATACGTATAAATAAGCACATATAAAAATTAAGATATTTCTAAACTTCACAGAAAATAAATTGAATCTATAATACTTTAAAAGCACTAAGAGAAATCTTTATTATAGACATTGTTATGTTAAAAACTTTTAAGGAATTCATAGCATATAGTTGAGGTGAATTTTGCAAATTATACTACTATAATTCTATATTTAAAAAATAAATGATAGCTATGTGTGTATTAGTTGAGTTTCAACATGAAGTAAAATACAAACGCTTTACAGATTATAGTTTAAATATTTTCATGAGATTTAAAAGATTTTTATTTATTTAATAAAATTTGGATTTGTTTTTTCACAGAGATAAATTAATCTGAAATTTCAAACTTCTCATACTGGTTTAAACTTATATAATGTTTGAGATAATAAAAATGTAGATATTGATTTAATTAAATTGAATCATAATTCTGACAAGCTTTTTATGTAAAGTATAAATATGGTTTACAGTACATCATACTGCACAAAACTTCATAGATCTTTAGATAACTAAAATCCTTCAACTAATATTGAAATGAGTTAATGGACAATCTTTGAATTTGTAGATAATTTGCAAGTGAGACTGAATAGTGAACCACTCATTGCAGGGCACAATTTTAATTTTATATTGTTTGCTTCTTATCTGCATGTGTCATGGAGTCACTATACATTTGGGTTATGTTAATGAACTTGTTCATTTTTGCCACTTTCATAAAATGGAAAAGTGATCATGAGGTTAGGCTTGTGTTGTGTGTATTTATAAGCTGTGATTATTTGCTGAAATTGTGCTTGTATATAACAGATAAGTCTTAATACAATCTCCTAGTTTTCTTTGTTCAAAACAAGATAGTCTTGGTTAAAAGTTACAACTACTATGGATTATTGAGACTATACTATGAGCAATGTTTGAGAAAACCAGTGTGTTATATAAAATTGAAGTTTAAGTTTTCAACGAAAAAAAATAGTAAGTAGTTTTTCCTTGAAGTATAAATTTGATCCCAAATAAGAAAAAAAAATGTATATATATAGTAAAGAAGAAAACATTAGTGTGTATAACAAGTAGAAGAAAGTATGAGGGAAATTAATTTTACTTGCCTTGGTTTATAATACCTGAGACTGAAAGGAAGCTATGAATAGCTTTAAATTTTGGCAAAGTTAAATCAGTTTAGATGGGCTTATTCTCCAGATAATTTAAGGAGGTGAGGAAGATTCATGAAAACTTGGCTGTCAGATATATATCCGTGCAAAACAAAAAATTGGTTCTTTCTCTATCAAATTGATAATTAAGTCTTAGAAACTCTTAAGAGGTAATATCATTCTTTATCTTCTGTATAAATTTCCCACATAGCAGAGATTCCACATCTTATCAGAAGAATCCTTTCTGTATAGAATTGATTTTATTATGTAATTAATTAAAACAAAAAAAATCCTCACTCGTGAGAGAGATAAAGTTTCTTACAAAACTGTTTTTATCTTTTATGTTCATTTTAAACATTTTATCAGTTTTATTAAACAGATAATCAGATATTGTTTCTCCACATCCATGGTCCTATCTTGAGTCATAAATTGATTTTATTTTTTTGGTTTGCCTCCAATATCAGATCCCAAATTCAGAAAAAAAACTAATATATTCAGGAAAGCTCCCATAAGTCTTCTAGACAAACACAAATATTTGCTACTTTACCTTGTAAAAAAAAAGAGATGATAGGAACAATGAAGGTTGTTCACTGTGTCCCAGATTCATAATTATCTTGATACTACTATAAAATCTATGAGGGAGTAATCATCAAAGTAGAAGAAATAGGCAGCCCTTCCTAAGGAAACACTACCTAGATAAGATATTATTACAACAGGATTTCAGAATATATACTGTTTAGTTTCCCAGAGATTTTTCAATTTCTTCACTGTCCATATTTTTTTTTTTACCCTCAGGAGAAACACTGATCAAACTCCTGATATACTATGTACTGAATCTCAATAGAGAATTTATCCTCTCTTCTAATATTCATACTTACTCTAAATCATTTAATAACAAACCAAACAGAGTTCTGCTTCCTATTGATGTTTGCCAAAAGATGTGCTGTAAACTGTAGGTTAGAATTTCTGTCATCACCAAAAAAGGATAGTCAAAATGCCTGTTGAAAAGACAGTTTTGAAAAATTCCTCAGAATTGAGAGAGAAATGCTTTGTGGAATCTTCTTACATTTTCATGGCAATATGAGAATTTGCGTAGGTTCAATAAAAATCTGTCCTCCTTGGGGGCCCTGGGTGGCTTAGTTGGTTAAGCATGTGACTCTTGATTTCAGCTCAGATTACAATCTCAGGATCCTGGGATGGAGCCCAACTGGGCTCCTCCACTCAATAGGGAGTCTGCTGGAGGATATTCTGTCTTTCTCTGTCTCTCTCTCTCTTACTCTCTCTCTCTCTGTGTCCATCCCCATCCGCCCCTCTCCCCTGTTCACATGAACTCTCTCTAAAATAAATAAATAAATAAATAAATAAATACATAAATAAATACATATTTTTATTTATATATATGTATAAATCTTTAAAAAAATCTATCCTCCTTTTTACTGAGATAAATAATTGGACAAATTGACTCAATTCAATAAACTGATTCTGTGCCCAACATTATACCTTAGTGACATATTTCAGAATAAATCTCATTTAATAAGATATGACAAACCTTCTCTTAAGAAATAAGGATCCCTTCACTCAAGACAAAATAACAAAGATTTACCATCTGACCTAAAGCAAAAAAATCTCCCCAAAATATATGAAACATGGGTTATCAAGACACTAAACATCAGGCAATTTTGATGTAAATTGATATCCAGTGGAAGATCACCTAAGGCTGCCAGTTTTTCACCCTCTACTTCATCATTCAGTTTCTGATTACTTCTGACTAAGCCTGTCTCAGTCCAGATCTGAATCTAGCAGCTTGAGTCATCATTCATTCATCTCATACCTTCAGTGTTTGTACTTAGTAAAGGAGCAGTGATATAAAGTTAACTGTGATCCAGTGAAGTATATCCAAATGGCTTTAAAGTCCAGTGGTGGAAACATTCCTAATAATAATCACCAATAAGCAAATTTAAAACCGTAAGTGCGTAGTTTTGGATAAATAAAAGACATTTATAAAGAAATTATTGATGTATTTTTGAAATATAAGTGAAGTCCTGAGCCAATGGCCAGGAAAGAATTCTTAGATGTCTTTGGTGCAAAAAGGTGTTTTTATTAAAGTGCGGGGACAGGACCAGTGGGCAGGAAGAGCTATATTACAAGAGTGAGGGGTGACTGATTATATGCTTGGGAGTTGGGGGTAAGGAAAAAGGGAAGTTTTCAAAAGAATTTTTGCATGCTAAAGAGTGCCTACAAGATTCTAGTGGCCTTGCCATTGTCCTGTTAAGGTTGCTCTTCCATCTAGAAAAGCATCAACATTAGGAGGAATATTCTACTCTACCTATTGCTCCTCAATGGGCTGCAGGTTATAAGGATATTTTCTTTTGTTTACATTCCCTGCTACCTTTGTTTGCCACATCACTCTGGGTGGGTGGGTGATGTTAAGGCTCCAGGAAACTGAGTTTATGGGACTCTGGAAGTTAGGTTATTAATAATGAGTCTTCTTGTAAATCACTAAGACATTTATAAACTGAGGAACACTCAGATCTTGCTCAACTGTGATCTCTATTAGTTAGCCATTGTGTGTGTGTGTGTGTGTGTGTGTGTGTGTTTTTCTTTTGTTTGTTTGTTTCCTTAATTTTGGGACAGTGGGGAGTGCCTGAGGAATGTCACATATTTCCTACCTGGGCGTAGGGGGGATTGCAAACTGTCAGCTTGCCTTGTGCTCCCTCATCAGTTATGTTCTAGGCAGTGTTCGAAAGTAGACGGGGAAAAAAAAGGAAAAAAAAAAGGGAAAAAAAGAAAAAAAAATAAAGTAGAGGGAAAGAGATGAATAGATATAAATAATGATTTTATATGACATAGAATATAACTCATACCTACCCCAACCTTAGGTTTTGTTAAGATACCCATTACAGATGAGGAAATCTAGGCACACAAATGATAAAACTGGTGCCATCAGTGCCAGTTATTCCTCTTAAACGTGGTATTTACCCTGATAATGAAGAATATAATCTAGATGGCTGGTGTCATCTTTTGTGTGCACGCCAATTATTTTTTAAGCTAAACAGCTCCCTAAATGCCAGTAGTTTTTATGTGTTGCATAAGATTTTACTGTGTTTATTTAACAAAGCTTGCACAAACAAGGTACAAAATGAGGAGAGTGGGCTGACTGTAGCCACAAAGAGACCAGTTATTCAAGGAGCCAAGATATGTCAGCCAAGCCTGGCATACCTAAGTCTCAAACTTTGACATGAATTAGCATCTTTTCTGATGTTTCTGATTAGAAGGGCAAAGTGTGAATGAGTCATAGGGTAATGGTTATTTTTCATTCACATCAATTGCTACTTTGGGGATGGACTATAGATGCTGAAGATAAGAAAGTATATCCTAATGCATCAGAATTGTGTTCTGTTCTCTTGGACAAGCAAAAAAAAAAAAAAAAAAAAAAAAAAAAAAAAAAAAAAAAACCACTGAAGAATTTCTTTTTTCCTCACAAAAATGTCTTGCATGGTTAACACAAGTTTTTTGTACTTTAATTTCATAGTGTTTAATGGATAAGGATTAAAGGATTTTAAAAATCTATTACAGGTAACACTGTATTAGAAGTCACAGGTAAAACGAAATCTGAAATGATTATTCCATGATCTACCATCGACAACAATAAAGAAGAAAAAAGTGGAAACATTCTAGAAATGAAATAATAATTAATAAGGGTAAGATACTGCCATTCTTACATTATATAGAGAAGATATATGTAGCAATATATTTTTCCTGACCACCTTACCTCCACATCCCATACAATTTACAGTAGAGTCTCAAAAAAAAAAAAAAAAAAGTAGCTATGACTCAGATCCAACCCAAGATGCATGTCATTAAGTGAATTTTAACAGAAAGGTGACAAAGTCTTTCATCAGTAATTACTTTTGAGGCTGTCACAATTATTGACAGAATAAAGGAGTATAATTTAGATCTGAGATGTGGCTATTATTTTTTAAATCGTTCTGTTTTTACTTGAACACTGGAAGCATTGAAACACTCTACTCCTTTGTTCTTTGCATTGTTGTCTTAAAATTAACATTTTCTCTCAAGTATGCAAATGCTTTGTGTTGCTAAAGAAACCTGAGTTTTGTCAGAGTAAGGTTCAGATCACACCTTATGGAATTTCTAGCTCAATTTCTAGATCAAAATAGCATGGAAAAATTAGGAACAGCTTAGGTCTTTTGGAAGCAAGTTCTAGCTAAAATGTTGCTTCTTCAGAAATTAGCATTTCTTCAGTTGAATAGGTGCTTTTATTTTTAAAATAGCGTTTCTAATGAAGAGAAAGTTGAACTGAATTACATGGTTCCTCAAAACATTAAACAGGAAGTGCTATTTACCTTATTTTCTTTCCTATAATAAAGTATCAGAGAAAAGGCCAGAAAAAAGTTTGCTGAGTTGATAATCCAGAAATCTAAGATTGATTGATCATTGAGTGGTCTGAAATGGAACAGAAGCTATCTTTGCTTTGATCACTGCCAGGTGCCAGGTGAAGTGCTAACTAGTTATCCTGAGGTGTAGTGACAAACGACCACCCAGCTTAGTCTGACCTGAATGATTTGCTGTTCACCTAATCATCCAGGGTCCACACAGAACATCAGATCAGTGTTGTGTGCTCTTGACAAAGACTTAGGTCCTTGTCCATTCTCTTTCCCCTAAGCCCTACTCCACACACACACACACACACACACACACACACACACACACACAGTATACGGGTTAGGATCTCCTTTTCAGGGAGAAAGAAAAGGAGAAAAAGACAATAAAACCAAAACACACAAACAAAAGATGCCCTGGTTGGATTTAGAGACATTGGATTTTCAAAGTTCCAGCCCTAAGCAGTAGTGGTTCACAGGGAATGGGACGCCTTCATATATAAAAACATCAGAAATCACTGTACATTGCTAGCTCTAATGTCACGTGGCATGTACCTCGATGGAAGAAAGAAAATCCTACCCAAAAGATAAAAATATAGGGGACACTGCAGTCCACTCCTAATGCACTGCAGAATGTTAATTTTATCTCAATCCTTTAAATTTGTTCACACACTTGTTCTTTTTACTCCATTCATAACATGGCCACTCATTCAATTAGCATTATTTAATTACTGGTCTTAACATCAGCTGTTTTTCTTGGCCTGCTATCTCTCTCCTTCTACCTGGGTGACAGCATCTTGATTTTCCTTCAGGAAAATCACATCTTTTCTTACTGCAATACAGTGATCCAAAAGGCCTTGACCCTACTTCCTTCTTCCACGGTAGGCACATAATCTTAGCTCATATTCCACTTATCCTGGTCAAAGCATTTAATTTTTCCAAAGCTTGTGGATCAACGAAAAAGTTTTGAATTGTGTGAGGCAACACATTTCTCATTTCTTTTTTTTCCCTAATAGTTTTTGAGCTTTCTATCAATTGCAGCCACAAATTTCTGACAAATAAAAATGCCTGTGTTGTGGCATCTATCATGCTAATTTCCCTGCTCCTCTTTTTACATATTAGTTTCCAAAGCTACTTATATGTGGGTTTGGAAAATGGAATCATCCATTATTCTAAAATTTAAAAATTACATATATATTTTGACCCATATTTCATACATACTTTTTTTTTTTAAAAAAAAGAAGGCTCCACATCTAGCATGGAGGCCAATGTGGGGCTTGAAGTCATGACCCTGAGATCAAGACCTGAACTGAGATCAATAGTCGGATGCTCACCAACTGAGCCATGGAGGCACCCCTTAGACACCCTTTTAATTTTTCTGCTATTTTTTCTTTGACTGTCATAATCTAAAATTATTTCAAAATGACATCAGCTACTTAATAAAGTGGTTTGGGAATGCAGTTGGCAAGGTTTCTGCAGGCATATTATCTTTGCTGTTTGCTTCTTGAACTTGAGTTGCCATTCACCATTCATCCTCCCCACCCCATTGACTGCTCACCCACTTCTATCCTGGGTCAGCCAATGGGAACCTCCTAGAGTTCTGTGATTTGTTGAAACAGTGTTTATATTTATGGTCAATTAATTTCATGAATTCTTATTTTAAGAAGAAATGAAAGAATTCTCGTTTTAATTAGTAATGAAGCATTACAAAATCATTATAATTATTTCTGGCTATCCTATAGAAGAATCTTAGGGTCACAAGTTGGGATTGAAATGAACAATAAATAAGACCCTGCATGGTCTTATATCTGTTGAATCTGCTCTGTTGAAATTACTTTCACATTCCCCACTGGCCAGAGATCAACCTTATGCCAATCTGCTGTGATAACAGGGGATACAATTGAGGAAGAGCACTTGGCACTCACTCACTCACTCACTCAGTCAGTCCACTTCCCCCAACCTTAAAAGACAATAGATAGGCATGTGCTTATACTCTGGTTTTTCCATTTATTTCAGAGGAGGCATTATCCTTTCCATTGTGCTTACTTGCTTAATAACAATTTCCATCTCTTGACTGAATTGATGTCTTGAGTGTTGCAAGAAACTTAACATTTGTTCTCTTCAACATCCCTGAAACTCCACGCCCTTCTTCTCTCCTTATATGAGCCTTCTCTCCTCAAATGAGCCTTAGTATTTCCCAATACAATTAAGAGCCAGCAGTGTGCTGTTTCAGAAGGGGTGAGGGGCAGGAGTAGAGTGGTTCATACTTCCCCTAAGTATATTAGCTGGAAAGCTCCTCCACTCCAGTGATGTACTGAGGCACTTCAACCACTGCTCCTCTGACCCTGACACTTCAAGTGGGAGCTCGGCTCAGTTCCTATTAAGAGAGACACATAAAGCTGCCATTGTCACAAATTCAGCCAGTAATGGATAAAGTGATAATTAAATTAAGATGGCTGTTAGAGAGAGAGGTTGCTTTATAACAAAATCTAACAGGACTGAAATTCACTTTCCCACTTTCCATCTCTACCAATTAATGCAACTCAGGATCTAGTTATTTATATTCAGCCTTCCAAGTCACCTTGCTGTGAGAGTTGTCTCCAATTGTTATAAAGTTGGTTAGAAAAAAAATGTATGTATATATTTTTCATAAGCCTATACTAGAAGTTTAAGAGGTCTTCGAAAAATAACTTGGCAGCAAAAAAGGAAGACTTGGAGTGAGCTCTGAAAGGAATACCAACAGGAGAGAATGGCCAAACACTAAATTGCAGATCAATTATCTTCAGTTTTTTTTCTATTATTAAGTTAGTCTCATACTACAAAATCCAGGGATGGCCACAGAGAAACTGATAACCAAGTGTCTTTAACAGATTCATTGTTAGATCCAGGTTTGCTCAAATCATGTAGAAGACCAACACACAAGGCTCCATAATGAAATCACTACAGGAAACTTTAAAAATACTATTACTGGGACTCTACCCCTAGAAGTTCAGATTTAATCGGGCTCGTAGGACATCTTTGAATTGGGGCTTTAAAAATCAAAACAAAACAAAACAAAACAAAACTCCACAGGTCATTTCCAGGAAAAGCAGAAGCTAAGAAACCATTTACACAGTTTAATTTCTTCCTAGTTTCCTCTTTGTAGCAGTTCTTTTGTCTGGTTTTCATTTTCTTTAAATATTTTATTTATTTATTCCTGAGAGACACACAGAGAGGCAGAGACAGTGGGAGAGGGAGAAGCAGGCTCCGTGAGGGGAGCCTGATGCAGGACTTGATCCCAGGGCCCTGGAATCACAACCTGAGCCAAAGGCAGATGCTCAACCATTGAACCATCGTGGTGCCCCATGTTGTCTGGTTTTCAAACAGATTTAATATATGTAGCCTTAAGACTGTAGGAGCTTAAAGATGGAAGGACTTTATATAGCTACTACACCAATGCTTATCTGCCTAAAGCTTTGAGATCTTTTGAATAGAGCCTGGAAGAGTCATCCTTACTTTACTTCCTGCTTATATCAAGACTTGCATCCCTGCATAACAGAAAGCTCTGACTGATGTGGCAAATTCAGTATTTCCAGCCAATCTCTAGGATCTGGCTTCTCGTTTGCTGTGATCCTCAACAAACTGGGATCAGGAAATTTTAGATGATGAAAGGGAACTTTCTTGATCCAGCACATGATTCTCAGTTTGGAACCCACCATCTACAAATATGAGGTATGTTGGAAGTAATTTGCATCAAGAAAAATAGATAAAAGTGGGTTCTTATTAAACATGAGAGAATAAACACACGTCCACCCCAGTTTCCTCTTCAATTTTCATGGAAACAAGTGTAAAGTGAAATTTTTTAAAAAAGAAATATCATATAAGGACAATTAAAGTCAAAAAGAAAAAAATATATATGGGAATGTAAAACAGATGGATAGTGGTAACAAATTTAGAAGACCAGAGAAAGCTTAAATTTAAATAACCACAGAGGAAGACAGAGAACCACCTGCTTTGCATTGCATTATCCTAGAAATGTGCAAGAATTTGCTGAACTACAGACCTCTGTAAATGTGGTTAGAGGGAGCTAAAAACAGGAGGATAATTTGAATATCTGCTAAGACTTTGGGCACTTTGATCTTCACCCTCCTGACTCAGTTTGGTATTGACCTTTTCCTGCATTAGAAAAGAACTGAAAGTATGTCACCTGTAGAGTTAACAGTCTAACACTTTGAACTGGAAAAACACAAGGCACAGAAGACAGTCATTCCATCAAAAATAAAGCAGGGTTAGGGGATTAAATGCATGGTAGATAAGAAATGGAATATATCCCATTTAGGAGCCTAGTATCTTGAGTTCAAATCACAGCTTTGCATTTTACAAGCTTTATGACCATAGGTAAGTTACTTTTCTTCTTTGAGCCTCACTTTCTTCTTCTGAAAAATGAGTATAATCATAGTTATTAGACTGATATAAATATTAAATGGGTGAATGTTTGTGAAGCATACATTTTCCAGGGCTTGACAAAAAATAAGTACTATATATGTGTTAACTACTTTTTAAAAAGATTTATTTATTCATTTTAGAGAGAGGGAGAATGAGTGGGAGGGGCAGAGGGAGAAGGGAAGAAGAGAATCTCCAGCAGACTCTGCACTGAAGATGGAGCCCAACACAGGTCTCAATCTCAGGTCCCTGAGATCATGATCTGAGCAGAAACCAAGAGCCAGATGCTTAACTTGACTGTGCCACCCAGGCACCCCTGTGTTAACTACTTTTATTATTTCCCTACTTGGGGTCTGGGGTAATGATAGATAAATTTACAATCTACAGCCAGAGATGGAAGGTTTTTCCCAGAGGGAAAAATATGTATATGTGTATATATACCCATACATATGCACATAAACATATACATTCCCAAACACACAGTTCCTGACCATTTGGGTCCCCAAGTGAAATCCCTTGATTAGGTCATCTAGAGTGAAATCCACCATACAACCAATCTCATCAATTCATATAGCTTACAATCAGCTCTTGAGAGCTTCCCTTAATTATATGTAACAACCAAATATCAATAGAGAAAATGTTCTATTAGGACATATAGAAAACAAACAAATCTCCCAGAGGATTTTAAAATAAGTGAAAACAAGGCAGGGAAAGTAACATGCAAAAAGGAGTTATAGCTAATCTCTGCAGAGAGAAGGAAAAAAAATCACATGTAGGAAAGAACAGCACACTATGAAGAGAAATATTTAGAGAGCAAAATTAGCCCTTGGAATTTAAAAATATAGAAGAAATTAAAATTCAATACAGGGTGGAAAAATATTGTGGAAATCTCCTGGTAAGTATAACAAAAGGAAAATAAGCTTAAAATAGAAGATAATAAAACAAAATTAGATGATCAGTACAAAAGGACCAATATCTGAATAATAGGAGAGCCTGAAGAAAATCAGAAAAAAAAATAGTGTAGGAAATTACTAAAGACTTAATTCAAGAAAATTTTCTAGATAGACTGAATGAATTGCATTAGTTTTCATATTTAAAATGCTTACCACATTTCCTGCACAATGAATAAAAATAGTCCACACTAAAGGACACCCTCATGATTTTCAGAGCAATGAGGGAATTGAAAAGACACTAAAAATTTCCAGTGAGAAAAATGAATCTAATTGTATAACCAGCTATCATATTACTATTTTGAAAAGTGTATTCTTTCCCTACTGATCTGTGTGACAAATCTGCTTTAAAACAAGTTTCCATATGTGCATAAGTCTATTTCTGAGATCTCTATTCAAAGCATTATAATAAGTCTTGTTATATCATAAGAAAATTCCCCGGATTTGTTGTGGTTTTTTTTTTTTTTTTTTTTCATATAAAGAATTTTTGCTATTCTCAGCCCTCTATTCCTCTATGTAAAATTTTAGATCACCTTCCCAAGTTTCATGCAAAACTATTACTAATTATATTGCAGTCTATTTGATAAGTTAATTAATTTCAGGATAATTGACATCCTTAAATATTGTAAGGTCCTCTCCATGAACATGGTATATCTATTTATTTAGTTTTTAAATGATTTCTAGTAAATGTTTACCATTTCTACGTCAAGTTTTAATCCCTTTTGCTTAATTATTTCATAAGTGCACCACATTTTTGTTACTGGTGCAGATTTTTAATTTTTTGATACAATTACAATTTTTTATTGTAATTAATTTGTGATACAAATACAATTTGATACAAAGGTTCAAAGAATTGTTCAATGAACTATTTCCCCCCCAAGTCTATTGAGAATAAGTTACTAACATGATAATCCTCTTGTACCCAAATACATTATCATATATTTTGAACAAATAAGGACATTCTCTTATATAACTATAATACCATCAAAATCATCAAGTTTAGGAAATTTATATCACTATATTATTATTAAAGATGTTGGTGCTATAAATTAAAATGTAGTAGTTCTACTGCAACTCTTGATATTAGTGGCATTGTAGTGGTTAGCCATTTTTCTAAAGGGATTAAAATAAGGCAGTCTAAGATATAATGTGATAACCTATGTTCCCTCTCTGTGAGATTTATATAGAAGGTCAGGGAAATTCTTTCTAAAACTAGTGATAGCCATGTCGTCTATCTTAAAGAAGAACGGTCACATTTCTCCAAGGTTGTATTGCATACGCTACTTTGACTTCACCTTGATTTCTATCTGTATTCTATTTTCTCATGCCTTCTACTGGCTTTATGTATATTATCCTCCCTCTATATAGATTAAGAAAAATTGAACCATAATGTGGGAACTTTCTATTTGACTTTCATCATAAATACCAGGGGAAGGAAGGTTACAATTGGAACTCCTGCCACTATAACCGTGACTTTGACCAAGAATCATTACCCTTTTATTCTGATTTGTGCTGGCTTAAGCAATAATCACGTCTTAGCAGAAACACCAAAGTAAATGGATATTAATGAAAGTAGATGTAGTCGATTGAAAAATTGTTTTCAGTCACTCTTGGCATTATACTCCTTAAATGTGTCTTTGCAATTCTTTCTCTAGAGTAAGTGAAATATATTTCCATGCTTTATTGAAGTTGCCTGTGGAACTTGGTTTGAACAATGGGATGCTAGTACCATCTGAGTAGAGGCTGAGATTGTGTATCATTTATATTGTTCTGTTATGCTCCTGTGACCCCCTATTAGAAGAGTATGTCCCAGGAAGCTGCTAGTCCAAGAAGAACATGAAGGCATGTGGGGAAGACCTGAAACCAAATCAGTCTGGCACCAAGGCTAACTGATCTCAGCTTAGATCAGTAGAACGACAGAATATCTACAGATCTGTTGAAAAGAAAAGGAAAAAAATATATATAACTTAAACTTAGCCTTTTCTAATGATGGGTTCATTTATAGTATCAGCTTAATAAATTCATGCCACAGGTTATCAGAAGAAAAATTTAACTTATCCAGATCTACCTGGAAAGATACAAAGTAATAAGCAAGAAGCAAGCTCATTTGTCACAGTCAAGGTTAAAGAACAATGTATGTGGTTTTCATTCACCGTGTGAACGGGCACTTGATATACAGAAGCTTTATTTTACTCGTAACTTTTTGCTTAGTTAATATTCTGTAATGTGCAAATTCACAAATATGAGGGAATTTCTCGATTACTCACCTATATATACTTTCAATAAACAATGTGTACAATTTTTAATTATGTTTTCGGCCCTATTTGTTTTAATTATACTTATTGATATGTAATTATAGTCTTGTCAAATCTAATAATAAAATATACAAGTTTCTGTTATGAATGTGTTTTTATTTTTTTTTAGTAATTCATTCTTATTAAATTTTCTAAAATGTCTATATGGACTAGAAAAAAAAAATTAAATAGTCCCTCAAAGGAGGTATTTGAGAACCACTGCCTTATAGAAGTAAGAAAACTATGTAAATATAGCCAAAATAAGTTTTATTATATGAATAGTGTAGCAAAAAAGAGGCATATGTTATACACAAAGATGCTATTGTCCAATCCTAAAGTTTCTTGAAGGAGCGACATATGCTATTGAAGATACTATTTTGTGCTAAGGAAGCAAACCCATTGATAACTGGGACACAATGATAGCAGCTAGAGAGGAGGATCATGAGACTTAAGAAGATGATATTATCACCCACACAGAACCTATGAGGAAGGGGAGAGGGAAAAGAAATGGGAGTGGAAGCTTACTTCCTGGTTGCCAATGTCAGGGTTCTTATTAGTTATAAACAATAGAATCCACTCCAGCTACCTTAAACAACCAAGACAGTTGTAAAAGATGCCAGGATAACAAAGAGTAGGGTTCACAAAATGCCTATGACATCCAAGAAGACATTCAAGTTACTACTATTAAAGTGTCTAAACAGAGGGCACCCAGGTGGCTCAGTGGTTGAGTGTCTGCGTTAGGCTCAGAGCGTGACCCTGGGGTCCTGGGATCGAGTCCCACATCGGGCTCCCTGCACAAGATTACAATAATATGTAAATTCATGTGGGAAAGCTGGAATGATTCCTTTATCTTACTCTGCTGACAGAGAAAGCCTTCTAAAAAAATATTTTAAGAATGATAGTCATAGAAAATCAAGAAATGCCAGAAATTAAAGATTTTTTTTTAATTTTAGTAATCTATTCTATTGGTTGTCTATTGCTACAATAATGCCATATGTAGGTACCACAAAATATCTGTGGCCATAAACATATTTTGGTTCTCAACACAGTAGTCTGCTGAGTTGGCTGTCACTAAATTGGGCTCATCTTTAATCTGGTTGTATCTCCAGGTTCTAGTTTGCATTCAGCTCTACTCCAAATGTCTCCACATTCTCCTTGGACCAGCAGATACCAGGACCATATTCCTTTTGTGATGGATCACAGAAGCAAATGTGATCCAGTAGCCACATAAGCACATTTCAAGCTTCTAATCACATCAAATCTACGACATTTCATTAGTCAAAGTGTGTCAACTAAAGCCAACATCGGGTTAAGGAATATGCTCTACTCACTCCAGAGGAAATTACTGTGAATTCAAATAAAGGAGGTGGATACAAGGAATGAGTGAAAAACAGCAAATGATATCCAGTATCATTATCCCTAGATGTGCTGGGAAATATTCCTTGTCTTATAGGAACTGACATGCACTGTTTAATCGTGTTTGAATTACAGCAAAAACACAGGAGTTTTGGGTTAAGCAAAGACCTGATGGCAAGACGTCACTTTGTGTCTTCCAATCTTGTGAAATTTATGGTAATTTTCTGTGGAATAGCCTTACATTAAGGTTTTGGTTTTGGTGTATGTCATGTGATTGAGAATAATGTGTACAAAGCCACTGGAAGACATAGGAAAACAGGATGTAGACAGAATTTAAGAAGAATCAAGTATGGGGGTGTCTGGGTGGCTCAGTTGGTTAAGGGTCTGCCTTCAGCTCAGGTCATGATCAGGTCCTGCTCAGGGGGGCGTCTGCTTCTTCCTCTGCCCCCCTCCCCTCCATTGCTCATACTCTCTTGTATGTGCACGCTCTCTTTCTATCTCTCTCACATGCATGTGCATGTTGGGTGTAAGTGCACATTCTCTCTCCCTCTCTCTCAAATAAATAAATAAAATCTTAGAAAAAAAAAAAAAAAGAAGAAGTAGCCAACTATGGCATGTCAAAGTTGAGAAAGAACTTCTCAGAAATCTGTGCACTCCCCTCCAAGGCAGTTCACCTATGCTTATAACACCACTCACAGGCAGTAACACGGATCTTAACATTTATAATGTTTGTCTCAATAACACTTGTGGGAAAACCAGATTAAACCATATCACCAGGTATGTTGATAAGAATAGAAGACAATGTTTCAAAGCAATCTCAGGGGATTCATTTTATTTCATCAATAACTAAGTGAAGGGTGCTCAAAATTTGACTTCAGTCACTCATAGGTAGTCAATTCCAACAACTCATGCTACACAAATATAGTTAAATTTAAATAATGTTTTTGTAGAAAAAATGACTATCCGGTCCATGAATTTCCTACATTTGAATCTTCTTTTGGTGCAAAATATGATTTAAATCATTCTATCAAATATGGATGTGCTCACTGATTACAATCCTAACTGTGTGATATAAATATCACTTACTTCATCAATTACTGTCTTTAATTTATGGAGTGTACCATAATGATTTGCTCTTAGCCAACTTTAACTTTTGTATTTTCCTTTAATGTCATCTGCCACTGAGGAAGGGGAAATATGACATGACTTTCTTCTAAGGGAGGTTTTAAGTTTATTAAAAACAAAAACAAAAAAAGTATGTCTGATGCTAATTCATATTAAAGGCTGGGACTGAACTGTTGTCTTGTCTTGTAGAAACACTGGAGTTTGTTACCTAGTTTAAACATGATTGGCAGAAAATCTCCATTCAGTAACCATCATACTTAAGGATGTAACTCTCAATAATCATCATTCACATTATCATGTACTGAAGAGAATAGACTCCAACACAGTGGTGTTTATATAATTCACAAATTTTACTACATCATTAAGTACTTCAGTTTTATCAATTGACTTACTATTTGTTTTCTACCATAAAACGTTCTCTGTGAAGAAAGCAGTGAGTTGATTTACATTCTGGAGGACGATCCTTAATCTGGGTAATTACTCAGAGTGCTGTCCTACCATTGCAGCTGCACTATCAGAACACACTTTTATACAAAACTTACTTGTTGACAACCAAATCCTCAATGGTTTTATACAGTCCAGAAGTAATTGGGTATCTAAGCCATGACTCTGAAGCAAAAATGTCTTACTTGATATTACTATCATGTTCAGAGCACACATGTTGTCAGTCATACCAGCAACTTTGTGCATTCTTTAAGTTGCAGTGAAAAATACTTCACTAGCTTTTTATGCTCCATGATGTGGTCCTCCGTGACCTAATCTGTCAAGCTATAGCGCCACTGGAGCATGGTACGTCTTTGTCCCTGATTCATCCTCCACATTCCTAACAATACACTGGTGTAGACTTTCTTGATACTCTTATACCAGGTCTAGCATCCTAATGCAGTAGTAGCAAGCAAAATCATGTAGAAAGTTTGGCGATTCTCTTTGTTTTGTCATTTGGACATTTAAACCATCATAAAATTATAGAGTAGTTGGGTATTACTCAATATCAACCAAATTATTTGCTAATTACATGAAGCTGCAAATTTCCTGGAAATTTTTTTAACATTTAATTTATTTATTTGAGAAAGAACGTGCACACACACACGAGCAAGTACGGGGAGGGGTAGAGAGAGAATCTCAAGCAGACTCTACACTGAGCACACAGCCTGATGCAGGGTTCAATTCCAGGACCCATGAGATCGTGCCCTGAGCTGAAACCAGGAGTCAGGCGCTCAATGGACTGCGCCAGCCAGGCACCCTGAATGTATTTTCATAACACAATTGGCAGAAATATTCTGGTGTGAGTAGCTCGAGAAATCCATGGCGACAGGATGAATGAAACTACTAAGTGATAGGCAAAAATGGTGATGTTACTATAATATCCATTTTAGGTTTACTTGTGTTTTATTTATTTTTGACATTGGCTAACACAATGTTTTGTTTTGTTTTGTTTTTTAACCTGATGCTGCAGTTGCCATTCAGTAATTTCAGCTATCAGCGACAAGCCAAAAAGTTCTCTGGCAGCAGAGCAACTGGAGGGCTGGTATAACCTACCTCAAATAGCACTAAACTCAAAAATAACTTTGTGTACTTTCTGAAAAAAGAACGTCAGTATATCTTAATTAGCCAGTCTTCAGAAATTGGGATTTTTAAATTACAGCATTAAAAAGCTCAGTGAGATGTATCTTAGGCAACTATGTATAGTTTCTTGAACAAACAAAGACCAACTCTTACTTCCTGAATAGTTAGAGAATAAATATGTGGTTTAAGAATGCCACGGGGAAAAAAAAATAAAACTAACTACTTCATCTTGCTCTCTATTACAATAGGACTTAAGGGAAATTCAACAATGAGAACAAGGAAGGTTCCAGAACTCAAAGCTCACTATAGAGTTTGTTGATTAATTGTATCATTTTGAACAAACTGATCAGCAACCAAAAGGGATAGAAGGTCCCCAAAGCAACACTGGGTGGCTGAAGACAGGATGCCTCAAAGAAAAAAAAAAGAAATATATGCAAAAGCGAGTAAAACCCCCATAAGTCAGGTGTCTGCCCTGGACATAGTAAGCCTTAGTAACGACATTATACCTGTAGTAAAACCACTTGTATTCTTAACAAATGAAGTTTTGCACGTTAGCAAGGGACTGTGGCACCCATCACCTATGGTTATTTGTAACGAAAACTTATTTTCTACATCATCAGAGTAGTTAAGATTAAAGAAGACAACACATGTCAAGTGTAATTTGGAATTGCGTATACTGCTCTGGCTCCCCTCTGGCTCCCCTCCAGAGGCAGAACCAGGCAGTGAGTCAGGGGACCCCCGAGTTTTGCATCTCAATAAGAACTGCTCAGACTGTCTCCTCAATGTCAGGGGTCTATCACCCTCACACCCACAAATAGGAATATTGTCAACAGAACTATTCTTGCACAAGAACAAAAAATATCCATACACACTGAAGAATTGAAAACCGGCAGCATTCTCAATTAACACACTACACCTTGAAAAGGTCATTCCTGCAGCATCTCTCACTAGGTTTTAAACTACTGAGATTAAATCTCTGAAACCCAGTCACAACAAATGACAGATACTCATTGTGAAGCCTGTCACGTAATCTGGGGTGGAAAAAAAACGTATTTGTGTGTTTCCATACACTCAATCGTAGGTAAATCCCTTGTCTGCTTTCCAATCCCCCCAATCAGAAATTAAAGTATATGCCATTGAAATACCCCTCTAGAGTATTTATTTGCATAGTATTCATTTATCTTGTAATTTTTACAGAACTGACAGCTAGTAGATTGAGGTAAAATAATTATTCCAAATAATGCTAACCTAACAATTTTCTATCCCCATGGAGATTACTTGTATCAATTAATAAGAAAATTTCATCTGGGAGAAAATGATGATGCTACTGGTGCCAAATGCAGGTCAAGCTTAGGCAAGAATCATTCCTAGGGCATGAAGGCTCTGGGTAATTGCCTCATGCATCTTGCTTTGTGACTCTCCTAGATCGTGCTGCCTTAGGTAGATGACACTGTGGGCAAAAGGAGGGGAAGAGGTCTTCCAAGGAAGTAATCCTAGTAACCGCAGTGTCCTTAGTTGATGGTATCAGAATGTACATAAGATTACAAGTCTAAATCCCATTGCTACTGCAGTTACCCTTGAGAAAGAGAGAGAGAGAGAGAGAGAGAGAGGGAGAAAGATGTTCAGGAGAAAATAATACTAACCAGAGTTGTGGTCCAAAGTTCAAGGTAATTTTATGGTGAATTTGCCAATAGGGAATGTGCATCACTGCATTCCTGGCCAAGGTTCCAAACTAAAAATCAAGATCAAGTGTCTTCCTTGGTCATCAATTTCTTTCCAAGCTCCATATTCATAGGTACTCACCACTGAAACTATGAAAGAAATATCATAAAAATATATTATTGTGCCATATTTATTTTAAAATAATCAATATTGTAGCCTTTCGATAAAATATGAAATAAAGACAAATCTTTAAACATTAGTTGAGAATGTATGAGTGACCAATGTCTACAGATTATATGGGTCTAACTTTCATGACTAAGTTTACGTCTTGCTACATTTAAGCTAAGAGCTAAAGCCCATCTTGATCTTCAGTGCTTTACCCACATAAAGGCAAAACAGATAAAAGAAAGATGACACATGGAAATATCTTTTTTGCTGAGGATCCTTACTAAAGACCCCAAAATCCAACTGTCTCTTTAACCTCTCCAGTTGGATGGCTAATAGGCCTCCCACCTCAACTTGTCCAAAACTGAGCTTCTAATTAATATGCCCAGTTCACCTCTCAATCCAGCTCTTCAGTCCCTCAGTTAACAGCATCTCAATTCTTCCCATTTCTTAGGCAAAATCAGTAAAGAAATACTTGAATTAACTTTTTATTTCATACCCCACATGAGATTCTCTAGCAAAACCTATCTGTTCTGTGGTCAAAAAATACCTAAAATCTGATTTCTTTTTGCCTCTTTTACTGTTATCCCACTCATCCAAGCCACAATCATCTGGTGTAGGATTTTTTTTTCCTTTTTTTTTTTTTAAAGATTTAAGTCCCCCAATGAGGGACTCGATCCCAGGGCCCCAGGTTCATGACCTGAGCCAAAGGGAGACACTCAACACTGTGCCACCCAGGTGCTCCTAGTGTAGAATTTCTTTCTTTCTTACTGGTTTCCCTCCTCAGCCTTGTGTGGATTATTCTGAATATAGAAGTCAGACATTAAAACATGCCACTCCCCTGCTTAAACATTTCCCCAAAACTGCCATTTCACCTAAGGGACTAACCAAAGTCCTTACTTCACTCACAAGAGCCTGGATGGCAGGACTGTTATGACCTTTCTGACCTCATCTCCTTTCCTTCTTGTTCCCTTCCCCTCCTTCTAGTCTCTGATGGACTTCACACATTCCAGGCCTTGCTCCTACCTATGGGCAGGATGTTCCTTAAGACCGCTGCAATTCCTTTGTCTTGATGAGTATTTCTGCAGATATGTTCATGGACACTCCCCTCTCTTTTGTCACCTATTTACTTCTCTTCTCACTGATGTCTTCTCTGAATATTTTGTTAAAAATGTCAACATATGTGCGCAAATATCCTACCCTCTTTTACTGCCCTAAAGCTTCTTCTTAGCACTTGCCACTATCTTACCTGTTATAAATTTTACTTATCTACTTTATTTCCAATGTCCCCTTACTAGAAAGTTACCAGTTGCTCCTTTTTTAGATAGTCATGAGCAGTACAGAACTTGTCCGACAAACAAGGTTTTCCTGATTCCAGAAATAGTACATATGTGTTGGAAGAAGAAGAGGGGTGAAGGAATGGTTAATAGAGTGATCAACAGAATAAAAATATATAAGAGCGATACAAAGAAGAGATCAATTGAAATTGTTTTAAAAAGTAACTTTTAAAGTATTCATTCATTCTAAACAATGACACACTTTGCACCTTCATGTCTATTGTCTTTACCTCTATTATTTTTTTCCCCTCAAAATGCTATGGCTCATTTTATGAAGAGTTGTTTTTATTTCTACATGTGATGATCACATCAGGTTTCTGCACATAGAATCACGTGATCAAAGGTGATGTTAGAATCAGGTGCAAGTCAATGCTTTCTTTTGCTACCAAATGCAGGAAGTGAAAGTGCATCTTTTCCCCTAAAATGGAAATATTCAATCTATAATATCTCTTTCACAACCTCTTGGGAAAAATATCATATCTTTTATTTCTGAAACCAGAACTCTATAAAAAAAATTCTCACTGATTTGGCATTCTAATTGAGTCATTGTTCCTTTTTTCAGGTAGATACTGAAAATGCCAACTTCATTTTAAATTAAAAAACTGATTTTTACCAAAAATAAATCCCTCTGTTCATGGAGTCACACAATTTAATGACTTTTCTAAGAACAAAGGAAGCAGTCACACTTTTTATTTCATACATATACCAGTTGAATCATAAAAGTTCATTACATCAGAAATGTAATTAAAAGGGGGTTTGGAACACAATGTTTATTTTTGTAAAATAATCATTAGGTTTCCATAGAAATAATTTTGTATTTTATTTTATTTTTTTTAATTTTGTATTTTAATACCCAACATAAATAGCAATTTATTCACATAGCTGTCTAGAGTCCGTGCAAAATTGCCATGATGGTTCAACTATATGGAAAGGAAGATGGGACCCAACTATGCTCTTGTAAGATTACCAATCATTTGGAGGATAATATCCTAATAGTTAACTTTCTTATTTAGAGACCTTGCAATTCAGGGCAGCCATTTCTTTAAGCTATTCAAATGTTATAAGTTGCATGGCTAAATGATAGTGTCAAGAGTTATTGAGTACCCTGGAATGCTATCTGAACTTTCTTATATAAAATAACCATCAATTCATTGAGTGGTCTAGCATCAACCTAACTATTGAACTCCGATATTTTATTCCAATGACCATAGAAGACAACCAGACATATTATCTGGTAAAAGGATAACATTCTCAATTTTATAGTCCAAGGACCTCACCTACTAATGATAGAAGTGCCTATCCTTTTGTGTTTTGGTGATTATGCAAGATGGCTCATTACACAGCAAAGATTTGATCAAGAAGAAGCATCAGAGACATACATGGCATCACCGTTCAAGTGTACAGTTGCGTTGGTTAAGCCATTTAAAGTCTATTTAAAGTAGTGCAGGTTAAATGGCACCTTTGTCAAGGTGTTCAGTATATTCCATCTCGATTTGAATGTACTTTGTTTTTAATGCTCAAAACTGTCCAGTATTGAAAAAAAATATATGTTTCAGATTTGCAGGCACGTGAACCAGCCTGACACAAGATTCTCCGAATTAGCAAAAATATTCTTTCAAAACTAGATAAAAGGCCTTTTATCGTAAAAGACCTGCTGAAGACTATATTAAATATCCAAACCCACCAGGGCCCTTCACCAGCGTAAGCGCTACTTTACAGCTCTATCAAAAGTTGCTCTCTAGTCTGGAACACTGAGATCATCGCTTAAAAACTGAATTTAATCCTTTTTTTTTTGATATTTGTGAAACTCCTATGCCTGTGCACTTTATAACACTATTTTTTTTGTGTGTTTCTAGTAATTTTTGAAGGTAAGAGAATATTGGTGATTAGATATTTATGGTCCTTTTCCAACCCCAAACTCAAATGCATGTACATACACACACACACACACACACAACCCTGAGCTTATAAATTCTGCTAAATGATCTGTGGACGGAGCTTCATATGGGGAAATTAAACTGAAATGACAAAGAAAGGAATAGGGAAAAAAAAAACAGAAAGAAAAGAATTTAAATTTTTGCGGTAATATAAAGCCACTTTCTCTGTCATGGGCATTTTAAATTGTCCTCTCTACCCCCTAGCAACCCTGCCACATACACATACACACGTGCACACACAGTAACAGTAAAGCAACTGGCTCACTTTGCAGAAAACTCAAAGATGCAGGTAATGATAAAAATAAATCACCCTGCATCCCTGTGTGTAAATTAAATCAGAATACAAGGCAAACTCCTATACGTAGTGAGAATATTTGTTTGTTATATTGCTTGACGTGTTTGTATAACACTTTTTTGGAAAGTGTAAAAAAACAAGGGTATATGTTTAAAATACTTGGTTTATTAATTTCATTATAACAATACATGAAATCACCTGCCATATAAAGAGGTGTAGCAATTTAGAAATATTGTCGTTTTTGTACTGACTTTTCATAAAAACAAAAAAAATTCTCCTTGTCCTTCTTCCTTGTTAATGTTTGAGTTCTCACTGGGGCGACATTTGGAGTCACTTAGGTGACTTTAGGTTTTTAAAAACATACAATTTTCACTTTCTTCCAAGTTGTGCAAAATGAGTGAAGCCTGTTTCTATCCCCAAAACTTTTATATTGAGACACAGGGGCCCATTCAGATCACATCCTTTACCTGTCATATAAGTTTATGCTTATGAGGTTTATAAAGTAACCACTTTGTTGTTATTTATAAGGAGATTTTTAAAAAATAATTATTAATTAATTAATTTTTTTGAATAAGTGCTTTCATTTTCTCCAGGTAAATACCTGAGTTTATAAGGGGATTTTCTTTTTTAAATAGCTTAATTACGTTCACGATCTATCCTTGCAGTTGTGAGATCAATTCCTAGGAATAATCCTCAAATCTGACAAATTTATTCCATTCCATATTTTCCCTTGTTACTTTGTGTTAAGTAGCTTCCATAAGTGTCCTAAACAAGCCAGCGATTGAGGTCGTTTCCTGCTAATACATGTTCCCCTTTGTTATTCAAAATGAAGCAACTGAGAGATCACAGGATAATCTCAGCGTTTTATTAAAGTCCCCATGAAGGTGACTTCCCCTCTTCTGAAAGGGGAGGGCTGAGATCTGGAGGCAGGAAGTGCTATCTTATGGCATATATGCTGCTACCTTCAACTAATAGAATTTGACACTGGATAGCCCATCTCTAACCCAAAGCTAACTAGACGGGTGTGTCAGACAATAAAGTTGGACAGAAGAAAGGGCATTCTAGGAAAAAGCAATGTGAAAAAGAGTTGAATTTCTGGGGGTCTAGTGCATAATCTTTTTCCTTTCTTCTCCTGACCTCCCACACATCATGTGAAGCCGTGGCTTTCTTTCTCCAGAAACCTTGGGGAGTCATCAAACCAGCATACTTCCACCTCATTACCTAGCTGACTAAGTTCCTCAGGGGCATGGCAGTTTTGTGAAAGGTTATGAGTAAGCAATGATATGTCTTAAGACAGGCCGCAAGGAAATCAAGACCGGCCATCATTACTTAAGAGCTAAGTCTATTCATCATTATTCATTATTCACAGAGTTTCTACAAAAGTTTATTCTCTATCAGGTACTATGGTTAAGTTCAACACATAGAAAAAGTATCCCTGATTGAACTACCTGACAGCCCCCATGGGTTATCTAATAGTAATAAAAGTGTCACAAAATTAATAGCTAATATTTACTGAATACTTACTAGGTGCCACACACTCTGCTAATCACAGTACAAGGAACAAGTTATCTAATTCTCTTAACAACTTCTTTAGTAAGCATGAATGGTACCATCTCATACAAAGAATGAAACTAAATCTTGCAGAGGTTTCAGCATTTTGGCCAAAATTATGCAACCAGTAACCTGTAACAATAAGATTCAAACCCATGGGCACCTAATTCTAAAACCTATGCTTTTAATAAAGGTCTGGTAGATGGTTCTGTTTTTAAAGGACCCATTCTGGGCCTGGGGAATGCTTCCTGGTTCTTTTAACAACTAGAAAACCTCAAACAGACACACCATGTCAACTCTTCTCTTTTCTGATACGCTTCTACCTATTGTAAGGAGTAGTGGCTGAGTTTCTTCCACACTATGTTTAGGAATCACTAAAGTGATCTGAGCTTTACATTCAGCTAAAAGGAAATCTGGCTCAGTTGATCTTCGGCTTTCTAATACCCAAACCAATTAAAATCAGCCTGGAACATTAGCAACAAGAAAATAAAACTAAGCTCAACTGATTTGAGTCAATAGTATGAACGCTTGCTGATTTTAAGTGTTTGTCTTGATTTTAAGTGGAAATATTAATGATCAAAATAACCAAAATGTGTCTTTTTTTTTGTAGAATTGCCTAACGATAGCCAAAACTTGCTTTCATATTTTACACTATTGTAGTTTTGGACACGATGTAACAAATGGAACTAGGCATAAAGACATCTGAGGGATGTGTGCTGGTACGTTTAGCCGACAATCCAATGGGATGTGATAAGGAGAATGAACAGAACAAAACAAAAACTTATCCAGATTTCCCATTAGAAAAGGCCTCATAAAACACAACCCTCAGAGGAAAATAATTGCAGACAAGTGTTAGTGTTTACAAAAATGTGAAATGTGGGAAAGGCAGAAACCACGGTTTCTGTTCCTCTGATTTTATATCTTTATTGATTAGAATGCTGTAATTTTCATGGCACTGGGGGGAAAAGACAAGCAAGCAGAGTGTAATTATTCAGAATGGAGGTTTGGGAACAATTTTTGCAATCAATAACCTAACCCTAGAAGGAATAGAGAGTAATATTTAAAACTGTGTTCACAGGAGATTCGGTAATATTGATTTGATTCTGTTTGAGCACATTTCCTAAATTACTATTCTCATTGAATCTTATCTGTATAATCACTCTGTATTTTTAAAACATCTTTTGCCTTGGTTAGGGGGAAGAAGCCCTCCAAAAGTTGAATGCCTTCCTTCACTTTTTAAAAAATATCAGCCTTATGTTCTATGTAGGAAGATATTATGATTTTTAAAAATATCTTTTGTTCTGTGCTCAGGAAAGAGGAAATGATTAAAAGTAGGTGGCTTTTGACAATTTTCAAGCAGGCATATCTCTTAAATTAAAAAACCTAACCTCCTCACATTTGCCTTTTGACTTCTAGGTATTGTCAATTCAGAAAGGAATATATATATATATAATATTTGTTATAATAAATAAAACATATTATATATAAATATATAATAAATACAAATAAGATTTATTATAATAAATATTATATATATAAGAAGGAATAGAGAGTAATATTTAAAACTGTGTTTCATATATATATATATATATATATATATATATATATATACACACACACACATAATTTCTTGGGTGGGGGATATCCTGTATACAATGTCTTAGGCACAGGGAGAAGAACTAAGTTGTTTCCTTTCTATTTGGCTGTTTTGAATGAGATTTTTAGTTTTTTCCTATATATGCAGAAAACACACAACGCAAATAAGAGTTTACTTTTAAATCATGTGGTTGCCCAACTCCCAAATGAAAATAGGAAATCCTGTTCTCTTCATGTTTGAGATTCTCCTCACCCTACAACTGCATGGATTTTAGTTCATTTGTTTCATTTTCTTTTTTCATATATGTTCTATATAGTTTTATTTTCTCTTTTACAAACGTTCAAAATCATAGAGGGGTAATTTGTTAGATCACTAATAGTTGTGTTAACTGAAGAAATCAATTCATGTTTTTTTTTTCCTCAAACAGCAAGAAAGTCCCAAATAGGTGAAAAGAAGGAAAGCTGGAAAAACAGGGACTAAAATGGGTGAGTACTTGTGGAAAAGCTGTTTGTTCCTCTGCTCATTTCCCTTTTCTACAACCTTTGATGATTTCTCTTTAATGTGATGAATACGTGAACATTTCTTCTACCATAAGAAAATCTCTCTGGGTCTTCATGAATCTCTATACTGGTTTCTTCTTTTCTATAAATTCCCTCAAAGTGAATTGTGGAAGTAATAGTAAATTATGACAGCCATTTTCTCAAGAGAAAGTAAAATATTATCCCAGTGAAAGAAAAATGAATTTTGATTCTGAAATTTAGTGAAATGAGCCTAGGGCCTAAGAGTCCAAAGATGTCGGTTCGAGTCTTGGCTCCAACATTTATGAACTGGGTGATCTTGACAAATTTGGATAATATCTCCCATCTGAAAAATTGAGGATTAAAGTAACTAATTCAGTGGATGTCCTGAGGATTAAATGAAATCATCAACACAAAAACACCCTGGAAAATGTACTGTAAATGTACACCACTGTTATTCTCATTCCTTCGCTAGGATTAGTGACATGGGGGTCAATCCAGATATTTTCTACCATTTTGCATTTGTAAGCCTATGTGCATATGCACGGCCTAACATAACAGGATTATCTATTCCAATTGTTGAATAATCTCTAGGAATATTTCAGAGAAAGGCTTATCCATTAAAATTAGGAATATTGCATGCTGTCACGTGAATTTTAATTTTTGGAAGTCTTTTATTCCCAAATACACTCTTGCAGTATCTGGCAGTGACCAAATTACCTCAGAAACAGTATTCTTAAAAACAATTGTTCTAAGTATAGTGATTTGCTTTACTGTAGGTAATTTGATTTCTGACTTCCAGTTTTATAAATAGGGAGAATTATAGCCGCATAATCTGGATTTCCAAACAAGCATGTTCTTTGAACCAACTGATGATGCAACTGAACTCTGACTCAGATTTCTGTCTTTGACAATCCAATTTCTCCTGTACTAAAATGGAGTGATGCCACATAGGACAGTAGGCTTGCCCGGGAACATATGGCCTCTGTGGAATGGACTGAGGACACTTGTTCCCTAAATGAGGACCAGAAACAGCCATCTGTTAGTAATAGGTAGTGAACAATCAAGTCCATCCTGTGAGGCAGGGAGCATTGATTAGATTTTTTGCTAGATAAGGCTCAATCCATTTCAAATGATCTTCTGATCTTAATTCATTTTCTTCAACATGCTTAAATGAAGGTCTCAAAAAATGAAAACCTAACATCGTGCTCTGATAACTTTGCTCTAATATTCAGGCTTACTTAGTAATGAAAAATAAGAGAATCTCAAACACTTTTGTCTGAATGTTGACATTATGCTCTAAACATGCATTTGCAGGCAAAACAAAACAAATAGGTTTTTCTAACACATCACCTATAATATTTAAATATTATTTAATATTTGTTTTCATTTTTTTTTTCCTCAAGTGAAGCTGGTCCTTATACTTTCATCACCCTGAAGGTGTTAAATAAAAACAGAACAATCACCTGTAGCTTGGGCATTTTTTCATATCAATCACTCAGAATACTTTTTTTTCACTGTGTGTGCTGTATATTTTAAGTATATAACAAGAGATCATCAATTTACTTAAATTTTAAAATGACCGTGGGTTACATAAATATTAAATATTAAAAATGAAAAGCATTTTGAAAATGGCCAAGGGCCAAATATAAGTTTTATGAAAATATATGATAATGAAAAGAATCATAAATTATAATGTGAATATAATTATCAATTAATGGTTACCACATCTATTTTGGGGGTTTAAAAAATAAAATAGTCTAATAGCCACATTTATAAAAGACTACTAATGAAAACATTTCACATTCAACCTTGACATTTCCTTATGCCAAGGTCTTAGAAAAGCTGGGAAAATATTAAGTTAGTAAATATTTTTGAGTCAATACAACCTCATGAGGTAGGTATTGTTAATAGATCTATTATACAGATCAGAAAAATTAAAATAAGCAAAGACTTCTAGTTTCCAGTTATGCATGTGCTTAAAGTCACTACTCTATTCTAACAACAAGTAAAAGTGAAACAGATTGAAAAACCAACAACTCTCCTTGCATCTGCAGGAGAGGTGAAGATACCAGGAAGACCACTGACCACAGGATTAGAGAGACAGATGGGCAGATATGGGGAATTGTGGCTTACCTGAGCAGAGACCGAAGTAAAGAAATCATCCTGGGTACAGGGGCTGGGGTAGAAAAAACTTAAGTGTACTTGACAAATTGCTGGAGGCCTGGGTGGGCACCTCTAAAGGTTAAAAACTCCAAGCAGGTCCCCTGCAATACTGAGTTTTTCTTCTAGGAGCTTGACTAGGTACTCACAGTAAATATCAGAAAAAATTCCCTTCATGCTTCCGGCAGGAGTAGGAAAAAAAAAGCCCCATATGGAATATACTAGATCATTCTGTTTTTCTTAACAAGCTCTTTCCTCAGGAAAAACTAGTTAACTGGAACCTAATTTGCTAGAGTATTATCAGGGCCTAAGTGACCTGGGAGCAGAAATACCCAACTATAGACAACTGTAACCTTCCACATGGGAGAAGGGAAATACATCACTTCCACTCTAGCCAACCTGTCTCATGAGGGGGGAGAAAAAAACTGAGAAACAATGAAGTTTGAAGTCTAGAGGCACAAGCTTACGGAAAGTCTGGGACTTAATAATGGGATTATAGGTTGCTTCCTGCCCCCTTCCCACCCTGCACACACCTCACCACCACATTTGTAAAGGCCACTTACAACAGTTCCCTTCACATGGTACAATATGTCCAGCTATCAAGAAAAAAAAATATAAGGCATACCAAAAGGCAAAATATATAATTTCAAGAGACAGAGCAAGTATCAGAACTAGACACAGCAAGGATGTTGGAATGATCTGACCAGGAATTTCAAACAACTATGACTAGTATTCTAAGGCCTCTTACTTACCAGATAGAGGGACAGCATGCAAGATTAGATGGGCAAATAACAGATATGGAAAAACTAAGAAAGATCCAAAAAGATATGCTTGAGATCAAAGACACTGTCACAGACATGAAGAATGCCTTTGAAGACAGTTTAGTCATTAGTAGACAGGCCACAGCTGAGTAAAACAATCTCTAAACTTGAGGATATCTCAATAGAATCCCTTAAGACTGAAATGCAGGGATCCCTGGGTGGCGCAGCGGTTTAGCGCCTGCCTTTGGCCCAGGGCGCGATCCTGGAGACCCAGGATCGAATCCCACGTCGGGCTCCCAGTGCATGGAGCCTGCTTCTCCCTCTGCCTGTGTCTCTGCCTCTCTCTCTCTCTCTCTCTGTGACTATCATAAATAAAAAAAAAAAAAAAAAAAAAAAAAAGACTGAAATGCAAATAGAACTAAAAAAATGAAACAATAATAACAACAGAATATTCAAGGACTGTGGGACAAATGCAAAAGGTGTAACATATGCATATTGGGAATAGCAGAAGAAAAAGAGAGAAAGGAACAGAAGACATATTTGAAATGATGACAGGATTTCCTAAATTAATGTCAAACACTAAAACACCAAGCAAGAGAAAAGCCAGAATCACACACACACACACACACACAGCCATATTATTGTCATAGTATAGAAAATGAAAGATGAAAAAAAAAATCCTGAAAGAAACTAGAGATAAAAACTACCTTACCTATGGGGGGAACACTAAGAGTCACATATGACTTGTCAGAAACCATGCAAGCAAGAAGAGATTGAGCAAAATATTTAAAGTGTTGGAAAAAAGAAAAGACACACCGATATAAAATGTGAAATTATCCTTCAAAAGTGAAGGAGAAATAAAGACTTTCTCCGTTCATAGAAATTAAGGAAATTTGTTGCCAGTAGACTTAACTTGCAAGAAATATTAAAATAAGTTATTTAGAGAGAAGGGAAATATATAGATCAGAAACTTGAATCTATATAAAGAAAGGGAACCATTGAAGAAGGGATATATATTTATTTTATATAATATTTGTATAGGGCAGCCTGGGTGGCTCAGCGGTTTAGTGCCGCCTTCAGCCCAGGGTGTGATCCTGGAGTCCTGGGATCGAGTCCCGCGTTGGGCTCCCTGCATGGAGCCTGCTTCTCCCTCTGCCTGTGTCTCTGCCTCTGTGTGTGTGTGTGTGTCTCTATTAATAAACAAATAAATAAAATATTTTAAAAATCCCTTATAATATTTATATAAATTAAAAGCTTCATTTTTATCATCCTTAATTGATCTAATAAATAGAAGTATGTTCAAAATAATAGCAACTGTATTCAAGGATGTCTTCTTATGTATATCATATCGTGATTGTTATTCTTATGTATAAGCAAAATAGATGATATTGATAATACAAAGGATTAGAGGGAGGATTTAGGATTATGTTGTTATAATGTTCATATTACTCAGGAAGCAGTGTAATGTTATTTGAAACTAGACTTGGATTAGTTATAAAGTGTATTACAAACTATAGTGCAACCACTAAAAAGAGTTTAAAAAAAGAATAACTGATATGCTAAGAAAGGTAGGAAAGTGGAATCATGGAATGCTCGATTAAAACCATAAAAGTCAGAAAAGTGTGGAAGACCAAGAAACAGAACAAAGAAGAGGGCAACAAGTAGGAAACAGCAACAAATACGGTTGATATCAAGCCCAGTGTATCAATAATCCAATGATCACTTTGAATGTCAGTGTTCTGCACTAATTAAAAGACAAAGAATGCCAGAATAGATTAAAAAAAAAGGCCTAGATATATTTTGTCTACAAGAAACCCACTGCAAGTAAAAAAGGCCCATACAAATTAGAAATTAAATGGATGCAGGAAAATACACTTTGTAAACACTCCTCCAAAGATCATAGAGTTGATACGTGAAGTTCAGACAGGACAGAGTTCAAAGGGGAAAATTATCAGGAATAAAGTAGGATATTACATAATGATAAGTGAATTTATCTCCCAGGGCACCTGGGTGGCTCAGCAGTTAAACGTCTGCCTTCGGCTCAGGTCCTGATCCCAGGGTCCTGGGATCGAGTCCTGCATGAAGCTCCCCATGGGGAGCCTGCTTCTCTCTCTGCCTGTGTCTCTGCCTCTCTCTGTGTCTCTCATGAATAAATAAATAATCTTAAAAAAAAGAAATTTATTTTCCAAGCAGACATAATAATTCTTAATATGTATGAGCCTAACAACATAACATCAAACCAATAAGGTTTAATAAACTCCTGGAACTTCAAAGGAGAATGGAATGAACCCACTGTCAAATGCAGAGACTTCAGCATTCCTTCATCAGAAATGGACAGATCCAGTAGGCAGGAAATCAGTGAGGACAGTTGAACTCAAAAACACCATCAATCAGCCGGGTACAAAAGATATCCACGGACTACTTCATTCAATGATGGCGAGTACACATTCATCTCGGGCACACCTGAAACATTTACCAAGATCGATTGCATGCTGGGCTATAAAGCACACCTGCGCACATTTAAGAGAATATAAATCATACGATGTCTGCTTTCAGAACACAAAGAAACTGAATTAGAAAATCAGCAATAAAGAGATAAATGGAAAATCCAAAAATACATGGGGATTAAACAACACACTTCTAAACACACACACACATACACACTTCTCCATAACACATGGGCCAAATAAGAAATCTCAAGAGAATTTAAAAAAATGTATTTTGCATTAAAACAAAGACAACTAAAAACAAACAAAAAAAAACAAACAAAAAAAAAAAACAAAAAAAAACAAAGACAACTTATCAAAATCTGTGGAATGTAGCAAAAGCAGTGCTTGGAGGAAAAGCTATAGCATTGAATATATATTAGAAAAAGGAGAAAGATAAAAAATCAATAACCTGTTTCCACCTTAGGAAAATGGAAAAAGAAGAGCAAATCAAATACAAAATAAGCAGAAGAAAAGAAATAATAAAAAAAAGAGATGGAGAAGTGAAATTTGAGGCTATCTGGAAGAAGAGCATTCCTGGTAGAGGGAACAGCAAGTGCAAGAGCCCCGAGGAACAGGTGTATCTGGAAAAATTGAGGAATGAAGAGTGTGACTGGAGTAGAAGAGTCAACGGGGGTGAGGGGGATATTAAGGGATGGAAGCCAAGAGGAAGCCCCAGGTCAGGTCATGTAAAGCTTTGCAGGATATAATAGGACTGAATTCCAATGCCAGTGAAAAGGAAACCATTAGAATGATTTTTAAAATTAACACACACAGACACACACGCACACACATGCACAGTGGCTGTGTTCAGAAGGATACGGGAAGAGCAGAACACAAGAGTGGAAGCAGAAATGTCATTTTCGAGGCCGTTGAGATGACCCAGGTATAAGATGATACAGCCTTGTAAAAGAATGGCAGCAAAGTGATGATGCATAGTAATGTTTAAATTAACTTCGAAAAAATAAAATTAAAAGCATATCTTAATAGATTTCATGTTAAGTGTGAGAGAAAGACAAGGACCTAAAAGGACTTTGAGGATAATGATAAAAATAGGCCACAGAATCAAAAATAGTTTGGGGGTGGGGAGAGGAAATGAGAGAATGGTACTATACCATCAACATAATAAAACAAAAGGAGGAAGAACAAAAAATTGCAGGCTAATAATTGCTCAAAGAACTCTTAAAATGTCAAAGCCAAGTCATAGTTTGAATCCTAGAGAAGGTAAATGGGGAGAATCTGCGGTAATGGTCCATCGCTAAGATTCTGAAAGGTGAGCATTTTGTACTATGATGGCCTGCGGGTGAATAAGGGGCGGGCAGTGAGGGTGGCATGGAAGAGGTTAGAAAGCTGAGACATTAAGGACCCAACGCCATAGAGAGGTAATGAGTATAAATATGTGAAATGTTTTAAATGCATTAAATTCACTGAAAAAAAATCCAGAATAAGTCACACAGACTTCTGTTAGCTAAAAGTTGAACTCCAACTAATGAGTGGGGAGGACTGGCAATCCTAGAAGTATTAGCTCCCAAATGAAGTAGCACAGGACGGCGTGACATCCAAAGCTGTTTTGTGTTGGGTTTTTATTCTTGTTTTGTTTCTAAGAAGTTAGAAAACTAAAATGATAGGGAAGCTTCCATCATAAGCAAGTGCGGGGGTACCTGCCACACTTCACTTTTCTAAGTTTGAGATGGGGGCAAGAAACCACCTTTCACTTGAGAGGGCTACAAGGAAGATGGTGCATCTTCCAGCCAGATTTCAATTAAGAAATAGAGATTAACAAAAAAAGAAGAAAAAAGAAATAGAGATCAAGGACAGCCCGGGTGGCTCAGCGGTTTAGTGTCTGCCTTGGGGTCCTGGGATCGAGTCCCACGTCGGGCTCCCTGCATGGAGCCTGCTTCTCCCTCTGCCTGTGTCTCTGCTTCCCTCTCTGTGTCTCTCATGAACAAACAAAAAATCTTTAAAAAATGAAATAGAGATCAAGAGAAAGAAAGAAGCTAGTAGAGAAAAGGAACCCCTTCAGAGAGTTCCAACAGAGGGGATCCAGGACAATCCTGGCAGAAGGGTCAGGTTGGTTGCATGACTTGAACTTGAGTGGGGCGGAGCAGTGTGATTGTGCAATTTTGCCTGGTGTTATCTTAGAAGCATTGGACTCCTCTAGGCGACTGAGACACGGCTATCCAAGACATCACAGTTCCATAGGGAAGGGTGGACAATTATTCTAGGGAAGATTATTGAATATTTAGCCCAGCATTGTAGGGTCCTCATAGTAATTCATGGCTCTGAGCAGCACCAGGGAAGAAATAGAAACGTGTGTTCATCTTGGACCTGTCAAAGAGTAACTCAGAATTATTTAAGCAGTAAAGTCATTAATTGGAGACATTATTATTTGGCTGCTGCATAAAATTTATATACATATGTAGGAGAATGTCTTTATTTTTAGAGAACACAGGAAAAAGCCAATCAATAAAAAGGGGGTGGAAAAGGGTGTAGGAAAAATACTTCAGATTACCTGTGGATGGAGAGTCTTGTTTGCTTTTTCATTTTTCAGGTGAACTGAGGAGCCAACGTCTCTTGAAGAGGACAGTCTGGAGAATGTCCTTAAGCAGCAGGCTGACTCGGGGCATTGACAGCTCATCCCTGGAGCGTACGTGGAAGGCTGTTAGGGTCCTTCCCTTAGGACCTGAGCCACAGCAAGGCCACATCTGGTACCATGCTCTTATGGGAAAGACCCTTCCCCTAGTTATTCTCTCTGTCAACACAAGTTGGAGAGATCTCTGTGTCACAGCATTAGCGTAGAGAACTGAAAGCCATGCGTAGCAGGTGTGCCGTGGGAAAGAGCAGACGCTAACACTTTCTCCAAAGGTTTTCTCCAAAGCAGCTGGTGCTTGCAGGCCAAGAGGACACATTGCTTGAACCACAGAATTTCTAAAATGTGTCCTTCAAGTTTGCTTGGAGCTCATACCTGCATTTTATACTTAAGGATACAATAGAAGAGAATGTGTAGAATTTTTTTTTAAAGATTTTATTTATTTATTCATGAGAAATACAGAGAGAGGCAGAAACACAGGCAGGGGGAGAAGCAGAGAGAGAGAGAAGAAGCTCTATGCAGGGAGCCTGACATGGGACTCAATTCTGGGACTCCAGGATCACGCCCTGGGCTGAAGGCGGGCGCCAAACTACTGAGCCACTCGGGCCTCCCCGAATTTTCATTTTCTTTTTAATTGTAGCTCATCACTCCTAGTTAACCAGCTTTGAGCTCAATGAGTTTTGTGTTTATTCTAAATAGATACACAGTTTGCAAAGCCGGACCCTTGAACAATGAAGCTCAGATAAGATACTTAAATTTACACACATGCCAAAAACGTCCACAGTACCTTTTGAAGAATGTTCTATTAATAAACCTCATTTCTATTTGGTTATGTCAAATATTTTAAACAGATATCCTAGCAGTTAAGATTTTATGACACTTATAAGAGAAAACTGAACTTTAACCTGCTTAATAAAAAGGAATTATTATCTCCTACAATTTTAAGTGCGGGAAGCAGGTCGGGTGTCACAACCTGTTTGATTCATTGACCCAGCTTTCGGGTTTTAAATGATTAGCCCCTGTGTCTGCCATGCGTGGCATCAGCATCATCCTAAGAAACACATCCCCTTGGGTCACGAGACGACTGTGGATAAACTCCAGGCTGCCTGTTCCTCCTCTAAGTCCACAGAAAGAGTAAGAGTATGAAGAGTTTGAAGAGTCCTTCTAAGGAATTACCCCAAAACGTCTTGCATCTCACTGGCCCCCGTTGGGCCACCTACTTATCTTTGAATCAGTGATACAAAGGATGGTATTTCACTGATTAGCTCAGGCCTCAGCCACATGCCCCTCAGTAAACCACTGGTGAAGTCACTTTTTCTGGAAGCATAGGGAGTGCTCCGTGGAGAGGTGGGCATCTGAAGAGCAGCAGAGAAGTAGCCACGAGAGGGAAAACGTAATCTATTTACTAACTGAGCAGGGCATGTAGCAGAAAATATCCTTTTATTACATGATTTATTACATAAATATCCTTTTATTACATGAACATTGTTCACATGGGGCACATTGATTGTACTCACTACACTTTTGTAGAACACCCATGGGATTGTCATAATGAGTCACTTAGATATTGTCACATTCTAATAAAACCCACTTAGACTGGCCGACTCAACCAAAAATGAGGTTCAGCAGTCAACTTTCCAGATGTTGTCACTACTCTATAGCCTGAGAGAGTAAAAATATAACCCAATGACTCCCTTCCTTATAAATTATTGTTTATATTACTCCATCCAAATTTTGGGTGAGTACTTCCTGTCTAGATTGGTGCTCAATAATTTCCACCACTGAGCAAGACCCAAATCCAAGTTCATCTTCTAACCCGGTGACAGGCTGCAGTGTGAATCCTTTCACACTACAAGGGTCCATAGCTTCCTGTGCAGATAATTCATAGGTTTCAAGAATCTGAAAAAAAAAAAAAAAGATTCCATCTCTTTCCTACAGTAGTCAGCCATGCTAGATTTGCACTGCAGAAGCACAATAATAACAAACTCAGTTTAATTTTCATTCCAAAACTCCTAGCAGGAGCTCTAGGATCATTTGGAAAAGAAATGCAAAAGCAAACTAAAAAAAAAAAAAAAAAAAAAAAAAAATGTTAAGGCATTTTTGATACGAAGAAAAAAAAAAAAAAAAAAGAGAAGGAAACCCCAAAAGAGAAAACCCATAGAAATGGCTTCTGTGTTACTTCCCATATGTAGCTTGTTAGGGATTGTTGGAGTCAGCCTGTCTCAGCTCTGTGACACTGTGAGTTTTTTCTCCCATCAAACCCACTGAGTCAGTGGTCCATGAGACAGAGCCGTGCCATTAAAGAAATCTGCCAACAGAAACAGAGTCCCCAGCAAAGAGCTTTTGCGGGACTTGCTTTAGTGCTAACGTTTGGCTCTGCAGACTGTAAGTTCACTTCCAGTCTCAGATTGAAGGAAGATAATCCTTTCCTTTAACTTTATTTTCATTTTAGCAGATACTCATAAAGGGCCGACTATTGGCCAGTCACTGGGCTTGTGAGGTTTATAGACATTTTATCCTACAGATGAAACTAATAAAGAGAAGAAAAATAGTACTTTTCTTGAGTACTTCTCAGCTTGCCAAGCTAAATCTGAATTCCTGGTAAATGACTATAATGAAGCTCAAAAAAAAATGTTGATGCTAATTTGAATATTGGAAATTCAAACCATCTTTAGTGCATTGGTGGCTCCTATTATTTAGGAGAAGCTCAGAGTGAATTAAGATGGATGTAAAAATTTCCTTGTGGGAAGGCTGCTAATCATGGCAAATTTTTTTTTTTTCTGCCTTTTGGTGGTGGGAGTAGATGAGGAAGTTTTTCTGAAGCAAGTGATATTTTTGGTATCCATATTTTGTGGAGAGCTCATTTGAATCATAGGCCTCAGCACATGGCAGGCAGGCAAGTTATCAGGAACACAGAGGATAAAATAGGCTTCTGGTACTTCTTACCATCTTGGTACACTTTTAGAACCTTCTGCTTGAGAAGACAGTTCTTTCTAGTACAAAACCAGATTGTGAGATACAGTACTTCCATATAATATTGAGAGATGAGTAATTCAACATGGATCCAACAGAGAAGGAAAAAACATTGAATCTGTCAGATAATTAACAAGCTCCTTGAAAATAGGTATTTCTTTTTAATCATCATTTAGGATTTGGGTCCTCAATGTGAAAAAACTGGACCATATCACCTCTAATGTCCTATGTGTCTATAACTCCATGGCTTTTTTTAACAACAACAACAACAAAATCTATGAAATGGCCTAAAACTTAAAAAGATAGTAGATGTGACTAAATTTCACTCAATATAAGATCCCATAGGTTGTAAAATGTGCCCATATTTTATAAGTTGTAAAATGTGCCCATATTTTATAAGTCGCCAAATAAGAAAAAATGCTGCCACATAAACCATGATACAATGTTTCATCACTTAGAATTTTTTAAATACACTTATTTAAAAATTTCCTGTCATATATCACTATTGTATGAACATAAAAAGAAAAATACAATCAGAATAAATTGGTTGTGGGATTTTCTATTACATCATCTCATTCAAGGACCTTTTCTTCTGAATCACTTTCCACTCATACCTATGGCATCCATATTTTTTTCACGTGGTAACCTCCTTTGTTCTAAGGAAGAGTTTTGAGAATGTGGCATTTCCTGAGAGTTCTCCAGTAATATCTTAAATTGCCTCTCAAATGATTGACAATCATTAACTCATAACTTAGTATGGACCCTTCCAACAGAACATTTTGAGACAATAACCAGGACTCATATTTCTTCTTCAAATGGTCCACTAGTGGTTTCTTACTATGAAGTCAAGAAGTTACAGTTGTACCATTATGCCCTCTGCAAAAGCAATTTTACACACAATGCTTGCCATGACAACGATGATGTGAAAACCGTCTGGTAGAAAGTAGCTACCGGATATTACCAGTTGTAAGATACATCCTGATTTTTTAAATATTAAAAATGTGTGTGTATGGGGGTCATTTAAGAACAATGAACTATACCATATAACAATGAATAGTAATCCTATGTGTAGACACAGTTCCTTTAGTTTTCTTTCCTTAAGTAGACATTTACTGAACTACTTCTATGAGCAAAGCACTGTGTTAAGAAAAGAGGATATAATCATGGGTAAGGTCTACCTTTTGTCAGCTTTTCTGGAGCAAAATCAAAAACATGGATGTGCCAAAAGAGAAAATGGTTTATCTCAAGTCTAAGAACAAGGCTAGGGACAGACAGAGAGGAAAAGAATGGTATTCTAGGAGGTGAGGGTGAAGAGGAAGGTAGGGACCAGGGCAGGACCCTTTGGGCTATTTGAAGGATTTAGACCTTTATCCAAAGACCCATAGGCACTAAAATAGTTAAGGTGTAAAGGGAAAGATTTACATTTAGAAAATATAATTCTAGTTACAGTGTCTTCATGAGTTAGAAGGGAGAAAGAAAATATGGCAGGAAGACCAAGTAGGAGCATGTCTTACCATGATGACAGTTTGATCTAGAATAGTTGGGGTGGAGATGGTGAGAAATGTATGGATTTGAAAGATGTTTGGATTATAAAGCTACAATACATAGGTTTACATAGGAAAAATAACAGCTAGCAATGTAATAAGACATAGCCAGAAACAAATTACTCTTTCAGTTCTATGGTATGTACTATTTACAAAGGTCCATCTGTGTATAAAAAAGAAAAATCTGTTGGTTTCCACCATGAGTGTCAGTTCACATTTATTCTTCTGACCTATTGTATAAAAATCTAACTGTCCCAAACTATAGTAAGAATTTCAAAGTGGATTTGCTTTGCTAGTTTATATTATAGCCGTGGAATATTTTTCATAGGAGGGCTAAGGAAAATCTCTCTCTCTCTCTTCTCAAAGTAATCAATAGCTGTCATATTGGGCCAAACTCTGATAATAAAAAAAGACTAAACAATTCAAATATCCAGGTGCTTTGATTAGTTTAGTTCTTGTCAGTGTCAATGACTCTGTAGGAACAATGACCTAAAGTGTTTACAGAATAGACAATGTGTTTTTATAATGATGAACTAAGCAACCTGTACTTGGTTCATCATTAGATGATAGATTGGCAAACAAAGAAATTTGAGAACTGAAATATTAAAAATGAGAAGTATCTGGAGGTAGAGATGAGGGTCAAGAATGGATGTAGTAGGCATAACCAAGCCTGCTGTCTGGGAAAAGAGACTTGTGGTCAGACTTTAGAATGCTTGAAGCAATGTCGTTGGAGGAATAAAATTTACAATAGATAGAAAATGAGAAAGTAGGAATTTGACGGTGGCTTACTGAACCAAAGAAAGAGTTAAGACATCAAGGAAACTGAGAGGCTACCATTGAGGGGATTGCCATCCATACAGACTTGACATCAATCAAAACTATACAAGCGTTAGTCAAATCGCACTTTTCAATCAAAAGTGCCAAGGTTCTTGATTAACTGCAGAGATTGAAAAAAAAAAAAAAAAAAAAAAAAGCAGGTGAGCATAACTAGGTGAATGGGTATAGAGCTTAATTTTGCAAAATGGCCTGCATCTCAAAGAAGTAGATTCGTGTGATTTGTTTTTAACAAATCAGGATAGAGGATTCATAGCCCAGGAACAGTAATGGAGAACCATCACAATCTATTGGGTAGTAGGTGAGCTTTGGAAACAAAAATGATTGAGGAAAATAAGTTTAAGATTCTTAATGGATCCAATCTCATTGGCTTGTTACACGATCTAAGTCTACAACTTCACATTCAGGTCTTTGCCAACACAGACAATCAAATGTGTAATCACACCAACTGTGTCATGCATTCATATGGTTAGCTGTATTTATAATGTCTATTCCACAGTATTTATAAGGCTTACTCTGATGAATTATATATATTTTTAGCTCAAATGTAATTTAACTCTGACCTTCTCCTTCCCCACTGTTCTCACTATCCATCCACCAGCAGATTGGATGGCTCCCACGTACTTCCATGGCTTTTGGACGTAGCTTCATTAACATACTTCCCTGATTCTGTAACAGATATTTTTAATGTGTTTACTCTCCCACTAGACAGTGAGCAACTCGAGGGCAAGTTTCATACCTTACTGACCTTACTGATCTTTGCATTATTTCTATCCCCTGCATAGAGAATGATCCAGGGTAAACAGTAATTAATCACTGAAATAAATTGAATTAAAAAGTATATTGTTCCTCTACCATGTCAGAAACATTGAATCTCTTGCCCTCTGGCAATGGCGTATTTCAGATGCCCACGAGATTTAAAAGCATTCAGCAGAGAGCTGAAATGAAGACTCATTCTAGTGCCGCATTAGAGTTACCAGGTCATATATTGCAACCATACTGTGCCACCAATATAATTAGAAGATATTGAACTTTCATTAGTTAGAGAAGCCAGCCACCCTTTAATTGTCATTATTTAATTTTTTTTTTTTTTTGCTGATTATAATAGCCGTATGAGATAGACATCTCATTTCTATGATAGACCCAAGGGTCGCCAGTGGTATAATTTTATTTCCCTCTACTTGAACGCAGCCCAGAATGGTATTCAACATTTAATATATTCCTAACTTTCATTAGTAACTTCAGTCAAGAACAAATTAATCCAGTTTCCCATTTTAAAATCAGAATTTCTCAGTGTTGGAAAAAGAGGTAATTCACTGCTACTTATATGATGTTTGTGTGCCTGCTCAGCTCTCCTGTCACCCGTGTTCAGTCCTGTGGCCAAACCCCTTGAATGCAGAAGAATTCTCTTCATCCTAGGACAACTCATTTCACATTTTTTACAACTTTAACTTTCCTGTATAGAATGAAACAAACACATTACTCAACAATTTTACATCTATCATTGTAGTACATGACAATAATCCTTGGTCTAATCCCTTTTATAATATTGGGAAACAATTCTGTTGCCCCATGAGACTTTATAAAGCTAGGCTATTTATGCCTAGTTTTCTAACCTATATTCATGTTATATTATTTGTGTTCATGCCATTTTCTTGATAAGTTTCTTTCCTTTTGCTGTGTTTATAACCCTTAAGATGAGGCCCCTGGAACTGAATCAAATACCCTCATGGTTATGTTTATGTGATGAAGGAAAACCAAAGCTTCACTCTTGGGTTGCAGGTGGCTATCCTTTCCAATATGTAGACTAAATGTCTTTTTTATTATTTTATTTTATTTTATTTTATTTTATTTTATTTTATTTATTTTTAATTTTATTTTATTTGGTGGTGGGTAATGTTACAACAAATTTTTGTAATTGGCATCTCACTTTGACACTTATAATATGGAGAGTAAATCGTAAAATGGATCCACTTAAGTAAATTCACACCCATGGAGACTTTCTCTAACCACCATTGCCCCCGCGTACAAAAAATGAAACTGAAGTGTTACCTTACCTCTATAATCTTTCATTCTTATTAAAATTATTGTCTATTATATCTCCTTAGTTAAAGGTAGTTCACAAATGGTGTGCTTCGACAGCAGTACTTGTTTCCTGCATCTAACATAGTACTCACCTCGCTGTACTACAAAGTGTGTGTGTCTCTCTCCAAACAAGAGTCTGTAGCTCCATGGTGAGAACTGGTCTTACATAGCTCTGTATTCGCAGCACCTAAGACATTGCCATTTGTTGAATAAGTGGTGATTTTTGTATATAAATATCATTGATTTTTGTATTACTGCATTCATGTAATATGAAATATAGACCCAAAGGGTACAATTTCACTTGGTAAAACATAGAAGAATGCTGCCAAGTGGAAAAAGGATTAAGCATCTTCTGCAATAGCACCAACATGAACTAGACCAATAAGGAACATTATACAGAATATATTCTAATTTTTATTATTATAACTTGGCAAAGGATTTTCAATAATTCTCAGCTACATAAAATTCCAGGTAAGTTGTTGGTTGTATTTATACTTATAAAATCCACTATTACTTTGTCATCCCCAGTCACTCTCCCCTGTGAGAGACTAAAACAACTCAACATACATTGATATAATGGCACAAATGTTGAGGAACATTAGGATAAATAGAGCCCATGATCAAGGCATTGATGAGTAGTTGTTTGGGATTTTCTTTTTCCTTAAAAATAGCTAACATTTATTTAGCACTTATCTTATACTGAGTACTATTCTAAGTGTTTTTCATGGATTATTTCAACTAATCCATGTAATCACCCTATGAAATAGCTCAAAGTATAAGTCCATTTTGCAGATGATATATTTAAAGCCAGGATTACAACTCAGCGATTCTGACGCTAGAACTACTGATACATCTATCTTTTTGTAAAACATAGTCTGAACATCGACTTTAAATAATGTATAAAACAGTTCAACCTATTATCTTAGGGTATATATAATAGGCAAGCTTAACTTTTTAAGTACTCATACAACTCAATAGCAAAACAAAATCTGATTTAAAAATGGGAAGAAAAACTGAGTAGACATATCTCCAAAGAAGTTACCATATCTCCAAACGGTTACCAGACACATGAAAAGACTCTTGACATCACTGATCATAAGGGAAATGCAGATTGAAATCACAACGAGATATCAGTTCACCTCTATTAGAATGGTCAGGATTTGAAGGAAAGGAACCCTTGTGCACTTGTAGTGGATTTTAAATTGGTGCAGACACTATGGAAAATAGTATGGAGGTTCCTCCAAATACAAAAAAATAGAACTATTATATGTTCTAGCAATCCCACGTCTGTGTATATATCTAAAAGAAAAGAAACCAGTATCTTATCTGTACTCCCATGTTCATTGCAGCATTATTTACAATCTATAATACTTAACACATGGAAACAACTTAAATGTCCACTGAAAGATTAATGTAGTATCTACACACACATTGGAATATTATTTGGCCAGAAAAAAATGAAATCTTGTCTTTTGCAACAACATGGATAGACCTTGAGGACATTACGCTCAGTAAAATAAATCAGAGGAAGACAAAAATCATTTGATCTTACTTATATGGAATCAGACACACACACACTCATAGATACAGATAACAGATTGGTGATTGTCAGAGGCAGAAGGATGGGAGGTCAGTGAAATGGGTGAAGGGAGCCAGAAGGTACAGACTTACAGTTATAAAATAAGTCGTGGGGATGTACTACTGTACAACATGATGACTATAGTTAATAATACCGTGCTGCCCTTTTGAAAGTTATGAAGAGAGTAAATCTTAAAAGTTCTCATCACGAGAAAAAAAGTTCCATAACTATGTATGGTGACAGATGTTATCTAGACTTATTATTTTCCAACATACACAAATACTGAGTTATTACATTGTACACCTGAAACTACTATTGTATATGTCAAGTGTACTTCAAAAAACAAACAAGCAACAAATACTCCCTAACTCCAAAGTAGGATTTCTTAACCTCAGCTCTATTAATATTTGGAGCAGAATAATTCTTTTTTTTTGGGGGGGGGGATACTCTCTCATGTATTGTAGAATCTCTAGGAGCATCCCTGTCCTCTGTTCACTAGGTACCAAAAGTATCCTCTCTCTAGCTGTGAGAATGTTGCTAAGACATTGCCAAGTGTCCCCTAAGGGCAAAAATCACTGTCCAAAAGTAAAGAAAAATGATCTGACTTTAAAGTCTTACCTTATCTTTATCATCTTTTTCTTTATAAAAGTATTTCTCATGTGCCATATAGATAAGTAACATAATAAAGAAATAATCTTTGAAATAAGGGAGAAGACCTGATTAGAAGAAGCTGCTTCCTGTGGATCCATTGATAGACCTAATTTCTCTTTTCTTTCTCCTATGACACAAAATGATTTTGGGGTCCTCCTCAACCCTGTACCCACAGCACACATACTAATCCCACTCTCCTCCCCCATCCTAAAACCCCTGCACAAACTTCTATTTTTGTTATTCAATCTTTCTCTATACTTCGTTGGTAGAGACAGATTACACTGCAACATAATTGGCCCAGAAGCATCCTATTGTCTTCAGACCTTCTCCTGTGTCCTCCCTAAACTAAGTTGCATGAAAATCAAATTTAAGTTTAAGAAGCAAATGCCATCAGATCTTCATCAGATGCACTGCTGCTGCTGCTTCTTTTCTTCATGTTCTTAAACTAAGTTTAGGGTAGAATTTTAGTCGTGTCTATTATACCACTCTTCATAAAATAGTAACTCCTTTCAGGGAAAAGTAAGGAATACATTACATTTAAAAAATATTCATCCCAGTTTATAATATATGTACATTTCCTACTCCATTTGTATGTTCTGTAAGGTTAGCAATGAATTTTAACATAAAGATAGGATTTTATTGCTGATTGCACAATCATTTGAATGCAAAATACAATTTTCAAGGACGTTAATATTGAAGCATATGCCTTCTATCTTAACCTGAAGGGGACAGTAGGCAGTCCTACAGCATCTTCATCTCTAAGGTTAGAGTCACTCTTTTCCTCCAACTCATTTCAAATTTGGCTAAAAGCGTCTCCCACCCACCCCATCCTCAATGTTATTCTCAATCTGCAGCCAAATGCAAATGAGTTCATCCAGTAGAGACTCAGGTCCTTTTCTTTCAGCCAGAAACAGTAATGGCAGGAAGAAGAGAACATCCATATTCTGAATTTTTTATCAGTTATCTACTCCAACTGGACAAACAAGGTGAAAGTAACATAGCTTGCTTCTCTCGCAGAATTCAAAGACTAGCTTTCCTAAATTAAGTTATAATTTGATGCCTAAGTGCAATACACACACACACACACACACACACACACACTATGCCTTATTCCAGTGAATTCCAAGCATACGTGAAAAGATGAATCAAAATATTTTCACCTGACCAATATCTAAGTCTTAATTTCTTTTTAAATATACATGTTAATCCTGAAAGCAGATAAATAGAAACTAAATCTCTTTGAATCTTTGGAAAGAATTGTAATTTTATTCCAAATTGTCATCTCCTAATATATATTGAAAAGAAATACAGCCAAGAGAAAACTTTATTAATTCAGTTCCCACTTATAGGAATTATAAAATATTACACTTTTATTGATTTTACTAATAATTATATTTTTATGTCATTGGTAACGACATTTTTGGGTTGAATGAGACCTCATAGATTTTCACGTAGTCATGTTTATTCTTTCTCTGAATACACTAACTTCTTTGAGACTAATGATCTTAACTAGTGTGTTGCATTTCATCTCATAAATCAATATTAATATAGTAATATTGAACATGTTATATTTCTTAATGGCTTGCAAGCCTATATGAAGGATTATGAATATATATTTTCACTTGATACTCAGAAGATCCTCTTGAAGTAGGTGCTGCTCTTTAATAGATATGAAAACTGAGGCTTTGAGATTTTAAGTAATTTCCCAAAGTTGGCCAATGAGTACCAGTTGGATTCAGAATTTGACTCCTAGCCTCTCTGACTCCCAAACTCAGATTCGAATGACTCTACTTTATCTACGTACATGTGCATAGAACACTTTAATGCCTTATTGCTCAGAGATCTGTTGTCCAGCAGCATCAACATCATCAGGGAACTTGTTAGACAAGCAGAATCTCAGCATCCCCCTTATCAGAATCTGCATTTTAACAACATCCTAGGTAATTCCTATGCACCTTAAAATTCTAGAAGTACACACCTAGTGGATACTGGTGGGTTGTCTTCTTAGCAAACATTCCATCCTTTTCCAGAATGTTCACCATTTCAGTTTAGAAAATCAGAAAGTGGGGGACCTGGGTGGCTCAGTCGGTTAAGCATCTGCCTTTGGCTCAGGTCATGATCCCAGGGTCCTGGGATGGAGCCTCATATGGGGCTCCCTGCTAAGCAGGGGGCTTGCTTCTCCTTTTTCTTCTACTTCTCCCCCTGCTTGTTCTCTCTCTCTGCAATAAATAAATAAATAAATAAATAAATAAATAAATAAATAAATAAATAAATAAAATAAAATCTTAAAAAAAAAAAAAAAAGGAAAAGAAAAACCATAGAGTTCCGGCAAAGGTAAGCTCTATACCTAGATACGCAATTCATATTAAGCTAAATTATCCATCCCATCAGAGTGAGTCTCTAGATTTTTGCTGGGAATGTTGGCACAAAAATTATATTCTTCAAGGCCAGGTAGATAAAAGGCGCATATACAAGCTTAGATACAGGGGCTGGAGAGACAAAGGACAGATTATTCAGGAAACAGTAAGCCGCACTATGCATTTGAGAATTTCTCCTAAGACAAACCCATTTTAACTATGGTGTATGTGTGTGCACATGTGTGTTGGGGGTAGAGAGGTGGAATGAGTTGGGTTGACATAACCAGATTTTGAAGACTACTTTTGCTACATGATTAAGAAAAAATTAAAAGAACAACAAAGCCCTAAAGAGGAAGCCAGTCACAATCTGTTTCTGCAGGATACTCTAGAGAAGTTCATAGTTTACAATGGGGTGATAAGCAGGGAGAAAAAAGGTGGTAAACAAATTCTAACAATACTTAGGAGGGAGAGCCAGTAGCCTAAGTAGTTGGTAGACTATAAATAATGAGGAAGGTATTAGGAAAAACTTCAAAATATCTGGTTTGAGCAATTGGGACAATAACCTTCCCTCAGTCTGAACAAATATTAGAGTAGGAGCAAAGAGTTTGGTTTTGGACAAGTTGGACTCTATGCTGGATTTACATTTTGTTTTGTTTTATTTTTTAAAGATTTTATCCATTCATTCATGAGAGACACAGAGAGAGGCAGAGACACAGGCAGAGGGAGAAGCAGGCTCCATGCAGGGAGCGCAATGTGGGACTGGATCCCGGGACCCCGGGGTCACACCCTGAGCGGAAGGCAGGTGCTCCACTCCTGAGCCACCCAGGTGCCCTGGACTTACAGTTCAAATCCATGTTCACTTCTTGCCACGACTTTTTGTTCTTAATCACCATATAACCTGAGTGCATATCAATCGTTTTAAAAAGTGGATAATGCATAGTCTTCTCCATTCTAAATCACCCTTCCTTTGAAGATAGTCTTCAATATTTTTGAAGTTTTACTGATAGGCAATATAACTAATTCAGAAATGCAAGCACTTCCCCCCCCCATATTAAACTCTTAGTGTGACTAAAATTTCTAAAGGGAAAACATAACCTATAATCAGATCTTTTACAGAAGAAAGGAATCTGGTTAAGAGTGACTCCTTTCCTGCTCCATTAATTGTTAATTATCACTAATGAGAAGGAAGTAGGATTTGGTTCACATCTGATCAGCCCATAAATTAAAATCATCTAGAATGCTGGTTGTGTGAGCATCGTCAGATCTATTCAGTATGTGGCTCCCATTTTCTTTCTTTCAGTTCCTTTAAGATAAGCTTCCAATGCCTAAATAGTCAAGATACAATCTACTGAATTCTGAGTTCCAAACCCCTGAAAGATTAGAATTTGCTGCAATAAAATTAGAAAATATTTAAAATTTTACTGTGACTGGGCTTTAGAGGGAATTTTCAACTGTTTTTTTTTTTTCAAGATTTTATTTATTTATTCACGAGAGACCCAGAGAGAGAGAGAGAGAGAGAGAGAGAGAGGGAGGCAGAGACACAGGCAGAGGGAGAAGCAGGCTCCCTGCAAGGAGACCGACGTGGGACTTGATCCTGGGACCCGGGGTCATGATTTTTCCATTTCTGAAACCCCTCTACTGAAGAATCAGGTACAAAGACCTCACATGGGCCTTAAAATCTCCACAGAAGCCCAGGAACCTCTAAATGCATCGATGGTGATTACAGCATTTAATTTCTCATTATTCAGATGTGTTCCAGAGGACATGATATATTCTGTTTATGTTTATCTTGTGTTTGTTTTTTAAATAGTCAGCAACCTCGAGGAGACAATAAGGTAACAAAACTGTTCTGACAAATAATTCACAAATAAACAGCGCATTAATTAAAGTTGGTCCAAATGCTTTCACTCCTCAGCAGATGCAGTTTTTTTTTGGAAAAAATGGAATTGTAGAGCTGCCATAAGAATACTAGCAAACAAAGAGGGCAAAATTCATTTCTGAGAGAATAAGTATTGTTTAAAATCACATTAAAGTATGCAGCTCTTATGCTGATTTTCTGCTGGGGTAGCTGAGAGGCCCACTGTAATCTGTAAATGAAGAAATAGGAAATAAAAGGGGAATATATACATGTGCCATATGGGATTGGCAGAGAAAATATCATATACTACTCCCATCCAAGCAATTAGGCCTTTCAAGAGACTGATTTTTTATTTTTATATATGAAAGGGCTATGAGAGGGTTAGAGCAACTCTGCATACATACTGAATGTTCTGTGTGAATGCTGATATTTTCTGGAATATAAATACAATGGCTAATCTGTTTTCTGAATTGGATGTCTCCCTTAATTACGGGAGAGTGAAAGAGAGAGAGAGGGGGAGAGAGATGGGGGGTGGAATGAATGAATACAAGAAAAATAGTTGCATCCCAGAAATATTCTGACATTTTTATCTTCTAACAGGTGAAAAGGAAGTCCTTTAATAAACTTAGCTTTTTCTAATTATGACGGAGCAAATTATTGGCTTTTAAAAATTATCCCAACCTTAAAGCGTATTTTCTATCTTCAAGTTGAAAGCAGTGTTATAAACTAATCTTAGAAACTAAAATGACTCAAGCATTTTTCAAAAACCTATTTTATGAGTAGTCAGGCTAATTTCAAGTCTGAAACTGTCCAGCAGAGTATGAGTCTTCAGTTTGATTTTTCTCTTATTTAATTTAAATCAAATTAAGAAAAGAGAGGAAGAAGGAAAATAGTATTTATGCATTCCTCCGTAGGCTAAGCTTTTAATATATGTTATATAACCTTCATAACATTCTTGGGCTGCAGTGTTATTATCTCAGTTTTAAAAGAGGAAAAAAAAAAAGTCTCAGTCAAGTTAGTCATCTCTCTCCAGGTCACACTGTTCCTAAGGGTTAAAAGGGGTAGAGTTGGGTTTAAATCTAGACTTTCACTTAAAGTTCTACCCTTTTTTTCTTTTCTTTTTCTTTTCTTTTCGTTTTCTTTTTTTTCTTTTTTTCTTTTTTTTTTTTTTTTTGTATGCTTAGGCTAAGCTGGGCTCAAACGAGCTCTCAACAATCAAAATTTATAAAAGCATAAAATAAGGACATGAAACAATGCTGAAAGTGTTGCTTGCTATTCACCAGTTATACCCAACACAATACACATTCTTCTCCTAAGCTCCCAATAACATCTTTTTACAATCAGCAACACATCATGAAGATCAAAGTTTCATCATGGTTGACCAAAAACAGCCAATGTTATAATTTCATTCCACCAGCTATTTAAGAAGTAGGCATTTTTTCTCCCAATCCTTTGTTGGGAATAGCAAGGAAACACACAAAGAAAAAAAAAAATCAAAGCATAATTCTTAATCCAGGGAAGCCCAGGACCTAGCTAGAAGGAAAAAGATGTATAAATATGCAGAAAATAACCAGAGAGGTAGCCAACCTATCAACCAGAACATTCCAATGTGCAAGACAATTTGCAATAAGTACAAAAACTTACTGGATATCCTCAGTGGACAACTATGTATTTTTTTACCACACGTACTTCCCAGTTATATGATTCCAATTTTTCACTGCTTTTGAGCTATTTACAATCTATAGGTAATTCTTTAAATTACAGATAATTCATGACAATGCAAAATGATTCTGACTTATACACACAAAAATAAATTTTGTCAGATAAAGGTTCAATTGGCTTCTCTCTGCCACTATGTTAGAAGGCAGTTTGCCCTCCCTTCATTTGCACATTCATTTTAATATTCTTGATTTATAAATGTGTCTGTTCTTGGTACTCTCTTTTTAACTTATTGTAACATCTTACCGGTTCCTTCCTTAATAATGAGTGAAATTCAATCTTGATCACATGTTCATTTTGTCTCTGTATGAGATTCACGATTTTACTTTTTTTTCCTGAAAATTATTCTTTAACAAATGTGATTTAAACACTAATGGTTGGTGTCAATAGACTGCAAGGGAACAAGTTATTTTCTCTGGGTATGTGGAAGAGAGGTGATAATATATATCCTCCTGTAGGCTGAATGCCTAAAAACATATTATTGACATGAAAGACACTGTTCTCTGTAAACAAATACACCAGTAATCTGCCCATACATTCAGTCAGGCTATACATAGTCTAATGATCTCTGCACCTGTGTATCAGTGAGAAATGAATCGATATATCTTTCTAATAAGTTAGATTTGAAAGAAAGCACATACACACAAGGACTATAAAAATAGAACCTGGATTGCTTTAACCATTAAAATATTATCCTTTCCATATTTTCAAATGAAATAGAAAAATAACACTATATATCATTCTATCAACCTGTTGGTATTAATAAAGTTCAGTTTCCCAGGGAGACTTTTTATTAATACTTTCAATTTTCTCTTTGATTTGACGAATAACACAAATATTTTCTCATCATTACCTTCTTCCTCTGTTCTTTAGTAGTTACAAAGTTGATTTTTTTTTTCTCACGAGCCTTTGAAGAGAGCGGCCCTGTCTCTCTTGAACATCAGATACAAGATGACTTGGCAAGACCAGATGCTTTTGACAGAGAAAAGAAAATTTTCTTCTTAGTACTTATTTATTTAATAACCACTTCTGTAGCATTATTTCCACTACTTTTTCCCTGAACAAACAGTATCTTTGGTATTAGATAAAATTACAACAAAGTGGTTTATTTTTCTCTTATGGGATTTGTATGTCTATCAAATACTGAGTTACTCCTTAAGAGTCCAAGGACATTCTTCAGACCTGAAGTCATGGCTTACCCCCATGCAAGAATTCAAGTATGCCATTGGTGCCATGAAAAATTATTAAACATTTTGGCAGATATTTCTGGAAGGCCTAACTAAAAGGCAACTGAGTGGGAAAAGGAACATATGGTAAAAGAGGTGGGGAAAAGTATAAATGCAGTCTTTTGTGAATAAGGTTCTCTGGAGTTTTGTAGAAAATGAGTCCCGCTATGAAGAGGCACGTAGGCATGGTACCTGCTGTACATCATCATGTCTCACGACTTTGACAAATCAAGACCAGGATGATAAATTGCTTACCTTTTCCTATATGTACAAAGAGTTTAACTGGTTCCCATGATCTAACTGTTTCTTTTGTTAGACCAATCAACCAGTTTATAAATTGAAATGAGTCACTTTCAGAAAAACTGGTAAACTTGATATGTAAAGAGATATAAATACATGAATAACCTTTTTTAAATGATTTTATTTATTTGTTTGAGAGTGAGTGCACACGCACATGTGAGCAGCAGGAAAGGCAAAGGAAGAGGGAGAAAATCCCAAGAAGACTCCCCACTGAGCATGGAACCAATGGGGTCTCAATCCAACAACCCCAAAACTTCAACCTACACTGAAATCAAGAGTTGCTCAACTGATTGAACCACCCAGGTGCTCCCATAACATACCTCTAAGCTAAGCTCTACCAGTTTGCAAACTATGCCTGAGCACGAGGTACCAAAACATGCAGACGTCCTTAAAAGAGTCAGATAATTATTCAACTTTAATAAATTTTCTCAAATAATAAATACTACCCATGTGAGAGGGTAACATTTATTGAATTAGCTCACAGAAAAGTCATTTGGGTGTCACAACTTCTGTGTCCCTAGAAAAAGGAACCCCCGTCTCTTAATTCCAGAATGGTACTTGATTTCCACTGCTTTAACAACCCTCATTAGAAATTGTGTTTAAGTCATTTACATGTGAAGCAATCTTCAGAGCCTTAAGACACTGACCTTCATTAAATTTAAAGAACAGGGAAACTAATACTGTAGAATCAAATCATTTGCCTCATCTCTGTCACAGAAAGCTTGAATATTTTAGATGTTAAGAGTCCAGGTATTTGATGAAACTGAGGTCTATTTTCATCTCTAACACTTAGTACCCATATCAGCTCAGGAAGTTCCCTTAACTAATTAAGTCAATTAATTTCTTCATCTGTGAAAACCAGTAATAGTAAATTTCTATTTACTGAGTCCTGCCTTAGTCAAAAGTTCTGGGATCGCTTTTTAAGCCTTTTCTAATTTGCATTTTTAAAAACAGAAACTGCTTATACAAATGGCCCCAATAAAACACTTTACCTGTGTGGCACAGTGTTAGAAGTAAAAGTGTTGTAATATTCATTTTGTGTATGTTTAAGATAACACATGGAGAAATGAGCTGCTATAAGATGAGGATTGTCTGTGAAGATGTCAGTGTGTTTGACACACAGTGGTCACTCAATGAATTGCATTAAAATAAAAGAATAAATGTAGAGGGAGACTCAGAATGCAGAGATAATGGGCAGAGTGACTCCATGCAGAATGTGGTGAAGCCACCATATGGAACGGCTGTCCGTGTCCCTCAGCATAACCGTAGACAGGGCCAAGATGGGGAGAAGGGCTGATACAAATTACCATGTGGTCATGAAGAGGTCCCTGCTGAACTTTGTGATTAATCAGTAATCACCCTCTATCAGATTTTTATCAGTCTATCCATTGCTACAGGCCTGAACAGGCCCTCAAAGGGTTGCCACACCCACACGAGATGAAGTCTTTCCAAACAGGCACTGCCAAGGACCTTGTCATATTCTCAGGAATACAGAAGGAACAGTGGGAATAAAATGGCTTTTTTAAAGAAAACGATCGTCAGAAACTTCTATTTTGCACCCTGATACTAGCCGTAGAACAAAACTTTTGCTTAAAAAACCAACAAAAATAAATAGCCCGATAAAAAAACAACAAAAATAAATAAATAGTCCCAAACTAATTAATACCATATCCTATTAAGAAAATACTTGCAATATATTTTAGCAAAATGTCTGGCACCAAGTAAGCAATAGGAACAGGTAGCTATAATTTCCTCTCCTCCCCAGACCAGTTGGTGATACATTGTGGAAACAGTGGTACTACTTCTTAAAAGCCAGTAGAAAAAATATTTAAGACAATGTAGACATTTCCATTACAGTAATTTAGACTCACACCGAATCAATGCAAACACCATTAATTTGTGTTCTGTTGGCCTCTTCTGGCTGAATGGATTGTTACAATGGTGTGAAGCAAAGGAATTCACTTTGGTATGCATTCAAAAGTCATGGATTACCTAAACATGGGGTCATTAAAACAGATCCTAAGGGGAAAAACACAGACACTTGACATTAACATTACTCTTACAGTGAAAGCAAACACATTTGGCCATGGGCATTGATTCCATATATTTTCTAAAATCATTAAGAAAGGTTCTTGTACTATTTAATACCACATGGCAAAAATAAATGGAAAATAACAGACAAAAAATAAATTAAGAGTAAAAAATAACTTCTGTAAATTACTGAGGTAGTCAACCTAGCAGACATAGAACTTAATAATATACCTCTCAGGGATAAGCAAATAGAGTTCTCATGATTAATTTAGTTATAAAGGTCAAATAAAGATATCCTTTTAAAAAAATTAAAACAGAGGATCAGGGAGGTCTGAAATGAAAATATTTTGGTGGGAAACAAATCTGACTCTATCACTAGTTTTCATTTCCTCTACTAAAAATTAAAGACTTTGGCATCAGATCTGAGTTTGACACCCATCCTGCTAGTTTATTGTGTGACCTTGTTCGCAATCTCAGATTTTTGGTTGGTTCATTTTACATCTTTAAAACATGGATAATAACGCCAAGATGACTGTTATTAAGAGATCACAAAATGATGAGGGTAGGCACCTGCTATAGTCTCAGGAAATTTTAGCTCCTTCCTCTTTCCCTCTCTGCTAGCATCCTCCCCTAGGCACCCCTCCAAAATACTTTTTTTTTTTTTTTTCCCAAATGCTTTTCTAAATGTGCACAGAAATCCTATCCTTGGTTCCACCAAAGCAATGACTGAGACCAGAAACTATTACAATCCCAATTACAAAAGCACTTTATTAAAATCTGGAGAAGAACAAAGAGAAAACAATGTTATAAAATGTGCAAACACAGAAGTTTTTAAAGAAAAGTCTTTGTCTTGAAAAACACAGAGAAGTGGCAGAAAGTTTAAAGGAACCAAATATGCTTATTCTCTTGTAGCCACTGTCTTTTCCCAAAACTACCATAGAACTTTGCACTCATTGGCTTCCTATATTCCTGCAATGCTGCTCAAATAAGAAGGCTCCAGTTACCAGTGGTCATTTGACCTCCAACTACAATACTTCTTTTCTTAGACTCCAGAGGATAGTGCAAATATGTCTGTGATCCTTTATCCCAAAAATCTCAACACATCAAGCCTTATTATTATCCAATTTATGATTCCCAGGTACAATACCTGGAACCCTAAACAATCTTCAAGTTGGTTTCAAATTTTCAGAAAAATTTCACAATCTAAAGGAGTAGAAAAAAGGTTGATAACAAATTATCCAACCAGTTTGAAAAGGATAATGATTGTTAAATATGATACTCATGCATATACACACATAAACATTCCCTTGAAGATTCTCCCCCAAGAAAAGATCTTCCAGAGTTTCTTTAGTGTTAAATATTAAAAGCTTATATAAATTTTAAAATCTGTTACTTCAGTATATGGGCTCATGTCTTTATAAAAACAGAAAATTTCGACAATTATCTTTAAGGGGACTCAACTCATTTCCTATATATTTCAAATGGTTCAAGTGGTTTTTATAAATTTAATATATTCAACCTCCCTTTTAAGTGTTTCAATGTTCTGTAAAACTTTCTGAAAATTTAAGTAAACGCTATGCATCTAAAAAACTAAATTAACAAATAAGCTGTCAAGTTGTCTTAAAATGTCCTAATACTGTATTTAACAACTTAGAACACTTTTCACTTAAAAATCCCAATTTTGAATCAATTATGGCTTGAACAAAATCGTTATGACAATGTTGAAAGCCACCCTTCCTCTTCCACCAAAATAGGGAGGTGGTCTCCTATATTCCTTAAAGAAAGAGAAAATGGACTCTCATCGCCTGGACATGACTATAAACAGCAAAATAGGTACGTGGAGGAGGCTCAGGGCACAACTGAAACTTTCAAATTTACGGCCAGGCTAGAGATTTGATGAAAAGATATTTGAAACTTAAAATGTTGAATTGTTGTGACCAACCAAAAGACCCAGATTGATGATCAATATTTTAAAAGATTAAAACTCTTAAACTTGGGTTTGTGTTCTCTAGAGAATGAAAAACGTCTCACTCTTTCAAAGGGTCAGTACAAAAGCAGCGGAAATAAAGTGTCATTTGTAATTAAAATGAGGGATTTGGATGTTGTTTGAGGATAAAAATGCAGTACCCATCTCTTCAAAATAACTTAATTACAGAGATCATACAGGGGATTAACTGAGTTTTGAGGACATTCTTTCAGAGAACGAAATGACAAGAATGAAATATTGCAGATGTGCAGATAGTAAAAACGTCCATGGAAACAAATTATCCATTGATAATCCAATTACCTGTTGCTTGCAGATCTCCAATCTGTTAATTATCTCCATTTATTTTGAATCAGCTTTCAGCCACTGAGATTCATTATAGTCCATTCAAGTCTCTGCCATAATTCAACACTTTTTACTCTTTTTCTAATATAAAGAAAACGGTCTATCATTTCTTCACAGCTTGGATTTGTACTGTTTTCCATTCCTTTCAACTGTTTGGGATTAGTATTATTTTTCTCTAATATGAAAACATGCTCAATCTCAGCCTCGATTGGAATATCAGGTCCTGAATATATTAAGCTAGTATCAACATTATTTATGAAATTCCTGTGTATGGGACCTTATAGAACACATAAAAACGTAACCATCCCTCACCGTGATAGTATCCATTCCTATTCTAGTTGCTATCACCCTGCTATTTCCCTACATCGGTGAGGCGTGATTAAATATTCATGACATGACACTGAAATAGTGCAAATAAAATAGAAAGAACTGAGTTGATTTCTCTTCTTTATTCACTCACACTGCCTTCGCCATGATTGTATAGGCTATCATTTTTGCTACTCTCTCTCCTAGGGTAGCCAAAACAGGGCACCGTGGGAATCTCGAAAACACCTTCGCAGTAAACCTAGTAGATCTATCTATATGGCCAGAGTAAATAGTGCCATGCTACTAAATGGAAATGATGTTGAAAGGAATATACCGTTTTCTGTAAATAAAGACAAAAATACTACATAAATCCATAGTTCGTTTTCACCTCATCAAATATATTCTTTGGTATGTCACCATTTTCTAATACCGATGCCCATGGTTCCTAGCACTGATCCTCAAATCTGGGGAATCTAACTTAACTAACCCATCCAAAGCTGGCCCCATTAGTCAGGGTTATTATGAGATGTAAAGTACCAGGAGTTCATCTGGTACAAATGTGTCAGCAAAACTCAGTCCTCCAGTAGGAGGCAGGAAGTGCTCCTATAGAACACTGCATGAAAAAGGTGTGCGGGCCAATATCTCTTTTATACCACACCTTTGCTACTCTGGGGCTTTTGTGTCTTTGCACATGCGCTTTCCTCTGTCAGTGATGCTTCAGCCATCATGCGTGGATACCCTTCTTCACTTGCTCTTCAAGAGTGAAATCAAATATCCTCTCCCCTGCGACGCCATCCCTCATCTCTAGTTTCTGTGTTCTCATGGAAGTTTCTTCCATAGACAACCATCTCCTCGATAAGGACATGTTTTGATGAAAATCCCAACAAAGAGATGGAGATGTCCAGAATGGATCAACAAACAAAAGCTAACTCTCTGCTTTCTACAAGTGAGAAACTGTAGATGTAGAATACATGGAAAAGTGAAGATGAATGATGGAAAAAGAATATTAAAGCTAGAAGTAAGTGAAGGCTGAGCTGGGTGAACTTTGGAGGTTCACCTCACCATGTGTCTGTGAAAGTTGGGTGATGATAATAACAAACCCCTGTGAGTTTTGTGAGGCTTAAATGAGTAAACATGTAAAATGCTTAGATCAGACACACAGTTCTAAAAAAGTGGTTAGAGATTTTATTTTTGGCTTAGAAGGGGCTATAAATATCATAATAATATATAATATATAAAACTATCATATCATATATAATATATATAAACACTTGGAGAAGGAGCTGTGGACACCCAAACATGATGTGATTGTGCCTGGTAGTTGATTGAAGGAATTCAAAGAAGAGGCCGGTGTACACAAAACTTGGGAGGACACCAGGAATGTAATGGGTAAACAGAAGCAGGAATACAATTTCAGGAGGTGAGTAAAACATGTTGGAAAGTAGACGGTGTATTCAGGGGAAGAGGGAATGGAGATCGGATTGGAAATGCAACATGGTGTCCTCAACCGCGTTGGGATTCAGAGTTGCTGTAACATAAAGAGCTTGAGATTCTGGTAGAGAGTAGGGGTCCTGTCTCCTAATCTCAAACACGTTAGCTGTGTGATCCCCGGAAAATGGTTTTAACTCTCTGTACTTCAGTTTCTTTGGTTGTTGTAAAAATTAAATTAGATCATGTGAAACATCAGAATATTTGTGGGATAAACGTATGAAGCCACCACTTAGAAAGTTGCTACATGCAAATACTGGAGAAAATCATCTAAGCTCTTAGGGTATCAGGTTCTTATATGTAAAAAAGGGAAAGTAGTGAAAAAATATTACTCCATACGAAAGCAATACTTGTAAACTATAATGTGCTCTATATATTAACAAAATTAAGGTACCATTTCTTGGATACCTACGAAAGTGCTCTCTACTATACAAAATAAATAAAAATATACATATGTTCAAAAAACATACATATGTTTCCTTTATTTCTTTTTTTCACATATTCTCTACAATAAGTTAACATAGATTTTATTAATTCTATTTTTATCAAGAAAGACACTGGGGCCGAGAGAAGTTAATGAATTTTCTTAAGTTCACACAGGAATTGTGTCATTTCAAATTCCATGTTCTGCTCCATTTTGATTTAAGATGATTGTTATTATGAATACTATTTATTTCCTATTAATAAATAGAATTAACTGGGCAATTTTATTATGTAAGTGACATTCTTAATCTAGAAACATTTCCTTATCTGTAATTCACTCATGTCCCTGTTTAAACAAAACTACAAAGGGCATTTTTGTATGCTAACTTCAGTAAATATTAGAAATATTTACTTCGTATGGAAAATATTTCAAGAATGCATTGAGAAATTATCAAACTAATAAACAATTCATGAAAATAATTTAGTATATGATTAGAATTAAAATGTCCACCTCTGAAATATCTATCAGACGATGCCACCTGAGGTTTTTATAGCCTCTTGGTGAGAACTGTGACCTAAAATGCATTATGCGAAAATCTCCCCTTCTCGAAAACCTTGAAGTATACAGTAGTGATAGAAAGCTACTAACTTTGGTCCAAAAAGAGACAGGCCCACTATTATCTTAGGAGGGCCATTGACTCTAAAGATCACATTGAAAATAATTTCTCTAATCCTCTTTCATAATTGCATAGCCAGACTATCTTTTTTTCCTCTCACATGTATTTTCAAAAAAAAAAAAAAATCTTCAGAAATACCTCCACAGTCTAAGCAAAGACTATTTTTACTAATAGGAGTCCCAATTATAATTATTACAAGATGACCTGCCATGGTATGTACGGATAGGTTAAAGTATATAGACTTTAAATTCTTTTTTAAGTATTTATTTCTGAGAGAGAAAGAGAGAGAGAGGATAGGGGGAAGGGCAGCGGGAGAGAATATTTCAAGCAGACTCCCCACTGAGCGTGGAGCCCACCAAGTGGGGCTTGATCCCACGATCCATGTGATTATAATCTGAGGCATGAGATCATGACGCAGTTGAAACCAAGGGTCAGTTGGTTAATTTAATGGTAGCACTCAGTAGCTGTGACCAAGTAAATCTATACAAACTGTCTCCCCTAGAGTGTGTAATTACCAGTGCCTCCAGGGGGAGACCTAAGAGAGTTTCTGGCATCCTAAAACTAATCTAGGTATCAAAAGGAAACAAGAATCCTAAGGAGCAGTATGAAGAAGAGGCAGAAAGACCCCTTGACCCACTAAAGCCCAGGGCCAGTGCACCCCAGCATCCAGCGTCTGTGTCCCTCCAACACTACCATGCCCGAGAGAAAGGCTAAAGGGGACACGAAAGAGATAAAGCCAGGGTGAAGGGTGAATCACAGAGATCTGCTTCCCCAAAGCCAGAGCCTAAGCCTAAAGAGGCCCCTGCGAAGAAGGGAAAGACCCAAAAGGAAAAAGAGGAAAGCTGATGCTGCCGAACATGGAGAGGCCAAAACAGAGCAGACACAGAAAGCTGAAGGTCCTGGAGATGCCACGTGAAATGCGTGTAGTTTTGGTAACTGGGTGTGTCTCATGACTGTACAGTTTGAAATACTATTTTATATCAAGTTTTCTAAAAATGCAGAATTTTGTTTTACTTTTTAAAAAATTTTTAAAGCTATGTTGTTAGCACACAGAACACTTCATTGTCATTTTAGGGGAAGGGCCTATGTCCCTAACAGAATATCTCAGAAGCTGGATTGATACGGGGGAAAACCACCTTTCCCTTCTAGTTTTGAGACTATCCCTCTTGGTTCCCAGGAGGAAAGATACTTTGATGTTGGCGGACAAGAGCCACCATCGCACAAACTCCTTGTGGTGTGGAAAACCAAAGATTCATTTCATTTTTTTTTTAATGTCCTCTTTTCCCCTAAATGCTTTCAGCATAGACTCGACTCTCTTATACCCAGAGACTTGTTGGAACCTGCCCCCCCCCAAAGTGGTCCCCACTACATCAGGCAACCTGCCATTGAGACGGTGCCCCTTCAGAGAGCTCCTTTTTTATCTTGTACATCTTTGGATTGATAATACTGCTATTTTCACTTCATTTCCTGAAAGTCAGGGTTGGCTGGTGAAAAGTTGTTGAACGATATGCTAAACGCGAGACGTCAATCCTCACTCTAAACTTTCTCTGTTCCGAGCATCACAGGAAGACTTCCTTGGGTTTTACAGTGGCTTTCTGATCTCAGCAGTCCTTTGGAGAAGGGGGTTTGGAAGTCGTATGCTGGTCATGATTGTCTACCTGTGTCCTGCCTGAAATGCCACGGCTGTTTATGAAAAGTATCTTTAAGGAAGCTGAATACAGTTTGTCTAGGGGGGAAAAAAAGAAACAAAAAAAAGGAAACAGACTCCTTAGATGAAAAAAGCACTATTGTCTTTTTCTCTTAGTTTATCAAGGGCACAAAGAGAAAACCCAGCATCTCTGTGGTTTTTCACCAGGATATTTAAGAAGACCTTTTTTGTGATACATTGAAAAGCACATGCTCTTTGAACATAAGGAGTCTTTGACTACCTACTTGCTTTTTGATATGCGACATCTTAAGTCCTTAACTGAACTCTGTTTTCTTCTTTGTTGAACTTTATTGGAGCTGTGGAAATATAACTTAATTCAAGAAAGCAAATTTTACCTCTTTAAATTGTTCTAGATCATGTCTTCCAAGCTTATTGTCAATATAAGAAATCTAGCGGGACGCCTGGGGGGCTCAGCAGTGGAGCGTCTGCCTGTGGCTTGGGTTGTGTTCCTGGGGTCCAGTGATCAAGACCCACATCGGGCTCCCTACATGGAGCCTGCTTCTCCCTCTGCCTGTGTCTCTGACTCTCTCTCTCTCTGTGTCTCTCATGAATAAATAAATAAAATCTTTAAAAAAAAATATGAGGAATTTAGTGAGTACACTCTTTCCATAGGATGCTTAGTTCAAAGGACAGGCTACCTCATAAGGTTTTTTTGTTTTTTTTGTTTTTTTTGTTTTTTACTGGAATTTTCAGATGCTCTACTGAGTCAGTTGTCAGTTGGTACTTCATGCCAAACAATTTAAGTAAAATAAAATCCAGCTCAATGATGAAGTTATCACTTATAGTATGACAAATTATGATTACTGATCTTCCTACTTCCACCTCCATTTATTTGAACTAGTAGGTGCTTCACCTTGAGAAATGATAAATTTATTTCCTAATAATTGCATAATTGCTAATATGCAACATTCACTGGACAGGGTACTAATTGATCTACACTTCCCTGGTTTTCCTTTGTTCTTTGATGACGCTGGAATAGATATAATATTTTAGCTTAAATTGAGTATCAAATTAAATACCAATTTACAACTGAATTTTAGCGATAGCCAAACTCTAATGTAAATCCAGATAATGAACTATTGAATAAGACATCACCAATTAACCATTCAAGTTTAGGTAAATTGAGGTAATCAGATGCAGAATAAATTTTGCCTTTTGTTCTTCTTTTCTAACAGAAATAACTATACCTAGTTCACTTAGGCTTGGTCTTTGACTAATGTCACTGTGCCTCACATTGTCTTTATCTCTGATTCATAATATGAAAATTCATTTATAGCACAAAAATAATGGGCACATTTTACCTCTAATTAAGATTACTCATCAGTTCACACCCACCAAGGATTCTACTGTGCTTTTAATTCATCACTGCTTACTTTAATATACCTAGTTTAATCACAGCAATGCCAGGAATTATTCCATCATAACCAGAGCAGCACTAATTTATTCTTCTCAAAAAAAAAAAAAAAAAAAAAAAAGAGAGACTTGAATGTTGAAAATTTGGAAATTTATATGTGCCTATGTTTAACAATACACATATATAAAAATGTTTTTATTCCTTATCTAGTTCTTGCTATCATGCAATCTAAAGAGAGTGTTTTAGGAAGTATGTTTCCCTTCACTCTGAAAGGAAATTTGTTTCTGTTTCCATATTCCATCAAAATGGGCATAACAAACAGCCTGTGGATTTTGACACATCAAATTACAAAAAACATTATCTATTAAAAAGTTTCCTTGTCCCAATCTCCCCCACCTTCTTCTAGAGTGAAGAAATAATTTATAAGAGCATTGGGCTGCAAGTCTTGGTTCAAGAATTAGTGAAAAATGAGGATGGGATCTCTCAACCTCTTCAGAGGGTCATTTCTTATACAGATGTCTTCTGATTGTGTGCTTCTCAAGGACAGTGTTTCATGATTTAGACTAAAATCCTATAGTAGTATTTGGAGAAAGGCCATTGGAAAGTGCTGCCTGCTTGTCTTCAACCCAGTTGAGTTCATAATTGAGCTTCATTAGTGTCCCACGGTGCTGGCTCCAAGTTCTGTTTGTGAATTAGGGAAAATTACGATGAACTTTCAACCTAAATAGTTGTTCAGAGATTCTCTATCATCTCCAGCAAAGTTAATATAGAACTCTGTAAGTCTACCACTATTCTAAACACTGAGTTCTTCTTGTCGGGATGTTTGATGTATCATAGTCAAGGAATGTTTTATGCAAAAGAAATTTTAAAGATTGTTTTGTATCTTCACGTATATATATATATATATGTGTGTGTGTGTGTGTGTGTGTGTGTGTATATATTATATGTATGTATTTCCAGTTGTGGGTGGGCAGCTGGGTGGGTCATGCATTTCCAAACAAAACATGATTCTATATACTGATAATATAAACATAGATAAATAAAACCTATGTATGGCCTAGATATTTATAATAGAAGAAAGGAATTTGGAAAAAGCAAGAAAGGGTAGACAGGGTTTGAGATTAACCTTGAGGGTTGTGCAGAAGTTGGATGGGTGATGAGGGGTATGGAAGGTTGGGTTCTGAAGGTGACCCCTTAACTACCCATCCTCTGTTTGATCTTTTTTTTTTTTTTTTCTGCTGTTCAATCTAATACTAATCAAGGTACTTTGTTATGAAAGGTTTTTCCAGATGTCATTGAAGTCCCTCAGATATGACCTTGAACTACTGTAGATTATCTGAATGGGCCTGACTCAATCCAGTAAAACCCTTTACATGCAGAATTTTCTTTTGCTGAGGGCAGAAGTCAGAGAGAGATGTACTCTTGCTGGCTTTAAGGAAGAACACAAATAGCTGTGTTATGACCTTCTGGGGAACAACGTCTAGAAGCTCAGAGCAGGCCCCTGCTAGCAGCCAGCAAGAAAATGGCCATATACCTGCGAGGAAATTACATCTTCCAATAACCATCAATATTGGAAGAGGATCCAGACCCTGAGATGAGGATCTTAGTGCTGCCAACTCCTTGATTCACCCTGTGAGATCTAAAATGGAGGATCCACATAGCTGTGGTAACACTTCTGAGCCATGGAAAACATGAGATAATAAATGGATTATCTGAGGTTGCTACATTTGTGGTAATTTGTCACTACATCAGTAGAAGCTAACACAACAAAGATGTGTGGGAACAGTCAAGAAATGAGAGGACTCACATATATTGATATAGATAGACATACATATACACACATACAATAGACTACACATGCCTACTTATATACATATTTATATACATACACTAGAATGTATATACGTACTAAATGTTATATATAGAATATACATATGTATTTATATGTATACATCTGTGTAGAGTGAAGGGGTAATAGTCGTAAAGAGGAGTAGCCCATTTTAGAGTTAAATAGCAGCTTACTGATTGTCAGGCTGCAGTTTAGACTGTCTGCTGGAGAATCAATGTAGCATGGCAGTCTCAAAATGAAAATGACCTACTTTATGCCAAGTATAATATGGCCTGAGGGTACAAGAGTGTGGAATAGGAAGGCTCTATGAGGCAAGCAGGAGGAAGAGGGATGAGGACAAGAGCAGGTGAGTAAGAAAAAAACAGCTGCTAGAACAAGACAGACAGGTCTGGGAAACAGAACACCCAGGGAAAGAAAGTTTAGAATATAAATCTATGGGAATAAAGAACAAAATAATCTGGGAAATACAGGGAAGAGAAAATTAACAGATTCTTGAAAATATTCAGTCACTCTGATAAAATGGTACTAACAAGAAAAGACTTTGGTATTAGAAAGTGCCTGGCTGACTCAGTTGGTAGAACATGTGACTCTTGATCTTCAGGGTCATGAGTTTGAGATCAGTGTTGGGCATAGAGCTGACTTAAAAACAAACAACAACAAATGAAATACTACTCTTCAACAGACACTGTTAAGAAAATTAAAAGGCAAACATTAGGCAAAACATAACTAATCAAGAACTCATGTTTATAAGAAAGTGAGAAAGAAAAAGCAGTAACTCTAAGAGAAATTTACTCCATGAATAACTTAGCAAGAGCCTACTTTGAAAGATGGAGTTAGTGTGGTAGGTTTTACACCATCTGAAAAGCTTTTCAATATGTAGTTACCATGCACTAGGATTTATGAGGTTATATTTATGTATCGGTGAGTAGAGTCAATAACTACTGGTGAAAATTTAGAATTTCATGTTAACTGACATTTTCCTTATAGTTTCTTGAAAATGTATCAGATGCTTGAATTGTCAAGGGAAGCAAAGAAAATTAAATTCATGTGTTTTCTGGAAGTGACTATAGATCATCCAATTAGTAATCTGGAATGCAAGTAGACTTATTGAATCTATGATACTAATTGAATTTAAAATATCAGAGTAGGGCACCCTGGGTGGCTCAGAGGTTTGGTGCCTGTCTTTGCCCCAGGGCACGACCCTGGAGTCCTGGGATCAAGTCCCATATCCGGCTCCCTGTATGGAGCCTGTGTCTCCCTCTGCCTATGTTTCTGCACCGCGCCCCCCCCCATGTCTCTCATGAATAAATAAATAAAATCTTAAAAAAAATATATCAGAGTAGTTGGGATTTTTCTAGATATAGTACCACAATATCAGAGATTCAAGACAGTTTTGCTTCTTCCTTCCCAATATTTTTTTTTCTTTATTACACTGGCAACACAATATTGAAAAATAATGACAAAGAGCAGACCTCTCTGCCTTGTCCTGATTTTAGAGGAAAATCATTCATCTTTCACTGTATGTACATCATTTTGCTATTTATTTTCTATATGTCTTACAATTATATTTTTCTTTTTCTTTTTGTATATACTTGTTAAATTAGTAGTTTGCTGTGTCATTTTCAAATGTAGTTATTTTATTTATCTTTGTGGCTGTTCTAAGGATTAAAAAAGGCCTCTTAATATGCACAAGCTATCAGGAGATGTGGGAGGTCATGGGGAAAAATAGTGAGTTTTAACTATGTTAATGTCACAAAAATATGTTCATTCATTCATCAAGCTGCTGCTGTTAAATCTCACCCATTCATCTCATTTTGATAAGTGGAATAAACTAGTTTTCCTATGAGTGCACCTCTGTGGGGGCATGAAATTAAAATTAAAAGATGAGCAATTTCATGGTAGCTTAGTGTTTGTTATAAATATAGCAATGTCCTCTCCTTTGTTCTCAGTGGAAAACTATCTGTCCCTCTCAAAAATATATTACCAAAAGGAGAAATTGCCTTCAAAATATATTCACAGTGCAGCATGGTCCCAGAGCTGCAGGAGATCCCCTTGAGAACTCTGAAGAGTCTAAGCCCATCAATGCTTCTGAATTGGCATCAGCTCGCCTTTTGAGGTCCCGTAAAGAATAAATGGCAAAGACACCTTTTAAGATCTTTCTAAATACCCAGCACTGAGGTGGTAGCTATAAATATGAGGTAGACAAAATGTTATTATTCTACTATTGATATAAATTAGATCCCTTTGGTAGAGTATTTACCATGACTTCAGCACAGAAATAAGAACTTTTTGTTACTTCATTTAGACATATTATCACCTTAGTAACCACTAAGTTTCCTCAACAGGGCCTCACTTTGGCCCTACTCCTACTCTACTCTTACGAGGAAAGGAATCAATAGACTCAAAAAGAATTTGCCTCCCGGAACCCTGAGACAACCTCTAATGGTGGATGTAAAAAACAAAAATAAAAAAAAAAAGGCCCAAAATGGAGGCACTTGTGCTTAGCCCTGCATCACCAAACTGAGACTTAATTACACTTTCAGTGTGCACAGAAATGGAATCTTAAACCAATCTATCAGGAATCACTTCATCAGCATTAGCTGGATAATCTGCCTGAGAAATCTTCCCTGTGTTTAGGAAAGGAAAGTAATTGCAATAACTAAACCACTTTTTCATGGTATACCTACCTTTTACCCACTCCCTTCTGTGCATAGAAAATTTTCATCTTGTTTAGCATCTCAGAGCTCCTTTTGATCTGTTAGGTGAGATATTGCCTTCTTTGAATTGACTTTTGCCCAAATGAAGTCAACATTTTTAATAGGCTTCAGTTTATCTTTTAACATGGCTAATGTTCTGGCTACCTGGGATCATGGAAACCTTTGCCCTCCTCCCAAGCCCAGTTTCAGAGTATGCAAGTGCATGTTTCTGAGGTCCATTTCCTCCAGGTAGATTATAAGCTTGGCACATGGACACTTAGGCCTGGGCATGATCAAGGAGAGCTGTTCAGGGGTTGGCAGATGGAACTGGATGAGTTGCTCATGGTGAGCCAGTAACCTGGGAGTGGGAAGAGAGGAAAGCATGAGCTCTGAGTTGGAGACTTGCAGACCAGGCACCAGCACTCCATGTTCAAAAGTTTGAGGAATTCAAGAATTTAAAATTTTGGATTGGCTTTTAGGTCATTATGAAAATATCAAGGTAAGAATGAAGAAGACATTTTATTTAATAGCATGTTAACTTCGTATCTTTTAAACACTTAGCTATATGGTATGATGGACTTCATACTTAATGATCTTGGCCCTATCATAGTCTGGGAGGGGTTGGGGGATTAATTTCACCTTTATACGAGTGAGAAAACCTGAGATTCAAAGAACTTGAATAATTTGGCTGACGTCACATAGCCAGAAAGAGAAACTGGATTTGTCTGGTTCAAAGGGCTATGAAGAAACCATTATATTGTGCTTCCCTGACATTGTAACATCACCCTTCTAATATTTGGGGAAACTTCAGGGTAACTGGTTTCAAAGCCTGTGGTGGTTTGGTGATATCATACTACCATGGTGGCATCCAAGGAGTATAAAATACAAGCATAAGGAAGAGCAAAAAATGCTGTCCTTTTTGTTTATTTTGTATTTTTAGCACCCACAAGTAGGTACCTACAAGCATATAGTAGGCACTCAAGACACCTGAGTTGAGAAATGAATAAATTCAATAATATTGGTGTTTATAGCCACCCTGGCGTAGTCTCATATATAATGTGTGACTGTAATCCCCCACTGATAACACCTCAAGAATAGAGGAGCAATATAATGATTGGAAAAAACTCTAATGAGCAATCTATTCTAGGTGTGAGCAAAGGATTTGCTTTCTACAAGGTGATTTTTATTTTTAAAAGGAAAAAAGAGAAAAAAGAAAAGAAAGGAGTATAAAATAACACTGCCAGTTTTAATAGAGGCTTTCATCTGGGAAAGGAAGGGGGATATGTTTTCCTCAGCTCTGTCAAAGTAACCTATAAAACAAAACAAAGCGAAGCCAAAAACAAAAAGCCAAATCTGTCAATCACCAATTGCTCTGCAATTAAACAGCACCTCCTCACCTCACTTATCCTGGGTGATTCAGCAAATGGCAAAATTAGCACCTCAATTGATTATGAATTATTCAGGTAAATGGGTCATAAACTGAGATTTAAGAGATGGAAAGGAGTGAGGGCTACAGATTGCCATAGGGATATGATCTGCCAAGGGAGGTGTACCGCAAAGGCAGGCTCTTCCTTCTGAGGACAAGCACCTGGAGACAGGAGCCATGAACCATGTCAGGAAAATAAATTTGAATCCAGAAAAAAAATCAGCATGTCTACAGATAAAAACCTCTGCACACACAGTGGGGTGAGTCATTGGAAGGGTCAAACTGAGGGCTGGCTCTATGGTTGGTGCACCCAAAATGGTTAGTGATAAATGACACCTGAGCTTGGCCCATTCCAGGGCTGGTGGGGCTGATTTAATACAGAAAGTTACATCGGTTGTGAAATGAGACTTCACCAGCAGCACAGCATTAATAATCCTTTGTTTTTATGCAGGAGGATTGTATTATCTTTACTATGGGCTTAAAAATCTCCTCTAGGATTTCTGTTCCTTAAGTGTCTCTTGCTAACAGGAGCTTGGTTAAATTGCTTATAAGAACAGAGGAGAGAGGTTGTAAATTGCAGACTTCCCAATTCCCAGAGCTACTCAACAATCTTGTACATTTGAGGGACATTAATATCTCATACAACCCTACTGCAGTCTTGGGGGGCGGGAAACACACACACACAAAATCCTTCCTTCCTCTCTATCACATTTTCTGCTCTATTATTTTATCTCAAATAAAAGCATTTTCACCCTTCGTTTTCTTTATGACCTTGCTGCTTCCACCTGTCTAAGCAGGATAATCTTTTATCGCTATCAGCTTTGTTTCTAACCTTCGATGACTTCTGGGCTTTTCTGGGACAGTAAATACTTCTGAATGACTCAGGAGTCTTCACATTCTGATTTCTCTTCTGATAAGGGGTTTCAACTCCCTACAGGCACCAACGACATATGCTACGGGAACAACTAAGAGAACAGGTAAGACAGTGATGAGGAGTTCCTGACAGTTCAACTGGTTTTGAGGCATATTATTGAAAGTCCAGTGAAAGGCTATTGTCCAGGAGACCATGCAAATTCAAAGTAGTAGGCACTCTTGAGATCAAATCTCCCCTGCCATTGCCGCGGGAAGGTCTGCCTGTCTCTCCATTAAACAATTTACAGGACTTGAATATGGGACTTAAACTTTAGAGAACCAGATGCTCCAAATTGATGTATTTACTAAAGCAACTGCTTGCCTCTGACTATCCCAGGAGGAGTTAACAGTTAATTAAAATACATAAGCTGGCCAGTTTCTGTGGCAAGAAGTAAAGAACTTGGAATAATCCAGGAAAAATACATCTGAAGTTCATCAGCAATCTATTTACCAGTTCCTAACATTTCCTCCAGGGTTTTTCTTGCTGACATAATCTCTTATTCATTCAACATATATTTATTAAATGCCAACTTCATGTCAGTCAATGTGACAGGGACTTTGGAATCAAAGAGAACATCCATTCCTGACTTCAGACTGCTAATAGTCTAACGGGGAAAGACCTCACAGTGGTTTAATGACCTCCATAAAGGTCAAATTCTGAGATAATTGGACTTTTTAGCACTTCAACATATAAATGATGGCCGAACATATAGTAGGCATTCAAGAAGTTTTTAATGAACAGTGGGAGTATAGGAAGACAGGGAGTATAGGGAATATAGGGAGATGTCGTATTAACCACTTATACCACTGTTCATTAAAAACTTCCATATGTGAATGCCAAGCTCTTTTGCCTTCCCACCATCTTGAGCAAAAATAAACACAGTAACCATGGAAGCCACAAGTTGAAGTAAGTAAAACCACAAGAGAAAGACACCAGCATCTTGAACCACCCCTGGAAGGAGACTATTCAGTCTGCCAGGATCATATATTTGACATTACACAAGCAAAAAAAAAAAAAAAAAAAAATCTATGTTTAAGCCATTGTACACATTGAATTTGTTCAGCAACTAACTTTGTAAAATAGTCTTGGGTTGAAAACCTACAACTCATGCTTAGAAACTGAGTTGCAAAAAAAAAAAAAAAAAAAAGAAAAAGAAAAAGAAAAAGAAAAAGAAAAAGAAAAAGAAAAAGAAACTGAATTGGTTGCCTATCTTCAAAATAATGCTCAGAATATACATTTTCTTTTTTTAAGGATGCAATAGGCTTATTTACTTTGATTTTTTAAGACATATCATGGTTATAATTCCCAGGAAATTCTCTGATAAAGCAGCCACCAGAGTCCTCAAAGTATTTGAAAAAAGTATCCACAAATCTTACCTTAGGGATCCCTCAATGGCCAACCAAATTCTTCAGCTGTCCCAAGCCTCAAACCATATCTTTAGCTACACCACATCTTTTAAGATAAATTTGTAAAATGAGTTACAGAGAAATGTTGATGAAATGTCTTTAATATTATTTTATAGATTTAACATTTTTGAAGGCTGAACAACTGGAACCAAATTCTAAATGACTTTAAAATATGGGAGATTTCAAGTTGTTCCCCACTAATTTAAAGTAGAATTGTGGTAAAATATTATATAACGTCATCAAATATCTGAGTCTACCTGAAATTATGTGAACCTGAAAAATATAGCCTGGAGAAATATTTCACCAGATTTGCTGACACTGTGATTCATATAAGTTTTGAAATTCAAATTTTAATGTAAAAATTTGGAGATTAAAAAAGACACTATTGATGAGCCGCATAATATTAAATCTAGGCCATTCTAACTCCATTCAAAGAATTGACTTCTAAATTCTAATTATCTGTTGATGTGTCCACAAAATTTAATAGTCAAAGAATCTGAATTATACACATTTAGTGAGATACAATAATAGTATGTATTTGTTGATGGGTCCTATTTATTACTTGTCACCTGTATTAGTGGAAATAGGGAAAATATCTTGTAAATCAAGCTGTGGGATATTAATGCCAGGGATAAAATTATAATTTGTACTTTAGGACAAATGCACAGGAAGAGAAAAATATAATTGCTTGGAGAACTTTATTAATAAACCGATGCTCAAATGATCAGAACAACTTTATTGCAATGTTCTGTGCCAAAACGCATCTACCCATATATTTACCAGTTTCATTTTGCCCAACAGTTCACTGGGTTCTATTGATGAGTTGTTTCATTTTACTGGAATGTTTAGGACATTGCCAATATCATAAAAATAACTAATTAAAGAAGTCAAACTAGATATTAACTCCTTATAGGATATGTAGTTTACAGATATTTTCTGCCATTCCAGAGGCTTGGCTTTTTAATTTGATGACTCTTTCCTTTACTGTGCAGAAACTTTTTAGTCTGATGTAGTCCCACTTGTTTATTTTGACTTTCATCGCCTGTGCTTTTGATGTCAATTCCAAGAAATCATTGCAAAAACCAATGTCAAGGAGACTTTCCCCTGTGTTTTCTTCCAGGAGTTTTACAGTTTTGGGTTACACATTTAATATATTTTGAGTTGGTTTTGTGTATAGCATAAAATAAGGGCCAATTTCTTTCTTTTGCATGTGGATATCCAGTTTTCCCAACACTGTTTATTGAATAAATATCCTTTACCCATTGTGTACTCTTGGCACTTTTGTCAAAGATTAACTGTATATGCTTGAATTTACTTCTGGGCTTCCTACTATGTTTCATGGACATATGTGACTCTTTTTATTTCTGTATCATATTGTTTTGATGACTGTAGTTTTCTAAGAACTCCTACAACTCAATAGCAAAAATAATCATAATAATCCAATTAAAATGAAATAAGGACCTGAATAAATATTTTTGCAAGGAAGAACTATAAATGGCCAATAGAAACATGAGAAGATTCTCAATGACACTAGTCATCTGAGAAATGCAAATCAAAATCACAATGGAGATACCACTTCACAGCAGTACTTATGGCTATTATTAAAAAGTAAAAGATAGTAAGTGTTGGTGAGGATGCAGACCAAAAAGTAACCTTTGTACACTCTTAATGGGAATATAAATTAGTACAGGCATTATGGAAAGCAGTATGGAATTGTTTTAAAAAATCTAAAATAGAGCTACCATATGACCTAGCATCCCATTTCTGAGTATATACATACAAAGGAAATAAAATCAATATTTTAAATATCTATGTCCCCATATTCACACAATAGCCAAGATATGGGAACAACCTAATTATCCATTGACAGATGAAATATTACATGTATAAAATTATTATTCAACCTTAACAAAGCAAATCCTGCCATTTGCAACAACATGGATTAATCTAGAGGACACTAGGCTAAGTGAAATAAACTACACGCAGAAAGAATGATCTCACTTTATTTGGATTCAAAAAGAAGTCAAACTGATGGTAACAAAGAGCAGAATAATGGTTACCATGAGATGGGATTTGGAGAAAAAGGGGATATTATATTGGTCAAAGATATAAGCTTTCAGTTATAAGATGAACAAGTTCTGTAGACCGAATGTATAATATGGTGGGTATTATTAATGATAATGTATTGTGTCCCTGAATTTTGCTGAGAGTAGATCTCAAATATTTTGACCACAAAGAGAAAAAAAGAAGGTGGGAGAGTAACTATGCAAGGTGATATGTATGTCAATCAAATTGATTGTGGTAATCATTTAACAATATATACATATATCAAAACATTACATTGTATAACCCAAATATACACAATTTTTATTAAATAATGCTGGGGAAAAAGTTAAGCTGGGACCTTTTGGGAACAATCTGTTTTTTTCCCTTGATTTTCTTCTCATCCTTTAGAATGACTTTGTTGGATGAAATCCTGCACATGAGCAACCAGTGTTCATTTGCTTATTAAATTGATCAACACATACCTACTGAGTATCTACTCTATGCTTATCTCAGGATACAATTATTAACAAAGGGGGCAAAATCTCTATCTTCAGATAAGTTAGATTATAAAGGAGATAGATAATTAAACAGGAACAACGCAGCTTATGTCAGAATCCAACTTCAAACTTGACTGCTTTCAGATCTCCTGAGTTTGTAATGGCTTCTAGCATAAAATCTCAACTGCGTTAGATTCCTTATCAGTCCATATGGTAGTAGCATAATTCTATACTGCTAAGAAATATCAGAAATAAATGTGTTGCCAAGCACAAGGCATTGCTGCATCACTTTGTCAATCACCGTCTAGAGTACTAGGCATCAGACAGTGTCAGGAAACCTAAATTCAAACCATAGATCTACAATTTGCATTCTCTTGGGGGGAAAAATTGATCTCACCTCTCTTTTATTATCTTTTTAAATAGGGACTGTGTTGGCCGACTCATAAAACGAAGGCAGGAAAATAATTCTTTTGATGGCGATAAAACAAAATCTTCCTCACTGGGGCAGCCAGGTGGCTCAGTGGGTTAAGCATCTACCTTCAGCTCAGGTCATGCTCTCGGGGCCTTGGGATCAAGCCCTACATGGGGCTCTCCGCTCAGCAGGGTGTCTGCTTCTCCCTCTCTCTGTGTTCCTCCCCTTGCTCCTGCTCAATCTCTCAAATAAATAAATAAATAAATAAATAAATAAATAATCTTAAAAAAAAAAACTCTTCCTCATCAAATAAGACATTAGGAAAACCCTCGATATTTTGGCACAGGTCATAAACATGTTAACACTGTGTACATTAGTTCACTTATTTTTCTAGAATTTTTATGCTATTTCATAGGGCTAATAACTAATTCAACTCTGAAGGCTGCTTTTGTTGTCCACATATACAGGGTAGGGAAAATAAAGAGATGAGCAAATTCAGGGAAGAGAAATGGCTACATGTTTTGACTTTTCAATGACTGTATTTGATTTTTCCATTCCTAGACGTCTTGATGGTAAGTAGAATTGCTTAAGTTTATATAGCGTTCGATAATATAGTCATAAAGTATATAAGAAATTTCCACAGCACAGTTTCCTTTGCAGCATCTTTTGGCTTCGACGCAATTTCTGACATGGGAGCTTAAGGAAGAAAATAGGGTTAAATCATTTTGTCCCCGTAGAGCTGCATTAAAAAAAAAAAAAAAAAAAAAAGACAAAATTGTTCAAAATAGTATTAGGGAAATTTATATCACTACAGAACAATAAAACTCTTAGATTATATAAATTACAATCTCTCCCTGCTGTAAGGTTTACTCCTAAATCATCCTAAAAGGGGGAACGAGGAGGGCCCAGTCTGTTAAGTGTCAGACTCTTGATTTCAGATCATGATCTCAGGGCTGTGACATGTAGCCTTGTATCAGACTCCAGGTTGGCCCTCTCCCTCTCCTTCTGTCCCTCCCAACTCCCTCTCTTAAAAATCAATCAATCAATTATGCTAAAAACATATTTGAGAGCTGACAATCAGTTGTCTAGTAATACGTAGTCATAGCATGACACAGGTATGTATTTTATTTTGATTTTTAAATACATAGGTTCCTCAACCTATTAAAATTGGTAGTATGGCCTTAAATTCACTTTTATTTCATGATCAAGTAGATTTGGCCACAAATGATACCTGGTCATTGTTTTACTTTCAAATAAATATAGCTTGAAAATATTTTACAGGTATTTCAGCATTGCCACGAGGGATGTGCTGAGATATTAATGTCTGTTCATAAATATCTTTGTGCTGAAAATATTATAAAGAGTTGTGGTTAAGCTACTGTAGGCATAAAACAAATCATTGACCATTTATTTATCCATTCAGTCTTCTTTTCTCAAATGAGTGATGGCCCTACATTTGGGCATCTTTTACAACTCTTACATTAACCTCTTCCATGAGGAGAATGCAATAAATTTGTACAAAACCCATCCGAGATATTATTGTCCTCATAAAAACATTCCTTTATGAGTCCCAAACTTTAAAGTGCTTTTCTCCACCCCCACTCTGAAGTTGCCTGGTGTCTTAAGTCATAAATATGTACAGAAATTCACTGCCAAAATTAATTAATTTACAGTGAAATAAATACAAGTCAGTGAGCCACATGGCAAAGAACCTACTATGTTCTCAGATATGGAGGCAATAGCAGTAGGAAAGATGGACTCATATATAACCTTATCTTTGTGTAGAAAGAGTGTGTGTGATTATATCCTCCTATAGGAGGACTAGGTGAGGACGGGGCATTGCTCAAATATCATACACATGCAAAGTAATAAAATACTAGTTTTAATCACAGATAAATCTACTCTCGTTTAATCCTTCCATTATACACTTTCATTTCTGCATTCCCTAAATATTTTATGAATGTCTTCCTTTTGAAATGTATTGGTCTTGCATAGTGCTGGTGAAAGGAAGGTCACACAAAAATGAAACAGACAAGGTCTCTGACCTCAGGGAACTTACAAGCGCATCTAAATGTTGGCTCCACTGCTCTGGCGACTTTGAAGAATTTTGCACATAAAAGCATTTTTGGGAATAAACCAATAAATGACAGATAATAAATTATGTCCAAGTAAGGTAGCAGCACCAGTCAGTGCGAGTGAAGTAACAGCACCAGTTCCCCTCCCTGTGCCTGGCTAAAGAAACAATAGGTTTCCTATGACCGGGATGGACCTATAGTTTTAGGAGAGTATAATGAGTTTGTCCTCTCCTTTCCCTACAATTCACCCCTCTAAAAGACAAGAACTTTTAATATGAGATAGATGTGAAGAATTGAAATCCTTGTGAAAAGCTATTAAAATGGCAGTCACAAAATTCACGATCTTGAATGTGTGCCCAAAGTGAACTGGGAGGAAGGCCTTTGATCACCACCTAGCCTGAAGCAATGAAGACTCAGGAGAACCTAAGGAAAAGTTTTTCATAGCAAGATAATTTCGGGGTGGTTTTTAAGGTTACTAATTGAATCTTTTAAAGAAAAAAAAGAAGGTGGAGTAATACACATTTGTATCATGAAATGGTTTTGCTCTAAAACAGTGGTTTTGAACATATTTTAGCAATGAAACTCTTTATTGAAACAACGTCTAGGTCTAGTATATAAACCAATAATCAATGAAATGCTTTGGTGGAAGCCGAGATAGGAGCCCCAGCATGGGTCTTGGCTTTCCCTGCCCTCCAAATTTTCCAGTACTAGGAGTTTTTGGGTCATCTGTCTGTAATCTCTGTGTCTCCAAAAAATACGGGTTTGGGAGCCAGATACAACTGGATTTGAGTATCAATTCTTTTCTATTATGTATGGAACCTAAATCAAATCATTGCAAAATTTTAAGCCTTAGTTTTGTCATCTGTTAGAGGTTATGACACAAAGTTAGTGGAAAAATAAAATGAAAAAAATATTTGTAAAATACAAGGCATACAGTAAGTCTTCAATAAATGTGAGTTTTCTCCTTTTTCCTAATACAGTGTGCACTGGATTTTACACTTTGGTAAACTATCAGAGTTTGTGGCAAGATATCAAACTACCAAAGTTGTTCTGTTTTGTTTTTTAGGAAATGATCAATACATTTATTTGCATCTAAATGTACAAACTCAAATCCAAAATTAAGGGACAGTTCTAAATGGATACATACATATAGTTTTATTTAGATTATTGATTTTTTGCATGATGACTAAGGAAAAATAAAAGGCTAATTGATGAGATGAAGTTTGCTAGCTTGAAAGATTTCTGTACCTCTATTTCTTTTTTTTTTTTTTTTAAGGATTTTATTTATTTATTCATGAGACCCACACAAAGAGAGGCAGAGACACAGGCAGAGGGAGAAGCAGGCTCCATGCGGGGAGCTGGATGTGGGACTCGATTCCAGGACACTGGGATCAGACACTCAACCACTGAGCCACCCAGGTGCCCCTCTCCTTCATTGTTTTAATTTATATATTTTAATTATAGAGAAAATTTCACATGTATTTATTATTTTCCTACTTTGAAGAAGACATTCCCTTAGTTGCTTGTGGCTTGTTTTAACTCCTTTGTAAAGAAATAAATTAGAAAAAGTGAAATTGCATATTTACCTTTTATAACATATAAAATTAACATAATTGAGATTTTACTCAAAGCAAAATCCATTATGATTTTTTATAACCTATAGATCCCATGTAAGTTATGGGTTTTAAATTGTATGCTTTTTAAAATATATATACTACTTTCTTATAATCATTTTTATTTCTGTAGAATCAATAGTAATTTTCCCACCTTTATTTCTGATTTTAATACTTTTAGTTTCTCTTCTGAATATATCTAGCAAAAGGTTTGTCAATTGATTTTTTTTTTTAAAGAACCAACTTTTGATTTCATTGATTTTTCTCTATTGTTTTTCTACTGTTTTGTTTGTGTTCTGATCTTTATTATTTCTTTTCTTCTGCTACCTGTGCCTAGTTTGTTCTTCCTTTTGTAGTTCTTTTAGTTGTAGAGTTAGGTTGTGGATTTGAGGTCTTTCTCTTTTTTTTTTAAGATTTAATGTATTTCTTTATTTGAGAGCAAGAATGAACAGCGGAGGGGCAGAGGGTGTGTGAGGGAAAGAATTTAAAGTAGACATGGCACTGAGCACAAAGCCTGATGATGCAGAGCTGAGTCTTGCTACCCTGAGATCATGACCTGAGCCCAAATCATGAATCGGAACCTAACCCAGTCACCCCGTTCTTTCTTATTTTTTAATGTAAGCATTTATGGACTACAAATTTACCCCTTAAGATTTTTTTCACTGTATTCCTAAATTCTAGTATTTTCTGTTTTTGTTTTTATTTGTATCTATGTATATTATAATTTATCTTTTGTTTTATTATTTGATCTATTCATTAAGAGTTTGTTGTTTAATTTTCATAAATTTGTGAATTTTCTAGTTTTGTTTATTATGTTTTTAATTTTATTTCATTGTGATTGGAGAAGATACTTTATATGATAGCTATCTTTTAAAATCTGTTGAAACTTAATTTGTGGCCTAATATATGGTTTATCCTGGAAAATGTCCCATGTGCACTTAGGAAGAATGTGTTAACTCCTGTAGAGTGCTCTGTGAGGGTCTGTTAGATCTCTTTTATTTATTGCATTAAGATATCTATTTTCTTACTTATCTTTTATTTGGTTATCCTATGCATTATCGAGAATGGGATATTAAAGTCTCCGATTATTACTTCAGAATTGTCTATTTCTCCCTTCAATGTTGTTGGTCTTTGCTATATATATTTTTATGGCCTGTAATTAGGTACACAAGTGTTTATAATTTTTACATATTTTTGCTACATTAAAAAATTATTAATGTATAATGCCATTTTTTGTCTCTTGTAAATTTTTTTTTAATTTAGAGGTTATTTTCTCTAATATTAGTACAATAATCATTGCTCTCTTTTGGTCATTATATGCATGGAGTAGCTTTTTATAGATTTTCAATTTCAATGTTTTTGTGTCTTTGTATCTGAAATGACTCTCCTGTAGATAGCATATGGTTGGAGCATGTGTTTTATCCATTCTTTCAATCTCTGCCTTTTGATAGGTAAGTTTAACTCATTTACACTTAATGTAACTACTGATAAGTGGGAATTAACATAAAATAATGTAGTAATGTATGCTTTGTAGTTTTTTTTTGTTCATTTTCTATATAACTGTCTCCTTTTATGTCTAGTTGATTCTTCAAAGAAAAATGTGAAAATCCTTTCTCATCTTAATTTTGTCCTATCTCTCTTTTCTTTATGTTTACCATGGAAATTACATTTAACATTCTAAAGTTATAACACTCTAATTTGAATTTATGTCCCCTTTATCTCAGTAACATACAAAAACTGCTTCTTGATAGCTCTGTTCCTAACCCTTTTTGTTAATGTCACAAAGTTGCATCTTAATACCTTCTGTGCCCCAAAACATAAACACTCAAATTACGCAAAAACAAAACAAACAAAAAAAACATGTAGCATTACAAGCCAATGTTACAATAACACTGGGTTTTAGACTAATAATTATTTTAAAAATATATTAGTCTTAAATCATGTAGAAAACAAAAAGTGGAGTCACAAACTGTTGATGCAATAATATTACATTTTATAATAGTCCATGTATTCAGCCTTATTGAGATTTTTCATTTTTTATTGCTTCCAGTTGCTATCTAGTATCGTTTCCTTTCACCCAACAGGACAGGTCTAAAGGTGACAAACTCATGCAGCTTTTGTTTATCTGAAAATATCTTAATTTCTCCCTCATTTTTAACTGGAAGTTTTCCTAGACATAGGATTCTTGGCTAACATTTCTTTTTTCTTTTACTTTGAATATATTAGGTTACTGTCTTCTAGCCTCCAGGGTTTCTGATGAGAAATCTGTTGATAATCCTGTTGAGGAGCATTTCTCTATTGGCTGATTTTAAGATTCTCTGTTTTTGGTAGTCAAAAGTTTGATTAAAATGTGTCTTGGTTTGGATCTCTTTGATTTCAACTAACTTGGAGTTTGTTCAACTTCTTGAATGTTTATATTCATGTTTTTCTCAAATTTTGGAAAGTTTTCAGCCATTAGGTCTTCAAATGCTCCCTCTATCTCTTCTCCTCTCTCTTCTCCTTTTGGGACTCTCACAATGCATGTGTTGGTCTCTTTGATACTGTCCCACTGATCCCTTGGGTTCTATTCACTTTTCTTCAATACTCTTCTTTTGTTCTTAGACTTGATAATTTCCATTTTCCAAAGTTTCCAAACTTTGCTGAGATACTTCTGCTTGCTCAAATCTGCTTTGAATCATTGTAAGGTATCTTTTATTTCAGTTATCATCCTTATCAGTTCCATAATTTGAGAGTCTCTATCTACTTATTAGAGCTTTCATTTTGTTCATTCATCATTTTCTTGACTTTCTTTGCATCTTTAAGCATCTTTAAGATAACTGTTTAAAAATCTTTGTCTGGTATATCTGACAGCAGGTCGATTTCAGAGTTTCTGCTGATTTGTTTTCCTTCTCCTTTGAATGAATTGTATTTTCCTGTTTCTTTTTATGCCTTATGGATTTTTTGTTGTTGTTGTTCAATATTGGACACTTGGATCTAATAACTAGCTCTGGAAATCAGATTCTTTCTTTCCCCCATTTTCTTTTGTTGTTGTTGTCATTGATTTCATTATTGTTTTTGTGGTTTTAATTCTGTGAGCTCTCTCTGCATTAAGGATCAGTCTGAAGCGTGAGTCCAAGGTCTTCTGTTCTCTTATAACTCTATGCCTTTCCCTTGGCATACCTGGCCACTTTCCAATTTCTTCCAAATATACAGTTGTTTTTGAATGTCCTAGTCTTTAATGTCTGGCTTCCAAAGGAGGAAAAGGAAAAACAAGAAGGGAGCAAAGGGGCTGGACCTTTACATTTTCTGGCAATCTCTTCAGCTAGAGAAGAAGGGGCTAGTAACAAAGGGGGTGTGTGTGTAACAACAGTGGTCACCTATCTCTTTGTCTGTACTTCAGAGATTGGAAGTAGCAATCATCATCCACAGCACGGATCCTCTATGATTAGAGAATAGGGTCTTTTTGGCTCTTCCTGGCTTCTGCAAACTGTGTGCAGGTTGTTCCAGGAACACATGCACATCTGCCTGCCAAAAGGCTGCTGGTGGAGGATGAATGGCTGCTAGTCTGCTGAGATGAAATCGACCAACATTAAGTGCGATTTGCCATCCAAGTCTTTCCCTGGAAGTTGCAAGCCTTTGATAAACCGCAAGGATCCAGAATAGTTACATCAGACTGATTCTGCCAGTGGACTTTTTAGGTTGGGAGACAAATTCTTGGTGCTTCTTATTCCACCATCTTCCAGTGTCCATAATCTTTTGCCCAATTTGGTCATTGGAAGTATTTTGTTTAGTCCACATGATGTTGAATAATTTTACTTTAAATAATTCTAGAGAGGACATTTACCCCTTTCTCTCTCAATTCTGTTCTTATATATCTCATATATCTCTATTTTTATTATTCTTTTATTATTCTTATACATCTCCTAACTCTACAACAGTGGCCAATAAAAGCACTTAAGTTTGAGACTATCGTAGAATATTGATATTTGGTTAATAAAATCAGGCCTGAGTGATAGTGCAGATTCATTGACAGATCCTTACTGTCCAAATCCTTCCTTTCCAATACTCCTTGTTAATTTTCAATAGTATCTGCCATCAAAATACTTTATGGCACACATGTAAAACACTGCTTGTCTATTGAAAGGCTACCTTATTTAAAGGTGATGCTATTGAGAGGCCACCTTATTTAAAGTCATGCTCAACCTTGGATAACCTTGAAACAGTATCCAAATATTATCTGTCATATACTTAAAAAAATATTTTTTTCAATATTCTCCTGGCTATTCAGGGTCTTTTCTGATCCCACACAAATCTTAATATTATTTGTTTCAACTCTGTGAAGAAAGCCCATGGTATTTTGATAGGGATTACATTGAATGTGTAAATTGCCCTGGGTAGCATAGACATTTTCACAATAATTATTCTTCCACTCCATGAGCATGGAATGTTTTTCCATCTCTCTGTGTCTTCCTCAATTTCTTTCAGAAGTGTTCTATAGTTTTTAGGGTATAGATCCTTTACCTCTTTGGGTAGGTTTATTCCTAGGTATCTTATGGTTTTGGGTCCAATTGTAAATGGGATTGATTCCTTAATTTCTCTCTCTTCTGTCTCATTGTCAGTGTATAGAAATGCCACTGATTTCTGGGCATTGATTTTGTATCCTGCAACATTGCCGAATCACTGCATGAGTTCTAGAAATCTTGGGGTATAGTCTTTTCAAGCTGTATTACAAAGCTATGATCATCAAGACAGTGTGATACTGGCACATAAACAGACACATTGATTAATGGAACAGAACAAAGAACCCAGAATTGGGCCCTCAACTCCATGGTCAACTGATATTCAACAAAGCAAGAAAGAATATCCACTGGAAAAAAAGACAGTCTATTCAATAAATGGTGTTGGGAAAATTGGACATCCACATGCAGAAGAATGACACTAGACCACTCTCTTACACCAGATACAAAGATAAACTCAAAATGGATGAAAGATCTAAATGTGAGACAACAATCCATCAAAATCCTAGAGGAGAACACAGGCAACACCCTTTTTGAATTTGGCCGCAGCAACTTCTTGCAAGATACATCTATGAAAGCAAGGGGAAAAAAAAACAAAAATGAACTATTGGAACTTCATCAGGATAAAAAGCTTCTGCAGCAAAAGAAACAGTCAACAAAACTGAAAGACAACCTACAGAATGGGAGAAGATATTTGCAAATGACACATCAGATAAAGGGCTAGTATCTAAGATCTATAACGAACTTATTAAACTCAACACCCAAGAACCAAAAAATCCAATCATGAAATGGGCAGAAGACATGAACAGAAATTTCAACAAAGAAGACAGACACATGGCCAACAAGCACATGAGAAAATGCTCTGCATTACTTGCCATCAGTGAAATACAAATCAAAACCACAATGAGATACCACCTCACACCAGTGAGAATGGGGAAAATTAACAAGACAGGAAGCAACCAATGTTGGAGAGGATGAGGGGAAAGGGGAACCCTCCTGCACTGTTGGTGGGAATGTGAACTGGTGCAGCCACTCTGGAAAACTGTGTGGAGGTTCCTCAAAGAGTTAAAAATAGACCTGCCCTACGACCCAGCAATTGCACTGCTGGGGATTTACCCCAAAAATCCCGATGTAGTGAACACTGGAACACCTGCACCCCAAGGTTCATAGCAGCAATGTCCACAATAGCCAAACTGTGGAAGGAGCCTCAGTGTCCATCAAAGATGAATGGATAAAGAAGATGTGGTCTATATATACAATGGAATATTCCTCAGCTATCAGAAAGGACAAATACCCACCATTTGCTTTGACATGGATGGACCTGGAGGGTCTTATGCTGAGTGAAGTAAGTCAATCAGAGAAGGACAATTATCATATGGTTTCACTCATATGTGGAATATAAGAAATAGTAAAAGGGATTATAAGGGAATGGAGGAAAAGCAAGTGGGAAAAATTAGAGAGGGAGACAAACCATGGGAGACCAACTCTGGGAAACGAACAAAGGGTAGTAGAAGGGGAGGTGGGGGGGATGGGGTGATTGAGTGACAGGCACTGAGGAAGGCACTTGGTGGGATAAGCACCAGGTGTTATACTATATGTTGGCAAATCGAACTTCAATAAAAAACAATAAAAATTATATAAAAATAAAATAATTATTTTTGAGTGGGTTTTCTGAGGTTATTTTCACACATTTTCAACAATGTCATTTTACATTTAAGTTTTTGGTTTTTTACTTTATGTGATTATGTACATTAGTATCCATTATTTCATCACTGCAAATATGATCTTGAATGAGTTAATAGAGCAATAACCTTATATTACTGTCCACAATATGACCATGAAATAGATAAAGCAAGTTTCATGATTGCCATGTTACAGATGAGAATTTCTTTCAACCTAAACACATTTAACAATTTTGTCATTATAGCCTAAGCCTTTTCTTTCTTTTGATCCTTACAGTTTTGTGGTAGCACATAGTATGCATTTGAGAAAAACTTGTTGAAATAAATTAAATCCTAGCACAAAAATAATTTATCTGAAAGAGTGATGCATCTCTGAATCCAAATTAATTTATTTTTACCACTGATGAATTATGAATCCTGTACAATGAAGAACAGGCTAAAACAAATTTGACGAAGATTGTTCTTTGAGCAATAAAAATGTATATTTTGAGAATATATTTCTTGCCTAAGAAATAATAATGTGTGTTTGTTGAGAATATATTACATTCCTTACAGGTACTATAAAGCTTCCTCATGTATAACACAATTGCTATATGACAGGTGCTACTCTTATCCACATTTTACAGATGAGAAAATTAAGACTGAGAAATCAAGTAACTTGTTCCACATCATGCAACCTGTAGATGGCAAAGTAAGGGCTCTAATTCAGAGTAGTTAGTCTCCTTGTACTGTCCCCCAAAGCTCTTACATTGTATTTATCTCATTGTTGATATGATAAGCTTTTTCCTGAACAGTTCCAATGACTATAAAGAACACAATAGAGAATTTTATAATTATTTTCTATTTTCTCACTTGTGCAATCTGCCATTTTCCTAGGTAATGCTTTTTTGAAATTGAGAGGCATTGTGGCTAACTATAGCCGTCCCTGCATTAGAGAGATAAAGGATGATTTAGATAAGTAGCTAACAATTTGCATTTATCTTAAGGAAAATTATAGCAATGATCTTCATGCAGTTTCTATCACCTCATTGCTCGGAGACCCCTTGCTCAGATAGAGTCTTTGCTGAAAAAAAAAAAAAAAAAAGAGTCACAGACTATGAGTCACAGAAAAAGCAAACACAAAACCATGAGAATCTATCCCTTTTGTTGCCATTACTTCATTTCTCATCTAAATGATTTGATCTCTTCTTGCTATAGCTAAGTGACTCACAAAAGCTTACAGGATTTACATGACCAATAAAAATCATTTCCACTGTTATATACAGGTGACAAAAATGTTCTCTTGCTGAAATGATCAAAGAGGGAATAATGTTTTTATGTTACCAAAAGATGAAGCTATTTTCTCCAGCTAAACTACGCATTCATTTATGTCAACTGAGGAAAGGAAGAAAAATCTCCTGATCTTTATTACTATGTAATTAAGCTTTAGACATTTTTTTGATTGACACATTAATATGAGAGTCGAATAAGTTTTGAACTTGATAGTAAGAACTCATGAATAGAGTAGTAAGAACGTGAGAACAGAAGTTAAAGACATTTAATACTGAAGAAGAAATTGGGAAATAATATCAGGCAGGTTATGCTCAAACACAAAGAAATGAGAAATTAAATTTCTCCACTGGAGAATAAAGAAAAGCACAAGGGCTTAAAATCCTGCTGGCAGCACCTGAAGTTTACTGATAGAGTATATTATATAAATACATGGCTATCCAGATATCCATGAAGACAATTCAAAGAAATGTCACTGACCTTTTCATTTTAATTTAAGTGCATTAAAAATATTACAGTAATAATGGGATATAGACTGTTGGAGCTGATCACCCAGGCTACAAAAAAAAAAAAAAAAAGGTAACATGTCATAGATAAGGTAATTAAAACTCAAAGAGAGAGCTAAAGTAACTTTTGCAAAGTTATACCATCAATTTGTTAAAGAATTAGTAGTGATCTAATTCAACTTTTAATTTTTGTGAAAAAATTATCTCCTGAGAGACATCCTAATAATACATGAATTTAATTTCTGGACCAAACCTTTCAGTCATTCTTATCATCTATGGTCACAAATTCATTGCCTTTTGTCAAAATCCTCACATACTTAGAAGAGATTTAAATCTACAAATTACTCATGGTCAGGGAAAAGGCCACACTTTGGGGAAATGTATGGACATACTCACTGTAGAACGTTAAGCAAGCTACATTTCAGCAGAGTCTGGCCTCATGAATCCCAAAGTGTAGTCCCTGGCAAAGCAGCACCACCATCACCTGAGAACTAGTTAGAAATAAAGATCATTAAATTGTAATCCAGACTTTGTGACTCAGATATTCTGGGGCTAGGCCCTCCAGCTGAGTCTGATGCAATAAGGTTTGAATAGCCCTGGTCAGTAGGAGGGGGGAAAAAAAAACATACTGAAGAAAAAATATATGGATTGTAAATTTAGTCCTAGCATCTAGTCGATGTGCTACCATGGGTAATTGACTTCTCTAAGATTCACGTTTTTTTCATTTCTAAAATACATCATGTGAAGTTAGAATGAGATAAATTATAGAGAAATTTACAGAGAAATACTAGAAAACCATCAAACTCCATCCCAGTGGGTTTCGATTCTGGGTGAGATTATAACCTCCAGAGAACATTTTGTAATGTCTAGGCATGTTCTTGATGAACACAGTGGTGGAAGAAGTTGCTAGTGACATCTGGTGGGTAGAAGGCAAGGAAGCTACCGAACATCCTACAATGAACAGGACAGCCCCACAACCAACATTCATCTGGTCCAAAAGTGCTAAGGTTCAGAAACCTTGTACTGCACCAAAATAATATATAGAAATGATACTCTTATTATCTAATTTGCCATCACTTCTGTCTCTCTTTATTTTGCTCCAATTTGTAAATCATTAAATAGATACTAACAATACCAGTGTACATTTTTAAAAACATATAATGCAAATAAAAAATGCAGGTAAAACTTTTTGGGTTCTTTTTTAATCTCTGGCAGTTGTTGGTGGAAGATTAAAAAGTGTTCCTTCCACCCCATGTTTACAATGCACATTTTCCTCACACGGAAAATAAATCAAAGTAATTTGAAGAATCCACTTCAGTTCACTGAACAATTCTGCCCCTCTACTTTGCTTATGATAACTTCTGGTCTTAGCCGTGATAACCGACCTAGAAGGTCCTATACCTTCATATAATCAGCTATTTTGCCACAAGTTCAAATATTATTCAAAGCACCATGTACTAGAGACATACAAAGCAAATTAAAATAGCAAAGGAGAGAAATAGCTTAGCAGGTTCTTTGCAGGTTAGATGACGAGAGTAACTTATTTTTTCTATCCTCATTCTTTTGAGCTCACTCTTGGATGACGAACCCTGGATGGTGACTGCAGTGGAAATGGATCTTCTAAGGATGTCTCACCACCATCCTGCTAACAGTTCTCATTTATGACTGGAGAAGCAATAAAAGTATATTATACCCGATAAGGGATAGTGGGTGACAAATGGTGTTCGGGGATATCGAAAATGAATTACATGGTTAAATTTCTTCCTATATTTGTTATAAGGATTTAATCTGCAGTTGTAGTGCATCGGATCCACACCAATGGCCAAGACTTTATTCTCAGGAGCTACCTGCTGTTTTAGATTTCATCCTTTCCAATAGCTTATAGAATGGCAAGTAATAGTCAAGTTTTAGATTCTTACAGCATAGGAAATTTGCTTATTTTCAGAGATTTTAAGTGTTAAAAGATAATAGATGCATGTTTCCACAAAAATATAAATAAAGATAAGCTCCATTGTTTCATTTATCTTAATTGAAAGAAGTCCTTCCTTTCAACATGTGACTCCCTACGCTCTTGGTATTCTGAGAAATCTAAAGATAGCATAATGTGGGATGAAAGTAAGGAGGTCATTTTTAGAATATTCATTATTATTCATTACAATGGCTTGGGTATGTGACTGGCACTTCACATGTGGAAATGAGGGATGTTCACGCCTGATGTGCAGTACTGGGCTGCGTGTAAGAAGAGTTATCCTGCAGTGGTTACCCTGGATTAGCTGGGTGGGCCCAGTCTAATCACAGAGTGGAGAACCATTCCTGGATGTGGTCACAGGAAGATGTGACTATGGAAAAAATGGTCAGAAAAAAAAGATACTGCTGTTGGCTTGAAAGATGAAAGGGAATTAGCCACAAGCAAAGGAATGTGAGCAGCCTCTAGAAGCGTTAAAAGGAAAGAAAGAGATTGTCCCCTACAGTTTCCAGAAAGGAATGGAGGCCTACTGGCACCTTAGTTTTAGCCTGGTGAGACCTATGCCAGACTCCTAAAATGCAGAATGATAAAATAAATGTTGTGATACTGTTAGCCTTCAAGTGTGTGAACATTTGTTATAACAGCAATTGAAAATAAATGCCTCACCCTAAATAGCCTATTGTCCTAAAGCATTTTTATAGGGAAGGAAAATAAGAACCAGATAAGTTAAATATATTTGATGTCAAATCAAAGCTGTTGGTCCTGGCTTTCTATTCAAGTTCCACTGACATGTTATTATTCAAACATGCTGCCGTGTGTGCGTGTTCTATTTAACTTTCATATAAAATTCTTGAAGACGTTTTGAATCATTATTTCTAGACCCTAATGTTCTTTTCCATGTGCAAAAAAGGTACAAACTTGAATTGTATAAACATCACAGTTTACAAAGACGCGTTACCCACTTTTTCATTTGATTTCCATCGAAGTCTTGTGAGGCACGCAGAGGAATAAAAACTCTTAGAAAAGTTGTAACTTTCTAAAGAACACAGAGTTCTAATACCAAAATTCCTTTTTCCCTAATACATTTTAAAACTATCAGTCAGATGTGTTGAAGGTTGACATGTTAGACACCATCTATTCCAACTCAGAGGTTTCTGTGGTGATAATGCTCTGCATACTAATAATAGCTCTTATTTAGAGTGTTTACTATGAGGTAAGTGTGGAAAAGCTGGGAGGAATCTAAGATTTTTTAAATGTGCTGGAAAGCTAACAAGTTAGCCTGCCATTGTTGGGTGAATGCTGGCAGGAGGCTTAGGGTTATAAATGAAGTGCTTTATTACTCACAGAAATAGCATTAATTGGAGGATTAATGTATTATTGTGTCCCATTTCCACAGGATGACACAAAGGAGTCCAGGGGAGAGGAGCACATTGTGTGTTTTGGACAACAGCAAAGGAATTCTGAATTAAGGCACCTGATTCTTTTATAATGGTCAGTAAGCTTGCCTTCCCTCTGCTCCAGAGGAAGACACTATCTCGATCTTCCACGGTCGTTATTAAATAGACATTCCTAAAAAGATGTTGGGAGCAAAGGGCAGCAGTGGTCTTGCTTGCAAATGTGAAGACCCATACAAGACCCATAAAGAATCGTATTCTAACAGTGGGCAGTAGAGATTGATCTGTGCAGCAGAGGGGTACAATTTGGGTTTAGGCTTGACTGAAATTCAAAGTGTTTGGTCATTTTTGACAAACTGTCAGGGAAGGACTGCCTTATCCAGTTCATCTGAGGGAGTGAGGGATCCTAGCTTCAAAAAATAATTAAGACATTTTTATTTTAAAATGGCAAATGATTCTGAACACAGTAAGGTATCACTCAGAACTGCCACTCACCTACCTCCCGGACTCCTAAACTTACAACAAGACCTCTGGATCTAAACATTAGTCTTTGAGGTGCTTGGGTGGCTCAGTCAGTTAAGCATCAGACCCTTGATTTGGGTCAGCTCATGATCTCAGGGTCAGGAATGGAGCCATGCATTGGGCTCCATGCTGGGTGTGGATCCTGCTTGAGGTTCTCTCCTTCTCCCCTCCTCCCATGATCACTCTTCCTCTCTCTAAAGTAAGTAATACATCTTAAAAAAAAAATAAACATTAGTCTTCAAGGCAGTTAGACTTTCACTTCCTTCTAGTAACATGGTCCATGGAAATGCAAAGGGGCCTTCTTACTGCAACTTAGCCATAGTCATACTTTGATATTTAAGGAACCCTGGATGTCAGTAGCAGCAGCAAGAATATGTAGGCAGTTCCAACGATGTGGCAAAGAGGATTGGCACTATTCTTCCAAAATGAATTTCTGGAAAAATGTGCATATCCCCACCAGTTCTTGTCAGCAATATGCACCCGAGGAACCAGGGTCTCAAACACAAGAACTCAAGAGCAGTAATAAGGGAGGCCAGTTGAGACCCCAAGGCCCAGGAGACACAGTGGAAATTAGCTCAAGTGGCACTTGCTTAGAAAAAGTGAAGCCAATCAAGAGAAAAAGAAATGGTTTTTGACCAAAGATAGAAAAGGGAGATTGGATTCCGTAATAGTTAAAATAATAATAGACAATAGTATTTAGCAAGTGCTTATGTTGCTAGTATTGTGTTGAATCCTTATAATAATGTGTTAATATAGGTTATGATAAGCTAAGTTTACAAGTATTTAGGGGAAGTAACTTGTTACTAGCTAATTTCTCTGATACTCTATATTGAATCCCTTGGGGAAAAAAAAAATCTGTCTTATTCTACTATCCACTATGCCTTGGAAATCGTTGCCCTGACTCTTTGGTAAAGGTCAATGACCAATTTCATCTTCTAAGCCAAAGCCCTTTCCCTAATAGTCAATCTTTGACTTTTTCCAGTACCTGATAGTAGTAAAGAGCCCTGGTTTCTTTAAACTTACCTTTACATCTGTTTCTTTCTCAAAGTTCCCAAATGACTATATATTTATGTTCTTTTTCCAGCTTTGTATTCCTCCAATTGCCCATACATTGTAGGAACTCCTAGGTTCTGACACTACCTTCCGTGCTTTTCTGATTATCTCTTGTATCAAATAGAATTTCTTTTTTTTTTTTTCAAATAGAATTTCTAATGCAATGTCTTTTACCTCTAATTCTTTAGGCCCAACATTTTCTCCTAGAGCTGCAGAGAAACATTTTAAATTTATATCTGGGTATTTCCCCACGATGACAGGATGATATCTCAGAGTCAACATACCAGATAATGAGTGTATCACTTTTTTCTATTTCCTGAACCTTTCTAGCATTGTTCTCTTTCTCCTTTTTTCCTTATTTTTAATTTTCTTATTTTTGATTAACAATACCATTAAGGAGAACTTTGATCTCTCTCTCTTAAAATTCCATCAGTGTTTGGTCATTCTAAGTGATCTTTAAAAGGGTATTTGACCACTAGTATTCAAGGTAACAGCTCTCCAAAAGAAAAGAAAGAAAGAAAAAAGCATAGGGAAGGAAGATGAAGATGTAATGTGGGAATAGTAATTAACCTAGTTAAGCTGAAACTGGGGCTCACCGTGCAGACCCACTGAAAGGTAAAGCCCATGCAAAGAGCTGAGAAAAATATTACATATTACAGTGGCTTTGAATAGCCTGCTAAACAATTATACTTTATTCTGTATTCAGAGGGGGCTCTTCACACTTGCATACCAATTTGCTTATAACTCATCTCACAGTATTTACCACATTTTGTCTATATTTTTAGTGTTCAGATTTCATCTTCTGTTTTTTTAATATTCTGAAAGCTGAATACTTGTATTTTCTTCAATGCCTATTTATATAGCATCTATAGCCCCAGCAAGGGTTTGAAACTTATTGTGGTCATGAAATATTGCTCAACTCGATGGGCCCACATAGAGTAGAAACAATAAACAGAATGGAAATGCTGGCTTGGAAGTTGGTCACCAACTGATAATTTATTAAATATGAGTTTGGGTCATTTGCACCCTACAGAGGAAAAAATAGATCAGCTATTGTATAATTGTTTGGTGATGTCCATCTAGTTCAAGATCCACTTGAGCCTCAGAACTGCTTCTCTTTAATCATGCATAATATTTGGATCTGGTCCAATGAGAAAAATGGCCCAAGTACAAGGGGCCCAAGTACAAAGGGCCACATTATTATTAATGCTATTTGATGGTCATGATCAAACTGAACTCCTTATTTATTTCTGTGCTCCTGACACTGCCCTGCACTGTCTGACATACTAAATGGGAATGTTTTCATTAATGAAGAGTATGATATACTCATGTAGGCTGTGATCCAAACCAGGCTCTACGATTCAAACCAGAAGCACATAGTGTATGGAAAGATACACGGTCCTCCTGGGAAAGCATTAGCATCATGACCGCATAAGAGTTAATGGACAAGAAGAATGACTTCAATGGGCTGTGTAGAAAAACCTGCTGTTTCCTCTCAACACTTGCAAACCCCAATGAAACTTTAGTGATTAATAGTGATTGGATCCAATAATGATTAGGCAAAGCATCTGCCATGGGCAGCTCGTGGGCATTCACATGACCTTCTCTGTGTTAATTAAAGACATCAGTGATCCAAATAGCCTGATCTTCAGTATATAACCCCCACCACATGCAAGCGACTCTTCCCTGCCTAGGGAGCCATAATGACACAAATTGAGATGGGTTTTCTCTTCAAATCAAAATGTAAATGTAATTTATATCTACAAGTGACTCTTAGGTCAATTGTACCTATGCGGACTTTGGGCTTATAAATAGACATAAACGAGTATTTAAGTGGGTAAGCCATTTAACTTATGCACAAACTCCTGGGGCACAAAGATACATATAAAGTTGCTTATTTGGGGTCTCTCTCAAAGATTAGTCAAACTTCCGAATGCAGACAAGAGCATATACACAATAATAAAGATTCTAAAGAAATTTTGACTCCTCCCAAACCTAACTAGGAGTCTACTGTTGACCGGAAGCATTATTGATAGCATAAAGTCAGTTAACATATATTTTGCATGTTGTATTATATACTATATTCTTATCATAAATTAAAGCTAGAGAAAAGAAAATGTTATTAAGAAAATCATAAGGAAGAGAAGATACATTTAGAGTCCCATATCATAGTCACCAAAATCTGTGTGGAAGTGGACCCACACAGTTTAAGCCCATGTTGATCATGGGTGAGCTGTATTATCCTTATTGCTGTGACTTTTTCTAGTTATAATCTCTGAATTCAAATTTAGTCCTTGGAGTATGTAAATTCTAAGGTCCAATCTTAAATGATAACTTTCTAAAAGTATTATTAACAAACTGGGGACAAAACAGAGTTCGTACCAGATACCAGTATGCAGCTAAGGGTAAGGAAGAAAATATCTTCTACGTTTACCTGGAAGGCAGTGTTTCTCCAGCAGAAGACTTCGGATGACACAGTGCCACCCTGAGAACTCTGGAAGCTGTATGGCAGCCTGCTCTGAACCAGATTAGCCCCGTTAAGTGGCTACTGTGATAATGAGCAGAAGCTGCGGAGAAGCCTGGGAAGAATTCATGCCAAATGAGATTCAGCTGCAGAAGTCATTTACCTGCTCGTAATCAAGGTAGCAGCAGTGAACTTGACGGGACGGGAAGGAGGCAAGAAGTGTAACAGGAGATACATAGGTGGGCTTCCTGAAACACCTGGGGACGTATGGCTGCAAGAGCCACTGATGGCAAGAAACCACAAAACATGGGTCATGTTTGTTTTATTTTGTTTTTATGGGCTTGAATGAGAGAAATAGGGGAAAAAATAGCATACAGATATTTCTTTAGTTATGTAAGAAATATGGCTATTCAGTACCTATATTTTTGGAAAATGAAGGACCATAAATTATCTGATTATCACCTTCTCAGTGATTTCTCTGAGTTGAGAAGCTACATATTTATTTATTATCCAATAATATGTTAATATCCAACCACTGATTCATTTTCACAAACATGGACAGAGAGAGGAAGCAGAATGTGATCCCAAAATGTGCCACTTTGACATGTGAATTATTTCAAGCTGTAGACAATCAAGAGCTGGTTACCTTCACCTTAACTGCCTTCAAGAATTTAGATAGAGGGCCTGTACCAGGAGAGAGCTAATACCAAAAATAATTTTTTATTATACAGATTCATCTGCATGTCATGGCAAAGATGTGTTTACCAAACATTTGTCCTTTTCATCTCCCCGTGAATTGTGTTACTCCCCTGTGAAGCCCCAGACTCCTACTGCTTCTTAGGATGGCATATAAGACTTGATGCCTGACTGTCTTTGGGTCTCATGTCTTTGGGGTTCCCATATGCATGAAATTTGTTTTTCTCCTGTTAATTTGTCTTATAACAATGTAATTATTAAACCAGCCAAAGAACCTAGAAAGGAAGGAGAACATTTTCTGCCCCTGCACTTGCTACATGCAAGCTACTCTGACAGGGATCAGAAAACAAAGATGAATAAAACATTGGCCCTTATGTTTAACAAGCCCATGGTTTAGTTAGGTGTACCTAGTGCTTTAATAGGCCCTTATCAAACATGTTCAATGGACTTAGGTTTCAGACTATGCGAAAAAAAAGTAGATGTTACTTTAGAAACCTTAGCACAATGATTAGAAAAGTGAAAATTAATGACTATTTCAAAAGTGTTTATGTATATGAGTTTTTTTCATCTTATATAAATATATTACCCATTTCCAACTATAAACAATCACATATACAAATATGCCTGCTACTTCAGATTCCTGTCTTGAATTATATTAATATAAAGTGCATTTGCAGGTCTGAAAATGTGTATATTATATTTAAATAATCAATTTTTATGATACTCAGTTACTACTCTTCAAAAGGAAGTTGTTTTTTTTTAAGATTTTATTTATTTATTCATGAGAGACACAGAGAGAGAGGCAGAGACACAGGCAGAGGGAGAAGCGGGCTCCCCACAGGGAGCCCGATGTGGGACTTGATCCCAGGACCTGGGATCATGACCTGAGCTCAAGGCAGATGCTCAACCATTGAACCACCCAGGTGCCCCAAAAGGAAGTATAATTCTGAAGATAGACCTTAGGTAGTCATAGATTAAATTAAATAGATTCTGAAAATGTTACTATAAATATGGAAAATTCAGATCTATTGGGTCACTTTGGGCTTGTTGATATATGATGATTTAAAATGAGCAAATCAGGATGCCTGGGTGGTTCAGTGGTTGAGCGCCTGCCTTCGGCTCAGGGCATGATCCTGGAGTCCCAGGATCGAGTCCCACATCAGGCTCCTTGCATGGAGCCTACTTCTCCCTCTGCCTGTGTCTCTGCCTCTCTCTCTGTGTCTCTCATGGATAAATAAATAAAATCTTTAAAAATAAATAAATAAAATGAGCAAACCCATTATCAGAAATCTGTAATACAGCATTCTTTTTATTCTCTGTGAGGCCAGAGCCTTGAAATGCTATTGCTCTTACTCCTTCCTATTGAAGGTAACAATCAAAACAACTCATCCCTCTGTCTTCAATTCGTTTTCCAGTGATAGAAACATGACCCAATCTACATCAATCAGATGTCTTTCTTAGTAATTTTTTAATGATGAAAACTGGCAGAAAAGTGTTCTTTTTCTGTTTGCAAGGTTATACCATAAAAAAGCCCAAAACAGCATGTGGCCATGGTCTTGGGTTTGTGGAGATAGCTTGTCCAAGAGAATGAACTGAAATCAAAGAGAAGTGGAGATAAAAGACAACGAAAGAAAAAAAAAAAAAATAGACCAGATCCAATGCAAAAACAATAGGCCTGATGACCTTGGCATTCCTGCATGGTCATTAATGAAACCAGTTTTACCCCATCTCCTATTGCAGTTTGCTTCATGTACCCTTTCCACTTAAAGCTAATTGAACCAATTTTCTGTAACCTGGCTCAAAATGAGTCCAAATACATTACTGAACATATGTTCCAAAACTATTATAAATTTACAGAATCTGCATGCTCAACAGTCTTTGTTCATAAAAAGACTTTCCATTGACTTCCTTAAGCCTCTGGCAGAATGTAGCTGCTCAACCTTGTTCAAACCCTTAGATATCAATTACACAAAAAATTTAAGACAAGTACTATTCATGGAATAGGAGACAAAAAAATAAATGAAACTTAGAATACTTCATTTGTTTGAAGCTATTGAATTAAATAGATATATGAGGAAATGGGAGCTTTTTTGTTTAAAAAAGTTAAATGTATTATTTTTTTATTAAATGTCAATTATTATTATTATTATTTACTCTGACTTCAAATTTTACCTAAACCATTATGGGAACAATTTCAAAATCCCATGAATTTCCATTGACCAATTGTAGAGACTTCTTCTTATATAGTAATGTCTATTTCAAAGTGCTTTAATTTGTTGTACTTCATCACAAAGCTTGGAAGCATATATCATACGGTTTTTATTGGAGTGAGAACAGATTTGTCCAAAGACACAATACTGGTAAATGGCTTTACAAAAAGGAAAATTGCGGTCTATATTTCCAAGGTGCATGTTCAATAACAATGATCTTGAAGCACGAAGCTGTGATTATTTACATAGATACTCATCAGCTTAACGGAAATAACTGTGTAAATAATTATAAAAGCTTTGAGTGATAATGTATATAGATTGAGGTTTGGATCACCTGCCATCCAAACCACCTATACTGTGCAGGTACCAACCTGAGCTGAAGGTCAGCTACTAAAATCATTTCAAGTTATCAATGCTTATCGAACAGAACTACATTAAAAAAAGCCTGATTTATTCAGATATATCTACTTAATTTTTTTATCAGTGACACAGTACCTATCCGTAAACATTCCAAGCAATTTTGATGTGATGGAAAAAATTACAATCTCAGCTGAGCTACTCAACAACTATACAATCAGGGTGAATTGTAACACGTATTGTAAAAGGACAATTGCACTGGACACTTGCTAAAAATAGGGAAGATTTTATTCCAGAGGATTGTAATAGAGGTCAAGATTATTGTAATTGGGGGGAGAGATTGAAATCAAATTAGCAGAAGAAAAGGCTGAAGGAATTTTAAATACTAGACGAGTTAGTGGAAAGTACAGGAAAATATTAGAGGAGAAGACTGGTCAGAGAGACTGGCCCACTGCGTTTGCTGAATCATTCCGTATCAAAGCGAGATTCCTACCCTCTCAGAGACTAGAAGAGAGAGGATCTATCTTTATTGATGATTACATTTCAAAGGTATGGCTGCCAGGTCCTTGAGAAAGACAATCTTGGATTGTAAAGAATGTATCACATAGTCATTGGGGAATTAAATGAAAAATATGTTATTTCTTAATAAATATTAAGTATTGATGTGAATCTAATAAAGCTCGTATCCTATAACGATCAAAATCATTGCAATATAGACATAGGATAGAAATCAACAAAATTACTTCTATTTTCCCATTTTTCCAATCCTTTTGGCCATCTTCAGATTTCTGAGGTTTCATTCTGTTTCCAGTCACAATATTTTATAGAAGAAATAAAATGTATACATCGGAATTCGATGGAACTGAATGTGAGTTTCATTTTTGCATTTGCTGGTAACTTTCCACACATGAATTAAATTTCCTGGGCTTCATTTTGCATGTGTGCTATGTGGCAGGATAAAATTATTTGGAATAAAATGTATAGCAGATAGGAAACAACGAGCATCTACCTATGGTTTTGTAAATCCTGTTCTTCCTGAAATTCCCTTCCTTGCCCTGTTTGCTTTGCTGTCTTCCCAATCTTCACAATGAGGTCAGCATTATTTTCTCATCAAAACCCATCCCCGTCTTTTTACCTCCCACCCTGTGTGGATTTATATGCCCCTGTCCATACCTCTATCTGCACTGCATAGTAGACTAATAGCTATGACAAACAATGAACAAGTTTTTAAAGAATTATTGCTCAAATGTTTCCAGTCCAAAATGATTTTATGGGCAAGTTAGTTTTTCAAATAAAGAACAAATATTTCATATAACATGTAAAAATGATGAAGTGCTTTTCAATTCATGTTATGACCCAGGCATAATCCTAAAACTGATATAAGAAGAAGAATAGCAGAAAATAAAAGAAAATTTTACAGATCATTCCTCCTTATAAATAGATATAAAATATCTCAAATAAAATAACAACCCATAACTGAAATAAATAATAATATATGAGACTCAAAAAAAGGGTTATTTCATAAATAAATCTGATTGGGAAATATTTGATACAAATCATCACATAAATACATCAGAGTAGAGTAGAAGACACACAAACTTTATAAAAATGCTATAAAAGCATTTGATGAGATGTAGTGTCTTTATTATTATTACTATTATTATTAAAAGCTCTAACTAAACTTGGAATAATGTACACTTCCTGAATATGTTGTTTATTTTGCTTAAAATGACTACCAAAATCAAGATTATTTGTAATGTTTTAGAACAGAAGAGTCAGTCACCCACCATCACTGTCTTTTAGGGCTGTCTGTACTAATTTTCTATTGTCAAGTAACAAATTACTACAAATTTAGTGGCTTAAAATGACTTCCCTTTATTGGCTCACAGCTCAGTAGGTCAGAAGAGTGGGTGGGCCTAGATAGCTTCTCTGATTGGGGTCTTACAAATTTAACATCAAGGTGACTGGACTCTTACCTGGCAGCTCTGAGGCAGGATTTACTCCTAAATGCATCCAGATTGTTAGCCGCATTCAGTTCCTTGAGTTTGGAGGACTGAGGTCTCCAGCTCTTTGTTGGATACTGACGGGAGATGGATGTTCTCATTTCCTAGACACTGCCTCCTGGCCCTTGCCTATGGCCCTCCATATCTACCAATTGAAAAGAAGGGATAAAATTGGAGGAGGATATTTTTAATATAAATAACTTTTATACAAAATAAACCAATAAAAAAAAGAAGAAAAAAATAAACTAGCAAATACCCAGTAGAAAACTACTCACAAATTAGAAACTATTTTTTTAAACTATAAAATAGAAAAAACAATGAGACTCATTAAAGATAAAAAAGAAAAAGAAAACAACATAACTTATTTTCATACCAATAAAAACCAATATAAAGGAACGATTTGGCTGTATGTTTCAGATATCTTGAAATTATGCCTAACGTTTATTACGGGAAGTTTATCTATTGGTTTGTATTCTAAGGAAAAGATTAAATATCATGAAAAAATTTATAGTATGAGCAGCTCAGCATTTTCTTTTATAATTACAAACTTTGGTAATGTAAAAATGTCTGGCACTTCAAGGATGGTTAAAAAAATTCATATACTCATATATGTGAATACCATTAAAACTGGTGACTTAGAGGCATATTATTCAATAAATGGAGAGTGGATTTAAAAAGCAAGCAAGCAGTCAAGAATTTTAGATAGTATAGTCCCACTTGTAGAAAACATATATACATAATTGCACAGAAAAAATATGAAAAGGTATATACAAGCATATTCACAATAATTTTATTTGTGCCATAATTGGCAATGTTTATTTTCTTTACATTATTTCTTTTTTTTTTAAATAAATATTTATTTGAGAGAGAGAGATAGTGAGAGAGCACAAGCACCGGGGGAGAGGGAGAAGCAGGCTCCCCACTGACACAGGGCTGGATCCCAGGACCTTGGGGTCATGACCTAAGCCAAAGGCAGACACTTAACCGAACTGAACCATCCAGACACCCCTATATTGTTTGTTTTCTAAATCAACAATACGGACTGGCTGCTGAACTGAAATTCACTCTAGACTAGCAGCCTTTGGGATCCCTGGGTGGCGCAGTGGTTTGGTGCCTGCCTTTGGCCAAGGGCATGATCCTGGAGACCCGGGATCGAATCCCACATCGGGCTCCCGGTGCATGGAGCCTGCTTCTCCCTCTGCCTGTGTCTCTGCCTCTCTCTCTCTCTCTGTATCTATCATAAATAAAATATTAAAAAAAAAAACAATAGACTATCAGCCTTTTACTTAAAGGTTGAATTATTTATTCAAGAAAGAGAGAACACGAGTGGAGGGAGGGGCCAAGGGAGAGGGAGAGAGAATCTTCAAGCAGACTCCTTGCCAAGCACAGAACCCAACACAGGGCTTTATCCCAGGACCCTGAGATCATGACCTGAAGTGAAATCAAGAGTCAGATCTTACCCAACTAAGCCTCCCCCTGGTGCCCCTAGATTAGGAGGATTTTATTTTTTTTATAATAAATTTATTTTTTATTGATGTTCAATTTACCAACATACAGAATAACACCCAGTGCTTATCCCGTCAAGTGCCCCCCTCAGTGCCCGTCACCCATTCACCCCCACCCCCCGCCCTCCTCCCCTTCCACCACCCATAGTTCGTTTCCCAGAGTTAGGAGTCTTCATGTTCTCTCTCCCTTTCTGATATTTCCTACCCATTTCTTCTCCCTTCCCTTATATTCCTTTCACTATTATTTATATTCCCCAAATGAATGAGAACATACACTGTTTGTCCTTCTCCAATTGACTTACTTCACTCAGCATAATACCCTCCAGTTCTATTCACGTGGAAGCAAATGGTGGGTATTTGTCGTTTCTAATGGCTGAGGAATATTCCATTGTATACATAAACCACATCTTCTTTATCCATTCATCTTTCGATGGACACTGAGGCTCCTTCCACAGTTTGGCTATTGTGGACATTGCTGCTATAAACATCGGGGTGCAGGTGTCCCGGCGTTTCCCTGCATCTGTATCTTTGGGGTAAATCCCCAGCAGTGCAATTGCTGGGTCGTAGGGAAGGTCTATTTTTAACTCTTTGAGGAACCTCCACACAGTTTTCCAGAGTGGCTGCACCAGTTCACATTCCCACCAACAGTGTAAGAGGGTTTTCCTTTTCTCCGCATCCTCTCCAACATTTGTGGTTTCCTGCCTTGTTAATTTTCCCCATTTTCACTGGTGTGAGGTGGGATCTCATTGTGGGTTTTTTTTTTTTTTTTTTAAGTCATTGTGGTTTTGATTTGTATTTCCCTGATGGCAAGTGATGCAGAGCATTTTCTCACGTGTGTGTTGGCCATGTCTATGTCTTCCTCTGTGAGATTTCTCTTCATGTCATTTGCCCATTTCATGATTGGAATGTTTGTTTCTTTGTTGTTGAGTTTAATAAGTTCTTTCTAGATCTTGGAAACTAGCCCTTTATCTGATAGGTCTTTTGCAAATATCTTCTCCCATTCTGTAGGTTGTCTTTGAGTTTTGTTGACTGTATCCTTTGCTGTGCAAAAGCTTCTTATCTTGATGAAGTCCCCATAGTTCATTTTTGCTTTTGTTTCTTTTGCCTTCGTGGATGTATCTTGCAAGAAGTTACTGTGGCCGAGTTCAAAAAGGGTGTTGCCTGTGTTCTTCTTTAGGATTTTGATGGAATCTTGTCTCACATTTAGGTCTTTCATCCATTTTGAGTTTATCTTTGTGTATATCTTTGTGCAAGAGAGTGGTCTAGTTTCATTCTTCTGCATGTGGATGTCCAATGTTCCCAGCACCATTTATTGAGGAGACTGTCTTTCTTCCAGTGGATAGTCTTTCCTCCTTTATCGAATATTAGTTGACCATAAAGTTGAAGGTCCACTTCTGGATTCTCTATTCTGTCCATTGATCTATGTGTCTGTTTTTGTGCCAGTACCACACTGTCTTGATGACCACAGCTTTGTAGTACAACCTGAAATCTGGCATTGTGAGGCCCCAGCTATGGTTTTCTTTTTTAAAATTCCTCTGGCTATTCAGGGTCTTTTCTGATTCAACACAAATCTTAAAATAATTTGTTCTAACTCTCTGAAGAAAGTCCATGGTATTTTGATAGGGATTGCATTAAACGTGTAAATTGCGATTTAGGAGGATTTTAAAGGAAAGGTTTGAGACCTATTCAAGAACTTCCTTCAGGGCCTGGTTCTGAGGGAGGAGCTTGGTGAATGTTTGCTGTATAACCGGTCACACTATCAACCACTTCTTCGTTACTCTTTTGCAATCAGAAAAATAAATTCTGCTTCATTCCTGGGTGCTCTCATTAAATCTCTGGCCATTTTATTGGAAATCAGCTTATCTCTTGAGGTGTGAAAAGGGAGACTTTTAGACCACACCAAAGTAAAATTTTATAAGGTACTTCTCTGTGGCATGCTAAGTAGAAGTAAAATAAAACAGAAATATGTGACAACATTTGTTACCCGGCAGGGTTCTAAAACAGTGTTTGACCTAAATACTATGAAATCCAAATTACATTAGAACACAAATTGATTAGATGCAGTGGAAAGATTTTTGGGGTTTACTATGGAAAGGAGCTGGAACGGGACCATTTTTTTCCCCTTCAATTTTCAAGCAACACTAAATAAGTGTTTTGGAATGAACCATACTCACCTTGTTACTCATTTAGCTTATTTTGTTTGAAAACATTTACATAGTGAAAAGCTGTTAATGGCATCCTGATAACCCTGGAGCTATGAGTAAAGAGATTGCTGCTTTGTGCTAAATGTACACTTTACCCTTTTACTTCTTCTAAATACCTCTATTGCTAATGATGTTTTTCCTCCTGAAATTCATATTTCCTAAGTAATCTGCAAATGTAGGAGAATCATGGAGGGACAATCTCTATTAAAATGAGCTGTCTTCCCCAATCAGCAAATGAAGAGAATTTCATTCAAGGGAAAACGTTGTTCTATTAGAGGAAATTGAACTGGAAGTTTTTATTGCCTGATGGGATATTGTCTTAAATGTGATCTAAATGACAGCTTATTCATCAAATGATCAGTTTTTTCTTTTATAGATGGTCTTAAATTGGCAATTTTTATTTATTTATTTGTTCATGAGCGACACAGAAAGAGAGAGAGGCAGAGGGAGAAGCAGGCTCCCTATAGGGAGCCCGATGTGGGACTCAATCCCAGGACCCCAGGGTCACAGCCTGAGCCGAAGGCAGATGCTCAACAATTGGGCCACCCAGGCATCACAAATTGGTAATTTTTAAGTGAACTTCATAGTGAAAAACATAGGGAGAAGCTAAATGTAAATGTTACCTAAAATTAACATGTAAAACTAATGGGGATATATATTCTGGTTTTAATATGCAGCAGTTTCTATTTTACTGCATTTTACTCTAATGTACATATTGAATACTGATGAAACATATAAGAGGGATTTTTACGAATGCTCCAGGAACTGATGGGTGGGCTGTGTCCATGATAGAAACGCTCTGTCCTGACATCCATTGGGATGTGCCTCACCTGCCCTGGGCCCAGCTATGGGCTGATGTCTACAGCTGAGTTAAGGTCCCACTCTCCTCTCTGGTTGCCAGGACTATCACAGGGCTCTGGCCAGAAGGAAAGTGTACTTTTCTTGTGTCCTTGTTTCCCAAATACATTTGAGGTTCTTTTAACCATCCTTTTCTTGCTCTGATTTAAAAATTCAGTGAGAAATAGGCTCCAGCCTCCTTTTCAGGGATTCATGGCAATGACCAAATTCAAGCTTCTAGGTGTAGAATGTTCTTTAGCGATAGACCCTAGGCTCAGTAAGAATAAATGTTTTCTCATGGTGTGATCTATAAAACACTGTGGTTCCTAATGGGTCTTAAAGTAGTCTATAGGTCATTTTGTGTGCATGTGGGTATAAATAATATATAAATTTTAACATATTTAATTTTATAATATATAATCATAACTATAAATATAATATTACATACTTTAATAAATAAATTTTATGCATATAGTATATATACATATATAATTTTCCAAGTATTTCACAAATATGAAATATAATATTTTTAATGATTTTCCCCCAGAAGCCCCATTACAATTTTCATGATCATTCCACTTGATTTTTTTTTTAACTCTTTTAACCATTTTTAAGAGTAGAGTTTGGTAGTGTTATCTGTATTCACATTGTTGTGTAAGAGATCTCCAGAACTTTTTCATCTTGCAAAATAGAAACCTATATCCATTGAATAACAAACCCCCTTTCCCCTTCCCTCGAAATCCTGGTAACCCCAATTCTAGTTTCTGTTTCCATGAATTGACTACTCTAGAAATCTCATATAAGTGAGATCATACATTATTTTGGGGTTTTGACTGGCTTATTTCACCTCAAGTTTCACACATGAAGCATGTGACAAAATTTCCTACTTTAAAAAAAATTTCTACTTTTTTTAAGGCTGAGAAACATTTTATATAAAATTTAGAGAGAGAGAGAGAGAGAGAGAGAGATGTATTCCATAGTCTCCTTATCCATTCATTTGTCAATAGACATTTGAGCTGCTTCTACCTCTTAGCTATTATGAATAATGCTAGAGCTTAAGCAGGCATGAGCCTGGGGTCCCTGGAGTGTTCTGTGCTGGGGTGAGGGTACCCAAGCAAGCCATATGAAGACAAAGTGCTATGGCCCTAGAGTGTTCCAAGGTACTTTGGAATGCTATCACCTTGTCACAATAGCTGGAGCTGTAGTGAGCACTGGCCAGGGTGCCCTGGTGTGTGCCATGCTGGGGCTACCTTGGTGGGATGGCTGGGGCTGATGTGGGTTGGGGCCTGGGACTTGTTGAGGTGGTAGGCCAGTTATGGCACATGGGCCCTGTCTCAATTTGCACTATTAAGGTGCAGGGGACATGTAAACCATGGTGCTCACCAGCCCCTCCAACCGAGAGAGAGTTCCAGCCACTCTTCCAACACTCCCCTCACCCCTGCCCTGCTGTGGCTGGTGGAAGTCCAGGGCTAGATCTTTTATATTCTAGTTCCCTTTTATTTTTTATTTTTATTTATTCTTAATTTTTATTTATTTATGATAGTCACACAGAAAGAGAGAGAGAGAGAGGCAGAGAGAGAAGCAGGCTCCATGCACCGGGAGCCTGACATGGGATTCGATCCCGGGTCTCCAGGATTGCGCCCTGGGCCAAAGGCAGGTGCTAAACCTCTGCGGCACCCAGGGATCCCTCTAGTTCCCTTTTAAACCACAGCTTTTTTGCTGTACCTCAAGGCAGATGAATCTACTCCTAATCTTTCAGTCTTGTCCTTCCCCACTGTCCTTCAAAGCCTTGGGGTTTCCCTTCCTTATGGTGTCTCCCATCTCTCTGGCATTCTCTGTGTGGCCTCTCTATCTTTTGCTGTGCATAAGCTTTTCAATCAGCCCTCAGTTATTCAGAAGGAATTTCTTTATAAATAAATAGATTTGGTATTTGTGGAGGAGGTTGTCTTATGTTGCCACCCTTTTTTTTTTTAGATTTTATTTATTTATCTGTGAGAGATAGAGAGAGACAGAGACAGTGACATAGGCAGAGGGATAAGCAGGCTCTTCACAGGGAGCCCAATGCAGCACTCCATCACCAGACCCAGGATCACGCCCTGAGCCAAAGGCAGATGCTCAACCACTAGGCCACCCAGCTGTTCTCCCTGTGCTGCTATCTTGAATGAGAATCCCAGGATCATTTAGCTGTTAAATGCTGTTAATATACATTGGCAATAGGAGAATTATTGGGGTCCTAGAAGAAGAAGAAAGAGAAAGAGGGACATTTCTCTGTATATTTGAGCAAACCAGAGATGAGAACCTTCCTATTCTGAGGAAGGAAACAGGCATTCAAGTCTGGGAGGTACAGAACCAATAAAAATAGATCAACACACCATGTATAGTAGTGAAGCTTGCAAATTTCAGAGATAAAGAGAAAATCCTGAAAGCAGGTTGAGACAGGAAGTCCTTAACATATAAGGGTAGGAACATTAGATTGGCAGCAGACTTATCCACAGAGACCTAGCAGGCCAGAAAGGGCTGGGATGATATATTTAGAGTCCTAAGTGAAAAAAACAAACAAACAAACAAACAAACAAACAAAAAATGCAGCCAATAATACTTTATCCAGAAAAGCTGTCATTCAAAATAGAAGAAGAGATAAAGAGCTTTCAGGACAAACAAACTAAAAGAATTTGTGATTACTAAACCAGCTCTGCAATAATTATTATGGGGGATCCTGTAAGTGAAAGAAGAGCTCAGAAAGAACATAGACCAGAAAGAAACAGAGACAGGAAACAGGGACGTTGCAAGTAATACAATGAGCTAAATTCATATCTTTTAATAGTTACTCTGAATGTAAAGGGGCTAAATGCTCCAATCAAAAGACATGGAGTATTAGATTAGATAAAAAAGCAATTTTAAGAACATATTATGGCAACAATTTGCCAACAAATTAGGCAATCTGGAAGAAATGGATGCATTCCTAAAAACTTATAAGTTACCAAAACTGAAACAGGAAGAAATAGAAAACATGAACAGGCTCATAACCAACAAGGAGATTGATTCAGTAATCAAAATCAGGGCCATATGGCTTCTCAGGGGAATTCTACTAACATTTAAAGAAGAATTAATACCTATTTTTCTGAAACGGTTTCAAAAAATAGGAATGGAAGAAAAACTTCCAAACTCTATGAAAACAGCATTACCTTGATCCCAAAACCAGAGAAAGAGCCCATGAAAAAGGAGAATTAGAGATCAATACCCCTGATGAACATAGATGCCAAAATTCCCACCAAGCTATTAGTCAATAGGATCCAACAGTATGTTAAAAAGATTGCCTACCACAATGAAGTGGGATTTATTTATTTAAAAAATGTTTTTTAAATATTTTATGTATTTATTCATGAGAGACACACACAGAGAGAGAGAGAGAGAGAGAGGCAGAGACACAGGCAGAGGGAAAAGCAGGTTCCATGCAGGGAGCCCGACGCGGGACTCTATCCTGGGACTCCAGGATCATGCCCTGGGCTGAAGGGAGGCACTAAACCACTGAGCCACCCAGGGGTCCCCCCGAAGTGGGATTTATTTCTGGGCTGCAAGAGTGGTTCAACATTAGCAAATCAATCAGTGTGATACATTACATTAATGAAAGAAAGGACAAGAACCATATGATCCTTTCAATTGATGCAGAAAGAGCATTTGACAAAATACAGCAACCTTTCTGATTAAAGCTCTCCAGTATAGGGATAGAGGAAACATACTTCAATATCATAAAAGCTGTATATGAAAAGCCCACAGCAAATATCATTCTCAATGGGGAAAACCTGAGAGTTTTTTCCCCTAAGGTCAGGAACATGACAGAGATGTCCAGTCTCACCTCCGTTGTTCAACATAGTACTAGAAGTCCCAGGCTCAGCAATCAGGCAACAAAAAGAAATAAAAGGCATCCGAATCAGCAAAGAAGAAATCAAGGTCTCATTCTTCAAAGATGACAGGATACTTTATGTGGAAAACCCAAAAGACTCCACCTGAAAATTGCTAGAACTCATACAAAAATTCAGCAGCATGGCAGGATACTGAATCAATGCACAGAAATGAGTTGCATATCCATACTCTATCAATGATACAGAAGAAAGAAAAATTAAGAAAGAAAAATTTTAATTAAAAATTAAAAATTCATTTAAGAAAAATGAATTAAGGAATTCATCCTGTTTACAATTGTGCCAAAAACTATAAGATACCTAAGAATAAACCTAACCAAAAGGTAAAGGATCTGTACTCTAAAAACTACAGAACACTTATGAAATAAATTGAGGAAGACACAAAGAAATGGAAAAACATTCCATGCTAATGGATGGGAAGAATAAATACTGTTAAAACATCTATTCCACCCAGAGTAATCTTCACATTCAGGGCAATCCCTGTCAAAATACCATTGACATTCTTCACAGAGCTGGAACAAATAATCCTAGGAGTTGTATGGAACCAGAAAAGACTTCAAATAGCCAGAGGAATGGTGAGGGGAAAAAAACAAAGTTGGGGGCATCACAATGCCAGATTTCAAGCTGTATTACAAAGCTGTAATCATCAAGCCAGTGTGGTACTGGCACAAAAACAGACACATAGATCAATGGAACAGAATAGAGAATCTCGAAGTGGACCCACAACTCTATGGTCAACTAATCTTCAACAAAGCAGGAAAGAATATCCAATGGAAAAGGGACAGTCTCTTCAACAAATGGTGTTGGGAAAATTGGTCAGCCACATGTTGAAGAATGAAACTGGACCACTTTTTTTTTTTTTTCAAATCAGTATATAACACTGATCCTTATTTTTAAAAAATATTTTTTTACTCATGAGAAACAAAGAGAAAGAGAGAGAGATCCCAAAACCGTACCACTTTCTTACACCAGACACAAAAATAAACTCAAAATGGATGAAAGACCTAAATGTGAGACAGGAATCCATCCAAATCCTAGAGGAGAACACAGGCAGCAACCTCTTTGACCTCAGCCACTTCTTTCTAAAGAAGTCTCCAAAGGCAAGGGAAACAAAAGCAAAGATAAACTATTGGGACTTCACCAAGATAAAAACCTTCTGCATAACAAAGGAACCAGTAAACAAAACTAAAAGGCAACCCACAGAATGGGATAAGATATCTGCAAATGACAAATCAGATAAAGGGCTATTTTCCAGAATCTATAAAGAACTGGTCATAATCAACACCCCAAAACCAAATATTCCAGTCACGAAATGGGTAGAGGACATGAGCAGACATTTCTACAAAGAAAACAAACAAATAGCCAACAGACACATGAGAAAATGCTCCACATCTCTTGCCATCAGGGAAATACAGATCAAAACCACAATGAGATACCACCTCACACCCATGAGAATGGCTAAAATTAACAAGTCAGGAAACAACAGATATTGGTGAGGATACAGAAAAGGGGAACCCTCTTACACTGTGGGTGGGAATGCAATCTGGTACAGCCACTCTAGAGAGTGGTATGGAGGTTCCCCAAGAAGTTAAAAATAGAGCTATCCTATGGCTCAGCATCTGTACTACTGGGTATTTAGCCCAACGATACAGATGTATTGATCCGAAGGGGCACCTGCACCCTGATGCTTATAGCAGCAATGTCCACAATAGCGAAACCATGGAAAGAGCCTCGATGTCCATCAACAGATGAATGGATAAAGAGGATGTGGTCTATATATACAATGAAATATTACTCAGCCATTAGAAAGGATGAATATTTACCATTTATAGGGACATGGATGGAACTGGAGGGTATTATGCTGAGTGAAGTAAGTCAAACAGAGAAAGACAATTATATACAGTTTCACTCATATGTGGAATAGAAGACACAGCATACAGGGTCACAGGGTAAAGGAGGGAAAATTGAAGGGGAAGCCATCAGAGAGGGGGAAAAACCATGAGACTCTTGACTCTAGGAAACACTCTGAGGGTTGCTGGAGGGGAGTTGGCAGGGAGGATAGGGTCACTGGCATTAAGGAGGGCTCATGATGTGATGAGCACTGGGTGTTTTACACAATTGATAGAATTGTTGAACTCTACACTTGAAACTAATGATGTACTATATGTTGGCTAGTTGAATTAAAACAAAAAAATATATATATATAAATGCATTTCATTTAATCTGAGATGCATTTACCAGAGTAAGATGAGCTGTGGCAAAATATTTTCACTTCATGTGGGTATTTTCCTTCATACTGTGTTTACCTTTACACGTTTCCCAGCACTAATATGAATTTTATCTATCTTTTTTTTATGAGCATTGCATTTGAATGATCTATCTTTATCTTTATCATTACTATGAACCTCTTGTTATTTTTCAACTTTTTAAATAAAAAAGTATTTTTAATAAAAAACCTGATTGATATGCACCATGTTTTGTTTAAAAATTGTATCTAAATTTGAAAGCTTTACCACATTCTTTCACAAAATTTTATAAATAGAGAATGCCTTTGGGATCAACATCATAAGAATCAAGGTCCTGTAAAATCCAATTTTTCATTTATTCATTTAACAAATAACTGAACACATTTGATGTGCCAAAAACTACTCTATTGCTCAGAATGAATATAATAAATGCATATATTATGTAATCAATTGTAAGATGATAAGTGCTTTTGTTTAAAAACTAAAAAGGGCAAGCAAGTTAACAGTGATACAGCGTGAGGGACTAGAAATATGTGTAATTTTAAATGCAATTGTCAGAGCAGATCTCATTGAAAAAATAACATATGAGAGTGGAAAAACTTAAATGAAAGTTTTAGCTCTATATCCACCTGAAGAAGAATGTTTCAGGCTGAGGAAATAACCAAGACAAAGTTACAAAGGTGAGAACATTTCTGTTATGTGTGAGAACAACCAAGAAGGCCAATATAGCTGGAGTGCACGAGGTAAAGGGAGATAGTAGAGGATAAGATTAGGAAGGGAACATGGTGGCTGACAGATCATATAGGGATGTGTAGGCCATTACAAGAACTGCATGAAGTAGAGAGCTATCATGGAGTGGAGTCTGGTACAAAAAAAAAAAAAAAAAAAAAATCAGCCTTTTATTTATTTATTTTTTAGCCTTATATTTTAAAACATTTACTCTAACTGCTGTGTTGACAATTATCTGGAAGGGGGAAGGAGGTAGTATATGGTCAGAGAAACCAGTCAGGAAACTATTGTACTAATTCTGTGGTAACTTCAAACTTGGACCACAGTGATTTGTTTTTCTGAAACTGAAATATGTGTGTATCCTGTGTTTTATTTGGCAACCCAGGTGAGGGGACTTTCAGTAGTAGTTTGGGATATGATGAGTTTCAGATCTCTAATCACCATCCCAGTAGAGATACTAGTTGGCCGTTGGACTTATGACAATAGTTTCCTAGAGAAGGCTGAAGATAGAGGTTTGACACATTTCAGCCATGGAGTTGGATGACATCAACAAGGAAGTGAGTGTAGCAAGAACAAACAACCAAGAACTGAGCAACAAGACGTGCAATACTAAGATGTAAGGGTAAAAAAGGGAGGAATTAGTAAATGATCCCGACAAGAAATGAGGAATAAAGGACCATATTGAAAGGAAAGCTGAGGAAGGTATAATAGTATGCTAGAAGCCAACTGAAGGAAGATTATCAAGAAGTCTTTGATTATATTAAAAGATGCTGGTTGGTCAGATAAGATGAGGACTGGGTGCTGATAATTGGATTTAACCAGGTTGAGGTTAACTGAAGACGTCAACAAAACCCATTTTGTTTATGAACAGGAATGAAAGTTGTACTAGAATAATTTTTTGAGAAAATAGAAGGGCATAAATTGGAGATAGCAAGTTGAATAAATTTTCCTGAGATGTGTTGGTACAAAAAAAGAAAAGGAGGAAAAAAAAAAAAAGAAAGAAAGAAATGAGATGAGAGGATAGCTAGCATGCACGGTGGGATCCTGAGTGCATTTTGTATTCATTCATTCACTCATGCATTTATTTCATTCATTTTAGGTAGAGGAAATTACAGCATGTTTGCTGATTATAATCATCCAGAAGGGAAAGGAGAAAGTTAATGAAACTATGTTCTTGAATAGGAGAGGATGAGGTATGTAGAATGTAGAAGCCACGTAGAAGTATGAATCATTTGTTTACCACGACAGATGGGTAAGCGGAGTATAAATACTCAGGCATTGGTGGTAGATGAGCTGGTGGGAGCCTGCACAACTTCTCTTAGGATTGTTTCACATTAAGGATGAGAAGCAAGGGTTCGGGCTGAGGACGAGGAGAAGGAGAAGGTGTTAGGAGTGTGAAGGGAAGGTGTGAAAGACATCTAGTGGAATGAGCGAACAACTGGTCTACGAAAGCATATGATTGCCTGACAGATTTGATGTGTTACTTACAATTTGAGGACATGAAAGTAAAATGAGGCCAAGCAGCACGATTATGTGCTTTTCCTTAATGGAATCAGATGTAAAGGTGCAGTAGTAAGAGGCATGAATCTCATCCTGTTTGTGGCTTTGTAAAGAGAAAATCACAAAGGCAAGCAAAAGCAATGGTGTGGATGCTCTATGCAAGGGAGGAGGTATAATGCCCGACTATGGAATTATAAATGGGAAAGAGGAAGAGGGCAGAGCATCAGTGAGGTCAGGGTTAAAGTCGTTGAGTCAATAGATGAGTGATCAAGGAGTAGTTGAAGGGTGGTGGCTGGAGTTGGGGTGTATAGTGAATGAGTTGAAACTATGAAAGATTATGCTCAGGGAACGGAATGCATGAATTTGAGATTGAGATTACGGCAACAGTGAAATTATTGATGATGACAAGTTCCGTTGTTTGAAGGAGGTAGGTTTGACACTTAGAACATCTGAAAACTGAATCTGCAAATTTTAGGGTTTCTTGCAGCTTCGTTCCTTAGGAACTCTTTCTCCGCGACTTCACATGCTGAAACCTTCACACTTCCAGTTTTCAGTGTGATGCACTCGCTGACCTAGTAGTCGAAAGAGTGATGTGGATGTTTTTAAGGAGGAACCTGTCCATAGTTTCTTAGACGTCGTTTTACATAATTTTCCAAAACTACCTAGCAGGGCCATGTAGTTATTCCTGATGGATTTTCCAATTCATAGAACTAAAAACCAAGAAAAAGATGTCTGGATGCAAACAGTATTACAGTTGAAGATTCTTTCACTTAACTGAATGTCATAAGCTATTCAATGATCATCAACAATATAGGTTCTCTAAGATAAATGAAATGAGTTCTATCATTACATTATTATTTTTATAATTCTTACTATTATTTTAAATTTATTTTATAATATTGTGTCTTATTATTTTAAATTTAGATAAATCTTTCTATAAAGTTTTGCCAAAAAAGAATGGTCTGCACATTCGAGGAATATCCATATTGCTATCTATGGAAGCAAAATTTTTAAAAAGATTTTATTAATTTTTTAAAAGATTTTATTTATTCATGGGAGACACAGAGAGGGGGGTGGGGTGGGGCAGAGACACAGGCAGAGGGAGAAGGAGGCCCCATGCAGGGAGCCCGATGTGGGACTCGATCCCAGAACCTCGGAATCACGCCCTGAGCTGAAGGCAGATGCTCAACCACTGAGCCACCCAGGCATCCCAAGATTTTATCGATTTATTTGAGAGAGAGAGAGAGAGAGAGAGAGAGATAACATGAGCTAGATGGAGGGGCAGAGAGAGGAGCAGACTCCCCTCCAAGCAGAGAGCCTGATGTAGGGCTTGATCCCAGGATCCTGAGATCATCACCTGAGCCAAAGGCAGACACTTAACCCATGGAAGCACTCATCACTTCTGCATCTACTATTCTACACTTGCCTCTTAGACAATATTATTAACTTCCATTAATTTAAATGCTGTCTGTCTGCTGATAGATCCTACATTGATATCGTCAGCTCAGGTGTTTCTTCTGAACTCCGTACCCACATACCCAAATACCCCCCTGACATCTTCATTTAGTTGTTTCACAGACTTCTCCCCGTATGTCCAAACCTGAGACTGGATTGCTTCCATTACCAATGGAAGTTATTGGTCAGTCTCCTAAGGTTTCCTGAATGACAATTCTATAATCCCAGTTGGTCAAGGCAGAGATATGAGATATCTTCCTTGTACTTCCTTTTCTCAAAACCCATATTCAATATATTGTAATTCACATAAATTCTAACTCGGGAAAAGGTCTAAATTCACCACTCTTTCTCCACTAGCCATACTAATTGGCCAAACTAGAAGTGTCTCTCGATGGAGCTGCTGGAATGGCTTTCCAGTCAGTCTCTGACCCTTGTCTCTCTCTAAACATTCTACAGACAGCAACTAAAAGAATTTCAACAACAAATTGATCATGTCAACTCCCCAGAAACAAACACACAACATGAAAATCTTCATTGGCTCCCCGATTCAATCATAATAGCATTTTAAAAACATTTAATACCTCTCAAGACATGATAAGATGTGGACTGCCTCCTTTTTTATGTGAATCTGATAGCAGTCATGCTCTGTACCTCAACTGAACTGCCTTTTTTTTCTTATTCCTCAAACATATCTGGCTTATTCCTAGATGAATATGTGTTCTCTCTGCCTAGCACTTTCTTTGCCGCAACACATTTCAATTGTCAAAAGAAAGACATTTTCTGGGCCCCAGTCTAAGGTAGTAAACCCCATTATACTCATGCATAGCTTTCCTGTATTACTTCATGATAATCGTACTCACACATTTTTTAATATTTGTCTCTCCACTCTATTTAAACTCCATAAGGAAAAGAATCATGTCATTTTATTGGCATCTTATCTTTATTTTTTAAATTATTAAGTTTTGTTCACTTTAATTCTAGTATAATTAACATACAGGGTTATATTAGCTCCAGGTGTATCACAGTGATTCGACTCTACACATCATTCCTCAGGGCTCATCATAAGTACACTTTAAATCCCCTTCACCTATTTCACCCATCCCCCCATAGCCTCCCTTCTGATATGCTGTGTTTTAAATGAGCATTTTATCTTTATCATCTAAGAAGGTACTCAATAAAATTTGTGGAATGAAGAAATAAACTTGTAAAAACCTCTACTTTTTAATTTCAGCATTTTAATTAGCTGAGGGAGCCAAGAATAGTCTGTTGGAACACTCTTCACTCAAAATCTCCCTGTCTTCTTTTAATTTAATATCTACGCTATTAAATTAGAGACAATTTGAGTCTTACTTTTTACCACTAATTACTTTGACTTGGATTAAACAAATATAGTATATAGTCCCTATTGGCGGTTTTCACAGCCTCCTCCTTTCTTAGTTATATTTCTTTTCTAAAAACCCTGTTGTTTCAGGCACTGCTCTGAATTCGATGTGCGGGTCAGGGGGCAGATTTAGGTTTTTCTTCTGTTATTCAGGCTAACATAAAAAAAATTACAGAATCTAACTCAAAAATTTTGGTAATATATTTGTTCTGGTCTATTGTCAAGTTATATATTAAAAAGCTGCATATATATTAATATATATTCAATTAGCTATTTTCTTAATAAGTAACTAGTGTGACATTATTTGGAAATCAGAGGAGTATCCAATAAAAACTCAACACCTCTGCTTTCAAGAAATTGAGAAGCCTGTGGGGACAGATTTACATATGTTTAATGGAACCTTGATAAATGTGTGAGATACAGTATTTTGTGCGGTGGGATAGCATTATGTGGTTTCAGAGATGTATTTAAGTAAGTTAAAATTCACTGAACCTAAGTTATGAATAGGTTTACACTTCTTTATAAATATTTGTTTCTTTCTTTTTCATTTTTCACCTTTGAAGGATGGTGGACTTTTTTTAATGGATACACATATGAGTTCCTAAAATATTGTAGAGGAAAGCCATATACAATAAATGCTAAATTTTATGGTGAGGACAGATAAGTTTAAAAGCAGAGAAACTGGGATCCCTGGGTGGCGCAGCGGTTTAGCGCCTGCCTTTGGCCCAGGGCACGATCCTGGAGACCCGGGATCGAATCCCACATCAGGCTCCCGGTGCATGGAGCCTGCTTCTCCCTCTGCCTGTGTCTCTGCCTCTCTCTCCTCTCTCTCTCTCTCTCTCTGTGACTATCATAAAAAAAAAAAATAAAATTAAAAAAAAAAAAAAAAGCAGAGAAACTGCTACGAGGTACAGAGGATCAAAAACACAGAACTAACAGCAAAGAATTCAATTAACATTAAAAGCTCCCTATGTCTGTCCTTAACAAGATCATACTTGTCTTCGCAGTCTCACAGCATAGGTGAGTTAATGGAAGAAAGGGAAAATCCTATTAATCACCTTATTTTCCAACATCTATTTAACTGAAAAGTTATTGTAAAAAGGAGTTTATTTTTGCTTTAAGTAGCAAGCTCAGTGAAGAATCAAGTTTTGGTCTCTGGTTCATTTGTCTTCAACAACATGTGAGCCAACTAAGATACCCTGTGGACATTATTACTAACTAATGTTATTATTTCCTAAACTCACATTGCAAACTCTCAACTTCTTCTACTAGATCATTTCCATTGTTTTTAAGGACAGCTAACTGCTAAATATCTTATAGAAACACTCATATAAAACTAATAGCAGGCAATTTATTTGACTTTCTTTTTTTTGTTTGTTTGTTTGTTTTTTTTTTTTGTTTTTTTGACTTTCTATATTTGTCTTTTGTGAAGTTGAAAAGAGCGTTCAGAGAACACCTACCCTACACAGGCAATCCACCCAGTCTGCTGCTTGGCCGAGAGGGCACACCCAGGATTCCACCATAATTTACAGCTAAACACACTGAATGCTGTTAAATTTGCTCTAAGGATAGTAGCACTGATTTAAAAAGTGTGGCCTACCGAGTGTTCTAAAGTAACTTAAGCGCTGTGGTCAAACTTCATGCTGAAATATGACATTTTCAAGGTTTAAAATTTAAATGTGAGGGGGTCTCACCTGTTAAAATCCTGAAGGGCAATAAGAAAAACAACAACAACGAAAGGTTTTGCACTTAATAGAAATTATAAGCACCTTAAGAGTTGCATGAGCAACTTTATTTATTTATTTTTATTTTGTATTATTACCATTACCATTATTACTATTGTTATCACCATTATTTAATGCCAATTGGGAGATCAGGATCACTTGGCACTGAGTACTCCTTTAAAGAAATGATTTACTTGCCTTTCACAAAGCTGGAGCAGTGACAATTGTTTAGAATTCAATCTATAGACCAGTTTCACACAAGGGAAGATCTAAATCTTCTTTTTATTCGTAACCTCATAAAACTGATGCACCTCTTTCGAGGTAATTAAGCTGAAATCACAAAAGGATTTGGCCACGGGGCTCAAGGGAACTGGTAATAAGATATTCAGCCTTTTATCTCCATGCAGTTGGTGTGAGAGTGTCTTGGGCTGATAATGGATAAAAGCAGCAAGCGTATGCCAACGGATTCAGGGTTCCTGCCAGCCAAGTTCATGATTCCCTCTCTGTTTTCATGTTTCACTTGCAAACTGGCTTCTAATTTATCACTTAAAGGGGAGAATCATGCTATTAAATGCTTCCTTACATTAAACATTTGATGTTCTTTAAAGTTTATGTTTATCCCCACTATCAACCCCTAGAGGAGTCAGATGTTAAGATCCCCAATGGCTTCACAGGCCGATGACATATTCAAGGACACATAAATAATTGTCGACTAAATGAGTACTTGACCTAAAAGTGAACAAAGATGCTTTTTTAAGGCATCTGATATGGTCAGTTGTAGTGTGAGAGGTTTCCTGGCAAAAATTCCAAAGCTGAACTTTATTTTCCCAATTGGAAAATTATAAAGAAAAGGGACAGGGTGCAGGTAGAAAGGGGACTACTCCTCAGTGCCTCCATACAGCAAGCATTTAGTAAAATTTCTTAATAAAATTTCCTTTTAGGGGCACCTGGGTGGCTCAGTGGTTGAGCCTTTGACTCAGGGTGTGATCTCTGGGTCCTGGGATCAAGTTCTGTATTAGGCTCCCCGCAGGGAGCCTGCTTCTCCTTCTCTCTATGTCTCTGCCTTTCTATGTTTTTCATGACTAAATAAAATATTCTTAAAAATTAAAAAAACATGGGATCCCTGGGTGGCGCAGCGGTTTGGCGCCTGCCTTTGGCCCAGGGCACGATCCTGGAGACCCAGAATCGAGTCCCACGTCGGGCTCCCGGTGCATGGAGCCTGCTTCTCCCTCTGCCTGTGTCTCTGCCTCTCTCTCTTTCTCTCTGTGTGACTATCATAAATAAATAAAAATTAAAAAAAATTAAAAAAACAATAAAATTTCCTTTTATTCTTACAACTTCTGATAAAGACATTATTAATTTCATTTTACAAACTTGAAATTCAGAGTGGCAGACATATACTCCTCTGCTGACTATAAGAGTTTTTTTTTTCATAGTTTTGTTTCATCATTTTTAAAACGGTGTGATGAGATTTTTACAAAATTAACTGAAAGATGTGTCACAATTATAGTAAAAGGTATGTTATGTCTAAAATACAAAGAGGAACAAGAATGTTTTCTTCCTAACAAAGCTATGTCTTTTCTGGCATTTTAATTTATGTCAAAATGTTATATCTTTACTGATTTCTTGTTATTCAGGCTTATTAGGAAACAATACTCAAATAATATGGAGGTAGATAATGAAAAGTGTAAAATTGCACCCATATTTTACACATGAGATAGACCAATTTTATCTGATGTGTGTCCTTCTAAATCTTTAAAAAATATTAGTATATCGTATCTGTTAATTTATAAGAGATTTTCAACAAATGTAATCATTGATAATGTATTGCAATCCTTGGTATGCAGTGTCAATTTATAAAATTGATCTATTGTTAGTGGACTTTTTTTGTTCTTTTGTTGTTGTTGTTGTTCATTTCTTTTTATTTTCATTAACACTGTAGTAACATTCCTCCACATTTACTGAAGATTTTCTTAAGGTAACCTGTTAAAATTGGAATTTCTGGGTCAAAATATATGAACATTACAGATTCAGTACATACTTATTCATCCATCCATCCATCCCTTCATTTTTTATTCATTTAGCAAATACTGAATATGTTGTGTGTGTCAGTCATGGTTTTAGATACTTGGGTTTTATCAGTGACTCAGACTAAAATATATCTAGGCTTCTGAAATACACGATATATTGAGAGGAGAAAGATCATTTGAAACAAATGTTCAGTAAATGTACTATATATTATGTTTAATGGTGGTACATTCAAGGCAAAAATTGCCTGGAGTTGGGGAGTTGAAAGAGTACAATTTTGAACAGGGTGGCTAGGGTATAACTCATTGGGAAAGTGTCCATGAATAAAGAATTTTAAGTTTTTATTAATTTACATTCCCACTCATAAAGTATGAGGGTGCCTATATTCCCAAATCTTCATCAACATGTGGTGTTATCAATCATTTGAATCTTATGTACAAAAGTAATATGTCACCCTCTTGAGGTGTAACTTGTTTAATCGAGAGAATGTTGAAGATCTTTTTATGTACTTAAGGATCCATTTGTATTTTTTCACTTTTTTGTTATCTGTTCTCTTTTTCTACTGGTTTATTTATCTTTTTTTGTGTACTAATATTTAAGCATTATTATGTAGTAAGGATATTAACTCCTTTGTATTCATACATGTCAATATTTTCCCAGTGTATTTGTTTTGTCTTGTTATCTGACTACAATTGTGCCTAAATCCTCAAAAATGACTTTCCTTTCTCATCCAAATGCGTATCTTGTTGTGTGAAAGAGGATAAAATATGACCTCACTCTGAAGCCTCTCCTGATTACTCCCGCTACAGCACTACTCAAGATCCGTATTATACAAGGTTATACATTGTTTTCTAATTTGCTTATGTGCATTTTTGTTCTTCAACCAAATGACCAGCTATATGTTCCCAAATTTCCATGAATTGATCAAACGAAGAAAAGCCTGGCCCTGGAAAACAAAATGAAACAACACAAATAAACCAACAAAATCATGGCTTAAAACACAACTGGAAAACAGCCCGCCCTGTGCCGAAGCAGTTCATGTTGACATAACCTAGATGTCATCATCAGCCTAGTAGTATGAAACAAGGCTGTGTGGTTCTTAGAGATGCCCAACTGCACATTTATCATCCACCCTGATGGCCTTTCACTAAGGTTCCTCACACTCCCTTCTCCTAAGGTTTCAGGATAGCACAGTCTACACCATCTTGGCTGGGTCGGACAAACCAGTCCCAAGCCTTTGACCTCCTGTCTGCTTTTAACTTCCCCCATAAAATGGATCTGGTGATGAAACCAAACTCATGTTTGTAATGAAATCTCAATAAACAGGAAGGCTAGGCCTGAGAACCAAACATTTATTCCAAGTTGTTCAGGGAACAGAGGTCAACATCCCTCAGAGGACTGGAGATCTGTGTACAACTTGTGTAGGTTGTTTTGCCAAAGACAGAAGGAGACTTCTGGAACTAGATGGGAAGTTGTATTTCTAATGACCCATTGTCATTCTAAAAGGAATAAAGATAAGCCTGGTGAGCAATATGGCATTGTACTAAGTTTAAGAAGCTAAGCTGACCTTAAAAAAAAAGAAGAAGCTCAATTAGCATGGCATGCGACTTTACATAATCAAGAGACTACAGTGGCAACAATCTACTAAAATGCCTTTACCATAAAATTAATCTTCTTTATAAAACTTAATTGGATAGAGAGAAATCAATATAACAAGGTATTAAATTACTCGGATGTGTTGTGTTCACTCACTCCTTTCAGTCGTGTACAATCATTTGTCCCATCTCCTCTCTAACTTCTAGGTGGGTGACGCTCTTGAGTCCACGTACTCCAAAGTAGGGATTATTTATTATGTCAAGTTGTGCTTCAGTATTTCCTGGGCTCTGCTGACTCATTTGTTCCTTCTGCTGTGCCTGGATCCCTAACCCATCTCGTCTGAAACTTTAGTCAGCACAGGAGCCTCAAACATTATCATGGCTTGCTTTCTTTTTGCTGTGTCGTGGCACCCTAGGGCTTAGGGTCATCACTTCTGTTTGTCTACCTAGATGTTATTCATCCAATCGAAAAAGAAAATTATTGAGCACCTCCCAATGAATCAAGTACCAGGTAAGGAATTAAGGATGCAGAATCGGTTCATAGAAGAGCGCTGACCCAGAGATTTCGCCATTTTGTGAAGGAGACGGGCATGTAAGCCTGTGTTTGGGGGACACTCTGGAAAGATGATCTATCATAGAGTCATGTGAGGAGGGCTTTGAAACCACAGGACATGGTAGAGGTCCATGGGACAAATAGAGGAAGTGATGCTGAAAGTAGAGAACTCAAGTAATGTGTTTGGCACATGAGCTTAACTCTCATTTTTTATCCTCCTTATTCTCGCTTATTTACAGACTTCAAATTTTCTTAACAGTTATTATTTTGGAGGCCCTTCTCTGGATATTACCTTACTAGACATGTCCCAGTTTTGTAATCCTCCTGTCTTACTGCTCTTCATTAACAGAAAGGGTATCACTTTCCGTGACTATTTTTTCTTCTTTGTTCACTAGTTTGCCAATATATAGGCTAACCCACATTTAGCACGAACCTGACAATTTTAATTCCCCAGTACTAAAATGGCAGATATATTTAAAATATATATCCTGACAAAAATGAGCTTGTGCTCTACTACCTCTACCTCTCTGTTTTAAACACAGCTGGCATTCTATTAATAAATGCAAGGCATTATTTTAGTTACTTTCCTGAGCATAGACACTGACACATCTTGTTTCACATTTGGTGCTGAAGTAGTCTGCATTCTCATAATGCAAAAATTCAGGAGGAAAAAAAGCATATATTTTTTCTGCTTTACATCCTTGTTTTAATACATGACTGCATTTTTTAACACTTAAAACCTATTTGCTAGTCTACCATGAACATTTTTAAAAATGAAAGTATCAGAATATTACCTAAATCCAGAATCACCATCCAAGCCAAATTAAACTGAAATTTCACCAAAAGTTAGCTAATGTGTGTGTTTATTATATTTGCATCACTCTCTTTTCTCTAATGACCTTATATTATAAAATCTTATATTTGTTGTATAAACAACAAATTAATGATGAGCTATATCCTTCAGATTAAGGATAAAGGTTCCTTACTTGTAGGTACTGTATTTATTTTTCAGGTGGTAAAACCTACCATAGGTTTTACACAATAAAAATTTTAAACACACATGCAGTAGCCTCCATAGTGTATGACTTTGTTCAGTTGCTCCAAACTTGTACTTATGCCTGAGGACTTGAGTCAGAATTTTGGAAGATAGATGACATTTTTTGTCTAAAAAATTAATAAATAAAATATCCTTTGCTGGTGAGAATGTAATAAATTGGACACTATCTATTGCCATAATAATGCTACCGAGGAAAACACTCACAAAGCTTCAGTGGGGTGTAACAAGAAATGTTTACTTTTGCTTGCCATTTGTGGGTTATCTGGGCAGTTCTGAAAATAACTTGGCTCTTTGACACAACTGCAAGTCAAGGAAGCAGTTCTACTGAGCTGGGCTGGGCTCCCTTACATGTAAGTTTGATTGATTAGCTCTAGGCTGGTCTTCAATGAACTCAGGGGTAAACTGAGTCTACCTGGCCTCTCATTGACCATCAGGCAAGCTCAAGCTTATTATTGTGGTGGCGACAGGATTTTAAGGGAGGACAGAGACAAGCTCCGTGAAATTTTTTTTTTTTTTTTTTTTTTTTTTTTTTTTTTTAGCTCCGTGAAATCTAATTTCAGAACAAATACATCATTTTTTCTACATTCTATTGGCCTTAGTAAGTCACATGATAAACTCTTTCAGTGAATGGGAAAGTAGGGCCTACCTACTTCTTAATGGGAGGAGCTTCAGGGTCACCTTGCAAGGGGATTGTGGAGAATTGGGACCTTTTTCTAAAAGAAGATTTACCACCAACACTGACATTTATTTCTGGTGAAAGAAAATATTTTAAAAAAATGATTACGTGAGACTAATTAAACCAAAATAGGTTTAATTTTTTTTATTGTAGCCATTTATCAATTGATATATTTTCTGTGAACATAATCAAAGAAATGATATAAAAACACAAAATATTTTATGTGAAAATGTCATCTCACAATTGTTATTTAATAAAAGACAAAAATCAAGTGATCAATAACATAAAACTGATTAATCTAATTGATCACATCCACTCTAGAATATCATACAGTTTTAAAAATAGCTGTAAAGTTTATAGAGTAACATAGAAAACAGGGGGAAAAAGTAAAGACTAACATTCCCAGTCAATTAAATATGGAATATCATACAATAATACAGGAAACATATAATACTTCCCTGTTATAATTATTAGAGTATATTTAATGATAAACTCAATCTTGTTTGACCATATCTCCAAAACTCTCAATTTGTATCTTTTCTTTTTTCTTAAGCATTCAATTTTTATATAAAAAAATTTATAAAATATGGACTTTCTTATGACTTACTATTAAGAATAAATAGCAGATATGTCATTTTTTAGTATAATTAATCAAAACCCCCCAAACCTATGCATAGAAAAGACTTATGTGTAATAAGTGTGCAAATTTTAAAAAAATTTTTATATATTCAAATGATCTATTTTGAATTTTTCCTATAAATATGTACAGTAATTTCTCCCTAATCATGTGCTGCCTTTACATAAAATTCCAGCATATGCATATTTCTATGATACCCACACAAGGAAAAGAATTTAAGGGCACAAACTTGGAAACCATATTGTGCTGTGAAAATGTTTTGAAATTAGGAAAGTTGACATAAGGATAGGATCCAAGAAAAGCTACTGGCATTTGATCACTGGAAATCATGGAAAAGAGGAAGTAATGATGAATTAGGTCTGACAGTGGTGCCAGGGGCAAGAGATGCTATAACACCATATATAAGAAGCTCCAGATGTTTGAATCAGGGTGATTTACCAACTATAACTTTTTAAGATTATCTAACTCCTCCGCCTGGTTCATAGTCAACCAATCACAGAGCTGAGCTAGTCTTATATACAAAAAAAGGTGTCCCTGTTTCACATTGAATAAGTGGACTAGTCAAATAAATGTTTGATGGCTTGTTTCTGCTTTGATAATCCTTAAAGTCCCAACCGCGGTATTGAGTTATAAAGCTTTCTCTGGTGAGTTTTAATATATGATTATGTATTGTGGATTTTTTAACGGTCATGTTTTCCTGAAGCCTTGACATCCACAAGAAGGCTGTGAGTACCCTGCCTGGGTTATCAGGTGCAGCAGTGTGGTAAGGCTGGTTCTTGCCACAAGTCCCTCTTCCTGCCCTCCTCTGACTGTGATCTAGTGACATTTAAATGCACCAGGAAAATCACTTCATGCCTTCTGCTTAAGTTCTTCATTCTGACTCCCAGGGAAGGCACTTGCCCGCAGGCTCTGTTCTCTCTTTCCCCTACACCAGCTTGGATAAGCCTGCTCCCTTGAAGCTCCCTCTGCATGTCCCTCTGAGGAGTACACTGTGCTGCTCTCTCCTAGGACCTGAAGGTATCATCTATCTCACTTTTATTTCTTTGTGTTGTTATTCCATGTCTGCACCAGACTGATCATTAAAACCCCCTAATTTAGGGGCCCCTGGGTGACTCAGTGGGTTAAGCCTCCAGCTCTCGATTTGGGCTCAAGACATGATCCCAGGGTTGTGTGATCAAGCCCCACATGGGCTCTGTATGCAGCAGGGAGTCTGCTTAAGATTCTCTTTCTCCCCTCCCTTTGCCCCTCCCTCATCCTCTCTCTCTCAAATAAATAAATCTTAAAAAAAGAAATCCTAATTTAAAATAACTATTTCTACAACAGAGATTAGTGTTGAAGAATCTAGCCATTAGATTTCCAATCCTGTGAAACTGAATAATTGGATCAGTAACACCAGTTTTGGAGGGTATCGGGACACATTACATCACTACTTCACAAGCAGAGTCAGATGGTTATCACTGGAAATGATAGTGGTAGATTCATAAAAATAAGTGAATCTGTGGTTTCTAGGTGTGCATAGCTAATTTTAAGTGTTATCACTGGTAAATTTTATGTATTAACTTGGCTAGATAGACCATGGTACCCAAATGTTTAGTCAAACATCATTTTATACCAGATGTCAAACACCAGGGGGCATTTTGAAGGTATTTTGTGAAGGTATTTTGTGATGAGGTTAGCATCTAAATAAGTAAACTGAGTAAGTCAGATTACCCTCCATAACGTGATTGGACCTCATCTAATCAGTTGAAAGCCTTAAGAGAAAAAGACTGAGGTCCCTCAAGGAAGAGAGGGGCAATTTGGCATCCAGACTATCCTCAGACTCAGTCTGCAACATTGGCTCTTTCCTGGGCCTCTGGAGTTCAGACTTGCCAGCCTCCACAATATCAGGAGCCAGTTCCTTAAATCTTTCTCAACCTCTCTCTTTCATCTTCTCTGTTTCTCCCTGGCTCTCTCTTTCTCTAGATCTCTCTAGATACATGATAGGTATGTAGGTAGGTAGATAGATCAATAGATATATAGGTAGATGATAGATAGATAGACAGATAATAGAGAGAGAGATAGATACATAGGTAGATACATACATACATAGGTAGATAAATATAGACTTTTACACACACACACACACACACACACACTCACACACAGCCCTTACTGGTTTTCTCTGGGAAACCTTAAAACATTGTTTCATGTTCTGATATACTTTGAGCCATTTAACAATCTATTTCCCATGGTAGGCACAATACTGTACGCTACCATAATATCAATCCTCTTTGTGGGAACTCCGAGCACCATATCATCCAGCCTCCTCTATAGTTATATTGAATTCTGTCCAGTGGAATGTCAGTGGAAGCAAAGCAAGCCTCCTTCAGGCTTAGTCCTTAAAAGCATCCTAGTGAACCTCCAACTCACTCGTCCTCTTACAAAGCAACCTTGAAGGCCGTGTGTCCCAGGTGACATAACAACAAGGTAGAGAAAAGCTCTCTGGTCCACATGTGATGAGTCAAAGCAAGAAGTGAGCTTTATTGTATGCAGTGATTGAGATATGGGGGCTTATTTCTTACTGCGGCATAGCGTAGTATTGTCAGATTTCTAGCATGCATTAGGTGAGTGAGCTGCATTCAGCAGCGTGCAATAGCAAAACCAGAATCTGCTTGGTCTCAACAACACAGAAATACATTATATCACATAATAGGAAGAGCATTAGTTGCATATATTTCTCCACTGGTTGAATACATCAGTGAGGCTACCAAAGGCTGTCTTTTAAAAAATATCTCTATTTTCCTCAGTGTCAGCTTGGCCTTCATGCTGGTTACCTGGCTGTGACAGATACAGACTTCACATCCAGATCCACAACTTCTCCAGAATTCCTCAGCAGTCTTTCCTCATCCCCACTGGACAGAACTGAGTTACATACACCTACCCCCTGAACCATTGATGCCAAGAGAATTAGGAACACCATCATTATTTTAAATAAATGAAGATTTCCCTCCCTGAGACTAAAGGCAGGGTATATATCCAGAGTCGTGTGAAGAAGAAGTGGTCATTTGAAGCAAATCAAAGCTCTATCAATAACATGTCCCAAACTCAAGGTCACTGGGACACTAAGTTTTGATAGTAGGCTCTGGACCTATGAAAGGGGCCATTACCTGAGCTACTCAAGAATCGAGCTATAAAAGGGTCATTACCTAAACTGAAGAATCCTGGCCAAACCAATCACCATTCTTTCAGGGTGAAGGATATATAGATAGTGCCAGAGTCACATTACTAGGTTGTAGGACACAGGCACGGTAGATTACATATGTCCTGAGACAAGCCATACTCTAACTCTTAAGAAGCTGGTTTTTCTACTATAAGAAGCTGTCAGTGATTCCTCCCAGTAGTTAATAATGTGGACGAGGCTAGTCCTTTCACTTAATTCTCATGAGGGGAATAAAAAGTAATAGGGTGATCTGTAAAATGCCTCATTGGGAATTCAATATCAAAACGCATTAATTTCAGCATCAAACAACAGAAAAATACATGTCATAATACACGACCACATCCCTTTAACACCCAAGAGAACAGTAAAAATGAGGAAGGGGAGAAATTTGGACAAAGAGATGGGAAAGATAAGGGAAAAATAAAGGAAAACCATGAATGACAAAATGCCATTATGCTTCATAACATTAATTGTCTTCTATCGTATGTCATCCAAGAGCCACATAATCCCTGCTCAAAAAGATTAACCCAATTTATACGAATTAACTGAAAGCAAATCCAGCTTTTTTTTGTATATGCTTAACAGAAGCCTACATAAAATAATAAATACAACACATCCAGAATAGAGAGGAGTCATTGTAATTTCATCTTGTTGACTAAGCATTAAAACAGCAATAAAAATAACCTATTCAGTTGTTGAGTGTATCCAAAATGTCACTTTATAGAGGTGCAGAGTATAAGGTTGACTTTACCCGCATGACATTCTATGAAGTGTCAAATGGTTGGTTGGGGAGTTAGGATTTCTAGTTTTAAAAATCTCTCAATTATTACCTTTGTGACCTTGGGGCATTCACTTAAACTTTCTTAGGTTCTGTTAATTTACCTAGAAACAGCAATGAATATATTGCTATAAACCTCCAAGAGTTGTGTTATTTAAGTAAATATCACCCCAAGGTTGGACAATAGAGCTGATATGAATTATCACCGGCATACTATAGTGATCAAACATTTATAGTCTTAAAATAACTGCTCGTTCATTAAAATATTATACACCTTATTCAGCATTTGGCATCTCTAAAGCCTTATTCCCTTATTATGATTCAGTGGTAGTCATGGAAGACCCGCTACTCTACTCAAGATCGTCAGGAAAGGGCTAGTGTCACAGCTTTCGTATTTCCCCCCTGCTTTACTGAGGTATGACTGACAAATAGAGGTTACGTATATTTATGATATTCAACGTGTTTGGATATACATGTACCTTGTGAAATGATCACCGCAATCAAGCTCATAATACCCATCTCCTCACATATTTACCTTTCTTTTGTGGTGAGAACACTTCAAGTCTACTTTTTAGAGAATTTTAAATATACAATACAGTATTAACTGTCGTTCCTGTGCTGTATATTATTTCTCTTATTTATCTTGAACATCTGAAACTTTGCACCCTTTGAACAACACCTCCCTGTATCCCCTTCACTCCAGCCCCTGGTGACCACCATTCTACTCTCTGCATCTAAATATTTATGTATTTTATATATATATTATGTCAAAGATCAGATAAATACTTGCATGGTCTTACTTCTGGGCTCTCTGATAGTTGCTTTGGTCTGTATGTCTGCGTTCATGCTAGGAACGCACTGTAACTTCACAGTATATCTTAAAATCAGGCAGTGTGATGGCGTCAGCTTCGCTCTTCTGTTCAAGATTGCTTTGACTATTCTGGATCTTTTGGGGTTTCACATGAATCTTATGATTTTTTCCTATTTCCATGAAAAAATGCCACTGGCATTTTGATAGGGATCACATTGACTCTATACTTCACTTTGGGTATTGTGGACATTTCAACAATATTAATTATTCTGATCCATGAACATAGAATATCTTTCCATTCATTTGTGTCTTCTTCAATCTTTCATCATCATTTTCCAGTTTTCAGTGTACAATCTTTCACCTACTTGCTTAAATTTAATTCTATGTATTTCACTCTTTTTCATGTTAGTATTAATGGGATTGTTCTGTTAGTTTCACCTTTGGATAGTTCATTATTACTGTATAGAAATGCAACTAATTTTTGTATGTTGGTTTTGTATCCTACTACTTCACTGAATTGGTTTATTATTTCTAACAGCTTTTTGTTGTTGTTTTGTTTTTGGTGGAGTCTATAGGGTTTTCTATATAAAATCATGTCATCTGTAGACAGACAACTTTACTGCTTCCTTTCTGATTCAGATGCCTTCTATTTCTTTCTCCTTACCTAATTGACTAGGATTTCCAGTGGCATAATGAGTAGAAATGGGGAGAGTGGACATCCTTATCTTGTTCCTGATCTTAAAGGAAAAGCCTTCAGCTATTCACCATTGAGTAAAATTATAATGTCTCTTCTTTCATTTATAATTTTATTGAATCTTTTTTTTCTTAGTATAGCTAAAGACTTGTTAATTTTCTTTTTAAAAAATCAACTAAGTTTTGTCAATTCTATTTGTTTTCTTCATCTCCATTTTATTGATTTCTATGCTAAACTTTATTATTGTTTTCCTTTTGCCAATTAGGGGCTCAGTTTCTTCTTTTTCTAGTTCCTTGGGGTATAAAATTCAGTTATTTGAGATTTTTTTTCTTAACTTGGGCTTTTATCACTAGTAGAGTTGCTTTTTCTGTATCCTGAAAGTTTTGATATGTTGTATTTCCCCATTATTATTTTTCTTGAGTTTTCTATTTCTCTTTTGATTTATTCTTCAAACTTTTGGGTGTTCACATTCATGCTGTTTAATATTTCCACATGTTTGTGAATTTTCTGATTTTCTTCCTATTATGGATTTCTAGTTTCATACAATTGTGAGGAGAAGGAATACTTGATATGATTTCAACCCCAATTTGTTAAGACATTTTTGTGGCCTAACATATGATCTATGCTAGAAAATGTTCCACATGTGCTTGCATGGAATATATGCTTTGCTGCTGCAGGATGGGATATTCTGTTTACATCCGTAAGGTCTATTAGGTTTATGGTTTTATTGAAGTCCAGTTTTCTTACTGAATTTCTGTCTGGAATATCTATCAATTGTTGAAAGTGAGGTATTAAAGTCTCTACTATTGTTGTATAGCTATCTACTTCTCTCTCTTCTGCTCTGTAAATATTTACTTTGTGTATTTAAGTATCCTGATGTTGTGTATATTTTTGAGGTTGTTATATACTTTTTATATAAAATTAGGGCAACTACTTTATTTTGAACAAGAAAGTGATGTAGGTAACTCTGAGTATCATCCCACTAATATGAGAACTCACTCCCAATAGCACTCTCCACACAGTTTTGGGAGAAAAGTATTTTCTCTCTGCCCAGTCCTGTCATCTACTATGATATCTTTTCACAAGGCAGGCAGACATCAACTGACATCTGCTTATAGTCAAAGAACCAGGTCTGAATGGAGCTGCTCAGCACTTATATTTGGAGAGAGGATTCTTATTCTGGTTAAAATCCAATGCATGTGCCAACACAGGGCTGCTGACTGCTGATCTCGAATTGGGTAAAATGAATATGATTGGTCCACATCATTCCCACAGTTGCTTCTATATAAAAATCACTTTTATAATAAAGCTCCTTTCATCAAAATGTACTCTGAACAAATCTTGCAAAGGAAACTCACCTATTCCCAAGTCTACAATATAAAAGCACAGAGAAAGGATGGGTTCTCTGCTGTGACCATGTTCAGGACATTCACAAGGGTGAATGAATGGTGAGGTAGGCACCGGGAGTGCCACTGTACTTTCTATGCCAAAACTTACACATTGGTCACCCTCCCCAGCCTCGAAATGGTCAGCTGTCCGGTTGTACACTGTCCACAATGGTTCTCCTGCAAACAGCCAATGGACTTCACATAATTCTTTTCCTCCAGCATGAAGCAGTGATAAATTTCTGCAGGAAGAGTTATCATGTCTCCTTTTAACATGGAAATGTGGATCCACTTGTCCTTTTTATCTCTCCCATCAAAGTAGCCATTGCCACCCAAGATGTAGAAATCCCCTTACCCAGAACATCTTAATCTTTCCTTTGTGATTTAGTTGTTTCTCTTTTTATATGGCTATTATGTCCATCTAGGAGTAGCTGCTCTCCAGATTTTTCTAATTCTGGATCATTCCCATGTTTGTCAGCAACCAACTTCTAGAAAGAAGCCCCAGCTGGTGCATCTGCTCCAGGCTGACCTGGCGGCTGGCCTGGTGTGATGGGACTGCCTGAGGTCATACGTGGATTTGTCCATGTACCAGGTCTACACCATGGCCTGGCCTGGGTGCAGGGAGCACCTGTCTGCTCAAATGCCCTGCCTGTCTGGTCCACTGACCCCACATCAGGGGCTGTGGGAGGAAGTGGAGGAAGAACAGACCTTGTATACTTTTCATGATGCCTTATTTTTCATTACATGATGTCTTTGTCTCTTTATGACAGTTTTTATTTAAAATCTATTTTGTCTGATATAAGTGTGGCCATCCCTGTTCCCTTTTAGTTTCTATCTTCATGGAATATTTTTTTTCCACTCATTGACTTCCAGCCTATCTGTGTCCTTAAAGCTATAATGAATCTTTTCTAGATAGAATATTGTTGGATCTTGTTTTTTTCATCCATTTAGCCATTCTATGTCTTTTGATTGGCAAATTTAATCCTTTTACATTTGTGATGAAATGAAAACTTCTCTAACGGTACTTATCACACATTGGGGAATCTCAATAAGGCTACCACTGGATTTCTTAGGAGAAATTTTGCAGGCTTGGAGAGAGTAGGATAATATATCCAATGTGTTTAAAGAAAGAAAAAGGAAAACTCTACCTGGCAAAGCTGTCCTTAAAGAATGAAGAGAAAAAGACTTTCCTAGACAAGCATAAGCATAGGAAGTTTATCACCACGAGACCTGCCTTACAACAAAAGCTAAAGAGCGTTCCTCAAATTAAAATTAAAGACACTAGCTACTAACATGGGAACATAAAAGTATAAAACTCACCATTAAGGTAAGTGTACAGTCAAATTCTGAATACTCTAACACTAAATAATTGTAAATAATTTTTAACTCTGCTAATGGCCCAGAACATTCTGAAGTCATATTTCATTCATTATATATCAAGCTCATCACCACATTCCTCCTTCAACAATGTTTATATGCTGCTTCCCTGGGATTTTTTTAAGATCAGACGCTGCAGTTGTTTTATTCACTACTGACATACATAGCGCTATACCTGGCACATAAAGCTAGTCCTTAGCTAAAAAAACAAAATAGTTATGCATGCTATTTAATGATCTATGTCAGTTCTGCTCAGAGTATGGCCTTCAGACCAACAGCATTGTCATTACTGGGATCTGTTTTAAATGTAACTCCATGAGTCCTACAGAGACACATAAAATCGGAACACATAAGGGCTGGAACCAGGCAGATGTGGTTTAACAAAATCTCCAGGTGATTTGTATACTAATCGAAGTTTGAGAAGCCCTGGTCTAGGTAAAGCCTTGAAGAGGCAAGTAAAAAAATTAGAACTTTTCTTTTGAAAGTATAATGCCACTGAAAGAGGGACATTATTATAGTCAAATATATGGACAGATACAGTGGATAGTTAGCACATGTCAGATAAAGATAAACTCTTCTAGATTTAGAGTCTATATCTCTTAATTTATTTTCACATTTCACAAAATTAAATGACCACTTTTGACATGGTGGTGGTATTAATGAGTGTGCACTGGGTATACCCCAATAAATTAGAAACTTAGCATATATCTGAAAGAAAGAGAGTCCTTGCATTATCATATATGAGTTATGACAAATAATAAGTGTGCCATAAAATCTGAATAAAATTACTATCTTGATAAGAAAAAAAAAAAACCTCGGTTGTCAAGGAATATGATGACAGCTTAGGACTATTGCTGATACTGAGAAAAACCTTTGGGAAGAAAGCATACTCTGAATTCTTCTTAAGTAGAATACTAATGCTTTATTACCAAGAAAAATAAGCACTCATGGCACATAACCAACAGCTTAGTAAAAGTTTAAGGAGAAAAAAAAAAACCCACACATTTGGGAACTCATAGGCAGAAACATTGACTAGAAGGGAAAATAGAGACTGAGACACAGAGGAAAGTGAGAACAACAATAAAAAAAAATAAGCTAGAGCTAGAGAGCAGATGGAGATATAGCCAGAGGTAGAAAAAAAGAGCAAAAGGATCGTAGAGGCGGTTAGCTGAGGATGTGTAAACTCCTAAATATGAAGATACTTCTATGGGGGCTTCAGAATTGCTTAGGCACTCAATGAGCTGTATGTGAACACATTCACATGCCTCCTGCCCACACTCTCCCACTTGTAGCTACAGACAAAAAGGAGAGGGATGAGAACGGTGTTTGGAACCCTATCCCAATGGCATTTTTGTCCTGGTGTGTAGGAAGTGTTGAAAATAATAAGGCTGTTTTTAAGATGCCATTCCTTGGCTTTCTATGGGAAAGCCATATCTTACATCCAGTGTAAGATAGCAATCTACTTAGGAGACTTCAAGAATCCTCCCCAGGAGAGACACAGTATTGGAATCATCGCCAAGTACCATGTTATTGTAAGAATTGTCTTTTCTTCTCAAATTTCAGAAGGAATAGCCCACTTACAGACTTTCATTACTTTCATAAACATCACTACAAAAGCTGGTCATCATTATGGTATTTATTTTTTAATTAAAGGCAACTTCTAGAACAACATCAAACCAAGGTAAAGCTACCTAAGGAGAGAGAAACTGGTCAGTTTTCAACAGCTTAAACCACACGCTATTGACAGGCATCTTTACACGACACATTTATGTGCATGTGAATTTTAGAAAAAGAAGCTCACGGGCTGCATCAATTTTTAGTGCCAATCCACCAAGTAGCTACAATCATTGCTATTTTAATAACTGTATTCATTTCAAAGAAACCCAAGCAATGCAGCTTTCTGCAAAAGCCTTGAAACTGACTAAGCCCTTAGGGTATCAGCATTTCTCAAGGAAAGAGGTTCACAGTTTACCATGCTATTTATAAGCAGATTGAAGGAGAAAGATTAAAAACAGCATTGTAAGTGTCTCCCTACATTTTATGCCTGCCAACTCTTTACTCATATTATAAAAAAGAAAAAAGAGAAGAGTGTAAACTAAGAGGATATAATCTACTCATACCTTGATTAAACTAAGGCAGGAAAATCCCAAAGTTTCTGTGCTGCTCTGGAGAAATGCCTTGGAGGGTATCTGATGAAGCCAGTCATCCTGCAAAAGCCCTCACAATTGTGGAGCTTGTCATAGACCAATCTAGCTGACCACCTCCACGAAGCCTTCAGAGATCAATCCGGTTCCATACGGATTTCTTCCCTGTTCATAAACACCAGATTATATTCTCGAGTAGCATATTTAAATCTTGATGTGGGTTGACACTCCCCACCTAGATCACTTAGTCTTGAAGAAGCTTCCCTTACAGCCCACCCAGGATGCAATGTAGTATTTTTATGCACAGATGCTAAATATTTCAGTTTAAGACTGAGTCATCATGCTTAATGTATTTACCAGAGATTCCATATTTGTCACACAAGGATATTTGACTCAGCCAATATTGTAACTACATATAATTTGTTTAGGAGCTGAGTACTTTTATAATGGTTGCCAAGGGTAATAAATCTAAGCAGAATTCAAAACTCACATTTTGTATTCATTATAAACTTTTCTAAAGTGAGAAAAGGCCTATGCTTTTTATACCCAACATTTCCAGAGAGGATCTTTGAGGGAAAATTCTCTCGAGTTTGGGGAGAAAGGAGAAAAAGAAGACAACATTTGTAAAACTGACATTTACTTATACTATCCTTCACAGTCAGGGATTTATTTTGGGATTGGATGGGTCATGGATGCCTTGATCGTGATTGCCAAGCCCAAAAATCCAGAAGGAGCCTGCTGAGCCAATATTTGTAATTGGGATTGTTGAAAAATCTAGAATAGTAGCCAAAGACATGAGACTCTTTATACCTCACTCATTTAGGCTTAGAGGACGTTATTGTTTAGGATCCAAGATTTCAACCTGCCCAAAGAGATTTTGGGGAAAAAAAAAATTGCTGTTCTTCTGAAGAGGAAGTCTATCATCCACCTTCAAGCTCTTATCTTGAAGCATAATTACTGGGAACGTAGTTAGCCAGTTGTGTAGAAAAGTTTAGTGTCTATGTTTTGGAGAATATCCAGTTTTTCTTGGAAAATTTTAGAACTCCAATCAGCAGATGCTAATCTGTATCAGCCTGTGGCTCTTGAAAAGCATAAAGCAACCCTTGTTAGTGATCTTTTCTGAAAACAATGTCACATCCTGCATCCAGGTACCAAGTGAAAATTTCTCTAGCCTGTAATGGTTTGAATACATTTCTTCCCAAGTATCTGGCATATTTCTCAACAGATTAAGTTTATCTCTCCAACATTCCCAAATAAATGGCTTAGCACATATCCAAAATAATCACAAATTTAACTTTTCAGGCTGGGGAAAGATGATACAGTATGGAAGATTGGAAAAAGATCAAGATTGGGTACCAATCTGCTTGGTTTCTAATCTCATCTGTGAAATGATTTTGGGAGTAAATATCTTTAGCTCTCTGGGATTCAGCTAAACACTTTCCATAGTCTTATCCAGCTTTATTCTGTAAGATGAGGAGCCTGGAAATATCTCTACCCTTTTTTTGACCATTACCATGATAATATATTGTCAATAAGGATATATAATATTCTTTATATCTTTCATCTGCAGAATGTACTGTTTTTCCAGCCACATATAAAACTGAGGAATTTATAGACCCTGTATTAATTAGGGTTCTTCTGGTCAAAATTAATAAAACAGGACTTGAACTCATTCCAAAACAAAACTTTTTTTAAAAAAATAAATATTAACTGAATAAGATATAGAATATCATATAGGCCCATCCAGGCACATTCAAAGAAATATGATCTGTTAATCAAATTTAATTATTAATAAAAGAAAACTAACTAATATCTTTACTGAAGTCTCAAACAAATTCAAAGAGATGGATTTGTAATTCACAGTATTTCATAAAATTCTCCACTTCTCTAATTCCCAACAGCCCTCATGTACTGAGACAAGCTTCCTGTCTTTTCAAATCCCACTGAGTCCACCCCTACTCCAAAGTGCCCCAAGCGCCCTCCCAAGTAGATAATCTCCATTTCTCCCTTCCTCTCCTCTCCTTTTCTTTTCTTTTCTTTTCTTTTTTTTTTATTTTTTTAAGATTTTATTTATTTATCCATGAGAGACACAGAGACAGAGGCAGAGACACAGGCAGAGGGAGAAGCAGGTTCCCTGTGGGGAGCTCGATGGAGGACTCCATCCTAGGACCCTGAGATCATGACCTGAGCCAAGGGCTGATGCTCAACTACTGAGCCACCCAGGCATCCCCCCCTCCTCCCCTTTTCAAAATTCTATAGTCTTGCCTATTTTTAATGCCCCTTCCAATGTAAAGTAAAGCTCTTTTCTTTCTAATGCTTCAGGTCTATCTACTCATCACTCAGAATCAATAGTAAAAAGCCAGGGAACTTAGGGGGGAAGCTTGGAATCAACTTTAAAAAGTGAAGAAAAAGAGGGAAAAAAAATGAAAGGAATTATTTCAATGAGGATATTAAAAAGGGATAAATTTGAAAACTTTCATAATTTTACATAATCTTTTATTTTCTGTACTTTAACATTCATGAGGGAGGGACGGGGGCTCCTGATAATCTACACGAAGCATATAGCTGGGTCTCTGGAATATACTAGAAATAGTAGTATAGATATTTTCAAGGGTATCTTTTTTCAATCTCTGCTTTTTCTGTTGATGCATGTTTGTTTCCTTCTTCTCTCCTGCTCTAGAAACTCTTCCTCACTGCATTTTTGTCTCTATGTGAGAAAGCACATTCCCAGTGAGCTTTCAGTTTAATATACATTCAGTCACCCAGAGAGTAAATAATCTCTTTGTAATAGGAAGGGAATCTGATTCAGTTTATATCTCATGTCCATTCAACGTCTAATTAAAAATGGCCAAGGTGATTGGCTCATATTATCCCAAATAGGTCTCAATACAGATACAAGTAGGATTTCTTAAAATGTAGTGGATGGTATGGTCTGTGAAGACAGTGCAGCTGGCATCAATTACAGGGCCAATCATGAATTCCAAGTCTGACTGTAAGAGTAAAATTCCTAATTATGTAGATGCACTTGCAGTATCATCCGGTCCCTCTTTATTGTTGTTATTTTAGTTGTATTTCCTGTATCTCAGTTTTAATGATGTATCCCTTATTGTAGAGAGAGAGATACTTTAAAAATGCATTTCTAGAGATAAAATGTTTTGTTCATTACTCATGTGTATCTTTGCACAGTATTGTCACGAGTATCAGTTTTCCTAATGAAACTTACCGATTTTTATCTTTACCCTCAGAATCTTGCTTTCAGATCAGTAAGATATTAAAAAATTTCAATATATTCATTGTAGAGATGATGCAACTGAGAAACTTATCCAACACACAGCTGGTAAGAAGAAAACACAACAATTTTATCTCCTCTTTACTTTTCATTTAATTTCACCTGTGGGCCCACGCAGTGTCAGTAAACCTGTTGCAATGAAGGAAGAGTCAACTTAGGGTTGGCTAGGTTACAGTATCTAATTTTCAGAAGAAAGATAAAGGTAGAACCAGTAGCTTTGTAATTTAATACAAGTTAATATGCTAGCTAAATTCATTGTTAAGCAAGGGACAAAGTTAAACGACCCAGGAAATTCATAAAACTCTGGATTTTCTTTGTATCTTAATACCTACAGTAATAGTGAATCCTTTCATGGCTTTAGCTGTACATAAGAGGTTTAAAAGTGACCTTCAATCAAATACCTGCATTCCAGGCATACAGAAAGGATTCATCTAGAATGTAAAACTGGATTTGAACTTGCCTTTGGTCAGATTCACCTAGATTTTGCATTCAACTCTTTTTATATTAATAAAGAAGGGAGAAAGAGGAGGAAAAAGATGGTGCTATCTAATTTGATAATGATAAGGTCGGGAAGGAAGATGGGCGAAGATGGGGTTCAAAGAGTTATCTCTATTGACTAGAAATATCAATAAAACCATGGGACAGAAGCAACAAGCCCCAAAAGTTTTCTTGGTGATAGAGTTATGTAGAGTCTAGATTTCTTAAGGGCAGTAACACAAGAGCTAGATTTCAGAGAGATCCAGATCCAGGAAGTTTCCAGTTAAGGCCAAATTCACACACATAAGTGCACATTAGAACATGGGATTAGGTGGGATAGGGAGTGGGGCTAGTGGAACTAGGAGGTAGGTCAAAAGTATTTAGAGATGTGTTGGCAAAAAGCCAACTCAACTTGGAGGATTTTGTCTTCATAATAGTTAATTTTATGTGTCAACTTGACTTGGTTAAGGGAAGCCCAGAGAGCTGGTTAACTCTATTTCTGGGAATGTCAGTGAGGGCACTTTTAGAAGAGACTAGCATTTAAATCAGTAAAGAAGCTCCATTCTCACCAATGTGGGCCGGCATTACCCCATCTGTTAAAGGCCCTAAGCAGAACTAAAAGTAGAGGAAGGACACATTCTCTGTCTCTCTGTCTTTTTGAGCTGGAACATCCAATTGTGTGTGTGTCTAATGTTTTGCTTCAATGGGGACATTCCATGTTTTCTTTCCCTGGGACAATTGGAGCTTTTGGTTCTTAAGCCCCAGATTTGGACTGAGTTGTACCACCAGCTCTCCTGGTCCACCACCTTGTCGATGGCATCTTGGTAAGGGCTGTGGTTAGTCTTGAGTGGGCTTCATATGAAAGACCACAGTGATTTATGATGCTTCATTTAGAATAAGTATAGTTTTCAATTGTGGGTTCATGATGATAGAGTCATTATGAATATATAATTTTAAATATATGATAGTCTTTTAAAATATGTTTTCCAGTTGGGGCATACATTCTTTGGTCCTGAAATCTTCACAAAATGTTGCTCTTCTTAACCCATCCAGTTTCAAATTAGTCCGAAAAGTCTCACTCATTCTGTGTCTTCGAAATGCCTCTTTGGAATCTGAATTTCTCTTTAAAATAGAAATGGTATGAATACACTAAGACTTGCTGTGGAACAGCCAATACAAAAAAAAAAAAAAAAAAAAAAAAAACAAAAAAACTCCAGGAGTTTCCTGATCCAAGTTTCCCTCCATATCACTGCCTCACACTCAATGCTCACTTTCATCCTTACTTCCTCATGTTCAGCATGGATATTAGAAAGAAATTCACACTGACATAGGATTCCTGGTGAACAGTAAACACAAGATTAGCTCTCTTAAATTTTCAATATTTGTGTCCATGAAAAGGAGAATTGAAAAGAGAAAAAGTTCCTAAGTGTGCCCACTGCTTCTTTTAGATCTATTAAAATGTTATATATATCTTTAAAAATACTAGATTAGAGATTGTATATATATATACACATATATAATGTATATACATTATATATGAAATATATATATATAATGACACATATACATATAAGATTGATAAGCTATAAAAATAAGCAAGTAAGATTCTAATTTTCTTATCTGTAAAATGGGGATGATATTAACTTACTTCAAGGGTGATTATGAAAGGGAAAATAATTGCTAAATGTTGCCCGTAAGTGCATGCCATTATTATTGCAGATGCACAGCTCCATCTGGGTTGTTTTTATTTATTTATTTATTTATTTATTTATTTATTTATTTATTATTTATTTAGTATGTATTTATTTATTTATAGAGCATGAGCAGTGGGGGTGGAGCAGAGGGAAGAGAAGAGAGAATTGTAAGCAGGCTCCACACTCAACATGAAGCCCAGCACAGGGTTTGAATCCCATGACCCTGAGATCATGACCTGAGTCAAAATCAAGTGTCAGACGCTTTACCGACTGAGCCCGTCTGAGTAGGTATTCAAACAAGAGGCTACCAAATGCTAGTTGCAGTCGAGATGACCTCAGTGTCTACTCAAATCTTAAATTTGGGAAAATGTAAATTTAGGGGGCTTAGTTCAGACTTACTGAATCAAAACTTCTGGAAGTGAATCTGAACTTTCTAAGTTCCTCAGTGAATTCTGATAGATGGCCCAATTTGGCTTTAAGTGAATAAACACTGTTACAATTGGTAATATTAATACAGTTTTAGCAACTAGTTTTTATTGTGTGTTTGTGGTTTGCTTGGCACTTTGCTGTATGCCAATGTATGTCCCATGTCCCTTTGTCAAACCTACCATAGAAAAGAATAGCTTGGTCACGTTTGACAGATGAGGAAACAGCCACAGAATGGAAGCAACTCCCCTAAATTGACAGAGTGGGGTGATGACAAAGCTGGGACAGGAACCCAGGTCTTCCCGACTCCAGAATTAGTCCAGTAATCTTACCCGGTGCACTATACTACCTGTTCTAACACACTGTGATACACTCTCCTCATTTCTTCCCTGTGGAGTTCCATAATTCCATAACAACTAAAACCATTTGAGCACATTCCACTTTGATTGTGTTTTGAGCAATGGGTCGGCTTCAAACGGCAAATCTGTGTGAAATTATGGATAAATCCTCTTAATTTCTTTCTGTTTCATTTATAGTGTCAACACATTTGTAGCTTTTAGAATTATATACACATTTGAGAGCTAATTAGGAAACTTTAAAAATGATAAAATGTTCACAGAGCCTTTGTAACATCTTTTTTTTCTTTTTAAACATGAACAATAGCAAAGGTCCCTTTCCTTTTACAAAGCTAATCATCACCAAAAGAATCTAATGCTTCCAGGAAACATTTTTTTTTTTTTTTTTTGGTCTTTATTTCCTGGTTTCCATTTCAACTATGTTGCTACTTTCTGGATATGAACAAGGATCTGTTAATGACATAAACTTAGAATCATATTTGAGGGAACAGTTATAGTTACCAAGAGACTTGATTAGCCATGCATTGCAAAGGGATTCTGATCAATTTTCTATACAGAAGACCCCAAATCAGTGTGGCTTATACAGTACAAAAGCTATTTTTATCTTACATAGCCTATTACGGGGCTATTACAGAGGGTAAAAGAGAGCAAGCATCTAGTTTTCTTCTCTCTGTTGGTCTTTGCCTTTATGAACATGTTGTACATTGATGATGGTTTAAAGATACCCCTTACTCCAACCTGCAGTAGAGCCATATGAAAAGAAAAAAGAAGGGAGAGAAGTGCACCTCTTTCTTTTAAGGCCATGATCCAAAAAATAATCACATCTCTTCTGCTCATACGCCTTTGGATAGAACCTAGTCACATGGTTACACCTAAGGGCAGAGAAGACTGTAGGGTATGTGTGTGTCTGGGTGTATAGCCAAGTGCTTAGGTAGGATTTATATCACTATATAAGAAAAAAATGGACACGGATGGAAAGGTAATGCCAGCCTCTGCCATTATCCCCATTGTTTTAGAGATAAACATTTATAAGTGTTTAGAAGAGATACAGTCCCATTTTTTTTCCACCTTGATCCTATGTCTTGACCTATCTCACCTAATCCCTGGTTGGAATTTAATAAAGAAAGCCTATTTAAGTCAAATCTTAGAAGTCCTACAGCATTAGTAAACATTTCTTTTCCTTCTTTTTTTTTTTTTTTTTGATTTTGCCATCTCTACAGATGTTAATGAGGTCTTAATGGATGAAAGCCTTAAAATAAATACTAGGATCTTTCTTTGTAAAAGAAAATACTCTTTCTATTGATGCAGTATAGTTTCAGTGCCTTCTATCAAATTAAGCAAATGTCTTCTACTGAAAAACTGAAAACAGCATAAAAACGTTGAAAGGACATGCAATATTCAACTAATGTCAGGAAGTTGGGTCCTAGTCTTAACTCTACAGGTGATACGCTGAATGGCCTTTGGTAAGACACTTTGTGATATTAATGTTGTGGGCAAAATAATGGCCCTCCAGAGATGTCCAGGTCTTCATCCCCAGAACCTGTGTGTATGCATAAGGTCATATGGCAAAGGGAATTAAGTCTGCGGGTAGAATAAAAGCTGCTAATGAGCTAACCTTGAGAGAGTGAATTATACTGTATAATTCTAAGGGACTCGATATAATTGCAAGAGTGTTGTTTTAAATCACTGGGTTTATGGTAATTTGTTGTAGCAGTAATTGGAAACAAATACTCTTATATAGGATATTTAGATTCAAGAGTTTTACTACATGATTCAACGCATCTCTTTAACCCTCTAAAGTAGGTATTACAGGAAAACCAGGATTAAGGAAGTTAAGTAACTTTATCAAAATCACACAGGAATTGGTGAAAAGAGTATTCAAATAGTGTTCAAAAGTCCATGGTGTCCTATTTAAGACCTAGTCTTTATGTGTTCTGATACTTTGTTCCACTGTGCATTTGTTTTAATTACTTTTCCAAATGTGTTATATTTCACCAATAACAAAATATATAAAAAAGCAAAACCAAAAAGACATAGTCCTTATATTCAAGGGTCTTAGAGGGTTTCTGATTCATTAATTTTATGGTGTTTTAAAGAGTGTAGAATAGGAGTTGGCAAACTTTTCTGTAAATACTCACGCGGGAAATGTTTCAGGCTTTGTAGGCCAAATGTTCTCTGGCCATACTCAGTCCCACCATTGTAGCATGAAAGTAGCCAAGACAATACTGTAACAAATGAGTGTTATGTTCCAATAAAACTTTATTTACAAAAATAGGCATGGGACCATAATTAGCCCATGAGTGTGGTTTACTAACTACTGCTCTAGAATACAAGAGCTTAAATACAGAGAATTCTTCTATTAAATGGTTTAGCTCAATGGACACTATTCTCTGTGAATAGGTAAAGATTTTTTTTTTTTAAGATTTTATTTATTCATGAGAGGGGCAGAGACATAGGCAGAGAGAAAAGCAGGTTTCTTGTGGGGAGCTTGATTTAGGACTCGATCCCAGGACCCCAGGATCACGATCTGAGCCAAAGGCAGACGCTCAACCACTGAATCACCCAGGCGTCCCACAACTGTTAATATAAGGTGTAATTCAAAATGCATCGGCCTTCATCCTGGTACTTTTCATGACTATTCCCTTCCTGGTATGCTATCCAACCCCCAGCTCCCACATCTACACAGCTATCTTCTCTTCTCTTTTCAGTCTTTATCAAATCTGATCTTCTCCACTTAAAATTATAATTTTTTATAATTTTTTTGTCATAACCTCATGATAAATCCCCTTTACCTTGTTCTACATTTTCCCCCTGCTAGGGTACTTATTGCCTTCTAATATATAACATATGTATTCATTTTATCTGTGGTTAAGTGTCTATCTTCCCCTTACAAAAATGATCTTTGCCTTATTTGGCTTGCTGACATATCTCAGTACCTTAGTACATAGCACACTCTCAACACATATTTGTTGACTAAATATTGCCCATGGTATCTTATTTGTTCCTGTTAGCTCAGATGAGTAAAGCATTAATTTCTTTACACCAGAAGTGTGTACATGAGTAAGTGAAGAAGACTTCACTTAATATTAAATTTCATTTTCCACTGGGATAGCGTACTTTCCCTGCCTTGTTAAACACAAACATATTCTATTTAACCTACTGAATCTTCCCTCATTCAGATGGATTTGAAATTTTCTATTCCTGTCTCTAAATTCACCTTCCAATGCAATTCCAAAAAGTTGTTGCTTTTCTCCCTCAGAGAATCTCACATCAGTGATCACAAAGTACCTGGAAAATATTTCAGAAACAAGTGGCTATTTAAATGCAAGTTCCTATATGATAATGAAGGAAAGGAGAGACATTGCAAGACACAAATGAAAGATAGAGCATGCTTGTGTTTATCCTAGAGCTGTATTGGGATTCCTATAATGATTAATGATGCAATAATATAATAAGAACTCAGTGGCCATGAGGCAGTGGCATTTGCAAATAAAGAATGAGATCGGAAAGTAATCAGCAGCAACTTCGAACTTAGTTAAGGTTCCAAGTTATGCACCATTTTTTATATCATGTTACTTCATTTCCTTTCATATTACTACTCTAAATCATCTTGCTCTAAGGTAGAAAGAACAGCTGAGTTGAGTATGGAGATTAACGGGCAGTATATCTATCTTTGTTTGCTAGGATGAGCACCTAAAGTTTAGAAAGCAAATCAGAACTTCTTGGTTTGCAAATTGGACTGGAAAATTGCCCAAGAACAGGTTTTCCGCTAAACATGCTCTCTAACCCTGGTCATACTGGAAATGTAATGCTGGTCCATATTAAACCAAATACAAGCTCTGAAGAGGCCACAAATATAGGACTGAAAAATCACAGCATGAAAGAAACCAAGTCTCCCGACAGTTTAATCAAGCTGAAGTCCTGATTATTTGAGTGGGGGCTATTTATTAATTCAAAATGTACTTCTCTGGACTTTGGCATCTCTCTTTCTTGACATCAGCTCCTTTTCAAAAACTCAGACCTGCGTTCCTGACGGTTTGACTTCTCCATCCGGTGTCTTGCCTAAAGACCACTCATGCTATAAACCCATCACGTTCAAATTAGAATTTGTCACCTTTCCCTTAGAATGCCCGCTAATAGCACCAGTCACAGAGATTTGATCTCTCTTTATGACTTCTGTTATCTAATCACTTAGATTCTGTGCTCTCGGTATCCATATTTTGTTCATTCTCACCTATGTTACACATTATAATACAGGTCTTCATAACGAAGCTTACTTTGTCATTGTAATAGCCTTCTCACTGGTCTACTGACTTCTCGGTCTCCAAGGCAACATCCTGCCACCAGATTAATCTTCCTAAATTATAGCTCTGACAATATCCTGCTCAACTACTCACCAACTCTCCAATAGCTACCAGATTAAGGATGATTTTTTCTGTCTTTGTATTCGAGTCTTCCTAGCTATTGTTACTACCTCTCCAAAAGTATCTTCAAGGTGCTGCCAAACACAGAGGCCCAACTGTGGCCAAAATCCCCTTAACTTCCCAAAGTCATTGCTTTTGCTCACAAAACATTCCTTATCTGAGATGCCCTCCCTTAACTCTTGTGCCGGTGAAAATTTTATCTACCCATTAATCTCACACGTGGATCCCTTTAACACATTCCTATTTTCCTCAAAATGTTGCATCCTATTTCTGTTGAATATATATAACCCTTTGTTAGTTTTTCATAGCCTCACCTCTCTCCCAGTTAGGTCAACAAGGACTAAAATAGTAAAAGAAAATACTTTGTATGCATGTGGCAGTAAGTGGAAATCAGAAATATGAACAAGGATATGACTAATAATTTCTAAAAGCCAGTTACTGGGTTCCAATCATTTTAAATTTCAATTAAAAAATATTTTATTTATTCATTTGAGACAGAGAGAGAGAGAGAGAGAGAGAGGGAGTGATGGAGAGGGGCAGAGGGAGAGGGAGAAGCAGACACCTCACTGAGCAGGGAGCCCAAGCAGGACTCGATCCCCGGACCCTGAGATCATGACCCAAACCAAAGGCAGATTCTTAACCAACTGAGCCATCCAAGCACCCCTAAATTTCAATTTCTATAACTCTTTTTTACCCTGAAAATTATGAATTTTTTTTTCACAAGGGAGGAAAAATTCACCAAAATTCAGTTAACTAAATTCAGTTAATCTTTATAATTGATCTAGTTATAACAAGATCTAGTCATAAACTACTTAAGTTTGAAGTAGCAATGAGCATATATGTTTTGGTGAGATATCTAAAACTACTGGGGCAGCCTGGGAGGCTCAGCAGTTTAGCTCCGCCTTCAGCCCAGGGCCTGATCCTGGGGACCCAGGATCGAGTTCCGCGTTGGCCTTCCTGCGTGGAGCCTGCCTCTCGCTCTCTCTCTCTCTCTCTCTCTGTGCTTCTCATAAATAAATAAATAAATAAATAAATAAATAAATAAATAAATAAATTAAATATTAAAAAAAATAAAACTACTGTAGCGATACATGAAAATATCTGTTAGTTACAAGGTTGACAAATGACAGGTACTACTAATACTTCTGATTTATCACCTGAATTCATAGATAATAAATAATAGTTTTGTCACGCACACTGATAGCCAAAAAGTATTAAAGAAATACTAAATTTCAGTTAAGATAATGAAGATAATGATATAAACTTGTCAGCCAAGTTCATGGACTCTTTCTCCTACTTGGAAGACCTTGCAATTTATATTCCCTCAGCTGGAAACACAGTCTTCTCACTCTTCTAGCACTGAAACTGCATCTCTATTACAGCACTTATTTGCAACAATGTCATCTGATAGCAAATTTTACGTATTTTAAAGAATCTTGGCAATTTTTTTTGCAATTCTCCCCGAGATTGCCTGAGTCACTTTAAAAGAACTCAAAGCACTAGCTTTGACTCAACTTCTAAAATCTACAAATACTGTCTCCTTCCCTAAAATTCCATAATACTTCTTTAACATCTCCACAGATCCTATTTGGCATAAGGACACTTTCTGGGGTTCTGGGTGGACCCACATTTTAGGGTATACTTTTCAACTCACAGGTAGCAGAAAAATAACTTTCCCACGGGCTACTTGGTCCTATAGTCCACACCAATAGACATTTGGGAGGACAGTCTCTAACGTAAAAATAAGGATAATGATAACTGGTGTTATTTTGAGTGGGCCCGAAGTCTGATGACTAGTATCTTTGTTAGAAGAGGAAAGGGCACCCAGAGAGAAGAAGGTCAGGTGAAGCCAGAGGTGGAGATTGGAGCGATGCAGCTAAAAGCCAAGGGACACCAAGGATTGCCAGAGATAGTGGAAGCAAGGAACAATCAAAGAAGGATTCTTCTCTAGAAACATTCCTCCTATGCTCCTGAAAGGGAATGTGGTGCCACAGATACCTTGTTTTTGGACTGTTAGCCTCCAGAAAAATCGGAGAATAAATTCCTCTTGTTTTAAAGCATACAGTTTGTAGCATACAGTTTGTTACAGCAGCCCTAGGAAATGATTATATTACCTAGTGAATCACAGAAATTCCATATTCAAGGGTTGTGGACAATCATCTCTAATTCTTTTATGATACTTTTAAAGAAAGGCAAAGTAGCCTAGATATTAATAATGAAAATGCTTCAGAGCAAATCTATATATTATATATACGTTATTATTAAGTTATATTGTTATATAAATTACATATTATATGCAAGTCTTTATGCATAATATATCATGTAAATACATATGTAATTTATTACTATAATGTATGTATGATTAAATATTACTTTATGTATTATATATATTTAAATGTACAGCACAGTGAATGAAAGCTTAGATGTACAGCCAAATAGAACTGGGTTTGAATCCTAGTTTTACTTATTTACTTATGATCTGAGTCTTTGGATAAGAGAATTAACATCTTTAAGCTTCAGCTCTTCATCAACAAAACTGACATATAACAATAGCTACCTCCTAAGGTTCTTGTGGGAATTAAAAGAAATAACACATATAAAACGTCTCTCAGTTATTGGGATGTAATAGGCGCTCTACAATGGCAGCTGATCTGAATGTTACTTTAGTTTTAATAATATAGTTATTACTACATATCATTATCATCTTCTGGGGAAGGGATTAACTTCTCCTTTGCAAAGTCCCTGCTGTCTCATAAAATTAGAACTTCTATCAGTACTTTCCTTCCTTTTGTTGGCGAGAAAAACTACCTCCATAGGCTGATAAGATGGGGAAAGTCTTTGTCATTCAGTATAGTCTAGACCACGTTACATTAACAATCCACCCCCTCCAACACACCCCACACTTAGAGGTTTAAACCATCAAAATCATTTTTTCATTCATCCTTTTTTTTTTTTTTTTTTTTTCATCCTAAGTGACTGCGATCACCTGCTAGTTCTGTTCTACACCTCCCTGATTCAGGCCAACCCCAAAGTTGCCATCTCTGTAAGATGTCTGTAAGAAACCTTCCATTAAGAAATGACCTTTATCACTTTTATTCACATGCTATTGGCTAAGACAAGTCACAGGGATGCATCTAGCTCCATGGGGGCAGAAAAGTGTCATCCTTTCAAGTGCCAGAAAGCCAAATCAAATTTATTTAGTGAATTTTTCTGATGACTACACTCACGTAATTTGCATTGGCCCTTTGGTTTTGCTGGGCAAGAGTAATGTTTGCTCCTCTCTTTCACAGAATTGAGTTGGACCCCTGGGATCCCTACCTCTGCGAGGAAAGTCCTATAAGTTTGTCTACAGGCTCTGCTCTTGACTAAGTAAGCAGCTCAATTTAGGAGGAAGAGAGCTTAAGCCAAACGTGTACTATGTACTTCAGCTTTATAAATAATAATGCATATGTTTTATCTACATAACTCCAAAGACTATTTCTCCATTTGTTAAAAATATCATGGCAAAGAGAATAAGGATTAATAAATAGAAACCCTCAGAAGTCCCCATGTTTAAGGGGCACATCATTCTGAAGTTTGTTTTTTTGCCAAAAATTCATAATTTTAATTTAATCATATGAGAACCTCAGATCAAAATTGAAGGTGTTTTACAAAATTTCTGACCAGGCAAAAATACAGAGGTCATGAAAGATTAAGAAAGACCAAGAAATGCTCCCAGAATAAAAAAAAGAGATTAAGGATATATAAAAACTAAATGGAATGTGGGATCCTGAGTTGGATCCACATCAAAAACAAACAAACAACAAAAAGGCATTAATTACTGAGACTTACTGGCCAAATTGACAAAATTTGAGTAGTCCTACATAAATGTTAATTTCATAATTTTTTGATTATTTGTGTTTCTATAAAATGTGTTTTGGAAAAGCTGATTTAAAGAAACTTGTGTTCTATTTTTGTGACTTTGTCTATCAAAAGTTAAAAATGAAAAAAATGAATTTAAAAAGAGAACACAATAATTTTTGAGAAGCAAACACTTGGCCAGAAGCATTCCCAATTTCCTTGCCCAAATCTTTGTCCTCCCAGAATTATTGTGTTCATTTATTCAAAGTATTAACCATTCCTACACTACCAAATCTAAAAACTCTAAGACTATTTTGTGGTTGAACCTGTTGCATCATTTCTCCCATTTCTCTGTTTTCTTAGCAGCAATTGCCCTGGGAACTAATCATATTTCTGAGATTTCTATTTAGACTAAGTCATGTGTATATGACTGAATTTTATTTGCTTGAGGGAAAAAAAAAAGACTGCACCCATGGGGAGCAAAAAAGCATATCTTGTTTTATTATATTATAATATAGGTGTACAATTTAAAATTGCAACTTTGTAAACCCAAAGGAAAAGTGTAATTATTAATTATCATATGATTTCATCCTTGCATTTGCAGATATTTGCTCCAAACCTAGTGACAGGTTCTATGTTGAAAATGAACACTTTCGATGAAAGAGTCAATAATTAGAAAACCAATGTTACCGTGAGCTGCCTCACACGTTTGTATCATCAAAAGAGAACGTAAGTTTGATCTAGTTTTTCTTTTCTTTCTTTATTTATTAAAATTTTTATATAAATTTATTTTTTATCGGTGTTCAATTTGCCAACATATAGAATAACACCCAGTGCTCATCCCATCAAGTGTCCCCCTCAGTGCCCGTCACCCAGTCACCCCCACCCCCCACCCATCTCCCCTTCCACCACCCCTAGTTCATTTCCCAGAGTTAGGAGTCTCTCATGTTTTCTTTTTTTTTTCTTTTTTTATTTTTTGTCTCTCATGTTTTCTAAAGGAAGGACCACCTCACTGCAGCTGCTTTGTTCCACCTACAAAACCGAGCCTCTGAGAATGATTCTCCTTCCCTCTTCCTCCTCATTGTCTAAAACAAACATATTCATTAAGTCAAATGCAGGGGCCACCGCGAGCTTCCCCAGCATGTCCAGGAATCACCAAACTTGGAGTCCTCAGTATCTCTTTGCCTGAAAGTTTGCCATCTGCTTGGCCCTTTTGCCTAAATGCACATGAACAGAAACTCACAATAACCCACAAACACACCAGCACTCCCTGCCCCCACCTCCGACACCTGCTTATGCACAATATACAGGTAATTAAAAGCAAATATGTATTTCCAATGCATAAAGGGAAAAGGTCCAAACCTTTTCATTGCTGAGGACAAAGCTTTGCATAACCTGGTTTCTTACTAGCTTGCTCTCTTGTGACTTCTCACGTCATCAAAAACAAGAACAGTAACAAAAAAAATACATGACAGTGGCATGGCTCTGTGGGTGCTGATCCCTCGACGTGACATCTTATCCACTCTGCTGGCCTCAGTTAATACCATTATGCTCCAGATGTTCACATCCCTATTGGTAGCTCAGCTTTCCTTTCTGAGCTCCTGGCCACGTTTTCAAGCGTTTACATCTCCTCTTCATTTCAATGTCTCATGGTTCTTAACATTCAAACCAACCAAAGGGTTGCCACTTTCTCCACCACTCAAACCCCGCTCCTTCTTTGCTCTCTAATCAGTGAGGGGAACGGTATCATAGTAATTTCCCCAGGTCAGACATTAAGTTTCACCATAAATTTTCCCTTCCCTTGCACACCGATAGTATATTCAATCCTACATCTTGTTGAAGACCTAATAATCTCTTGAATCCACCCACTCTTGTCCATTCCCATGCTGACTCTAAATGGTCACCATCTTATCTCTATTTTTTTTTTCTCCATTCTTATCTGGTGTCCTCAGTGCAGAAGCTTTTCCCGTGTGCACTTTTCCTAAGGTAGGTATCAGCACCACCACCTCCCTCACCCTCCCACCCAATAGAGCATAGACAGATAGATAGATAAATAGTAGATAGATAGATAGATAGATAGATAGATAGATAGATGATAGATAGATAGATAGATAGATAGATAGATAGATAGATAGATAGATAGATAGAAGATAGCTTTTAAAGATTTTATGCCTGATTTGGGACTCAATCCCAGACCCCGGGATCACGACCTGAGTGAATGGCAGATGCTCAACCCCTCAGCCACCCAGGTTCCCCTATATATTTTATAATTGTGTCTTCGTGCCTTGTATATGGTGGTCCAATATGGATAGTCATCACTTGTTTTTTTTTTTTTGGTCATTATTCTTAAAAATGTGTAAAGGGCTTGTGAAAATTTAAAGTGATTATTTTGTCAGCAATGATAAAATGTATAACGGTGAGTTGTGTGACACAGAAAAAAATATATGTAAAGGATGCAAGAAATAAATCTAAAACCAATGGCTTTTTAGCCAATTTATGCTGACAGAGCAATTTGAGAATATAATGGAAGGAAGGGACTGGGGTGTGGATTTGCATGTGTATGTAATCCTCAGTTGCCTAGAAATCATTTAGTTCTTCACCTCTACAACACCAAACCTGGACTTGCTGGTTTGTTAAGACTCTCTCTCCTTCTAGGCATTTGGCACATCAAAAGACCAGAGAGTTGCCCACATCAAAGAATCCTGATGATAAAAGAGATTTTTCACCTAGATAAAACCTAAAAGACTCCATGGGATATTTATTTATTATCCGACCCTTATTCCAAGATCAAACATGTCCCAAGTCAGCCAGCTACCGATCTAACCTAGGTATCAATTGATTTAAAAAGTGAGAAACAAGCAGATGTAACTAGTCAAACATCAGGGCTTACACACTTTCAGCCTTGAAAATTGAGGTTCTTAAGGAAACTTCCATTTATGTACTCATAAAAACTGAAGCAGCCTCTTAATTTAATCTGCCAGATGTGAATGATGCAAGGGAGTGCGAGTGAAATTTTATAATCGATAAAATCAACAAAAATGGAAGTCATTAAAGTCAATAATCAATAAATCCATTGAAAAATCTGTTAAAATTAAGAATACCACCACTGTTTTTTGTTGTTGTTGTTGTTGTTGTTGTTGTTCTGAATGTGTATCTCAAGGGCTTTGTATTTGTAATGACATAACACACCCCCGCCCCTTTTGAAAAAGTGAATCCCTCCCTCCGTGAACACCCAAAGAAAGGACATTTCCCATTTCTTCAGTTTCACAGCATTGTGTTACCTGTTTGGGTGTTCACCGGTCTTTTCCTTCAGCTTCTTTATATGTGAAACCAAGTATAATGTCCCTTTCTTCTTTCTTCCCACTTTCATGCCCAGGGCCTGACATTACTATGTGATCAACAATTAAGCCTTCAAGAATGGACTTACTGAATTTACCAGGCCAAACTTTTGTACTTGAAACTTCCTTCTACCTGAGATTTTCCATTTTAAAGAGAAACATTTCTGCCAGGAGTTCTCAACTTTGGCTGCAAAATTAAAATCATCTGGAAAGTAATAAAAAAAAAAAAAACAACAAATTGGCTCCTCCTCTACATCAATTAAGTCAGAGAGAGACTCAAGGGTCACAGATGAGTATGTGTAAGAATTCTCCTGAAATGCTTGTTCAGTTCAGGCCCCTGGGACATACAGTCTCAGGATCTGATTCATTATTCATATTACTGGGGCCATGGAGTCTGCTAAACCTGGATTGCACACTTTTCTTAAAAGATTTATGGGGTTTGGAGAGGACTTCACAAAAATTGTGCACTAATTAGATTGGAAGAAAGAACCCATTCCAGAAAACAACATATTTTAAGTTAAAAACAATGCCTTGAAATGAGCCTTTTTTTTTTTTTTTTTTTTTTTTTTTTTAATAACTGCTATTCTAAGAACTGAAGCTTGGGCTTTGCTAGATTATGTTTAATAACTATTTAATGCTTTCCTGGTGGTTTGCTTTATGTTAGTCCTGCTTTACCAAACTCCTTAAAGTTAGAAGCATGGACTATGGAGTTAGCCTTGGATTTTAGTCCTCACCCTATTACTAACTCAGTGAACCCTATGCCCACACACAATCTGCTTCTCTATAAAATGGCTACTGATGCATTTACCTTGTAGGTAGGTTTAGTTTGACGTCATTTATGTGCAGTGCTTAGCAAGAAAACACCCTATATGTTTGTCCCAAAAGCTACCAACTACTTCTTTATAATACTCTGTATATTGGCTTGCACCAGTCACAAGCTGGGGCATTTTATAGCTATTTACTAAATATTATTATAATTATTATTATTATTATTACTAAATAATAATAATAATAATAATTATTATTTTTTAAAGATTTTATTTATTTATTCATGAGTGACAGAGAGAGAGAGAGAGGCAGAGACACAAGCAGAGGGAGAAGAAGGCTCCATGCAGGGAGCCGGACATGGGACTCAATCCCAGGACTCCAGGATCATGCCCTGGGCTGAAGGCGGCGCTAAACCACTGAGCCACCCAGGGATCCATATTTACTAAATATTATTAATTTCACCATAGTAAAAAGAACTAACCTTTTTTTTTTTTTAAATGCCTCTTGGACGTAAAGCCATGTGCTAACGATGCTTTACATCTCTTATCGTATTTATATCTCACAACAAACTCATAGCAAAGTTGGCAGATAGAAAACCAAGTCCAGAGACTTTCGGAAACTTGACCAGGGTCAGAATTTTAATAACAGGCAGAGTTGAAATTGAAACTACAGTTGCCTTCAATGCCAAGGTTCTTTCCATTGCACTACACAGTACCACCCTCTGGAGGAGCCTGTGCCAGGGGCCCATGGGTCTAGAAGACTCGCTCTGACCTTCTGGCTCCGCCTTCTCATGGAGTGAGAAAAACATAGGGTTAAAAGAACATGCCCATCACAGCCTGCACCCTCATTGTATTTTATTTTTTTAAGACTTTTTTATTTATTCATGAGAGACACAGAGAGAGGCAGAGACACAGACAGAGGGAGAAGCAGGCTCCCTGCAGGGACCCCAATGCAGGACTTGACCCCAGGACCCCAGGATCACGCCCTGAGCCAAAGGCAGACGCTCAACCACTGACACCCCCAGGGGCCCCTGCACCCTCATTATAATCCATACTTCATTTACGCAGGACCCTAGATTTCTCTACCCAAGTATTCCTGGGCCAACTTGAGGTGGACTATGGCACATCTGAAGCTCTGGGGGATAGTGAAGGGTCAGCATGGTGGACTTAGGAGGTTTATTGCGTCTGTGGTCCCCGGAAGAACTGATAGAACAAGGAGGAAGAAGAGAAAGTGATAGGGCTTCAGCATGACTCCCCCTGAACTACAGCATTGTGAGAGGGCAAGGAAGTTAAATTCACACCTTCCTTCCAGGCCTAGGTGTGGATAAAGGCATATTTGTCAATGCAGGGTAAGAGAATACATTTTATTTACCAATTTGTTAACTTCATTCATAAATTTTAGCTATTTAATATATGGTGTATGGCTTCCATTACTAAGTTTCTCCAGAACCCTGTGGATATTGTATTGAGGTTTTTATTTCTTACCTGTAAATAAATACATATCGTTTGTTTGACTTAGAGGAGAAAATCACTAACTCGGATTTGCCTCAGAAGTAAGATCATAAGCACAGTTTATATATATTTAGCAATTATGGTTACCTTACCTACTTCAAAACAGGATTTGAAGTGATTTATATTAAAAGACCATAGGAAATCAGAGCAGACAAATTTCCAATCACAAAAAAGCAAAGAGGGAAAGAAATATGAAAATAGCAGCTGATAGATTTTATAAATAGCAATAAAGGGCACATAGAATGAAACAGACTCTTTTCTATTTATATTGACAATCTTGAGAGTACTTAGCTTTAAGTCACGCAGCTCTTGTGGTCCCGAGAACTATATTAAGAGGGAATCTTTGCAAACCGTGAATACCGCACAGGGTAAAGCCAGGGAGCCTCCTCGGTGGGTTCATTCGCCTAATCGGATATGCAATTCTCCCCACCTGGGATGTTTCAAGAGAGGGGAAGGGCCAGGAAAAGACAAATGCTTCCAGGTAAACTCCATGCTTAAGAAGCTTTTCTGCTCTTTAAAAATCATCTTTCATGCAATATCCACATGAGGAAGAGCACGCGGCTAGAATGTCAACCATCAAGGGCCGAAGCACATTCTGTCTCCAGAGGCAGCTAAAAAATAAATTCCCATCATTACATATACCATGTTTCTGAAATGTTCTCGAGCAATGTGCATTTTAAAAATATATACAAATATGGCCATGGTTTTCAAATCACCTTTCCCATATTGGCAAATATTAAAATCTCTGTTTCGGGGAACTCTGATGAGGAATATCTTCTCTGCTGAAGTTTGGTGCATGTGATGTTGAGCAGGAAAGTGAAGAATATGGTCGTACATTTATTTATTTAATGATCCATTCAACAGTCACCGAGTGAATGTCTCCTACATGCCAGGCAGCGAGCTAGGTGCCGTGTAGGTAATAGTATTTGTATCAAATGTGGTCTGCCCCTCTTGGAGCTTATTGTACGACGTGGGCTCAGCAAACTTTTTTTCTGTATGCACCTAGATAGGAAATATTTTAGGCTTTGTGTGTCAAGAGGCAAAATCGAGACTATTATGTAGACACACATCCAGAAGGAAAATAAATTTCCATAAATTCTTATATCAACATAAACCATGCAAAAGCAGGGTAGGAGGATGGATTGGTCCCACAGCTGGCCCCCAGTTTGATGACTCCTGGTATAATGTGTGACTAATCATCTTTCACCACGAACTCAAGGCATAGAGTGAATTTGCAGAAGCTCAGCTTCGATTGAATTTTATCTAGATGTTTTCATCCATTCACTTATTTATCCACTCATTTATTAACTATTTCACCTTCTTCCACATTGGGCCAGGCCCACATAAAGCTCCATTTTTAGTACATCATATAACTCCATTTCTTTTTTAATAAAACCCCTAGTTCATAATACTTATTATACAGGAAATTATTTTTTCCTGAAGTCACCCATGTGCCATAACACTGAGGGGAATATGAGCTCCAATTAGGAGACGAGAAAAATTGGAGCCATACCAAGAATGAGAATTTGTTAGAGATTCTGACTTAACCCAAAGACATTTCACACAGTCCTCTGTGAGCTTTGTTAGTCATTTTAGTAGAAAGCAAGAGTGAGGGGAGTGAGGGGCCCCTGGGTGGCTCAGTGGTTGAGTGTCTGCCTTCAGCTCAGGTCATGACCTCGGGTCCTGGGATCGAGTCCCACATGGGGCTCCCTGCATGGAGCCTACTTCTCCCTCTGCCTGTGTCTCTGCCTCTCTCTCTCTCTGTGTCTCTCATGAATAAATAAATAAAATCTTAAAAAAAAAAAAAGCAAGAGTGAGGTGGGAGGCCATACATTTTATCCATCCATCTGTCCATCCACTCACCCATGTTTACTGGGAACCTGCTCTATGTTTAGCACTGAGGCTAAGATACACCCAAGCCATGTGAAACAGAGTATCTAGCGCCTTAACTATGGGTGCCTCTCTCTCTCGAAACATATAAGCTTCTCTCAGGGAAGAGTTTGAGAAAATGAAGTCATTGCTTTCTCGCACGTCTACTTCTTTACTCAGGGAAGCCGGTCACCTCACCTCACTCATACTTGCACCCCAACCCCAGTAAACAAAATAACTGAAAAAATAATCCCTGTGTGTTTCCTTTGGCACCCATGTCTGTCTGTCTCGAGTGTCCTTCTCTACAGAATGAGTTTAAAATACCCCTTCACCTCCAACTTAAGTCAAGAAATTCCCTGAAATCAAGCTCTGTTCCTACTTTTGCTGCCGTGGGGGGTCTTGCTGCAGATGGTCCTGTTGTAGTACACTGGAAAATAGCTCTTGCACAGATTGGAGAGAAAGAACTTGGGAATTTCCTCTTTCCTAAAATGCATAAATTAATCAGGATAATAGTTGATTGGTAATAAAAGTCATACTTTATTTGTAATCGCCTAGGCTCCAGACCCCTTCCTGATATTTTATATACATACATTCTTACTTCACATAAAGCCTCACAAACTACTTTATGATGTAGTTAGGCTATTATTCTCATTTTACAGATGAATGAACTGGGGCTTCAGAGCTTAAATTGTTTCCTTTCTGGTGAGTGTTGGAGGCAAGATTCAAAGAGGCATTCTAAATCCAGGGGACTAACTTGTAAGGACTTCACTTAGTTTACTTAGTTGCTGGTACAAGGAATATTCTTTCTCCTGAAGGAAATAATTATGATATGATTGATATATATGATATATGATATATAATTATCATAAATAATTATGATATGATATATATATACCTCATGACAGTAGCTTAAGCAAAATAATCATGTGCAAGATAAACCCCATATTTATCTTGAAATATATATATATATATTTTAAGAATTTATTATTTATTTATTTATTTATTTATTTATTTATTTATTTATTTTAGAGAGAAGGAGAGAAAGCACGAGAAGGGAGAGGGGCAGAGGGAGAAGGAGAAGCAGATTCCCCACTGAGAGCAGAGCCCTGATGCGGGGCTCCATCCCGGGACCCTGAGATCATGACCTGAGACGAAATCATAGGCTTAACCAATGGAGCCACCCAGAAGCCCCAACATCTTTACATATTCCTCTATCGTATTAGCTCTTCCATTTTAATAGTGTGTATTAATTTTAGAATTTAAAAAATTAAACAAAAAAAAGGAGAAGAAAGAGAAAAAGGAAAAGAGGAGGAAAGAAGGAAGGTAGGAAGAAGTAATAGTAACAGTATAGGGCATGTAAGAAATTTAAACAATGACAGTGAAATAAATATTTGGTATAATGCACAATATTTCAAAAAGAACTATAGATTTATATATTTTTATGTATTTATATATGTTTCATGAGAAAAAACAATAAAAATTATCGCGGCATTAGAACTCATTGAATTACATTTTGTGAGAGGATAAAGCTCTTTTGAGGCGTTCTTATTTTCATCTGCTAGCTGAGCACTGCCTCTGTGACATTTTCAGCATAGCTTTCACTAGACAATCCAGGAGTCAAATCATGAGATCATACCCTATTGCCACTTCTGAAGGTTAAGCTTTTCATTCTTCCACCCTTTACTTATCTTCCTCTGCCTCAGGAATGAGCCCTTAACTAGTTATCTAGGAAATTCAAGTTTGTATCTTTCTTACCCTAGAAAAGGCTTATGACTGCCTCATTCTCAAAGATGTCCACTGATGGGCATTGTAATTTTCTGTATCCCTACATCCCAGGTCCTATGTATACTCACAGATACTTTTAGCCTCGAGGATTATGAATGGCTGCTATTTAAACTCATTGTGATAAAAGCATATAGTTGACAACTAACTCCTGTTTTGCTCATATAAGTTTATATGAATTGAAACCATTAAGCCATCACGAGTATTGGTTGAGTATGAGACTGCACAGCAAACGGGATGATGGAACGCCATACACAGGTATGATAATACCATTAATCTGGAAAGTAAATTCTAGTCATCTGCTTTACATGTGGTGTTAGAAACTAAGTTTGCATGCATTGCTTTGCTCATTCAAGTCCATCCCAATTTCCATCAGAAACTTCACAGGCTTTGCTACTACTGATGGTCTATTGGGTTTGTCATTCCATAGAATCTATCTGCCTGCAGCGATTAAAGTGTTCAGATCAGCAGTTTTTTTAACTCTAGTCTATGTTATAACTACAAAGGGATCTTTAAAAAAAAATACTGATGCTTTGGTCCTACCCTAGACCAGCTCAATCAGAACCTCTGAAGTATGCATGGATCTTGAATACTGTATTATGTAAAAACTTCCAAGGTGTTTCTAACGCAAAGTCAGGATTGAGAGAGCCTGAGTTAGACATTTAAGTGGGAAGCAGAGGCTATGGATAGATTCTTTATGGGAAAATGATCTGTAAAGAAGCTTTTCTTATCTTGGATTACTAAGCAAAGAAAAATCTCCTTATTGCTCATTATTCCAAATGGAGATCTGGAACTTGTTCAAAAGCACTTGGAAGATAGATGTGAAGTCAGACTCCTCAAAATATTAGATATTAGTTTTAGTGAATTGTGGGCACATTTAAACTGCCCTGCCAAGTTTCAAATCCTCTGCAATTATTATCCAAAATGTACTTGAAACCAGCTTAATTTATTCTTTTATCTTCTCTTTGATGTAACTATAGATGGAAGTAGAACGCAATGTAATTGTGTTATTTCAGACAATAAAACAAATCATCTACCACAGAGAAGTAATCAAGCCATTTAAATTTGTCATGGTTGCCTGAACACCTGTCTTCTTTATTTTTAGGCCTGACTATATTTCCCTAATAATTCTAGTTGAAAAAGAATCATCAACACAGAAAAATAAATATTTCTTCAGGAAAACAGCATTTAGCTGGAGAATCTGTTCAACATATAAGCTTAGCATAGGATACTGGGGAGAGTTTCTAGGGAACACTCCCATTTGTGGTGCATTGGTTTTATCTCTTCTTTACAGAAAGAAGATCAACCCATTGGCCAGTTTGCTTTTGACCATGACATTCTTGTTGGTTTGCTCTGATGCAATAAAAAATATTGAAAGTTGTAATAGATTCTGCAACCTGCGAAACACTGAAGGAATCTCAAAGACGGCAAGATTTTAAAGCATGGGGGCAAGTCCAATGCAGAATTCATTGAATTAATTCATAAATAGCATGTGGAGGAGAAGGTAATTTTGAAGGATACAGATATGGGACTTCAGAATCAAACGATGACAAACCATTTAATCCTATGTAAGTGATTGCTCATGATTGCAGAGACTAACTAATTTCCATCTTCTACACCAGGAGTTGTCAAACCACCTTTAAAGAGTCAAATAGTAAATATTTTAGGCTTCTTGAGACATACAGTCCTAATTGCAACTACTCAGCTCTGCCTTTGTGGTATGAAAGCGACTACAGACAATGAGTACCTAAGCCAAGGACATGGCTTACGTGTCCATGTAGGGCTGCTCGTCCCGTTTATGAGCAGTGCACATGGACGAAGGGTAGTAGTTTGCTGACCCTGATTCAAATAAACTTTGCTGAAAGTAAAATGTTGCCGCATAACTGATCTGCAGATTCATTCTATACAGTCTGCAACATTTCTGATGTAGCCATCACTTTCTCGTCAGTTGATTTGAAATTTCAAAGGCTTTCTGCTAACATATTTTAGCAAAAATCCAAAGGATGGAATCATTCTAAAGGGAGAACAGAGAGAAAAGAGGCCAAGTTTCAAATAAGTCTAGGGCTCTTAAGGTCCCTTCTAACCCTGAAAAAGGGGCTTTAGAGTAAAGCTGAATAAAGAGTAAGGAGAATATTTGGCAAAAATACCTACAAACTACAGATAAGAGTTTGGAGCCGTGAAACAAATGTAGCTGAGCTTCGCAAAAGTTTTCTTTTAAATTCACTGACATGATTCTATGGTGTTTGGTAACTGGTGCGTGCATCGTACTTTTAAAATCTATTGCATCTTTATGTGTGACGTCTTTGTGTTTCAGTATCATATGATCAAGTTTTCCACTTTTCAGTATCCCCAAATGCAAAATGAACTAAAAATTCTCAAACTGCATCATGTTAGATATTTTCTGAAAGCCTTCAGACTGAAAACACAGTGGATTGGCAGAAATATGATTGAGGCCAGGAGGTGAAGTCCCAGGAGCCCATATTAACTCAGTTCTGTTTAGTGAGATAGTCATTAGAAATATCAGGAAGAGAGAAGGACTGGGCATCAACTTTGCAAAATTATAAACCGTCCTTTTCACACTTACTCCTTTTACATCCCTAATGGATTTCTTCAGGCTACATTTTCAAGGTCTCAGTTTTAGGTCACTGAAAGTGTTCCGTGACTCTGAAACACATTTCCAGGACACAGAAATAGTTTAGAACCAGAGATTTTGCGTGTGATTAACTTCTGCGGGTCATGTTCCCTTTTACGGACCTAAGAGAGGCTGAAGTGAAATTACGTATAGATTTACTAACCACTTTCTTCAGTTCTTCCTTTGTCCTACCAAATAGGATTTAATAAAGCAGGTTCTCTATGTAAGCAACAAGTATGGAGGCAAAATTCCCATTCCCCAGAAATAGCCATTAGTAGAAAAGGAATAAAATGGATGTGCAACTCTGGTCCTATTTTTTTCTAACTGGGGTGAAATCTTCCAACTCGTGCCTTATTTTTCTCAAAAGAATAGTGTTTAGTCTTAATATTGGGGGCAGTTAGAAAAATTGAGAAATGTAGAATCAAATTAATTAACCTAAGAGCTGAGAATTTGTTGAATGTTAACTATAAAAATTATATTGATTATAATTAATAATTATGCTTATCAATAATGTAGATATACAAATTGCATATTAAGCAAGAACTATTTTTCTCAGAAGGAAAAGAAAAATAAAGTATATTGAAAAATAATGTAGCTTTCAATTTGATACTATCTTCAATAGTTTGAATCTATCAGAAGCAACTACACAAATTAATAAAGAAGAAAAAGCACATACTATGGCCCTCTCCTGTTCTCAAGTTTTAACCTACGAAACTACTGGAAGAGAGAAACTGTATTACACATTTACTAAAAACTGATAAAATCTGGGTTCATGAGTAGCAAGAGAAGGGAGATTATAAGTATGGGAAAGAAACACATGGATTTATACCCACACCAACATGTACACAGATATATCCAGTCACACAAATACTACAGTCACGCAGCTTAAAAAAAGTAAAATCTTTTTTTCTAAATGGAAATTTGGAAACTAAAAATAAAAGCTAAAGAACTGCAATTAGTGAGTGGGTGGCTGCTAAGACAAAAAAAAAAAAAAATTGAAACTGAAAACTTGAATAGTTGGAATTAGCCCAGATACGACGGTTTGACGATACTCTCTCTCCTTTCCTTTAGATACGCCCGTTCCAAAAATTTTTTATGACTAAAACTCAGTGACAAATGGGTAAATCTAATAGGGTAAGACTTGGTCCAAAAACATTATGGCTAAATGACAATGTTTGTGCCAAATATTTAAAGGCAGTATATAAAACAAATATTCTAAAATGTAGGATATTTTCCATAACTATGAAAAAGTTGAACTATTTCCAGGTATAAAATAAAGCACCATCAAAATCATTTGTTTTAGAGATATGTTTGTGGTCACTTTTTTTGAGGACCAAAAGAACAAAAAGATAAAAGGTAAAGAGTCAAAACTTGATACATATATTTGATTCATTGGGTATAGACAGTTTAAATGCTCATGGACTTTTAATTAATCCATTAAATTTTAACCAATCAATCACTTAAATTAGTCAAGTTAAATTAAAGATGATCAACTTCAAGCAGGGACTCCATCTAAATTCCATACAGAAGTGTCCATTTTGAGACATGCTAAGAGGTCATGGAGAATGAAATGACGATGGGCTTGCATGGGTGCTGAGCTAGGAAGTGTCCAACTGAAGAACCGCAAAGGAAGTGATGTAGAGTCCCAACCACCGGTGTTAGGTTTTGTGAAATTTAATGAAGAGAAACTTTACTAAAAATGGAAGGCCAGAAGTGAGTGCTCTCACGGCCCATCACTTGACATCACTGCAGAACCAATACCTCGTTCTGTACAGGATAAAGCTGATACTTTTTCACTGTAGCAGGAAGAAGAAAGATTTTCTCCTCCCTTAGCAACAGCCCTGCTAATGAGAAGCTATCCCAACTCAGCCAATGAAATCCCCTACATTTGAACACCCCGTTTGCTCCAATGGACTTTCTCTTTATACCAGCCTGTCCTATCTCCTCCCCATCTTCTATAAGAAGGGGCTCCTCTCCTTTGTTCTTTGGAATTGCTTATGGTTTGGCAATAGCTTGCATGTCACAAATCCCAATTCTCTGTCATTCCTAAATAGACCTATTCCTGCTGGTAAATTGCCTCAAGGTTTTATTTTTCAGGTTAACAATGTATGACTTGAGGGATGCCTGGGTGGCTCAGTGGTTGAGTGTCTGCCTTCGGCTCAGGGCATGACCCCACTGTCCTGGGATCCAGTCCCACATTGGGCTCCCTGCCTGGAGCCTACTCCTCCCTCTGCCTGTGTCCTCTGTTTCTCTCTGTGTGTCTCTCATGAATAAATAAATAAAATCTTAAAGAAAAACAAAAACAATTTATGAATTGAAAAACTGTAATATTTGTTTTAAACACTGTGTCTGGGGAGCATACTCTACTTACTAAAAAGATAGCTGCCCAACTCATGAATAGTTTGATAAAGTCAATTACAAAATTAAACACACTGTGTCTAATGAAAAACTTTTCTTTTTTTCCCCCTCTTCTGGGTCCCCAATTCTAATAATTATCGTCTTGATTCAAGTGAGGTTACCTACTCATGGCTTTTTTTTTAACCTGCTCATGGCTTTTGATTCGTTTTCATTACTTAATGGTTAGCATAGAAATATTTTACTCTGACCTACATGCCAAGCATGGCAAACCCAGTCATCATGACTCAGCAAGGAGACTCCAGCCTTCTTTTCTTAAATGCTTTTCAGACTGTTAATTATTAATACAATAGTAAATTTATTATTGTTTGATAAATATATCTTACTATCTCTCGCTATGAGCAGATCACTTGTAAATAATGTTTTATGTAAAAATAAATTAGAAATCTTTGTCATTTATTTACTGATTTCATGATTTAATATCGTTTCTCTTGGAATAAGTACCAAAAAATTTTGAATAGCTTTCCGATGGTTGGATTTGTATTACATGTGATTCAACTACACATTTAATGAGATGGAAGAGATGTATTACGACACTTCTTGTCTGTATCTTCATGTTCACAGCAAGATAGTTACCTGTAGCCTGGTCTCCAGAGGTTTCATTTATTCCATGTTGGAACTCCTACTACTTTCCTTGAAATTCTCTTCTATGTTCTAGTCGCAAATTTAAAAGCCTTTACTCCTTTCATTCATCATTGTTCTTATCTGATGGCATCGGAAAACAGCAACTGTACTCCTTTGTTCTAAGCTATTATGGCATTAATTAGTGTTGTTTAATAGATGGTAACCTAATTTCACTCCCATAATGGACTCTGAAGTATTTTAAATTTCATGTTTCATTGTTCTTCCTTTAAATGCAAATTTTATTACTTCATTGGCTATCAAGAGATGAAAGAGCCTCCTAAAATTGATTAACTAGCCACTCAGGAAATGTATCAAAAGTATTTGTTTCTTGTTCTTTCAAGTATTGTACAGTATAAACCATTCTGGATATAGAGATCCTGAGTCCATGATGCCTCAGGAAATTCTCTTTATTTCCAGGTAGTAATAGTCCACTCCTCTGCTACAGATCAGAAAGTACAGAGTTGATTTTTTAAAACAAATCCATGAGGCTGTCATTTCTTCTAGCCTCACCAGATTGGGATTTATAATCTCAGTGATGCTCCATTTTGTTCTAGTAGATTACACATGTGATATGACTGTTGGTCCATAAGTACCTGTCTCTTCTATGGCTACCTTCTTGCCTCCAGAATAAGGTCTGAATGCCTCAGACTAGCAATTTCAGTTGCTCTCTGTCTTCTCTTTCTAGTTAACATCAATTACCTCTAGTCTATTTCCATTTTCCTTTTAATTCCTTCAAAAGAATCCATCTCATTGCTTCCACTTCTGCTCCTCCCATTAATTTCCTCTCTTTGCTATAAGATGGCCTCCCTTTCTTTGTCCCTGCTCCCCCACCAATGCATACAATCATTTCCTAAAACACTTTTTGCTAAAGCTATCACTAACTTCCCAATTGCCAAATTCAGTGAGTGTTTTCAAATTTCTTAGATTATTGGATTTATGCCCTTCACAAAATTCTATTTGTCTGGCTCTCATAAATCTTCTCTTGGTTCTTGTCTTTTTTTTTTTCCTTCTACCTTCTCTTTCATCTGCTTCCTGAAGCCTCAGGCACTTAACCCAGACAAGTTCTTCTATTTCAAAATCCCTTTGCCTCCACTCTGTTTGGCCTTATAACAATTCATTCTTCCTGTTGCCCTTTAAAAACTGCTAAAGAGATCTTCCAGATGAGAGCAGATTTCCTTGTTTTACATTCTCAATGATGTGATCCTGCAATTTTACCTTATAGTTAGTACCACAGCTGCAATTAAATAATTATCTTTGTCATTTGTCTTCCCTTTTTAGCCTGGGACTCATTTTTAAAGTGATAACACCAAAGTCTAGCGTAGGACCTGGCATGGAGCAGAGACGGGATAATTTTTTAATGGATTTTGAGAAATGGTTTTCTCTTCCTCCCCATACCTATCAAATGGCATGGTTCTGTCCTTTACCCCCTGGACTTCCTGTATTGCATACTAGGTCGTCCCACCCACCCACTCAGTTTTCTTTTACTATTTTCTATTATTTACTAAATTTTCTATTAATGATGACAAGATTGGCACTGCTAATCCAGAGAAGCTTCCTGCTGCACAACTCTGCCTGGATTTGTCAAAGGTATTGTAGAGCCAAACTAAAATGAAGTCCCTTATGTCAGGTACAAAATGGGAGATGATCAACACAGGTGCATAAAGGAAATTTGACCTAACCTTACAGAATTTGCAACTTTCCTTGGAAGTCAGTAAAGAACACCAGTCAATCCCCAAATGCCAAGTCTGTTCACATTGTGTCTGTACTTTCTTGTTCCCCTGACCCAGATAACCTGATCCAAATAGGGAAAAAGACCAATAGGCAACCAAGCAGCTACAAAAGTCAAATAATTTCTATTATTAATCCCATAAACATCCCTTAGCCTGTGAGCATCTAGGAAGTCATTGTTCCCATAGCTTTGAGTCGGTCTGCTTGCTGGTTGAAAGCATTCCAATAAATTCATCTTTCTGCTTTGTTTTATTCCTTAGTCAGAGTTTGGCATTGGCCACAACTCAGACTCCATGTAGCTAAAACTTAGTGAGCACACAACCTTCCTTCCCCAGCACCCATCCAGAAAAGCATGTTCTATCTACTTCATCTGCCAACTACAAACATTATCTTCGACCTCCCACTCACCTCCATATTTCTACTAGTTAACAAATATAACACATCTTGACTTCCTCTCCTCTCCTCCACAGCATCTAATGAGACATCAGTCCAGCTAACTAAGCTTGCCTTTTCCTTCAGGTGGATCCTTTAACGCGTCCTGACTAGTCATCTCTTCACTGTAGTAGTGAAAGGGTTTCCAAAATGGCTTTCTTTTTTTTTTCTTCTACTGCCATGCAAGGGACCTATCCAGAGCTCAAATCTGAGGATACCACTCCATTACTTAGAAAATGTTCATACTTCATCATCATATATGCTAAATTCAATAGGGTCACCATGGTTTAAAGGTCTTTAATCATTGTCTTGGCCTTGTTTTTTCCTCCAAATAGAATTATTTTGCTCTGAAAACATTAAACCACTTACAGTTCTATCCTATATGATGTTGCTTGTTTCTTGACCTTCCTGTACATCGTGCTGGAAGAGCTAAGGTATCCCCAATGTCCACCGGGCTAACTCCTATTCATCTATTAGGGCTTAAGCCAGGCATCACTTTGTATGAGAAGCAAACATGATTTCCCCCCTTTAACCACACAGCCTACATCTGCTGCCCTGCTCTCTACTTACACAACATGCACTGCTTCTTCTGTTCAGTGTATCTACTGTATTTGCAATACTGTGATTTAGTACTCCTTGAAAGCAAAGACTATGTCCTTATTCTTTGTATTCCTGACACCTTTACTCATTGCTGGCATATAGCAAACACTCGATGAATGTTTTTCGCATACATGAATACAAGTATTTAAGAATGAAAAAAATACCAAATAGAGTTGAAGATTTAAAACTGACCACTGGTGCTATATTAAAAGATGTATATACAACTAGAGACACATTCTCATTGGTCACTCATACCTTTATATAGAGAGACAGCTTTCCAAAAATATTTTAATGCTGGTACATATAACCAAATAAATCTCTCATGTGGTCATCTATCTTTATGATACCTTCACTTGGATGCATTCATTATTTATCAAGGGGAATGCTTTTACTTAGTGTGAAAAATAATTACAAAAACTAAAGTATAGAGGCTTAGATTAGATCTAGATTAGGCTTACTTAGATCCCAAGTAAGGGATACTTGGTTGAAATAAATTATTTTTTATTCAGAATTGTTCATTTGAATCTCTAATTTTCAAGTTAAACCTCTGGCTTTGGGAGTATAACTTGCATTTTTGGGGTGTTTCTTTTTTTTTAATTATTGCTTTTAGCTACTTTGCAAATAAAAAAGTACTGCCTAAAAAAATGTATTGCCTAGTGTTTACCTCTTATATAGCTTAGGAGACTTTAAACAGTGTGTTGTATTGTAAAAAAGAGAAGTTGGGTGCTTTTACTGACTTCACGAAAACAGTTTACATAATGAGATGTTAAAGAACTATTGAGATTGGTCAAGAGGCTTTTTCCTACATGGAAAGGAGCTGGAATATGATACTTCAGCTACTGTCTTATTCGTGAATGTATCCATCAAAGACATTTGATTAGAATATAAGAGTGAATCATAATGAAATCCTACAAATAAAATACCTAAAACTGATTAATTATGATGGTAATAGTATTGACAGATTCATTTCTTCTTTGAATGCTAGCTGATCCATAATGTTTTTTGTTTGAAGCTCCTCTGTTAAGTTCAACATATCAGTATCTCGAACACTGCTACACTACCCAATCAAGTGCTTCAAAGATACTGGCCTACCAATTTCATTAATAAATTTGAATAAGGAACAAATGAGGCTGACACTAATAACCAAAGTATGTCCCCAGGAGAAGGCTGTTGCTTTCCAGGAGGAGATGACCCAGTAGAATCCAAGGCATGGAATATTCTGAGAAGAGCATCAGGGTTTTCTATTCTAAATAATAAATATCATTGCTAAATTAAGGTTTGAGATAGCCATCTGAGAACTCCAATTCTCTTCTTTCATCCTGGGTTTTCTTTCTAATTTTCATGCAGCAGAAAGAGTTTGCTCTCCATTTCTTCCTTCCTAAAAGGGAGAAGACAATGCCTATCCTCTAGGTTTGTGTAAGTACCGGAGATGAGGAGTATAGGGGTCCTGTAAATGGTAGCTACAATAATATGATTGTTGACATGCTCACACTATAACTGATCCTTGAGGGAAAGTTCTGTTTTCTGTACTTTTGTTGGACTCTACAGAGTGCTGTCTGGAAATTATTCTAGGGAATTTGAGATAACAAGCATTTGCTCTTGTGATGACCTTGCCCAACTTAGAAACAAGGTATTTCTGGCCACTGCTCCCTGGTAGCCAATGTCATCTGGCATTGCCATTAGCAATGAGATAAGCACATTAATTTGAATCACGGAATCAAGGTAACAATTACTAGGACGTTAGGTCTAGAGGAGGGTGACCAACCATCCTGGCTTGCCCTGAATCAAATGCTCCCTAGGATACAGGACATTCATTGCTAAAACCACAACAGTCTGAGCTAAACCAAGATGAATTGGTCACCCTATCAATATAGGGCATGGCTTTGTTTTGTTCATTGTTGTGTATCCAGAGTCTTCAACGGTGCCTGGAGGTTGCTCAATTCATAGTCACTATGGGAATCGGTCTATTCAAACCTACAAATAATCTTACCATGTGTTCTCCTTATACCACTTCCTTTTTCACTTTCCCAGTGTTTTGTTTTCTTTCTTTTTATTCTGTTTAGGGCTTCAAAATATCAACAGTTCTACATACAGACAAATATGCTATTCAGGAAACATTTGACATGTTATTTAAAATATACTCACACACGATTCTTTCAAGGCTCAACAAATAAGAAAACAGATGAAAGTGCTTTCTAAGCTATAAAGCACACAATTTTTATTTTTGAGTTAACTTAGGATTACTTAATGGTATCCCACTAATTTCCACAAGCCCAGTTTATTTCTGATTTAATTTAATCGTGAATCTTTACTTCTTAACATGAATGCTTCCTCTGATTACTAAAATGGCTTTTAAATAGCTGTTATAAATCACTCTCAAGGTTTGTTATAGATTGAGTTTTATAAGAATTTAATGATAATGTCAATAATTTGAAACCATGTTGACCAATAAATGAGATTTTTTTCTTATTAACATATACTTTCTAAAGATTAACCAATATGTATTGGCATTTGTCTTTGATAGGAAGTATGGTAACACATTTGTGTTTATAAAATTATAGATTAGATAAATTATACATATTTAAATTATATATATATATATAAATATTCTGCAGCTTTTTAAGCATTTCTCAAGATTGTGAAATTCCTGCTTTCTTCAATTTTCTTGGAGGCAGAGGTTACATTGATCATAATAAAAATAGATCCACTAAGATCCATTATGCAGAGTTCAAAAATAGAAATTAAAAAGGTACCTCACTCCTACAAAACCTAGGAAATAATTTATTGACCTGTATGAGTTGTCCCCAGTATCATTAGGGTTGAACTCTAGATCATGTAACTAAATGCTGTGTCGAAGTGACGGATTCTGATTTTACAGACAGTACATCTGGAGACCTGAAATCATGCTGAGAAAAAATATACTTCTACATGGTGTAAGGATATATATTGAAAAACAAAAATGCAATTAAGCATATAAAAGCTGGTATTGATTTTTTAAGAGTGACTTGTTTGCAAGACTCTTGAAAAAAAGTTCAGATCTGAATACATAGCTACATGACATTTTTATGGTCAGAGTGAACTAAAGTTCATTAATAGTCAATTTATGTTGAGAAATCTTTACAATTATGAGTTATCCTGTTTGAAGGATGCTGGAAAGAGAAACTTTATTACTTCTCTCTTTCATTTTGTAAAACTTTATTTTCTTAAAAACAGAACTAGCCATAGGACTGGGAATTCCACTTCAACATTGGAGTTTTGAGACATTTTACACATTTTGTTAAGGTTAATTATTCTTTATAACGATTCCGTTAGTAAAGAAACTCATGATTTCCCTAGTATTACAAATTATTTGATTTAAAATTTTAGAGTAGCTTCCATAAAAAAGTATATACCATAAAATATATCATAATTACTTTTGTGTATGCTTCAATATATTTAGTTGGATTGACATGTCACTCATTTCTCTTAGAGAACTATACATGCTACAAAACTAGCAACTGTGCTTAGATAGAAGTTAAGTTTTTATTTTTACCTCTTTCAGTGGGGGACTGTGGGCTGAGAAGTAAGGAGATTTACTATTTTCATTCAGAAGCCTTACTGATATATGGACCTAATCAATGCCGGGGGCTCCCATCATGGGTTCGCATCACCATATCCTGGGGCTGAGCGAGGTGCTAGTCTGCCAAGTTCTCAGGATTACGAGACATAAATCAGAAGGGATTCCACTGCCACCCCAGAGACCAGTCCCTCTCCTTCAAACAACAATGAAGCTTCCCTTTCATCTGGGTTAAAAGCCATATATTCCCTACTTCTGCCAACCGGATAAAGACAGGATTGATGCCATTCGGACAAATGTAAATTCAGCAGTTCAGTATCGCATGGACAGTAAAGTACGGCTTTAATAATCCAGAAGGTGAAATTAAATTACTGGGCCAAATATGGAAAGATCAGGCTTTCTGGTCTGGAGTTTTGGAGGTCCTTACTCTCTGTGTTTTGTTCAGTGGATGTATGAGAATCTTTGTTTATGGTGCATGACAAAATCTACAAAACAGAAAGATCTTCTGGTATCATGTGCTTTCATTAAAACAGCTCAATTGATTGTCTTGCTGCAAATCCCGCCCCCCTCCTTTTTTTGTTTTTTCCTTTTATTTATCTTAGGCAAAAGCAAAATGAATGGCAGTTTCACTTACTGCTGCTAAACATTTGTTATACGATTTAATTATATAATTGTATATGTGATTTGTATGTATTTCTTAACACTAAGAAAGGTCGAAGCCTCAGAAGTTTTGTTGGCAGCACTTGAAAAAGAACAAAAGGACATGAACCGATGTGTGTTGTGAGAATGCTTCGCTCAGCATCTAAATTTGGATCTTAATTGATAGTGAACTGTCATTCATTCTACATTTCTTTGTTCCTTGCGTGGAGCCAGATGTATCTTATTTTGTATCCTGCTAGAGCATGGAAAGACAACCGTGTCACAACTGTTTTCTATCTAATACGGAGTTGTTAGGAATTTGTACTTCTCCTTATGGCAGAAGAAAAAGAATGGAAGGGACCTTGATTATTTTAAGGCAATTTTGGAAACTCATTTTTATGGAAACTAGCTTTTGTACAGGGGCCCTGGCTGGCTCAGTCAGAAGAGAGTATGACTCTTGATCTTGGGGTTGTAAATTTGAGCCCCATGTTGGGTGTAGAGATTACTTAAAAATAAAATCTCAAAAAAAAAAAGTAGCTTTTGTACAGAAATCACATTCTAATCAAATATAAGTACATGCATACCGTTTAGAAGGAGATGTTTTAATACGTTTTGACTCTGTGCTAATATGTTTTATGGGAAACAAAGGAAGTTTCCTAGAAGAGTCTGACTCCTCAGTCGCCCATATGTTTTGTGTGTTATATTTAATGATATCCTCGTCTTCAATATCCTTATTGAAATTAGTAAGATGAAGACCAAATCAACAATTGAACGCATTGAAAATTACATTGCTTTAGAGCACTGTTCTGTGTTCAAACCCACTCATCTGATTCTTCTACTTATCTAAGCATCTTGAAGATTATCCCAAAAGGATAAGGGATTCAGGGTTGTTGCAGATGTGTTTCCACCTTTCAATATTTACCTTGGAAAAGCTGAATACTCTGGGACCATCCACTTAATATTCTATTTTCATGTTTCAGTAACTCCTGTTCTTAAAAAAATGGCTTCTTTTCCTCTCCCTGCCCCCCACACAAATACCCCTTCTATTGTCAAGTTATTTTCCAGCATTCTATATATATTCAGAATTTCATAGTGTGGAGTCTAAAATACCCTGATTTTTTAACTCTTTGATTACAAGGTCTCAGAGCAATCTTGGACTTGCAACATTTTTCTCCTCAAACAAACACTTGTCAATGTTCCAAGATCAAAAGACCCATTTCAATTTGGGAAAAGATGGTATTTGATTACAGAATATTCAGGATATGAGGGAATAATTAGTAAAGCTGTATCAGGCCTATGTGCATGAGCTATGCCAAATTCTTCTATTTTGCCACTGAAAATGTATTTGTACACATTCCAAAGATTTAGGAGATTGATGAGATAGCCAGGTATATGGGATTCCTGATAGAAAAAGGAAATGTTGCAGAATCTTCTTTCTAAAACACCCCTGATATTTCCCTGAAACAAATTGCATACCTTTAGTAGGAAAAATACACACACACACATACACACGTGTGCGCACACACAAAATTATCATCAGATTACGTTAACTTGGTTAATTCTAAATGACACGTTTTGGGTGCACATGAGTATTTAAGAGTACTACCACTTGGTTGCCTTTGGATAGAATAAAAAGAGTGATTGACATAGAATTGTGTTTGGCTACAAGGATATATGAGAAATATAGTCACATGACCTTTAAATAGTCATGTGACCTTTTTCTGGACCAAGAGGTCCACTGTGTGATGGTCTCTAACACATCGTGCAATTCCTGTACTGAAGGACAAAAGCCATGTATGTTATGCAGGGCAAATACACCGCTAATCATGAACCTCTTGATACATACATCTAGGTAATGCACCTATAGCACTCCACTCTACAACCCCAAAACCCGCAATGAGGACCTTTGGTCAAAGTGTTTCTAAATTTACTGTGAAGGTCAAGTTTTGGCTTAACCAGTCTTTCATCAGTACCTTTTCTTCTAGAATGTATTTACTAGAGCCACCATAAAGTCCCTAGGATTGAAATGTATGCTCTTTCTTACTTAATGTTTTAGTTTGAGTTTGCCTTTCAGTCTGTTTAGTAGAATTTTTCAGCCAAACCTCATAGCCAAGGGGAGTTGTGTGCTGGGACTAACTCCATAAGAATTATCAGCTTAAAGTGAATGAAGGTTCAGAGTCAGCAAAGAAAGAGCTCGGTGAACACAAATCAAGTAGAAAAGGCAGGATTCTTTTCCCTCTTGGCTTATATCACTCCTCTTTATAACAGCACTTGCTGGATCTTCCTTGGTGGGTTGTTTGTTTGCTTTGTGATCTACAGCTTGGGAATATATTAAGTACATTCTAGAGTGAATAGTTTGGCCATTGACAGCCAACATGTGTTTTCCCCTTTCTCGGGTCTTCTCCACAGTAAAAGGAAATGTGAATTGTGTTCCTAACAAAGGGAAGTAAAAATACAAGGGAGGAAAAAGCTACTGGAGAATTAGTGATTAAAACAACAACAACAACAACAACAACAACAACAAAAAAAAAACAGAAAACCTAACAAACTCTTATGTGGTCTTACTCATGTGCTTTCCCTTCATTCCAGTTTCTCTGACCTGCTTTGCTAGTAATGATTGATTTTCCACATCTGGAGATCACAAAACCCGGGCGTGAGCTCCAGCCTGCAGAGGTATGTGTGAGTATACACAGTGCTCATCCATTAGGAGATGAAGTTTTCTCCAGATTGGGCATCACTCGATTCACCAGTGAGGTGGTAGGTTTCAAGGTCAGTAATGAGAGGTGGCTGTTTTCACTGTTTCCCGTAGATAAAGACAGAAGTCATAGACATACTGTGTTAAAGTATCAGGAGAGCGCCGAGGTACCAAGAACCAGCAAGTTCCTCTTTTACTTGGAAGCTAGCATATGTTCTCATACTTAAAATTTCTCCAGTTCTTTAAAGTACTGTTAGTGAATTACCACCGTATTAGCATTGCTGTCTCCTGGTGAGCACACACCCATCCTGGCAAATCCATACTCACACATCTTTACAGCCTTGCAATCTGCGTTTGAAAGAAGAGAGTCAGATCTTCCAGAAAGGATGGAAGAAACCATAAATCAAAGTTTCTGTAATAACAGTAACCCAATATTTTTGAAATTTCAGCTTCTCAATTCACAGCCTAACAGTAAAATTAGAGCTAGCCCCCAGTGGCAGGCTGATAGTTCTCTACTCATGTTTCGTATAGATTGTGAGAGATTTAAGAAGAAGAAGCAGGTCTTGTCAACTGTGTACCCACAGTACTAATATCAGTACTTAGACCATAGAGGAAGGTCTTTAATAATTATTGTGGAATTGAGCTGAATTTGCTGATACTCAGCACCAAAAATTATTTTTTCAACTTCGATAATTTAGAATACCTTCACATTCTCTTGTATTTTATCTAGCCAGTAGGACTTTACTTAGGAGACAGTGAATACACTATAATGAAACTTTCTTCCAAGTGGGATTGAATTTACTTCACAAAATCATTACTTTTTAATCTGAGCATTCTACAAAGAGTGCTTCTAATAAGAAGGAAAAAAAAATACCACAGCATCGTTGAATATAGATCCAACACTCAAGTCAACTAATGAAATAGGACCCCATAGAGATTGATGCTGTGACGGAAGAGTATAATACTTTTTTCTTTCTTAGAAAGTAGGAAATCTTATTACCTTCAAGTTTCTCACATTGGAGCCATACTACAAATGAGTTGTGTCCAGGTACAGAAAAACCAACAATATTTTATTTATAACCTTATTTTTTTAGTTTTTGAACTACAAATTCTGGTTCTAGAGGTGTTTAAAAGATAATGGGTTTTATGATGCTCATATGTAAATTAATCTGTTTCCTTTTTTTGTTTTTTGTTTTTTTTTCTTTTTTCCTTTTTTTTTTTTTTTTTTGCTTTGTCATTGAATGATTCTCCTCATAAATACAGAACAGGTCATTACATGAAAAATATAAGATCTTGCATGTTTTTAATCTCGTTCTCTCTTAAAAATCTATTTCTAATGTTGCATTCCCCATTGGACTACTTCAGAGGGCATGAAGGAAAGAAAGGAAAGAGTAAAAAAAAAAAAAAGAAAGACAAAAGAGACTGGATCTCACCACTAGAATTCACCATAAAAATCTCAAAGTGTAACAGAATTCTTACAAAATTTCCTAGGCCAGTTCTTTAGGGACTTGAGATCTCCTATGAAAAATATGGCAACCAGGGAAGGCAGGGATGAGATGTGGGAAAATAGTAAATAAGTGCAGCAAAAACAGGTTCTGAGGAATACACATAATTTTGTCTGCTTTAGATCACAATAGAATTTTTAATAAATAAATTTCTTTTCTTTTTTGTTTTTTTTTGTAAAGACACTTTTTTGAAACAGTAGATTTAGCCCAGTCATTTGTGTCATTTTTAATAAACCGTCTTTTTGTTTTATTGTTTGTTTTCTGTAACTCTGTAAAGGTTTTAGATTTGAGTCTCTTGTACATTGTCTTTAGAGTTCATTCGGATCAATAACGGTTCATGCACTGAACTGTGTATTGAATTTATTGTGTTAACTGTTGTTGTGTGGTTGAAGGGAGATTTGTAAGAGTTATAGTGATTTAGGTGCTCATGCTCGATAGCAGGCATGGGCAGGTGGCTTTCCATGGGCGTATCTCCTGTGATCTCATCATCCACATTAATGATTTCCACAGTCCTTGTCGGGGCGTGATGGTTTTGCCGATGGTGCTGCTTCCTCATCTTGTAGAAAATGACCAGCATCACTGCAGCCATGAGTGTGATCGCCACGAAACAGCCGATGATGATTTTGGTGGTCTTCATGACCTCATCGATTCCTGGGATCCCACTGTTTATATCAGTCACTGGGATGGTGAAAGTCTTTTCTGTCGACCTTGTGCTCTGTGGCGTGAGAGAGGTGGTCACATTGGTGGTCTCCCAGTCGATCACTGGAGTGGGGCCCACGTTGTTATCTGTGGTCCGTGCCTCATCCTGAGAAGGTTCCATAGTCTCTACTGTGACAGTTGAAAAGTAAGAGAAGGGAGTAGTGGTTGCTGCAGTAACATTCAGGGTGGCTGAAGCAGTGGTATTTCCAACGGAATTACTCACCATACACGTGTACATGCCTGTGTCTTGCACGGTTACATTCGTGAAATTTAACGTGCCATCACTGAGCACAGCTATCCGCACTTTGTACGCCCCATGTGTCATGACTGTTCCATTTGGAGTAATCCAAGATACAGAGGTCAGGGACGTGGAGGCCCGACACTTCAGCTCAGCTGCCATGCCCTCAGTGACATTGAGGTCTGCTGGAGGCTCCACAATCACAGGAGCATAGCATGTGAAATAATTCTGGTCAAGCTCCCCAATGTACCTCCCTTTCAGATTGGGGGGAGTGTTACATCTAGCACAACAAGCTGTGTTGGAGGGGGCCATGTCTTTTATCCACCAGCTGAGCCACAGTATGTCACAGTTACAGTTCCAAGGGTTGTGATGTAAGTGTATCCGCTCTAGATGATGCAAGGGTGTGAAGAGGTCATGAGGCAGTAACGTTAGATTGTTGTGTGCCAAGTTTATCTCCACGAGTGACTGAAGGTTATCAAAGGCATTCCGTTCAATCACTTGAATCTGGGACTGGATCATCCACAGTTTTTGAAGGTGCATCAAGCCCTGGAAAGAGCCAGGCCTGATGGCCGACAAATGGTTCCCAGAAAGATCCAGCTCATCTAGTTTTATGAGAGGCGTAAGGTTAGGGATTTCGCGGAGGTTGCACATGGCAAGGTTCAAATACCTCAAGTTGGACAGACCTTCAAAGGCACCTTCTGAGATGTATGAAAGCCTTTTCAATTCCCCTAAGTCTAGGCGGCGCAAAGAAGGGATTCTGTTAAAAGCATAAGAAGGAATGCTTTCAATGGGGTTGTTCCGCAACCAGAGCTCCTTCAGTTTAGACAAATATACAAAAGCTCCATTTGGGATGGTAGTAAGACGATTGTCAAAGAGTTCCAGAGTATTGAGGTTTGCCAGACCATTGAAGGCCCCGATTTCAATTGTTCTAATATGATTCCTACTCAACTGTAGGATTTCCAGGTGCCTCAAGTGCTTGAAGCTATTCACCTTGATGATCTGGATTTGGTTCTCATGGAGGTTCAGCAGCCGAGTGTTGGTGGAGATGCCATCTGGAACCTCACGTAGGTTTTTCCGGACGCAAATCACCTTGCTGAACTGGTTGCTGCAGGAGCAGACAGAAGGGCAGGTTTGAGCCCGCACCAGACCAGCCACCACAAGAAGTTGAAGAGCCAGCAGCACCACAAGCAGGGGGTCGAATAGGGCCCTGTTAAACCTAGGACCTATCATTATCTGCTGTGGATGTAAGGTCATCTTGTTCAACATTCATAATTTATCTGGTGTTGGTCCTTCTGGAGTTCAAATAGTCTGCAATATAAGAGCAAAAAAAGAGTTATTAGATCTCCGCCAAATGTCTTTCTGGAGCCGTGTCAGTGATGCAGCGTATCAGCAAATGCCATCATTTCTCGGACTAAGCAAACAACAAACCTAATGTCCCTCACTGAGCGATGCCGCTCATATTTATATTGAAAATGTTTCTGTACTTCAAATTAGCAGTCATCCACAGCCCATACCCATCAAATATGCACTCACAGAGGAATGGAAAAATGAGGTAATTACTAGAGTGTTGACCAACCAAGTATGACTTGAATGCATGAGGACACACAAGATGTCCTCCACCAGTAGGTTCAATGTCCAGACGAGATTGGAAAAGTTCAGAAAATAAGCTCTGGGATACCCAACCAACTAAAAGCTTCCTTGCAAAACTGGTAATAGCTGGTATTTCATTGAGGGTTATCCTACGTGACAGGGCCCAGTGCAAAATGAAACTAGGGGATGGCTTCTTCAAAATTATGAAGAATTTCAATTCTGTAACCACAGAGCATTTACCAAGTGTGGGCCCTTCTGAGAATGGGGCCCTTTTCAATCGCATAGGTTGTGTGGACTGATCCTTCATCATCCTTACAGCACTGCTCTGACGTAGGGACTTTTTATAGTCTCCATTTCCAAAGTGGAGAGCTTAATTGTAGGGAAACTAACATGCATAAAGTCACAAAGTTAGTAAGTACAGAACCAGGACTCAGACGCTCATCTGATTGGTCCAAGAGCATATGATCTCAAACACTCCATGAAAAAGCTTCTGGGAGAATGATGGCATAGGCAAAATATTTGTTTCACAATTTATTTATCTAAAATACCCTTTTTTGGGGCGTGACCTCAGCTGTAAGCCCTGGCAACTCGACTTATAGTACCTGTGAAGATACCCTGAAACAATGGCATGTGCAAACATACGTAAACCTTAAGGGATTTTCAAATACCCAAACTCATGATAATATAGCAACTGCTCCCTAGAGCCAGACATACCACAGATTAGAGCATTTCCATGAAACATAACTTTTATGTACAGAGGATACCTTAGTATAACAAAAATATTATATATCTTGTGTCCCTCCTCTTCCTGATTTTAACTAGATTTGTGGGAAGGGGAATAAAATAACTCACTTTCTGCATCTCTTCCAGCACAAGAAGGAATTTTAAAGGGGCTTGGGTTACCCAGTGTATGTCCCACTCTTATCATGAATTGGGCACCTGTGTAATGACTTCTTCCAAATCTCTCATGTCCATAAACAGTGTCTCTCCTATGAATCTCTTGGAAACAAAGGAAAAAAAGGGACAGGGGGGATCACTACCTTCAAATCCAAAAAGGCACTAATTTAGTACTAATTATGTGTTGCCCTGGGCAACTTACTAATCTTCTCTCCATGACACATTTTCCTCACTTACAAAATGGGAATGATAATATTACATACTTTTGGTGGCGTTGTGAGGATAAAATTAGTTGACACAGACAAAGTACTTAGAATAATGCCTCCTCTATTGTAAAAATTCAGTCATGTTAGATATTATTATTATTGTTTGTTGTTGTTGCTCTTACCCAGACACCATGCTAAGAAAAGGGCATATAAAGATGAAGAATATAATCCTTAACCCCAAAGAAATGATAATTCAAAAGGTGAGACAGATAGGCAAACAGGTGAAGTACAGTAATATACGTTCATTGGTATGAGACCAGGCCACATTGGCACAAGGGCACTGATGGGCTCCATCTGTGCTGGTAAATCAGAGGACTTTCAAAGAAGAGTATCATCTGCCCTAGGTTTTATATTAGAAGTTGATTTAAAAGAAAGTGGAAAGAAGAGCATTTTAGGCAAGGAGTAGCTTAGGCTAAGACAAGGACCTATGAAGGACGCCGGTGCATCCAGGGAATAGTAAACTGCCAACAGTCCCCTGTGGCATGAGGATGGAAGGCCTGGGAAAGACACTTACTTCTTTCCTCGGGGCTGCAGCTCTAGATCCACTTTTCAAACCACCTGGTACTATGATCATTAGTCCCTGGTTCTGCTTCTCCAGGGAGTCTGCGAGCTAGTCTGTGAACACAAGGAGGACAGAGGCCATGTCTGATACTTTTTTTGTCAGCCTCCCACCAACACAGTACCTGGTACATTATGTTCAATGGCTGTTGCAAAAGTGCAGAAACACTGAATATCTAATCCCAACTCTGTGTATATGTAGTGATTGGCACTAATATATTAATCATGACTTTCTATCTTCTCTATTTTCTTTCTTTTTTTTTTTTTTTGAAAGAGAGAGAGGGAGAGAACTTATGAGTGATGGGAGGAGGGGCAGAGGGAGAGGGAGAGAGAGGATCTTAAGCAGACTCCCCGCTGAGCATGGCATCTGACAATACGGGAGGTCCTTGATCTCTCAACCCTGAGGTCATGACCTGAGCTGAAATCAAAAGTCTGACGCTTGACCGACTGAGCCACTCAGGTGGCCCTGTCTTCTATATTTGCTGACGTTTTGATATCCAGGGCCTTGTTCCAGAGAGAACCCTCCAGGGGCTAGGCAATTTCTAGAGGTAGTAAAGGACTTGCCCACCAGCATGCCTTTCAAATGCAAACTGATCAACCTGAAGCCTTTACCCCAACCACCTCCTTTATCGGGATCTCACAGGGCTAGCAGATTGCAAGCCTGCTTACCCTGCCTTCTCTTGCTTTGTCTCACAAACCATAATAAAGATTCTCACTCAGATTTTCCCTTGCTCCTTCTACCCCCTGACTGACCCAGGTGCTTCCTTGCAGGGGCCATGTGGCATGGCATGCTCCCTCCTCTTGGGAACTGTGAGTAAAAAAAATAATGTATCTCTTCAGTGACAATTGTCTCCTGATTTGTTTGTCTCATCATACCGAAATAATAATAAAATCTACATTTTAAAACAACTAATCACTAAATGGCGGGGCCCTGCTCATCTTATTAATCTTGTTGATGGCTTTATAGGTCTATTCTATTGTTCCATTTATACCGTGACAACAATGTGATTGGTAGGCTTCTCACCCTGAGCTAGTTATTTTTTATTGTAAATGTGTACATGACCTTAAAAACCCTTGTAGATTTCCACTTTATATAGAATCCTACTTAATTTTCCAGTGACATGACCACTGAAAATTTTTTATTCTTATGATTTGGTAGAGTTTTACATTAGTTACCCTCTGTCCAACACACACATTTTAAGGTAATTGGGCATTTGGAAAACAGCATATAACATCTCTGGTACATTAACTGATTGGCATTTTTAGGATTGGGGTCCCAGGGTCCTGCCCCTCCCGTTCACCTTCCATCTCCCACCCTATGACTGACTCTCTGAATCGTAGGGTCTCTGGCAATAGAGATAGAGAGAAATAAGTAACCGAATATGGCATAGGAGGGGAGAAGATTAAATCCTTTGCTTACGATAAGCCATTTGCTGTCCTTTTCTCTTTACAATAAGAAATAGCAAGGCAGTCATGTCCCAGGGTCAAGGGAGAAGGCTCTAGGAAAGACTTCCAAAATTGAAATGCCTGCTGACAGCTCCATAACTATAACTGGGAAAGCCAGTCCACCTGTCTTTACTGTCTGCAAAAGGGGAACACCACTGTCATCCACCCAAAGGCCTTAGGGTAGCAATATCACATTATATATAAAAATTTATGTTACCATAATAAGCAATACATAATAGATATTTAAAACATGCTAAAACTAAAAATAAGCTGATGGGACACTCAGTTTCTTCCTCTTATATAAGATAGGGATTACACGAATACCTATTATTCAAAGTTATGGTAAGGATTTACTGCGAGGATCCAAAGCATGCTTTCATATGCAAATATAATCCCTTGCTATTAATTGTAGATTGCATATGTCTCTCCCTTTCCAATCCCCAGGCTGTTTTATTTTCTATTTCTTGCTTACTTCAAGGTCTTTTTGCTATTGCTATTAATGAGATTTCCTATAAATCAGCCATAAGTAACGATTTATGAATTATAGCTGGTTCAAAGGTAATTTATAACCCACAGAAAATAACGCTTGGTACATGCACTGAATCGAATACACTACCGTCAACAAAACGTTTTCTATTTTTAAAATCTAAATTATGTTACTTTACATTAAAAGCCATGTTTCAACATCTCTTTCATAAGATGTTTTTATCACATCAGAAAGAAATCAATTTAAAAGTATGCACTATCCATTACAGTGTCATCTGACAGCATTTATTTACAAATGGATCTGTATGGGTTTTGAATTAAACTGTAATACTTTTAGCCTTGTCCCAGAGGATATTCTGACTTTGTCAACAGACCTTTCTTCTTTCCCTACCCATGCTTCTGCGCACTAGGAAACGGGGGGTGCTTCATATAGTGCAGTATTATTGCTCAGTTAGCATAAGCTGCATCTAGGAATTGGAACTAGTTCGAGAGCCAGGTGAAAGAAAGGTGAATTCGTTAGCCACAACCACTCCCCCCCCCCCCCCCCCCGCCCCCAGAACACACACTCACATTCATAAGTAGTTGTAGTGAAAAGGTAAATGCATGGAGATGGCTGTGTTCTGATTAAATTCCATGGGCACTGAAATGTGAATTTCATACCATTTTCACAGGTCTCAAAATATTATTTTTTAAACATTATTCATTTGAGAGGGAGGGAGGGAGAGAGAGAGAGAGAGAGCGAGCTCACACAAGTAAGAGTAGAGGGTCAGAGGGAGAGGGAGAAGCCAACTCCCCGCTGAGCAGGGAGCCTGACATGGGGCTCCTTCCCAGGTCTCTGGGATCATGACCTGAGCAGAGGCAGCTGCTTAACCGACTGAACCACCCAGGTGCTCCTCAAAATATTATTCTAAACATTTCTTCCTAACTACTTAAAAATTTAAGAACATTCCTAGTTCCCAGGGCTAACTTTTGGACTATCGTCTGCTGATCTCTTGCCTAAACAAGGATTGGTTGTACCACTTTGTCTCCAGAGAATGGTTAGGTCTGGGACATGTGACACCATTTGGCTAATGAGATGTGAGAAGTCAGCTGATGGGTTCTGGGAATTATTTTTTCTCCTGCTAAGGAGAAAAAAAGCATGAGGAAGTGATACTTCTTTATTATGTTTCTGGATATTGTTGTGAGTATAAGATGCCTAGAGTGGCTGAAGCCATCTTGTGGCCAAGAGAGGAGGAGGCCCGAGGATAAAGCTGTTATGTCAAGGAAGGAAAAGGAAAGAAGGGAAGAATTTGTATTCTTGGTATTTGGGATGGGCAGCTGAAGTAATGAATCCTATGACTATCTTTCCTCTATATTTTCTTAGTATGCAAAATATTCAATCCCTTACAATATAAACAAAACATTTTTTTCTGGTTACTTACCAGTAAACCTATCTTGATAATGTACATATTCATTCTTTCTCCCTCTCCATCCGCCTCTCCCTCCCTCTTGCTATCTCTCCCTTTCTGAAACCAATAGCAAAAAAACAGTAAGTAAGACGGTAGAAAAATTCTGATTTCATGTACCATTATACATTTGAGACCTACCCAAGGAAACAAAGTAAGCTGAGGCAACATGAACTGCTTGTCAGAAAGGAGATGAGACTCATCCCTACCATGCTAAGGAGGCTTTCTATTGCAGTCATTTCTCTGGATAACTCTTTAAATTTTAAAGAGTACTAGAATACACAGGAGAAGGAAAAACAACACCTCGAATAACACCATTATCAAAGATAGCTTACCTCTCCAAATCAAAATTATTTTAGAAATATTTTCTAACATAGTTCCATTTTTTTCCCCAGTTGAAATACAATTTCACAAGTCTGTTGAGTTTTCTCTACTCCTTAAATAGTATTATGTGGTTCTGCAGATTTTCAGGGAGAAGAAAATGTTTGTAACTCTGCCTAAGGCTGACCCTCTAGGCAAATGTAATGGAAGTGATACAACATTTAAATAGCTGTAAACCAGGGACTCAACCTGTCAAGTCAACAGGAGGTTCTTTGGCTGAACACACAGACCTGGCAACGTTTCTAGAAAATTGTAAGAAATTGAGATTGGAGAAGAAGAAGATGATGACGCCTGAGTCTGCATTTTCATTTTTCTCGAAGACTTACCTCATTTATAATAAAAGAATACATATGTTTGGAGTTTAGAGGTGACACAATCACAGTGTCATTAGGTGAGGAGAAATAGTGAATAGAGAGAACAATGTATTAAAAAAAATAAAAGAAAAGGAAAAAAAAAAGCATGTGGCCAACATGTTGCTATTGTTTGGACAGTAGAGTCAGGATTATAAGAATGACATTGGGGCTAGGCCTTCTAGAACATTATAATCTTATTGCAACTATAATAGAAATATACAGATACATATAAAAAATTAAAAAGTATATATATATATTTATATATATGTGTGTGTCCTATATATTGTATATATAATGCAAACCAACATATTCAAGATTTAAGTGCCATAAAGCATTGTCACAAGTCATAGATAATCAGAGAAAGGTTTAAGAAGATTCAGGATTTTATGTAGGTTTTTAAAGGGACATAAACTTGCATTGAGGCAGGGTGGTGGTGGAGGAGGTAAGAGATTACTTTAAAAAGCAGACGAGTAGGAGCATGAAATGAGGGAAAACTGACTTACTGGAAGCCAAGGGCTTATGCTGCAGAATTTAGATAGTTGGGTTGGCCCAACTGAGGGGCTCTGCAAGCCTGGTAGAAAGTTGGATTTGCTTCAGTAAAGAGACTTAGGAAGAAACCACAATCCCCTTAGGCAGGAAAGGGTTTGATGAGAGAGCACCGTGTGTAAAAAGAATGATCTGCCCTTGTGTATAAAAGAAATTAGAGAGGAATGGTTGATGGAAAAGTCCTATGACTTCAATAATCAATGGCCCTAGCGTTACTTTAAACCTGAATGAAACTGATCATCAACCTGACGATCTGACTACTGAGATGTGCAGGTGGAAATTAATCAGCCCTAGTTGAAATCCCTTGAGCATGAAATACCAGTGATGGCAAAATTAGCTACTCTATGGGGTCGCATTAGGAAATATCAGTGTACATAGAGATCAGGGGAGGATTTTTGGAAGTTATGATGTGGCCATCAGGAAAGAGGTATCTCTGATCACCGGTGCTGCTCATGCCTACTCTGGAAATTGCACACAAAGGACTTACTAGACATACATTCAGTTTTGGTTCCCTAACAAAATATTATACTTTCCAACCTGAAACAATGCTGAAGCACAGAAAGAACCACAAACTCATATTAGTAAAACCTAGAGGAACAAAAATCAGATCGAGAATGTAATGAGGAGGGTTGGAAGGTTGGCTTAGTATTACTGACTGACTGATCTTTGGCAAATCAGCCTTCTCTGAGTTGTACCTTTCTACGTGGGAGTGATGGTAATAACATTAATAAATAGACATTGAAAGAATTACTTGAATTAAATGCCATAGCATACACTAAAAACAGATCCCAAAACCTGCCCCTGCACCTCCAAAAATGCCACTGCCACACACCCAGTTGCTCAATGCAAAAATGTAAGAATCTTCTTTTTTTCCCCTCTTTATTTATATCCAGCACAACACTATTCATGTGACTCTATTACTAAAATATAACCGGATCCATTTGCTTTTCCTCTTTGACCCTCTCTAGGCCAGATCATCTTCATTACTAACTTGGACCATTGAAATAACTTCTTACCAGTTTCTCTACTTTTGCAATTGCCTTACCACAATTAATTCTCCATATGGCATTTAAAGTGAATATTTAAAATAAAAATATGTTCATGTCATCCTTCCGTTGAAATGCTCCTATTAGCTCCAGATCATTTTAGAGCAAAATGCAAACTGCTCTGGTCCCCAAATCAAGATTGTCTGATACCTGCCTGCATCTCATGCCTCTCAACTTTTCTTCACCTCCCTTCTGTCTTCAACCACATTGGACTTCCTCTGGTCCTCAAATGCTCCAAGCTTTTTCCCCCCTCTCAGGACCTGTCCTTTTATTTTTGCATGGTTGGTTTTCCTTGTCCTTCAGAACATCCCTTACATTTTTCCTTTTCAATTTTTTTCTTTACCATCCAGCCCAAAGAAGCACCTCTACCACCATCAATCACATCACCATATTTAATTTCCATCGTAAGACTTAGTATGGATATTTTTCTCATATACTTAGATGAATGTTCTCATCTGAGTGGAATGTTCCATGGAGCAGATACTTGTCTGTCCTATTCAGTAGTTTTCACCTGGCATGATGTTCATTAAATATTTGCTGAATGAATGCATGAATGAATGAATGAATAGTGTATAAGCACACAGAAGTATCCGGTAGATCGTTAAGGCTCTAAATTCACTGAGGACCTAAGTAATGTCACGTTCACTAATTGATGAACCTAGTAGAGTCCAACTCATAGAGTAGGAGTTGCATCAATTTCTGAGATGATGCTCGTCTAGTGTTTAACTACTTTCATAAAAGCCCTTCCTACAAAGAAAAGCTGGGGAGCACAACGCAGTATAAAGCTCATTTCCTTGTTTCCATACTCTCTTTTCAATTTTGTTTGTTTGTCTGTTTTCAGGGGAAGGCTTCCCTCTTTCTTTCTTTCTTATTGTCTATAGCAGCCCTGTTAAAGTTTGGCCAGACAATGCCCTCTGCTGTATGTGCCTAAAATAACACAGTCGCCTTGAAAATCCTAATGTAAATAACGCCTAAGTTATTTTCCTGAGTTGCTTCTTCACATTGCACCTACATGGACGTCGGAAGTAGGGAGGCTTGGCTCAGTTTCCGAGTCACTCCATTGGATCAGACCACTTAGAATAGAGCACAAGAATTCATATGGCAGAAAGTCAAGTAGTCTTCAAATCCCCTTTAAAATGGAAGAGCTTCTTGATCATCGTGCTTCTGCTTCTGGAACTCATGTGAACCATTAATTAGAAAATCCACGAGTGAAAAAGACCTCCTAATTCTTTTGTCACAATCCAAAGGAACAAGACGGAATAGGCAAGGGATTATGGTAGGTGGTCGCAGCTCCAACTTTGTCTTAGCTACAAGAAGTCAAATCTACTTCATGTTAGAAAAGCAGAACCATAAATACAGCCAATGACTTGGCAAGGCTAAAAATAAAATTAATTTTTTTTTTTTTTGCCTGCTTGTTTAGTTTCTCTCACATGATGCAAGAGAGATAAACATACCTGGCATGAAGTGTCTGGCTGTTTATGAATCCTTTTGATCATATTCACTTTTTGACGTTTATTATTTATGAAGAAATGAAATATAGATGACTGACTTGTTTCTCAAATTAAAGGGTGGGATTTGAGGTGTTCAGAGATATGTTTGTATTTTTATGATAGATGTTTGCTCTGTTGGTTTTGTGAAATGAATACCCGAAGAAAAAAGCTTAAAACCTTAAGCTCCATATACTGCTTGATATTTCATTCTTCAGGAAATGAAATCAGACTGTTCCAATTATCAGAAATGCCTGCATTCTCCTCTGCACTAATATTTTTAGGTCTGGATCCTACGAGTGCATGAAAACTTCACTTCTTTCCTTTTTCTTTTAGTTCTTTCTCTTTTCTCAGGTAAAAGGGCCACAAAGTGGTTAGTATATGTCATTCTTTATCTCCCAAATTGGCCTTTTCTTCTTGTACTTTTCCTGGGGGTGATCTACACAGTTAACACTTTGCAGATTTAGTGTAACAAGCCCCAGGAACCTAGGCAACCACCGTTCAAGAAAACATAACCCACCAATAGTTCCCATTTGCTTAGGGAATAAAGCCTAAATCCTTTACTGCCTCTACCCACTAGATGCCAGTAGCACCCCCAGTTGTGAGGATCTAGTGCCTCCAGACACTGCCAAATGTCCCCTGGAGGGCAAATTTGCCCTCTAAAAACTACCGCCTTAGTGTGACACATAGGACGCTCCATGATGCTGCGCCATACTGCTTTCCCTGTCTTACCTCCCACTGTTCTCCATAATACAGTCTAGGCTGCAGTCTGTTTCTGATTCTAAAAATATGCCTCCTACTTTTCCTCTTCAGAGACTTGCTCCTGTTTTTCCCATTGCTAGGAATGTCCTACTCTGATTTTTCTGTCAAAATTGTACTCAGTTTCAGAGCCAATTTTACAATGACCATTTCTATTTGGCTTTCGTTGGTCTTACTGGCTGGTATGACTCTATCCTTCCATGAGTGTCTATAATGCTGAGACTATAGCATTTATCAAATCTGTGTTTGAATCTACATGTTTGGGTATGAATCCAACATATTTAATCATAAGCTTCTTAAAGATAGGAACTGGATGATGTCTAGGCATGCAGTAAATATTTGTTGAATTGCATTACTGAATGCCTACATTTTAATCATAGTCAGGAGCCAGGATGATAAACTAATTTTGTAATAACAAATAACATATCAAGGTCCATTGATAAGGCCTGCATGAGAACCAAAAAAATTAAAATGCTTTACAACTTAGTACAAATGATAAAGAGGAGGGTTCGATAATTACCCCTTGCCCTCTCATACACACAAAAATGTAAAAATAAATTCTGAAAAGGCAGATTGCCCCAAACCAGCATGTAAATGTGCGATTGAAAACAATAAACTAAGTAAAAATTTCTCTTTACCAGAAATAAGCTGTATCCTAAATATTACATCCAGAGTACATAGTACACTGAAACATTATGTATTTTATATAGATTTTATATATGTATATTTTATATATCTTATATGAAATATATATTTTATATATTTATTTTATATCTTGTATATAAATATATATTTATTTTATATGTATTTTATATATATATACACATATATAATGAAAGAAGGAAAGAAAGACAAAAACAGAGCAAAAGGGAAAGAAAGAAAGAATCTCAAGAAAAAGTTGGTATGTACCAACTACTTACATAACTAAGTGAAGGCTAATGGAATATAGAATCTAAAAAAAAATCAGAGATAAAAATGTGTGCAGTATCCATCTGTGAAACTGCCTAGAGGTCGGATACTCTGATTTATGTACTCTATCATTGTGAGAATACATGAGCTTATATATATGGAAGGATTTAAAACAGTGCCTGATACATAGCCAATACTGTATGAACATTTGTTGTTGTATTTATTGTTATTGTTATTTATCCAGTCCCGGTGACAGCTGAAGTCCAATTATGAGGAATGATTGATACATCAGACAATTATAATCTGATGCTAAGGCAATTTGAATCATACAATTAAGTTTTCTTAGTTTGATTTCTCATCAACTGCCTTATTTAATTAGAATGTTTTTCTATGAAAATGCAGAGTTCAATCCAAGGGTTCTTAAGAAGCTCACGAATGAATTCTAAACCATTTATGAATCTCTTGAAATTATATGCAAATTTTTGTATAAATGTGGAGATTGTGTATTTTTGTAGGAAGATTATTCATTGGTTTTACCATCATATTCTCAAAGAGATTTATGGCTCCAAAAAAGTTTAAGTTCTACATAAAAAGATTTGACAGACTGAAGTACTTCAAGTGTCTGTTATAGTTTTAGCTATAATTTAACCAACTGGCATTCTGCTCTCTATATCCATTTCTTATGCGTTTATAAGTGTGACTACAACTTTCTTATGATGAGCTTACCCAATTCAAATTTCTGAGAGTCTAAAACTTAGGACCAAACCTATGTCTTGAGTAGATTCTTCAAGACGAATGTCCACTGGAAAAGGTCTTGGAATGCAGTCTTCCCTGGTGACAATAATCCTTGCCATATGCATTAACAGTGGTATGCAGGTGACAATTTGCCACTTCATGCCATATTTTTAAGGAATTTGTGTCAATGTAAGAATCAGGATGCTGCATGATGAAATGTGGACTTCTCTGGTCCAGAACTATCCTTCATTTGGCCATAGTTTTATTCCTTAAAGGAAAATGCCCTGAGGTAGTGTAACTGAATTGTTAACGTCTACCTATCTCTTGGAATATTTTGGGTAATTCTGACTGATGCCAAAAGAGAAAATACCATGCTTATTAATATTAGTGAAGATCAACTGCATAACAGAAATGCATCAAAAATAATATCCCATTTACAACTAATACAACCAAAACCCCAATAAGAATCTCCACTCTCCCTCACAATACACACACAAGCACAAAATCTATTGTTGAATGAGATTTAACTGCAGAAATTGGACACATGTGTTAACCTCTCAGGATGCACAGTAGGATGATTCCAGGCTTTCAGTGTGAAATAGGAAAAAAATAAATAAAGCAGATACAAGAGGCTGAAAATTTCAAACTATGTTTAATCAAAGTATGAAAAATTATTTTACTCAGGACATTGTTCTTCCAGTCCACAGAGGCTAATGCTTATGCTTTTATATATTCATATTTACATTAACATTTATATATTTTTGTGTCCATGTTAATGACAGGGCAAGTAACTAAAGAAACTTTTGAAAATCTAACAAGTCCATCTTAAACATAAACCCTTGGCAAGGCAGATAGAGGATTTGATTTCAGAAAGTTGATAATGCAGTTAATGACCTTGCTTCCCATGCTTCCTTTGGATTGATGACTAGCTAGGAGGAGTTGATAGCCATTAACCCTCAACTGCTCATTAATCCTTAGGAAATGCCCTGTGCAAGGTCCTCATTGCCTTTATGGGTTGAAAACAAACAAACCAACAGTAACATCCAAAGAGGCATATAGATTTTTGTAATGAGTAATGTAATTTAAATTGCCATGCTAGGGAATCTGAAGAGAATAAATACCACATGCAGAGAGTCATTCCAATTTTAAAATCACCTTCTAATGTTGTGTTAGGTACTTTCTTCCCTGTTTATTATTAAACAGTACAAACCCCAAATTTCTTAGACAGTAACCAAACACACATACACACACACACACACACACACACACACATATGTAAAATATCCCCAGGCAAAGTATTAATGATGTTGGGGACTCATTTCATAGTAGGATCCTGGGAGAGAGAAATTTTAAAGTCATTTCAGCTCTAATAATACATGATTCCAAGTATGTGTACCAATACTCTGTGAACTTCCCCTGTGAGGGAATCCCTTCCACTCAGTAACTCCCTGTCACCGATCACTGAAACACTGTGCTGTGACAAGCCTAACATAAACAACAAAGTCATGAACCAATGCCAAGTCGCTGCACTGAGTGAGTGTGTAGGTGGCTGTGCAGATAATTAGAAGTCGCCTGGTGTTCAGGGGGAACCAGGATGGGGTGAACACTCAGGGAAGGCTATGTGGACATGGGTTTTAGTAGGAGATGTGGGTTTGGGTAAGTACAGTTCTCAGTTCTTGACACGTAGGACCCAGTGTCTCCTATCAGATGCCTCACAGTATAGTGGGATTCGTAAAGAATAAATAGGGGATTTTAGTGCAGCAGAAAGTGCTAGACAAGAACGTACAGCATGTTTTAGGAGAACACAATAACAGATAGAAAAAGAAAGAGAGAGAGAGAGAGAGAAGAGAGTTTGCTGGAGAAGAGCTTGCGGTTGGTGGGTAACGTATGAAAGTGAACATGCACATGGGGCAGAGAGGCACAAGATGACTCCTATGAGGAATCCACACTAAAAACCAGTGGGAGAGAAGGTAGGATAACTAAAATAATACCATAATGTGAAAAATAGATAAAAAAAAATATTTAGATTCTGTATTAAGTCATCAGATGGGTTGTAGGGACTTGACTGTTCTCCTTGTGTTGGAAGGAAATAGCATTATGGGAGGAGTATCCAGGGAAAAACAAATTTGCAATAGTATGAAGCATGGACAGGGAAGAGTACCCTGTGAGGTCTGAGGTCTGTGAAGAAATTATTTCAAAAATTGAGGAATAAAAACATGAGGGCCTGGACTAGGCTCTGCTTTTTAGCTGAAATAGAGGCTGACATGACATTATAATTTCCACATCTCTGCTCCCCAAACCTTACACCAGGAGACTCTCTTCAGATTTCACCAGCTTCCTTGATTCCTGACCCATGGTTGGCTGCTCTGACATCTGTATATTTCAGACTCCCTAAAACATCAGAGCAACCCCCTCCATCAAGGTCTGGCTCCCACTGAAGATCTCCGAGCCACCACCTGGCAGTTTTCAGCATGACTCGAGAGTTTAATAAATTCACCAAAATGACCCACAAAAACCTGATAAGGAAACTCTTTAATTGAGTCTGTGTTTATGAGATCTGAGCAAGGGGAGGAAACAGAGTAGACTCCTTCTGTGATTTCCAGGCAACGTCCTTTAATCAGAATGCAGATAGCAGGGATGGCCTCCTAATTGGAACTGGAGCTGGTTTCAAGTAACCTCAACACTGTTAACATTGCATAATGACAAAACCTTGGTGATGACATGTCAGATAATGGGAATGACTGTAATCAGTTGATTTCTTTGTTTCCCCCTAATGACCACAAAAGAGGGAATTATATGGCAGATGCAGACATTTGGAAATTGGATTCTTAGTTATTTAGTTAAAGCAGCCCTCATTTCGCTGGGTGCCGTGTTACACACAGGTCATGCACAAGTGCTCTTTTTTGCACAGTTCTCCTGTAACAGACTCGCTCTCAGTTACCATGGAACCTTGCAACATGAAGACTCTGTTCCAACATGAACAAGCTTCGGTTAGCACAGTGCTGTGCAAAACAAGGACTCCGAGTATTATCTGATATTCACTTGTCTACAACGCAGAAAAAAGATTAAGAAAATCCACGAAAAGCAATAAGCAACCGGATCCCCAATCATATCTTAATGGACTAAGAAAGTAGGGACGCCTGTGCACACTCCTATTGAAGTCAGAAGTGAACTACTTTTTCCTCTCTTTGGATACTGAAAATTACTCCTTGATTACCTCTCTCACTATCTTTTTTTTTATTATTATTATTCTCTAAAGGATGCATCTTAGAATAATCCAAGTGAAAAAAACAAAACCACAAAGGTGACAGATTCTAATACAGATATCACAGAGGCTGGGTGACACTGATGCCAACCCCTTAAACTCTCTGTACCCTTCCATAAAGTGAAGACAGAGTGAATATTTGCTCTTCTGTGCCAAAGAAATCCTGGAAAGATAAAGTTTAATCAAAAAGAAGTGTAACAAAAGGCAAAATCTACAGAGGGAGGGTAAATGATGATGTGGGGGTCACCCCTACACTCCTCAACGCCATCTTTTAGGTGGCAACTGTCGCCTGCACCGAGATGGAAGGTGGAGACAGATATAGGCAAAATTCTAAGATCAGTGGTTGGAAAACTACTGCACCCACACAAAAATCTGGCTCACCACCTGTGATTTTTCAATAAAGTTTTATTGGAATACTCACATACCCATTCATGTATGTATTATCTATGGCTGCTTCTGCATTAAAGTGCATAATTGTGTGGTTGTGATAGACTAGAAGCTCGCAAAGCCCAACACACGTACTCATGGACCCTCTACGGGAAAAGCTTGCTGACCTTGCTCTGGAGAATCTATGATAATCCCTTCTCTTAATTCTCTCTCTCCAATCCCAAACCTGCCAAGACGATCCATTAGGGTGTGGAAGAAAAATATCACAATCTCTGTTTATAACCAACTTCCACCTCAGTGATAAGAAAAAGATTTGGTTTTACTGATTTGGCAGTGGTTCCATGGGTCACGTAACACATGTGAGGCGTCCCGGGCAGAGGAGGGGGTTCCGTCGCACAGCGGGGTGGTCTGGGCTCTGGTTACTTGCTTATAGGTTTCCAGTACCTGGTGACATACGATAATCTCTGTGTGTCTGGCTAAGTGGCTTCTGGGATTCTTTATTTAGTTTAAGAAAAAAAAAAAAAAAAACTAACATACAATGGAGAAAGGAGCTTAAAGGGACTCTTTCAGAGATCACACAGAATGAATATTCTCATCACGAGGTAGGCATCAGTGCCCACAAGCAAAAATGGCAGAGCTAATGTTTTCTAGTCCAAGTTCTTTGAAGCCTTACGATGATTATATATTAAAGAAATGTTCCTTCTGATTAATTGTGTGTGTGTGTGTGTGTGTGCACACAGGGGGATGGGGCTGAGGGTGGGGTAACAATAGTATGCTCTCCAGCCATGGTGTCCGTCCCATCTTGGCCAAGCTGTTCACCCTCTTCTGAATTCTCTAGGTGCCCCCCACCCTCTCGGCCTGATGCATGCCTTGTCTTCAGGCTTTTCCCCTCCCCATCCCACCCCAGCCCCACTCAAGCACATTGTTGTGCAAAATCAATGCTGCTTCTGTCCTTGGGATTGAGAACTGTGTGCTCCTGCAAGCCTCTTGGGGTCCTGGGAGCATGACCTGAAAGCAGGTTTGCAAGAGACAGACTGTGTAAGTGCCCTCTCCTTCCTTGCTTTCCCCCCCTGCTCAAAGGGTCTTCCTCTCACCATTCCTTGGAAGGAGGAATTAAAACCTGCCAGGTGGGATCCCTGTGTGGCGCAGCGGTTTGGCGCCTGCCTTTGGCCCAGGGCGCGATCCTGGAGACCCGGGATCGAATCCCACGTCGGGCTCCCGGTGCATGGAGCCTGCTTCTCTCTCTGCCTGTGTCTCTGCCTTTCTCTCTCTCTCTGTGACTATCATAAATAAATAAATAAATAAATAAATAAATAAATAAATAAATACCTTAAAAAAATAAAAAAAATATAAATAAATAAATAAATAAATAAATAAATAAATAAATAAATAAATAAATTGAAAAAACCTGCCAGGCTGAAGCTTTAACACTGGTGACCATAGAACCCAAATTAAGAATACTAGACTCTGAGAGTTTTGATATTAAAAGGAACCCCAGAGACCTAGGTAAAAACTCCACTTCCACTTCCACTCCCTGGAGATCTGGTCAGGAACCCTGGATCTCCCTGTCCCTCGCCCGCCAGGGGGGTGCCAGAGCTTCTTGGCTTTCCTTTCTCATCATCAGGGTAACTTTTGCTTATAAATGATGAGATAGATGACTTATAGCCTATAAAACTGTATGTATTACAGAGGGTTTGGAGACTGGTCATTTTTTACTTTGGATCTAAATTGAGAAAAAAAATCAGAAAGGGGGGGTGGGGGAGGCAGAAAGGGTAAAAACCACAGCTTTCTATGTGGCGGATACTTTACACACTCTCCATATACTTTACTTCATCCTCATAACGACTGCATGAAGCAGATACTGTTTTGGGGCTCAGCCCAAATCACACGAGTGGTTAGTGACCTCAGGCAGCTTTAGCCCCTTTGAGCCCCTTTAGCCACTGCAGGGATGGATGCACCCTCTACTAGCCACGTGGCTTTGGAGAAGCAATTCACCCTTTTGGCAACTCATTTCTAAAGGGATGAAGCAAACCACCTCTCCCCCGGTGTGCTGGCTGCGTTACCACAACTAATCTTAATGAAACACCATTTCTTAGAAGTGCTCACTCACCCTCATTTTGTCTATGAGAAACCAAAACAGCATCTGAGCACCATAGTCAACTTTTCAACTGGCCTGTTGTGGGATCTAGACTTCGACCACCAGCTCCAGACTGTTTTCTCCCTTCAGCACACTGCCTGGTGATGAATTTTGTGGGGTTAACTAAGAAGCCTAAATGCAAGTACCAAAAGCATTTGCCTAAATGCGCAAAATACCTGGCACACAGTAGGTACACGATATATAGCGTGTTTGTTTGTTTTTTTTTTCTTTCCTAAATAAACTCCTTCCTCCTCCTGGAATATGGTCAGCCCAGTGATTTTATGCTCCATTTAGAAGACTGAAAATCAGGGTTGAGGAGGAAGAAATGCATCAGTGTGGGTTCCCCGAATCAAGGAAAAGCCACCGCTGGGGTGGAAACATGGACCATGACCTGCAGCCTTTCAACTGGCAGCCAAGGGTTCCTTCTTCCCAGCATGTGTTTCCTTAGTAAACTTCACTCTCAATTCTTTTGTTTTTGAAGAAAAACATTTCCAGCTAATAACACAATTACACTTAAGTATCAGAGCTCATTTTAGTATTATTGCATTTGTTAAATCTAACTGAGTCCAAATTACTTCCTTGTTGCTAATAAGAGAAGGGGGAGGAGGAGCAGGGGAGCAGGGGATGGGGGGTGGGGGAGGAGGAGGGGGAGGAGGAGGAAGAGGAGGAGGAGGAGGGGAACCGAGGGCGAGAGGGTTTCCAGGGTTAAAGGAAGAGAAAGAGATGTCTACACCGAGTAACAGAAAAACAGAGATAGCAACGCTGCGTGTAGCCTCAAGTCCAACGAATGTCAGTTAAACTTGCTGCCCACAGTTTCTATGGAAACCCCTTAAGTTAAGAGTGGAACACAGACATTTTTTGGACTGCAATTCACAAGCTGTTTATTTAATTATGATGAAACATGAGACTGTTAGGGACAATACTATTATCATACTGATAGCATTTAGAATTCAACGGATGGCTATGGCAAAATAAAAAGTTAAAAAAAAAAAAACCACACATTTAAGTCATTACCTTCATGTGAACTGCATGCAAATAAAACGCATCTTGTTTTTACAGGACTTCAGACGTTATTTCCCGCAGGCGAACCCCAAATTAGCCAAATGACATTCATTAAAAGGGAGTTCTTCAGAGGCCTCATGCCAATTATACCCCCCCATACCCAGTGAACAAAACCAAGGTCACAGCATATTTTCAATTAAGCCCAGGATAGCACCAAAGTGCAGCACAGCTGGAAAAGCAAGCACGTTATTACCCCATAGATCATTTGTGAGCAATGAATAGGTCTCTGGTGTTTTTCTGTTTTATAGATATCTGAATATAAAAAAATATAAAGAAAATAGCTTCAGATTAGCTTTTGCCTTCCAAAATAAACAACCACTTTTAGGGCAATACTCCTGGTGGCCCGAAGAAGAAGGATTGGAAGCCATCACTTTTCTGTCCCTGATGATTGGAAAAGCTTTGCTTAAGCCTTTAATTTGGCCACAGGGAACCATGTGATTGATGGACTCATTCATACCCTTGTTCCCTCACTGAAGGAACATGTAGTTTCCACCTACTATCTATCAGGCACTGTGCTAGGGACGAGGGAGGCAAGAAGATTAAACCCCAGTCCCTAGCTTAATTATGGACTCCTTAGAAGGGAATGCATTAATTTTACGGATAAATATTTATGGAGGGACAACTATGGCTTATAGGGATTAGACTAAATAGATCAATAAATCTAGGACCCTGCCTTCCAGGAGGTTACAATTAAATGGAGGCAAAAAGACACACAGTCATAAGTCTTAGAGCAAGGAGTCAGTGCCCCCACCTGCTGCCTCATGGCCTCTCGCTAAGGAGGTAGAAATGCTACCAATGGATGCTGTGCTACAGGAGGTGCATGTGTTCATGCGTACGGCACGACTGGCTGGTGGACGACAGGGTGAGGAGGGGGCTCTGGGATTATTTCTGTAGGAGAACCCCCTTTCCAGATCTGCCTTCGAGTCACCCCTACCCTTACAAAATCTTCAGCCCATAAAGTAGAACCGAAGGAGGAGGCACTCACAAGAGAAGTGAATCCCAAGGAGAGTCATCTCTGGTGTCAAGCTGGGAACACGAAGGCTGTTTCTCAGCTGCCAAAGACAAACATACCAGAAATTTGCAAATATGACTCAGTGACTGTGTCTTTCCTACTATACTGCAGCCTGTTTTTTTTCTTTTTTTTTTTTTTGAAATTCAGTAGTGGTTTGCAGGAGCTGGGCTTCCCACAAGTTGCGCGTGCTAGCAAAGCCAGTTGTTGCTGTGATTGGATTTGACAGTGTATAATGAGCCACTTCACATTAGCTGCTGTTGTAGTGTTCAGCATATTGTGGGAAAAGATTTAGCATGAATCATCACCCACCTAGCTCACCACTGTGGCCTCTACTCTGTAAACAGGCAACGTGTTTGCCAATCTAAAATAAATAAATAAATAAATAAATAAATAAATAAATAAATAATAATAATAAATAAATAAATAAATAAATAAATAAATAAATAAATAAAAGCATCCATTAGAACAATTCAGCATATTTCTGGATCTGCTGCCACCACCATCACCACAGACAACACTGGTGACAATATTTATTGAATTGCCACTGTATTTTAACATTCTCCTGGGCAGAGGGCCAAGGCAGCTATTTTAACCACTGGCCGTTTGGAACAATGCATTTTTTCATGCCAATGAGTCCGAAGGCCTATAGCCTACACTTGATTCTGACTTAGATGCATAACCTTCAATAGGTCACATTTTCTCTCTGATCCAGCATCTTAATCAAAACCGCCTTGGAAGTTCAAATGGGATAAAATATTTTGAAGATGGGTAGGGAGTAGTTAAATAGAACACACCCAATTACCAAAGTCAAATGGGACGTTAAGAGTTTGACATAGGCATAGGCTGTACACTCGAGTTGTGTCTTTATCCACATCCCAAAACAAAAGAGATAGTGTCTCCTCCTCCTATGCATCCCAATTCCCATCCCCTCACCCTGGACCCACACACACACTCCTATGGCAATGACAGATTAAAAATTAGATTCTGAGCTTGAGGGCCACACAGTGTTTGGGGCAAATGTGGAGGGAGAGCGCAAAGCACAGTGAGGTCAACTACAGAATCTCTGATTCCCACAAACACAGATCTTTACAGCCGAAGCTTCGACATACAGTTGGTGCAAACTGCATAGAGAGGAAACCCTGAGCAAATACAGATGGAAAAAAACCCACACAATTAGTAATCAAGATCAAGGGACTGACATGGGTATTGAAGCCACCAAGGATTCCATCAGCAGTGGGACTGGAAAGAACAGCAGGGAGGCAGGTGTTAAAATCTTCAAGGAATGAGGAGGAGTGAATTGCGGGTCTGTTGGTGACTCCTACAAGGAGGTGTTAGCAGGTGGCACAGTCTGCTGGTGTAAGCTTCAAAGCTGGGCACTTTACCGTGTTTGGAACAGATAATATAAGTAAATGTGCGTCTCAGACTTCAAAGCAATATATCACTGGTGAGTATTATTATTACCACTTAAGTAAAATTGAATATAATTAAAATTTGTTTCAGAGGTGATCTGTGGGTTTTCCGTTATTGGTTTTAAAAGATGTGGAACTCAACCTCATAGAAAGTTTCCCCAAACCTCCTGGTTTCAAGAACCCTTGAGATAGGAAATATGAAATGTGAGTGACAAGTCAACACGTCGGGGATTTATAGTGATGTGAGAGCGAGGCATTGGGTAACAATTAGCGTGTGTAGAGCGGGGAAAGAAGAGGTAGGAGGAGAAAACCATGTTCATGTCTAAATCAAGTAGCCAATTCTCAGTTCTCATATCAGATGAAAATGTGCAGCATTTGACGTAGTGACCACTCTGTCCTTTCTGAAACACTGTTTGCACTTGGCTCCTGGGAAACCACTCTCTCGATTCTCTATCTCCTTGGTTAATCTGTTCTACCTCCATCACTAGTTGTGCCTTATCTGTCAGGCCACTAAACCCTGGGGTGCAGCAGAGCTCACCTAGGGGACCCATTCTTTGTCTAGACTTCCTTTGCACGTGATCTCACAGTGGCTGTAAACACCATCTGCAAACAGACATCTCCAGTCTGTAACGCAGACTCGTACATACAACTGCTAACTCGAGACCTCCATGTGGAGCCATCGAAAACCAATCTGTCCAAGATAAAACTCTTGATTCCAACTCAACCTCCATCCCCAGTAAAGATTTTACTAATAGCAACTCCATCCATTCGTTCATTCATTCAACAAAAAATGTTAAGCTCCTACCATATGCCAAGCATCGTTCCAGGGATTGTCCTCCTAGTAGTTGAGGCCAATGTCCCCTTGAATCTCCACGTTTTCCACCTCATCCCCACTATTGCCTCCTGTTACCTCTACACCCAGTCCTGTCACCTTTACGTCCTATTGCCTATACATTAGAAATCATGTGTATTGAGTCTCGTCACCTCCACCACTAGTGGAGTGCAATCCTAGTGCATTCTCTAGCTGCATAAGTGAGTTATTCCAATAGCCTGGTCCAATGTCCTGGTATCTTTGCTTCTATGTGTGCGTCTCCTCACTTTTTTCTCCACACAGTGGAGAGATCCTGTCAGAATGAGAGTCAGATCACATTCATTCTTCTGTTCGATGCTCAAAGGCCTCTTATGTCACTCAGAGTAACATCAAGGTGTTTCCAGTAGCCTATGAGGCCATTTATATTTTTGTTCCACAGCCCTCCTACGTCTCTGATCTTATCCTGCTTCCACTCTTGCTCTTACTCCCTCCACTCTGGCCACGCCAGTTCCACCCTGTTCCTCCAGTACACCAAGCATATCTGCTACCTTAGAAAATTTGCAGTTGCTGTTCCTTCTGTTTGGAACAATCTTCATCCACACAGACCTGTAGCCTTGCATGCATACGACCATGGTACCGCCTTTCATCCAAATACCTACACGCTTTGCTTCTTTACTTCTTCCTGGTCAGAGAGGCCATCCTTGGCTATGCTGCCTAGAACATAACTGCCCTTCCCCTATTGCTCTCTCTTCCCTTATTTGGTTTTATTTTTCTTCACTGTCCTTCTCACAACTAGAGATAATGCACATGTATGCATTTCTGCCTTCTCCAACACTGTGAGGTCCCAGAACATGGAGTTTGTGTGATTTGTTTATGGAATGAGCCCATCCGTAGTCCAGTTTTACAGATGAAGAGACTAAAGCTTACTAGAGAAGTTGAGTGCCTCTCTGAGAGCTTCCCTAGAGAAGATGGAGATTATGTAGCAGGGAAGGGAGTGCAAAGATGGAGAGGGTAATGAATCCTGGATCAGGCATGTGATAGGGCCCAAATATTAAGTAAATGAATCCTGTCATTAGATGTAGCAACTCTGTGACAGGCCCATTCTATCATCTTTTTAGACGGCAATTCCCCCATCTGTAAAGTTCAGGGTCAACTTCAGAAGGTTATTCCAAACATGAAATGAGGTGACACCCATAAACCAGTAAGCTGGGCACATCATAAGCTCTTGGATAGCAGGAATGATTATTGTTATCTGAGAGACTTTCATTCATTGCATATTAAGTACTTCTCTACTGACCTGAGGAGTCACTAAACAATTAACCCACTTTTATAAAATGATTATTTGGGGCTGAACATGCTACTTATCCCCAAATACATGTTTGGGCCTGGACACGGGAAAATATACCACCTTGATCTTTCACATAGCACCATCAACATAAGATTGGCAACAAGAAAGATGGTAACTAGAATCTTACCTTTTGTTTATATTGTGCATTACAGATTCGAAAATCCTCTCATATTCATTATCCTGTCTGACCTTCACAATTATGGGAGGTAGGCAGAAGAGATTATATTTTTCCACTTTGCAGATGAAAATGTTAGTGTATAAGGAGGTTAAGTAATGTGGGTCATATTTATTTATTAAAAAAATATATTTTATTTATTTATTCATGAGAGAGAGAGAGAGAGAGACAGGCAGAGGGAGAAGCAGGCTCCATGCAGGAAGCCCGACGTGGGACTCGATCCCGAGACTCCAGGATCATGCCCTGAGCCGAAGGCAGTGGCGCTAAACCACTGAGCCACGTGGGCTGCCCAATGTGGTCATATTTAAAAGGAGCAAGACTGATACGTGAAAACGGTTAATACAAGAAGTTAAATATTTAGAGCTCTAGGCTAGTGCCTTGCCCAATACATAATCTTTTACTGTGAACGAGTTAAGGGATAGAAGGAGGTACTTTTGTCATTCATTGTTCCTAGGTTCCCCAAAGTTGTAGGAACTTTTTGTGTGTGTGTGTGTGTGTGTATGTGTGTATGTGTGTGTGTGTGTGTGTGTGTGTGTGTGTGTTTAGAGAAAGATGGAAGAGGGGCAGAGGGTGAGGGAGACTCTTAAGCGGACTCCACACCCAGCATGGAGCCTGATGCGGAACTCCATCTCACCACCCCCAGATGATGACCTGAGCCGAAATCAAGGGTTGGACGCTTAATGGACCAAGCCACCCAGGTGCCCCACAACTTGCTTTTCTGTGTGCTTTTAGAGCACATTGAACCATATGGATATAACAGAAAGAACACGTATTGAGCAATTATCAATGATTGTGTTAGACATCCGAGTTGTACTTGCCTACCCATGTGTCTTTCAGCATCAGTAGGCTCCATACCTTGTTGAGACAGGTACTATATTCCAGTTTATGTGCATACATAATCCAGTTATTGCCATTTAGTGCTCAATAAATGTTTCTTCAATGAGCAAATGAAATAGCTTAGTTATATACAGAAAGAACCACCTGAAAGTACACCCTGAGTCTGAGTCACAAAGTTCATCTATGTGATTAGAATGAAACACATAAAATTGGTATGTCCCAAATCAGAAACTGACAATGATTTCATAGGGTTCAAACTAAGAGTTTTCAGACAGACGGTGATTTTGGAAATGTTCAGTTTGCCAATCAAATTTCTGGGACTTATGGAGATCCTTTTCAATTTACATCTAGTTGTATAAACTTTCATGTACCAACCAAGAGAAAAACAGCCAATAATTTTATTTCAATGGAAAGTCTTCTAGCTTCAGACATTCAATATGTAGGACAGTAATTACAGACAAAACCAGAATAAGCACAGTCAGTACCGAGTTATAAAGGGTTCATTTTCTATTGATTACCTATAGCGGGGTCCACAGGCACAGGGCAGAGAAGACACTTGCTCTGACACAGCCTTAAAATCCAATTGTGCAGCCATTTGTACATCAGGGAAAACTTAGGTGTCCATGTGGTTTTCTCTTAACGAAGCTGCTCAAATATTATTAATTTTCAATAGTTCTATTCTGACTTGCTCCTTTGTCATCTGACTTGCCCACAGAGAGAATTAAGCACTTATTTATCATTTTTTTTCCATAGCACTCTTCATTATACCACTTATCACCATGTGAGAACCAACACTGTATCCTATTAATCAACTGCCACTGCAGAACACTGTGCTGGGCATACGCAGAAAATAATTTTAAATTAGAGTGAAGTAAGCATCTGAAGTATAGACATGGGTGAAAATACATATGCTGTTTAAATATCTCTTTAGCTGCAATGGTACCCTAGTTTAACAACAGGGATCAGGATATGTGGGTACACGAGATGGTACAACAAAAGTGTCCTTGATTTTCAAATAACCGCACCAGTCAACCTCCTGGTCTAACCGATCTAAATCTATGGTTGGAAAGGACATGTGATAGCTGTGGTCTGTGTAAATGTGACGTTTATCTTCATGAAGAATGGATCAGGGCTGGCACAGTCATGAATGACTTATCCCATCTCTCCTCACAAGTGAAGATAGATGACACAAAATATCAACCACCATGCATTATATATATTTATTTCACATTTACTCCTCCAGACACAAACATACAGGAGGCCTTTTCCTCAACCTTATTGTTTTTCATTTTCCAAATATACAGCTAACAGTAACAACAGAGAACCTCTGGGAAAGTCAGAGGCAATGAAAAATGCTGAAATGACTTCTATAGGACAAGCTATATCCTACAAGAGGTAATGTCAGTACACCTTATCTCTGAGCACTCTAGAACGGCTGCGAGCCTTCAAGTAGGATTTCCATGGTTTTCTGGCTGCTATCATTAGGCTAATGTTATGAGAAAATCGCAAAGACCCTCCAAGGATACTGCACTAGGTTACTCTCCTACTTGTGGAAAATTCGTGAAGATGGTGGTTCTAACAGAGTAGCTTCTAATACCTCCTGGTCATATAGCAGTCCTTTTGGTTTACTGTATTCTCAGATGATATTCATTATCCTCAGGAGACATGCATTCCTCAACTTCTGAGTTGGATTAGGATGACCTCATTAGACTTCTTAAATTGCTGGTAAAGTGGACAGGACACAAAAGGCTGAATAATGGCATCATCAGGGATGCTCTCCCCTCCCAGCCCTCATGGCTAGATAATGTGGGTGCTCAGTGTCTGCCTACTTTTGGATATGGCCTTTTTATGTTCCAGGGCTGCAGTACCATTGAGAACATGTGGGATCATTTTAAGTTATTGCATTCAAACTTGAACCTAATATGAAGCTAGCCTTGCTGGGAAAGGATCTAGCCCCTTTGATCTAGTTCACTAGAAAATTACATCTGGATTATCAGAAAGCAAAGTCTCCTTCCTGCCAGAGCAGTTGACAGTTGCAGTTTTTTGCCTCCTATTGCCTGACTTTTCCCCATTGTTGTTAGTCCCTCCTTCCAGTTCATGGTAGGCAATGGACTCTCCCTATAGGCAGAACAAATCCTGGCCATGTTCTGTAGCCTCATTCTCACATTCAGCCTCATGACATCATTGTTCCAGATTTAGCCCTGATATTCTGCTCCAATAGCTTTTGCAGAGATATACTACTTTCGGAAATAGCACCAATTTAGTGCCAAGACCGTGCCCCCATATGTATTTGCGATCTCTTATGGGATTCCTGTCCTCTTCTATAAGTCTATGTCTTTTGTAGTATAACATAACCCAAATCCCAGGACCTCAATGACTAAGGACTTGGTTTGTTTCTTAAATTCCTAGATATTGGACATTATCACCCTCATCTCCATCAGATTCGATAGCCTCTTGGTATGCATCTCATTTGACATTAGTTGAATGCTTCCTGAATACCAGGGACTATTCTAGGCACTCAGGATTCTGTAGTGAGTCAGATAGTGAAGAGCATCTTTCATGGAGCTTCCTTTCATGGAGCATCTAAGAGGGTAGACAGATAAACCAGGAAAGATCAGATAGAGACAAGTATTGAAATGAAAATAAAAGAGGGACGAGACAGGGAAAGGCTGAGGGGAAATATTATACAGATTTGGTCTAGCAAGATCCCTTTGCAAAAGAAACGCTTAACTTCTATAATGGCAAGAAAGAACTCAAAGACAGAAAGATCTAGAAGAAAATATTCCAGGCAGAGAAGGCAGCTAATTTAAAGGCTCCAAGTTTGAGGGAGGGCTAGGCCTAAATGTTTGTGTCCTCCGTCAAATCCATAGGTTAAATCCCAATGCCCAATGTGGTGGTATTAGGACGTGAGGTCTTTGGGAGAGGTGTTGAGGTCATTAGGGTGAAGTCTTCATGAATGCTGGCTCCTGATCTCTGATTCCATGCCTCCAGAGCCATGAGAAATACATTGCTGTTCCTTATAAGCTACCTGGTCCGCGGTGTCTTGTTCCAGCAGGCCAGGCAGATGAAGACGGGAAGCATATTCTACTTAAAGAATGGCAAGGGGTGAATCAGGTTAGTCCAATAGGACGAGAGTAGGCGTGCATCAGGGGAGATGTGGATGGAGAGTGTGTTACTTTCCTTTGGTTTCCACAATAATTATCACAGTTTGATCGCTTAACACAACAGAAATCGATTCTCTCTCAGTTATGGAGGCCAGAAGCCTGAAATTGAGATGCCAGCAGGACTCCCCAGAGACCGTAGGGGAGAATTTGTCCTTTCCAGCTCTGGTGGCTCTGGGTTTTCCTTAGTTTGTGGACACATGCTCCAATCTGCCTCAGCCTCCACACGGCCCTCTCCTCCATAGGTCTCTCCCATGGGTGGTCTCTTACCCAGACAATGGCCATTGTATACAGACCCATCTGGACAATCCAGATGTTCCCAGCTCAAGGGCCTCAATTTAATTACAAATGGAAAAAAAAAAAATTCCCAAATAAGGTCACATCCACAGGTTCTAAGGGGTTGGGTGGGGACTTATCTTTTAGGGAGCCTCCGTTCAATCCACTACAGAGTTAGGCCTGGCAGCCTGGGAAAAACAATTTCTTTGCATTCTGTGTGCAATGACAAGCTGTCGCAGAGTTTCACACTGGGGAATGATATAGTCCGATTTAGATTTTTAAACTATCGCTCTGGCGATGTGTGAGAACTGATGGAGGGGTCCATAGTAGATGAGTAGTGCCTGTGAGAGCGGCTTGATCTTGAGTGGCAGCAGCAAGAACAGAGAGAATTAGAAAATTAACGACTGTTTCTGGAGCAGCATCAAGAATATCTGCTTAGGGATTACATACGGGGATGGTGGTAAAAGAAACCAAAAAACCACCATCTGCCACCTACCCAATACAGCTGGCCAAATATCATCTGCTCCAGAACTCCCCACTGCCATGCTCCATATGCCTGCAAGAGTATTGGAGTGAAGGGATCACCTCCACTTCCCTCGCTCTCCTTACATCCTTGAAAATATTATCCTTTCCGTTAGCCTAGGCCTCGTCCTAGTTCCTACGGCTGGTTGTGCTTTGTCTAACTTTACTCCAGGAGTCTGCCCTTCTCAGTGACCAATCTCATTTTAAAATGAGGCTGTTCCAATTCTTTCTCATTCCAAGGCAGTTCCCAGGGGCATCCAAGCACTCATCCAACTGAGTGACTTGGTTACACCCTGAAAATGGCACACCATTCAACTGAAAATGGCACACCATTCAAGTCCTACCCCCGCGTGCATTCTCTTCAGGACAAGGCAACTGAAAACTCTCTGGCCATAGGTCTGACAAAGTTTCAGAGCCTAACTAGACAACAATTACTATGTCAGTGGCCTGAGTGTGTTCTGTACCTGGATCTCTGCAGAACTATAGCTTCTCGATTGTCTCTTTACTTTAGGGACCCCTCCTGAATACACAAAGAGATTGGCTTCATAAAAATAACACCGATTAGTTATGTTTTTCTGAAGAAATTATGATTTCAAGTCAAGTATAATTTATCTCCTTCAATAATGCAAGTCAAGGGTAATCTACCTCCTTCATTAGACCGAAGTTCTGATAGAGCAGAGGCTTTTAAAGTGTTCTGAGTAGTTCACTAAAGGTAGAGACGGCTGTGTGCTATCGTTTGTAAATTGAAGACCCTTGATAAAGGCCAAAGTTTCATCTTGAGCAAGCCATTTTATGGGAATGCGGCTGGCAGCCTAAGAAGGTACTGTTGGGTTCTAGGGGATGAATAAAGCAACATGAGATCCTTGTCATTATTCCCTGACCTTGGGCTGTTCCCCCATGAGCTGTTCCCATAAGACATTCCAGAGTGTCTGCGTAGTATTTCTTCTCGTAAGTGCTTAGTTTTAAATAAGCTCAACTTTTCAGAATGATTTCAATTTCCAGTTTTGATTTCAAAATTCCATTTATCTGTAGCTGTGTTTTCAATTTATCAATTATGGCATGTAATTTGTCCTTTTGTCCTTTAAATGCAAAGTATATTGTAGGATTTGGTATTCCAAAACCAACAGTATTTAGAAAGTCTTATTAGAGCGAGAGCTTGAAACATTCTGAGAAAATACAGGCCCACCTCGGAGACACTGCAGGTTCAGCTCCAGACAACTACGATGAAGCAAGGGATAAGATGAAGTGCATCAAAATAATTGTTGGCTACTCAGTACATAGAAAAATTACGTTTTACTACTCTTTAGTCTGTTTAGTGTGCAATAGCATGGTCTAAACAATATGCATGCCTTAATTTAAAATATGTTATTGCTAAAAAATGCTAACTATATTTGAGCTCTCCATGAGTTGTAATCATTGATCAAAGATCCTCATAGCAAATATAATAACAAAAAGGTCTGAAATAGTGTGAGAATCACCAAAATGCGACAGTCACGAAGTTAGCAAATGTGATTGGAAAAAATGACATCAACAGACCCTCCTGATTGAGGGTTGCACAAACCTTCGATTTGGAAAAACAAACCACAACCCAAACCAAAAGGAAACAAACAAAATTCCTCAGTATCTGCAAAGTGCAATAAGACAGAGCACAATAAAATGGGACATGCCTGTACACTCCCAGGCATGTGAACATTTGGCAAGGGTGAACAGAGGCGCTGCTGCTTTCTGGCTCTGGATTAGAGCATCTGTGCATCTGAAAGGCCTTTAATGTAACCCAATGTAATCCAAAATGGAAATTCTATAGAAATACAGGTCACCAACCTAATATCCATCAGCATGTGGAAAAAATGTTGTAGATGCTTACACTGACATTTAGTTCTATTCATAGGTTGGGTTTGTTTAAATGAGAGCTGTTGTCCTCATCCTGAAGCCTGCCTCAAGTCAACTGTGGGTTAAGAGTAGAAAGAGACTATGAGAGAGAGAGAGAGAGAAAAGCAAACCTCCTAGTTGATGAATATTCATCTCTTTACTCATTCATTTACTCATTAACTAATTATTTTGTTATCTTTGAGTCACCTAAACCTCACTGAGCATAAAATGATTTAGTGGGCAGACAGTGGAGTTGGGTGGATCTTAATTATGCTGCGATGCGAGAGTGCAGTCCCTACGTCTGCATAAAGGGAAAATCCCCTTGCAGATGGAAATTTGGTCATTGATTTTTTTTTTTTTTTTTTCACACTCCAGAGTCTGAAATCCTCCTCCCATTGTGACTGCCTGGAGAATCCTGATCAGGAATGAAAGTCTCAGATGTCGGGGAGAATTTTCAAATTGGAGTTAGAGAAGCCATTCCCAGGTTAATGAGCACAGAGCAGCAGGCATTTTGAGGAGTTTATTTGGAGAAAGGAAACGTCTGCAGAAATCAAGTGATTAAGATGTGATACTCAAAGCGAACTCTGAGCGATCTCATTAGCAGAGACTAAGAATAGTCTACAAATGTAATAAAAGCCCTGATACAAGGTCACAAACATCCCAGTGCAGGCCAGCTGTGTGGGACCCAGTGAAGAGAAAGATGGAGAACCTGACTGGACCAGATCAGGAAATCTCTCCTAGGACAGAGCAGCATTTCTTCTCCAGTCCCAAGGGAGGAAGAACCAGAAATGCAAATGAAACTTTCCACTGCATATTATTCATAGATGCATAATATGTACGTATATATATTAAAATGTACACACTTTTGGGGGGCCTGTCAGTCAGTTAAGCATCTGCCTTCGGCTCAGGTCATGATCCTGGGGTCCTGAGATGGAGCCTCCCTGGTAGTGGGTGTTTATGTTTTAACTCCATGATATAGATTCAATTATTCCCAATTAACTTATTTTTTAAAAGATTTTATTTATTTATTTGAAAGAGAGGGAGAACAATAGGCAGAGAAGGAGCATGAACAGGGGCCACTCGGGTATCCCTATTCCCAATTAATTTAAATAACCTACGAATATTTTGAAAAATACAAATTTTATGAATTAACTTACAAATATTACGAAAAATACGAATGTCACTTTCTCACAATCTTCTTCAGAAACTTCCCTAAAAGAACCCTTTACTCACCTGCACACAGTGACTCATCTCCTTTCTCTGATATTACATTATTTACTTATCTTTCTCTTTCTAAAACTATATTCCTGCCTTCAGAAGAATATAACCTTCATGAGTAGAGGGGAATTATATAACGTTCACGATCTTATTTCCTGAGGCTACAATAATGTTTGGCACATAAGTCACTCAAATAATTATTAAATGAAAAAAAATGAGAAGAAACTTTTTTTATGTCTTCATAAAATCACTACCTAAACTGTACCTCTCTCTATTGTTAGAAAAATAGGAATATTGAAATGGAGGTTTGGGCTAAGGAACCAAGACACAGTAGATGATATATTCCAAAGAGGGCACACATTTACAGTGGGGGCCGTCATACGTTTGCACAGCTCAGAACTTCTTATACAGAGCAAAGCCATCAGTGAACTGAGAAAGCTCATGACAGGGATTTCTTTGGCAAGAGCCATGCAATGAGTCTCACTCCTAAAGAAAGTGGCGGGTAGTCTCTACAACCTAACCCTCAGCTTAGTTAAAGAAGGATTTCAGGAAGATCATTAGAGGAATTTTGGAGGTTCCTGTCAGTGGGTTATGACTTACAGTCACTAATTCCAAGACCAATTCCCAAAAGAGCTCCAAGGATTCCTATCCCTTACCTCAAGACTAAGGATAGGGCTGTGATAGCAGAGTGGAATATATAATATAACCATAGGAGGGTGGTGTCTAAATCCCATCTGAAAAATATCTCAAAAGCAGGAGACCAAATGTTGGTCACACATATGAGGGTGTTGACGAGAGAATCTTGAAGATATTTTAGATTCTGTGTAAAACGGTGGCTTGAAGAAGTAAACAGCCTACCAGAGGGAATCTGAAAGTATTTATGCACATCTAGCTGCTGACAGAGTAAGCGATATGTCAGGGAAGAGGACTTCACTCTGAGCAAGGCAAATTTGGGAGGAGTCAGAGAAGGGGGAGGTCACCAAAGAACACAAGCACAGGGAAGTTTACCCTGAGAAAGTCAGTTTCAAACATCTGGTAAATCCAAAGATGCTGATGTCAACTCAAGACAGTGCCAGGCAAGGAAAAGCTATTCCACACAACACTTTACCTGTTTTCCCTGATTATGATAACAGGTAAGAGTCGGAATTAGGGGTAGGCAGATGGGAGAAGAGAAATAATAGAAGGTTCTATACAATACAGAGAAGAACCCAGTCATGTCCATTCCCCAGTCTGTGATAATCAGGCTCCCTATCTGAAATCAGGCCTAGGTTGAGGAAGGCAGGAATCTTAATACCGAAATAAGTTCAAAGTTTGAATATTATATAATTTGGATATGTTAATTACATGCCATAGTGCCTTACATTATATACACATTTCCAGAATGTTCTCATCTAGGGGCAGAAGCCAAACTGGTTCTATTGAGTAAATTTTAAATGTGAGAGGAAATCAAATTGCCTTGTAATTGCATCCACAGTTTGTATTCCTTCAAAATAATAGTTACAATAATTTTACTGATTTCAAAATCACAGGGGGTCCACATTATGAACTTTCAGATATGAATTCCCTATCAAATTCTACATTTTTAAATTTTGACCTTACTTCCGTCAGGTTTTCTTCACATTTTGCTAATGATCAATAATGAAGATAGTGGCAGTTAAGTAAATAATTATCTTGAGAATCGGGCTCCCAAACTGATACATATAAATTATTTTGCAACCAGCAACAAACAACTGCCAATATTTAAATATTTTTAAAGAATCTGGTATTTATAAAAGAGCTCATGACAGAAGGGTACATTCAGGAGTTTTTTGTGGGTTTTGTTGTTGTTGTTGTTTGTTTGCTTTTTTAAAATTAGAAGCAATAGGTCTTTCCATATAGTCTGGAAAGAAATCTACTCTACAGAACAATGTAAAAAACCTGGAAGAATGAGATAAAATATCTATGTATACATGTGTGTGGATGTGAGATGGGGTAAAATACATAGGACACAGAGCTTAGGAAAATATAAAACAATGAATGCTTTTGGTGAAAAATAAGGCACCTCTCCCAAGGATACTACTTGTTAGCCTCAATGGGTCTTTGTGAGTTCTCATGTTTGTATAAAATAGTAGACCAGAAAGAATTGTGTTTGGTTGCCCAGATTTCCCCTTTGCTTCACTCTTTTTTATGGGAGTGTTTGAAACTTCAATATCCTGCAATAAAGAATAATCAATTGACCTGACTGGTCAAAAAGTTGAAAAATAGCCTATTGCATATCTATCCCAACTTAGTATTTGTGTCTTTTGGAATCTTTAAGAAAAATACAATTTTTAGCCCAGGTGGCTCAGCAGTTTAGCGCCGCCTTCAGCCCACGGCCTGATCCTGGAGACCCGGGATCGAGTCCCATGTCGGGCTCCCTGCATGGACCCTGCTTCTCCCTCTGCTTGTGTCTCTGCCTCTCTTTCTCTCTCTCTCTCTCTGAGTCTCTCATGAATAAATAAATAAAATCTTAAAAAAAATAAAAATGCAATTTAATAGCATTATTAATAGAAAAAAAAAACCCACAAACATTAAAGTTCTAATTTATGTGGACAAAATTCACTCTAAATAGAAGTCTTTTGTTGCAACTCATATGTCCTCATACCAACCAATTTGAAAATATTGCCACATATTCTATGCTCTGTCCAGAGCTACAGAGACAAAAGCAGTTAGGGTTGTGATAGGTTTTGTTCCTTTCTCATTATTGACTTGTAATCCTAGAAACCATTACTGATGGTGAGGAAAAGAAACGGGGAAGCAAAGCAAAGGTAGTATTTTTACCCTCACACTTGTCCCTCAAGACCAGAAAAACACTATAAAGATTAATTTGGCTAAGAACTCAGTATTTTAGCTATTCATGAATGAGTGCAAGGGGACAAAGGGTCATATTCATCGTTCCAATTATTTAACTTCTTAGTCATCTTCATCTTTTTTATTATCTGGAGAATTGGTTCCCCCCCCCCCCAAAAAAAAAAAAACTGACCACTTGATCATTATTGTACCAGATGTCATTCCAAGTCCCCAGTTTTGTTGTCTCCTTTCCAAGGGACCCAGTCTATTGGACTTTCATTAGCTCATAAACATCCCATGTGCAAATGCTCTACCCCTTTGCTTTCCTTTTGGCATTTCCTTTGGTGGAGAGGTTAAAGGAAAAGTGATTCTAATATATATATATATATATATATATATATATATATATATATATATATATATATATTTTTTTTTTTTTTGGCACAGAGCTAGAGAAAGACACCAATGGAATGGATTTAAAAAAATTGCTTCCTTGAGGCCCAGGGTAAGAGGGAGAGCAAACTGTTTGAGTATCTCTGCTGTCTCTTGAAGATGAAAATGTCTTGCCATTATTCTGGCAGCTAGCAGGTTGCTCTGTAATCCTGCCTTTGCCTGAGTACCAAACTTCTGGAAGGAATCGGCAAGTGTTTTATCATCTTTGTAGCCACAAGTTCCTCTGCTAATTTCCTTGTTTTCTTAGGTTTGAGAGTGCCAAGTACTATACCGAGCTCCTTATGTAAGATATGTCAGTCCGTCCACTTCAATGACAAAGAAATAGTAACTTCATAAGATTAATCGCCTCGGCCAAAGCTGTAAGTCGGGAAGCCCACTTGCTTGTCCGGGCTGTCCAAATTCAAAGATGAGGCACTTTAACTTGTATTTTTTAAGTCCTACTCAGAAAGAAAGGCTTCGACAATCTTTACGGTGATCATTTTCATGAAACAGGATTGAACTCCCAACTTCCCCATAGCCTTTCTGGATGAGATGTTCTCATTTGCCATCTCACCCTATCTACAAGCTTCATTATCCCTCTAATCACGTCCACTACCTATCTCTTCTGTCTTTTGTCTTCTATTATAGTTTTGTTAAAGGGCAGCAACCATATTGCACCTAGTCTTGATTAAGCAGGCATGCCATTTGTCAGGGAGCCAAGCAAGAAAAGTCCTTATAGTGGTCCCCTTAAGCCACTGCTTGGCAGGTTTCCCAGAAAGCACAGTGCATCTTATCCATACCCAATCCACCATACCATGTGCAAGAACATTTATTCCCATTAAAGTTTCAGATCTATTTTGAACCAAATTTTATAATACAGCCCAGAGAGAATGATAGTTTCACATTATCTTGAAGGTTTGATTTTAATAAGGATTGGCCGTCTCTCAGAGGGTTTAGAACAAAGTGTGCAGCATTTCAAAAGGAGTCACCACTTCCTTTGATGTTCTAAATCTCTTCTGATTCATACTGGAGGTGAGAGTAAGGGAATATAAAGTCCGCCTTAAAGAAATCACTGGGTTGTAACATATCTATGCTATAAAGACAAGTGACGGCAAGGTAGCAAGTATATACATTGAACTGTGACTGATTTCAGTTCTATGGTAGGATGTGAAATTAAAAGAAATTATATATGAATGCTTATATCTATATATGTGTGAATATGTGGATGTTCTGAAAGTCAATGCTATTATATGTAAATTGGACTGTACGTTGCCCCTAGAATTAATATATCTTATGAATAGAAATTGCTTATAATAGCATAACAGCAATTATGGTTACCTGGTTAGAAGTACCAAGTAAAAGAAAACTCTCAAGCCATGTGCGGTGGGCCCGACTCTAAGATGACCCCAAACCACACCATTGTGTACTCTCCCCACCCTTTGAGCATGGGTAGGGCTTGTAACTTGCTTCCAAACAATGTAAAATTACAAAAGTGGTGGGATAGTCACTGCCTTGATTGGAGTACATTATACGGCTCCAATCCAAAGGTAGTAAGCGGGCATTCCTGTGATTACATGATGCTATGTAAGATCTGTCTTAGGAGGCTGTAGCAGGAGACTCACCTGCTGCCCTTCAAGAACTAAGCTGCCATGTTGTAAAAGAGCCAAGTGGCAAGAGATTGTAAGTAGCATCTAGTCGCTGAGCATGTGGCCCAGCTGACAGCCAGAAATAAAACTAGGACCTCAGTCCTAAACTATAAGGAATTGAATCTTGCCAGTAATTACTTAAACTTAGAAAAGAACCCCACGCTCTACCTAGAGCATGGCCAATACTTTGATTGAAATCCTCTGAAAACCTGAACTGAAGACCTGGTCAAACAGGATCCAGAACCACGTCCTGAGAAACTGAAACAATAAATATATGTTGTTTAGAGGTAACACATCTGAAGTAATTTAAAACACAGCAATAGAAAACTAATACATATAAATATATTTTCCCTCTTTATTTCCTGAAATTGTAGGGCCCATATTTCAATCACTAGCAAAAGTATCTCCTTTCGATAATTCAGCAGGATATGAGTAGAAAATGTTCTTCATGGGGGGTAAAAAGACATCCTAAATTAGATACTGCAGATGATGAACTAAGTGGACATAGATATGTGCTGTAGATGCTTCAGGAACAATTTATGGTTGATATCGATCTGGTAATTAAGATCAGGGCATGTTACCAAAGCAGGATATAAATATTTTTCTCCAGAAATCTTTAAAAAATATAAAAATAATATCACCCTCAAACCAAATATATACAGAGGTATTTACTGGAAAACCATGCATCATACAAATATAATCTTAAGGAATTTATTTTGCTGTTAGCAAAAGTACAAGCATGTAAAAAAAAAAAATGATGTATGACCAGTATATCATTTTCATGTGTGTATCTTGATGTGGGCCTATGTGTCTCTGTGTACGGGTCTGCAAAGTGTCTTTATGCCCCAGCTGCACGTGTCTATGTATGTCTCTGTAGATGTGTGTGTGTGTGTGTGTCTGTGTATATGCCTCTGTGACTGGGTGTTGTGGGAGTCTACGCGTGTGTCTGCATGGGGGCCAAGGTATGTGTATGTGTCTGTGTGTGTGTGTGTGTGTGAAGGGGTCTGCTAAAAGGGGGAAAAAGACCTCTCCAGAGACCTTTATAAATATTAATAAGCAATAGTGAGGAAAAAACAAACAAAAACCATTGACTTTGGATCCTGCAATCTAGTGTTAGTTCTAATTCTGCAATATACGGTTGACTCTTGAACAATGTGTGGTTAGGTGCACTGACCCCTCCCACACACACACAGTCAAAAAATCCATGTATAACGTTTGACCTCCCCAGAACTTAACTGCTAACAGACCACTGTTGACTGGAAGCCTTATCAATAACAGTTGGTTAACACATATTTTGCATGTTACATGTATCATATACTATATTCTTACAATATAGCAAGCTAGAAAAAAAGTGTTAAGAAAATCGTAGAAAGAGTAAATAGATTTACAGTACTATATTATATTTATCAGAAGAAAAAAACAAGCCAAAACACTGCATGTAAGTTCAAATCTGTCATTGTCCAAAGGTCAACTCTACTAGCTCTGTGATTTTGGTAACCTGCTTCAGCTCTGAATCTTACTTTCCCTACATAAAAAAATGAATTCGATGGTAAGAATTAAAACTATCACTCTGCTGGTACAACCACTTTAGAATACCATTTGATCATCTTTAATAAAGCTGAACATACTCATGTCTATAACCCAGTAATCCCAGTCCTAGGTATCTGTCCCCAGTTCAAGTGTGTATGTAGGTTTCCCAAAGGCACACGTTAGAATGCATAGAGCCTCAGCGCTTAGTCCTCACAGACCCAAACTAGAACGGCCCCAACGAGCACCAACGCATAAATAGATCAACTGCGGCATATGCACCTAATGAGACACGGTATAGAAATGAAGACGAGCAACGTCTAGTCTCATAATAACATGAACGGGTCTCACAAATACAGTGTGAACACAAGAAGCCAGATGCAGAAGAGCAGCACATGGTTTCCATAAAGCACACAAATAAGCCAATGTAATCGAGATAGGCCAACATACTCTGGGCCCTCGGAAGCCCCGGCAGTGATCATCCTTGGGGAGTATACGAGGGGGGCACCCAAGGTGAGGACATTTGCCAGCTTCCTATCGTGGGCACCGGTTACCTAAGTGCATTCAATGTGTGAAATGCCATGAGTATATAGGCTTCCAATAGGTGTACTTTCCTTGTTACAATATTAAATATTAATAGTAAAATTTTTCAAGACTCTCGTAGTGTCAGGCAACAGGCTAATAATAATCCATACAAAACCGTGATCTGATGCCCTAGAAGAAAATGGTTTTCAAACCGGGTAATGATCCCTAGGTGGTCAGGAAATCGATTTATGGATCATGACCTGCAATGAATAAAATGAAAGGGACTAGAACAGAAAATACCAGAGTGCATGATATAGTGGAAATTGTTTGTGATATGTATGTGTTTATAACTGGGTGGAGATGTAAAATGTACTTTTATTATGGGTCATAGCCGAAAAGAGCTGAAATTATTGCGAGGACATACCCACGATATAGGTTCACGTCGCAGTATCCTAGGCTCCCTGAATGCCTCCTGCATAGCCCGTCCCTACATTACGACCCCCTGGACCAGAGAACTCACTCATTCCACATCGACCAAGCGAACAGGCATTTCAACAGGGGACTCCCAGAACAGCTCACAGCACTTCTAACTACATATCCATCAGTAATATCAACCATCGGATTGCTCCCTCCTGGCCATTTGGCCCAACACCTAAAAATTCCCACCCAGTATTTGGCCTAGAATTCTGCAAATTCCTACACAACAGGGAAAACTGGCATCTTCCACATGGAAGGTTTGTCTTGAAGGTACAGAGACTGTTTCAACCATTTTTCCCTGTAACATTGCAGCAGATCCAGCAAGTGGTAGCACTGTGTATCCGTGAAGATGCGGAATGGAAAATATTACTCATTTGCATATCCCCAAAATAATGGGATGAAGATAATAATTAATAGCTATTTTTATACCCCTTGATTTAATTAATTCCAGCGAAGATGTTTGTAAACATGTGATATTATGTTTGGATAAATGTGTCAATGTGAAAATTAGTCACTAATACAAGGCACTGAGGAAAAATTAAAGAAAAAAAAATAAGGCACCAGCAGAAGGCGGGCCTAGGCAGCGCCCCATGTCCCGGGGTGGGACATGTTTACCCACGGAAATCAGTAGTGGTGATGTTCCATGACCAAACAGGCTCCGGAGCGAAGGTGGGGAAGCAGCATAGGGAGAGAAAAGGGGGGCAGCTGTGTAGGGGGAGGCTCATTACTGGAGTCCTGGTAAAATTCTGATTCACGCAGGGTAGGAAATGGCCGTGTCTTAAGGTGGGGGCCATTTCACTCCACACCCCCTTATGCATAATACTCTTTCCCAAGAAAGGAGATTTGAAAACACGGAGACAGAAGAGAGGACAGGGCTGGAAAGGGAGCCCATTCTACTAAGGGACAGAGGTTGTCATCCCAGGGCTCTTGACACAATCACATGAGGACTAGATGGCGCTGAAAGAAAAACAAGGACAGAAGACAATGATGACAATGACGAGGGGCCGTGTTTACAGGGACGATGATGAGGGGCAAGATCATTAAGAGACTACAATTTTTTTAGGGAAATCCATTCAGATTGGTCTATTGTGCATGGCAAAGAGCGAGAAGCAAGGGAGTTGCAGGCCGGGATGGCAGTGGCCAATGGGGCATGGTTTGGGGCCGAGGGCTCCCTCAGGTTGGCTCTCGTTTGGCTCCAAATCTCCGGATGTTTCAAGTCAATGAAGCCACTTCACATCTGTGTGGATTCGTCCTATTAAGTAGAAGGAAAGGACCCTGACAATCTCCAGGGCGTGAGGGGCATTCCTCTGAGCTCCTCAAGGCCGGAAGCTGCGAGGATGGAGGCTTCCTTCCCTCTCCACAGCCCAAGGCCCTGCTCCGTGAAGGGTCACGGGGAGAGACAGACCTCACGTGGGCCTTAAGGACCACAGTCCTGCTTCATTGAGTCATGCCCTGACTCATGCACTGGGAAGACACAACCTCAAAGGCTCCACAGCAGCCGAGAAGCCTGGGCAGAGGGAGGAAGGGAGCAGGGAATCTTCCACAGAACAAGAATCAAGGGGAATCTTTAATTTTCCGTGAATTACATCTTTTACACGTATCATTTCTGAGGGGTGCAGGGAGGCAAGATCAAACCAGTGCCACCAGGACACAGCGGTTCCACTTTGATTAAAAGCCATCACCTTTGCATCACCTCACGTAAGAGCAAAGCCTGGAGTCACCTGGATCTCGTATTTGCCTCAGCTTTTCCCTTTTCACTCTTGGATGAGCGACTCTAAGCGTTGACTTTCATAAAACAGCTGCATGAGGCCCTGTCGTTCACAGTAACAGCAGCACGACTGACTGTGCCCTCCAGGCACTCACGTGCCTTTATATAAACACATTTATAGACATCGAGGACGTGAGTATGAGGTCCTGGGACTATATAATCTTGAGAGTCCTTTTTCCAAGGCTCTACGTAGGACCCCGGCGTTCTCAAAGAGTGTGTGCATGGCCCAGCAGCAGGGAGCTCCTTCCATACACGGTCCCAACATTATTCCACAAGAGTGAAAGTCTGGCATTGGAGAGGACACAACATATTAATATATATGCAACTATTATTTAAAAACTCTGCTGAAAAAAAAATAAATAATAAATAAACTCTGCCGAGGGGGTTCTTCTAGCACATGAGAGAGATATTTGGGAGGTGGGGAGAGTCACCCCCACAGTGTGAAAAGCAAGAAATCAAATAAATAAATTGATTTAATTATTAGCCAGGGCTCACCATGGAGATGCGCAAATTTTGTATTTTAGTAGGTACACGATGTGTACGCCTATGCCTGCAATGTCGTACTTCCATGAAGCCGGCTCCATGTGCTCTGCTTATCGTCGGGGAAAAATAAGCACGTGTTTATCGGTTGAGATCCCATTTCTCTTTCTGTTGTGAAGAGATATCGTCTGTCACCTGCTATGGATCTGACCCTGTAACTGCCTTGACTGAGTCTAGTCTCTTACTTAAAGAAAAAAAAAAAAAAGGATACAAATTCCCATCACTGGTAAAATTCACAGTTCACCCCGTTTCCTTATATGTGCTAATTATATAGAAAGGCAGGTCATTTTGTTTCAACCAAATCCCAGACGAGTGTTGATCACCGCTATGTTATGAGAATGTTAATTCGGGAACTTTCTCATTGTCTCTCCCTTTTGCAGACACAAGCTAACGTTACACTTGAGTTACGAGACACATTTAATTTATTTTTGTGTAAAGGATGCACTAGGAAGGCTGGCATGGCTTCGTGGTCACACGATGCACACTGTGGGCCCTGGTACAGCCTCAACGTGGGACGTTATTTAACACGGAGCCCCGTTTCGACTGTGCCGAAAGTCCACCCAGAGGAGGGGTACGTGCGAGTGGGCCTCTGCTCGTGAATATTTGTGTGTGTCCTCCTGCAACCCAGCACACACATGTGAACTGCTAGGAGGAAGTAGAAACAGTTCCCCCGATGAGTCATCACACAATCCCTGCTTTGTTCCACTGTAGTCATAGCTGCACATTAATTTGGATGCTAACTCGGTTCCAGGGGTAAACACAAAAGCAAAGAACCTTGTGCACCCAAGGAGATGCTCTAGAGGTCTCACTCCGGGAAAACATCTGCAGTGTCTATTTTAAATCAAGGCCTCAAAATTACGTCTTCGGGAAAGTAAGGTACTCGTTGCCCAGTGCACTCAAGGGGCATTTGCCTCACGGTGAAAGCTGCATTAAGAGAGGAAGAGAGCCGAAAAAAGCAGAATGAACCAGAGAGGGAAGGAGAAGAGGGTGGAAGAAAAAGTGAGATAGAGAGTGGAGGACATTCCAGAAATATCCGTGGTATGTATGGACGCTTGCTAACGTTTCCAGGGTTAGGTAGATGCCAGAAGAGACCCAAAGTCTACTGTAAGCACGTCTGGTTGCTAAGAAATGAGAAATCCAGGGTACGAGAGAAGAGACATAATAGCTGGTCACCTGGTGGCAGCTCACCTGTGGATTTACAGCCCAGTCTCTGGAAATCCCAGGCTCCCTTTATCTACCTACCAACACAGGAGCAAGAAATAAAACTAGAGTATGTTTGTTCACGACGTGCTAGATTCACTCTGAAGAGGGCGTCTGCAATTATCCTTTCCAGGGACTAGTCCTGAAGGTAAAGCATGCTGCTTTATTTGCAGGACTTCTCAGAGCCTTTGACCTAATGACCTCTACCCTTTCCAACGTGCGGCAGGCAAGGAAAAGATGGTGAGAAAGTGGATCGAGTCTCCCTTTATCCAAAGCACTTACGTTTATTTTTGCTCCCCAAAGCTTGTTTTAGGAAAAGCTGAATTAAACTTTTCAGGTAAGATACCTAACAGTATCTTACACTAAAAAGAACGCACTATTTGTAAAAGCCATTAAAGAAAGAAAACTTCTGAAAAAGTTATTCTAGCATTACTTTAGGAATTGGTTTTTATAGCATGGGGTGGGGTTTAGTAATTCTTGTAACAACCAAACTTGATCAGAAACCAATTTCTCTTGGTTTTGTCGTTGTTGTCGTTATCGTTTCTGCACGCTGATTTCGTTTACTTGATGCCTGAAATAAAATCGCTTGGAAGCTCAGCAGTTCAACTTAGCTTGCAAAGATTAAGACCTTGGAATTTAGAGAAGCAGGGTGAAGATGTTCGAATAAAAATTCTAGAAATGGCTACGAGTATCTAGAGACCTGCTGATGTAGGGCACGGCTTTTTTGCACCTATTAATTAAAGGAGGGAAGGCGTTAGAGCGGTTTGCATTGTGCTTGGCACGTGCAGGGCCCTAGGAGTAGCAGTTATGTTCATGTACTGTTGATATTTTTTTTATGATTTTTATGTCACAGATACATTAAGGCATGGGGTTCGTGTGCACATGGAAACAATTTCCTAGAAATGAGGAGAGGGAACCAAGGGGTAACCTTACTTGGAAGCAGAGCATTTGCAGACGTGATCAAATGAGGTCATTACAGTGGCGACCGTCTGAAATGACAGGTGTCCTCCCATAGAAGGGAAATTTGGACAGAGACGGGCATGCACAGAGGGGTGGCCGCGGGAGGACTTAGGGGCAGAGAAAGCCGGGTGACCGCAGTGATGTGTCCGTGAGTCAAGGAAGGCCCAGCATTGCCAGAAAGCTCTAGAAGCCAAAGGGGGCAAGGAAGGGAGTCCTCCCCAGAGCAGTCACAGGGCTCACTTCCAGCCTCCAGGATCGCGAGGCAATGCAAACTCCCAGTTTGTGGAGCTTTGGTCGGGCAGCCCCAGGACTGATGGACTGTGCTGGCCGCGTTTTCTGTGGTCCTTGGCACAACTGCAATCATTTATTCGGTTTACTATGGCCTATTTTCGACCTCCGAGAGGACACTCCATGAGGGGCGGGAGGGGGTGGTGGGCTCGCCAGTGTGGTTATCTGTCCTGTGGCCAGGTCCCAAGAGAGAGTCTGGTGGGTCTGGTGGAGATGTGGTGCTCAGAATCTACACTATGAGTCAACGGATGGTGAAACTCAAGGGAAATGCGGGCCAAGCCTTGAGGACGATCACCAAGAACACCTGGAACCAGCCATTCATTGCTAGTTGCTGTATTTGCTTGTTTGCTTTTTCTCCCCTAAGGATCTTCCAAGCCTGAGCCTTCCCAAGAATAAGATTCAGTGTGTGCCTCTGTCTACAAAGGCCTATAGATTGTTATGGAACTAAAACCCCAGTGGGTCTTACTTAGTGCTCAGGTGATGATACTTAGGGAACATCAGCGATGTTTTCGTAGGAAGAGGAAAAAGCAAAGAATCCTTAGAAGGAAAAGCAGGGTACAAATAGAAAATACTCTCTCCACCCATCCCATACACATGTCGTGGTTTGGGTCCACTGTTGATAGGAAACTTGGTCTCAGGTAGTTTTAATTTTTTTTTTTTAAGATGTTATTTATTCATGAGACACACAGACGAGGCAAAGACAGGCAGAGGGAGAAGCAGGCTCCATGCAGGGAGCTCATGTGAGACTCGATCCCAGGACCCCAGGATCATGCCCTGAGCTGAAGGCAGACACTCAACCACTGAGCCCCCCGGCGCCCCAATCACACGTATTTTTAAACCGAGGCACTTACTAAATACAGTGGCAAAATTCGTTACCTCTCCTTCTCTTGACCTCGTACACATTGTGTTCTCTTTGAGGCCTCAGTTCCCAGCCCCCCCTTACCTTTTGGAGGGGAAAAAAAAGCAAGAAACAATAGTACCTACCCTAAAATATTGATGGGAAAATGATGATGTTTGCAAGGCATCAGCACACCACGTGGCACATAGTGCAAACGCAGTAAATGTTATCATACGAGTCCTCTGGTCACAGAATCCACTAATAAATACAAACTTAAAAACCCATTAACTCACTCAATGAATGAAATATTGTAGGTGCACAATGGGATCCTATTTTTCCTTCTGTTGGCCGTGACCGCTAACTGAGGGTTGACTGATTTAAATGAAGTTGAAGACCAGGAGTCACGTTAATGTGTAGAAGTCGTAGGCCCAGGGTTGTTTTATAATCTCCAAATAATTGATGTATCTAAAAATGCTAAAGAAACATGAAATAAGCCTTCTCAAAACTGTCATCTGAGCCTGTTAGATGGCTAAAGAGTCTACGCTTCATGATGAATCTAAAGAGGGATTCAGTTGTGCGTGTGTGTGTGTGTGTGTGTGTGACATTTTTAATTTTCTTTTTCTGCATGAAGCTGTATTTATGAAGCAGACACAGGAAGAGTCTCACGTGTGAGACTTTCAAATTTAAATTTTCTTCCTATGCTATAGTCATAACAGCAGTCTGGTGTTTGACCATATGACAATACTAATCAGAGAGACAAAGGAAAAAGTGCAAGCCTCATAAAAATAACCAAGGGATCTGGGACGCCTGGGGGGCTCAGCAGTGGAGCATCTGCCTTCGGCTCAAGGTGTGACCCCAGGGTCCTGTGATCGAGTCCCCCGTCAGGCTCCCTGCATGGAGCCTGCTTCTCCCTCCGCCTGTGTCTCTGACTCTCTCTGTGTCTCTCAGGAATAAACAAATAAAATCTTTAAAAAAATAACCAATGGATTTTTTTTTTTTTTGCTGCATTATAGTTGATAAAGTATTTTTCTACTCATTAGCTTACTTGATCCTCCCAGAAGACAGGTCAAATAATTGTAGGTAATATTTCCATTTCAAAGTAGAGGGAACCGAGGTCAAATGCTTTGATTGCAGTCGCGGAGCCACTTCGTGATACAGATGGTACTACATCAACAATTTTCAACCTCAAATCGCCTTTCCTCCCACTACAACTTGCTGCAGCAATGATGTAATAAGTGAGATGCACAGATGGATGATCTGGAGAGAGAGTGCATGAACACAGCTTGTCTCTACCATTTCCAGGTAAGATCCGTTGAGGTGACCAGCTTTGAAAACTCTCAATCTTGCCCACCGTGAGTACTAACACCGCAGAGCCGTGGTTGCCTAAGAGATTTGATTGTGTTAAACTGACTTGATGCTGCTTACCCACAACGAGACTCACTGTCACTGGCTCAACGTGCCATTGAAAATTCAGAAAGTTGTCTAGACATTATTCTAAATGACCTCAAAATTCGTAGCACAATGGGCACAAGGGCTGTTTTGCCGTCTTTGCGCAACATCCAGGCTTCCCGGGGAAGAAGGAAAACCAGGGATCGTGTCCTGCTTCTCTCCGGGAAATGCTCCACTTAGTCAAAGTCACAGCTCAGTTCTTCCACCCAGACTAAACAGTGTCCAAACCCAGGCTGACAGGCCACACTGGGAAACGATTCAAGCCAGAGCCTCGTCTTTCAGGGGATGCTGGAGACTGTTGTCGCGGCAGCCTCAGACCAGCCTCTTCTGCAGAGTGACAGCAATTTCTCACCATCTGGATGAGCCGCCCCCGACCCTTTGGTACCACTACAGACGTATGAAAGGCAAACACTTATCCTCGGTAAACTCCGGAAACCTCATCAGTCCCCAAGCACCACAGCCTCACTTAAAGCTTCCAGAACACAAGGTCTCCTCCCTATAGATTCTGTTTGCGGCATCTCAGTACTTGATTACATACTGTCTTCTGCTCTCTAATTGTTTCATGTATTCCCTTCTTGTTTCTCCAACACACTCCTTAGTCATTTAATTCGCGTTTAACTCCCAAAGCACCTCATCGTGTCACTATTACACACACGGATACATGCACTCCAAGCCATGCCCTGAGCGAGATCCTGGGGGTGACAAAGGTGATAGAAGCCTTGGGCTGCAGCAGCTCCCAGTGACCCTACTAATGGAGAAACCCTCCCACTCACAGCTTACCTTGATACGACAACAAGACCTATGCTGACAGGATAAATACATTGTTCCGAGGGTTTAAGGGGGAATGAGATGACGTAATAATCAATATGACATTCCCTGGTAGAAAAGGAGGATGGGCTGAGGCAAGGGTATTTCAGGTAGTTAGAATATGACCAAAATTCACCGAGTTTTAAAGAGTTGGTCTGGCATGTTTTAACAATGTCAAATGGTGTGTGTGGTGGGTGAGATTGCACCAAAGAATGAAGGAATTAAACTGAGTGGTATTCCTTTTTATTTTTATTTTTTTACTTTTTTTTTAAAGATTTTATTTATTCATTCAAGATACACATAGAGAGAGAGAGAGAGAGTCAGAGACACAGGCAGAGGGAGAAGCAGGCTCCATGCCAGAAGCCAGGCATGGGACTCGATCCCCGGACTCCAGAATCGCGCCCTGGGCCAAAGGCAGGCGCCAAACCGCCGAGCCACCCAGGGATCCCAAGTGGTATTCCATAGTAAAGAAAACTGAACACTTCTAGAAGGTTTTCCCTGCCATAACATAAACTCACTGAGCACTGGGACAATGTGTTTCCTTCACTGCTTCATCACCAGCAGGCAGCACAGTGTCTGGCATATGGTAGCTATTGAGGAACCTGTTGTTCAAAGGTTGATGAATGAATGAATCAATGACTAGGAGACAAATGAATGAATCAACGACCGGGGGATAAAGAGAGCTGAGCGTGATATTCTAGCAAGGGAATAACATAATGCGATTGGGTCTTTTTTTTTTTTTTTTTTTTTTTTTTTTTTTAAGATTTTACTTATTTAGTTAGTTGAGAGAGAGAGAGAGGAGGGAGGAAGGAGCAGAGGGAGAGGGACAAGCAGACTCCATGCTGAGCCTGGAGCCCCGATGTCGGGCTGGATTTCAGGACCCTGAGATCACAGCCTGGGCCAACATCAAGAGTCAGAAGCTAAACCAACTGAGCCTCCTGGGAGGCCCTGGGATTGAATCTTAAGACACAACTTTAGATCCTACACTGATTTTCTTTCTACTTTTACATTTGGTTTTTTAATAGCACATACTTTGTCATTTAATATGTCTCCCGGTTTTGACCTTTGTCCTCCTATAATCTGTTCACAACAAAACAATGATAGCACTCACTTAAAACGCAAATCAAATCAGGACCCTCTCTGACCAAAATCCATTATTGGCTACTCATCTCACTTAGGGTAAAAACCATCATCCTTCCAATGGCTGAAAGGCTGTACACCATCACTATGACTTACTTTCCTTATCTTTAACTCTCTTTTCCCTTGACTATTTCCCCTTCAATCACCGTGGACTTCTTGGTGCCCCCTGGATAAACCAGGCATGCTTCCGTCCATTCTCTAGACATCTAGAATGTCTCTAGATATTCGCCTAGAACTGTCCTCTCCCACAGCCATGAAGTTCACTCCTTCACCTTTATTTGGTCTTTCCTTAAATGTCACTTTCTCATAAAGTCTCCCTTAAGCAATCAGTTCACAATTTCATTCTCCACTTTTCCCACCACTCTTGCCCCTTACCCAGCTTTCCTTTTTCTTTATATATAGCATATATCTCACTCAGCCATTACTCTATAATAATTTACTTACCTTTCCTTGTTTTCTATATTCTCACACTTGACAAGAACAGAGATCTTTGTCTATATTTTTCCCCCACTGACATATCCTAAGCGTTTAGACCTAGTATTGAGCTTGGCATATAGTAAAGTACTTCAGAGATGGTTCTGAATTGCATTGAATGTTTAGATATTTGAGTAAGGATTTTGGTTTTGGTAAACATAAAGCAGTAGGAGGTGTGTATGGCTTGCCAAGCCTGCAAGGTGGTTATTAAAAATGAATGCTATAATAAATGTTAAAATCTTGATGAGAGTATGAGGTCCCATATGCTTATAAGTCAGTATTTTATCACTAGCATCACAAACAGCATGAGCCAAAACAGACCAGACCAGCAAGTCATCTTATGGACATCTGGAAGCTGGGCTCCCCAATGGCAGGAAAAGAACAGAAAGAAAGAAAGAGAGTTCCCAAAGAATACAGAAATGTAAATTCATCCCCTTGATAAACATGAGGGGACAGAGGATAGGTTTTGCCAAATCTGTCCATCTAAGCTGGATATTTTTAAAAGGTAGATGAATGAGCAGTTGTGAAATGATGAGCAGAAGAGAGAATACAACGTGGGTCACTCAAAGGAGAAACTAGAAAGCCAGTCAATGTGGCAAAGCTGCAGTGGCTGGAAATCAACGAGACTGGACATTTCCATTTGCTGCTTAAGGGAAAGGTAAGCCAGAAAGTTACAGAACAGATCTGATAACTACCAATTAAATGTTCCATTCTCAGACTACTGTGTGGCCTTCCACAGACATCAAAGTGCCCCGTGTGTTTCATGTTTGCCCCTCTAGATCCACTCTTCATGCATCTCTGCCTGGTAGGACATAGCTTCACTGGGTTCCTTGGACCTCTAACTATGGGTGGGCTTCGGCCGATGGGGGATACCAGCAGGAGATTAGAGTGGAAGTGTGTAGGCAGGCCATCTATTCCCCTAGTTCCTTCCCTGTGGGATCAGCTGGGTTCCCTGTAACCTTTAAGCAAATGCTGTTGCCCTTGGGGACCTTCTCTGTATGACTCTTTCCTTCTGGGTGTTAGTAACGTTCTCCCTCCTGCTGTCTCTCCAGGCCTACGACTCGTGACAGCTCTTCTCTTAGTAGCAACACGTTACTTACTGCACCAACCTTTGGGGCTCACCAAAGCACTCACACCTTGGAAAAGCCATCCCTTCCTTAAACCTCATTTGAATTATTCTAATTTGAATATACCAGCTGTTGAGTTTCCTGTTGAGGCCTCAATAATACACATGAATTCTCAGAAGCTTAGTTTTCACATCAGTAAAGCAAAAATAATATACTTAGGGCTAAAGTGATGATTTAATCAAACAACCCTTGTAAAATAGCCAAGTAACTGACCTGGAAGGAAGTACCCAAACAATATGAGTTTCTTGGCCTGCCTTGCTGTAACTTATCACGTTGTACTATAAGCATTTGCTTATTTTGTCTGCCTCTCCCTGGAGATTTAGCATTCCTCAGGGGCAGGGCCACAGGCACAAAGATCTGAACTGTGCATCCAGCAGGTGTCCTAAAAATGTCAGTTAAATGATCAGTGAGTGAATACGGGACATCGGCAGCAGAAGGAAGACAGAAATCCAAGGCATCGCCAGGTGGAAAGTAGAACATAAACCCTCAGAAATTGAAAGTTTAAGATGTTATAATTAGATAAAGGGGCAGAATGGAGAAGACAACTGTCATCTGTATAGCCCCACCTAGCTGGTGATAATGTCGGGAGTCTCTGACTCCCACTCTGATTCCCACTTCTTTCCTGGACCTTTACAGCAACTCTTCTTCATTTTGTTTTTGTCACTGGGACTCTGCTAACCCACAAGTGGCAGTTTCTTTTGCTGAATTTCCTTATTGTAGAGAACAGTGCATGTGTATGTGTGTATGTGTGTGCGCATCAGCATGTAAATACACACTCGTGCATACCTTTCAGTGGAAATGCCATCCTGTCTTTTTTGCTTTGCATTTTTCATAAGGATGCCACAGTTTTAAGTTATGGCAGCAGCAGCTGAAGAGTTGAGTTAGGTCAGAAATGGGCAGCACTATGGCCCTGACTGTGAACACCAGTGGTGCAAAAGTTCAACGATGCCACCTGCTAGTGGTGGCATGCCACCTGCTTAGAGTTCCATGTCTAAGCACACGCTTAAGGCAGATGCACTTAGGTTAGAGACCTGTTTGTCTCCTACTCCCTTGTGTAGCTTTGGGCAAGTCACTGGACCTCCTGCCAAGTTCTCTCCATTAAAAAAAAATAATAATAAATGAATGAAAATTAATAAAGTATAACATATTTATAGATATATACTTATAATTTACACAAATGTATCATTTTATATAATTTATTATAATTTATATAAAGGTATACATTTTTCTATAATTGATTACATATATCATTAGATGTATGTAATATACCTCATGGTATTGTTTTGAGAGATCAGTAATATATTTATCATAGTAAGATGATATATTTCACACATAGTAAGTATGAAAGAGGAGGGTTTAAAAGAAGACCGAAAAGGAAGGAGGTAGAAAAAAGCAATAAATTATCAAAATAGCCAAAAACTGGGCAGAGTCAGAAGAATGGATGGAGGGAAAAAGACGACAGAGGAGGGAAAGGCCAGAGCTGTCCTGATATTCGATAGAAACCTCATTAAAGGGAACTTACTCCTGGCCTGGTGGTTACTTTGCACAACATTTATTCTGAACAAATAACACGAGGAGGCCTTTAATCCTCCCAGCCTGGTCCATACCTGGAAAGTATAATTATTCTATTTCCCTCAGTAATTTCTGGTAGTCACTGAGGGAGAAAAGACAAGAGGGATCCATCTCCCTTTTTTGAATTCCCAGAGCACTTTATCTCCAACTCCCAAATGAGATTGTCCTTTTCTACCTTGAATCTTTCAGAATTGTGTACATGTCTTATCTCGTCTCCTTAGACTATATGCTCCTCAAAGGCATGTCCATGTCTGACTCACATCTCCGTCTTCCACAGGACATCTGACGGGGGCTCTTCAGGAAGGTGATGCATATGGAAGTGAGCAAACAGAAGCTGAAGAGCCAAGCCAGAGGCTGCCAGAGCCAGGAATGATAGATAATGGGAAACGACAGGGAGGCCCGAAGGAAGGGTCCCTAATGTGCTGGTTCGTACAACTGAGAAATAAGTTGGCTGAGAGAGAGAGAAGGAAAGAAAAGAGGGGGAAGTGGAGTGGGAGGGAGGGAAGGAGAGAGAGAGAGGGAGGGAGGGAAGGAGCGAAGGGAGTGAGGGGAGAAGGAAAGAAAGGAGGGAGGGAGGGAGAGAAGGAGGGAAGGAAAGGAAAAGGAAAGGGAAAGGAAAGGAAGGGAAGGGAAGGGAAGGGAAGGGAAGGGAAGGAAGGGAAGGAAGGGAAGGAAAGAGGAAAGGAAAGGAAAGGAAAGGAAAGGAAAGGAAAGGAAAGGAAAGGAAAGGAAAGGAAAGGAAAGGAAAGGAAAGGAAAGGAAAGGAAAGGAAGAAGGAAGGAGAGGGAGGAAGGAAGGAAAAGGGAAGGCAAGAAGGAAGGAGAGGAAGGAATGGAAGGGAAGAAGGAAGGAAGGGAAAGAAAGAAGGAAGGAAGGGAAGGGAAGGGAAGGAAGGAAGGAAGGAAGGAAGGAAGGAAGGAAGGAAGGAAGGAAGGAAAGAGGGAGATGGGAAGGTGAGGAAGCAGAAGGAAGGGCAGGGAGGGGAGAGTCCAATGTGTGTTAAGCTTTGCCTATACAGATCCAGAAAGTTGAGCCTGTTTCTTTGCTGTAGGATCTCCTCTCCGAGGCCCTTAGCGTGCTGGAACTGAAATTCCCACAAGGGGCTATATGGCGTCTCACACGTACCGAACACATCTGACCAGGCAGTTTTATGTCTACCTATCCTGAAACAGGAGGACAATCAAAAGTAACATCTTTTGAGAATTTTTTAATGATTTTCTGTAGTAATCATCAGCCTGAAAAATATATTCTCTGTGCCTCAACCTGAGATGGTTCCTTATAATCCCACTACCATCCTTTCTCTCCAGGATGCTCTAGGCCCTTCTTCCCTCCTACCCTTCCCTTATCTGAGAGGACCATAGAGGACACTACAAAAAAAAAAAAAAAATATATATATATATAATTTTTTGAGAGAGAGAGAAAGAGGAGGTGGGGGAAGGAAGAAAAGGAAAGAAAAAATAAGTCATTCGATTCTCCCTCCCCTCCCTCCAGTGAGTTGGAAGCTAAATGTCTACACTATGCCTACACTCCACTGGAAGATAAAGCATAGAGCAAACAAGTCTCTGATTCAGCTTTTCCAGGGTCACCTCCATTCTTCTGGTTTATAGGACCAGCTGCAAACATGGGAAACTTAGGCCAGCACAGGGTTCATGTTCAATGCGGGCAATGGGCTTGGTGGTGGACTTCTCATGCAGATGACCATCGTGGGCACCACTTTGGGCTCCGTTACCTTGCTACAGGCTGTCTGAGAGCCAGACTACTTCAGCTTCACTTGATGGCAACACAGCAAGATAATGTGGGTAACTGAAAGGCCAGTAGATCCACTTCTGGTTCAATCTTAGCCAACCACGAGGAAAGAGTTTAATAGGGAGCAAGATGAGAAAGCCACGGAGGCGCGTAAATGAGCAAACCAAAAGAGGAAGAAGGGAATGGACTTTTGCAACATTGGGTAGAGGGATCTCGGAGCCGCACCCAAGCCCAGCCCCGGACTCAGATTCCACCTGACACTTTGCAGGGCCTCCCGGGGCCAATTCCTTCCTCTCATATCTCTAAGTGGTAGATGAGGAATAAGAGGGAATGAAATATTCATCAGTGTGAGGAAATGTAGTCATCAGGAAATTCCATTCCTCGATGCCCTCCGGCTCTTATTAGAGGGGTTAACTGAGTCAGGATGAAGCAAACCCAAATGTTTAAATCTATTTCTCCCTATTAACTTGAAAGTGCTTAAAGTACACTCTCTAAAGGAATAAGTGAAAATTATTAATAATACTAATTACAATGTATTACACACTGGCTATGCTGAGCACATTCTGTGCCAGTCTTATTTATCCTCATCACACTATTAAAAGAGAGACATTATTACCTCTTTCTTCCCAAACAATGTCCCTCCCTTCTCCCCACCGTCCCAGCCATCCTGGCCTCAACGCCCAGATGCAAAGCTCACGTATACCACCCTGCCCTCAGCACCACAGGATACAAATGATCAAAAGGGAGAAGGAAAAGCAATCACCTCTGGGTTGTTCGGAGTCCATATAAGTCAAAAAAAAAAAAAAAAAAGAACAACTCAATTGAATTTCTTTCTCTTTTTACTCTCTCAACTTCAGGCTTACTACTTAAGATAATCACACAAACTAAATGCTACAGAATACATGATTTTTTTTTTTTAGCTCTTATTTTAGACTTTACGCAGCCCAAAATGGATGAAAACAATTCTAACTACCTATAAAACATTCAATGGCGATGCCTAGTGGAAAAAGAAAAAAGATACACAGCCATGTTTGCAGCATGATACAGACACACGTACACACAAATACCCAGAAGGCGAAATGACCACACGCCAAATGTTAGGTGTGCTCGGCTCTGGGTGGATAGCTGACTGTTACCCACTTGGTATTTCCATCGTTTTCTGTGGTTTCCTCCGTAGCAAACATTTACTGAATGCTCACCATGCTCTATTTCAAGAACTTTACGTGTATTAACTAATTTAATTTGCACAACGATGTTAGCAGGTGAGTACTATTATCGGTCGCATTTTATAGATGAGCAAACTGAGGAAGAGAGAGGGTAGGAAGCTTATGACGGTCGGTCGTAGGCTGCACAGCCATTGGTCCAGCTCAGGTTGTGACCTTAGGGTAGGGGGATCAAGCCCTGCCTCAGGCTCCCTACCCAGGGCAGTGCCTGCTTGAATTTCTCTCTCCCTCTGCTCACACACCCAGCATCTGCTCTTTCTTTCAAATAATAAATAAATGTAAAGAAAAGAACACTAGCTTTATAATTAGAAGGAACACCTTTCACATTATCTTACTTTGTAAATGAACTCTGCAAATATGGTAATAATCAGGGAAAAGGAAAGATGTACATGCTGGGGCAAGTGCAGAAGGAGTTTAATCAAGGCTCCCCCCCCCCCCTTTCACAATTGTCATTTCATCAGATTGCAATAGCCATCAGATTTGCTTCGGGCCATTAAAAGGCAAATTGGACATTAATTTTTGCATGTGAGTGCTTTTTCCCTTGTAATTATCAATGATGAAATTACCATGGAGTCCCTGTTTGGGATGGGGGAGAAAAGAGACATCCGAATGTTTGTGGGTTTTTTCCTTTACTCACATTTCCCAAAATGTACCAAACAGCTAAGCTTTTGGGTTGGAATACTCTTCCTGTAATAATCAGTCATGTCACACCACCTGCCACCAAGGGGGTAGGAGAGTGGAGTTGATTATTGAGAGGCCCACCACTGTTCAGGTGTGTTCTTTCAAGACCTTCAGTTCTACATCGCAGTTTATGGTCTGGAAAGTGGCTTCCACAACGTGATGAAGCTAGGATAATGATCTCATTATAAAACCAATTGGAAACTCTGTACAGCTTTTTTTAAAAAATGATGATTATTATTATTCATTGAAAGGTTGGGAGATAACAAGAGAAAAAAGAAACCTGCTGTTCAGAATATTTGCATTTTGGAAGTGGGAATTTCAGAAAAGGCCAACTGGACTCTGTATCCTTTCCGCATCCTCACTCTCTGCCCTCCAACCCCTAGTCTGGGGCTGAACGTTAAACCTTGTGGACGTGCCTGTTGCACATCCCTCTAAATGCAGATGGAATTTGGGATATCAGTAGAATAAGCCAAAGTCCTTGAGAGGAGTCAAGAGATGAATGCTGGAGATTTCTTATTTATTTATTTATTTATTTATTTATTTATTTATCTATCTATCTATTTATTTATTTATGATAGTCACAGAGAGAGAGAGAGAGAGAGAGGCAGAGACACAGGCAGAGGGAGAAGCAGGCTCCATGCACCGGGAGCCCGATGTGGGATTTGATCCCGGGTCTCCAGGATCACGCCCTGGGCCAAAGGCAGGCGCCAAACTGCTGTGCCACCCAGGGATCCCCTGGAGATTTCATAAAAAAAAAAAAAAAAAAAAAGGAAAAAAAAGAAAAAAAGGCAAGAATATTAAATCAAAAACAGAAGACTGAGCTTAGAGTTAAGAATAAGAACTGAATCACAGCCGGGGCAGACCAACAAAAATTAAGGAGAGTCAGAGGCAAAAATCAGGTGCCAAGCTGGGTGTTTAGCTTTGTCTGTGCTGTTTGGGTGACAGGATATCCCGGTCGCCCTGGAGAATCCTGGTTTATGCCTGTTGTCCACTCAAGTGTCCTAATTTGGAAGGAAACTACACGGCACAGTAAGAATTGCTGATGTGCGTGTAGTGAAGTTAAACTGGTTCATAAGATCAAAAAGGAAGCAGAAGTCCCTGCAGGTGGAAATGACGGAGGTGGCCTTGAGGAAGAATAATGTTCAGTATGGAGATTTCAAGTCTGTCTCCTCACTGGGACTCCTCATTGGCCAATAAACTCTTCTGGCCACACCATCTCATCTGAGTGCGAGCAGAGGGAGGGAAACGGATTTGTGGTCAGTATCTGGGTTGCTACCAGAAGGAAACAAAGAAATGATCATAGAAAAAAAAATGAGTGAATAATAAGAAAATGCCACGAAAGGCAGAAACAGGGAGCCAGAAGACTGTAGCAATGCCAGCTCCATAGGAATCTGTGGTCGCCTTAGCAAGGATGTCGGACAAGACATGCTACTGCATGGAGGGGAGTGAAATCTCCTCTAGATTTTAAGAAAGAGCTTGATCTCAGCGAAAATCAGAGTTTCATTAAACAAACAAAACGCATGTCTCGCTCACATCCATTTCTTTCTTAGAACAGAGGGGGCGAGGATGGCTGGAAAATTACACCGCTGGAGGCAGGACAGATCATCTCCTGGCCAAGAGTCTTCAATCCGCATAGAGGGATCTTCCACTCTTCTTTCATGAAAGTGTGAGTCATGCCCATCGTCCTCCTGTTGGGACACCTTGTGCTCACAGGTTGCCTTCCTTTGACAGTGCTTGCTTTGGCCAACCCCGGTTCATCCCCGGACTGACTCTTTCACACAATAAAATTTAAATAAAGTGTGCAAAGTGAGTCTTAAACGGGTTCCAGGACAGGTGTAAAACCTCACTGGGGAATCTGTCAGTGAGAATCTGTTACCGGCTAACACCTTGGTAGACAGCCCGCTGGGGACGGCAATGGGGCACAATGGGGGCACCTTCAGGAGGGGCACGGTGACTGCGGAGATGGAGAAAGGGACCCAATGAGGAGGCTGGGAGCCACTAAAAGGAAAGGCCTGCAATGTTGCCGTTTTCCCCAAGCAAGAATGAGCTACCTCGGCCTTAATTACTCAAAGACAAAGGATGATGGGACCGAAAACCAAGATTTCCAGCCTTCAGGGCTTCACGTGAATTATAGGCAAGTGTGAACAAAGTTCCATCTCAAGAGCTCAAGAAAGGCTTCTGGGTCACCCCCCAACCCCCACCTCAACCTTCTCCAGACGAGGACCAGCGCTGCCCCATCTCAACCAGCCTAGAAGGGGAGCATCTCTAGAAGAGTTGCATTAAAAAAAAAGTCTCTAAAAAAAAAAAAAAAAAAAGGTATCCTTGGGGGGCTCAGTGGTTTTGCACCTGCCTTCGACCTAGGGCTGATCCTGGAGACCCGGGATCGAGTCCCGTGGCCCCTGGGGCCCGTGCAGGGATGGGGGAGCAGCGCATGGGCAGCCCGGCCCCAGCCCTGATGACACCCAGGCCCGGCCGGCAGGTGGCCCGGTGACCCGGTGAGCCAGGTGTCCCCCGCAACCCAGGTCCCCCACATGTCCTGCTCCAGGCAGGGCCCTGCTGCCTCCACCTCCCGAGGGCAGGACCGCGGTGGACGACCTGGGCCGCCGGAAGCCCCCCCGGGCAACCCCCCGGGACACCGACCCGACCGCGGGCTCCACACGCGGGAGCCCAGGACACACCCGGACCCTCCTCAGGTGTCTCCTCCCGCCCGGGGCCCCGCCGAGGGGAGCAGCGGAGGATATGCCCGCCCCGGGCTCCAGCCCCAGGGCCAGTCTCAGCCTGGGGTAGAGGGAAAGGGGGATGGGGAGGGGAGGGGGGAGAGAGGAGAGGGGAGGAGAGAGGGGGAGGAGAGGAGAGAGGGGGAGGGAGAGGGGGAGGGGGTGAGAGGGGGGAGGGGAGGGGGAGGGGGAAGAGAGGGGGGAGGGGCGGAGAGAGAGGGGAGGGGCGGAGAGAGAGGGATGGGGAGGAAAGAGGGAAGGAGGGAGGGGGAGGGGGAGGGATAAGAGAGAAAGGGAGAGGGGAGAGAAAGGGAGAGGGGAGGGAAAGGGGGAGGGAGAGGGGGAGGTTAGAGGGGGGAAGAGAGAGGGGGAGGGAGAGGGGGGTAGGGGGAGGAAAGAGGGAAGGGAGAGGGGGGAAGGAAGGAGGGGAAGGAGGAGGGGAAGAGAGAGGGAGGAGGGAGGGAGAGAGGGGGAGGGGAGGAGACAGGGAGAGGAGGGAGGTAAGAGGAGGAGGGAGGAGAGGGGGAGGGGAGGGGAAAGAGGAAGGAGGGGAGAGGGGAGGGGGGAAGGAGAGAGGGGAGGGAGGGGAGGAGGAGTGGGAGTGGGAGAGGGATGGAGGGAGAGGGGAGGGAGGAGGGGGAAGGGGGGGGGGGTGAGAAGGGGGAGGGGCGGAGAGAGTGGATGGGGAGGAAAGAGGAAAGGGAGGGAGGGGGAGGGGGAAAGAGGAAAGGAGGGAGGGGGAGGGGGAGGGATAAGAGAGAAAGGGAGAGGGGGAGAGAAAGGGAGAGGGGGAGGGAAAGGGGGAGGGAGAGGGGGGAGGTTAGAGGGGGGAAGAGAGAGGGGGAGGGAGAGGGGGGTAGGGGGAGGAAAGAGGGAAGGGGAGAGGGGGGAGGAAAGAGGGAAGGGGAGAGGGGGGAAGAGAGAAGGGGAGGAGGGAGGGGAGGAGACAGGGAGAGGAGGAGGGAGGAGGGGGAGGGGTAAGAGGGGAGAGGGGGAGGAAAGAGGGGGAGGGGGTGAGAGAGGGGTGGGGTGAGGGAGGGGGAGGGGAGGAAAGAGTAGTGAGAGGGGAGGGGGAAGAGAGAGGGAAGGGGGAGGAGGGAGGGGAGAGTGGGGAGGGGGAGGGAGAGGGGAAGGGGGAGGGGGAGGGGAAGACCACGGGGAGGGAGGAGGGAGGGAGAGTGGGGGAGGGGGAGGAGAGTGGGATGGAGGGGGAGGGGGAAGACAGACGGGGAGGGGAAAAGGGGGAGGGGGAAAGAGGGAGAGGATAGGGGAGGGGAGAGGGAGGGGAGGAGGAGGGGGACAGAGAGAGGGGGAGGGGGAGGGGAGAGGGAGGATGGGTGGTGACGTGAGGAGAGGGGGAGAGAAAGGGGGGTAGAGGGGAAGAAGGGGGAGGGGGGAGGGGAGACAGAGACAGAGACAAGAGACGACAAGAGAGAGAGAGAGACAGACAGTGACAAAGAGACCGAGAGAGAAAGAGGGAGATAGAGACAGAGAGAAAGAGAGAGAGAAAGGAAAGCGGGGTCAGCTGGGGTGGCAGGAAGGCCCGAGGACGCCACGTGAACATAATACATCAGGCACCAAGTAATAGCATTTTTAGTAAAAATCAGGACGCATGTCTGCGGAGGTTCTATTACCAAAAACATAAAGAGAAATGCAAACTACCCCTTAGCATGTAAAGACATTTTACTGCGTAACTGCGTCACTCCTCCCCGTTGTGCAGGTCTCTCCGGGGACACGTTCAGCGCCATCCTTCTGACGGTCTCAAAAGACTGGGACACGAAGCTTTGGATCTCAGCAGCATTTGCTCATCAGTTCAAAGCTGATTCAGGAGGCAGCAAGGTTTCCTCCTGGCGCTCTACAAAGCAGGGAGCTACTAACCCCAAATAGGAGGAAAAGAAACACGTCTACATCCAATTGTAAATACCAAACTGTGGTCCTGATTCCTGGAAAGAAGCTTCCAAGTGGACCTTGATGATATGAAATGAAAAGGATGCAAAAAAGAGTTGACAATGAAAGCTTCCTTTGTGCACACCTGCACGAGTCTTTGATATCCTCCTGATGCATAACTTCTCCAAGGAATAAATTTTGGCATTAAATTGCCCCAAACAGTCATGAAGGCTTTCTTTCAGTCCCTTCAGTGTGCTTGCATCGGGGAGAATTTATTATGTAACAGGAAAATATCACTGTGTGTCCACAAAACCAGCACGTCTGCGGCTCCCCTCCTGGATCTAGGCCAGGTCTACATTAATGTGCTTGGGGCCTCGGATTTAGGTCACCCACCTGTGACTCGCTTCCTTCCATTTCTGGTGCAATCTAGTAAGGATGAAAAGAGGCGATTTCTTTGTTCCTCTTTCATTTTGCATTTTAGTAGTGTCTGGTAAGGACTTGAAAAAGAAAAACTGTTTCCTAATTATTATTTGTTTTAAATTATAGCCAAATGGTTTTTAAAATTCTAGTTCTTTACCTACTAGGGTAAACCAATGATTTTGCTTCAGGCAAATACCCTGAGACCAAAACAAATATATGTATTTATTTTCAAATATAAAATAAATATTAATTTAACATAAATATAAATAGAAATATATATTTTTATATAACAAATATATATCATAGCTCAGATGATATATATTTTTTAAATACAAAATAAATAATAATTTAATATAAATATAATAAAAATATAAAAATACATATATTTATATGTAACATATATTTATCATAGCTCAAATGGCATATATTTTTATTTTTAAATATAAAATAAATGTTAATTTAATATAATTATAAATAATAAAAATAAATATAAAATATACATATTTATATATAACATATGTCATAGCTCAAATGATATATACTTATTTTTAAATACAAAATAAATATTAATTTAATAGAAATATAATAAAAATAAATATAAAAATACATATATTTATATATAACATATATATCATAGCTAAAATGGTATATATTTATTTTTTAATATAAAATAAATATTAAATAAATATAAATATAAATAATAAAAAATATAAAAATATATTTATATATGTATATATATATATATCTCATAGCTCTGCATGGGTTTTATGGTCAGGGAGACTTGGGCTCACACTGCTGCTCAGTTTGACAAACTGCTTATCTTAGTGGGTCTCAGTTTCCTAAACTGTGGAAAAGACGAACCATAGTACCTTCCTAATAGTCCACTATGAAGAGAGCTGAGATCATGGAGGGACATACTCAGTAGGAGACCTGGCCCATCCCATGGTAGCTCCTTGGTGGGACACAGGTTTACATAATATCCAGAAGTGAAATTGTCTAAAAGATCAAACTGTAACTTAAAAAAAGCAGAGAGAGAGAAACAAGAGGTGACAAATGCAGGTTTAAATTTTGTTTGGCTTATAGGAGGCCCCTAGTGATCATTTGACTCCCTGTGCCCACTTGAGAGCAGGATTGCCGTTAGGGGTAGAAAGGACCCTGAGTATGATGAACACTATGGAAACATCTTTTACAAAAAAAATACAATCCATGAGGCTAAAATTATGCAATAATCGGTTAACTTTTTAAATATAGACGCTATTCAAAATGCACCATGTTGTCACTCTTCCTGTCATTGACAAGAACCCGTCATTGTTTCACGTGGGACCTATATATAGTCACCTCGGACCAAATCTTCATGGTCATGCAAAGAATGACCGTAAGTGACACTTGCAAAAAGCGGAGTATTTTAAATGAAACCTCCACAGTCACGGAGCCCTGAAACAAAGCCCAAGACTCACCTGCCTTTTCCATTTAAATAAAAACAGCTGCAGTTTTCCATGGCTGCAAAACCCCACGGGGATGACAGGAGCGATGTAACAAGCAAGACTGAAAGGGGATTTTGAAGACAAGGAGAGAATTTAGAGGCAAATCAAGAGCTCTGGACCAAGCCAGGCCTTGCTTCCAACTTCATCAAACTATACTTCACATCTAGACCTTATGGCTTCTGATCCTACCTGGTCATCAGCCTTTGGTTTAGGAGGTCAAAAAAATTCATCCAATTTTGTGGAGGACACTAGTTTTGGAGGCCGGGCAGAGAGAGTGTTGGGATGATTTTTAAAAGCTCCTCTGGCTGATTCTGAGGTTCTACTGGATTTGGGGACCACTGGACGAAGGACAAATTATGTCCTTATGCCATCACCAATCAGCTCTATCATGTGGCTCCCCTGGCGCACAGCTGCAACAGCTTAATTCTAGATATGTTTTGATTAGACACAGATGCATTTAATTAGCAGTTTGCATCATCAATTAGAACATGAACCCGAAAAGTCACCTTCTTGCTTAGATATGCTTTGAACACAGAGGTTTTTTTTATATATATAAGTGATGATTCCTAAAGAAAAAGGGGGAGAGAGTCTAATGAAGTCATTAAAACATGAAAAGACCTCACCTGGGGATGTAATCTAGAAAGTAAGAATTCCTTAAATAATAGTCACAAACACGGAGCCTTCGAGAACCAAGGTACAGTAGACGACAAAGAAGAAACCCCATGATGATAAGAATAGGAAAGCTACACTTCATTTTTATGTCTTTTTTTTTTTTTTTTTTTTTTTTGGTAGCCTGCTGAAAACTGCATTTCCAAGCATTTTTGAAAGCCACCACTGCCCCAATTCTCTGAAGGGAAGAGCTACATCAAAGGGAGTTTGTGGTGTTTGCAGGTTCATGAAGTCTTTCATTCGGTCAAAATTAGCTCATTTAGTCCCCTGATCCAGCCAGAGAAAACACAACAGCCACCGCCGCTACCACTCCTGAACGATTACTCACAGATGTAGCTCTACGTCGAGCAGCTGAGCACGTCAGTCAACACAGGGGCACATCAGTCGATCCAGTGTTTAATCTTAAGAGTGGGGGGCAAAGGGCTCAGAGAGGTGGGAACCAGAATTCGAACGCAGGGTAACCCGACGCCAAGGCTGCTTGACCGCCTCCCATAAACAGCCTCACATACCAAATTGAGCCTAAGAGACCCAAACTTCAATGATTTTACCAGGGACCCGCTTCCCTGCTTCCCTCCTTCACCTTCCCCAACTGAGTTCTACTTCCAAAATAGATGTTTCATCTTCTCACATCCACACTCGAAACACACATTTACACCACACCCCAAACTTGCAAGTCACAGACATACTCTTGCACCTCAGTTGGTTTTTTTCCTTAATTTTAAAAAGGGGACAGCTATCAAATATTTGGCACGCCTGCCGAGGTCCGTCCTCACTCCCGTCACATCACCACATCATGGAGTGATGGTGGGAGCTGGATGCAGTCAAGGGTCCCCCACCTCGAAGCAACTTAGGTAATCACATCTGATCAATCAGAGTTGGCGTTCAGGGTGAGACCTACTTGCTATTCAGACTTTATATATTCCCTAAAGTTATTCTTGATTTTTAAGTCTAAAATTCCATAAGCGTTACATAAATCCATGAATCATTTCGTATTTAAATATGGGTCTATGCGAACACTACATGGACACAATGATGAATCTGGAAGACGTTGACCACATCGGTATGTGGACTATTCTAAGAATAATAACGAGTCCTGAGATTCCCTTAAGTTCCAGAGGATGAAGCATGGCTTGATTAGAAAGTCCAAATATATGCATAGAATTTCTTAGAACTTCTCTAAAAGATAGAGAACAAGGCCACAATGTGGAGACATGGAGCATTTACAATGCTGGGCAATTTGTCAAAAATCACCGCAAATGGAATTCCCGATACACTTTAGTAAAAATCTATATAGTGTCCTACATAAAAGTGAATTTATATTTTGGCTAAAGACAGTTTACTTGAACCATGGGCATCATAAAGCTTAGAGAATCTCAGTTTCTCAGAAAGCAGTTTCCCTCCCTCCCTCCCTCCCTCCCTCCCTCCCTCCCTCTCTTCCTTTTCTTTCTTTCTTTCTTTCTTTCTTTCTTTCTTTCTTTCTTTCTTTCTTTCTTTCCTTTTCTTTCTAACCCAGAATTTTGGAATGCATTGCAGACTAAACTGCATCTAGCAGGAGCTTTTAACTTGGTTGTGGATAAGAATTGAGCGAGTGAACAAAGGCTTTGACAAGGAAAGCTTAGTAAAGATTTAGCCCAGACACGACGGGGCGGGGTGAGGTGCGGGGGGGGGGGGGGGTGGAAATAAAGGATGATCCAAACAAAATGAAAACCTGGGACATAAAGAAATAAAACCCTCAGGGAACAGATACACTAATTCTATGGAATTTGTGATCCAATTAGAGAAGCCAGTCTCCAGCCAGCCGGACGGTGATGGAAAACCAGCCAGGACCATCCTGGGCCACGCAAAGGAATAAAGGGGAAAAGCCAAAGCAAAACCAACTGTGCCGCACAGGTCTGCCCACGTGTTGATCTCTGGGGATAAGCCTCTTGGTGATCAGACTAACTTGTAACCTACCTGCCAGCTTTTACCCACCTTGCATTTCTCTCTCTTGTACAACACACACACACGCGCTCACACGCACCCATATTCACACAGGCACAGATATGCACAATAAGGTGGAAACAAGACATAACAACGCGCGTTAGGGGGCGTACTTCTCCTGCGGTGGGTTGGAGTAGATCTAAGACCTTTTTTGTTTAATTTTTTAATTTTTTAAAAAAATTTTATTTATTTATTCATAATAGAGAGAGAGAGAGAGGCAGAGACACAGAGACACAGCCTGGAGAAGCAGGCTCCATGCAGGGAGCCTGACATGGGACTCGATCCTGGGACCCCAGGATCACACTCTGGGCCGAAGGCAGGCGCTTAAACCGCTGAGCCACCCAGGCAGCCCTGTTAATTTTTTTTTTTTTTTTTTTTTAAGTATCCGTCAATTAAATGAGATCCTCGATTTGGGCTCTGAGCACAGCAGCTGACACATGGCAGCAAAATGTAACAGGTGAATATTAACCGTCATTAAAATGATCACGTTAAACGGGCTTGAACATCTTTCGGATAATCGATCCACTTTAATTTCCTAAACCCATGAATAACATTTCATAGGACAGAAACCCTCTAATTTGACCGATAAGTCGAGGGGCATGTGTGTTACCTTAAATACGCCATTGTTCTGCATCGCATGGTGGCCTTAATTGGCATCACTGTGTTATGTACCAGAACGTTTCTAAGAGAGTAGATCTTAAATGTTACCGTCACACACGCACACACAACTGAAATTATGTAGAGAGGTGGAGATGTTAACTGCCCTTATTCTGGTAATCACTTTATGATACGTACGTGTATCTAAATCGTCGCATTGTACACCTTAAACTTATGTGTTCTAAGTCAATAATATCTCAGTAAAGCTGGAAAGATTGTCAAAGAGGCTGATGAGTCTGGATGTGCCAATCTGATTACAAATCCTTATAACGGTCCTATGAGGGTATTCAGTGTGGCACAATCAGCCAACGTTGCGATTTAGCCAAGGCTACCAGTGAGGAGAAATATTATCATTAAAATCCTGGGGTAACTGGCCTTGGAGCCTATGCTTTTTTTCTCTTGTGCCAAACCGCATTCCAACAGGGGTATCCAGACTGGATACTGAATCCTGAAGGGATTAAAAACATGTCCTACTCCCACCCACACCCAAAAAGTCAAACGAAATAATAAACAATGGCAAAACGACTAACCTAATCCAGAGCCAGATGACGTTTTATAGTCTATTAGCCTCACTCAGAGACACAAACTATGGGATTGATGGAGAAGTTTGTTTCTGCTTGAAAAATTAATGTTGTGTACACTGAAGCTTCCTGCACTAATAATTCTCTCAAGTGCAATACTTCATAAATTGTGCTAACCTCAAGATTAGCCCCCTCCATTTACCTGCTTATCTGACCCGGGGGAGTTGTAATTAGTCAGACTAGCACTCACCTATCGTATCACTTCACGGGCTCACACAAAAATGGACTTTTTTTGGCAATAGATAATCCATGCTGCACTACGTGGCCAGATATTAATCTTATTGAAAGCGTGATTCCATCATATCCCTTTCTTGCTCAGAAATGACCGAGGCTTCCACAGCTCAGCTCCCTTTCACGGCTTTCCACAGAATGGACCCACCCTCTAATCCAAATTTGTGCACCAACATTTTTTTGCATCAAGCCACTGTCCAATAGGTCTGACCTGCATGTAAGTCTTGCAGTTCCACCACATTTCCCATTTTTTTTTTCATCCAAATTCTACTGTATCGTCCCCCATGGAACAGCCCACAGGCCTTGGCTCATCTTTGAATTCCAACAATACTGATCTTAGCAATCATTGTGTTCCTCATAATCTACTGTATTTGACCAGGGTGGGAAAATGGGTTTTATCTCCACAACAAAACTGCAAGCTCCTGGAAGACTAAAACTATTTCTGATATTAAATGTTTTTAGAGCCCTATACCGTGCTTCATAACTGGTCAACAACGGGTCAGTTCATCCATTCATCAAACAAATATTATTAAGTACCCATGATATACCAAATATTAATTACTTCAAAATACAACAGTGAAAAAGGTAGACTTGTTTACCGTTCTATTTTTTTTTAAGATTAATTAATTTATTTTAGAGAGAGAGAGAGAGAGAGAGAGAGACTGGGAGGAAGGACAAAGGGAGAGAAAGAATCCTGAAGCAGATGCCCTGCTAAGCACAGAGCCCAATCTGGGGCTTGATATCAGGACCCTAAAATCATGACCTGAGCTGAAATCAAGAGTTGGATGCTTACCTGGCTGAGCCACCCAGGTGCTTCATGTGTACTGTTCGTATGTAACAGTAAAATCCTTATACTTAATAAGAATGAGGCAATTACTTTCTCAGCACTTTCAATGAATTACGATAAGTGGGGAATGGAAAACAAATTCATGCTCTGGAGGAGGAAGTGGCAACAGTGGCTACAAGGTGAGGATCCAGACGGCTTTCCATAGCAGGTACCATCTCCCCATTGAATGGATAACTGATTCAAGGAGAGAAGGAAGAAAGGTGAGAGGAAAAGCAGGTGTTAAAGACTTCTAATTACAGGGGTCCCTGGGTGGCTCAGTCAGGTAAGCATTCAACTCTTGATTTTGGCACAGGTCATAATCTCAGGGTCAGGAGATTGAGCTCTCCGTGATGGGTATGGAGCCTGCTTAAAATTCCCTCTCTCTCCCACTCCCTCTTTCCTTCTTAAAAAAAGAAAAAGAAAAAAATGTATAATTACATGTTCCTGTGCTTTGGTTACGTGTCAATAGATAGAGAAATGAATTTAGAGATAGACTTGTACATCCCACAGACCACCTATCTACATACTTACTGTGAGAAGCATAAGCTCTGACTCTAACTCATAAATCTACAGCCATCTATTTTCAGCAGAGATCCACAGCCACAATTCCATTACACACTTGAATTAGTGGAAATCTAAGCTCAACGATTCAATTACCTTCCTTACTCGATTAACAATTGTTATGAGATAGACAGTTCCTCCACAAATACTCTTTCTTATAATCTCAATGCAAATTTCCCCAATCTACATGTCAAGATGCACCATAGCATGTAATCAATTTTTATATTTATTTATTTATTCCTTGGAGGGAGTTAAAGTCCATTTGAAAGCTCAAATAAAGTTCAGTTTAAAATTCCAATTCTCGGTGAAGATTTACGCCAGCCCTGATTTAGCACACGCACCCATCCGTGTCCACAGGCCTTTCTGGTTCTGAAATATGGAATAATTCTACATGTATTTACATTCTCTCCATCTGCTAATTCAGCAAGCTTTCAAAATACATGCTGTCATGGGCCCGGGGAATAAACAGAGCTCCAGGGGACTTTGGAATTGGGGCACAAGGTCAGAAATTGACCCTCTCGTAACAGATGAATCACCGAAATATAACGTGTGGGTGGGATTACCTTCTCCACGTCTCCCCAGAAGGCAGCAGAGTACACGGTGTGCGTATATGGGAGGTAATGACTCAGGCAGTGGAGAGACAAGTAGGAAGGTTCGAAGGCAGCAGCCTGCCCGACATGTTGAAAGAATAGAAATGTGTCCAGGGAGTTGAAAGTTGAGGGCGAGGTGTTACTTTTGTTCCAGCTGATGAAGAAATGGCGGCCAACCGCATAGGGCCTTGTGGGACATCATTCAAAATAAGGCTTTTACCCACATTGAAATGGACTATTGGGCTTTGAGCTACAGACTGATTCAAAGGACTTATGTTTAAAGGATTCGCTCTCTCTTCCTTAACTGAGCTTGAGTAATTATGCAAGAGGATACCTTACCTAGTGGGACGGAAACGACTGGTCCTGTTACAGGGAAATTAAGTTTTTTAGAGCTTAATCATAGAATCCCTTTAAGATTGCCAAAATTTATCTGATTCTGTTTTTTTTTTTTATCTATTAACATATTTGCTGCTCAACTAGTTTCCTTTATGGGAAAAAAATTTTTTTTTTTTTGGTTTGTTTGTTTTTTTCTCTTATGGGAAATTTTCTTGCAGAAAGTAGAAGAGTGATAGAATATGAAAATCAGCCTCTGCCATCCAGCTAAAATGACCACAGAAATGTTCCAGTTAACCTGCACTGGAACCTTTAGGAAGTAGGCATGATTTTCCTGGAAATCATGGAAGACACACTGAGAGAAAGCAATTGGCCCAAGACCACATGGGCTAGAGATTACAAAATTAGATCTCAGGACCCACTGCCTTTGGGGACTTGGATCTTCCCCTGCTGACCCAATGTTCCCTGCTTGACAGTTAAAATTTCTAAGATAACTTTTAAAAATAAAAATCTGAGCTTTGCAAACTGCCTTCCACCATTTCAATAAGCACAGACAGTCACCACGGGAGCCCTGGTTGGCCAGGTGAAGTTCCACCGCTAACCCTGTGCTCTTGAGGGTCATACTGCTCTGTTGGCTCTTCCAGCAAACTACAGCCATCCTGAAAACGTGTGCTGTCTGTGAAAGCAAGCTTCCAGAGGTGAGCTGCATGGGAGGGTAGGGGGTGCATCACGTGGCGTGTGCGCAAGAATGCGGGGCAAGGGGAGAGGATGAGAGAGGCAGGTCTGGATTCCAGCCATGCGACCGTACAGCCACCCCCATGCCCCGGGTCCCATCCCAGGGCACATGAGGGAGAAAGCACACACCAGACGGCCCCAACTTGCCAGCCTGAGCCCTGGACCTTATACTTGGCAGTGGCAGTTGCTCACTACGACCAACCTTGTTTCCTTTACAGTTCAATTTGCAAATGAAATATTTGATCCATCTATGCAGATCTTGCTTCTCTCCTAGTCATCTGTCATTCTTTCACTCGCTCACTTTTTATTTTTATTTTTTTTCACTATTTTTTTAAACCAGTATCCCCAACCCCAACCCAAGGAAACGCATTAGTCTTACTAGATACGGCAACACAAGTCAACAAATCTTTCCTCCAACTTCAAAGAAAAGAAGACTTGCTCTCTTATCTTCCCAAGCAGACTGCAATGGAGAGGCGTTCTTTTTTCCTCCCTCAGGGGTGGTAGTGGACACCTTCACTTAGCAGCTCTGCGCATGTCCTGGTGGCTTCCTTCTCCGAGGGCTGGGGAGGTCCCCAGGGCCCACAGAAGCACGTGAGTCTGACCCAGAGAACCCCCACCAAGGCTCATGGGTCCATCCTGAACTGGAGCTGTTTCCAGGCTGCATACCTTGGAGGCAAATCAGTTCCTGAAGGGAGCCAGGGTTGTAGGACAGCTGTTTGTCTCCATAGTGACCAAGGCGGGTGGGGATCTAACCTAGGCTGGAATGCTAGAGGGGGTGGGAGGGGTAGAAAGAGAGGAAGGAGTCCCAGGCAGCAAATGTCACCTCACAGGGTCCTCACTGCGAACGCTCTGGCCCCCCTACCCCCTTTGCACTTAGTTCTGTAGGCTGTTCCCACGAGGATGGTCTGCAGCCCAACTAGTGCTGCAGGTTGGCTAAGGACCCAGGTGTAAGACTCCTCGAGGCCCTTGCTCAAATGCCATGTCCTCAGAGCCGAGGTATGGGCCAGCACGGATTGCCTCTGGCTCTCATCAGCTCTGGGGTACAGTAGGGCGAAGTGGTTGGTTCATTGAGGAAAACAAAGTGTGGGAAATGCGTATTCAACTCCGAACCTAAACAGCCTTCCTCTGCGGGCTTCTGGCTGATGACTGCAAAGAGGGGACTCCCCAGTAGAGTGGCCACGGGGAGGCTGTCCAAAAGAAGGCGGTGTTTTGGAGAGAATAACTGATTAACAACTGTGTTTCCATTCACAAATCAGCCCCAATCTCTCCCCTAACCTTGAGGAAATTACTCAATCAGGAAGAAATGGTGTCAGTTGGAGGCAAAGCCAGGCAGAGAGAGAACATCTGAGTTATAATTCTCCCTCTGTGCCCAACAAATTATACTACCACAGGCAGGTCACAGAACCTTCCTGGACCTCATTTCCCTTTGTGTAAAATGAATGAGTTGGGCTAGACCGAGCTCAGAGGCTCCAAATTCTAAAATTCTGCTTAATTTCCCCCACAGAGGAGGGGCTGTTTCTGTCTCGGGCTCCTGCATGATGGTCAGTTATCAATTCCAATTAGGGGATCAGAAGGGAAGCGATAGGAAACCTGCCCACAGGGCTCGGCGGCCGCAGGGAGGGGGCAATGCTATTAAGGGTAATGATCAAAGCCTGACCATTTAATGGGGCGGCTGTTAGGCAAATTCACTGCTTTTTCTCTGGGATCATTTCCCGGGGCCTCGCAGCCTGCAGCAGGACACCAGCGAGGGCCCAGCTGCTTCTCCCACAAAGACAAATGGGTCTTGAATGATTCACACTTACAGTATTAATCCTGAGATCACTTATTTACTTTTTCATCCCTCTTTGCACATGATTCTGAGAATGATATCATTTAAACGCTGGTTGGCGAGCTAAGCCCAAGTGACCTCTCCAGGGGAATCCTAGCTGCTGTAACGTTTGAAAATGCCCCCCAACCCCCCAGTAGCAAGCCTCACATGGGCCCTCCTGGCAAGGCCCATCACCCCTCTGCCACTGGGTAGTACTGCTTGTGACCCCCCGAAAGACGCCTGGGCCCGCCTGGGATCCCAGTCAGTCTGCGATGATCCGAGCGTGTTGTGAGTCACGCAACACCATGAATCTCAATGAACAGCAAAGCACAGGAGACAATAGAAACAAGAACTCCAACCAATAACAAGGCCCCTTACTAAGAGCAGAATAAAGGCTCTAGTGACACTTTTCTCTCCTCTTCTCATCGCAGCTCTTAAACAACAGTGTACGGGTTTTGTTGGTATTTGTAAGCCCTCCTTCCATCCAGGTGCCATAAAGGGGACCAGGGATTGCTGGATTTCATTAGCTCCATAGTTCCTGGGTTTCCCCTAACAAAATGAGTGAGTTTGTCACTGGAAGTAGGAGTTAGCAAAGCTTTATGGGAGGCACCACCAAACGTTTCCACCTGACGCTGCTGAAGACAGCTGCACAGGGGTGAAGTCTGAAATCTCTGGCTTCTGCAAACAGGCAAGACATCAGTGGGGCTCCTGGAGAAAAGCCCCAGAGAAGCCACAGTGGGGGAATGGGGCTTTGGGTGCTGGATTCGGATGCTGGATTTTAGATCAAGGTTCCATTCAAAGTGTAGGCAGTTCAAGGAAGCCTCGAAGGAGGTGCTGACTGGATGCCCTTTATCCAAATGCATGGAATTCCTTGATGACCCCCCCCCCGCCCCACTCCTGATCTTTCTAGCTAAATCAAGGGCACAGGAAACTTCAGACTTGCCAGATATTTTTTTATTTTTTTGTCAGATATTTGAATAATCATCTTTCTAACCACACATTCTATTCTTGACTTCCAGTTATAACATCCCTACTACCTGTCTGACCAAGGTGGCCTTAGCATTTCCCACAGCCTGACTCAACTTCAGACAGGCTTCTTCCCGACTCCCTCACGCCCTTTTCTTACAGCATTTACTTAAGAAAACTTGTAATTCTGAGGGGGGCACTTGACGGGATGAGTACTGGGTGTTATTCTGTATGTTGGCAAATTGAACACCAGTAAAAAATAAATTTAGCATTAAAAAAAAAGAATTTTTCCAAAATAAATCTTTCAGACTGAAAACAAAAAACAAACTTGTAATTTGTAATAAACAAATCTCTTCTCTGCCCCCTTTGACATGCAAATCTTTTTTTTTTTTTTCAAAAGCTTTTTTCCAGTTTCACAACCCCACAACACAGGGATGTCTTTCTTGAGGATCTGGGAACCATCTCCTTGAAATGGAACCAGCAACGAGGGAGTATCCCAATCTCCCTCCCAGTTTCAACAGGAAGGTAGAAACCTAACTTTGGTGAGTGCTTTGCTCCAAGTTGCAAAACAATCTCCTGTCATAAAGATGTGAGAAGTTATTTTGTTTTTTCCTTTGGGTAAAGGCAATTATCAAGCCCAGGTCTATGACTCTCTCCTAAAACCCTCCAGGACCTTTGCATTAGCTCACATGAGCCCTTAAAAAAAACAAAAACAAAAACAAAAACAAAAACAAAAACAAAAACAAAAACAAAAGAAAAAAAGAAAAGAAAAGAAAGAAAAGAAAAGAAAGAAAAGAAAAAAGAAAAGAAAGAAAAGAAAAGAAAAGAAAAGAAAAGAAAAGAAAAGAAAAGAAAAGAAAAGAAAAGAAAAAAGAAAAGAAAACCCTACCTCTTCTTCTGTGGAGATGAGTTTTGACATAGTTGTGGCCTCTGGTCCTTACACCTATCGCCTCAAGTAGTCTTCCTTGTCTGATTAACTTTGGCCGGTACAATTTTTTGCTTTTACGTGTTAATCCTGTTCCTGCTTAAAACTATTTAATGATGAGCAAGGGTCCCAAACACCTCCGTGGGCAGCCATGGACCCCTTGATCCTCCCTGACCTTAGGTAATTCTCCCTTATAAGGAACCTCAATCATGATCATTATGAACTCTACTCATCAACTCCGGTTCTGCCTTTGGGGTTGAAATGGAATAAGCCTAATATTTTGTGCACCCTTTAAATTACTAAAAAAAAACGTCTGTCCTGCATGTTCAGCCTTCCCCGGCCTTTACAGAGGGCTCTGAGCCTTAGGGCTTGAACTTAGCTTTGTCCAAAGACCTCTCTAAGGTAATACCTGAGGATACAGTGCCTACTGGTCCAGAAAAAGCAACTGAAGGGGTTTTGTTTTACCTCAGGAAGATATAAAGTTATGGTGCGATAATGGATGTATGACTCACAAAACAGGAGTCACCGGGATGAATTACAAATTAATTCCGTTTTCAGTAATGCTTTCTTAACCCTATAGATAAAAGCAATCTGGTTGAGGTTTGCGTGGCCCGGGGTAAGGACACCAATACTCCTTGGTGCTTGTCTCCTAAAGCCACCGAGAATATACACTGCACATCCAATTTTGAGGGTGAGAAGGATAAGAGGGGGCAATTCTGATCGTGACTACAGTCCAAACCTTGAAAAACCTGTAAGATTCATAAAATTAGTTGTTGTTTTATTCTACGTCTCCCTTGCAGACTTTGTGATTCGCACTCCTGTATTTACTCTCCCTCCGTAATTACATGAAGTTTCCCCACTTTAAGGTCCAGGCATTGGCCTGTTCTGGATGTTTTCCTATATTCTCACCTCTATCAAAATGTACTTTTCTAATGTCCCCTTCTATCAGACCTGGTTTAAAATAAAGGGACAACCATTCAAACAAGTAATCGACCAGTTTTTATTATTTGAGTAAGTAGGTTTTCCATCCAAGAAAATACCATAAGCTACAAGTATGTTAATAGTTGACCCCGAGGGGCACACTTGGTGCTCGAGGGAAGGATGGAAACCACAGGAATATCATATGACTTTTCCTTTTAGAAGAAATTTATATCCACCATCTCTGCCACTCCCTCCTATGACCCCTTTGGTTCAAAAGTCATCTTTTTTATTTCTACAACCTGAATAGTATTTTACTGGTATGCTTTTTATGGATTATCTTTCAAATCAACTTTATCGTACTAAGTATGGATGGTATCTTCTCTTCTGGGCTGAGAGTTTCTCAAGGGCAAAGCTATTTATCTTTATATAAATAGCTCATAATAACCATACGGCCCATAATAACCAGCCTAGTGCCGCCACATAGTATATCTCAATAAATATATTCAAAGCTATAAAAATTGAGAAAATTAGTTAAGTAAATCATCCCAACAGTCCTGTAAGATAGAGAAATTATTATTTATTACCACTTTTCAGAGAGGTTAAGTCATTCTCTAATGCTCAGTGTGGGAGACAATGCCTCCTAATAGTGACTGGACATCTGATGATAATGACTTGGGGTGAACAATTAAACCTAGAGTACCGGGATCCATGTCTGCTGGAGATGTGTGTCGTTTCTCGCTATTTAGAGGGACACACTAGAAGCCCAACTCCTCAGTTTCAGTATGTGCGTGCACATGTATGTTAATGTGCAGGTGGGGAGGACGAAACTTGCATTTTGCCAGCTTTCATTCTATTCTGAACAGATAACACCCCTATATTCATTCAACTTGGCTCTAAAAGGAATGCCTTCTCTATTATAAAAGCAAGCAGAGGTATAAATTTGGGGGAAAGAGGGATGCTGTCCCCACTCACCAACAAATGAAATCTTAGATCCTAATTTTAGAAGAGTCGTGGCAGTCTTTTCTGTCCACAACTCAACCTATCAAGCCTCTGACATTTTTAGTTCCAGAAGATAGCCACTATTCATGAATTCATTACCCAAGCCCTGGTCAATCTTAATATATCGTACAGAATTGTTGGTGGAGCTGAAATGGATCCTTCTCCTCCCTTTAATGTTCCTCCAAACGGATTCATTTGGAAGTAGAAGTGAGAACTCTGAATGAGAGAACATAAACACAGAGCAGCTTTCTAGGCTGTGGGAAATTATGAATCTGGCACAGTCATGCATAAAGCCAGACACCATCGCTTTACAGGATAAGAAAGTCAAGAGATTTGTGAAAGCTACTTTTCTGATAATTAAAACATCTTTGATCTCCTAAGAAAGAACTTGAATGAATCCATTAGTCATACCAGATACCAATAAGGCCTGCCTTTATCAGCTTTATCTGTATATAGTCATGGGTTCATCTAAGCTCCTGCTCATCTTAGGTAATTAATGATTCATTGAGTCTTTTATGTCACTTGATTCACACTCAAATGAGGAGCTAGAACCATTAAAAAATAATTAGATTTAGACTTCAATTAAAGTTGAAAGATAGCATTTCATCCAGTCCTATGGCACCACCTTACATATAACAGTCAGAGGCACGAAGCCCCTTTGGAGTACTCTCAGTGAAAGGAATCCATCCTCCAGGGAAGCCCAGGCCACTGTTACCTGGCTCCGCGTGTCTGACACTAGGGAAACCTCTCCTATGGTCCTACATCAATCCACGATTGGCCCAGAGAAACATCTTCAAAAATGCCTAATCTCTTCCCTATATTGCCTTAAAAGAAATTTTCAGAAAAAAAAGAAAATCATGGCTCTCATGGACATATAAAGATGCATACATGATCACAAATTGATTTTGTTCATACGACATGAATGAACTAAGAAGGGGTTACACCAGTTTAAAGTCAAAGTAAAAAAAAAAAAAAGTCAAAGTCAAAATACTACACAATTACGTGGGATAAAGGAATGTCGAGCTAAAATGCAAGTGAAGGCAAACGGATGTTCTCACTGGGGATGAGGGAAGTCCATTGAAATACTCTGGACCAGAGAGAAGCTGCATATCCATCAGCTGCTTGCAATGTTCTTAAAGAAGTGTAAAATAGTGCAAAGACAATGAATGGGAGTAGATTCAAACGACCTGGCTGGGAACATAATAGATATGAATGGTTTTCCACTCAAGTACTGTATTTTTTTAAAAAATGTGGATAGAGAGTCTCAATATTTTTTTTATGTAATTCTAAATTACAAAAAAAAAAAAAAAATCCTGAAAGCTGAGCTACTTTTTTTTTATACATTTGGTATTTATATGTGTCCTAGTGTGATGTCTGTTTATTTTGGTGTAGAAATATTAACATATTTTATTGCAAGTGATGCCCAAGATGGGTCTGGAGGTGTTATGTAACATACAGCCTATTGACATATTAGCTCCATAAAATCAGTGATCTTCTGAATTCTCAAACCCTTTTGGAACTTTAGTGATGGTGTGTCAGGGTGTGGGAATCCGCTTACGCCTTACTCACCGTGTGCGTTCTTCTCAACTTCGCATTCAGGGACTTTAACGTGGTGGCTTGGAATTAGCCAAGGTGAGAATATTTACAGAAGAAAATAGGCAAATGCTGCAAGTCAGGGTGTGTGCATGTGCGTGTGTGCATGTGTTTTCTGCTCAGGCTACGTGAGAGGAAATAAGCTAGGCTCCCTGTCCTTCAGGAGTTCACAGTCTAGTGAAGAGCTTTCAGTCTAGTAAATAAACTTACGTATTTATCAACGTGGGGTTGTTCTTGGGTTTACGCTTCCCCCTAGGTGGCTGGTTTCACAACAGACTTGTGCCTGCTGTCTATTATAAAATAGATTAAATCTAAGCCAATGCAATTCAAGAAATATGCAGGAGTGTGAAGCCACTAGATGTTTCAAAGGATATAAATAGTAGATTATGTAGAGGATTCCATTGGAATGTAAAAACACACATCTTACTTAGTAATAACTTGTGATAAAGGCTAAAAGCTTCCCCTCAAATAATGATTTTGCGGAGAGAAAAGATTGCATAAGCAACACAGAATTTGTGAATTTTCTATCTACTCTGCGTGGTGAACATAAACATTTGTCTTGAATGGGGCATTTTTTTCACATAACAAAACATGTTCTCCAACAGTGACTATATGCCGGGCACTTTGCTGGGTATCAGAGGTTTAACAATAAATAAGGATTACAGTCTATTCCTAAGGAACGTAAAGGATAATATACGCAGATAATCCCAATAGACTATGATGCCTCCGATAAGTATGGGACCGGATAGAGATAGAAGCAGTTAACTCTGTGAGAGAGAGCTGGACAAAATCCTTTTAAAGGAGATTCTGTGAAGGAAGAGTAAGACTTTGTCCGAGAAGGGAGGGAGCAGAGGAAGCTGCGCACACAGAGTTCGACACACGTACACAATACAGGATCCTTCAGGAAAAGAGGTCAGGCAGGTGCCCTGATGGGATGGGGCCGTGAGCTTTCTGCCCCTCTTCAAGAGTGAAGACAAACAAACTTAGAGTCAAGCTCTAGTGTTTAAGGCTCATTTTGTCCTTCATGGTTCCACTAAGCAGAAGAGAATATGAAGAAATGAAATTTCCGGGGCCTACAGGTGCAAAGGTCAGCGCTTAGAAGCTTTCTGAGCTCATCTGAAGTCTCTAGAGAGTAAGAGCCTGGAGGACAGGGAATGTTTGAGATTCATGCTTCTTCTTCTGGACCTAAGTGAAGAGTCTCAGAGTCTCACACGTTAAATAGCTGGTAAACAGAAGTCGAGAAGAATCAGTCCTGAATACAGAATTGGGCATTTCCTTGCCGATTTCTCTTTGGCAGCCGTAGGGTGCTGGCTGTATTCTTCAAAGGGCTGGAGCTAGCCCTCCTCTTGATCTACTTGGCTCTGATCTCGCTCCCTGTGCAATTCATCTCCTACAAATCTCTTTTTCCTTCCTTGATGTCCAGGCGCCTTGCCCTGCTTGCTGCTCCTGAGCACAGCGGGGATGGGCCCCTTCTAGAACCTTCCCCCGAGGACATTTGTCTTGCTGCTCTCTTTGCCAGAACGCTGACCCTGGTCACCCAGCCCCAAATAGCACTCTTCGTCATCTAGCATGGTCTAGTCCCTCACCTGGCTTTACTTACCACAACGTGACCTTACATTACAGATCTTTTTATTCTTTAACTTGCCCCATCCATATGTCAGCCCCATACTGGCTTGATACCTTGTGTCACTCACTCTTTTGTTCCTAGCACCTAACCAGGGCTTGGGACATAGAGGGCACATAGCACATTTGTGTTAAATAAGATGAATGAGAAAACAAATGACCCTCCTTCTTGTACAAAAAGTTTCTCAGAGTTTTTTAAATGCAAGTGCTATATATTAATATATTTGAAGAAAATTAAAAAAAAACAGGAAAAAATGACTAATTAGGAACAGACTTCAAAGGGTTTAGAAAAATGCTTCACAGGAAGTAAATATATCTTAAAAATTTAAGTTCTAAGGAAAATCAACAATATGCCAAGAGACAAAATAAAAGGTCAATTTTAAGTGTGCTAGTTTCCCATCCAAAGGCTTTTTTTAACCTTTTCTCCTTAAAATCCCACTCTGGGTCCTACACTGAGCCCCAAACACAAGAGTGAATTTTCCAGAATCTTCTGTACCTCAATGCAGTTACAAGACGAAGTTCCGGCCAGATGGGAGATACATCAAAGTGACCCATGGGAATAACAACACCTTCACGAATAATGCTTTCAAGGAGTAAATTCAGATTAGAGATGACCTTAAAACGTCCTTTTTCTATTTTTCCTTTCTACCTCCTGGAATACGGACATAATGGCTGGAGCTTTAGCAGCCACTGTGGGTCATGTTTTAACCTTGAGGCTGAAGCCTGGTGTTAGAAATGATGGAGCAGAGACAGAGACGAAGCCTGGTCCCGTGTGATTCTCTAGGGCCATCATACCCACTCTGCACTGTTCCTAGACTTTTCCGTGGAACAGAATAACCCTTGGGAGCTGATGCCCGTGTTATTTTTCGTTTTGTTTTTACGCACGAAGTAGAGTTCATATTTCATGTGAATATCTTAAAATATTTTGAGCCCTGTTTACTCGCCTGACAACGTGCTTACCAGATTGGTAGTAAATGTGGAAACCACGCTTACCAGACTCTGAGTCTGGTAGTGAGTCTGAGTGATCTAAAGAAGAACGGTTGTACCATCACTGTTCTTATTACAATTGTTGATACATTCACCACCTGTTTGGATAAAGACATCTGTTAATTTTCATGATTTCACTAAGTCCTGCATAAATATTAATTATGCACAATAGCTCCGAAAAACAAACTAAAAGCTTGTTATTGTGGATTTAGGAGCCAAGCACTCAGGGTAATTACATGCTCAGATTGGAAACTTCTAGTAGTTTGCAAAAACACACAACTTTTACAGGGCCTAAGCAAGACAAACATAAGGAAAAATAAAGGGATTGTATTTTAAGACTCTCTGGAGCTACTAGGAAGCTAAATGCCTGGGAATTAACAAATGAATTGTTATGTCTCTTCTAGTTTGTACAAAGGGGTTAGATCGAGACTTTGTTCCCAGGGGACAAATACTAGCCCACACTTGTAAGAGTATTTACTATGCATGGCATTCCCTTCAGACCCCCACATTCACTAATATAAATTACACGTAATGAATGATATGAGCATCACAGCAGCATCCTGAGATAGATACTACCGTTTTCCTCGTGTTTCAGATGAGAAAATGTTACATAACCTTCTCAGGTCCCACGTCGGGTCACCACTGGACCCCAGACTGGAATCTAAGCAGGGGAGCTTCCGACTGCACGTGCTCAGCCATCAGACCGTCACGGCCCCAAGACGGCTGTGAAGCAACTATGACGTGGGGCTCATCCTGAGAAATTCTAGTGACGTGGCCGCGTGGGAAATGCTGCCAACCAGAGAAAATTAAGGAAATGATGCCCAGGCCACAGGGGCTGGGGTTGAAATGTAGAGGTAGAGGCCACACATCTCGGGACCAGGATGCCGCAGCACCTGTAAGTGCTGTTCTGTGGTCCCCTCTTGGTTAAAGCTGAGCTGAACTCAGGGGCACCTGGGTGGCTCGGCTGGTTACGTGTCCGACTCTTGATCTGAGGATCTTGAGATCGAGCCCCATGTCAGGATCCATGTAGGCCTGAGATTCTCTCTCTCCCCTCTCTGTCCCTCCTCACTCACCCCCACTTGAACTCTCGCTGGCTTTCTCTCTAAAAAAAAAAAGGAAAAAAAAAAAGGCTGAATTCATCTCAGAGCATTGATTCTCCACCTCTTTTTAAAAAAGATTTTATTTATTTATTAGACAAAGAGAGAGAGAGAACACAAGCAGGGGGAGTGGGGGAAGAAGAAGAAGCAGGTTCCCCACTGAGCAGGGAGTCCAGTGTTGGCTCAATCCCCAGATCCCCAGGATCATGACCTGAGCCAAAGGCAGGTGCTTAACCGACTGAGCCACCCAGGTGCCCCTGATTCTCAACCTCTTTGATGAAATACAAGAGGGCCAATATTTTGAGGTATGGCCCAAGTGATTTGCTGTAAGTGTGGAGTAGTAAACTTTGAAAATGATGCCTTCAGCCTTACAATTAGAAGATATTCAACATTTTCCCAGAGAGAGGCTTTCCCACGTGCTTGCATTTTCATCTTTTTCTTTGAGTAAGAGCAAAAGCAATGGTGTTTGGCTAATGTAACGAAACTAGTGGTTGCCAGCATCCCTGGGGATCTGTCACACAGTCAACACCTGCAGACCAAAAGGAAGAGCAGGTGTTGTGGAAAGGACACTAGCCTGGAGTCAAGAGGCCAGGAATCCTGGCTTGGCTATTTAGTAGCTGAACGATACTAAGTAGATTCCCTTAAATTATGGTGAGTTGTCTTTCCCAGGAGGGCAGCCCAGAAGGGCAGTCGATGGAACACCCCGATCCCCAAGAGCTTCCTCTCACAAAATCATGATGCTCTGGTATGTGATTTCCCCTACTCAGAGAGCTATGAGCATAGGCAGATGGCCTCTCCAGCGACAGAGAAAGGTTGGTGCATTAACTACCCTGAGTTTCATCTTCCTTCCCTCCTGATTGCTACATTGATTGAGCATCTAACGTGCGCCAAGTCTTTGGTAATATGTTTTACATACCTAGTAATCCTTATTACAGCCTACATGGTGGGTAACACAATCTCCAATATAATCCCAAACAGAAAAGGATGCTCAGAGAGAATTTAAGTACTAGCGCAAGTTGACACACCCACAAAATGGCAGAGAGAGAAATTTGAGCCCACACAGTTCGCTGCTTATAAGAAAAGGGATTTAACTTCAGACCTGTCTCACTCCATGCTGTGGACTACACTGTGCATACCCCCTCCCCCAGAGTCATATATCCAAGCCCGAACCTCCAATGTGACTGTTTGGATATAGGATCTTGTGGATGTTATTAAGGTCAAATGAAGTCATGGGGGTCGGGCAGTGATCCCACTGAAATAGTGTCCTGATAAGAGGAGACAGCAGAAAGCTCTCTTTCCCCTCATTGTGTGAACACACACACACACACACACACACACACACACACACACACACACACGACAGGAGGGCCACCCGCAGGCCAGGAAGGGAGATCTTCTCAGAGCCCGAGATGTTGGCACCCTGATCTTCGATCTCAGAAATCCAGCCTCCACTATCGTATGAAAATAAATTTCTGTTGTTTAAGCCCTCCAGCCTCTGGTGTTTGGTTAGGGCAGCTTAGAAGACTAATATACTCCACAGATTTTTCTTTGCTCTTTTTGCTAAGCCACGCCTAGTCAGTGTGCTCGAAAACATCTGAGGAATGAAAGGAAAAATAGTTACAGAGTTGGTGAGCCCTCATTTTATATTCGACTCTGTTATCTGTGCTCCCTGGGGTTGTGCAGTGCACAGTTTGCATGTCTTTACCTGGTGGTCCCTGCTGCCATCTGCAAAATCCACATTAACTAATAAAGTAAATATGCCCCTGGGTGCCAAATGCTTACCCTGTCAGCCCCCAGGACCCCCACAGTTTATGCTATTAATATTCCTTCCACTATCCTGGTTCTATTCTGTGTTCACTACCAGCATCTCAAAGTCGAGGACAGTTCTTAAAAACAGTTTAGCGATTCGTCTCTAATGACAAGTCTTCACCCTCTCCCACCACAAAGCATTTTCCCCACCCTGCAGATGAGGTAAGTGGCACTGGGAGAGCTGCTGAGACCGACCAGACTCGCTAGTCAGGGCAGTCAAAGCACAAATCCAGGTCCCTCATCACCATCCAGGGCTCCCCACCCTGTTCCCTCTAAACTTGCCTGCATGTCCATCTTTCTTACCAAGCACACTCACATCCACTATTTTATCATGTTTTAAATATGTTTCCCAGAAGCCTAATACATTTCAGGATGGCAGGAATTATTTCCAGTTGGTGCACTAGACTCTCAAAAGATGTCCAGCAAAACTAAATTCAGGCCTTGGGGGGCCACCGATTAGTTGCACTAACTGTTGTCTGGAGAGCTCTTGGAGCTACAATGGTTGTTGAACAACTTCGGGAAAATTCATTAGATTGATTAGTCCAATTAACTCAGAAACGGACATACAAAAACAGGCAGGAAACTCCTGCTGGGGCCAAGAAATAAATAAAAGACATAACCCTGGCATTGACTGCGTAAATGTGAGGGGACCCATGGAAATTTCTCCATGGAGAGAAAACACTCGGTCTGGGACAGGACCAAGCTCAGGACTGGCTCAAGATAGAAACAAAGAAAAGAATTAAGATCTTCTAGGAAGGCAAAAAGTCTAAGGAGAGGGTTCAAAAAATAAGTACTCTCTGGCAAGCCCGAAGGCCAGAGAACTGAGAGAAATTTGTGGAGTGTTCAAGAAAACAGAGAGAAAAGGTCTGAGAGTCTAGAAACATGGCCTTCTTTGTTCAAAGCTGGTAATGAGATTAATCTCTTTGTGAACACATGGTGCAACTAAAAAGAAGGCAAAACTCCTCTTGTTAATAGGTTACTATTCAAACATTGATCTTTTGGAATGTATTATTTTGGGGTGCTACTCTCAGCATCCACCACTTTGGGGAAAGTTTTTACTTATTTATATGTAAGAACAGAGACCTCATCCCGTTCCTTTCCCTCTTGTGTTTTTTTCTTTTTTTCATTTTTTCTACTTAGTTATAAACTGGCAAAGCTATAGATTTCTACTATTAGTAGAACCCCAGCCGTATGGTGGCTTTCATATATTCTGCTAATACTTGCACAATGAAGACAAACCTGACACTTTCATTTGTGGTGGAGGATGGATGATAGAATCTGGTTATTCTTATAGCCACTGTAAGCCCCCTGGTCCTCAGAGCTGAGATGTCCACATGATTGTTTCCCAAAATTAGCCAGCCAAAAAGATTCAGACGCCAACAAAATACAGATTTCCCGTATCCTCTCACTGATCATCCCTACGTTCTATGGATCCAAGTGTGGCCTACAAGATCGAAGGTGGTGCCACCTAGCATTTTTCCTTTTGTCTGACTAGGGAAGTTTGGCTTGTTTCAGTAGAAAGACATGATGCCAAATGGATCCTTGGATTAGAACAGGTAAACTATGATACCAGATGATAAACTAGAAGATGGGAAACAAGGGAGTTAGGACGCCCAGAAGGAACCCAGAACTGCAAAAGAAAGACCCAGGTGCTTCCCAGAAACTAGCAGAACGACATAGTGTCTTTCTGTGAATTTCTCCAGTTAAGAAAAAGTGAGAATGAAAACCAAGGTGTCACCTCAACAGCATGTGGGTCAAGGTTCTGCACCACAAAGGAACAGGGTTGGTAATAAGTTGTTAGCTTGTTACCAAGTAATGAGAAGACCTCAACTTTTTAAAAAGAGGTAGAAAGTAAGGGACGAACAAGATGCCAGAGTCAATTCTTCTGACAACACTGACTGCAGGCAGACAGCTGCGATTCCAGAGCATCTGGGGAAATCCAGGATCATTTTCAGTTCTGAGGAAGGAAGTCATTAGGTGGTTAATCAATTTTCCTTTAGGCTCATTAATAACCGTATCTGGCTGCCCATAGTCTGTAAATTATGGGAGATCCAAATATAAGAGCTGTGTGGTTGGGAAGACTGAAGGAGTACAAGATTCACAAAATCTATTTTATTACACCACGCGGAATTAACATGGGAAATAATTTCTTCCATTTCTTAGTAACTTACACAGAAACTCGGATAAAGTAATCAATAATAGCTAACATTTATTGAGTGCTTACTCTGTCCTAGGCACTTTTTTGTGTGTTTGCATGGATCATCCCATGTAACACGGTGGCTTTACAATATATTTAATGTTAGGATCCCATTTTATAGATAAGGAAATGAAAGCCTAGCAAGAGTGAGTAACTTTAATAAGAAAGAGTAAATGCAGCTAGTAAACAGCAAAGCCAGGAGGCCACAATATCATAATTCAGATACTATTAAAATATAAGTTGAGAGAGAGAAAAGGTGATGGAAGGAACAGAGGCTTTATAGTCAAAAGGGCTCTGGGTTGAGTCCTAGTTTTCTCACGTACTAGGAGTGCCTGTGTTTAAGCAGATTTGTGTATCTCCTCTATCTCTGGTCTTTTTTTTTTTTTTTTTTTTTAAAGATCTTATTTATGAGAGACAGAGAGAGAGAGGCAGAGACACAGGCAGAGGGAGAGGCAGGCTCCACATGGGGAGCCCGATGTGGGACTCAAACCCAGGACCCCAGGACCACGCCCTGGGCTGAAGGCAGGCACCAAACCGCAGAGCTACCCAGGGATCCCTCTATCTCTGGTCTTTAAACAAAAGCATCCCTAGCTACCTTGCAAGTCTGGTATACAGATTAAATGAGATAATGCATGTATAGTGCATAGTATATCGGTATAAGGCAGTAATAATAAAAGCCATTTTTCATTGTTTTGTCCACTTAAATTTATTGTGGCATTAAAAAATAACAGCATTATTATTATTATTATTATTATTATTATTATTATTATCATTCTTTTACAGACCCTGTACACAGTGGACACTCAAATAATTGTCTTTTCTCATCCTTTCCCATCTCTCTTTACATAAGGACTACTCACTAACTATATAAGTAGCTAACTAAATAAATTAGAAAGTAAATGAAGAGATAGCAATTCCAATAATTGAAGAAAAATATGGCCCTGTGTATACATCTGCTCGATTAAAAGTCCACTTTGGAAAGAGGGTATTAAAACTACCCTTAACAAAGAAGTCAGCCCCCTTTTAAAAATGAAGTTATAGGTAAATCCAAAATCCAAGATAAAAGTCTATCATGCGGCGGCTAAGTGTCAATACGTGTCGAGAAGTTTTAAGATGTGACAGGTATATTTCAGTGAGATAAAATTCAAGATAAATCCGAATACCTGCAATTTCCTGAACACCCTGTACAGTTTTACGTGACTAATGCTCTTTGTTCTAAAAACGTTTTGCATTCAGATCTCCTTCTGCACCATGACCTATGATTCTCATTAATTTTACAGAATTGCCTGCTTATAAAAATTGGCATATTTTCTTCTGTAACATGTACCCACTACATTTGAATTTTAAAGAGATAAATTAAATCCCAAGAAAATAACAAATTTGCTGGGGCAAGGAGAAGCCTCAAGACAGTCATGGTCACAAATGCTACTCAGCTGGGTCGGGGAAATGCAAGTCCGGGAGCGACTTGGAGAATCACAGAACATCTAAAATTCCGGAATCTCTTACAAAGTAAAAATGCAGACTGATAAGAACAACAAGTAGTTTTATAGACATAAAGAGTTCTTATGGTTTTGATTCTTAAACCTAGAGACTGAGTTTTTATATATATTTTTAATATTAATATATATTAATATATGTTAATTCATGTGTATACATATACGTGAATTACTTTTCATATATATTTGTACATATGTGTGTATATATGAATTAACTGAACCTAAGGTGGAGTTCCTGATTCCTCACCATGACCATAGCCTTTTGGGTCTGCTCATCTACCTTTTGTTCACATGCTTACTCTTGCATGTACATTGGCCTTTGAGCCATTCCTCTTCTAAGCCAGGTGGCACCCACCTCAAACCCTCTGTACTTTCCAATCCCTGTGCCTGGAATAATTTTCCTCTACATATCTTCAGGTTTTACGTTTTCACTTCTGTTGATATTCACCCACATTTCCTCAAGATGCCTTTTCTGACCACTCTATTTATAATTGCAGCCACTTCTCTACACTCTGCGTACCTTCCCATATGTGCTCTGAACTCTACCTGTCTGGGCCTTTGCTCTCAAATATGGTAGCCACTATCCTCATGTGACTAATTTAAATTTAAATAAAATAAATAAATTTAAATTTATTAAATAAATAAATAAATAAATACATAAATTTAAAATAAAATATAGATTTAAATTAGTCACAATGAGTTAAAATTTAAATTCCAGCCCCTCGGTCATACTAGGCTTATTTCAAGTATTCAGTAGCCACATGTGGTCAATGGCTACCATATTGGGAAGCACACCTACTGAGTATTACTGTCATTGAAGAAATGTATGTGGGACAGTGCTGTTTTCAGGCATGTGTACACTTTATATATTTGTTTATTGTCATCCTCCCCCCTACCAACTCACCTATGCACACCCTAAATTGTAAGTTACAAAAGGCCAGGAGTTTTGTCTGTTTTTTTTTTTTTTCCTCACTCATTGATTGCCAGTACCTAGTATAGTCCATCGTCCGCTGCAGATATTAAATAAATATCTGCTGAATAAATAAATAAATGGATTTAGACAGAACCATTCATTTTTCCCCTTAAAAACGTCAGAAATAAGAGAACAGTTGCATCACTCCTCTTCCAAGGTTATTTCAACATGGCAAATCACCCTCAGCTGCATTTCACCAGAGCTACTTTATATGTTGCTTATAATTGTCCAAATATCTCTAAACGGTAAATCTTTTAAGACTATGGGTTTTTTTGTAATCACTTGTCTGTGCTGGAGTGAAAATCATTGAAATGTGTCAAGATATATGGCATAAAAGTCTGTCAACTCCTAAGCCTGCCAAAAATTGTCAACCATCATAAAAGTTTCAGGAGTTGAGTTTTTCATTTCAGGGGGCTTTTCATACCCACATCATGGTGGATACATATAGATGGCTGGTGGATGGAGGCCATCAGTCAATCTATTTGATTTTATGGCTTAGATATGCATTTGCCTTGTAAAAATCATTTCTTATTCCTAATTATACTCATTAGAATGAAGGCCTAAATGTGAGTGATCACTACCTTCCCTGGGTGACCTTGCAAAGAACACAAAGTACTCCAGAAATTTTAATTCATCATTGTCAATACTGTACGGAATCATTTGATATGCATTAAAAATCCATATTACTGGCCAAAGCAACAGCTTTCAAATGGAATCTAAACTCAGAAAATTCTAGATCTGTAGCTATAAAATTTAATATTTTTAACTTTTATAGAACTGAGTTTATTTCTATCATATATTTTCTTATAATAAACAGAATTGAACTTAATGGAATATTAAAAAGTATACAGAATATTTAAATAAAAATATTTAAAAGGGAAATCATGCATAACCTTATATTACAAATGCAATCCCTCTTAATATTTGGCATAGTTCTTTTGAGTCTATTTCCACCCCTATTTTTAAAATAAGTACTTACAATGTTATGTATCTTTACTTTACTTCCAGCTTTCCTTTTTTTTTTTTTTTTTTAAGATTTTATTTATTTATTCATGAGAGACACAGTGACAGAGGCAGAGACACAGAAGGAGAAACAGCCTGATGCGGAACTCAATCACAGGATCACGACCTGAGCCAAAGGCAGATGCTCAACCACTGAACCACCCAGGTGCCCCCCCTCCAGCTTTCCTTTCTTAACAGTACAACGATCCTTGCGCATTCATATGTTCAACTGTTTATTTCAAATGCCCCTGACCTGTTATCATTTGTATTTTTCCAAGATACAAATTTGACTCGTGAGGGAATATGAATGATTTAAGTTGATGAATGAGTCTATTAAAACGTCCATAATTTGGACCTCAATGTGGCTCTTTTGCTCTATACTCATTGCTGTGTATGTAGTAACTTGCCCTAATGCAAAGATGTCACTCAGAGGTAGGAAAACACATTGAAGACTTCCAATAAGACTTGAGTTCAGACATTGCTCACATTTCTTCACTCACTCTGCAGATACTCATTTAGCAAGGTACCATCCTAGACTCTGAAAATACAAATAGGTACTTTGGAGGAGCACTTTCTGTTTTTGGTGCAGTGCTAAGTAAGTACTGTATTTAGGTGTCTTTTTTGATACTCATAACTGTTTTTGTCTGTTATATAGTTAATGAAACAAACAGAAATCCAAGTAATATACAAGTGATGGATCAAATATGAACAGAGGACAATTCAAGATGACCTAGCATGTTGTGAAGAAGCAGTAAGGGTTAGCTACTATTATTATGCTATTATTAAAAATTGAGGCTCTTCTAAAGAGAGCAAGAAGAATTCCTTGTGGATATAAAATATTTACTGCATATTAGAATCATTTTCCCTGGCATTAAAACTTCATTGTAAACCTAACAGAACATTATTCAGCCATAAAAAAGAATGAGATCTTATTTGCAACAACATATATGGATCTAGAGAGTATTTGCTAAGTGAAATAAGTTAGAGAAAGACAAATACCATACGATTTCACTCATACGTGGAATTTTTTTTTAATTTATTTTTATTTTTATTTTATGATAGTCACACAGAGAGAGAGAGAGGCAGAGACACAGGCAGAGGGAGAAGCAGGCTCCATGCACCGGAAGCCCGAAGTGGGATTCGATTCCGGGTCTCCAGGATCGCGCCCTGGGCCAAAGGCAGGCGCCAAACCGCTGCGCCACCCAAGGATCCCTCATACGTGGAATTTGAGAAACAAAACAAATGAACAAAGAAACAGACAAATGAAACAACAGAGTCTTCATTATAGAGAGCAAACTGATGGTCACCAGAGGGAAGGTGGGTGGCAGAATGGGGGAAATAGATGATGGGGATCAAGTACACTTATGATGAGCACTGAGTAATATATAGAATTGCTGAATCACTATATTGTACACCTGAAACTAATGTAACACTGCATGTTAACTATATTGGAATTAAAAAAAAAGAAAAAACAAAAGAAAAAAAAATAAGAAACTTCCTAGAAAACCTGATTTTGATGACTGCAGCATAATCTATATATGGATGTATTATAACACATTTATTCATCTCTCCTACCTCTGGGCATTGAAATGCTTCTGATTTCAGTTTTCACTTGAATAAAGCAATGAATTTCAATAAAAAAATAATTCCTATACACTCAATAAATATTTATCTGTTACCTTCCATGTTAAAATCCCTGTGACAAAAACCTCAGATAACACAATGAGTGCCCATAGTGGATTAGGATGAATACACGAGGGAGATGCCAGGCAAGTGCTATGAAGGCTCAGTGGAAGGATGGACTTCATTAGCAGGGAAGATCAAGGTCTGCCTTTTTTTTTTTTTTTTTTTTTTTTTTAGAATTTGATAGTACAGTCTCAACAGGTAGATAATGTATATAGAACAGAGAGAGCACAAGGAGTAAGGGAGATGGTGCCAAGGCAGAGGGAATACTTTGAGCAAATGCTGGAAAGTGGCCAACCATGAGCCAAGGTTCAGGAATAGTGAGTTAGACACTAGTCTGGAGCAAAAGCTTATGTTGGAAAAGGTTAAGAAGTATAGAAAAGAAAATATAAGAAAAGGTTCGAAACATAGACTATTTTCATATTATAAAATACTTTGAGCACAGGATAATGAGTCTATCCTAATTATGTTTGTGATAGGGATATCATGGCAGATTTCATTGAGTCCACTTGGTACCAGTAAAAATGAGAAAACCAGCATCATATCTCTTCACGTCATTAGGGAAGCAGTTGAGGCCTAGGCTGATTTAGGGTGCAAGAAATGAAATACATAGAAAAATCTTTTCTTAGAAACCAGGAGAAAGGGCACCAGCATTTAAGAAAGCATAGAGAGAACATGAGTGCTAGTGTGATCCCAGGATTCAGGGCAAACAAACAGAAAATGTCAGGCCAGTTGGATGGCTCGTTTCAGTATCATGATCTTCTGTCCCATTGCTAAATAAGGAGAATCGGGGGGAAATAGATATAAGACCTCCCGCTTAATAGAGGTCTGGGCAACTAATTCTATTTCTTTCTAGACCTCTTTAAGAAGGAACTGACCAGAGTGTCTGTCCAGAATGCAATGTCTGAAAGGTGCCTTTCTCATTTGCATTTTTGGACAATCCTTTGAGCACGCACTATTCCAAAATGTCACCCAAGAGAACAGACAAGATACCAGTAAGAGGTGTATCTGCAGAATGAAATGTGCCAACCACAATTTTATCTGCAGAGCCTTTTGGGAAATTAATTCTTTGCCTCCTTTCCAAGACCTTCCATTCATGTATCCCTTTGCAAAACTAATTATTTTTAAATGACTGCATGTTTTCTGTCCAACTATAAGGAGTCTTCAGTTTTTAAAACTTATCCCATAATGCTTTAGTTTTTGCTTACAAATTGATTTTTAAAAAGGTTTTCTAACTGTTGTACTTACTTAGATTAAAACCTTTATTTAAATACACAGAGACATGCAGTTTGTAAAAATTAAAAGTTTGAATGTATGTGTGTTTGTGCGTGCATTTTACACAGAGAGATCATTTTGGAGATTGGAGATATGTTTCATCCAATTTAGCTTTACATTCCTCAAGTGATTCAGCTTCCAATATTTCCCATGAGATGACTTTCAAAATCCAATAGCTTTTTATTCTATAGAGGCTGTCAAATACTCAATAGCCTTCACATTCATTAAAATTCTTATTATATAATGTTGATCTGGGTTATATATAATTCCAATTCCATTTAGCATCTTTCAACACGTATGTATAAATCCTCTCCCCATAATGTGGGCTTTATCGAATAACCTTTAATCTATTTTATATGCCTCTACATCCAATTCTTTCACTATTTGCCTGGTTCTCAGCTTTCTCCAATTTACACTTTTCAAGACTTGTGGTGCCCCAAATAAATGCAATAAAACAAACACAATTTTTAAAGACAAGGCAACATAGCCCAAAGATCATAATCTTTAGACTCAAGTAAACCAACCGGATTCTTAGTTCAACTCTTGCACTATCTGTATGTATGTGAGAAAACAACCTATGTTTCCTATAAGTCTTTATTAATTGATTCATTAATAAACTCCAAATAATAAAAAGTTAGACCTACGGATTTGTTGTTGGGATTACACATGTTTATTACAAAGTATGTTAAAGCATTTTGATCCCAAGACACCTTCCTCATCCCCCACTGGCAAACAGTCCTTTTTTTGCTACCATTTCTTGTACTTCTAACAAAACATGGTCTATTTGTTTTTCATTATGTTCCCTCAGTTGTTACGTAAAGGGCCACCTGAAGGTATCATGTTTTGTCATCTGACAGTACTGGAGTAATAGCAAAAAAGGTATGGGACAGAAGCTAAGAACTTAAACTCTTCCTTCAATCTTCCTCTCTAGGCTAATTTCTACCCCCTTTAACCCGTAGCTCAAGCATTAGCTCTTCAGCAAATATTTCCAAAAACTACTCCACCCCAAATTCAGTTAGGAGAACTTAACAGAACACTTAGTTTTTGTCATATTTGCACTGTATCTACCACACTATAATACGATTACCTCTTCAGGTCCTGTGCCCCAAAAGAGCTGGAGCTACTTCCTATAGAACATATTTTTTAACTCATTGTGTCTCTCCATCATCTAACAACATAACACAAAAGAGGCACTAAATGAATTAATTAATAAGCCATTCTGAATTGAAGTCATCAATTACACAGTAAGACTCATGACATCCATTCCTTTAATTTTACTGATTTTGCTTCCAAAGCTTTGGAAAGTTGGATTATTCCTGAAGGTTGTTTTGTTTGCCTTCTATCACCTTCCCTCAGGCAGAAACCCACCCAAACAATGTCAGATAGATGAGGTCGACCCCATTCTCTTAAGATAAAATGGATTTGCCACAATAACTCATAAGAATCTGTTGTATAGGCCACTATTATTGACTAAGAGTTAAAGTAATTGTAAAATATGATGAGAACAATAAAAGACACTGTGGTAATGAATCCCCATAAGCTGCCTCTATAAAAACATTAATTACCCACTTGAAGCTACTTGAAAGAATGGCCAAATTCCATTATTCTTAGAGAAAAAAATAAAACAAAACAAAAAAACAAAACATCAGTTACTTGAAGTTCCAAAACCTTTGGCATGGAACTAGCTTGAACACCACTGGACCAAACACTAAAAGATAGAGATAAGTATGGCTTCCTTGAAACCTTAGGATTAAGTGATTTTTGTTTAAGACTTAATTTATTTATTTGACAGAAAGAGAGAGAGAGAGAGAGCATAAATAGGCGGAGCAGTAGGCAGAGGGAGAGGGAGAAGCAGATCCCAGCTGAGCAGAGAGCCTGGTGTGGGGCTCCATCCCAGGACCTTGGGACCTGAGTCAAAGGCAGATGCTTAACTGACTGAGCCAACCAGGAGCCCCTAGGATTCAGTGATTAAGCTGACTCTGGTGCCAACGTGAAATAAATACAAATACACACACGCACACACACAACATGTCACAAGGTAAAGCTACAAGGTAGGTGGAAATTTCCTATAAAAATGAAGCTTCCAACCCAACAGTTTCTATTTTATTGTTTGTCTGTTTGTTTCACCCTTTTCAAGAGCTGCTATCCACCCATATGTAAGGCAACGGGAGGTAACATCTCAAAATGCGGTCTCTCAGGGAGCTACATAACTAGTGGAGGATATAGATGCCCTAATTGGTTATATAAACATGTCCTCCTCCACTGCTGGTCTTTGGAGGGCTGCCTTCTACACAACAAACCCTAACCATGCTTCCTAATGCCTCTGGACATGTTTCTCTAGATTTAGATTCAAAGTCCGTTATAAGCACTAGGCAGTGCAACTTTACCCTAATTATATTAAGTAATCCTCCCAAAAGTACATAAACTAGAAATTATTAGTTTGATTTTTTCCAAAGAGTACCTTGCGATTCAGAGAGGTTCAGGGACTTGTCAGAAATCACACAGTTAGTTACAGGAATGTTGGTCTGGGTAATTAATCTCAAATCCAGAGCTTATTCCATTTTGACAGACTCCTCCTACCCTATCGACAACAATTTAAGCTAGATCAATATTGGGTCAATAAATTCACTCCTGAGTCTTTCTTTTGGCCAGCTATCTAAAAAAAAAAAAAAAAAAAAAAAAGGTTCTATGTACTTCCTATAAGGAATTTTCAACAATGGCTTCACTCCACCACAATGATACATTAAACCCCACTTGACATGGAAGGTGGTTGTTGCCTTGGCAAATGACATGGAATGTTGCCAGTAATACTTCCCTAGCATGGAGCTGGCTCTCAGCCTATATCTTCTCCTACGCCCAATGGGATGAAAAGTCATTTACGATCTTTCTTGTAACAGTAATAATCCTGCTTATGCTTAAAAATGGTTTAAGACCAGTCACAAAGAATTTTTCCTTTGTTCTTGGTCAGGTTCCATAGATTCTGTACAGAGCATCTGCAAGGAGGCAGACTTGTAGGGTGCACGAAACAATGTGTCTAAGGAATCTGGTTTCTAGTTTGGTATCTGGCCCTAATAAGTACATCATTTCTGAGCTTCAGTTTTTAAAGATCTAATATAAGAGGGATAGCCTAAGTTCCCTTCCAGGATAACTATGTAGTTTATTGCACACACACGCACACACACCACGCTACACATTTTGCATCTAGTTCTTTAAATACCTGTTAGCTCAGCAGGGATTGATTTAGAACTAAAGAAATAGCAGGTCTCTGATTCTGCAAACCATCTTTTATCTCGGGATTCTAGAGGATCTTACATCATTCATTAATTAAGTCTCACACCCCCGCCCCTATCCTGAAAGGTGAGACCTCAAAGGCTGATATTCTCTGCCATCGCCCATATGGTGCCAGCAACATGATATTAACTTTGAAACAAGTGGACTGAGGACCTAGCAACCCACACAGAGGGTCTTGTCTGAAAAAGAAGCTGGGTGGAGGACACAGGGTGCAAATGAGCTGAATGGGGAAGCTGGCATGGGGGCGGGGGTACAGCGTCTTTATGGTGGGAACCTCTGGCAGATGAAGTTGTTTTTTGAAATTGACAATAATTTAGGGGAGCCTGGGTAGCTCAGGCGATTAAACGACCGACTCGATTTCGGCCCAGGTCTTCATCTCAGGGTCCGATGCTCAGTGTGGAGTCGGCTTGTCCCTCTCCCTTCCCTCATGCTCTCTCCTTCTCAAATAAATAAATAAATCTTTTTAAAAAATGACAATAATTTCAGTGTTAAATCAATGATCTCCCCCTCTCCCTCCTTCCAACGGCTTATCAGACCTTATAAAAGTGACCCTATATTTCTCTTTCTCAATCTATGAAAGCAGGTGATGCTCCTTTGAAGATGATTATATTGATGACAGTTTTGAGTCTGCCTCCTTCTCTATTCTATCTTCCTCCCAAACACAGCTTCTCTTCAGAGTTAGAATTAAGTCATTGAGTTTCCTGGTGACACCATCCTTTATCCCCCACCCCTGCCCAAATATTTATGTATGCATCTGGTGCAAAAGGTCATAAGGCTGAAGGACAGGTCTGTTTGTTTTCTGGAAAGAGAGGAGGGAGGTGGGAGGTATAAAGTCACAGGTTGATAGAGGGTTGGCCATTTCTCATTTGAATGCAGGATCATTCCCCTGCACTCTGAGTCAGTGATTTCTGGTTGGGAGCAGAGGGTTACAATCTATTGAAACAATGGGTTCTACAAAAAACAAAACAAAACAAAACAAAAAAAACAAAACAAAAAACAAAACAAAAAAGAACAGAGTATAAGAATACTAGGACAAGAAAAACAAAAGCACCACAAAATATTATACATGCCTAAGCGTGGTTATTTGAAAAATAAGAAACCTGACAAAGAACATGAGTTTCAATTAAAAACTTTGAGGTAAGCTACAAAGAGCCCCCGCCCAGGGTAGACTTGCAGCCCACAAGGTAAAGGGCATGGTGAGTCGCATGCTCCCCGTATCATCTGGTTAGCAGGTGCGTGACAGGTGGACAAATGTGTTTTGCAAAAGACGGGAGTGAGGCTGAAAGAAGGCGCTGGTACAAGAGGAGAAAGAATAAAAATCCAAGTCCAGTGGGTGCCTTGGAGCCAGTCAGTCAAGCGTCCAAATTTGGGCTCAGGTCATGATCTCGGGGTCCTGAGATGGAGCCCTGCACCAGGATCCCACTCAGCAGGGAGTCTGCTGGAAATTCTTTCCCTCTGCCCCTCTCCTGCATGCTCCTTCTCTCTCTCAATCAATCTTTAAAAAAAAAAAAAAAAAACACGAAACCTAGGTCTCTCTCACCTGGAGTCCCCAGCCAAGAGCTAGTTCTTTCCTTAACTCACATGGTTCTCAGAGCTTGTCCCTTTGTTCATCTCCTAACAAGGTCCCGTTAGCCCAGCTCAACTAAACAATGTCAGAAAGGCTGGATATTCGTGGGCAACCTCAAGTGTGGACTTCCAGTGGGGCAAAAATCGAGCTGAATTCTGATCCCCAGATTCGCTCATGTTTGTGTGGTTTCTGGACCTATTTGCAAAGCAGAAGGGACTATAGTCTGGACTTCATTCCAAGGCCATTACAACATGCATTATGACTTGCAGCCTTTTTATGAGAATCTTCTTTCAAAATGAAACAAATCCCTCCCAGGGGAGGGCAGAGAACAGGTAATAAACTTTCCCCCTACATCCGTGCTGAAAGCTGGGCCTATGCACATAATCCTACATTCATCTGGGTCACAGAAAGCAGAATAACTGCAACACAATGACTAGCGGCAACATCATCCTGAAGCACCCACCATGCATTATAAGCAGCTGCTAACAACGATCCTTTGCTTGTGTGATGATGCTCACAAATCATCCTTTCAAATGTATGGCTCTTGTCTTCACCTGAGAGGTTTATGTTAGCGAATCGCGAGGTTTCCCCCCTTGGTCCAGTTTTCTCTTACCCCGTTTGGTAAATATGATAACATATTGATGAAGGACAAAGTAAGACCCGTTGTTAGTGTCTCCCTGGGCATCCTGGGAAATGATCTGTTTGGGGGGGGTATGCACAAAATCTATTTGCTCAGCAAAACTCATTTTAGCAGAGGCCCACTAAATCCGCATGTATCAGCAACACCGCTGTGTGCTAGCGATGCTACGCTCAGGTCAGACGAGGATGCACAGGCCAAAAAAGGTGTGAAATGTTAAGACACATCAGAAGTTTCAATTCTTCATAAAAGGAAGGAAAATCGTCCCTTGGGAGCTCAGAAAGTAATGATCCATTTCCTTAGGAACTATTCAAAGCCAATTTATTTATTTATTTATTTATTTATTTATTTATTTATTTATTTATTTATTTATTTTTCAAAGCCAATTTTAATCTTCTCTTCGTCTACCTCTTCCAGGAATAATTGTCTCCTTTATCTGTTCCTCCTCCCCAAGCAGCCTCTTCCTTCTATCTGTTGCACTATCCCATTTAAAACCCCACATTTTAAAGATATTTAAATTTTTCATTTTAACCTATAGTTAATGTTAACCCCAACCCCACATGTTTGCCAGGATATAAAACTATTTAGGAGCACTTAAAAATAAAAGAAAGAAAAAAAGAAAAGAAAAGAAAAGAAAAGAAAAGAAAAGAAAAGAAAAGAAAAGAAAAGAAAAGAAAAGAAAAAAAGAAAGAAAAAAGAAAAGAAAAGAAAAGAAAAGAAAAGAAAAAAGAAAAGAAAAGAAAAGAAAAGAAAAGAAAAGGAAAGAAAAGGAAAGAGAAGAAAGCAGAGGGGGTGCCTGGCTGGCTCAGTCAGTACAGTATGCAAATCCTGGTCTTGGGGTTGCGAGTTCGAGCCCCATGTGGGGTGTAGAGATTACTGAAAAATAACATCTTGAAGGGTGACTGGGTGGCTCAGTCGGGGAAGCATGCAACTCTTAACTTCAGCTCAGGCTGTGACCTCAGGGCTGTGAGCTCAAGCCCTGCATCTCCTCTGTGCTGAGTATGGAGTCTGCTTGGGATCCTCTCTCTCCCTCTCCTTTCCCCACACCTTTCTCTCTCCTTCTCAATAAATAAATAAATAAATAAATAAATATAAAATCATAGAAAAATGAAAGAAGGAAAAAGAAAACTTCTATTTCCTCTTCCAATGTAATTTTCTTAGGAACTTCACATTTTCCTAGGGTTAGGGTGGTTTAGAGAACTCAACACTTACTAATTTTTTAAAATATGTTCTACAAGAGAGAATAGGGTGCACCACTTACTTTGGACCTAACATGTTCCAAGTAGTTTTACACTTACACTTATGAATTTACAAGTCACCCTTTAAAAGTAGGAACCAGAAGGGAATTTCAGGACCACTCAGAATATGATCAGGGCCAACTGATGAAATCTTTCATACTGTGATGTCAATCATTTCTTTTCAGTGATGAATATCAGCAGCTAACATACTCCTCCAGAAACATGAACTGCAGTAGGAATCTCCCATTCAGATCCTGAGTAGTTGGGCATCGGAAAAGGACTCCGAGATTCACAGCTGGAACTGCCCTTGGAAGCGTAACATATCAGCGATGGGAGCGCAAGAGAAATTCAGCAAGTGTATCGATGTGGAGATGTGTACGATGATGTTTTTTGAAGTTCGTAGATCAACAGAATTGAATGTTATTATTCCATGTTAAAGAGAAACATTCTCTAGTCACAGAAAAAGAGACCACATAGTGATAACACTTAATAACCGAGTCACCAACTTAATTTCTCTCTTCAACTGTTGCTGCCTAGCAACTTGAAAATTGCTTTCTTATCCTACTAATTTGGGGCATGAGGTATGTGTGCATGTGTTTACCTAGAAGGGGGAGGAAGGAGACTGGCAGGATGAGGAGCATCTCACGACCGGTGGCTGGGGGCTACAGGTAGGCGCTGAACACTGACGGGCGGGGGAGCCCCGAAACCTCGGTTGGGGTGTCTTCGTAGATAAAACCTTTAACAAGGGTTAGATGTATAGGGAGGGGAAACTAATTTTTGTGAGCGGAAGAACATCATGAATTTGCCTTAAGCAGAATGAATCCGAGATATCTATGGAACATCTACCTACAGATTGCCAAAAGTCAGATGGAAATAGGATTCTGGGGTAAGGGAAAGTGATCGCAATTACTGATAATCACTGGATGTCTTCAGCAGGTGGGTGGTAGATGAAGACAAGAGAATGAATAAAAAACAGGTACTTAGAAAGAAATGCTCTTTTAAGTTTCCTCTATTTCATTTCTATTCTTCTCTATTTAGTTTAATGATAGACGAATATGTACATAATAATTAACCACATGTCATGCAGGAGAGCAGAATGCCTCTTCACTTTAAAAGGACGTATGCAGGATGTTCACACCATTTTATTGCAGTAATTTGCTTGCATGTTTGTTCCCCTGCCAGACTGTAAGACAGGGTATGGTGGCTGGCACAGAGTAGAGATCCAGTAAATATTTGTTTAAATAATGAATAAAGGAATGAATGAGTAAATGAGAGAAAGCAGGATGCAGAAACTGGGTCAAAATCTCAACTCCTGTGAAGCCGTATCTTTAGGGCTAACATTCGATTTCTGATTCATGGTAACCTCCCAGGAGAGAAAATAATCAGAAAACAAATCAGAACAAAACAAGACTCAATTTATCAATGACAGCTGTCAAGACTATATGTCATGTTGAATATCATGGCTCAACCATTTTTGTTGTAATAATAAATAGCGGATATAGTGCATCTATGTGCATGTGTGTATATTGATCTCTGTGATGTAATTTTATATCAGATTACCAATATATATGAATTTATAAAAAACCATATAGCCAATGTGTGATGATAAAATTATATTTAAAGTATGAATGAATATTTAAATGTGTTAAATATGTATTAGATGCAAGGTGCTAAATGAGGCACATTTAATTCTCACAATCAACCTAAGAGAAAGCAATTATTATATCTATTTTATTTTTATTTATTTATTTTTATATATTTTTATTGTATCTATTTTAGACAATAGACATTTAGAAACAACATTTCTGTTGTCTGTTTAGAAACAGACATTTATTGACCTTTGTACAGTTTTTCTAGATGTTCAAAGTAGGGATATTTGATTTTTAAAAAAAAATGGCATTAAGGCCCTACACAATACAGCTGTGTATGTGTATGTATTTAATATCCACACAATTCATATTTCACACAGCATATATTTTGCATGTATAGATGTCGATAAACATCTTTTTTAAGTATCTAAAGTCTTCTATTTGTATCAAGGCACTAGTGGTTTCTTTCTTTCCTTTTTTTTTTTTTTTTTTTGGCACTAGTGGTTTCAAACAGGATCTGATAAATCAACATTTTTATATCTCTCCTACGGGGCAAAGAACAATATGGAAGACCACTTCTGCTCAATTTTAACTTTCTCCGTGAGACAGGACAAATGGAATTTCCTCTTATGAGGGAGAAATTTCCTACTGCCCATAAATTAAGGTATGTCAACTGAGAACGCAGTCTTCTCGGGACAGGGTGGGTGAAAATCACTTGTTCGGAAAAGCTGCTGATTCAATGCAATAAAAATAAAGAGTTTTCAACTATTACACAAATAGAATTTCATTTTTGTCATTGCTTTGTATTTTCACTCTTTTGGAAACTGATTATTCATCAACTGCAATCCTCTGGAATGTAGCCAAGAACAAGGTAGAAGGTAAATAGCCAAAAAAGCCAAATAAATCTTTCCAAGACCACAAACTAAATATCAGCCCTCCTCCCTCGGGAGAGTTTTCAGGCCTTCGTCATCAGAGACCACTTCTAATATGGACACAATCTAGACTGCTTTCATCACACCCAACTTGGACCTACTGTAATAGTTTTCAACTCGGTGTCTCTACCTTTCCTACATTTGTTCCTGTTTCTAAGCCCTTCTTTGCATAAAAATCTACCAGGTCAACAATACACTTCAACTTTCCAATGGCCTTTGTCTACTGCAGAAAGCCAACTTGTACGTGCTTTAGAAGACTGGATGATTGAGACCCTGGTTATCCTTCTCAGCCTCATCGATGCTACCATAAACCTGGATTTTGTTTGTTTGTTTCTGGTCTCTCAGTCATACTGAGATTTTAAAAATTCCTTTATTTAATGGCTGTGCCTTGTCCAAAATCAGGAACTTTACTTTTGCAATTGCATCTACGTGTAATGCTTGTTGTCTTTGCCTTGCTAATGCCAGAGACGCTCACTTTTCAGACTGCTACTTCGTGATCATTCTACAGGAAGGCCTGTCTTACAGCCCACACTAGAGGGCTTTGCTTCTAAGCATAGCGATTGATACTTCTCAGTCATTGCATAGGTCCCATTGGAACCAAATGACTGTTTAACTGGTTACGTCTTCCATGTTTATTTCTGATAAAGAGTAAGCTCCATGTAAGAAGTAATTTGTTCTGGTCACTAACATACCTCAGAGAGCACAGCATATAATACGTTCAATAAATACTGTTCAACTGATCAAGATGCAGAAATTTGGAAAGGGCAAGTAGAGACTATGAGAGTAAGACAGCTGATTGTTGATAGTAAGGAAGCAAAAACAGTATTTTTTTAAAAAGCAGATCAAAGAATCCAACAGTCCAGCAGCCTAGGGTAAGGAAAATCCTCATATTTCAATAGTTTTAAAAAATCCATGTATCATAATCCTATACAAGAAATGATAGCACAAGGATAGATACCTTGAGTTAACCACAAAACATGAAAAAGTCCTCAGTATGTATTTTTAAATAAGCAAATAGTTTTAAGATATAATTTTAGAGCTATTTCCATTATTCTAATTGCTAAAATAAAACAAAGGGTTGGTATTTCCAGAGCTATTTCAAGTATTTGAGAACCTGGTATTTCAAGGTTCAGTTACTTAGAAAATTAATTTATATGCTATGTCTTACCTAACAATATTAAGTAAATTAATAATAAGAGCTAACAACTGTCTGCTTCTAAGTGGTAGACACTGTTCTCTGCACTTCACACTCATATTCTAATTTAAGTCTCACAGAAACTCTAAAAGATAGATAATACTTCTTACTACCCCCATCTTACAGATAAGGGAACCAAGGCACAGAGGTCTAAGGCACTCAGTCAGGTCATACTGTTAATAAGAAAAGGAAACAAGATCTAAAACAAAGCTGTCCGATCTGGAGACAATTCTCTTTTAACACCTGTTCAACAGCATTCCTTGAGTGTCTCGAACACCAATACGACAACAGTTTAACCAAAGTTTATAATTTTCTCACCTAAAGTTATTGATCATCTATGAAAGCCAGGGACCATGCTACTCACTTTGTATACGTTCTCTCATTTAATCTTCAGAACAATCATGTGGGGTAAGTATGGTTATTTCCAGTGTGTTTGCAACTAAATGAAGACTTGGAGAGCTTGAGCTCCCTAAGTCAAGCAATAGAGCCAGAACTGAACTCCAAGTACCCTGACTCCAAAGATTGAGCCCTTAATTACACTCGTTTCCCTGTATAATAAGACAAGACTCTGACACAAGATCAACCTTGGCACTAATGACATTTCCGTGTGGATGTACATGGGGCCGCCCTACACACTGGAGGATGTTTAGCACAGCTCTAGTCTCTACCCGCAAGGTGCTAGGAGCACCCTTCCTCCCAGTCACGAGGAGAAAAATGTCTCTAGGCTTTGCCAAATGCTCCCTGGGAGGGGAGGCAAAATTGCTCCTGATTGAGAGCCATTGCACTAGACAGTCGACTTTTCTTTGGGATACTTCTGGATGAAAACTGAACACACTCCTCCTGCTTCACTTCTCTTTCCAAGCTTTATTCTCACTACAGTATTTTTGTTAAAACCATAGCTTCTTTATGCAAGCTAAAATACGCAGTTTGGTTATTGATTGATTGATTGATTGATTCTATTTATTCATGAGAGACACACAGAGAGAGGCAGAGACACAGCTAGAGAGAGAAGCAGGCTCCCTGCAGGGAACCCGACATGGGACTCGATCCCAGGACCCCAGGATCATCTCCTGAGCTGAAGGCAGACGCTCAACCGCTGAGCCACCCAGGTGCCCCTAAAATACACAGTTTAGGCTGAAATTTCCTTTGTTCATATTTCAGTGTCATCGATTATCCACACATTTAGAAACCACTGAAGTACTGTGTAGTGGGACAAACCTTGGCTAATTTTAAGTACGTCAAACAGGTGATTTCTGGTCATGTGACATTGGGCAATTTATTCAACATCTCTTTAAACCCCTTGTTAAAATGAAGTTGATAATAGTCCCTTATCAATATGTAGGTTAAATGAACACACCTTTTAAAAAACATTTAGTCAGTACTTGGATCATAATGAATGCCCAATTAATGTTCATCATTTTATTATTATTATCATTACTATTATGTGTATAATTTTCATAGTTTGCCTTTCTGGTTTGTCTTCAAAAGCTCAGGGACCATCATACTTCCTCTCCAATGTCATTGAAAATATTTACTTGGAGGCTATCACACATCTATATGCCAAAGCAAATCCATTATACGGATATAACATGAAGTCAACAGATGTTGAAAATCAAGGTACAGAGAGAATTGAGAGAAGTATTTGACAGTGAAAGCTCAGATTCTTAAGTCAATGGATAAGGTGCTTTTACAGTTACAAATAAGTCACAACGAGTGAAAATTGTTTTCACTGTAAGAACTTTCAAAAAAATGGTACAGGTTTTTGTTTTTCCATTCCTTACAAATCAACATGACATGAATTTTCCAGTCCTTCACTGGTTGTTTTTAAAGAAAAGAGCTTTAACAGAAACCTATGTACAAAACATGAAAAGACAATATCTAAACTCTCTAGCAGACTATCATCTTTGACCCAGCTCTACGTTCATGCTCTCAAGCCTAAACTTACTTGCATGGTCTTTTTATTTTTTATTTTTTTTTACCACTTTTTTCTTTCCTTCAAGTATAGATCTTTCCAGCTTCATATGCTTTGCTATTTGAATGGTTAATTCCAGAAAACTATCTCAATATTTAACCATGCCAGTCACACATGCCGGGACATCTATAAAGAGCAAGAGCCCAACAAAGAAAGAGCTACGAGGGTGCACAGCTTCCTTGCAGCCTTCATGACTCACAGTGAGCAGCGAAAATCCCCTTCACTCTATGGCACAACGGCTGTCACTAGGCTATGGGTTCAAGAAAAGAAGTTCTAAGACCCAGGCTTACTTGCCAAACACATTTTGACCTCTATTTAAGAAATCAAAGCAGACAGCATGAACACACAGGCGCATATACACACAAAACCGCAAGGAATTTTTAAGTCTTAACTCAATTATTTCAGATGGATAAAAAAGGAATGCTCTGAAGACAACAGCAGCTGCCGGCTTAAGGAGCTGTAGGTCCTGCCAAATTGTAATACAGCCCTCAGTACTCCCCTGGAATTCCACTTTCCTCATATGTCTGCGTAGCTTTCATAGAAGGTGATGACTTTAAAAATGTTCTTTGTGGGAAGCCTGGGTGGCTCAGTCAGTTAAGTGACTGACTCTTGGTTTCAGCTCAGGTCATGATCTCCGGGTCCTCAGATCCAGCCCCAGCCAACAGGCTCTGTGCTCAGTGAGGAATTAGCTTGAGATTCCCTCTCTCCCTCTGCCCCTTCCCCCTGCCCTCACATGCTCTTCCTAAAATAAATAAGTAAATCTTGAAACACCTTTTCAAAAAACGTTCTTTGTTCTCCTAGAACTTGTGATACATTGACAGTACTTACAAGGACCTGTTAATTCTTTCTTTCATAGGCTGAGAGAAGATTCCACTTCCCAGCTTTCTCACCCTCCTAGTTAGGTGGGGCCAGGTGACTTCTGACAAATGGATTAAAAATAGAATAGAAGTGTGTCACTTCTGGGGAAGGCAGAGGAGAGCCCTGATGTATCTCCAGCTCTCTCCTCCCTGGGATAGTGAGCTCAAAGCCTTGCGTTCAGAAGGCAAAGCCCTAGGATGGAGGCAGCTTGGCCCCATCACACATGCCTCGAGGGAGCTGCCCTCAGGAATGAGGCCCCCAGTAGACTTAGCATGCACAGACAAAAACTTGGCTTGTGCGAATCCACTGAGAGCTCAGGGTTGTTGTGTTATCATGGCAGAGTCTAGGCAATTCTGACTATTAGAGCTCCTAACACGGTTTCTAGTGTATAGTACGGGCTTATTTTGGAGCTCCTTAAGGAATGAATGGGCAGGGCTGAGATCACCATTTAGTAGAAACACCTAACTCTAGATGTGGCTTATAAGGGAAGAGAAAAGTCATCTTGATTTATTTTAGAAAAATCAATTTCTGCATATTAAGCACGTACAGACTATTTATCAGCCACTACACAGCTCAGGGGCTAGCTGGCGTGAGTGCATGTGGCTGACTAAGGAACAGACAGGTCATGCTCATGCAAAAAGACGATTACCTCCATAAAGCAGCCCATATATGTTAGGTTCAAAATGAATGAAGAGAGTAATTTGGTTGGAAGGGATTGGATCTGTGACTTTTCCTCCTCCCATTTCTGCCTTTTATCTAAATGGCATATTGTGTTGTAGTTCAAGATACTCTGGGACAAGGAAAGGATAGAGCTTTCACTGTAGCCTCCACCATCTGCCGTTTCAGCTTGGTTCTAGAAAGCCTGAGAGATCCAGGTTCTCACCTCTGCTCCGCATGATTGTGACCTCTAATTAGAATTTCTTTTACTCTCTGTTTGCCCTTTGATAAAGTGGGCCCAACGATGATCCAAACCCAAGGTCATGGCAACACCTAAGTAGCCCAATGTATACAAAGAACCTAACAGAGTTTGTTATATTTTAGCACATAATATAACACTGGTTTCATTTCTTCATTTTCTTTCTCTTGATCTCACCTCCTTCTCCTTAGCCTTCCCCCATATTTTCTTTCAATATCTGGTTTCTTTGTTTCGACTGAAAGGCAAAGTGGATGAATGCTAGATGATTCTCAAAATACCTCTCAGTATGAAATATACATGCCCTTGAAGTTTGCTTATTACTGGGAATTTGGAATTGACAGCATGCTACTAGAACAGAAAAATGCTATCCCATACGACCATCATTGGAGCCTGAGCAGTAGAGTATGGGCATTAAAGATGAATAAGCAATGACAGAAGGAATGACAAAGGGTGCAGTGACCTGTGAGCAGCCACAGCTAAATGGAGTCTTACCAAAAAAAAAAAAGAAAAAGAAAAAAAAGGAAAAAAAAAAGGAAATAGAGTCTCATGGAGTCACTGTTGCCTATAGCTTCCTGGATTTTAATTAATTCAGATAAATTTAAAGCAAATCCAACACAGGGGGTATACCACTTTGCTCACTGGGATGCAAAAGATTCTGAAGTTTAGATAGTAACGGAAGCTTCATGTTCTTCTATGCTCCTAAGAAAATATCTTCCAAGAGTGGGTAATAAAGAAGATGGAATGGCATTTTCGGATACTTTCTTGTGCCTGTAAGCCAGTCTCAGGCAACAAGTCAAATCCAGTGAGAACAAACACCACGACAGTAATTCCTCAAGTGGGCACTGGTCCACTTTGGTTCCTGATATGTTCCTCTGAGTTATGAACTTATTTCACCTATTTCACCTCCTGACTACAGCCCCAAACTTGCCCTCAGATTTGATAACCGTTAATGTTCTTTGTTTATTCTCCCTTTACCTGCACTGGATTCTCAGACGGGATTGACTACAGTGACCCCAGGTAACATTCTCGCCCCATTCTACACAGGCAGTGGCAGCAGCCAGGGCAATTAGGATTCAGAAAAGGGTTTCAGAGCCCCCCTCCCCCACTTTTTTTTAATGGCTAAGTACCAGGGGCGTGTCAAGGAAAGAGCTATGAAAGCCTCCCCCTAAAACTCCCAAGTAACTCTCAGGGCAAAAATTTATTTGGAAAGAAATTTAACTTCACATAAATTAAAGAAATGAGCAACATTATCACATCTGAGTGTCAGAGGTGAAAGGAGCCCAAGCACCTAAAGAGTCAATGAGTTCTGGAAGTATACGTTTAAGGCAATTTGGAATCATTTCTCTCTTTCCCATTCCTGATTCATGTGTCTTCTAACATGCTGTGTTCCAAATGCCCAGGAGACACGTTTCTAGAAAAGGTGATTTTTTTCTCCTGCAGATTCTAGGGAATTAGGCCCAACAGGAAAATAAATAAATAAATAAATAAATAAATAAATAAATAAATAAATAAATAGAGTTCGAGAGACGTAGCAGCTAAAACACTACCAAGTCTGGCCTTCCTTACCTCCAGCGATCCCACACAAGCTCTAGGCTTTAGCCTGAATTCCAAAGAAGGATATTTTAATTTCAGCACTGTGTTAGTTGAATTACACTGACCTACGTCTCTGCTTTTGCTCTCCATTTATATGTCTACATTATGACAAAGATTTTGCCTCAAGCTGATTTCTGGCTTCTCTGTGCAAATGACCATGTTCCAAATTCTTCTTCCTTTATAATGTCTTCCTATGTCCCTTCCCAGCAGAACTGTTGTCTACTATTTCTTTCAGATTTCATTATCTTCTTTTCAGATCTAGCATTTTTTTTTAAATTCAAACTGCCTTGTATTTGGTTATTTATTTTACCTGTATCCTCAAAACGCAAACAGAGAATCCCTGGGACTACTTTCCGGATCCTTATGCTCTTCCCAGTGCCTACCTAGTCCACCACTGTGTAACCCAGTACTCTGTAAATGTGTGTTGAATTGAATTTAAAATATTAAAAAGGGAACTATATCATATTTTCTCCCTGTTCATACTTTTTTGGGGAAATGAGTGATATAAGACAACGTAAATATGCAATGCGACTAGGCAATAAAAGAGATTTAAGACAACCAATCACATATGCAAAATTCTTATGGCACAATTCAATGACCTCTATAGGTAAGACCTGGTAAAGGAACAAGAAGCAACTCAACTGCCTTCACAATGCATTGATTCTCTAGATCTTACTCATTCCTAATTATTCCATATATAAACCCCTATCTTGCTACTACCCTTTAGCCAGAAACCCTAACCAGTAGTCGCAGAGTGCTTTCTCAACACTTAATAATGAAACCAGAGAGTGCAGAAAGCTCTTTTATCGGTGGCAAGGAGGAGGGACACTAACCAGGTTGGATGGTATTCCCTTGATATATGAATCCTCAAGGATATGTAAACAATATGATTCCTTTCCTAGTAAAATACTTAGTTGACTTTTAGCTATCTCTGCGAATCTGATGGAATAGGACTGTGCTACTCAGGGTGCTGGAGACCAGCAGCCTCCGCGTCACCTGGAAGCTTTTTTAGAAATGCGGACTCTCAGACCTCACCTCAGATCTAAAGAACCAGAATTTGTGTTTTAACATATCCCCAAGTGTTTCAACTGTACATAATATTTTAAGAAGCATGGACATCTGACATTCTAGCAGCAACATTTCACTTGCATCCTAGTAGTCTCTTTGCTCTAAGCCATGATTTCATTGTGAAAGTAAAATATTTGCTTCTTACAGCCTCTCCTTCTCTACCCTTCACTCTTTTCTATACACCTGTCTGTTTCCTTCAAAATGTGGTATAAAAAAAAACCCACAAGGATTGTTCATGCTTTCGATTGTGCACATTTCTTTCATGTACATCATTCCATTTCATCCCTCGGATATCTCTGTAAACACCATTATGCATAACTTGTCAAATGTCATCTAGGTAATACGTGTCTGAGAACTGGCATAAAGATGCTTTCCCTGTAACCGATGAATTCTCTACCTTCAGAATTCTCTATGTTACGAACTATACTTTAAAAAACAAGAATTGAATCCACATATTTAAGAAGGGTAAATGGATATTTAAAGTATCTCACAGGGAATCCCTGGGTGGCGCAGTGGTTTAGCGCCTGCCTTTGGCCCAGGGCGCGATCCTGGAGACCCGGGATCGAATCCCATGTCGGGCTCCCGGTGCATGGAGCCTGCTTCTCCCTCTGCCTGTGTCTCTGCCTCTCTCTCTCTCTCTCTCTCCTCTGTGACTATCATGAATAAATAAATAAAATCTTTAAAAAAAAAAAAAAAAAAAGAGTTTCTTATAGTTTAAAAAAAAAAAAAAATAAAGTATCTCACAGAGTTTGGAAAAACTTGTATCTGATGAGCTTAGGGGAAACAGACAAAAGAGAGGATATTAAGTTCCTTGCTCCTCCTATTATCCCCACAACCTCCCGCCAAAGTCCATGGAGCCAAGGACTTGAAACCCCAGGTGGATCTTACTCTCAAGTCTTTTGCCTTCGCCACTGCCATACCCCAATTTATCCTATACAGAGATACTAAACATGCACACTCTTGATGAAGCTCTTATAGCTGCCATTATGTAATGGATTTGCTGTCAGTTGATTGAGACTACACCTGCTAAAGAAATGAGAGGGGGAAAAAAAGGCCAATCCTTGCTTACAAGCAATGGAGTTTTCAATAAGCACAAACCAACTTGGGCATTTCTATTCTATATGGCAGGACTTCCTGAGCAACCTTACTCATTCATGTGACCTGAACTTTCCAGGAATGAATAAAACAATATGAGGCAATAGCCATAAGGAAACATTTACTACTGTAGGTCCATTAAGAAGTGGTTTGTAGGGATCCCTGTGTGGCGCAGCGGTTTGGCGCCTGCCTTTGGCCCAGGGCGCGATCCTGGAGACCCGGGATTGAATCCCACATCGGGCTCCCGGTGCATGGAGCCTGCCTCTCTCTCTGCCTATGTCTCTGCCTCTCTCTCTCTCTCTCTCTCTCTCTCTGTGACTATCATAAATAAATAAAAAATTGAAAAAAAAAAAAGAAGTGGTTTGTAGCCTTGGGATCAAATACAACAAATCATCAACCACATTCAAAACCAGGTGCATTTTCAAAATCTTTAATCCAAATCTATGCCATATACAGAGGTACATATCTGTACATAATGCAAAATTATTAACTAGATGTTAGCCTTCATCGGAATGCTTGAACACTGTCATTTAGGCATATACTTATCATCCTTTTTGTAAAAGCTTCTTATTATTACAAAATGGAAATCACACTGGAAGTCAGAGGTCTAAAATTAAACATCACACAAGTAGAATGTTAGCGTAAGAAGGAATTTTAGAGAGATCATGTAGGCCTACCATTCATTTCCAATCTATAGATTCACAAGGAGAAGCCCAAAGAGGCCACACAACTTAGCACAAGTTCCACTGCTGTCTGCCACTGACTAGCTAGAGTAACTCTGGGCAACTCCGCTCTCTCTGGGTTTCAGTTTCCTGATCTGCAGAATGAGGTGATTGGACTAGATGATGGAAGATTCCAGAGAGCCTGAATATGTCATTATTCTACAAGACTAAGAGCCACATCCTCGAAGAGCTCCCCCCCTCCAAAAGCAACATACAAGAAGATGAAAAGATAATGTAAATGGCAAGGAGGAGGGACACTAACCAAGTTGGATGGTATTCCCTTGATATATGAATTCTCAAGGATATGTAAGTGTTCCAGTTTGTTGATGTGGAACCTCAACTTGAGACTTCAGAGCCACATGGGTTGCTGGTACCTACCACCAATGGGAAAACCAGGACAGAACAGCTTCAGGCATATCCTTTACCCGAGAAGTGCTACAACTGAAAATCAGTCCAGATCTGTTCCTCTCCTTTCGAGGATCTAGTGACTTCTTCTGTCTGAGCTCTGCCTCAGAGATTTCTCCTCCAGGTTCACGGGAGCCGTGGGCATCCAGCCCTTGACCTAACCCTAGACAAAGATACATTTCCTCCTGAAAGACTCCCTGCTTGGACAAGTCATTCAAAATCAATCTTAAAAGGGACTCCAGGCTCCAGGGAGCTGAACATTTTGGCATCTTTTAATCAGCGGTCTGGCTTTGATCTGTAGTGAAACCTTGTCATCTTATTGGAATTTTTTTTTTGAAGATTTTATTTTGAGATAATCTCCATACCCAACATGGGGCTCGAACTCACAACCTCGAGTTCAAGAGTCCTGTGCTGCACTGACTGAGCCAGCCAGGTCCCCACATTTTATTGCAATGTCATTCTGTTAATAAAGAATTGTTTGCTTAGTAAAAAAAACAAAAAAAACAAAAAAGTGAATTCAGCCTTTGAACAGAGGATCTCCATTATCATTGATCATGCTTTATTTATTTTTTTGAGTTTATTTATTTATTAATTATATATATATATAATTCATTATACATATTCATTATATACATAACTCATCCATTATATATATAATTCTATATATAGAATTTTATATATAACTCATTATATATGTAACTCATTCATTATATATATAATTATATATATATATATATATATATATAGAGAGAGAGAGAGAGAGAGAGGGAGAGAGAGAGAGGCAGAGACACAGGCAGAGGGAGGACTCGATCCCGGGTCCCCAGGATCATGCCCGGGGCCGAAGGTGGCGCTAAACTGCTAAGCCACCCAGGGATCTCCCATTATTACTATTTTCTAATGAAAATCTAATGATCAGGGCTGCCCTGATAATGCTTCAAGTACATGTATTTATCTTCCTGCCATCATTCTTAGATAGGGTTATATCTTTGAAATAGCTTCTATCTATTCTTTTTTTTAGGTGAGTTTCCATCTTTCCCTTTTTCTTTCCTTTTCATTATTATTATTTTTTTTTTAAGATTTTATTTATTTATTCATGAGAGACACACAGAGAGAGAGAGGCAGAGACACAGGCAGAGGGAGAAGCAGGCTCCATGCAGGGAGCCCGACGCGGGACTCGATCCTGGGTCTCCAGGATCATGCCCTGGGCCGAAGGCAGGTGCTAAACTGCTGAGCCACTCAGGGATCCCCCATTATTACTATCTTCTAATGAGCAATCACAAAGTCAGGCAATGGTTTAGGTTTTTAAAAGTGTATTTAAATATAAGGACTCCATGAGGCGGAACTCAGATATTATATATGCAAAAATGGGCACCACCAATATCCCTACCGATTAAGTCAATCATTAAACTAAGTTTAATTTATTGGCCTCATTTTAATGACATACACACGTGGACCTAAAGCACTGTGTCCTATTAGCAGTAGCATATTTAAGGAAAGCTGGAATCTATATCTGAATCATTCTATACAATCTCAACCAGGAGAATAAGAATTCCATAAACTATGTCTTATTCAATAAATAACAATTACGTTATTGTTAGTATCATTTTTATCGTCCATTATTCATATATATCACTTATTATGTGTCATGCACTCTCCCCAAACACATTGCATGATTACGAAGTTCTAACCCATAAACTATGTCTTATCCAATAAATAATAATCATGCTATTATTAGTATCATTATTATCATCTATTATTTATATATCGCATATTATGTGTCGTGCACTCTCCTCAAATACACTCCATGATTACAAATTCTAACCTTACAGAAACACTACAGTGCCAACCCTGAAAAAAGACACATGGAGATGGAAGGGAGCCGAACACTGGCCTTCAACAACAATTAGCTTGTTGAAAAACAATGATCATAAACTATGAATTGGCTCTACTGGGCGAAACCATTGGAAGGTACAGGGAAAGTACCAACCTGCTAGCTGAGCAGAACATACACTTGCCCATAGGGAGTGTTCAGGAACAGGGTTCTGGGACCGGCTCTCTAGAGAGGGATTCAGGCCATGGACAGAAGAACTGGGGTAAGGACCCACCAACCCTAGAATTCTGGATACAAGTACGCTCAGCGTATGTGAACACCAAGAGTATGGCTGCACAAACAAATGAATCCGAACATCGATGAACAATCTTAGAGGATGATGACTTTGATTTGTCTCTCCCATAGTACTTACTATGTTCTATCTCATGTGAAATCTAAGTGTGTCCTTTTGTTCTCATTCCTAGCGGACTGCAAGTTGACTGAATCATGACTTACCGCACGCCCAGTATTAACTTCGGGAAAGTGCTCGACTTTCTCTCCTGTAATAATGGAACCTACCACACAGGACTGCCACGAAGAACACAAGATTGCGTATGTAAAGGATTTATCCTAGTCCCTAGTAAGCAACAAATACAATTAAATAGAGCTCTTAGTTATTGTTGCTACTATATTTACTACCATTATTATTGTGATTGTTACTAAGTCACATAATATGTCAGGCTCAGGATCTTGGTTTTATTTTATTTTTTTAAGATGTTTATTTATGTATTCATGAGAGACCCAGGTGTCCCAGGATCTTGGTTTTACAGTCCCAAAAGTACCAATCAATAGTCATTTTTACATTCCAGTAGGTCAATTAAAGCAACAAGAGGGGCAGCCCTGATGGCCCAGAGGTTTAGCGCTGCCTTCAGCCCAGGACATGATCCTGGAGACCCGGGATCGAGTCCCACATCAGGCTCCCTGCATGGAGCCTGCTTCTCCCTCTGCCTGTGTCTCTGCCTCTCTCTCTCTTTCTCTGTGGCTCTCATGAATAAATAAAATAAAATCTTAAAAAATAAAAAATAAAGCAACAAGATTCTACCTGTCAATCTGCCAATCTAAACTGTCTGGGTAGAAGGAAACAAATCCAAACCACCCAAGAGTTCATCAAACAGGCAACTCAATAAAGTATTTTCAACACACTTCTCTCTTCAATAAAAAAAGAGAATATGGGGTGAGGAAAAGACCAAAAAATGAAATATCTTATTTAAAAATTACTCTTATTTGATGCTTGTTGTATGAATTACAAATGAACATATATTTCTCTCTTCGCATAGTGCAAGAGCTGCTATGTGCCTTTGAAATATATTAACGTTGTCTCCAATGTTCCTATGAAGTTAATGTCAAATTTGTCTGAATCTGGAATAGCAGACAGCAGGTGGACTTTTAAATTGCATATGTTCAGGATCCCTGGGTGGCTCAGTGGTTTAGCGCCGCCTGCAGCCCAGGGTGTGATCCTGGAGACCCGGGTCAAGTCCCACATCGGGCTCCCTGCATGGAGCCTGCTTCTCCCTCTGCCTGTGTCTCTGCCCCTCTCCCTCTCCCTCTCTCTCTCTCTCTCTATCTCTCTCTGTGTCTCTCATGAATAAATAAATAAAATCTTTAAAAAATAAGAATAAATAAATTGCATGTGTTCAAATTGGTTTGAAAAAGAAAAATTTCCATGCTGTAATTTACACCAACATTGTTCTAGTAATTTTAGTAGTTGGACTCTTCCTTTTAAAGAGTATCCGAGGCCCACCATAAACTAAGACCCTTTAAATGAATATCATTGGCTAAGAAAACACTTCATTTTTCATGGAAGTCCTGAAGTACCTTCCTAGAGTCTGAAAAGTAGTTAGAAAACCAGCCTCATCTCCAAATGCCTTATATTCTTGATGAAAAAAACTGTGTCCCCCAAAAGGGAAACTGATTTGATCAAGTTTCACAAGTAGCTAGTGGCAAAACTTAGAATCCATGACTCATTCATTCATTTATGTTTATTGAGAGCTTTCCTTGTGCCCATTCTGTAGGTAGACTTCCAATATTTATTACGCTTATTATTTTTAAAATTCATTCAATCTCCATTTGGCAATTATTCACTTAATATCTACTAGTCGCAGGCACTACATATGGTATAGTTTGCTAAGGTGAGTGTAAGAGTTGTTACCTGTCACAAGCATTTAAAAGACAGTCGAGGATGTACCGAGTATAGAGTTACACCACTTGGCAGCATGTAATTAACACCATAGGAAAGCAAGAGAATTTGAGAAGTTAATTTTCTAATTTCCTAAGCTATATATATAAAGAGACATCCTATCTCTATTAACCAATCGTCAAATCTGTTCTCATCACATAGCATGTACAAAGAACTAAGAATGTGATTAGAAAAATTTGAGATCAGCTAAAAGTTTATAATCTAAGAATCTGAGATGCACAAACAAAGCATTTGTTTTACAGCATCAGGACAATATTTACATGCTGGGTAGCAATTTATATGTGAGAGAGAAAAAGCTCAGTATGGACTGACTTTAAGGATCTGAGTGGGAAAAAAAAAAAAAAGAATCTGAGTGGGGCAGCCCAGGTGGCTCAGCGGTTTAGCACTGCCTTCGGCCCAGGGCCTGACCCTGGAGACCCGGGATCGAGTCCCACGTCAGGCTCCCTGCATGGAGCCTACTTCTCCCTCTGCCTGGGTCTCTGCCTCTCTTCCTCTCTCTCTCTCTCTCTCTCTCTCCCCCCCCCACCCCGTGTCTCTCATGAATAAATAAAAATAAAATCTTAAAAAAAAATTAAAAAAAAAAAAGAATCCGAATGGGTTTCAAAGAAGTAGAATGTGACCCTGAAGCATTTATTCCTATGTATATTGTACCAGAAACACTGGCATAGTCCATTGCACCTGGATTTCTTGACACATGCTCACTGGGAGAACTACCTAAATAGATGTTTTTTTTTTTTTCCCCAATTAATAGCTCATGAACAACCAGCACAAAATTACATTATAATATCAATAGGCTCCTAAAGAGGCAGTCAGCAACTGAGCAGTTCATTCTTCAATGGCTTTGTTTGTGACAATCCTGATTTTTCACCTATTAACTCAGGAAGCATTTAGGAATTGACCAGATCTTCATCAATTGTGGCATATCCAGACACCACCTGTTTCTAAGAAGAGTCATGTCTGCTTTTTCCCCAATTCCCTGACAATTCTCACATAAGTCAAAATGTCCTCTCCCTCCTCTGAACAATGCAATGGTCTGTATGTTTCACTTGGAAAATATTTTTTTAACCTAGTATTTACATATGTCACTACATTATTTATAAACGAATACCTTTTTTCTTCTCATCTATACTAGAAGCTGGAGACAATACGAAGCATAGCTTTAGCTAAATACAATGTTCTGCTAAAGAGGCACTTAACAAATAGTCACTGTTGTAATTTCATTGCAAAAGAGAGGCTCCCATGTGTTACAGATATACTAGTCCATGAGTAGGAGTTGACAGCCTACAACTTGTTATTTCTGATGCTTTATTAATTTAATCCTCGGCTCCCAGGAGAAAAAAAAGAAAGAAAGAAATTTAGAAAGAAGCAATGCAAAGCACAACATCTCACAGTAGTACAATATCCATAGTCCACTTCCAAATATGCCACCAATTAGCTGTGCCATCTTGGATTAGGGGGTCAATCCATTGTTGAGTCTATGTCTCCATAATCCAATAGAACTGGCTGAAATGCTGCAAGAGATGCATTCTTTCAGGTCTTTAAATACTACAAGAGTCAACCAGGAACAGAATACGAAACTTATTTTGTTTGGATCGTTTAATGGCAACATAGGGGCTGGAGGGGGGCCAAGCATTCTTTAGCGTAGCTGCTTCCAAATGTTTAGTTTGGGTATTGTAGCTCCCGGTAAGAAATCCACGATACGGTGCAACATCTCTCTCTCTCCTTCTCTCTCTCCCTCTCTCTTTTTTCCCCTACTGTCAAAACTGAAAACAAAGTTCCATCGATCAAAGCTTGCAACATGTGGTACACTCTAGCTTTTTTGTTCTATGCTATCCCATCCCATCCCATCCCATCCCATCCCATTCTATCCTACTTTCTTCCATCCCATCTGATTTCAATCTATTTCATTAAATAAAATTGCAGATTTTTGAACGATCAGACCGACTTTGTCTTGGCACCTTGTCTGGCTGCATGAGTTCAGCCACCTTGTTCATTTATTCTAATCATTTGTAGAATATGGATAATAATGCTATATCTTTAGAGGGTTGATTTTGGTATTAAACAAAATATTACTGCTAGCACTGTGCTTGGGGTTTAGACACATTAATTATTTTTATAGATGTTATTATTTTACCTATTTTGATTTATAGTCTTATCATTAATTCTACTTAAAGGTATTTGGAGTCTTAAGTTAGATTCTCATACACATGATATGGATTGTTAAATCAGGAAATTCTTCACTTTTTAATCAGTTACTAGGGGAAAGGAAAAAGAAAAGAATAGAATTGCTCCATACATTTCCAGACACTGAATACTCAATATCACTTTGGTTGTGGTTAACTCTGGGGACTTATGATTTAGTACGTACTTAACCTCCATAGTGATTAAGGGATGTGGAAAATAATAATACTGGCATTTCATTTAGATGTTTCTATGAGGTGACATATACGACAGATTCATTCTTCTAACTTAATTGTGATGAAAGTCAGCTCATCTTCTATTCATGGAAGAAATATGAACAGAAGCATGTGGTTTTCCTCACCCCTAATATTTGCACCAGAGGAATGATATTAACTAAAAGAAACAAACATGCCTTCTGACTTTTTTTTAACAATTCTAGTTTGAACATCAAATCACGGTTTACCTAGGAGGCTTTAAGTAGAAGTCTCATATTTATATTTCCATCTTTTTTAGATTATTGAAAGAGATCATTATTTAATGATAAAATTCATGATTCAATGAGATTTCAAACGGAAATATAAACATCAGAAATAACAAGTGTATACGTGATATAGCATTTCTTCTAGTATTAATACTCATAGAAAGCAAAAAATAATTTGTTTACTATTCCCGCCATGACTTAATAGGAAATTGAGCATGTTCACACACAAAAGCAAAGAATAATACCAACTTCTCATCAGGAGATGAAGTGGCATGATTTCCCCAGGTGGAGTTTATGGTTGTCTTTTAATCATTCAAGAGACTGATTTTTTTTTTTTTTATTTAAACTAATCTTGCTTGCTTTCAACCTTACTCCACTGATCCTATAACTCTTTCCTCTTCTCTCTCTCTCTCTTTTTTTTTACCAATTTAAATATGGACCCTTTTTTAATCACCATGTGTGCCCTCGGCATCAACATTTCAGAAGATATCTTCAGCGCACCCACTGAGTGCACCACACTTGTTTCATTTTGTTAATTGAATGAATCTCAAACAACCTCATTATCTGCCCACAGCACTTAGCATTTTCCTATTACAAAGCTGTCTTTGCAATGTCTTCTCTACCAACCAGAAGGGTGAGAATCTTGCTTGTAGTATTTCCCAAAACACAGGACTGGTCTTTACACCAAATCCCCATGTTTTCCGACCACAATGGGCGAAGTGAAAAGACCTACTCTTGAGTGCCTACTGCATATCGGTCCATAAATGCACGATACTTAGTCTTCAAAACAGTCCTATGATATAGAAAACATTATGCTCACTTAAAAAAAAAAAAAAAAAAGATGATGGGAACAACAAAAACCAAATTTACCACTTATCAAAAGTCACATGCTGGGTAAGTTCTTGAGGTGGGACTCCAGATGTCACCCTCGGTCACTGCACCCAGTCACCACTGCTACTAAGGAAATGCTGAACTACATCCTGGTCCTTTTTTCCACCTATCAGAGAGCTCTTTGAAGGCCTTACTATCCTGGGTTGTCCAGATGTGGGGACCATGTTAAATCCAAAATGGTTCTAAGCTGTGTAAAGCTCTTTCCCTGAGCTCTGGTTCTAGAAAGGTTTGGAAGACACCAAGAATTAGCTTAGTCAACCTGTAGACATAGTGACCAGGCCCTGGAAAAGCTGAAGCCAGGGGGGAAAGCTTCCTCCCACTAGTGGAAAATGATTTTAGGTCTCTTGTCTCAGGAAGTTTTACATGCAGCTTAAATTCACACACACACACACACACACACACACACACACGACAAAGCAACAACAACAAATACCCTCTCACTCAGAGTTTGGTCAGTCACCTGACGTGTCTGAACAAGCAAGAATCGAGGTCGGCCTCAGTGGCAACTGTGTACCGTGAAGACTTTGTGGAAAGCCCCAGTTTCCTGGGCTTTGCTCCTCTTTGCACCCTTACCCAGAATGCTCTCTGCTTTTCCACCTTCCCTAGCGAAACAAACCATTCTTCCTATGTCACCTCCTCCACAAAGCTTTTTTTTTTTAGCATCTCCCCACCCCTCGTTCTCTTTCTTTTGAGTTTTCCCCCACTTTATCAAGTCCTTAACATAGCGCTTATCACGGTGCATTACATATTTCTCACTCCACAGAACAGGTGTTTTTTCCAACCTCAGCACTGCTGGCTTTGGGGGGGGCTGTGTAATTATTTTGCAATGGTGTCGCCCCGCGCATCGCAGGCGGTTTAGCGGCATTCCAGGTCTCTACCCACTGGAAGCCAGCAGCATCTCTCCTTCCATTGTGACAACCAAATACATCTGTAGAGATCGTCAAGTCTCCTCTGAAGGGAGGGTGGGATCGCCTCCCATGAACACCCCCACTTTAGATCATGGGGACCGCAGGAGCAGCCACTGTACTGTTTTCCATCCAGTACACTAGGGAGTATCAGGCCCACAGCAAACGGTTAATTAAAATCTGTTGGCGGAATTAAATTACTCTCATTTCCTAATACCTACATCCTGACTTATCAAGTGCACTAAATTCACACTTTGTTCAAAAGTGAAACAAACATGACTGCTAAATTAAACTCTGGATTCAAGGAAAGTGAGATCAAAAGCCACTGGACGTCAGGATAGATAGACCAAAAATACTTTTCTGGCTATATGTAAGAAATTAAAAAAAAAAATTATGCATTATTACCTGTATTTTTATACATGAAATACATTGTTCATATGCGTGTATGCACCCATAAACACGATCACCTTTCCTGGAAAACCACAGAGAAGTAATCTGACGTGTCTAAACACATACCTAACATGCTCTGCTCGCTAAAATATGCAGTGAATTGCTAGGGCTCCCCGCATGCCCCCCCTCCCCCAGATCCATTCATGAAAAATGTGATGCTTATTTTGAAATTTCAAAATTGGAGGGACTTGATTCAATAAAGCAGCACAGACAGTGTGACATCGCCTTTCTTCCTGATACGATAGTCATCTCTTCCCAATTTAGTGCAGAACAATTTAAAGTCATCCGACTTTGCTTATTTCTGTCGACTAGTTAGTTAACCATTTATTTGGACTGAAAAGCAGAACCTGCTTCTGGTCTTCAGAGCAGTTTGTGCTGAAAGGCTTTTTCTCACTGGCCCCGCCTAGCTCCCTTTGTCTCCCGAGCTGAGTCTTTAATTAAAGTTCCAAACGTGAGACAGATTGGTCTCTCCTCATGGTCGCAGATCTATGGGCCCTTTACCCCCACTGCTACACTACTGTCAGCAGCAGCGGTGCATCTGGCAAGTTGGTGATTTTTGCAAGAAACAACTGCAAAAAGCAGACCAGCCCCTCGGGAGCAGTCAGAAAGGAGGTCACCCGGCACTACTCCGCGTGATCTCCTAGGAATCGTATGAGGCTGTAATTTCAGGATCCAGCGTCTCATTGGTTGCCTCTTTTTGGTTGTGGATACCTTGATTCCACTTTTTGTTACAATACTATGAGATAGTGATGATTCTTGCTCCTACAAAGAGGAAGTGACTCGATACCAAGGCAATTAAAAATTTGTGTGATGTCATTTAACTACTCAGTCAGTAGAGTTTTGTTCCACTTACTGATTCACCCCTGGATTCTTCTCAGGTACACACAGCAAGCACCCGGAGCACCCAGCAGGTCCTTTGGCACACCCCCTAGTCCTCCTCCAAAGAGCAGCCACATTCAAATTCAAACTTGCAGCCTGAGCTACTTCCCAAATCCTCACTTCCTCACCCCCTGGGCTGCCCTCAGCCCCAAGCCCCAGAGGCCACCAGGAAGGACAGTATAAGCCACTGAAATGCAAAAGAATTTGGCATTTGTAGAAGAGTGTGATGCTGAGGTTGGGGGGCTTGGACACCTGAGGCAAGAGACCAAGAAACAGCAAGCACTTCCACCTCCTGGTTTTATACCAATGGGTCCCCTTTTCTCTGGTTTCAGCATAAAGAACCTGGGAGCCAATAAGTGACTTTAATTTAAAAGAGCTTACATCATGCCTTACACAGATTTTGCTCCTTAGAACGCTTTGATAAATGTCATTTTCTGCTACTCTTGCTGCAGCATTTTGTGCAGTGATACAATAGAGGTCACACACTCATCTAGGGCCCCTATATTTTGTGGGTACATCTTGGGAGGCCCCCTTCAAGCGTAGTGTTAGAAGGTTTGTTTCATGGGGTCCCATCTTTTAACTAAATATGAACATGGCTTCACTGAGCTTTAGTGAATCATTGATAGTCAATCTACTATCTTCTCTATCTGTCATGTATCTATCATTTATTGATCCATCCATCCATCCATCCATCCATCCATCCAATGTATTTCACAGAATCCAAAGAGTCAAATGAAATGTTACAGGTGAAAGCATTGAGTAACCCACAAAATATTATTCACATCTAGAGACCAGGCAATTCTGTACAACACACACACGCACACACACTCGTGTGTGCTCTTATGGAGTGCCTCAAAGAACGGAGGGCTTTCAAGACAAATGGATCTTACCACACACTTTAGAATTCCAAGCCAGTACAGAAAGAGTCCATTTTATTCTGATAGGGGTGTGAAAAGGTCAAGTATCGATTTAGCTTTCCAAGAGGAGACCAAAAAATAAATAAATAAATAAATAAATAAATAAATAAATAAATAAATAAATAAAAAGCTCTTTCTGAAAATATTTACTACATTTTGCTTTCATTCAGGGCTTCTGTGCAGAGCAGAGAAGGTTTGGAACCCACAGGATGGCAAAGATAAAATGGCCCAGCTAATAAATGTGGGCTTGAGATCAATTTTATTTGTCCCTATGACCTTTAATACACAAAATGGAAAACTCCTATATTGTTGCAGGAGAGAACACAGGAGAAATGAAAGCAAGGCAATCAAAAGCTTTATGTAATTCCTATATTAAAATATCTGGCATGTTTGATGTTTCCTCATAAATAATGTCTTGTCAAAGCACTTTCATATAGACATATCGCTGCAAAAAACATCAATATTGGCTTTTTGACAAATTTAAGACTGTAGACATCTTCCCAGACTTTAAAACTGCCTCTTTGCTACTAAATGAAGTGTTTGTGCAAACACTTTCATGGTGTCTGGGTGAAATTTTAGGGATGTCTGTGACCGGAGAGGAAATATCTTTGTATCAGGAGAAATGTCACCTAATCCCCAACGGATGTATAAAACGTCGTGTGGTGTTTATGCAGAGGGTAGTGATTCCTAATCTTTTTTTATTGGGGTTACAAAACTATTTGTACTTAATCCCAGAGTTATCATTCACCCACATTCTCAATCTATACTTTTATGCCCAAATCCCCAAGGCTACTTCTGGACTATGGAATTCAAGGGGAGTTGTCCAAGATTTTACTGTCTGGCATATGTTTGACTTTATAACAGTGTTATTGGAAACCAGAGGTATTCCAGAAAACCACCCAAAACAGTCTCTTGTTATTCATTTTGCCTGTGTACTTGGTGTTTTTGACCAAAACTCAACCTAGGAGCCAGAGTTGGTGTAGAATCGGGTAAACCTCGTGTTGCTTCCTGGGTACTTCTAGCTGAGGGGCCTAAGACTTGCTACTCAATCTCTGTAAGTCTCAGTTATCTTGTCTATAAAAATGAGAATAACAGTAACTATCCCCGAAATACTCAGGACGATCGAGTCAGATGAGCAAATAAGCGACGTCCTCTGTTGTCCTGTTCCTACCTCTTTTCAAAGTATTGTTGGTTCTTGGTAAGGGACTTGATGAAAATAAGCTCATGTATGGATTATCAAAACCTACCCCTGAAGAGGCAGCAGAGTCCAGTAATTACCCATTGTCTTGGGTTCAAACTCAGCTGAGGGACCTTGTGTGAGTCATCTAACCGTTCCCAGTCTCAGATTTCTCAACTTTAAAATGGGAAAACATTGAGATATTTAACTACACATATTTTTTAGAATTAAATTAAATTACTTTTTAGAATTAAATATTAATTAAATATTTTTTTAGAATTTAGTATTTAGTAATACTATTTAATATCACTTTGAGGTACCCTACCCATTGTAATCATGTCATCCCCACTATGTAATCCATGATAGTAATAAATCATGCCCTTGCCCTGTGTTAATCTTCCAAACAGAAGATCACATGGTGAGATGAATTCAATCTCTCTTTATCTAATCTCTAAGGTGCCTAGAGAAGAAGGTGGCTATCTGGTGAGCACGCTTAATGCCAAGGGCCAATCTTTTCTGATCTTCCCTGTTCCTTTCCTGGCGACAGTTGGGTCATGGTTGTGTCATGAGTGTCAATGCTGCCCGGCCCAAAAGTGGCAAGGCTCCACACTGCCAAATAAAGCCCCATAACCAAGCCCCAAAATGCCAAGAACAAGTCTTCAAAGAGACAAAAAGTCATCCTAACTCCTACAGAAAGCATGATAGGCCCAGTCCTATCAGACCAGTCCAAGGATGTTAGTTGTTCACACTTTAGTGTAAAATGAGGATTAGAAAGTTGACTTTGATGGATGTTAGAGAAGACCACAAAGGCACCGAAAGGCTGAATGGAGCAGAGTGATGCCATGAATTGGGAGTAAGTGGGATGGAAAGGCTGGACAGGACGGTGTAAGCAATGTGCCGCTCAATTTTTTTTTTTTTTTAAGATTATTTATTTGAGAGAGAGAGTGTGTATGCAGAGGGGGGAGAATCAGGGAATCTCAAGCAGACTCTCATAAGTTTTATTTCTAGAGAAGCTCGAAAGCTCTCACTCTGCCTCATCCATCCATTCTGTAGGCAGAGTTCTAATATTCTTGAGTCCATAAGTTTCTAGTACTACCCCCGGCTGACTTCAGCTCCGAGACGCACCATCGTTTTAGTCACGTTGGGTTGGCTTGGATCCGCTCGCGCACCCTGGAGAATCAAACCTGAGAACTAACACGCGGGACTTGTTAGCAAAGCTATCTGGGCATCTAGAGATCAGGGTACATGGGTCATTTGGGGAGAAAACAATCTGCCTCACGGCAGTGGGGGGAGGCCGGATGACCCCCAGCTGTCGAATAACACAATTGTGAGTTCAACGCTAAGGTCACCACCAGTAAGGACGGTCACGCTGAACAAACCACTGAATGTCTCAGCCTCCATTTCCTTTTCCTGGAACCGGAGGGAATGATGGAAGCCCCACAGGGTTGTGCGGAGCGTTAGGCGGGCATCCACGTGGAGAGCATCATGGAGGCGAGCCCGGCGTCGTTCCCTGGCCTTCCTTCACTGCCTGCACGTGGTCCACATGCAGTACCGGGCCTGGGCGGCCTTGAGGTGCTCGGCACGAGGCGAGGCCTGGGAAAGAGCAGACGCTCCAGCAGTTACCTGAAGGTATGCGTGGATGGGTCACTGAATGAATAAGCAAAATGAGGACACTCGTACGTCGACCCGCCAACTACACGACCCCAGGTACGACATTCCGTTGTGGTGTCTTCTCTTGCTAAGATGCCAAATGATGTAGTGGTCACGACAGCCGATGGAGGCTCTTGTCTCTAGAGCCAGGATGCTGACTTAGCAGGTGCAGGGCGCTCGGGCTGAGAGCTGAGCAACCAGGTGCTGGGGCAGAGGCAGGGGGTCCCCCCCTTAGACCAGTGCTCCAGGCCTGGCCACAAGGATCCGTCCCCCTTACCAGGAGGGCTTCGCTGATGTCTTCAGGAGATGGATGCACCAAGCCACCGGGTGTTTCTGCCAACCACCTCCTGCCAAAACCCTGATGTTTTAGTTCATTAGTGCGGACACTTGCCATTAATTTGGATACTGCTTAAGGGCACTCATTCCAAAGGATGTTGGTTTTTTGGCTCCTCTTTTTTTTTTTTTTTTTTTTGCAGGACTATTTAATGCATTACTGCAACGGATCGCCCCCTTGCCAAGGAAGGAGCCGTGGCCACCCACTTCTAGTCAGCGTCTGCCAAGAGGCTCCTAAGGTGCGGCTCCGGGAGGTGTTTACTGGCTTCACCCGGAACCGACAAACAGATCAGAAGAACACTACCGGCTGCGCAACAGAGCCTAAGCCCTGTGTGTCTCGCTGTGCTCCTCCTGGCCTTTCTTCCATCCTTCCTCTTCCTCCCTTCCTTGCCTCCTTTATGTCTTTCAGAAAAATAAGAAAGTAAGGGTACTGTGCCGGGTGTCAAGTGGAATAGATACAGACGACGCCCAACCCCGCGTAGCCGTGGCCCGGCCCGCCTAGTGTCCTCGGTGGACCCCCTCCCTGAAGCCCTCAAGGCTCCCTCCAAGAGGGGGCTCGGCTAGACAACCAGGGTTGTTCCAGTTCCTCTGTGGGCCCTGCTTGGGGCAGACGATCAAGAAAGGGGGTTCAGGGGAGATTCTGGGGACAGTTTTCCTTAAGAAGACTCCAGGAAGACAGGAACTCTTCTTTGGTCTTGGGCTCACTCTTCAGTAGATGTGACGCCCATGACCGATGTCGATCTCTCGTGACCACTGGGGGGGGGGGGCGGGACCCAGGCGGCAGGCAGACGATGATGTGTACCCTGGATGCTGCCGTTGAGCCACGGAGATGACCCAGAAGCACTCGTCCTCCGTACATCCTGCGCTACATGAAAAGGAAGGCCTTTACCTTTGAAAAGCCAGTCGGGACAACGGTTTGTAAAGCCTATAGCAGGTCGTGGTAAAGCACCAATAGGGCACAGGAACCCTGTCACACCTCTTAGGGACTCAGGAATTACCAAGTGAGTTGCTCTGCATATGGTTAAAAGTTACAGTCACGGGCCTGTCTCCTAAAAATAGCAAAATTGAGCACTGTGATTCATTTATCTCATTATTCACGATTCCTACATGAATCTTTCATCTCTACCTGCAATTATAGTGAGGGGGGGTTCGTTTGTAAGGATGCATCCGAATGTTTGGTCCTCCGGTTTGGATCTGGACCCAAACTAAACGCTCAGATACTCATATGAACTTGCTTCACCCACAGCTGGGAGTATCTTTCTAGAAGATATCCAGAAAAAAATGCAAGATGCATGCATATACAAAATGACTAACAAAAAATATTGAGAAAGCAATTCTTTATTTTTTTTAAGATTTTATTTATTCATGAGAGACACAGAGAGAGAGAGAGAGAGAAAGAGTCAGAGACACAGGCAGAGAGAGAAGCAGGCTCCATGCAGGGAGGCCGACGTGGGACTCGATCCCAGATTCTGGGATCACGCCCTGAGCTGAAGGCAGACGCTCAACTGCTGAGCCACCCAGGTGTCCTGAGAAAACAATTCTTAAAAAACAAAACAAAACAAAAAAAAAACAAACAAAAAACAAACTACAGAAACAAAAAAAACAAAACAAAACAAAAAAACAATATATGGTAAATTTAAAAAGAAAAAAGAGAGGCACCGAATGTTTTGTAAAAGAGAAGAACAAATTAACGTTCACTAGAATTTGTCTCTCGTAATATAGTGCCTCCAAAATAGGGTAGGTTGGGGTTAAGTTTTATTAGAAGAAAAGACCATTTGTTGGGGTTGAAATGTTTTCCAGGGTTCGGGAAAAGGCAGCGGAAGGCATTCTTCAGTGGGTAGCAAATATGTGTGTCCTTATTGGATGACCATAGAGCACTTCCACCTTGCGAAGCCAACACTTAACTAGATTATCCATCTGGAAGATAAAAAAAAAGTTTCAGGGATGCCTGGGAGGCTCAGTGGTGGAGCGTCTGCCTGTGGCCCAGGGCGTGACCCCGGGGTCCTGGGATCGAGTCTCGCGTCGGGCTCTCTGCACGGAGCCTGCTTCTCCCTCTGCCTGTGTCTCTGCCTCCCTCTCTGTGTCTCTCATGAATAAATAAATAAAATCTTAAAAAAATAAAGTCTCAAAAGTTTTGATCTAGAGAAAGGGCCTGATACTCATAGGTTCAATTATGGGAAACATATCCTGAACAGAGACCATGACCACATCGTACCAGAAACAAACGCTCTGTGCAGCAATGCAGCTAAAGAAAAGGGCTTTTTTTTTTGGGGGGGGGGGTGGTCATGGGTTAAAATCTCCACCACATGCTCAATGAATCCAGCCACTCAATTCTCCCCACTGCTGGAAAAACAAAGCAAAATACTAAAACTGAAATTGCAAATAAGCAACCAAGCAAACCCCCAATACTCCCTAGTTCCCTGAATACAGCGGAATCGTAATCAAATCGCTGTATTGGCGGCCCCTAGCTACCAGTCAGGACCATACTGGCTTCTGAGGCAGGAGGGAAATACAGTAGTGGGGGCGGCCCACCCGCCTGGCCGGCCTATCCGGATTCCACAGCCGTGTGTTCAAACATAGCCTGGGCCAGCTGCCTATAGAGATGAAGACGAGAGCGGGTCACCTGGGGGGTGACCTGGAGGGTCACCATGGGTCACCTGGTGGGCCACCTGGCAGGCCACCTGGCAGGTCACCTGGCGGGTCACCTGGCAGGTCACCAGGAGGGTCACTGTGGGTCACCAGGCAGGTCACCACCCCTGGGGCATCATAACAGGGCCTCTCACTCTGTCCACACCCACGTGTCCCCTCCATCCTCCCGACCTCACCAGAATCTGAAAATAGCGCCATGCACCCCGAAGCCCAGGTCCCCTCCCATCGGGGAGACGGTCGCTGCCTCCAGCGCCGGGGTCGAAAAGCCAAGGGTATTGGTCTGAGCACGTCAGTTGCCAACACCTTAAAATCCCCTATAAGCTGAAGTTGTTGCTTTTTGGGGTTTTTGTTTTCCTCTTCCCCCCACCTTCCCCAATTCTTAATGCTATTCTCAATTCATGATTCTTAAAAAAAAATTGTAGAAAACCAATGGTACAGAATTTGACCTGGCAACCAGCTCTGCACTAGTCGCCGCCTGTCCTTCTGGGCCACGGGCACCCCATCAACTCCAGCAGGGAGAAGCAGGGAGGCCAAGGAGCCCCGCACCTACCACCCGCACTGGAGTCTCTGACTGTTGAGTGCAGAGGACGCATCCTCGGCGCAGAACAGGTGCTTCGCTGCCGTCGGGCTTGGGCTGGTGGTGTCCGTGCTGCTGGGCGCAGCAGGTGCTCGGGCCTCCCCGGGCCTCCCCGGCCTCCACTCCTCTCGGCGCTGACCTGGGGCAGAAGGGCCCAGGGGAGGCACGTGGCCCTCAGGACTCCGTCCCGGCTGCCTGGCTGGAGCCCGTGTTCATCTCCCCCCCGTCCAGGGGGAGAGGAGGGAGCTCCCCACCCCGGCCTCCAGGGCCCCGGGCCCATCCGCCCCCCTCTGCAAATGCACAGCCTGCAAGGCCACACACACCATGCATCTCTGCCTCCATGCACGGCCCTGGGCTCCTTGGGGGGACCAGGAACACCCTGTCCGGGCCTGCATTGCAACACCCAGTCCAACAGCTCAAGGTCAGGGGCTCAGGCTGCACGTGTAAAGGGCAGTCCAGGCGGTGTAGTTCGGGGACCCATGTTCGGGGACCCACTGGGAGGTCAGTTGTTGCAAAGGCGACATAGATTTAAAAGAAAGCCTTCCCTTCTGCTCCCTCTTCCTCCGTCTCCAGCACAATCACTGCTTCCTTCTCCCATTCCCCAAAGCACTCTGTGCAACACTCCATCGACATTTCTTCCATTGTGCCCTAAATATCTGCTCCCATGCCTTTTTTTTTTTCCTTCCCCGAGAAAGCCCTGTTGTAGGTCTGTCTTTCATTATCCTCTTGGCATGATTGATCTCATTACTTTGCCCTTTTACTTTGCCTCATGCATTTCCTGTTCATGCTTTCCAGTGTCATTTTATTACTGCAGCTGTTGAAGGAATTGAAATGCGCTTTGAAAATATACATAATGCCGGGAAACTTATTTTTCGAAGTGAACGGCGCCGATTTAGACACTTAAAAGGGGGCTTCGATCTGTGCCCCGCTTCCTCAATCCTCCCTGGTCTACGTTTTCCGTGATCTCCTTCTGCAACCCCCAAGTGTCTCAAATTAAAAACCACACTTCAACGAGAGTCACAACCAATGAAGAAGATTAAACTGTTCTCTTTTCTGGAGGACAGACACAGCAGGCCTCAAATATTTCAGCCAAACCCAACTCTTAACAGCACTAATGGTGCCATTTGGCATTAATGCGTTGTCAGGAATTAAAATCTGAACAGTAGAGTTAGGAGCAAGGGGGAAAAAATATCAATAAAATTCAGTTCAAGCAGACAAGTATGTGGTCGGCATTCGATGGAGGGATTATATGCATACATAAATAAACCATTAAAATCCTCCTGCCAGGAGTCTGCGTGGCTCACGGTGATCTGAGCTGCCGCGGGGACGATGGCAAATCTACACGTAAGGTGTTTGTTTGCAGGCTCAGAAGGAAGCATTTGACAGATTTTAAATATATAAGGATAGTTCATCTCTACATTTTTGGGGATGGTTGATATTTCAGTAAAACGGGGGAGCGTATCTTCCAACTCTGTGTAAAAAAATATATATATTTTTTAAATGCTCCAGTAAAAAAAAAAAAAAAAGTAAATAAATAAAAATAAAAAATAAATAAACTGCTCCAGTCAGGTCCTAGTCCTTGGTACCATCTAAATTCTTTGACAAGTCTCTCATGTATCATAGTGAACATTTTTGGGGATGGTTGATATTTCAGTAAAATGGGGGAGCGTATCTTCCAACTTTGTATTAAAAAAATTTTTTTAAATGCTCCAGTAAAAAAAAAAGTAAATAAATATAAATAAATACATACATACATACATACATACATACATAAACTGCTCCAGTCAGGTCCTAGTCCATGGTACCATCTAAATTCTTTGATTCTTTGGCAAGTCTCTCATGTATCATAGTGAACACAGCGCTGCCGAAGGTACTGTGAATGGGGAAGGAAGGAGAGGAGCACACACCCTTGACATCCCAGGCATAGGTAGCATATGGAATCTTTACAAGGACTCTCTATGAACCCCATTTAAAGATGGGAAAAAACTAAGGAAGGATTCCTAGCTTTTCCCACAGAATATAGTTGGTCAATAAAAAAGGAGGCAGGCCTTAGCCCAAGATTGCTTTGGCTCCAATATCCATGTTCTTGCCATTGTCCCAGACCGGTTGACACAAAATTCATTTCAGAACTTGTCTTCCAGAGCATAGAGCGCTTCCTTTCTGTCCCAGACACACACACACACACACACACACACACACACACACACACACGTCGCTCTTATTTTCCTCCCTGTCGATGGACAGATTCAGTTTACTTTCATCCTAAAACCTTCCCTTTCTGACAGTCACTGGCATGTACTGTTTTGCTACACAATTCTGTTGTTGAGAACCTACCAGCGCTGAGGGGTGAGGGAACTAGTTCTTAGAACTAGTTTTGTGTCCTTAGATAGGATGTAATAATTCTCCACCTAAGAAATATGTCAGTTTTGCTTCCTGGGGCTCTGGGGGACGGGGGGCGGGGGTGCTCAGCGGTTGAGTGTTTCCCTTCGGCCCAGGGCATGACCTGGGATCAAGTCCCACATCGGGCTCCCCGCAGGGAGCCTGCTTCTCCCTCTGCATCTCTGTGTGTGTGTGTGTGTGTGTCTCTCAAGAATACATACATAAAATCTTTAAAAAATAAATGATAATAAAAATAAATAAATAAATAAAATAAAATAAAATAAAATAAAATAAAATAAAAAATAATAATAATCTTGGCTCCTAATCAATGTTTAACTAAAACTTAGCGATTTACTGAGTCATTATAACTGAATTATATGATATTAATGAGAGGTACTTTAATCCACACAGTAGGGCTTTCTGTGTAGTTGAGTACAAAAATGTTTTTTTTTTTTTTTATGAAGTTATTGTGTTTAAATGAGGTGCTTAACTGGACCTTGTGGGGGTCCCTTTGTGTGGAACTAATCATCGTACCTTAAGGTGTAAATACGTTCAAGTATTAAGTGTGTTTCATTTAAATGGGAGGAGCGCTGTCCCATAACGCAGGGAAATACAAAATGCACTTCAATGAAACTAATGTTAGGTTTGAATCCCGGAAAGTGTGATAGACTCCCTGCCTTCTCCAGGAACATATTTAACTTTCTATAATCATCGGCTTTCTGTTTCGCAAACCCCCTGCTTCAGACCTTCATCGCTTCCCCTGCTCCTGTTCCATCTGGAGATGAAACTGTGTAGGGACAGCAAGCCAATAAAAGGAAGGGAAATCCGGTCTTTTAAGAGAATGGCATGGAGCTTCCTACCAAGCGAAGGATCGTGCACCATCGTGTCACCCAATTTCCGTGCAGCATAGGAAAGAGCAAGGATGCTTTCGTGGGAGATAGGGCAATATCGCATCCTAACCTGCATCCTGCTAGGTGCTGAGGTCCTTTAGACACAAACAGGGCTCTCTACTCGCTTGGTGACTTAGCGAATCACCCAGTACCCCCCTTTCCATAAGGAGAAACGGATACCGTTACCTATTAAACAGCCAACGACACCTCAAAGTGAAACGCAGGAGGGTCATAGCTCCCGCTGCATCACAGACCGTCTCTTCGAGAAAACTTGGGAGAAACCATGATGCTTCCTCAATGGCGCACAAAACAAACTGCTTTGTGATTCTGAGATTATATTAGGGAAACGCCGCATACGGCTTACTGTTTTTTTTTTTTTTTTTAATCATTTTACACGGAGCTCTAAAACGCAGCCTGAAATCGTATCCCTCTGAACGGCATCATATATTTAAAAGAAGAGAGGATGGGGAACTATTGAAAACATAAATAAGCATTCTTTAGGAAAACCCCATCATTTGCAGAGACTGGATTAGTATTTATATAACATCAAACTGTGGCATTGGCAAGGAGACGGGTAAGAAAATAAGATGGGTTTAAAAATACGGCGTTTAACACATGACATTTTGGGGCCCATATGGAGAATCTATTTAGAACCATGATCATCCACACCGGCTATATGTGCCTCAGGATCACGCATGGAGCGATCCAAAAGGAAACGCGCTCATACACAGGACCCGTCCCTGGAGAGTCTGAGTCAGCAGGTGAGGCTGTGCTCAGGTCGGGACCACCGGATGCTTCCGGGGGGCCCGGGTGCACAGCAGCGGCCGGGGGCCACAGGCCCGGACACGCTGGGGGAAGCACTTACGGATCTTCCTTTACCTGTGGCTGTCCACCCTTTCCACAGCTCTTGGCGATTCTATACTTCTCAGCTTTCACCTTCCGAAGGATGAAGCTAATATTGCCACTGAAGGGCTCTGTGTTTTATTTTTTTTAGATTTTATTTATTTATTCATGAGAGAGAGAGAGAGAGAGAGAGAGAGAGAGAGAGAGAAGAGAAGCAGAGACCCAGGCAGAGGGAGAAGCAGGCTCCATGCAGGGAGCCTGATGCAGGACTTGATCCCGGGTCTCCAGGGTCACGCCCTGGGCCGAAGGCAGATGCTCCACCACTGGGCCACCCGGGCATCCCAAGGGTCTTAGTTTTATGAGACTGACATGCTGCCTACTGCACTAACGAGGCACCCAGGCTCTGTGTTTCAGATAGAACCCTGGCCTCCAGGCCTCACATAGGATCACTGGGAATTTATTTAAAATCTACAGCTGACACTGCTGTCTTGGAGCATTTCCGGAGTCTCCTCCCAGCTGCAGCCCTTATGCTAGAAACATGCTACGTCTTGCAACGAGAGGGAAGAGCCGCGATGCCCAGCAGTCGGGTCGGCACAACATAACCGTTTAGCCTTAAAGGTCTTCCACTAAAAAAGAATGTGTTGAAAATGAAGGCCTTACGGGCTAATTCCTACCAGTCAGGCTTTATTGAATCCTTGGTAGGTGCCAAGCGGTCGGCTCGGTGCTGGCTCTTTTTCGTTCGACGATAACAGAACAAAGTGGGTATTAATCGCGTCCCCATTTGCAGTGACTGTATCACGCCCCTATTAGCTGTGTTGATGGTGAGGAAAGGAAACACGTAGGAAACACGGTTCCAAAGGAGCCCGAGGCGATAACACGCAGTGATGACCACGTCTGAGGTCTATCTTGCTTTAGACACGTGCCCAATGGATCACCACCCCTGCCCTACAACAAGGCCGAAATCAAACGGAGTCCCACCAAGTCTCCCTCCTTTATTTCATCCGAGATCTGCGGCACTAGATGCTACACGTCACGCACTGGGAGCTCAAGGCCGTGGCAGCAAAGTGCGTATCGCAATAAGGCGACGCAGGTGAGTTTTTCGGTTTCCAAGTACGAATAAAAATTCTGCTTAAATAGAAGTAGGCACACTGTAGCGTGCAATCGTGTCATATCTAAAAAGTAATGCACGTACCTTGATTTAAAAACACTTTGTTCGGGGGGATTCCTGGGTGGCTCAGCGGTTTGGTGCCTGCCTTTGGCCCAGGGTGTGATTCTGGTGTCCTGGGATCAAATCCTGAGTCGGGCTCCCTGCATGGAGCCTGCTTCTCCCTCTGCCTGTGCCTCTGCCTTTCTCTCTCTCTATCATAAGTAAATAAATAAATCTTGAAGAAAAATAAAAATAAATAAAAATACTTTGTCACTAAAATTGCTAACTGTCATCTGAGCTCCAGGAGTCGTGATCTTTCTGCTGGTGGAGGGTGTTGTCTCGTGGTGTTGGCCGCGGACAGGCCAGGGGGTGGGTGCTGACGGCTGGGGTGATCTCTGGAAGTAACATGACAGTGAAGTCGGCTGCATCGACGGGCTCTTCCTTCCACGCGTGTGCTCCCCATGCCACGTGGTCCTGCCCGATTCCCCGCAGGAGAACCTTTCCAGGGTTGGAGCTCATCCTCCCAAACCCTGGCCCTGCCTCATCCCCTGAGTTTCGAGGACACCAGAAGTCCGCTGCTGTCATTCCACGCATCTCCCCAGCATCTTTACCAGGAGCAGGTTCCATCTCAAGGAACCACCTTCTCTGCTCGCTCGTGAGAAGCAGCTCCCCACCCATTCAAGTTTTACCATGACGTTGCCACAATCCCGTCACATCTTTGGGCTATGCTTCCGAATTCTCCTTCTTTGGCTCTTTCCACCATGTCTGGAGTCACTGCTTCCTGCACTCAAGTCTTGACACTCCAATTTGTCCAAAAAAAAAATAAAGAAGAAGAAAGAAAGAAGAAAGAGAAAGAAAGAAAGAAGAAAGAAAGAAAGAAAGAAAGAAAGAAAGAAAGAAAGAAAGAAAACAAAAGTCCTCACTCTCAGTAAAGGACAGTAGGTGGCGTGCCACGAGGTGGCCCTGTGGGCAGCACAGTCATGCTTATCCTGGGTAGGCTACTGCCAAGTGGCCTTGGGTTGTGTCTCCAGGGCAAGGCCATGTCTTGATCTACCCTTCTCCAGGGGTAAAGGATCCTTGCATGGCCAGTTTTAGGAACTCACACGGGGGTGCCTAAGGGCGTCCTCCTAGTTGAGGCAGATCCTGAAATGTCCGGCTGGGAAGTTCCCTCTTAGAGCTCAGGACTCTTTCCCGGAATTTACGTCTCCTTAAAGAAGTGCAGAACGGAAGGAGGTGATGTGATCCAAGTCGCATGAAACTAGCCCACGAGGGGGGCCTCTCAGGCCAACCCAACGACTCTCCTGGAAGAGCCACAGTGGCGCCCTTCGCCTGCCATTCGGGAGGACGACCAGGCTTACGGGCCCTATCACCTGGAGGTGACATCGACACAACGTTCTCCTCTGCGTGGGTACGTGCATGTTTTTTGCCTGTTGCCTGTTGTGGCATCGTGGCCCTACCGTCCGGGTAAGGACATGGTGCGCAGGCACTGTCTCACTTCGCTGGGACTGCCGTAACAGGACAGCCCAGATGGGGCGGCTTCAACCGCAGACATGCATCTCCTCGTGGTCCTGGAGACCGGGGGGTCCAAAATCAAGGTGGCTACAAGTCTGGCTTCATCAGGGCCTCTCTCCCGACCTGGAGGATGACCACCTCCTTGCTGTCCTTTCTCTTTCTTCCCTGGGTGTGCAGGCAGGCCTGTGTCCAAACGTCCCCTCTTTCTAAGGTCATCATTGGTTGTTTTGCATGAGGGCCCAGCACAAAGACTTCAATCTCCCTCCATTGCCTCTTTAGAGGTAGTTGTCTCCAAACTCAGTCACAATCTGAGGCACTGGGGGTCAGGACCACCTCCAGCTGTGAACTTTGGAGGACACCGTTCAGCCCATGACCATTAAAAAAAAAAAAAAAAAAAGAGAAAGATTCTCTTCTGCTGTATTTCTAGGATGTCTACTCTTGCAACCAATCCAAGAACTCGGATCCTTCTTACAAGGAGGCAGAGGGGAGGAGAGAAGAGGGTGACTAGTGACTTTTACTTTTGCACAGCTGCTCTTTGCACAGTTGATTGGAAGCTGGAAATTCAATAAACAAAGATTTCCACTGCCACCGGGGCTCCTGCTACAACTAATAAGATCATTGACTGTTTATAGGCAGAACGAAGTTGAGAGTCACCATGCGTGTCCGGGGATCTTGATCACGTAGTGTATACAAACAGCCTGGGTGAGCCGGCTCTAATACTTTTCCCTATTTTTCCTTCTTCAATAAGTTGGTTACCGGGGTAAAAAGCTGAGCAGAATGACACCGGTGCACGCCAGTAAGCCAGGTGTCGCTACAGAGTTTTGAACTCTCTATTTGAGTATCCTTTTATTTTTATTTATTAGTATTTTTTAGAGATTTTATTTATTCATGAGAGACACAGACAGAGAAGTAGAGACACAGGCAGAGGGAGAAGCAGGCTCCATGCAGGGAGCCTGAGGTGGGACTCGATCCCGTGACCCCAGGGTCACAACTTGAGCCAAAGGCAGATGTTCAGCTGCTGAGCCCTCCAAGTGCCCCAGAGTGTCCTTTTAAAGACCTATAGAGACTTTCATACCCTACAGAGTCGGATGCACTTCAGGTCTCAAAACATTTTTTTTTTTTTTTTTATCAACCCTCCAACTCCCAACTCGACCCAGATATATTATGCTCCCGGAGGGAAAGCAACTAGCTTGCTATTCCAAAACCAGTCTCCAAGGGACCCCTTCCTTTCCAGCAGACTGCAAACCCGAAGCCTCTCTTATATAAAAATTATGTAGCTTTACCAACTGCTTCCCTCCTTTCAACAACACTGAACGTGAGAGACACAGCACAGCAGCCACATTGAACAGATGAAGGCGGAGAGCTCCTGAAGGATTAAATGACTTTTCCTAAATTAGAGAACACAAAGGTGGAGAATGAGAGTCGAATTTCTTCCCTTCCTAGCTTCAGAATTCCCTGTAATAGAGAGGATTTCAGGAGTGGCACATGGTGGTGGTGACTAGCAGACTCTGTAATGGGCATTTAATGACTTGTTCTGAGCTGAGCTAAATCCAATGTGCTGACCTCCTGGCTCCAGGAGGCTCACTGCCTCAGTGAATTGAGCTTGGACTGCCCTGCCACCTCCAGCTACTAAAACAGTATTTCTGCTCAACCCTATGCCTCTTACTGGGGTATTCATCATCCTCCACTTCCATCAACCCCAAGTATAGACCCCCACCTGCCAATCTAGGCAAGGGCACATGAAGCTCTCATGGGGAAGAGCTCTTTCCCGGCTGACACGCATGGACAACATCACAGCAGAGGTCAGTGGCTTCACCCAGAACTGCATCATGGACTCAAGAAATCACATGATCGCATTTTCTTCCATTGCATCTTATGATGTGATGAACTAGGAAGGAACTGTGGTATGCAGGCCACGTGTTGCATTTCCCAATTCATATTCACTTATTAATATAATTCCCGGCAGTCTAGCATTGAGTCCTATTCTTAAAGGTTCTATCTGAAGTTCAGTGTCATAAAAATGTCATTGAAAACCTTAGTATGATGAGCCAATCCGTTCCCGCACATTAGAACAGGCATCCTCCAACCTGAACCTGAACTAAACACAGACATACTTAGGAGTTCCAGAAAGCTGAAGGCTTTCAGTAGAAGTTACATGAAAAGAAGGAAAATTTTAATTTTACAAAACAAAACAAAACAAAAACTTGACATCTCCATAAGAGCTATTTTGTAGTTTGCCTTTTTTCTCATGAACTCAAAAAAAAAAAAAAAAAAGCAAGCAAATATTGACGACAAAATTTGTCTACAAAGTGTAGACCACTATGACTCCATCCAATCCTGAATACTTCATGAAACAAGAGAAGACAAACATCCAGGAACATAGTGGACCCAGACCTTCCTTGATACATCCTCCCATGTCTGATTCAAAAGCTAAAGCCTGTAAAAGATATATAAGGATAGCCATGGGTTCCAGCCTTGTAGATGATGCACATAAGACCATTTCAAGGAACAACCTTTGGTTAGCAAAGACCCCTAGAGGGGGTTATCCCTGAAATAGCTGAAAAGTCATGTCCATGGAAGGAAGAGGGGAAAATCCCTCAGCTTTAATTACATTTCTAAGATGCATGAGATCCAAAGAGAAAAGACAACTGGCTCCTGGGCCGGTTAACTCTTTAAAAAGAAAACAAAGGAAGGAAGGAAGGAAGGAAGGAAGGAAGGAAGGAAGGAAGGAAGGAAGGAAGGAAGGAGAAAGAAAGAAAAGAAAACTGTTGCTAGTGGAAACCACAATTTGAATGAAACATCTTCATTTGCTTCAAAGTCTCAAAGAAAAATCATCTTGGAGGAAAGCAAGTCTTATTATAAAAGCATTAATTAACTTATCCAGACTCATGCATAGAGTGTAAACCTAGGATTCATTTTTTTTTTTTCTGTCACTGCAAAGATACCCAATGCATTCCCCCCTCAAAGGGAGGGATTTCTGGATGATAATTCATCCTTTAAATGGAGCGGTGTATGTGAAAATTCAAGGTCCTTGACTAAAGGTTGATAACCTGCATATACTAGCCTTCCTACTCTTCCCACAGACCTTATATTGTGGAATGCACACATTTCTCTGAGTCCACACATAAAAATTGTATCCAAACTGTCCAAATCCCAATATTACTTTGTGAGACTTCATTTTACTTTAATCAATTAACCTAGCCAATTGCAGAAATATCTGTTAGAAGCTGGTATTTAGCAGCAAATAAGTTCTCAAATGGAAAGCAATGCGAACATTTCTTTAATGCATTTTTTTTTGATTCTTTACTTTTAACTTTCTAGTTGAGTTGTGATCTTTGCTAGAAACAGCTAAACCAATAGTATCTGCATTTTGAAGGAACGTTATTTTGAAATAATATTCGTTGTACGAATCATTGAATGATTCCATTACACTTAATTCTAACCGTAAGTAGATCCCCTTTCTAATGAAAAATATGTCATTCTTGTAAAAACATAAAATAACCCTTCATTATGCTATTATCTCCCACATTCAATTGGTTATCTTGACAATAGTGTAATGCTGTTTTGTTGTAATGTCTTATACAGGAAAACACCACAAGTAGAATTTAGACTTCAAAATGACGATGTAGGGGGACCCCTGGGTGGCGCAGCAGTTTGGCGCCTGCCTTTGGCCCAGGGCGCGATCCTGGAGACCCGGGATCAAATCCCACATCGGGCTCCCGGTGCATGGAGCCTGCTTCTCCCTCTGCCTATGTCTCTGCCTCTCTCTCTCTCTCTCTGTGACTATCATAAATAAATTAAAAAAATGTAAAAAAAAAAAAAAATTAAAAAAAAAAAAAAAAAAACAAAATGACGATGTAACAAGAAATACGTGTGTGTATCTGTTTGTGTGTGTGGATACATGTATATATTTTTACATGTGAACATGTTTATATGCATATGCACACGTACATATAAAATTTTCAAATATTAAAATGGAAAATTTTAAAATCTAAATCCAAAGTATTAGGAAAAGCTTTCGTGTTTATGTTTATTCTATGGGAAGTTAAAAAGGACTTGACAATCATCAATTCAATTTGGTCCATATAAGACAAGCCAATACGATCTGAGGCTTCTTCTCTTTGTCTATTTCTTTCAGAACAAATTTGCAAATATAAAATGATTACACTAGAAAATGAAGAGCTAACTATTTTGAAAAAGATCTCTTAAGTCAACAAAGGTCAACAACGGATTGATTAATGCTAATTTCTTGAATTACATTCATTCACGTTAAAACAATATGTAAGAGGGGGTCCCTGGGTGGCTCAGCGGTTTGGCGCTGCCTTCGGCTCAGAGCGTGACCCTGGAGACCCGGGATCGAGTCCCGCGTCGGGCTCCCTGCATGGAGCCTGCTTCTCCTTCTTCCTGTGTCTCTGCCTTTCTCTCTCTCTCTCTCTCTCTCTCTCTCTGTCTATCATAAATAAATAAAGTCTTTAAAAAAATAAAAAAAAAACAGTATGTAAGAAAAAAAGTGTGAATATCTTAAAACTCAAAGTAGCATCTTAATACCCTAATAGTCCTAATTGACACCATGATTCATAATATTATGAAACTGACATTTGCAGGGGAAAAAAAAAGTTTACTCAAATTCAAACTGCATTATACTCAGAGGGACTGCATCTCACTTTAAACGAATTCCAAGTTTGTGGTGTTCACTACTTCATTTATTTTCTTCCAGCACTGATCGAGTACCTACTATGTGTCAAAGAGCTCCACGAAGAATAAGACAGGCTCCCTATGCAGAGAAAAGCTCAGGTTGCTGTGGAGAAAATATTAATAAAGATGCAATTACCAAATGACGTGCTAAGTGCCACAGCGGAGGTGCTTCTGAAGGGCTGGGCGAGACGGGCAGAGGTCACGGCCACGGCCGCGATGGGAGAGAAGGCCAATGTATGCTACCAATCAGCACGCACAATTTAATCAACGGAACAAATAAAATGACCTGTCTGAAGGCAACGGCACTTAGTTCGGGATTTCTAACAAGGGCGGAAGGTATAGAAGGGAGAGAAAGTCAGACAACATATATTTAGTATGTGTTTCTTTTAATCCAATTACTTTAGACAAGTAACTGAACTGCTTGGATGGGCTCCAAGGAAGGCCTCTTTTACGACGGACGCTGCTCCATTACAGACCACACTCCACTCTAGTTTATCACAAAGCACGTTTATCAGCTAGATCCTATTTATAGAGATTTGGAAAAAAAAGGCACAAAGCCCCCTATAAATGGAAAAGATGTCCAAAAAAAAAAGGTAAGCACGAGTCTGTGACAAATGGCCACCATTCCTGTCATTCGCTCGCGCTTATTAAGTGCAAGGCGAAGAAGAACGAAACAGGATGTGATTGCTGCAAACAAAAACGAAGATAGATTTTAAGTCAATGCTTTTCTGGAAAACCGGTTGAGGGCTCGGCTGCAGGGTGTGGACCCCTGTTAAAGCTTGGCACGTCGGGGATGCCTGGGTGGCTCAGCGGTTTGGCATCTGCCTTTGGCCCAGGGTGCAATCCTGGAGACCTGGGATCGAGTCCCGCATCAGGCTCCCAGCATGGAGCCTGCTTCTCCCTCTGCCTGTGTCTCTGCCTCTCTCTCTCTCTCTGAGTCTCTCATGAATAAATAAATAAAATCTTAAAAAAAAAAAATAAAGCTTGGGATGTGAGCTCTTTCTGATGGAGGAGAGGTGAGGATGGCGACCCCTGAGGAGGTCTGCTCTCCTCCGGGGGGCCAGGTGTGCAGTGGCCCTTGGGCCATGGGCCGGCAGCAGAGCCCACCGGGATCTCCTTGGGCACCCCAAGGGAATCACCAGGCCCGTGGGAGGCAGCACCGGAGCAGGACCAGGAAGCACCGCGTTCCGTCTACACCGGGAATGGAACTCCTGCCCATCCCGGTTTTGATCATTTGGCTGCGCCCCAGATGCATGAATGCTTCTGAGAAACAGCCGGAGAGCTCTGGAGTGTGGGAAGTCAGGGGAGATCGCGGGGGGCGGGGGGGGGGCACGATTCCCGTCAAGCCTCTGGCCACATCCAGGGCTTCCCTTTTAATGAGTTAATATAAACATCAACCCCGGTGCTGAATCAATGAATTCACCTACTTAATTTTGTAGTTAATTAGTGGAAGCAAGCCTGAAATGAAGTGCTGACCCTGCGGAATAGCCAAACACACACACACATACACACACACACCCCAAAAGGCAACTCTCCCCGGGGAGGACTAGGCCGGGCATTCGACAAGCAAGAAGTGGGGGGCCGGGGGGGGGGCAGAGGAGGGCGAGATGTGCAGGAGGAAATGCGCCATCGGGGATCCCTGGGGAGGGGAACAGGGAGATGCATTTCCACCCTCCCTGGCCCGCGCCCTGTTCCCAGCAAATAACTCTGGGAGCATCTGCGAGTTCAGGGAGGGCAGGGCAGCGAGGCCTCTCCACGGAAACCCATCGCTTTAGAGACGGCGGCTGAGAGGGGGGACACCCTGAGAGCACCCAGGCCAGGGGTGGGTGCACTGGGCACTGGGCGCTGGCGGGCAGCGGGGGAAGGGCCACTGCCAGAGCGCTGTGGTGTTGGGGCGCCTCGCAGCTCAGCCCAGGAGCAGCTGCCTTGGGCCCAGGGTGTGACCCCAGGGTCCTGGGATCAAGTCCTGCCTCCGGCTCCCTGCATGGAGCCTGCTTCTCCCTCTGCCCGTGTCTCTGCCTCTCTCTCTGTGTCTCTCATGAATAAATAAATAAAATCTTAAAAAAAAAAAATGCTCTGCTGCCATGGGCTCACATTCTCTATTTTACCCACAAACACGTGTTAGGCTCTTCCCAGGACTCTAGTGTCTGTACGTCGTCGCACGGTCCCAGCCTCAGCGGAGCCACTGAAGTTAATGACAGACACGGAGGCCACGTGTCCTAAACACATGAGAATGCATAAAACTCGTATCCTCCTGCCCAACAACGACATTAGGAGAAAACATTTTTAAACAGCGTATATATCATAGCTGGTCAACTTTAAAATAAATAAATAAATAAATAAATAAATAAATAAATAAATAAATAAATAAAAAAGGACATTTGACCCTAACGAAATGACAAAGAAGGAAAACTAGAGAGGCTAGCTTTTGAAATCGTGTGAATTTACTTTTGGGAGACCCTCGGTACGTTTTGCTTCGTGGCCACTGTCTGGTTCCTGGTGCAGGCTTCCCCACGCAAACTGACCCCGAGGCTTCCCCATGCACCCTGACCCCGAGGCTTCCCCACGACCCCGAGGCCCCGAGGCTTCCCCACGCAGCCTGACCCCGAGGCTTCCCCACGACCCCAAGGCCCCGAGCCTTCCCCACGCAAACTGACCCCGAGGCTCCCCATGCACCCTGACCCCGAGGCTTCCCCACGACCCTGAGGCCCCGAGGCTTCCCCACGCACCCTGACCCCGAGGCTTCCCCACGCACCCTGACCCCGAGGCTTCCCCACGACCCCAAGGCCCCGAGGCTTCCCCACGCACCCTGACCCCAAGGCTTCCCCACACACCCTGATCCCGAGGCTTCCCCACGCACCCTGACCCCGAGGCTTCCCCACGCAAACTGACCCCGAGGCTTCCCCATGCACCCTGACCCCGAGGCTTCCCCATGCACCCTGACCCCGAGGCTTCCCCACGACCCCGAGGCCCCGAGGCTTCCCCACGCACCCTGATCCCGAGGCTTCCCCACGCACCCTGACCCCGAGGCTTCCCCACGCACCCTGATCCCGAGGCTTCCCCACGCACCCTGACCCCGAGGCTTCCCCACGCACCCTGATCCCGAGGCTTCCCCACGCACCCTGATCCCGAGGCTTCCCCACGCACCCTGACCCCGAGGCTTCCCCACGCACCCTCAGGCCCCGAGGCTTCTCCACGCACCCTGACCCCGAGGCTTCCCCACGCACCCTCAGGCCCCGAGGCCGCAGGTCCCGGCGCTGCACAGACACAGGCAGGGGACCTAAAGCCTCAGGAGCTGCAGCTTCATGGCGTGCTCCCCGCTGTCGCCCGACCGGGAGCTGGGGAAAGAAGCGTCCTGCGTGTGAGCGAGCCCCACGGAGCCCACCTGGGCCGCCCTGCGCCCCGACAGAGCCAAGCAGGTGGCGTCTGAAGGAGCAAGCGGCCCTGCGCCCGGACCGTCACGGTGACCGGTGACCGGGAGCTGCGGGCCCGGCCCACTGAGCAGTGGCCGCCGGGAGCCCAGGCTCAGCTTCAGGGCCCTGCGGGGGGCGGCCCTCCCAGGGGATCCCACAGCCAGACCGCTGCTCCACGCCACCAGCATGACACGCTGCCAGTGGGGGCCCTGGTCGGCGGGGTCGCCTAACTCCACGTGGAGCCTAGGAGCCCGTCTATCAGGGCAACTAATGACAAACTCCTGGAAGACAAAGCCAGGCTTGCTTTTTGTTTTGTTTTGTTTTTTCTTTTTTTGTCAAGATCAGCAGTTGGAAGTTTATGGGGCAAACTTGTCCTGTTGTGAATTTGGAGGCCGTGCCTCCTCCTGGGTGAGGCCCGGGGGCGAGGACGCAGCCCGAGGAGCCGAGGGGCTGACCTGGGGAGCCTTCGCTCCGGTTGCGGAGGCCAGGATGGGGCGCAAAGGACGCTCGGCCCTGCACAGCAGCAAGCAGGAGGCGGAGACCAGGCAGTGGAGCTAGGGAGCACTCCTGCAGTCCAGGGCAGGGCCGGGAGCAGGGGCACCCAGAGCAGGGTCACCCGGAGCAGGGCCGAGAGCAGGGGCACCCAGAGCAGGGCCACCCAGAGCAGGGCCACCTGGAGCAGGGCCGGGCTCCAGGGCACTTGTGCTCCAGGTGAGGTCTGCTGGGGGTGAAGGTGGACGGGGAGGAGAAGGGCAAAGCAGGACACCATTGCAGCGACCCGGGCCTGGCGGTACCAAAAGCCTGGGTGATGGCTGCAAAGGGGCGTCATCTGCAGGGTCATGCGGAAGCGCCGCTCCGTCTTGCCAGCCCCGTGGGACGGGACGCAGTTGTCCAGGTATCGTAACATCGCGACAAGCCATCAGGGCCTCTGACGAGTGTTTGCCTAAAGCATTAGATTTGGGGATGAGGAGCCATGACCGATGTTAAAGGCACTTTGTGTCCTTTAAACAGAAGACATTGGGTCACACACACAGCCCAACGGCTCGTGGTTCCAGGAGGCCCACCAGGAGCCGGCGGGAATTCCTAACACGGGCATCCGTGGTGGGACGGTGCAAGTGCAGGTGCGGGTGTAGGTGCAAAGTGTGCAAGTGTCGGTGTCCACAATCCTGCAGCAGCGCTGGGCGTGCCCACTGCCTGGGCCCTCCAGTGTGATCTTGTGAGCAAAACACAGTGGGGTACGGCCCCAGGGTAGTAAGGGGACCAGCGTGGGATTACCTGCTGCCTGGCCCAGCGCCTGGGGTCAGCGACGTCACTGCGTGGCTGCTTGGGAACGGCCCCAAAGTGGTGGCCCAGAGTCCCTCCCTTCCAGCCTGTCCCACAACCATGCCCGTCGGGGACAGGAGAGTCTCAGGGACGGTGGCCAGAGCGCCCCTTCCTATGCGTGGAGGACAGACGGGTCTTCCTATGACTACGAACAAGACGGATGGGGGTAGCAGGGCCACGATGGTGGCAGGAAGTGGGTCCTCACTCAGCCCATGTCCCGCAAACACCAAGGCTTCCCAGAGCACCCATGGGCCTGACTCGAGGTGACCTCACATGGCTGATATATTCGCAAGAAAGGGCCCAGGAAAAACTTTTGCTTTCAGATATCCCTGCGGCTTGGCAGCTGCCCGCCACCAAACCCGAGGCTGCAAAACACGACAACACATTGATCGGCAAGGCCCAGAACACGCGGGTCGGAGTGCAGGGATGGGGGGGTCAAGGAGCAAGTGAGGTTAAAGGAGAGAGTTGCGGGTCTTTGGTTTTCTGACTGCTTTCAGCTTCAAGAAACCAAGTTTACAAAAAAAAAAAAAAAAAAAAAAAAAGAAAGAAAGAAAAACAACAATAAAAAAGAAACCAAGTTTTCGTGGCGTTTTGCTGCCGTTGTTTAAATGAAGTCGTCTCTCCTGAAAGGCAGCCTCGCAAAACAGACCAACCACACTGCTGACCAGAATTTCCAAGCAGGGCTGTGTCATTTGGTAGCTCTGGGACATGGGTATGTATGTCAACCGAGCCTATCTAAACTTCTCTTTCCTCGTGTCTTTAAAAAATAATAAAAATAAAAATAAAAAAAATAAAAATAAAAATAAAAATAAAAATAAAAATAAAAATAAAAATAATAAATGGAAAAAAAAGCTTACTTGCTGATGGATTCCACGTCATCATAAAGGTAAAGTTCTTGGAAGAGTGTCTACGCAATCGGTCAATGTCAACTATTATTGGCATTTTTTTTTGCATTGTTTTTTTTATCATCATTATTATTATTGTGGCTTTTGTGAGGGTCCAAGGAGATCAGATGAAAAAATAACCCACTACAACTTCCACCCTAAAAAGGAGGTCAGTGACCTGGTGTCCGTTCCTAGGCGCGGTCTACTCTACCAGCAGCTCGCGCTCCCACAGCCCTTCTTGGAAACCTCTGGACCTGCCCGGGCTCTTGGCTCAGAGAAGCGCCCAGGTGGCCAGGAATCAGCATCCACGGTGCGGCCCACGTGGCGCGAGGACCACAGAGGGGAGCACTTGCAGTCCCAGGGCCTGGGCCACTCATCCTGGGCTTTGAACAGGCATCCAAACATTGGGACCCAAAGCCCAGGGAGTCATTTCTCCCCCCTGAGGAGCCGAGGGCCCGGGGCCGCACTCCCGGGACCTCTGTGTTGCGGAGGGCAAGCAGGTGCACCCCTCAGGGATGCCTCACTGCTAAGATCCCCACCACGAGGGGGAGAGGAAATCAAAGCTGGACCGAGGCGCAGCCGTGGCTGGTGCAGGTGGCCGTGTACGTGTCCGTGGGGGGCCGTGTAGACAACCCTGACCAATGAACTGCCGCTGCCTGAAGACAAGGCTTTTTCTTTTTCTTTTTTTTAAGATTTTATTTACTCAGGAGAGAGACACAGAGAGAGGCAGAGACATGGGCAGAGGGAGAAGCAGGCCCCTGGCTGAAAGCAGACGCTCACCCACTGAGCCCCCCAGGATGCTTTTGTTTTTGCTCTTGTTTCCACACTTTGAGAAAAGCTCCTAAACTCCCCTTCAGGAACAAGAGCCAGCTCCTAGGAGATGAAAGGAGGGAATGCAAAAATAGCAATGAAGGCAGGTGAGCGGGTTCCTCTGAAAAACTGGTAGCTCCAGCCAGATGATTTGCAGGAAGGAGGAACCCCTCTAGGTGGTCATTAAATGTAGCGTTTCAGGGAGGTGTGAACAAAATCAACGCTTGTATCAAGTTACCCCGGGGAGTAGAAAACCCCATCCTCCCTCCACCGCCCCCCGTCCGACCGGTGGTATTTCCCTGTGGTCATCTCCCCAGCACTTAATTCCTCTTGTTTCTTAGCTTCTGAGTTTCATTTGGGTAAAAGGATTGGACTGTCAGCTCCATTGCCCTGAAGCCAGTGCTGGGTCAACGAGGGGGCACAGAACCTAAGCTAGTGCAGTCAGCTCAGGTCCCAGGACGTCTCCTGCAAATGGTGGGACTAGAGTGGGGATCTTTCTTTGGCGGGTGAGTGAGGGAAACAATAGTCTGGGGGTGAAAGTGGCCCCTGAAAGAAGGCTGAGCTACGAGAATTAGAGAGAAAACAGAGCAGGAGTCCCTACGACCTCGTTAGCACCTAGATCAAACCATACCTGAACTCTGTGTACTGCAGGACTCTTCAACTGTAAGGGCCAATAAATACCCCCTGCCTTAATTTAGCTAGCATTATTTCTTCTTCTTTCTTTTTTTTTTTTTTAAGATTTTATTTATTTATTCATGAGAGACACACACACACACAGAGAGAGAGAGAGGCAGAGACACAGGCAGAGGGAGAAGCAGGCTCCATGCAGGGAGCTCGACGTGGGACTCAATCCCAGGTCTCCAGGACCAGGCCTGGACCGAAGGTGGCACTAAACCACTGAGCCCCCCGGGCTGTCCAGTGTCCCTACTCCACCGCACCCAGCGGGCTCCTCCTGCCCCAGGTCTCCACCCCCCCACTGCCCCCAGCAGGCTGCTCCTGCCCCAGGTTGCCCCTCCCACTGCCCCCAGCGGGCTGCTTCTGCCCCAGGTGAAGCCCCCCCACCGCCCCTAGGGGGCTCCTCCTGCCCCAGGTCACATCACGGTCCCCTGCAGGCTGCTCCTGCCCCAGATTGCCCCCCTCCACTGCCCCCAGTGGGCTCCTCCTGCCCCAGGTCGCCCCCCCCACCGCCCCCCTCATTTGTTGTGGGGTGTCAGCCAGCAGGGCTGCACGAGGAGCAGCAGCCGAGCTTTAAGGAGCCAGGAGGCAGCTCCAACTGCAGAGCTCTCCTGCGGGGGGGGGGGGGGGGGGAGGCTGCAGGAACCTTCCAGAGACCTGCCCGGCATGCTAATCCTCCCAGGCTAGGAGCGCAGGCTGCTCATAGTCAAGCCATTGTTCCCTCTAATTGTCAGAGCCCGGGGCTCTGCACCTGCTGGGGGGGGGCGGGGGGCAGGGACCCCCCAAGGGCAAGGCCCAGGGGCGACCCGACCCAAACCCGGGGTGCAGGCCATGGGTCTGGTCACTCTGGGCCTGGGAGTGACCGTGCGGGGTTGGTATAGGTTTGCTGGGGCGACGAACAGTTGAGAAAATGAGAACCAAAGCAAGGAGGGCGGGAGGAGGGAGTGGGGTGGGGGGGTAGGGACCTGGTCAGGAGATAGGGAGCGAGGGAAGGAGGGCAAGGCTGTGTGCGGCTGGGGGGGGGGGCACTGAAAACCAGGGAAGTTGGCTGGAAACTATTGCCATGGCAACGTTCAAACATACAGAGAAAGCCTTCACAGTCCCGAACACCACTGGGTAGATGTTAACTCTTTGGGGTGTTTTCCCACTTTCTCCTGTTGGAAGCAAGCAGAGGCCCCGGCGGGCCCCCCCCCCCACACACACACCTGCTCGGGTCCCCGCAGGTGAGTCCCTTTAGGGATCACCTGACTAAAGCATCCTCACTCCCTCTGCTCAGGTCACAGCACGCGGGGCGGAGGGGGGGGACCTCAGTCCGCCTCCCCGGCTCTCCCTCCCTCCCCTCTCCCTTGCCTCCTCCCCACCTCACTCTCACCTGAGACTGCCTGAGATTCAGCTGCAAACCCCACAACTGTACAGCATTTCCCCCAAAACCATTCCTGTCTGCATTTGCAAATGCCGAGCACCTTGTCTAGCCACATCCCCCGGCGCCCCTACTTGGTTCCTGAAGTTCTCACCATCAAGTGCTTGGTTCAAGAAAATTGGTCTATTGTCCTGAGAATAGTACTGCGTTTCTTAGGCTCCAAGAACCCTATTAAATGACCGGCTGTACCAACAACAGGATATGTATCGAGGCGTCACAAATCAACCAAAAACTTGTTCTAAGGCAGGGCCACATCACAATTACAGATGATCTTAATCATTAGGGGACAGTACTAGTCATAAGAAAAAGACCTTACTGTTTTTTTCATGGGTTATCCCGTCCCCATGCCAGATATCTACCTTAGCAAGACCTCAGGAAATAGAATTGAATGGCTAAATTCTCCCAAAATTGATTGGATCAAACAAACGGGCCCCTCCAAGAAAACCGCTGTCTCCATAGTTTATAATTTGGCAAGAACCAGAGACCAAATATAGCGCCTGGTCTTCTAAAGAAACCTTTCCTTGCACGACCCCCCTCCTCCCCCCAAGCACACACCAGATCCTGATGCTTTATCACAAAGGATGTAGTTAATAGAGAATGATTGCTTTGGAAATCTGGGACCAAAATGTAGAGAGGATTCAAAAGGATTTTTTTTTCCCTAAGATTTATTTATTTGAGAGAGAGAGAGAGAGGATCTCAAGCAGACTCCAAGCTGAAGGCGGTCCCCATCGTGGGGGCGGGGCCCCATCCCAGGACCTGAGATCACCACCTGAGCCCAAACCAAGAGGCGCTTAACTGATTGCGCCACTTGGGTGTTCCAGGAGAGCTGGATTTAAAAAGCACCATGAAGCACTACATTAATGTTCTTTTATTTACTCTTATTAGAGATCAACAATAGTAATCTCTAAACTGGAGGGGGAAAAAAAAACACCTAAAACTAGAAGAACTGTAAAAAAAGACAAAAGCTAAGACAAAATGCTCTAATTCAACATAATCAAGATATTTATTTGTATTCAAAGATTGAAAAATAAAACCATAGTAGTCTTTAATATTTAACACTTAAAAAAATCGAATCCAGGGTCTTTATTTATTTTAACAACAGCACCTTAGTCTCTGCTGTTTCTTATGAGAGAAAGGAGTGGGGGGGGGGGGGGGGCGGGGCTTCTGAAGCCTGAAGCCAGAGCATCTCCTGAGACATACCAGGCTCCCTGAGATCAGCTGTTCATGTGTGGAAAAAAGTGACTACAGCTCACCAAATTGTTCAATCCAGGTATTTTTTTTTAAAGATTCATTTATTTATTTATCCATGAGAGAGAGAGAGAGAGAGAGAGAGAGAGAGAGAGGCAGAGACACAAGAGGAGGAAGAAGCAGGCTCCATGCAGGGAGCCTGACGCGGGACTCGATCCCAGGACTCCAGGATCACGCCCTGGGCCAAAGGCAGGCGCTAAACCACTGAGCCACCCAGGGATCCCAATCCAGGCATTTTTACTAAAGTGACCATCTTTCCTTTTTTTTTTTTTTTTTTTTTTTTTTATTTTCCCACTGCATGAGTCCATACTTGGGCAACAGTCAAAATTAAAAGACAAAGTCCCTTTCCACTAGTCACTCAAGAGGACAAAGGCCCACTTCACGTAACTGTGCAGCCTGTGTGGTTTGCGATTCCAAGGAGCACCTTGGTCTCTGTAAACAATATCCTTTGTGAACAGAACCATCAAGGAGTCTGCATCGCAACGCCTGCCGCGAGCCTATTAGCAGCTATAAATGAGAGCAGAAGAATTCATGCTCGATCTATTTATAGAACTATTTTCAAAACTGGGATCCTCAAAGGCAGCAGCTATTACCAATATTTCTAAAAGCGGATTCAAAATCACGCACGTACTCGGACAATGGCATACGGCAGTTAAAACTCCCTCTCTTTTGGCTCAGTTTACATCAAGCCGTGGCGGCGATGTTTACCTGGGCTATTTCGAGAATGGTGATTGGCATGTATTTGTTTCAACTGGGGAGAAACGGAGGGAAAAAAAAAAACTGCAATGCATTTATGGATCAGAGTAGTTCTGAAACATTGGGTCCCTGCAAAGGAAGCAAATAATAAAAACAAATAATAAAAAGTCATCCCAATGGTGCAAATGCCAGAATAATGGCCTACCTACACCATAAGCCAAACTGAAGGAAACTCTTCACCCCAAAGAAGTGTTGGGCCAGTCTGCTCACTTATTGGCACTAGCAGACTGATGGAGCTCCTGTGCGCTACGTTAGTTCCACGCGGGAGATGACAGGGGAAGGGGGGGTCCAGAGGCGCTGGGGTGGCTCAGTGGGTTGAGTGTCTGCCTTCAGCTCAGGTCAGGACCCGGAGTTCTGGGATGGGATGGAGCCCCACGCAGGGCTCTCTGCTCAGCATGGAGTCCGCTTCTCCCTCTGCCCCTCGCCCCACTTGTGTGCTCTCTCTCTCATTGTGTCTTGCTCTCAAATATACAAATAAAATCTTAAAAAAAAAAAAAAAGCAGATGAGGTCCATATCCTAAAAAATGTCACCATCTAGTGGGTTTTAGCCAAGTCAATAGATGTTACAAGAGTGACAAGAGCTATAGCAGAGCTACGAACAAAAGGCTGATGTAAAAAAAAAAAAAAAGAAAAGGCTGACGTAGAGGACAGGGCACCTGGGGGGTTCTAGGAAAGCTGCGGAAGGTTTTCCCAGAGGAGGGGACTTGGCCTGAGGTTGGACATCTGAGCATCTGCCAAAAGCACAGCTCAGGCCTCGAGAAGCCTGAGCCGCTCACAGCCTGTGCAGCTGCAGGGGATGCGGGCGGGCGGAGAGGCGGGTGAGGTGGACCAGCCCCTTCCAGCAAGAAGAGGAGTCCGAGCTCCATCTGTAAATGGATTTCTAGAGTCTAGAGAAGAGGACGTCCCGCCCTGTTTCAGGGGCTCGTGTTTTCAGAGAAAGAATGAACGGGCCGCGCGGGAGAAAGTTGGCATCACCAGCAGACATCCAGCAGAGAAGGAGCCGACTCCGAACCACCAAGGGACTAGGGAGCTGGGTTTGAGACGGAGAGAAGGTTGGCGAGTGACTGGAGGATTCACTGGGTGCAAGGGACGTGGACGAGGTGCTGGTGGTGCCTGAAACTAGAAGTGCCCAAGCCTCGAGGGCAGCGTGAGCAGGGCTGCAGGGGGCCAGAGCCTGCGGGGCCTGGGTGCCCAGCTCCTCTCTCACCATCAGCCCAGCCCATATCTGTTGGGGGCGCAGAGAGATGGAGAGTGGGACAAATCCCCAAGGGGGCGGCCTCAACATTAAAGGGGGGGGAGGAGGGCTGAGCCTAGTAAAGGCGGGGAGGGTGAGCAGCACCTTAGCCCTGTGGTGGGTCTCAGGAGGCCACAGGGGGCCCTGGTGGCAGGGGCAGCAGATGCACTAACCCTGCTGAGAGCCCGGGTGCCCGCCGGTCGGGGCACCCCCCGTTCATGCACAATCCTAACTAAGCACCGAACTTAACATCAGCCATGACCTGATGTCGCACACAGCTGTGGGGTCCCCGATGGTCTCCCGGCCCTTTGCACAGCCCTTCTGCTCAGACGGTGAGCGACTTGGGGCAGTTGCTCGCAAGGGTTTCTGAGTGGTCCCTTTCTCACTTAGACGCACATTTGGCTGCAACTGAAGACTGACAAAAATGTGCGACGTCCACGTGCCCTCAGCATCTCGCCGTGACCTTTGTGCTAAAAGGAAGCAGGGCGAGGGGGCCTGCAGCCATCTGGGTCTCAATGAGAATGTCCAGACCGACATGAGGCCGCACAGCGGTGCACTGGTGTGTGTGTTCCCAAGTCAACAGGTTTGGATTTACTGATTTTTATCCTGGGACCTAAAGTCACAAGAAATGTAGCTTCTACTTGCAGCTCCACGGACTAGTTGCTATATGACCTTGGACAAATGACTTAGCCTCTCTGCGTTTCAGTTCCCCAGGCAAGAAGCGAGCAGAAAAATACCTAATTTCGACGTAGTGCCCAGTGCATAGCGAACGCTCAGCAGATCAATGGTAGTCACTACGACAACTGAGAAATCATACTCATCACCTCCAGAACTGTTCAAAACTCCCATGACATAAGCATAGAAACCTGACCTTAGCTTATGCTGAAGCTGAAAATAAGTCTATCAACCTTACACAAGTGTTTCATCATCGTAGACTTCATCATACATATGAGTGACACTGGAAAAGATCATCAAAGATAATATTACCGACTTTGATAGCAAAGTCAGAAAAAAACAAAACAAAACAAAACAAAAAACAAAAACAAAAAACCTCTTACATCGTCAGTATAAAATATAAAGCAACATACAAGACTTTCAGGTCAATGTTCCCATTTCTGTGAAAAATAACCAAGGATCTCAACAAAAAGAAGAGGGGTAGCATTTAGTACACACCGACCAAGGGCCAAACACGTAGACATCTCAGAGCTCCCAAAACAACGGCATAAAACATTATTTCCATTTTGATCGTCGAGGAAACCGAGACCTTGCTAGGTGAATTGCTCCTCAGGATCTACCTGCTAACAGGTGGGAAACAAAGTTGGGACGCAACACTTGCCTATTTCAAATCGCTTTATGGTTCCCCTACAAATGCTCTAGAGAGTTCCTTCACTTTTTAAAAAAAAATATTTATTTATTTTATTTTTATAAAAATAAAAGCATTTTATGCTCCATATCGAGCATGGTAACAGTGGCTCTGTTGCAACAGAGCAACACATTGCAACAACTAGTATCCTGGTATGGATAGGAGACTGCCAGGAATGGTATAGGATACCGCTAGGTATGGATAGGATACTATGGATAGGATGCTGCTAGGAATCCTGAGTCCCTAGGTAGTCAACTAGGAATGCAGAAGCCGAAAATCGTAGCTTGAAGGAATCTTAGTTTGTACCTTTATTTGTAGAGGAGACTATAAGGCTGACCTAAGAGAGGCAAAGTGACTTAGAGGAATTGTTGCAGCCCATTACTGGCCACACCAAGGGTAGGGAAAACACACTGCATCACCTTTCAGGCCTCCGCTTGTGCGACTTCAGGAAGCCCCTCGGTAGCTGCTTAATATCTGTGCGAGTGTGTACGGACGTGACTACGTGAACAGTCAGCACACTCGTTGGTATTTCTCAGATTCCCGAGACCCGGCAGCCTTGCAGGTATGCATGCTCCCGCTCGCAGGTGCAAACACACAGACACACAGGCATTTGGGTTTTTTGGAGGGGATGTCTCAAACTAGACCCAGTTCGTCATTCGAAGACTATTTGCACACTTGCACACTATTTCAGCTTCCTGAGGTGCCGGGAACACGCCAGCAGACAAATGCAATCCTTGCCGCCAGGGAGCGGGACAAGCGCACTGTCTCAGCCGCACCACGATTTCAACCGTCCAATTTATATTTCTCCAGAGAAATCATTTTGAAGGAGAGTAAGATGCAAGAGGCTCTTGCTTCCCTTGGAGAGTCTTCCAAGACACAATTTATAAATCATAAATTTATATGATTTTTCATATTTGTGTCACAAAGCACTCGGTGATCTAAGGAAAGTTTACGGGGACATGGAGTCTACATTCCATGATATGCTACGCATGTTTCGGTCTTTCCTGAGGGAATGCCATTCACTGAAGCACATCCAGGTAGGTTTTAAAAGTGTAGGAACTTCGCGAAACACGACAAATGGGCAAGGGGAGAGAGAGAGAGAAACCGAGAAACAGACTTTTAACTATAGAGAGCAGCCTGATGGGACCAGAGGGGGGTGAGGAGGTGGGTGGGGAACAGGTGATGGGGATTGAGGAGGGCACGTGCCACGATGAGCACCTGGTGATTAAAATAAAGACTTAAGAAGTAGAGGCTCTTACCAAAAATGATTGTACCTATTTGTGTTACTCCCGCCTCCTTAATGTAGTCCACCTTTTAAAAATCTTTACCAACATGAATTCAGAGGAACGGCTTCCCTAAACAAGACCATACCAGTTTTTACATTTTTTTTTCCACTTAAAGTAAAATCATAGATGCTCAGTTTAAATGTGCATTCATTGAATGCCTAGTGTGCATGACACATGCAGTCATCCCCGTGGCCGTCAGTTCTACGTGGGGGTTATTACCTCTGTCTTACAGATGAGCACACAGACCCCTCAGGGAGGTCACGCGGTGCATCTAACACACACGAGCCAGGGCAGAGCCGAATATTTGAGTCCACGGAGGACACCAGCGCCCAAGTTCGCCTAATTTCTTAGTCGCTTTTACGAAACACACCAAAGAAGTAAGATGTTATGAAATGGGAAGGACTTTCATCGATGATTTCCATCTCTCCTTAGGGAAAATGATGAGCTTCAGCCTGCTTCCCCCCCCCCAAAAAAAAATAACAGATTTTAAATTGTTTTCCTAACTGGACAGAAACCGTATAAACCTCTGGTGGGCAATTGCTGAGCCTGGCTGTCCTGTGACCCTCTGCAGGTAGGCTGTCTAGGATGACAATAATTGAGGCAGTGGGACGCTTTTCCCCTCCAAGAGAGAACAGGTCTCCGGAAACATCTTGAGGAAACGGACAGCACATGGGCTGCCGTCGTGGACAATGAAATTATGAGCAATGACCGCGACTGGCTGCCTTGGGAAGCCACCGGCAGGCTGGTGCTGGAGCATCAGCGCGTGCGAACGACAAAGACAAGTGTGTCTACAGGAAATCTGGATTTCATGCACTCCGTCCTGCCTTCATCCCACCACGACGGGTGATTAACTGACATCGGGGTTCCTTCTATCCGGGGGACTGTGCATCCAAGTTGTGGACTTGGGGGCCTTCCTATTAGCGACGGAGTGTTGCACTGCCTACTTTATACAATCGCCGAGAAATCTGCCTGTATTTGGAGCATTCCGGAGGCAGGCGATGTAACAGATAGCTAAAATTATACATTTAATATATAGGAGCCATCATACGCAACTTTTAGACCAAAAGTATACACAACAGCATTATTTTCCCCTAAAATCTCCCTCCAGTATTACTTTTGCTGAGATTCAGGCTTCATTAAGGAGAAAAATCCTGATTTTTCAGCTACTGGCCTGAAGCAGCATTTCATATCTAAAACGATAATATTGCAGCCAATCTGTCCTGATAAGACATCAAAAGAGGAATGTGGCCACTCCTGTAAGGTCCGTGGCACATTCCCTGGGGCTCAAGTGTAACCACTAGGACTGGTAAAGGGCTCAGCCAGTCTGTACTAGTTCCCAGGAAGTTAAGCCAAACGGATCCGAGACCAACCAGAACCAACAGCCCTCCTTAGAGGGCCTATGACACTCGGGGCTTTGCGTAACGTTGCTCTTAATTCACAAAACAATTTCTAATTTGTTGACATTATCGTTCCCATTAGAGAGATGAGAAAACTGAGTGTCGGGAGCAATTCAAGTTGCTGTTGCCCCGAGGGCGTGCAGCGATGAAAGCAGAGTTGGGGGGGGGGGGGACATTTGAAAAAGTAACTTCAAAACTTGCAAAATTGAGCAGCTTTCCGGGCCTACGGCCTCTGCAGAATCCAAGTATACGACCCACCACCCTATTCATAAAGGCCGCTCGTCGGGCACCGGGCTTGGCCCTGGAATGAGCTGCCATGGGGTAACTTTACTGGTCTGGCCTGCTCCAAACTCTTCCTTCAGTCCTCCAGCAAGTTGCCTAACACGCTGGGCCAACTCTGCACATCAAAGGAAAGGAGCTATCCACCCCCCCCCCACCCCCCAGCTGGGCAATGGGTCCCTAACCAGGTGCACAAAGCATGATGCCACCCTAGATGCTCCATCAGCTTCTAGCCCCACAGAACATGTTAGGTGGCAGTGGGTGGGAGGACACATTTCAGCCCACAACCTTAAACATACCTGTACCCCCTCTCTCTCTCCTCTCTCCATCCCCCACGCCCACCAGCCCTTCCCTCCTTCCCTCTCCTTCCCGGAGACGTTTGCACGTGTCCCACTGGTGTTAGGGGGAGGCGGGGGGCTGAGGGGAGCTGACAACGTTTAGCAGAGGAACATACTGGGAGGTCTAACTGGAGTAGCGGTGAAGACATCTGAATTCAAAAAAGGAAGGAAGGGTGGCTGGAAGGAAGGCAAGAAGGAAGGAAGGAAAAGAAAGACAGACCTCCACTGATTGGCAGACGCCAGGCTGACTGCAAGACTGCGTGGGTTTCCCACGTGAAGTCCAGAGCTGAGCAGTAAAAAAAAAAAAAAAAAACATCAGAGCCCTGTTTTCTTTCTCCGTTTGTCAGCTGTGCTACGTTGCAACTTAACAGCAACTTGAGAGAACTTGAGTCAATCTGTGATCGCGAGCAGAGACCTCCCCGTGGCCACGTAAAAACCAGAACGAACCACAAAAAAAGCAAACAAACACACACAAACCTGCAAGGGATCCTAAGGTCTGCGATAGCCTGCAAGGAGCTCGGGGGAGCGGAAAAAAATAAAAATAATCCTGCGCGATTATGTTCATAGGTTGATAAATGTGTTGCCCCATCTGTGTCCCAACAGGAAACATGTGCCCAGAAAAATAAATTAAAGAAGTGCTCAGCTGTAGGCTGGTTAAGGAGTAATGAAAAGGATAAGAATAGATGATGTGAGTGTGAGGACAGACTCAGAGGCTTTTAGCAGGGTGTTTCTGGTTTCTATTATCACTTCTCTAATATAAATCTAACTCCGAGGTGCTTAATGGCTCTCCAGGGACCACCACTCACCAGATTAAATGTGCCCAACACCGTGGAGGGACCCAGGAGGTGTCTGCCTCTTATCTCCTTTGGGATATGCCCGAGTTGGGGCTTTTTTTTTTTTTCTTTTTTTCTTTTTTTTTTTTTAGTGTTAAAACTAGGGTTATCTGAGCTCTGCTACTTAAAACATCTGAGCTCTGCTGCTTAAAACAAGTCAAAGCATACGGATATTGGAGATGGGCTGCTCTTGAGGTCCAGAGCGAGCGCTCAGAGTTTATTTCAAGCTCTCAGGACAGGCCCCTTCCTTGACCCTTCTGGATAAAAATGGCAGCGGTGGGGACAGAAGGAGCCAGGCTGTGTATGGTTGATTCTTGTCCAGCTTGGATCCCAGACTGACTTTCGTCTGCTGGTTAAGGATCCCGTGAGTTACCTGTCTCCCAAGGTTGGGCTGCAGGTCAGAATTATGGCATCTCTAGGCCTCAGTTTCCTGGTTTTATGGGTGTGAGGTCTCCAAGGAGTCCTCTGGCTCTAAAGTTATGTGAGTCCATGACTCTGACAGAAGGCCCCAGAGAGGAATAGAGAAGGATGAAGAGGAGGAGTTCTGTTAGGAAAAGGAAGCCAGCCAGCCAGCCAGCCAGCTCCCTGACCCTGGAAGCCATGGGGAAGGAAGAAGACGGAAAGAGGGGTGATGCTCCAGGCCACTCCAGGCCCCTGGGCTCTCTAAGCCTTTTCAGCCTTCTCTTATTTTTCTTTATCGGCCTCTCTCTCTCTCTCTCTCTCTCTCTCTCTCCCCCAAGACAAAGCTGGCACATGAGAAGCACCGACATACGGACCTTTCCTTCAGCCGCTTGTCTAAGTTACCACAGGACACTACATGTCTGCCTTTCCTCCAGAGCCCTGTCTTGGGGATGTTGGGGAGGTTTCTGGCAAAACCCAAGCCAACTGCCCAAGCCACCTTCCATCTCTGTGCAGCCTTTCTGCTTCCAAAGAAGTGGTTGGTTTGAAGGGAGGTGGGGTTGAAAAGAAGTGGGTCCTCCCGCCCGTTCTTAGCACTGGTGGGAACCTAGGTCATCCGAAGACCACATTTGAGCATCTGTATGCACGAGAGAGACAGAGAGAGAAAGAGAGAGAGGGAGAGAGAGAGGGAGGGAGAGAGAGGAAAGTGCAGCCACCTCTCTCCACCATTTCCTCCCCCCTGCCCACTCTCCCTCCCTCCATCCACCCACCCGCCAGAAGCCAGCCTTCCCCAGCCTGGTTTATTATCATATTTTTGTGTTAATACATTCGGTTGATCTGCAATGTCAGGTTGGATAATGAAATTTAAATTGGGTCCCTTCGATTTCCAATGGCTAAACATTTGTGCCTCCAACTCCAGGGCTGCCATGCAACTTAAACGCATTCTAGAGTGTCAATCACTCAGCACAGGCACCCCACACTGCAGCGGCTTTCTTGGGGAGATTTTTTTTTTTCTGGTGAACGATTGCAAAGGCGTTTGCCCAGGATGCAGACAACCTGCATCATTATAGCAAACCGGCTCACTGGTGAGCACAACCTGATGGAACAAACGCCTGGGCCACCCTCTCACCCCCCCATCCCCCCCACCCCAACCCCTTCAAGTCAGGTCTTTAAAAATCACACTAAAGGGGGTGAGGGGATAAAGGAACCGGGAACGCTAAACGAATGGGCATTTTCTTCATCAATAAAATAAGAAAATAAGGATCACTCACTGTATTTCAGACAGATCACAGCAACATCCAGATGGAAATCCAGGTGGTTAAGAACAAGCGAAAACGCATGATCTTGACACCAAAAAGAAAAAAAAAAAAAAAAAAAAGGTGGGGGGGAGGTTGATGAAGAAAAATCCAACTGCAATTATCCATCAATTTTAGTCAACACAGGCACAAATCCAACTGTGCTCTCTGCTGGTTTCTCTCCCCCCCACCCCCCCCCAATCAATGCCTCATTCTGCCGCGGTCAACTTTTCTTCTCCGAGATTTCTTTGCAGATGTATTATTAATCCCCTCTCCTCTTGTGGGAAATTCAAAAAAGGAAAGAAAACACCGCCACCATAGCAGGTCTTCACTTTCCTAAAAAAAAAAAAAAAAAAAAAAAAAAAGAAAAGAAAGAAAAAAGCCCCAAACTTTGAATTCCGAAAATAATCTCCTTGGCTTACTTTCTCCTTGATAGAGAACAGCGAACATACTTTTTCCTTTGTGGATCCTCCGTTCTCCATTTCCAATCATCCTTTTGGGGAAAAGGGGGAGGATGGGGGAGGCACGGCTGTTTTATTATGATTTATGTATGTCAGAGCACACCAAGCCCCGTGGGTCTGACACTGGCTTATTGCATTCCCCGAGGCTCCCTGTGCGCGCACACACACGTTTGTGTTAGGATCCAGGTCTTGCAAGGAAAAGCTCCCTTCTTCCGCTTCTCTTGCACAATCAGTCCATCCACTGCGTTCGGGTCCAACAGAGAGCTGCGTCCCGCATCCTTCATGTTTGCAAGGCACCCAAGCGCCACCGCCACCAAAAGGGGGGTTAAAAAAATAATAATAATAATAAAAATTAAAAAAAAATAAATAAAAAATATTTTTTTTAAAAAAAGTCTCCGGTTACATGGTGGATTGCTCTTCCCCAGCTCCCCCTCCGAAGAACCTGGGGATCAGCTCCCCCCGGTCGCCAGCCTCCAGGCCGGGCCCCTCTCCAAAGATCTGATTAGGTTTCTCATCACAACCCAGTGCGCAATTGGGTTCTCGGTGCCAGCCCCCGGGCCAGCCAGCGTCCTTCCCTCTCCGCCGCCCGGGTCCCGGCTAGAGCCCGTCTCCTTCCCTCCGCCGCCTCTGCAATTTCATAATCTCACGTTAAACGGGGGGCGGGGGCGGGGGCGGGGGCCGAGGTGGCGGCGGAGCAGCTCCAGGCTCCGTCAGCTGTCAAGAAGCGAGCATCCCTCCCCTCCCCTCCCGCCCCGCGCCGCCCCCTCCCCTCCCTCCCCTCCCCTCCCGGCAGCTACTTTTTTCCCCCCTTCCTTTCTTCTTCTTGGGTTTCTCCAGGCCCGGGGCGCAGCGCTGCGCTCGGGCCGCGCCCCCCCGTGACCCCGGCGCGGGCGCGGGTCCTGCAGGTGGCAGGTGCACCTGCACACGTGGGCGGCCGGGCTCACGGGGGCGCGCGGTCGCGGGGGGCCCCCGCCTCCTCCTCCGCCGGCGGGCAGCGCATCCGGGGTGCGGGGGGCGGGGGGAGTTCCAAGGGGGCTTTGATTTCCCACGGGGAAGGCCGAGGGAGGGAGAGAGGGAGAGGGAGGGAGGGGAAGGGGGAGGAGGGAGGAGGAGGAAGGAGGAGGGAGGAGGGAGGCAAATTCACAAAATCATCATAATAAGGAAAGAGAGAGCGACAGGGTGCGCGGTGGGGGGGGAGGAAGGAAAAAAAAGGAGGGAATAGGGGAAAAAAGGAATGAAGGATATTAAAATAAAAAATGTGACATTAACATTAAAAATGTGGAATTAAAAATGCAAAAACAAATAGGGATGGTAAAAAAAAAAAAAAGGGGGAAAAAAAGAAAGGAGGAAAGAAAGAGAAGAGGGTCCCTAAGCGGTCGCTGGCTCGCGGCATCCCCGGCGGAGGCGCCCGCAGGTCCGCGCTCGCTCCCCGCTGCGCCGCGCGCCTCCCGGAGCCACAAGTTGGCGGGTGTCGGCGGGGCCCGGCGGGGACACGCGTGCCCGGGGCGCCCCCTCCGCGCCCCCTCCGCGCCCCCCGCGCCCCGAGGGCTCCGCGCCCCCCCTCCCCCGGCCCTGCGCCCCCCCGGTCCCGCCTCGCCCCCGGCTCCCCGCCCCGGCTCCCGCCTCGGCCCTGTCCTCCCGGTCCCCGGCCCCGGCTGCCGCCCAGCGGGACACAGTCACCCCATTACCTCCCGTCATCCCGGCGCTGATTGGCCGCGCGCGGGAACCCCGAGGCCGCGGGCGCGCGGGGCCCGAGCGTGGGGCGGCGCTGCCACCTGCAGGGCGCAGCGGGAACGGCGGGGCGCGGAGCCGCGGGGGCGGGGACCGGGCGGGGGGCGGGGGCGCGGGGCTCTCGTCTGTTCCAAAAACCGGGTCCCCGCGAGGATCTCAGGGTCGGCGCACTCCCAGGGCCCCTGCCTCGGGGGGGACGGGGCGGGGGCAGGAGACACCCCCAGGTGGGCTGCTCGCAGGTGAGGGCCCGTGCGCCTGCTGCCCAGGATGCGCTCATCCCGGGAACCAGGAGGGGACCAGGAGGGAACCAGGTCCCCACTAGGATCTCAGGTCAGCGCACACTCAGAGCCCCTGCCTCGGGGTGGGGGCAGGAGACACCCCCCAGGTGGGCTGCTCGCAGGTGAGGGCCCGCGGCACCTGCTGCCCAGGATGTGCTCATCCCAGGAACCAGGAGGGAACCAGGTCCCCGCTAGGATCTCAGGGTCGGCGCACACACAGGGCCCCTGCCCTCGGTGGTGGGGGGGGGGTCAGGAGACACCCCACCAGGTGGGCTGCTCGCAGGTGAGGGCCCACCGCACCTGCTGCCCAGGACGCGCTCATCCCGGGAACCAGGAGGGGACCCAGATGGACGGAGAAGGCGCAGAAACCAGGTCCCCACTAGGATCTCAGGGTCAGCACACACTCAAGGGTCCCTGCCTCGAGTGGGGGGCAGGAGACACACACCTCCACACACACCCCACTCCACCCCACCCCCCTCACCCCTGGCAGGCGGGCTGCTAGCAGGTGAGGGCCCACGGGCGTGCTGCCCAGGATGCACTCATCCCGGGAACCCAGGAGGGAACCAGGAAGGAACCAGGAGGGGACCAGGAGGGGCCGGGAAGGCGCCAGGAGGGGGCCCTGGGGCAGGAGGCCGTGTCAGCACAGGGGCCTTCCCTGGACAGCTCAATCCTGGCAGCCTTGCTCCCAGCTGTGGGCTTTTCCATCAGGTCCTGGGAAGGGGTCAGGTGGGGTGGGGGGGCGAGGGGCACACTTCCCCTTCACGGGACCATCTCAGGAAGCCCGAGGGGCCCGCAGAACACCAGCCCTGTATTCCTGTTGCTTTCTTTCTCCGCCAGCTACTCGTTCTCCAGTAAAGAAGTGTACGGGGAGGACGAGATTGGCAAACATGCACCTGCTCCAGGCTCCCCCGCCCATCATCTTTGTGCTGGTTTTCTCCCTTTTTGAGAGATCAGAATATGTACTTGGCCGAAAGACACTTTTAAACCAAGTGAGTTAATCATAAGGAGAGATGCCATTAGACTTTTTTTTTTTTTGCTAAGGGAACATCAGAGGCATATCCAAGTTCACACCAAATGTTCTTTTTTCCCCCCGTTCCCTTTATAGTACATGGATATTTTCTCAACTAGCATTGGGACACTTAGAATAGAGCTACATCTATGCATTTATTTGGGTACTAAACACATGCCCCAATATGTGTCTTAAATGTCAGCATGTGCAAGGGGAAAGGCCTTTCTTTACCCACGGATTGTGATTTATTATAACTTCCCCATCTTTTGGGAGAGCTTTGGTGGAGTTATAAATTCATCAACAGGTGAACTTGTTGAGGCGTGATGGCATTGCCTCTCTTTTTAAACGAATTGCTGTATTGATCGACTTAAGACATTAGTGAGCAGTTGGCTAGAACTTTGTCTTTTGAAGCTCTTGCCCTTATATGCCAATTACAGTTTATCAACTAATAAACCATTAAAAAGCACACTTACTAGTTGCTCTAGATGGCTTCAAAGGAGTCTACCCTCTGGTTCTGAAGGAAACCAGAAGCCATTTGAAATGCAAATTTTCTTTTTTAGAGACTTTGACAGCAAGGGAAAGGCCAATGATTTGTTGTTCAAAGCTGATTATTAGCTACCTACCAGACGTCTTTAAAGGCTTTCACAATGAATTAATCTATCAAACAAAGCAGCAGGGAAGGATCAGTGCTGTTTAGCCAAAAGGAGAAAGGAAAGCCTTCCCATTCCTATGTAGCTTCCCATTCGGCAGCTACAATTTCTTTTTCCATGTCACACCCTAGGAGCTTGCATCAGTCACGTGGTTTTCAATTTTTTGATCCAGGGATTACCCGGCATCCTCAGGGCATGGGCTTTTGCTGACGTCCCGCACACATCAGCTGATTGAAAACTCCAAACAACCCCTTGGGAGATTTGAAAGCTGGGGCAAGTGACGCTAAAGCCGCACACTCGGTAAATGGCACAGGCAGGTCCTGAACCCAGATCTACTCGCTGCCAATTCTCCCGGCTTGGCTGCTGCTGCTGGACGGTATGGGGGATACGTGTAAGCAGCCACAGGCGTGCAGGCCCTGGTGTTCAGCTCGGAGCCCCACAGGTGAATGTGGAACCCTGTGGGGAAATGCAGTTGCCACATTTGTCACCCAGTGATCTTGCTCAAAGAGAATTGAAATAAGTAGCAAACAAGCTGCCACACATACACACGCAGACTAAACTGTTACTGGACGTGACATGAATGTAGAGACTTATTCAGTGGAAGTTACCAGGTGCTGTGGACGGTGACGGGGTATATGTGCAAGTGAAGTTCCCGATCAGAGCTCGTTCAGAGGCAGTGATCGCCCGATGGGCAATGGGGTCGGTAACGCGGTCACAGTTCCAGGGAGCACGTCGGGGTTACCAAACACTTGGACAGGACAAGTGCCATTAAAACGAGAGGACCCTGGAGAAGAGGAACGTGGCGCTGACAGGGCAGGTGTATCGAAGGATGTACAGAATTCTCTATTTGTTTTCCAGCCCTGATTTGTAGGCTGTATGGTCGGTGAAACAAAACCATCGTGTTATTTCACTGTGTGCTGGTGACTCTACCTGGTGTAATCTTCAGCAGACAGCAGAGGACAGCATCTTGTAACCAGAAATACAAAATAGCAAATAGGAGGAATTCAGTCACTCTGCTTCAACATTGAGAAAATACAGATGTTGCCTGCGGTGTTTATTAACTTGATTTAACAGGCTTTAAGCTGCTCTATTCAAGCACGATACATACTTATGATTTGGGTCTTTACGTTATAAATTCTGGGAACACGTCGTCCCTTTTCACCTCCGAGTCGATGAGACAGGCCCAGACCGTCCTGTGATAATCACACCAAACTTGCCTCGATAGTCACACGTGATGACATGTGAATTAACCTCTTTGGACCAGCTTCTTTTGAGAACTACTTCCATGATAAAATGTGGTATTTAGTGGGAACTTATTGCATGTGTCATACTAGCCAAAATGTTATGCTAGACAAGAATGTTGTATTTCAGAGCTACAAGACATCCTAGTAGTCATCCATTCTTTGCTCCTTGAAATACAGATACTCAAGTCCAAGCACATTTGTAGGTTTCTGTTTCTACAGTGGCTCCAGCTCCACCCAGCTCCCACCCCATGGAGTCTTACTTTTCAGTGCTTTCTTTCTTTTCTTTTCTTTTCTTTCTTTTTTTTTTTTAAGATTTTATTTATTTATTCCTGAGAGACACAGAGAGAGGCAGACATATAGGGGGAAGGAGAAACAGGCTCCATGCAGGGAGCCTGATGTGGGACTCGGTACCAGGACCCCGGGATCACGCCCTGAGCCGAAGGCAGACGCTCAACCACTGAGCCACTCAGGCATCCCTTTTTAGTGCTTTCATACTTTTTTTTTTTTTTTAGCAATAACTGGCATTTAATGATAGTTTATGAGTGCCAAGTTCAAAGTATGTTCTAAGTATGTTACAGATATCAACTCATGCAATCCTCTCAACAACTTTGTGAAGTAGGTATAATTCTTTCCCCCATCCCATCTTACAGATAATGAAAGTAGAGTTGAGGTTAAATAGGAGCAACCAGGAGGTGATGGAGGCGGTATTTTTAACTCAGGTTATTTCACCTCAGAGATCATGGTTATAACAGATACTTCCTATTATTACCTATAGCACCGGGTGGAAATGATTTGCTCATGTCTGTATTCTCCCCCTAAAGCATGATTGATTTAACGAGAGGGTTTGTTGTTGTTGTTGTTATCTCTAATATTGTGTGCAGAGTTGAATGAATAAATATCTAAGACTGTGACATTAGGCAATGGAAGCATGCATGTCTTTTGGCTCTTGCCGGATGTTCTTTTCACTACGGCACACAAAACGTTAGAAAGACGAGGTACTTACTGCAATTACTAACCGAAAACTAATACAATAATTTAATCAGAGAATTCTAACTTCTGTATCGGCTAGCTGTTGCTGCATAATTAGCCATCCCCAAACCTGGTAGCTGAAATCAGCAATCATTTATTATTTCTCATGAGTCTTTCTAGGTCAGTCAGAGATTGGTTGAGCGGCTCTCCTGATCTTGGCTGGGTTCACTGTTAGCTGATCTAAAATGGGCTCGGCTGGGGTCGCTGGGGCAACTCAGCTCCACGCCCGATGTCTCTCTCCCTTCATCGGCTTGGCCTAAGCGAATTTCTTGGCAACAGAAGTCCAAGAGAGGAAGCAGAAAGGCACGGGTACGTTTTCATCCTTCTGTATGAATCAAATTTGCTGACTTTCTGTTGGCTACAGCAAATCACTTAGTTGAGCCCATTGTCAAGGAATGGGACAGGTCATCCTCCCCTAATGGGGGGCCACGGTAAGGTTACATGACAAAAGAGAGCGAAGAATCAGGGTGGTCACTGCAATGAACCCCAATTTCTATCCCTTACAAATAACAAATTTCCTGAACAATGACTGGGATTTATAGGACAGAAAATTCTCTGCATAAGGGATCCTTCAATCAGTCAGTTATTTAACAGATGGGCATTAACATGTGTCATGCATTATGAAAGTCGCCACTAACTGCCCCCACTGCCCTGATCACGTCTGTTGGTGCTAATCAAAAATGGCTCAACGTCTGCCCGATTCTCTTTTTTTACTATATTACGTTAGGAGACCTCTCTCAGGTTCCTCTGCGGACCCTTTGCCACTGCCCTTTCTTCTTACCTGGGCCACCCTATCTCTAGTGCCAGGAAGCTTCTGAAAAAGAAACAATAAGGTGGAAAATATGTTCCGCATGGACAACAGAAAACCACAGTGGGGAAACTCTCCACAATGCATAGGAGAAAGGATTCCTATTTTAAATATGTAACTATTTCTTAGAAATAACTATTAGAAATAAATAAGGAAAACAAAAATAACTGTACAGGTGAGTGGGGAAAAATACAGTATCAGTCAATTTGCAGAACTGGTTATTTTAACACTTAATGGTATCCATGTTACTTAGCAAAGTGCCTTGCCCTTTAGCCTCTTACAACATTTTGACTGATGGATGAGTGAGTGAGCTGTCTACTTGGGTGAGGAAAGTGGGTAAATAGTAGGCATGCCAATTATGAGCAACGATGACATAATATGGACAGAATTTTACCAGCACTAAATGTAAAGAGCTGGGGGGAGCAGAGGATGCAATTCGTGAGGACTGTTGGCAATCCCAGAGGACTTTACAAATAGGAAATCTAAGTGGGTGAAGAGCTTCATGAATGTTAGCACACAGTTGATGGATGTGGGTTTGCCATTTTGCAGCTAGAGAACAAGGGATAGGGTGCATTCTACCAAAAAAAAAAAAAAATCGTGGTTCAATGATTAGCAGGATTAAAGATGAGCTAAATTAAGTACTCAGCCATGGAAGAGATGATCAGAATATTAGATGCCATATAGAGATCAAGAGAGTTCAGATTTTGGAAGAAATCTTAAAAGGTTCCTTCTTCGAGAATATCAGGAGCAAATGATATCTGGGAAGGAAGAGCACTAGTGAAAGGGAGCATCTTAGGGAGGACCCTTCCTTTCTCAGACTGTCTAGGCAACATGACAAGTTGTAGGCGTGACTTAAGGTAATGAGAAAACCGACAGAGACAATTGTATGACAATTTGGCAACCAATTCTAAATCAATTTAGACCCAATTACATTTCAGAAATCCTTTTTTAAATGGTGACCCAAGCACTTGTAAAACACAGTCTCCTTTATCAAATGTTTCTAAGGGAGATGGGATTTGTGCATAGAAACTACATGGTGGTATTTTTGTACTGTCTAAATTAGGATTCCTAGCACCGAGAAGAAAATTGGCCATAAAGGTATCTTTAAAACTCCACCAGGAATTAGTAGATGGTGTGAATCCAGTTGTGTAATTTGAGAAGACAGCTGCATTTTATCTAGCTAAATCAGCACTCGAGACTAAACAACTCCTAAAGAATGTCACTTTATTTCAGCATTAGCCATGCAGTGCAGATTCGAGAAATGATAGCCTTGTTTCCCCCACCATATTACTATTGTGTTTTCAGGAAATGAAGTGCATAGATTTCAAAAGTCAGTTCTCTTCACATTGAAGATGCATTAGCACATCTGTGATTCTAGGCCTCCAGCTGATTTAGCGGCACATGATTCAAATAATGTGAAACAATCTGCATTTTTAAATGTCCAGGTTTCTAACATACACAGCATTTTTGAGGAAAGTGAATGACTGGGAGAAGCTGCAGATTTGAAAAAAAATAATAATCTGTTGAATTTACAAGGAAAATTCAAACACCTTTATCATTTGAACGAAAGAATTCCCTAACCACCAAAAATAAGCATATATATAGAAATGGTACTCAGACTCAACTTTCAAAATGGGAGGGAGTTGAGAATCCTTTGATTCACTACACAGATTTTTTTTAAGCCATCCACAACTGTATGAGTTTTATAGGGGAAATGGGATGTAAAATAAGTACCCCTGTGGCAGATGATGATTGTAAGACACGTCATGGAACTGTGGTCTTATTGAATGGATTGAACACTGGGTAACTGGTAAAGTGATTGAGGCTTTGACATTTTACTACAACTTTCAGCTGACAATCTTCCTGAAAAGGATTTTTAGTAAAAGTTTAAAAAAGTCTTGTGGTAATTCATATTTCCCCTAAAATAACAACTATGCCACATTGCAGAGGACCTAAATAGATGTTTTCCAAAGAAGACAGCAGATCGCCAACAGGTGCATGCAAAGATGCTTAAATCACTAATCAATAGGGAAATGTGAATGAAAACCAAGGTGAGATACTGTCTCACACCTGTTAGAGTGGCTATTCTCAAAAAGACAGGAGATAAGGGTGTCTGGGTGGTTTAGTTGGTTAAGCGGCCAACTCTTGATTTTGGCTCAGGTCATGATCTCAGGGTCGTGAGATTGAGCTCCATATCTGGCTGTGTGCGGTGGGCATGGAGCCTGTTTGCGATTCTCTCTCTGCCTCTCCCTTTGCCCCTCTCCCCATCCGTCTTTCCAAAAAAACCAAACCAAACCAAACCAAACCAAACCAAACCAAACCAAAACAAAACAAACAAAAAAAAAACAACCAACCAAACCAAACAAAACAACAACAAAAAAAACAAACCAAAAAGCAATTTAAACTCAATTAGATTCAATCCCTTAAAAAAAAAAAAAAAAGGCAAGTGGTAACAAGTGTTGTCCAGAGTTTGGAGAAAAGGGAACTCTTGTACACTGTTGGTGAGACTATCAATCAGTGCAGCCACTACAGAAGATAGAGATGAATATTATTCAGCCATGAAAAGGAAGGACATTGGGCAGCCCCAGTGGCGCAGCGGTTTAGCGCCGCCTGAATCCCGGGGTGTGATCCTGGAGTCCCGGGATCGAGTCCCACGTCAGGCTTCCTGCATGGAGCCTGCTTCTCCCTCTGCCTGTGTATCTGCCTCTCTCTCGCTCTCTCTGAATAAATAAATAAATCTTAAAAAAAAAAAGAAAAGGAAGGAGATTTTTGACAACACAGTTGGATCTTGAAGTCCATCTGATTATGCTAATTATTTTACCTTATGCTAAGTGAAGTAAGTTAGAGAAAGAGATCCTGTAAAAGCTGAACTCCTAGAAAAGGAGAATAATGTGGTGGTTGCCAGGGGCTCGGGGCTGGGGGAATTAGGGTACAAACTTCCTCAAAGGGCACAAACATCTGGTTATAAGATGAAGAAGTTTCAGGGATCAATCAAATGGTGACTGTGGTTAACGACCTGGAAGCTGCTGAAAAAGTAGGTCTTAAAGTCCTCACCCTCCTCCTCAACAAAGGTAATTATGAGGCGAGTGATGGAGGTGTTACCTTACTGTGATAGTCCTTTCACAATGTGTCAAATCATAACACTGTCCATCCTAAAGTCACACAATGTTATCGGTCAATTATATCCCAAAAAGGTGGGGAGAACATCAAAGATACAGAAAACAAATGATGCTGCATGGAAATGTGTTTTCCTATTTTACCTTTTAATAACAATTACTCAAAACCAAATATTTTGTTGTTATTCTTATTTTAGTGGCTGCATTAAAAAGTCCACTGAATTTTCCCACCTTTTCTATTCTCAATTCTTTTTTTTGTTTGTTTGTTTGTTTTTTAATCTCTAGGGTTAGAAGGTGGCCAAATTATGATGTTGGAACAAAGCTTTTATCTTTGAAGAGAACTACCCCCCTCCCCCTTTGGGTGTCTTTTCCTTTTTTATTCATCCTTATATAAGCCTAAGGCCTCAATCATAGGTATTTCCCTTCTCCAGGAAACACACACACACACACACACACACACACACAAAATAAACACATTTGCAAATAGGTGCTAATTAACAATTTAATTCAATCTAAACCAATTCATTCACTTATTTAACAAAATTTTCACCGAGTACCGATTTCAGTGGGTTCTGTAGGCTACCACTGGGCAAAGTATTAACAACTTTTCATTATTCCTCAGAGGTGCTTACATTTTTAGAAAGGGTAAGCGTATACTCTGAAAGAGGATATGCTTGATCCCAGACCATGCAGTAGGGCCAAGAGCAGCAAGGTTGGAATCGTGAAGACCTCAGTTAGAATGTGACAAACATTCATTGTCTGTATGTTAGGTGAACCGAAAATATGTTAGGGCCGAAGCTTAAGGAGAATGTATGGCAGGGAAAGAGCTGAAATGCCACGAAATGTCAAGATCCTACAGCGGCCAGATCAAGGATTGTGTGTGTGTGTGTGTGTGTGTGTGTGTGTGTGTTGGAAGGAGTTCATCCAAAAAACAAAGGGGTATCATCGAAAGACATTAAGTTAAGGAGTAACGTGGTAAGTTTGGGATTTTCAAAAGACATTTCAAGGGGCATTACGCAGATGAATTGGAGAACAAGCAGACCTAGGAGAGCAATTTGGAAACTATGGGAGCTTGTGAGGATGCAAACAAAGGCAACAGCTTTGGGATTAGAGAGGAGGAGATCGGTATAAAACATGCCAAGTGTTAGAATCTACAAAATTTCATTAATGGGCATGCTTGTTGTTTGCTCATTTGTGTATGTGTATGGAAATGTGTGATGTTCTAGATGGAGACTATACATAACTTCCTGCAGTATAATGAAGCACTTCCTAAAAATAAAGCTCTCTGAACAGGGAACGGGCTGCCAGGTAAAACTGTCACTGGAGCTGCTCAAGCACAGCCTGTGGTTGTGGGTGGGTCTCTAAGGCAGGCTTAGTTTGGACAAGGCAATTGCAAACATTGCCCTTGATTAAGGGTCCACCGGCCCACTATGGCAAAATGAGGCAAGTGAGGGCAATGTAGTAGGTTTGTCCTATTAATTAGTTGAATTGAAAGCAAATATCTTCAAGTTGTGATTCTTTCCTATATTTTTACAACTATAATTTCCTTTTTCCTAATTTTTATTTGGTGATGTTTGAACGGTAAATATCTGGTAAAATAAATACTCGGGAACACTGTGTCAGGCCACCGTATATTTATTCATGTTAATGAGATGAAAGGTGTTAAAGTCTGTGGCCTCCACTGATGGCCTTTCGGTGCCCTCAGGACTCTTAAATTTTATGCTTTTATCGGAATATGTCTGCCTTGAGAAGTGTTTCCGCGCAGATCAACAGAACAGTGTGATTGACATTATTCAACCTTTCCTAAAACAAATCAGCGTGTCAGACTATTAAACTGCAGAGAATGCTCCCAAAGTTTCCAAGTAGAGCCTTTTTAGAAAGCAAAATTTCTAAAGTGAAATCGATGACATCTTATAAACACTTGTTCAAATGTTCCATTCACAGCAAAACCCAACACTGGGAAAATATTAAGAACCAAATTGCCAGCCATCAGTCACCAAAGACAACTCTTTTGAAGCCCCTCCCCGCCCCCCCCCACACACCTACAGTCATGTATCAAGCCATTTTCTATATGTATCTTTAGGGGCCAGACTCTTTTTCCTTAAGATGGAAAGCAGCGCTGCTGACAAGCGATGCCATTACACTGCGCTTCAAGTCATAGAAGGGTGCCTCTAAGTGCCTGTGCAGTCAAATGCCACGGGATTTCAAATGGAAATGACATGAATTAATTTCCTGAGAAGAACAAAAAGAAAAGGAAAATTGAGAAGAAAGGCAGCTTCTTGTAACACAATATGCAGATTAATGGTGCCCACTGATTGATTGAAGTGTCAAAAACGGGCCTTTCAGATATAAATGAAGCTACTGAAAGGGTTTGGGGGTTCTCTCACTTTCTCTCTTACTCGTATGAAATATTAACAGATAAACTCAAAGTAGAATTCGTTTTTCTTGGTATCTTTACAATCCTCCCTATCCCATAACCTTTCCAACATTAGTCCCCCGAGTGGAAGAGCACAAGATCCTCTTGAGGGTATCTCCTTGTACTGGGGAGAAAACTCAGATTCCTTCTACTGATTGGTGAGATCCACGTCATCCTGGCATCCACATCCTTTTATAGCCTTTCTTCAACTCTATCTTACATCATCAGCTCCCCCTCTTAGCTTCTCTGCTTCTCCAGCTTCACGGGGCCTCCTTTCTGTGCTAACAGTAGCATCTTGGTCCTGGCTGTTCCCTGGGCCTAGAACGCTTCCTTTCCATTCTTTGCTGGCGTTGACCTTGATCTGGACTCAAGACGGGCCATGTCTCCCAAGCCGGTGAAGTATCCACCCAATGTCTACCTATCACATTGCCATATTTTAATTCTGAGTAGAATGCTTATCTGATCGTCTTTTTTTTTTTTTTTTCAACAACAACAACAACAACAAACCTGTGGAGTTGTTTACCTAAGCTGGAATGTGTTGTTCCTGGGACACCTCTCTTGTCCACTGTTATCTCAACTACTCAGAATGCACAGTGAAGATGCTGAATTCAAATTTTTGACAGAAGTGCTAATGCGGTAAGAGTGAGACCTGGAAGCCACTGTACAGCATTGATAAGGCGTAAAGGTGGGGATTTGAGAAGGACGCAGGCTGTTCCTTTAGCAGCCATTCTGTCCTCACCCTTAGGTGGGGCTTAACTGAATGACCACACATGTGCAGTCTTCTTTAAATTTGTCAAAGCCAACCAACCAAACAAACAAACAAACAAAAAACCAAAAAAAAACAAAAAAAAAAGAGGAAGAATTTCTGTTTCTAATTTCTAGCCATACATCTATAATATGGGTAAAAGCTTGGGCACTTGAGTTCAACGCTTGGGGTTTGAGTATTGGGTCGGCTACTTCCTCGGGGTATGACCTTGGGTAAATCATTAGGCCTCCCCAAGCCTCAAAGACCTCATCTACCAGTGGTCATATGTACTCTACACAGTTAGGAAGATTAAATCAAAATAATGTACGTGAGTCGTTAGCCCAGTTGCTGGCATCTATCGGGTACTCATTCCAAACTGGGGGCGCATCCCACCATTTGTAAATACCCCAAGCCTTCAGGGACCACTGGTTCTCTTCTCTTCCATGCGCTGTTACCTGGCTATCTCTTAATAAAGCAGCCAGTGTCTCAAAGAGACTAGAATCTCACTCCATGCTGTTGGGCAAACTCTTCCGTGATACCTCCACATACCTCCTTCAGCCAGGATGCCTGGGGAGAGGTTAAAGTAACTTTCACCTACACAGATACATAGCAAAATAACTGTTAAAGCTGATTTTGGAAGCATCATTAAAGAAAAATGTCGTTTTGTCCTTATCTTCCCTATAAAGATTTAGTCATTGTATCCTCCAAAAGGTCACATTTTCCTTCTCTGTAAGTTTCTAAAGAAATCGTAAAATGTGGTGTGACCTTGCACTAATTGCTTTACCTTTCCGCATCTCAGTTTGTCTGTTTCAAGAGAGAAGAGTAACTCCTAACGTGGCAGCTGCCCACTTCATGGTAGTGAGGTGAAAATTAGTTCATTATGCTCAAAACCGGAGTCACCTTTACAACCCCCCCGCCCCCAGCACGTACCAACACGTTCATTGGCTCATCAGGCTCTCTGGTTCTCTGTGGGGAACATTTATTTCTGCATGCATTCCTTCCTCTACAGCCACATGCTTTCTCTCCAATTCAGACTCTGAACACCTGCCCTAGTCCCAGGCCAACTTAGAGCCCTGGGCCCCTCCTACCCCGCTCACGGGGCGCTCACACTTGTCGCTGAAAGCACAAGCTGTCATTCAAAGCAGCAAGGAACATTTATTGAGCACTTACTATGTGCCAGGCGCTGTGCTTTAGTACATCACCTGCATTGTCATTTAACTGTCGTGCCCATGATTGTCCTGCCCATATTCTAGAGCATCTCATGAGTTACTTAAATATATTCACGTTCCTCATGCCCTATAATGTGGCCCTATTCTTGTTAGGCCATTTACCATTTAATGATCTCAGACAAGATTTGTGTTCTAAAACAAAACAAAACAAAACAAAACAAACAAAAAAACCCATTCAATTTCCTCATCTGGTAACATGAGAAAAATAATACTACAACTTCTTGAGGTTATCGCAGAGTTTCTTATCGGTGGCCCAGTTGGCATTTTGGGTCATATAAGTCTTTTGTTTTGGGGCATGGTCTGTGCATTGTAGGATATTTAGCAGCATCCCTGGCCTCTACCCACTAGATGGCAGTATCACCTTCCCCTCTCCCTCCCCCATTTGCCTCCCACCCCCATTTAGATGAAAATATCTGCAGACATTGTCTAATCATCATCCCCTCACAACAAATATGTTGAAAACTACTAGGATAGTTGGGATGAATAAACTAGACACCTTTAGATGCTGGACATAAACTGTTCCTTTCAGTCTCTTAGTTTTGGGGACCTTCTTATACCTTCTCATTCCCCGGTATCATCAGAGAATTTATGGCTCTGGAGATTAGTCCTAGGTTTCCTTGCTTTGCATGTCTCTCTACAGCAACATTCTCCTGCCCTACCACTGCCTTGCAAATTCTTCCCTACTCTCCAGGATGCTTCTGTTATCAGAGTTTCCCCTGATTCTTCTCAACCGAATGATCTCTCTCCCTCTAGATACTTTTATCATCATTTTGGCATCCCAATCATGACCTTTACCTGCTGCCAGACTGTATAGTTATTGGTGTAATCGTATCACCCCTCCTGTGGGGGCCGAAAACTCCCAGAGAATGAGATTCTTTGTTTTCTGTCTTTTTGAGCCACCGTAGATGTGAGCACAGTTTTGGGCATATAGTGGTCACTCGTTAAGTGATGTTTATTAAGTTGAATTTAAGACATAGAAGAAATAAGTGACTTATATAAAGGCAATGAAAGTAGACTAGAACAGTTTCGAGAATAAAAAATTAACAACGAATCCAGATCCTTGTTGAAATAATCAGGTAATTGAGCCAATGGAGGTTTACTGTTTAAATAATTCATACAACTGCCTTAGTTCTCTGCTTCTCTTTGCACATGTAGGAACAGCTGAGAAAGAATTATAGTTGTCATTTGAAAACTACTAAGTGATTTGCCTACTGATGGAATTCTATTCTTCTGCTAGAAACAGAATTTATCAAATAAAGGAGGTGCAAACAAATCTACGCTATTGCTTTATTAATCAGGAGGGAGGGGCAAGGAGGCAACTGCCAGTGTGGAATGATGTAAGTTACAAGTAAAATTCGACTTTTCCCCACCTTGTGTCTTAATAAAAAAAGCAACCCCTCGCTCCCACACATATTTGTTTGCTATGGGAGATGAAATTCCCTGATCTCCCAGAATGTGAAATCTAGATAAGCTGATACACAACCACTGTTCCATGATGCAGTTGTGACACAGGAGAAAAGACACTGATCTTCAAGTTGGGAAACAAGGTTTAAAGACTCAACTTTAAAAAATAAATAAAATAAATAAAAAAATAAAAATAATAAATAAATAAATAAATAAATAAATACTCAACATTACCACCTAATCCCATTGTGACTGTGTTGAACGCAATTGGCCCTCCGAAGATGTCCACATCCTAATCCCCAGAACCTGTGGAATTGTTACTATATGTGGCATATGGGACCTTGCGGGTGTGAATGAGTCCGGATTTGGAGATGAGGAAAATATCCTGGATTACCTAGGTGGGTTCAATATAATCGCAAGGATCCTTGGAAGAGGGAGGCAGGAGGGTCCGAGTTACAGAGAGAGCAGTTTGAAGATCCCACACCACTGGCTCTGAAGATGTGTGAAGACGGAGGAAAGGATCACAAGCCAAGGTTTCTGGAACTGGGAGAAGCCAAGGAAACAGACTCTCCCCCACAGCCTCCAAAAGAAAGGCAACTCTGCCAACACCTTGATTTGTATCCCCTCCAGAACCATTAGATTATATATTTGTGTTGTTTTGAGCCACTGAGCTTGTGGTAATTTGTTACAGCAGCTATAGAAAACTATGACAGTGAAGTTGAATAATCTCCATTTCAAATTCCTGAGACTTAGGTGATATCTATGTAACCAGATTGTTTGGATGATATAAAAATGGGAAAGTAGTAGACATCGGTTACTTTAGACTTTTTGCTATGTTTTAGCTATTCCTTCCATATAGTGCCTCAATTTATCTTCTCCAGACATAACCCTCAGACACTCAGGACTGACCATCTAATATGGTTATGCACTGAGGAATGGCTTGAGCAATCAGTCAGCACAATTGGTTGTGAGACGGCACGTAACAAGGCAGGCCAACCACAAACCTTTTTACAAGGACAGTAGGGAAGGAGCCACCCTTCATCCCCCAAGATTGCCAAAGTAACGTAAGCCTGCGGTGGTTTGGAGATTTCTGCATAGGAGAGACTGCCTGAAGAAAAAGTGAGCAGTGAGAAGAGTAGGACTAGGACATTAGTGGTGATAGATTCCACATACTAGCTATTAAGCATCTAGATTTTTCCATGCCTGAGGCTACTCTCTTCTGAGATTTTTTTTGTGTGTGTGTGTGTGGTTATATGAGACAATAAAGTGTGTGTGTGTTCCTGTGTGTGTATCTATATGTCTAATAGTTAAGCTCAATTTTATTTACTCAAAACAGAAAAAAAAAATCTATGTGAAACTGTGTGGCAAAGAATATGCTATAAATACATAAAATCAAATTATTTTTTTCTCTATGAAGTATAAATGCTGATGGTAGACAATTCAGATAATACTGACAAAGTATATTAGCCAAAATATAAATCATCTCAAATTCCACAGCTGGAGATAATCATTGTTAATATAGAAGTGTTTTTTTTTTTTTCCTGTTACTTGACCATGAATACAAAGTATCATAAGTAAGAGAATTTGGGGTGATTTTCTAGAGTGTGAGGCATCTAAACTTGACTTTGAAGGAAAATTGGGATTTTGATAGGCAAAGATTATGAGAAAGTAATAAATATTCTTACATGCACACATATATATGTATGTATATATATATATGAATTTTGACAAAGATAATTCAGTAAAGGAAGGATAGTCTTTTCAGCAAGAAGTGCTGGGACAATTAGATGTCCATATGCAAAGCTGTGAACTTTGGTCCATACCACATGTCAAATATAAACGTTAACTCAAATGGATCATAGACCTAACTGTAAAATGTGAAATTATAAAACTTATAGAAGAAAACATAGGAGAGAAAGCTCTATGATCTTGGGTTTGGGGAAGGTCTTTCTGGTATGATACCAAACACATAATTCATAAAAGAAAAGAAATAATAAATTAGACTTCATCAAAATTAAAAGCTTCAACTCTGGGACAGACATTGTTAAGATGAAGAAGAGACACGCTCCCGACTGGAAGAAAATATTTGCAAACCCCGTATCTCATAAAAGACTTATAAGCAGCATATACAAAGGGCTCATAATACCTAATAGTAAGAATGCAGACAACCCATACTAGAAAGATGGTAAATAAATTATAAGCCATATAGATGGCAAATAAGCACATTGAAAGATGTTCAACACCATTAGTGATTAGCAGAAGGCACGTTGTAACCACCATACCCCCACACACCTACTAGAAGGACTAAGAGCAAAAAGTGTTGGTAAGTGATGGTGGGAATGTGAAATGTCACAGCCAGTTTAAAAAAAAAAGAGTTTGGCTTACCGTATGATTCAGCCATTCTACTCCCAGGCATTTATGCCAAAAAAAAGTGGGGGGGATATGTCCCTACAAAGATTTGTACACCAGTATTCGTAGTATTTCTTTCTGCAACAGCTAAAAGCTGGAAAAAATCCAAATGTCACACCAATCCCCGAATAAGAGAGAACTGTGGCATGTTCATGTACGGAATACTATACAGCAATGAAAACAAATAAACTTGTAGGCACACGACAACAGGGAAGTCGGAGAATACTTATGCTGGGTCAAAGAATCTGAACAACCAAAAAAGACTGTTTATGGTTTGACTCCCTTGATCTAAAACTCCATGAAATGAAAACGAATCTGTAAGCATCAGAAAAGGATGAGCAGTGGCTTGGGACCAAGTGGAGGGAGGAGCATCAGGTCGTAAGGGGGATGTGGGAACATGAGGAGGCGTTTGGGGACGATGCATATGTTTATTATCCAGATCATATTGATTATCTTGATTGTGCGATAGTTTCATGATGCTGCAGATGTCAAAATTTAAGAAATCGTACACTTTAAGGAGTCCTGTGTATTGTGTACCAATCGTACCTCACTGATGGGGAGAAATGAAAGGGAAAGAAGAAAACACCCAAATACGTGTGAGGGAGAAACCTGGGTGCAGTCTCTACAACCATGTGTCCAGATCACAGAGATCTAAGGGTAGAGGAAGGCTGTCAGTAGGATGTGAACGGGGACGTCACTAAGAGGACAGGATTCTGAAGCTAGACGTCCTAAATTCAAGTCCTAACTCTGTCATGTACTAACTGTGGGGCCCTGGAAGATCCACTTTCTCTCTGAGTTTGTTCGTTTCAAAGAATGGGAATAAACATGGGAGCGGCCTTAGAATGTGATTTTGAGGGTTCAGTAGATAATGCAAAGTCATCTCATGAATAAAGAAAATCTTTAGGAAGAGGAGATTCAAAACTAACATACGCAAAAATATTTGCCACATGCAGACATGACATGGTTATAATAATTTTTAAAAATATCTTTATTTATCCATGAGAGACACAGAGAAGCAGAGACACGGGCAGAGGGAGAAGCAGGCTCCATGCAGGGACCCTGATGGGGGACTCGATCCTGGGACCTGGGGTCACGCCCTGGGCCAAAGGCAGATGCTCATCCGTTGGGCCACCCAGGTGTCCCTGGTTATAATAATTTTGACTATTCCCATGATTACGATTTGCCTAAAAGTTGTATTGAGATGTAACCCACGTGCCCCGCAATTCACTCACCGGAACACCTAAATCAGTGGTTCTCAGTCTACTCACACCTGGGCAACCGCCCCACCTCTCAGCGGAGAACATTCCATCGCCTGCATGACCCCACTAGTGGCCATTCCCCATCCTTGGTGTCTGGCTGCCCTCTCTGGGCGTCGTGCTTTCCAGGTGTGCCCATGTCACAGGACGGACCAGGGTCACTCCTGCCTATCACTGAATGACCCTCCAGCCTGTGGGTCCGCCACACGCCACTCCGGCTATTACGACTGCTTTGTCTGCAGAAGACCGAGAAGAAAGGAGCAGAGCTGTGACCCTAGTGGCTGGGCAGCGACTCTGAAGTGGCAGGGAAAGAAAGGAGCAGAGCTGTGACCCTAGTGGCTGGGCAGCGACTCTGAAGTGGCATGTACAGGAGAGACCAGATGGGAGAGGGCAGTGACAAAGGGGCTGGGAAAGTCATGGGCGCGTGTCACGGCCTCCCGTGCTCCCCAGAGCTGGCCCCACGCGAGCTCCAAGGGAAAACCAAGGCCTCCTTCACTCCAGACCCAGGTGACCGAGCTGGAGTCACTAATGCCCTTGGCAGGGGCCACTCAGGCGCATCCCTAAGTCATCAGTTCCCTCCAAACTCCCGTCACCCGCCCCTCACCCTCCAGCCCTGGCTTTGCCTTACGGAAGACCACGTGTGAGGATCCCACGGTAATGAAGGTAGAAAGACTTAATTACCTGGAACATTTTTTTTTTTTTTTTAAGGGCAAGAAATGCTTCCAGACTACATGTGCGAGAGGCCCCCGAGGTGGTGCCTGGCGACCCGTAGCTCCATGGAGATCGCCGGGTGCCTGGAGATTAACAGGGAGAGAAAGCACACACGGCGGGGGGCTAAGGCCACTCGGGGCCCTGGCAGCTGGGGCTCTACCCTGGTCACCTGGAGCCGGAGCACACGCTCCCCATGCGACCGGTTGGTGGCCACGGCCCATCCACTCACTGTGGAAGCAAAGCCAGCCGTGCACGGGAGCGCAGCAGGCCCCAGGCCCGGGATCTTCGTGTCAGGTTCATAGTGAGACCATAAAGAGGTGCTGCCGATAAAAACCTGGGTGACGTGCACAGAACATGTCCTGTGCACCAGACAAGGTGCGGCGTTCCGGGCCGGGGCCCTCCCTTTCCCAAGACAAAGTCGCTTTTGCAAAGTCTGAAAAGTAATTTGCAAAGCAGGGGCTTTACCCCTGTTTGCTGTAGGGGCCAAGCCTCCACAGAGGATTTGGGTTTGCGTTTGTTCATTAGAAGGAAGGGGTGATAATTCCACGTCGTGTCCTGCACGGCGGCTCTAGGTTCCCAAGGGAGGCCCTGCAGGCACTGTTTAGGCTCTAGGATGATTCTGCTTCTCGGCCACTTGGAAATGTGCATCAGTCCCGATACTGGCTCCCTACCCGGGTGTCTCACCTGCACGGTCTCCTGATTCCAGCTCTACTCCTTCAGGTCCTCTGCGAAGCCACCTGCGCCAACACAGAACATGTCTCCACGTCCTGTGCCACGGCCCTTTACTCGGGCATTTTCTTTTTCCCCCCCAAAAAAACTTTCCAAAACTCAACTCGTCCATGAAATCTTCCGCGACCGAGGTGGAAGCCACCCAGACAGCCTGTCGATGTCTTCAGTGTGATTGATGTCAGCCTCCTGCGGCGACAAGCCAGCACGTGCCCACGTGGGCAGGCCTATGCCTCTTTAGGTTAATGTGCATCTGTTCTGCTCAGCCCCACCAGGTACCGTCAGGGCACTAAGATCCCGGGGTCCATCCTCGCCCCCCTGCACGGGAGGGAGGACACGGTCATGCACCCGGGCCACCCCGGGCTCAGCTCCCTGGGGTGATGTGCATGCTCCGTAAGTATTTGCTGAATGAGGGAGGGAGCGCTCAGTGATGACAGTGACAACCTGGAAGGCACCTCTCTCCACGCACACGGGGAAAAGCCGATCACGTACAAACAGAGCTGCAAATAGCCTGCCTTCTTGGGTATTTTATTTTTTTTTATTTTATTATTTTATTTTTATTATTATTTTTTTCGGGTATTTTATTTTTAAGCATTCTCCCCTGAAATGTGCTGTGGAATGGCTGCGACGGAGCAGGGCATTTTCATTTCACCCCTGTTTTTCCACGTGGGGGCCACCATGTACAGGAGAGAGCAGAACTTAAGAGTGTGATCCCCCCCCCGTGGGGGGCAACACGGCCCCAGGACGCCAGTGTGTCCCGAGCTCTCTGCCTCCTCGAGCTGTGGAGCCCGCTCCCCTCTTGCTCTTGACCATGATGGTGCAGGACAAGGACGCTACAGGAGAGCCATGGCCTGCTAATTCCTCAACCACCCTCTCCTGTTGTGAAAAGATCAGAAAAGTCAACCTTCTGGGTCTCGGGGACCCCTTGCCCCGTTACATGTGATGTCAGCCCAATGGCTACTGTTCCTTTGAACGACGGTCATCATAATGTGTTCCCTCCTCCGGACTCGGAAGGGCTCCAGGGATTACGGCTGGGACCCATGACCCCGATGCGAATCCCTCACCCTTCTCCTTTCTATTCGAGTGACCCCGGGTGACCCTGGGCAGGTTATTGAACTTCTCCTTATCTCTGAAGGAAGGTAGAGGGGGTGCTGGGAGGGTCCACTGAGATCATTCCCACAAGGAGAAGGAGGCCTACGTCCAGCCACCTGCACAGGAGGCCCTTCCTCCATGACTTTCTCTCTCTTTCTTTCTTTCTTTCTTTCTTTCTTTCTTTCTTTCTTTCTTTCTTTCTTTCATTTATTTATGAGAGGCAGAGACCCAGGCAGAGGGAGAAGCAGGCTACATGCAGGGAGCCCGATGTGGGACTCGACCCCAGGTCCCCAGGATCAAACCCTGGGCCGAAGGCAGGTGCTAAACCACTGGGCCACCCAGGAATCCCCCCTCCGTGACTTTCTCTGCCATTTTTACCACGATGGTAACATAAGCACCCTGGGCTAAAGAGACTCTCCTGGAACAAAACCTCTTTGAGGGATTCCCAACCTTTCATGGCATCAACATCCAGGATCCATGCAAGAATGCTAAGAGGAAAGCAACTTCCAGGGAATCTGAAGCCAGTGGGCTACTCCTGTTTTAGCCTCGGGTGCCAAGGACTCACTCTTCACCTCCAGGGTATGAAGCGGTGGTGGTTCCAGGATCCCAGGGCAAGGGGCAGGGTCAACAACCTGGATGAATCAGGAGGGGACGTAGCCTTAAGGGTATTTACTTGAGCAATTAGCTGCTTCCAGAGATTTGACCTTGGTTCTACAAGGCTGAAGCAGCGCCTTGGCACCCTCCCGGAACCCTTCCTACTGGACTTCACAGGGTTGCAGAATTGTGAGCCTGGTACTGCCGTCCCTCCACCAATCATGCACTCCCTTCTCTGAGCCTCAAACACCTAGCACCCCCGGGGTAATCTAGGATTTACTTCATTGCTGAGCAGCATGTGCATTGTGTGCGTAAAATTGCTTTTCACCTTCCAACCATCTTCAAAGTCTCTGTTTAGTCCCTGGCCCTAGGAATGATATTTTACATTCTTTTTGTGTAGTCCTACTTCTAAATGATCAACTGGTCTAGTTTATATTAGTTTTGGGGCCTCTTCCCCTTGCTTTTTAGCATATTGCTAGAGGGCGTAGACCTTAAAACAACAGGTAAGAGATGGTCACTGTTATAAACCAGGAGAATAGGAGTCATAGCTCAGCCCCATTCCCAGGGTTGGCCCGCAGATCCACTTCCTGCTCAGGCCTCCGTCTGGTGTGAAAACTATATGGATTATAAAAAGAAGGTACAAGTACATGACGTTTCATGGAGGCAAAGTGTCATTCTTTGAAAATCTTTTCCCTTCTTTTGCAATTTATTTTATTTTCTAAGCTTGTTTTACACGCCTATTGGTCTCTTCTTTAGAAAAATAGAATATATAAAGAGAATAAGCCATAATCTCATAACTCAGATATTTTTCTGTGCATATGAATGCATAATATATAAGTTGTCAGTACCAGACATAATTTCCTATGATCAGGTTTTTTAGATTAATAATACATCATGAACATATTGCCATGTCTGTACCCTCAGAGCAATGGTATCATCACTAATGACTGTGTGGTGTTTTATTTTATCATTAGGCCATATTACAGGTCCTTTACTGTCAGATATATAGGTTGTTCCTGATATTTGCAATGCCCCCGTGATTGTGCACGTACACATCCGTTTGTCCACTGATTTCTTTAAGATAAATCGTAGAAAAGGAAATGTGAGGTCAGAGGCAGCCTGACTTTTAAAGGCTTTTGGTAACATGCCATATTGGTCTCTGCAAGGGTTACACCAAGTTACTCTCTCGTTAGCACTTTATAAAAATGTTCTTTCTTTATACTCTTGCCACTCCTGGGTGTTTTAATTCTGTTTTTAATTTAAAGGCCAAGGAGGAGGCATCTCAGAGGGCTTGAGCTCTCCCTCAGTAGGGCTACATTAGATTTATGGGGTGAAGATTTGTTAGCCAGGGCCAGAGTCATGGGAATGCGGGCCTGTTTTTTTCTATTACCATGAAATCTATGAATCAGATCAAATAACTATTTCAGTCACTACCAATACAGCCACATTTCAGAGACAATCCAAACTGGAAAAAGCTATATACTTTTCATCAGAAAATTCCCATGGATGTGATAATAGCAAATACCCTTTTAGTTCTCTTAAGATTGAGGCAATGATATTGTTTCACTTGAAATTACGTATCTCTCATTTTAGACTGTGGGGAATCTAATTTATAGATATGTTTCCAGGAATAAGCAGAACTCCATTTGTTCCTAAATAAAAATATCAATCATAAAGGAACAGTCACTGCAACTTAACCACAAGATGTCAACTCTTTGTATATGAATCACAGACCTGATGGGGCTATTTGAAACTTTACTTGTTACAATCTGTTGCTCTGTCCATTTAACCACCTTACAGAAGACAATAATTCTCAGTCCTTCTATTAATGAGGAGAAGTCAGAAATAAACTTAAGTGCTGATGGGGCCAGTTCAGAGTAAGATAAAAATTCCAAGTGGGACAACAATCTATATGCCAGTGTTTATACACAATGGAAGGCAAGGAGCTGTGATAATTAGTCAAAGGAGTAGTTCTATTTTCTGATCTCCCCAAAGATTTTAATATTTGCATTTGTTCCTTTCTGGAACAGGAAACTCTACTGACCTATGACCACTTTTTTTTTTTTTTTCTTCCCTCTTTAAAGGTCTTTGTTTCGTGAAGGACTTAGAGGTTTGGCTCCCCTAGGGGCATCTCAGTCTTTTTATTTCCTTACTTTCCTCTTCTCTCTTTCAACATAATATTTTTGTTTGTTTTTCTGGGGGACTGGTCGCTTTACTGAATGAGCTTTACTTCCCCCCAGGATCTAATTATAGCTAGGTATCTGGACTGGCATCACAGCAGAAGGAAGAAGCCACGGCTCCAAATTCTAGGATTGAAAACAGATTACACACTTGCCCCATTTCTATCCATTTCATACCTCACTGACAACAAGAGACACGCCAAACAAATTCCTCAATATGTGCATTTGTGGTTGTACTTTCTGATTTTGAAATCTGTAGCAGGCACTAAAATGTCTTTGGGCTGTTCTACGTGTCCCTTCTTGAGGTCACCTTCTCAATGACTAAATTTTCTTTCGCATTCCTCTTGTATGGTTTCATTAGTTCAAGCGCGGTTTTAGATACCCATTGTCAAGATTACAACACTAAACTGTTTTTGGTTGCTTGCTTGGATAGATGTAGCTAGAAGAATATTTTAAACCAAAAGGGATCCCATTCCACCCTTGAATGGGATGGGTTTAAGAAACCAGACTCCTCTTTTAAATATCTGAAGTCCACATTCCCAGTAGGAGCAGAGGTCTCATAACAAGAGATAGTCCCTTCCTTTCAAAGTGAGCACAAGATAGGATCAGGACCTTTATAGATTTGATCTTACTTTTGAGCTTACATAATAACTTACAGAAGCACAAGTTTTGAGTGTCAAACTGAATAGTCCCTCGACATTCTTTAAGGATATATCCAAGAGACCTTTGCTCATAATCACTTAAAAAAATGATTTATTCATGCATTTTAGAGAGGTGGGGGACAGGGATGGTAGAGGGAGAGAAAGAGAGAGAGAGAATCTCAAACAGACTTCCCACTGAGCATGGAGCCCAACTCAGGGCTCAATTCCATGACCTCAAGGCCACAACCAGACCTGAAACCAAGAGTCAGATGCCCAACCTACTGAGCCACCCAGGAGCCCCATTAATAATCAACCTTCTAATTGTCAATGTAGTCCATACATTTCTGGAGATTACTCATGTAAATAGGTGAAATATCATCTTATGTCATGAGGTGGTATTAAATAATATGAAATATTATTTGTATCAAATAATATCACATACCAAATAATATCAGACTCCTTCTTCGTGATGATATCTTATCTCATTTTTGATGATTCATTCTTTCCTTTGATATGTATTCATGGTGTATGGGTAAATCCAGATGACTGTCCTCCATTTTGGGAGACAAAGTTGTCCTAATCCATTATATTTTTCTTTTGCGAATCCTTAGCTAGTAAATGTCGGGGGAGGGGATGTCACCAAAATCGGACCAAGTGAAATGACCAAAATTAAAGCAAACGTTTTCTTGCATGATCTAGACCCTCAACTAAAGAAACATAAATATAAAAGAATAGCATTCCATCTTTCTAGAGGCATCATCCAGATGAAAATATTAACTGGACCTTGCTATCAAGATTGTCTATATAGATGGTTGGCTTTGGTCATAGTTCTGCACCAGGTACATTATTTTATTCTTATATTCATGCTTATGATTCTTTTCCAGTCATTTCAATGAATTCCCCTCCCTTGGCTTTATTTTTACCAACACATAAATCTAAGTAACATTGATGATTTATTAAAGTATAATTACATATTCCCACTGTGGCAAGAATACTGAGGAGTTACCTAAGCTCACATGCTCTCTAGATAAACTGTTCCCTCCATATCTTCTTTACAGAATAATTTAAGAGTATGCCTGAAAAATAAAAAAAAAAATTATCTAGTGGGCTTTGCTTTAGTAGTTAAAACCATAAATGTCAACAGTCTACCATAGAGTTTTCTGCTTTAGGACAATACAGACGATATGCCCCTTGAGATTCTGGAAAGACATGACTCCTAATAGACAGTTGGTAGCAGTTTGCCTTTATTCTGGTTAGCCAGATAAATTGTGGTGCTGTGGTCGCCCCCTCACCCAGGAGAAATTATCTTACTGTGCTACTAGGTAAAGAAAATCCTGATGCAACCCCTAACTGGCCCTTCTTTTTTTTTGCAGGTCACTCCTATTTCACTCCTATACAGTGGGATGAGGGGAGAATATTGATTCCCTATTTCTAATTATTTTTCATCTGAAGAAAACTGCACCATAGTATTTCTCCTGGCCTCTTTTTACTCCATGTACTGTCTCCTCTCCTTGGTCATTAGAGTTGTTTATTTAATTCGTGAACTCAGGAGCATGACTTTGTCAGTTTTAGTTTAACTCATTCCCTTCACTCCTAACTTTACAGCAGGCAGCTGACAGGTGCATTTGAGTCTGCTATTCCATGCTGGAATTTTATGGTCAGGCTGTCATGTCAGGGGACCCTGTATTGGTCCGCTGTGTGCACCCTGCCATGGGCCTGGTTGGGTGAATCAGATTATCTAAGTCTGGGGTTTAATGGTGGGAAGCCTACTCTAGCCATACCCTGCAACAGCATCCTTAGATACTACCTGCATTATTAATTAAAGTGGCATCCACCTTGCCGTTTGCCTATTCCTTAGACTGATTAAACCTCACTTTGTTCTGAACTTGGGCAGCTAGAATGGAAACTCCAGGAGAAGAGGTTAATAGTGTTTGGAGCTTACCTTATCAAAATTTCTCCAACCGTTCCTGATCTTCCTGAGAAAAACCCAAAGAATTTAACGAAGCGTTCTGGATTTCAGCAGATGATGTTTATTTTACACCTGGAGTAAGACAACACAAATAACATATTTTTAGATCATATTATATGAATGAGAACAAATTTAGGGTAGACATTCCTGCCTGCCAACTTCATCCAATAAAATGAATTGATGTAATATTCATCTTTCTAACAAAAATACATAGATAGAGACATCACACACATATATCTAGGTGAATATGTGGGTCTATATGTAATATATATGTCTATAACACATATGTATTATATGTATTTAGTTGCCTACACACAACACACAATATATATACACATATAACACATATATGTGATATAAGATATATGTGTGTATATATATAACATATATACATATAACACACACATATATGCATATATACATATATTTAGTGTATCTATCCTAGATTTGCTAATCTTTCTTTTGCCAATGTTCATTGCATTGATTATTGAAATGTGCCATATGTGTTTCACTGGAAAAGGTATTTGTCTATAAATATCATTTTGAACATACACTTGAGGGACTTCTTGTTCTTACCTAATCCTCTGTCATGACTTTAAAACTATACAGATAATTATCACTCTGTTTCAAATCTAACAGCCAAACAGACATAGAAAACTATAAAACAGCCACTATAATTTATAGGTTTCTCAGGTTGGGATAGCAACAAGAAAATAAGTCATTACAGGCACTGTATTGAGAATCGGAACGGATCCACTTAATAACCTTGCCATAATTAGCCAGGCAATTTGGGCAAGTGTTCAAACCTCACTGGGTCTTATTCTCTCCATATAAAAAATTAAAGACTTTGTACAAAGTTGCTCCTGGGGCCCTTCCATCTTTCAAATTTTGTGATAATTTTTCTTCTCAAGACGTGATGTGATATAGGTAGAATGGTTAGGAAGAATTTGCAGTAGCAAACCTATCATGCTTAGAAAAAGCCTGAATTTTTATAAATTTATCATATTTACCTAATTACTCATTTCAATCTCTGCTGAACAATTAGTTACTTATAATTAAATGATAGTAAGGTGACTGTAGTCAATTAATTTCAGGATCACCTATTGATTTAAAAAAAATCAATTGTGTATCTTATGGAACTAAGTAAAATCTGATTTTTAACTCACAGGATTCATGGTACTTTGGCATCCGATGACCAGTAGTCTGGTTATCTATCTATCTATCTATCTATCTATCTATCTATCTATCTATCATCTTATTATCTATCTATCTATCTATCTATCATCTATCATCATTATCTAGTTCTCTATCTTTCTATTTATCTATTTTTCTGCTATCCTAATGTTAAGGGAAAGAACCTGTAATTTTGAAGAAACTGAGAAAGCTGTGGGCAACCTGTAAGCCAGCTTACAGAATTTGACATTATATCATGACTCCCTCCCCATCCTCCCCCTTTCAGGTATCTCCCAAGGGGGAAAGATGTTTCTGAGTGAAACATTCATACCTAATTGGTGTTCCATATGTCATTGTCTTGCAAAAACAAAACAATTCCTAAAATTGGAAATTGAGTAGTAGCTGAAATTACTACTTACAAGGATAATTTAAAAACTAACACAAGAGATTTGTTGTTGTTGTTGGAATAATGGAGACTCACTTAAAGCTCTATCATGCTTCTGATATTGGGATAAACTACCTACATCATTTTACGAAGTAAGCCTCCTAATAACCCTATGAAAATGTTGAATTATGACCCTTATTTTATAGGTAAAGAAACCGAGGCATGAGTCAATTTCTCAGAAAGAGGCACTAGGTGGCAGAGCCAGCAGGTGTGTGTGACCCCAGAGCAATCCTCCTTCTCACTATCCCATATATCCTGATACTATAAAGCTTGTTGGCTACACCTAGGCCAGTACATATTCCGTTTCAATAGGTTCTCCGAGGCCCATATGTATGCGAGCCTCTGAATGCACTGGTTCATATACTTTTGATATAAGAAGGCCTTGTCTGATTTGGCTCCAGGACTATGATTTTTGTATTTCATTTCTATGATCAGGGGAACAAAATGCTGCTTTTCCCATCTTCGTAGCCTGAGTTTTCTGCCTCATATTTAGCATGTTTCAAAGAAATGTGTCGATGCTTACTTTGTACCCATGTTTGTACAGAGAACAGAGCCGGGGGGGGGGCTGCCTGCAGAGGCAGAGGCATTGGGTGTAAAAAGCACTGTGGTGGGTGGCTGTGAAGAGGAGAACCGGCCAGAGGGTTTGTTGTTTAGAACAACGTGAGTCATATGACACAGATTCATAGAATGTGGGGCTGGAAGAGGCTTCACTAACCAATTAGTTCACATTTCACAGTGTTTAGTTGAAAGAAGTAAGATACGAGGTATTCATGAACCAGCAAGCAGATTTCTGGAGATCACCCATCCACCCCGCTTCTCAATAGTATAATCGAATCCTCAATTGTACATTATAGGCATCTCTTAGAAACAGAAATTCACTGTTCAAGGCTTGTCTGTGTCAGTCACATTGTGTGGCTGAAGACCTAGAGAGCTTGGTGGTGATGAGAAAGACCATGGGGTCAGACCAGCTTGAGTCTTAGGGCAAGCAGTGTCCCTTTCTGCTTCTGGAACTTTGGGAAGGCTTAATATTTCCATGGGACAGTTTCCTCATCTGTAAAACAGGGTGATGAGAGTAGCCCCCTTCTCTGTGCTGCTTTGGGGATTACATGAGGACTTTATTTATTTATTTGAGAGAGAGAGAGAGAGAGAGAGAGCGAGCACAAGCAGAGGAAGCAGTGGAGGGGGAGAGAGAGAGAGAGAGCAAGTTAAGCAGACATCCCACTGAGCGGGAAGCCAGACTCAGGGTCCCACCTCACAACCCTGAGATCATGACCTGAGCCAAACCAGGAGTCAGATGCTCAACCCACTGAACCATCCAGGTGCCCCTACATGGGAATTTTCATAAAAGACTTTGCATCAAGGTCCAGCTCAGAGTAAGCAAGCACGTGCAAAATTTCCAGTTATCATCCACATCATCATTATCAACATCACCATAATCTCTTTTATGAGAGCCTAACATAATGAGACATTCTCTGAAAATTGTGTTTTACTTTTAGGTAAGGAAATATAAATCCCAATGAAAGGAGAGTCTGGCTGAAAACTAACAAAACAGAATGTAGTCACCAGCATGGTCATAGAGACTTTCAGGTTCTCCTCAGTGACATGGGAAAGACACCAATCTCTGTACATATTTGAAATAATATGTGTAATACTGTGAAAGAAGAGATTGAGGAATTGATCTTTTTTGCTTGGGACTGTCTAAATCAATTCTACCCAAACACAGAGGTTCTCCTAGCTTCTCATAGCTAGAACATTTAACTAAAACAAATGATTCTACACAATGAAAAGAGAGAGAAAAATAGAAAGCCTCACTTTTTTTCTTCATCATAATTGATGTGAAGGGATGTCCATTTGGATTCTGCTGTTCGAAAGCTCAGTTATGCAATATTCGTACAAAAATAGTTCCAAATCAATACAACATGTTTTAAATTTACATTAACATTTAAATTAATGAGAAGCTTAATGTGAATTATGGAGCTTTAGATGTTTAGGACTATGTCCCTTCTTGCCAACTTGGAACGGGGTCTATTGACTCACCTTCTCAGTCTCATAAACAGCTTCCAGACTTTGTGTATTTTCAGTGCCAGAGGATTTTCAGGCTGGTGAAAGATGCCATATTGACATCACCAGGGAATGAAGTTGGCCCTGTTCACTAAAGATGTAAAATGCTTCCAGCAACTGCACACACCTTCCCTGAAGGGCAGTTTGCCATAGATGACTGTCGGGCCTGGGAATGCGCTGGGATCGAAGCTTACTGCCCCCTTTCCCTTAATTAATCTTACCCAACCAATATTTCTAGAACACCTACTATGGACACAGAACTGTGCTGAAACAACCGATTCTATTTCAAGGAACTCCTCATGTATGGAAGGATAGTCTCACGGATAAACGATTATAGAATCACATCGCACGTTCTGTAATGATAGAAGGTACATTTTGGGTGCAGTCCGAGGCACCCTAATAAGACTGGAGGAGAACCAAGAACAGCTTCTGAAGAAATGAGGCTTGAAAGGCAAGTAGGCATTAGTCAATCAAAGAAGAGCAGAAATCTCACCGCTCAGAGGGGAGAGCCTATACGGGAGACTGACACCTCTGCTTAACTAAGCAAGAAGTTCTGAAAGACGGTATGAGAGGGGGCCTCAGGGGTGTGTGTGCACGTGTGTGTACACGTGGTGGTAAACGAGAGTGGGTATATAACAAATTAACAGGCATAGTTAGATGATTAGGCGGGGATGAGTTTAGAGAGCTCTCATATGCCAGGTTAAGGATTTGGGCCCCGTCCTTAAAATGATGCAGATGCAGAAGTTGTGATGTGGTTTTGTCTGTATTCACAACCCTTACGTAGATAGAAGTTTCAGGTCCACAGCAGGACTGAGCAGGAAGTAAGGAGAAAGACACCTCCTATCCCCAACCAAACAAAACCTTTCCTACCATGGACATCCCTCACCACCGTGGTACATTTGTTCAAATTAAGGAAGCGATGCTGACACATGGTCATCACCCAAGGTCCACAGCTCACATGAGCATCCACTCTTGGTGTCGTACAGTCTGTGAGTTTTGACAAGCGTATGATGACATAGATCTACCGTTGCAGATTCAAACCGAGTAGGTCTGTTGCCCCAAAATTTTTCTGCACTCTACCATTATTCATCCCTCCATGCCCCACAGCCCCTGGCAACCACTAGTCTTTTCATTGTGTCTATAGTTTTGCCTTTTCCAAAATGTTATGTAATTGGAACCATAGAGTATATAACCTGTTTTTAGATTGGCTTCTTTCACTTAAAATATGCATTTAAGTCTCTTCTATAGCTTTTTATGGCTTGACAGCTTATCTCTCTTTAGTGCTAATATTTCATTGTCTGGATTTATCACAATTTGTTCATCCATTCATTTACTGAAGGACATCATGATTGCTCTCAAGTTTGGGCACTTTTGAATAAGTCTGCTACAAACATCTGTGTGTGTAGGTGTCTGTATGGATGTTCAGTTTTCAGCTCCTTTAGGTATATACCAGCTAATGCAACTGCTGGATCACATGATACAAAGATGTTTAGTTTTGTAAGAAATCACCAAACTGTCTCCCAAAGTTGGCTGTACCATTGTGCATTCCTACTGGCAATAAGGGAGGGTCTCTCCTGGTCCTTGCCAGCATCTGTGTTGACAGTGTTTTCAGTTTTGGCCATTCTAGTGGGTATGTGGTGGTATCTCTTTGTTATTTTAATTTGCATATCCCTGATGACATACGATGAGGAGCATTTTTTCATAGGTTTATTTGCCATCTGTATATCTTCTTTGATGAGGTGTCTGTGCAGATCTTTGCCTTATGTTTAACGGGGTTGTTTTCTTCCTGTGAGTTTTGAAAGTTTTTTGTGTGTTACGTAGATTATGTATATTAGCACATTATCAGATGTATTTTTTGCAGTTTGTGACCTGTCCTCTCATTGTCTCAACGGTGTCTCTCATAGAGCTGAATTTTTTAATTTTAATGAAGTTCATTTATTGATTATTTCACTCATGGGTCAGGTCTCTGGTGCTTTGTGTAAAAACGTCATTGCCATACCCATTGTCACTGAGGATTTATCATATGCTATCTTCTGGGAGTTTTATAGTTTTACACTTTACATTGAGGACTATGATACATTTGGGGCTAATTTTTGCTTTTGTTGGGTGTGAGGTCTGTGTCTAGATTTCCATTTGTTCCAGAACCATTTATTGAAAAGACTATTTTTTTCCCCATTGTACTGCCTTTTCCCCCTTTGTCAAAGATGACTTGATTATGTTTATGTGGGTCTATATCTGAGCTCCCTATTCTGTTACAATGATCCATTTGTTTATTCTTTCAGTAACGTGATACAGTTTTGATTACCATAGCGTACAGTAAGTCTTGAAATTGCATAGTGTCCATTCCTTGACTTTGTTTTTCTCTTTTAATATTGTGTTGGATATTCTGGCTGTTTGGCCTTTTCACACTAGTTTTAGACTCAGTTGTCAATATCCAAACTGGCTGGGAGTTTTCTTGGAATTGCATTGAACCTATGATCCAGTTGGGAAGAGCTGACATCTTGACAATATTGAGTCTTCCTTTCATTAAGATGGAATATCTGCCCTTTATTCAGTTCTTCTTTAACAACTTTCATCAGAATTTTGTAGTTTTCTTCATATAGATTTTACACCTACTTTGTTAGATTTATACATAAGTTTTTAAATTTTGTGGTTGTAATATAAATAGTTGTATGTCATTAATTACAAATTCCACTTTTTCATTGCCGGTGTAAGGGAAAAATATTGACTTTTGTGTATTAGCCTTTTATCTTGAGACCTTGCTATAATCATTTACTAGTTCTGGGAGTTTTTTGGTTGAATCTTTCAGACTTTCTAATAGATGATCAAGCCATCTGCAGAGAAAGTTTTATTTATTTCTTCTCAATCAGTATAGCTTTCATTTCTTTTTCTTGTCTTAGTGAATTATTTAGAATTCTGATTTAAGAAATATTACTTTAGCAACATTGTAGAGAATAGATGAAATGTGAGCTGTTCTTTCTTCATAATGTTGTCAGATGTTAAAGTACGCCCTGGCAAACCTCTGACGGCTTCTTATGATACCAGATGCAAGAAACAGGTGGTGGAGAATGTCAGAGAATCAGGAATTCCAGGACTCATGGCTTTCCTTTTGACAGTGGAGTGATATGGGTCAAAGAAAGAAACATAATTAGCAATCGTGTACCTGTGTTCTACTACCCTCATTCATTTTTGCAAAAATACACTTATTGAGCACCAACTGGGTAACAGGAAAAGTATGAGATCCTGTGGTGGAGTGATAAACAAAACAGCATGATGCCTGCCCTCAAGAAATTAACATTTTGGTGAGAGATGAGAAAGAACAATGAAGTAAATAAAAAAAATATTTAAAGATTATGGTTAAACCTATTGAGGAATAAATAGGATGTTGTGACAATAATTAGCATGGGGTTAGTCAGTGTTGCTTGAATTGTAAAGAGGGTGAACTCTGGACAGGGACTCACTAGATTGGAATCTCAGCTCTGCCATTTCCCATTATGTTATGGTGGCAAGATCCTGTGTCCCAACTTCCTCATCTGTTTAATTGAGGATAAAAATTCTACTTCATGGGGTTGTTGTGAGGATTAAATGAGATAACAAATGTACAGTAAGTAGCCTAGTACAATGACACATAGGAGTCCTCAAAATTATTAGCTTCTATTATAGTTGTAGTTACTATCATTACTCTGTGTTTACTATTACTATTCTTTGGATAGCTTGGTAGGGAAAGCCCTCTTCCAAAAGGTGAAATTTGGGCTTTGGCCTAAAGAATGAGAAGAAGCTAACCATGTGAAGAGCTTTAGGAAGGGTATTTACATAATTTTCTAGATAGAGTCAGCAACAAGAGCAAAATTCCTGAAATAACGTTAAAATTTCTCCAACTTACTGAGACTATTTCGGGGTGGATAGAATGATATTATGTAAGTTCCAGCTGCTTAGGCTTTGACTCCAGGAGGAGGGGATCACTTGTCTCAATCAAGAACCCATAATCCAGAGGTCATCTGCTAAAATTATGGAAGAAAAGTCACATTCCAGAGATAGTCACCAAGACTTTAGTCTATCTGTTGATCAACACCAGGTGATTCAATATAAAAACTACTAAGAGGTATTAGTTGGCAAATAAATATCTTGATACTTGGCATTATGAATAATATAAATGAGGCTTCTTTTTGAAAAATTAAAGGTATTTATGATATGTGGAATTGACCTACGTATTGTTGAAGTATTCCTCACACTTATTTCAGCACAGTTTAAGAATCTAGTGGGGCATGAAGCTTCTATCTTTAGGTTACAGAAGATACCCTGGGCTTGATCCATAAATGGTTTCCTGTCCAGGCATGAGTTAGAATAACATTTCATTGGCTGATCCTACTTTAAATGTATACTAATCCTGCCTCTGGAATGCTCCCTGCTAATCACATTCAGAGCACCTGAAAGAACAAAAAAATATATATATAACTTTTTTTACCCTCTTAGAAGGTTATTGTTAAAACTGTTTTGTGCTCACCCACTAATACAAACATGTATGCCTAATAAATATCTGTGGATTTGGCAAAATTGAATCAGTGGTTTTGTTTTACTATAACCTAGTACTGAGGGTATAGCTAACCTTTACCTAACTCAGGCTTCTTTGCTTATCTTCGCCTATCTATCACAAATTCTCGTGCCTATGTGTGGAGCAGGACCAACTCAGCTTAGATTGATTTGTAACACTTTCCATGTCCAAGGAGCAAACAGGAAACTGTGGCATCTTGAGTGTGATAAGAAAGATACTGTGAGATATCGGTATCAGAGAGGTAGGCAAGAAACAAAGGATGCAGGGACTTGTTGCTCCTGGTAACAGTTTTGAATTTAATTCTCAGTGTAAATGGGGGTTCTCAAAGATAGAAGAAGATAGTGCCGCTGATCTGCTTTGCATTTTTAATAGATGATATAAACCAATGTGTAGAAGATGGAATGCAAGGGTTGAGGGCAGGGAGAAAAGTTGAAGAATATGGCATAAATCTAGGCAGGAGTGATGAAGGCTCACATCCAGGGATAGAAATGGATATGAAAAATGTGGAAGGACTTTGAGATGTATTTTGGAAGAAATCCCTTTAAGATTTGCTCCTGGATTGGAAGTGAAAAATGTAACATGGTAAGACTCCTAGGTTTGGGGCAACGGTTGTAATATCTTCAGTTCTGAATGTGGCTGCTGGAGAAGGTCGGTGTTGGAGGGCTGAGGTTCAGTCTTACAGCGAAGGGGTGCCTCCCACAATGGCAGAGGAAATCTGGAGATTTCCTCACGGATTCATGCAGAAAGTTGTTGATTCCCACTGAAGACCTTCCAGCACGGACTACATGCACTCTGGAATCATGTGAGGTGTCTTGTTGATATAATGAATCCAGTTTTCCATGCATATATAGGAGGATCCAAAAGGGATGCCTCAGTGTTTCAGATTTATTTCAAATATATTGAATCTTGCTGTTTCTTGTAGACAGTGAATGACCAAGAAGAGGGCTTCTATCTTTGCCATCATTAAGAAGATAATATTAATCAAAAGCTATGGGGCTTCCCAATAATTATTGACTCTTAGTTCAGTGTATGAATGTTTTCATAGTCATTGATTTGGTCAGTCAATTCATCTGTTGGTTAGAAATTCACTTGATAAATATTTCCTAGAAATTAGCCATGCACTGGGCAAGGTATTAGAGATGAGTATTATATAACCCCTCTTTTGCCTGTACATCCACTAGATATTTAGTCTACTAAATGCTCACAAAAAATATTCCGAGTTCAATTCAGAAAATCGACTTCACAGCACCCTATATTGACTCTGGGACTATTGCAAAAATTAAGGAACACACATAATAAAATTGATTGCTTTTATGTTTGATCTCTGAAAACTTTAAATCCTTTAGAAAATAAGATTTTATTTTCATTTTATACTTCCAGTTTCTAACTGGCACTTGATATTCTTTTTTTTTTTTAAGAATGGCACTAGTCATTATATATAAATAATCATGATCTTTACACATGTTAGCAGACACATAATATAGACGCATAGGTTCATAGATGACTCAGATTGAAAGATTTTCACATATATTTTAAAAGAATTTAGTTTGCATAGGAGGAACTAAAGTGAGGGCATCTACACCCAAACACGATATTTTAGTTTCCCATGGGCTGGTTCCTGTAAAAAGAGACCTCTCAACCTTCTGTGCCATGGTATTTTTACCTGAAGGGGGAGGAGACCCCATACTACGCAGCTGCTTTAAACTGTTCTTATTTAACATGAGAATCAGGGGGTCTGGTGTCCAGAAAGTCTGCTAAGCTCTTTGGTTTTTTATCACAGAATAAACAGAGCAAATCATTGCTATCACCTGAAGCAAAAAGGTTAAGAAAGTAAGAGGTGAACTTCCAGAAATAATATATTCACATCATTATCAGTTCAATGATTCGGCACCAAAAGTCCACAGGTTGTTTCGCTGTTGGACACAACTGAAGTTGTTGATAAGTATCATGCAAATATCAAGCCATGTCATCATATGCTGTCCTGTACTTCTCTAGGGCAGGCAATGATAGTTAACTGTTGAAATAACTCTTACTGGATCAGCATTTAACAATTGAGATGCAGGACTTTTTCTAGGGATTTATGACCAGATTGGAAAAATTAGTCCTCTCAGGGATTGCTGGGTGCTATCACTTTTTAGTTTATGTTTCCCAGAGAGTAAAACCCATGATGGTGATTTCTGTCATGAATTAAAAACAGGAGAGGAATGATCGCTATTCAAAAACAGAATAATGTATGGGCTATTTAGTGTTTGTAGAGTTCAGAAAGACTAGTAGTTTCAACTTAGACAATTCATGAATGCAGAAGAGTTGTCATGGGTAAGAGCAGGGAAACCCACAAAACTTTCTGAAACAAATACTGCTTCTTTTCATTTAGGTTTCTTAATGTATTTTAAGCTTTTCTTGATGCCAATTCCATAACTCAAAAATCACAAACACCGCCCTAAATATAAGTCTGTTGTCTGTGAGGAAAACTTGAGACCTCGGTGGTAAGCCAAAAAAGTAAACTCAAACTGAAAGGAAGTTGTGAGTGACAAAATGCTACTTTTTATAAGTGGGACTGAAGCTGTACTCATACGCTCTGCTCTCATTATGCATTCTGCTGATGGCACAAGGATGTGAAAACAACGGCTCTGCAAGAGCCGGGTGCAACATTAAGATTTAATTAAACCTTGTTTTACTTGGGCAAGTTAGCCATACAGCGATGTCACGGGAGAACAGAGGCCAGGGCTGTGCTGACTAGCAGCAAAACGACGTGGAGCTGACACGCCAGGGCACGTGGTTAGTGCCAATGGGTTGGGGGGGCCATTGAGGCGATGCTGTGAACTGGAACCACATGGCAGGAGCCCTGCTGATGGGACAGCGAGGTGTGGAGGCTGCAGAAAGCAAACAGACTCGGGGGACACTGGCAGGGAATCAGGGTCGCCAGGTTGTTTTGGGAAATGGGGATTATTTATTTATTTATTTGTTTGTTTGTTTATTTGATTTATTCATGAGGGACACAGACTGGGGCAGAGACATAGGCAGAGGGAGAAGCAGGCTCCACCCAGGGAGCCCGATGTGGGACTCGATCCCAGGACCTCGGGATCATGACCTGAGCCAAAGGCAGATGCTCAACCACTGAGCCACCCAGGTGCTCCAGAAAGGGTGATTATAATGGTTTTGTGTGCCTCAAGGCCTAGAATAAGAACTGCATGTGGTAGTGACCGGAAAGGCCATTTCAACTTAACGTGAAAAATGTCTAAGCAACAAAACTCTCCAAGGGTAGAAGAGGCCGCCTTTAAAGGTAGTGAGTTTATTGTCACTTGAGTACTCAAGTAGAGGCTGCACCGTCACTTGGCAGTGAGTTTCCTTCTTGGTATAGTGTTATTCTCCAAATCCAACAAGCTAGACCATTCTAGTGTTAACTTAATGAAAAAGAGGCAGTTGTATTTGAATATATGTGAATTGCAGTTGCTTATGTGATAGAGTTTAAGATCAGATTTCTAGCACCGGCCCAAGTGCCATAACATATGAATTAATGCTGGAGAAACAGTATTCTGATGAAGTTTTCTTGACACCTGTGGCCTTTCAAAATTGAATACTGTACACTCCAGCAGGGCATGTGCTTCCTCGGACTGCCATAATACAGTACAGGTTTCCTCCAATTTGAAAGTAGAGCTTCCAAGGGAACCTTTTGCAAATGGAAATGCCATAAAATGAAAATGTGATTCCCATTAATTGATAGAGATTTTTTTTTTTGGATTTTCACATACAAAAATAAGCTCTCTCAGGAATTTCTGATACCTTAGGACACATCTTGCTAATGGATGCACAAAATAATTCGAGACAAAGCACAAACGCTCACAGACACAGTTCAAATGTATGCTGGCTTGATGCTGAATACTGTGTTTAGTTCCCTGGGAAGGAGCTCAGTGGGATCACTGTTAGAATTAATAAATGAATTCAGTAAAGTTTCAGGATACAGAATCAATATACAATAATCAGTAACGTATCTCCACACTAACAATGAAGTAACAATGAAGTATCTAAAAAAATAAAAATAAAATAATCTTATTTACAATAGCATCAAAAATAATGAAATATTGAAGAATAAATTTAACTAAGGAGTTGAAAGATTTGTCCACTGGAAACTATAAGACATTGATGGAAACAACTGGAGAAGACACAAATAAATGGAAAGATGGCATATATTTGTTGATCAGAGGAGTTAATATTGTTAAAATTGTTAAAATATCTCTGTTAGATATTCCTGTATATGAGGCATATATTAGATGCGAAGCCATCCATAGACTCAGTGCAATCCCTATCGAAATTTTAATGGCATTTTCCACAAAAATTTTATTACATTTTATTTTATTTTAAAGATTTATTTATTTATTTTAGAGAGAGAGAGAGAGCACAAGCATGGGGAAGGGCAGAGGGAGAGAGAGAATCTTCAAGAAGACTCCCTGCTTAACGCAGAGCCCAATGTGGAGCTTAATCTCCCAACCCATGATATCATGACCTGAGCTGAGAGCAAGAGTAGGACACTTAACCTGACTGAACCACTCAGGTGGTTTGAAATTTAAATTTAAAACAAAATTTTTAAAAATCTTAAGATTAGTATGGAACTACAAAAGACCCCAAATATCCAAAGCAATCCTGAGAAAGAAGAACCAAGCAGCAGATATACCACTTCCTAATTTTAAACTGTACTTGAAAACTATACTAATTAAAACAAGATGGTACTGGGATAAAACCAGATACACAGACCAATGAAACAGAATAGAGAGGCCAGAAAAAACCTGTGCATATAAGGTCAACTACTCCATGACAAGGGAACCATCAAGGTTCAACAGGAAAAAGTAGACATTTCAATAACTAGTGCTGGGAAAAATAGATATTCACATGCAAAAGAGTAAAATTGGACCCCCATCTTAGCCCACTCACAAAAATTTACTTGAAATGCATTAAAGATTTAAGTGCAATAACGGAAACCACAAAATTCCAGAAGAACACGTAAGGAAAAAGTTCCTTGATGTTGGTCTTGGCAACAATTTTTTGGATATGACACTAAAAGCAAAGGAAACAAAAGCAAACAAGTAGGACTGATCAAACTAAAACTTTTCTGCACAGCAAAAGAAACAATCAACAGGATGAAGATACAATCTCTTGAATGAGAGGAATATTTGCAAACCATGTCAGATAAGGGGTTAACATCTAAAATAGATAAGGTACTCATACAACTCAAGAAGAAAAAGAACAAAGGGTCCAGTTAAAAAATCGGCAAAGAAAAACTGAATAGACATGCCTACAAAGAAGATATACAAATAGTCAACAGATACGTGAAAAGATACATAACATCATCAGGTAAATGTGAATCAAAACCAAATCAAAATGATAAGAATCACCTCACACCTATCAGGTTATTATTATTTATTATTATTATTTAATAACCTGCCAGGGTTATTAAAAAAGCAAGAGACAACCAGTGCTGGGAAGCACGTGGATAGAGAGAACCCTTGTGGACTGTTGTAGGAATGCATGGTTATGCTATAGCCACTATGGGAAACCGTGGAGTCCCCTCAAAAAATAAAGATCGCTTTACCATACAATTTATCACTCACACTTCTGAGTAGGCATATGAAGGAAATGAAATCAGGATCTCAGAAAGGTGTCTGTATCCCCATGTTCATACTATATATTCTGTACAGATATAGTGGCACGATTTACAATAGGCGAGATCTTAAAACAAACTAGGTGTCCATGAATGGGTGAACTGGATAGAAAAAAAAATGTGAGATACACACATACACACGATGGAATAGTGTTCAGTAATGAGAAAGGAAAAAAAAAAGAAAAAAACTGCCTTTGCAACAACATGGATGGGTCTTGACAGCATTATGCTAAATAAGTCAGGCAGAGAATGACAGATACCGTATGATCTGATTTATTTGGGGAATATAAAAAAAAAAATCACAACTCGTAGAAGCAGAGTGGCATGGAAGTTCACAGGGGCTACCGGGAGGGGAAAATGGGGAGATGCTGGTCAAAGAGCACAAGCGTCCAGTTATAAGATGAGTAGGTTCTGAGGACCTAACATGCAGCATGGCAACTGTAGGTAACAGACTGTCTTATGTACTTGAAAGTTGCGAAGACACTACATTTTGAATGTTCTCGCCACACAGAAAGATTATAATTATGTGAGGGGATGGAGGTGCTAGTTAACCTCATTCTGGCGATCATTATGCCATCGATGTGGGGATCAGAGCATCACACTGTCTACCTGAAACTTACACAATATGTCAGTTATATCTCGAAAAAGCTGGAAAAATTAAAAGCAAATTCCAGATCAACAATGAATAGTTGGTAAGTATGACCCAGATATATGCACTATTTGTCTGAGTTTCAAATTTTAACAACAACAACAACAAAAATGACGTGGGTGGGCCCGCTCTCTCTAAGGCTCTATGGGAGAATTTTTCTTAGCCTCTTCTAGCTTTTGGTGATTCCAGGGTGTTCCTTAGCAGGCGGCGGCATAACTGCAATATCCACCCGCACCTTCACAGGCCTTCTTCCTTCTCTCATGTGTCTTTTTGTATCTTTCAAGGTCTCTCTCTTTATAAAGACACCAGTCATTGAATTTAGGGCCCGTCCTAATCCAGCATGGCTTCATCTTAATTTGATTATATCTACAGAAATTCTATTTCCGAATAAGGTCATATGCACAGCGACTAGGGGTTAGGACTTCAATATACGTTTTGGGGAAACACAATTCAACCCACAATAAGAGGTTTTACATCTTTCCTCATCAATGCTTAAGTGTGAATTAGGGTACATGATGTTTCTTTCTAATGTCCTTCCCTTCTGGGGTTTCAATTCCCAATGTTTTGTGGTTGCTTGCAAGAATCCAGCAATTATGTGCATAATAATGAACAAAGCATTAAGTGGAATACTGAAGTCACAAGATAAATATATATTTTATATATCTAAATATATATATATATATACACACACACACACACACACACACAAATAAAATACACACCCCCACAAGTATTATATAAAACACACACATAAATGTCAATAAGCGAGCCAGCCACCCGGCCAGTCATCAGAGTGAGCTTTGATAAAGTGTCAACATAATCAGGGGTATCCATGTCAGATTTTTTTTTAATAATACATTTATTTTTATTGGTGTTCAATCTGCCAACATACAGAATAACACCCAGTGCTCATCCCGTCAAGTGCCCCCTCAGTGCCCGTCACCCATTCACCCCCACCCCCCGCCCTCCAGATTTTTACTTTATTTTGTTTTCTCTCTTTTCCTATCTCTTTCTCCCATTCCTTCCTCCCCTACGCCTCCTTTCCTTTTCTTTTCTTTTCTTTCTTTTTTTTTTTTTTTTCATTTCAATATGTTCTCTGCTACAGATCACCAGCTATCACTCAGGAGAATGTAATCTGAAAGCATTGTCTAAAACTTTTACTCCGGGCTCACTCTTCACTATTATGGCCCCTTTCCTAAATGGGAATTATGACAACCCTTTGGAGTTACTAGCAAAAGCACTTTCCCTCTCTACTCCATTTTGAAAGAATTAGATTCCTTTCAGACTCAAAACTTTCAAAAAGTTCAATGTTAGTGACATATCTATAATTCAATGCCCCAAAGTTCTTCTATATTCTATAACCCTAGCAAAATTATGTGGGAAGAAAATTAGCAACGGAAACAGCAGAAACAGCAATAGGATAATGGTTATCTGACCCCTGGACATTGTTGAAATCATTCGCTCAGTTATTAATAGTCCTTGTAAATTATTAATTAACCAGTATTTAGCTGATCCACAAAATCCTAGGTATTCATAACTTTTAGAACAATGAGGCAACCATAGATTTTTCACTCATAAATAATATTATATCCTATTCTTTTTTTATTATATCCTATTCAAAAAATATCCAAACAAAAAAGTGCAAGCCTTTGTAAAGTGAAAAGTTTCCTACGTGGCAGCGTCTCATCATTGTTCTTGTGTCTTGTGTTATGTTCTTTTAGGTGCAGAAACCATTACGGTGAACACAGAAGTCATGTTGTGACCTGTGTCTGTGCTAGAAGAAGGTTCACTCTACTGGTATTTATATTATATCAAGAAGGAGAAGAAGGAGGTGGGTTTCTGTAGATGACATTTAAAGACATATCACAAAAATAGATTTCTGAATTAGAAATTAGGCTTAACATTTCTCTTTTAGTCTATAAACCCTACGCGTAAGTCCTCTGTTATTGGGATGTAAGACAGCAGGTGAACTTTCTTATTAAAGGGCTTTTCAAGCCTCATTCCCAATGAAATAGCCAAAATAACAGAAAATAAAGAATTAAGGTTTAATAAAAATGGAATGAATTCCAATTGTGTTTGCTTTGCTATAACACGAAAAATATATTAGGTGACCAGGATAGGGAAGAAGGAAATCTTAGGATTGTAGTTACTAATTGCTAGATGTTCCTAGTTCGGATGTCCACCCACAGTAGGAATCTCTTATTCTCCCTCCTTTTCTGATGTTATCCTGCCTCTTATAATATACCTCCAGCAAGAAAGAAATCACTTTTTTGTGTTTGTGTAAAATAGAAGGAGCTTGCTAAACTTTTGGAATTCCTTATTTATGTAGTTATTCATTCCATACATACCTAGAATGGCACCGTGTGGAATAGTTAAGAACATGAGTTCTGGATCTAGACAAATTGAATTCAGATCTCTCTTGTGACTTTTAGTAGCTCTAAGACCTCAGGAAAGTTCCCCATTGTCTCTGCACCTCATTAACTGTATGTGTAAAATGTGACAGTAATCACATGACCCTATAAGGTCCTTTTGTAATGTGCTCTATGCCACACATTCTGAACAGCGCCTGACACCTATTAGGCATTATGTGAGCATTGGGTTTTTATATTTATTTATTTTTGTTGACATCTGCTATGTTCAACATATGTTAGGCACTGCCCTTGCCAAGTGGGCATAATGTGAATCAGAACAAAATCGTCGCCGTAAATAATTTACCTTCTAATTTGAGTGACTATGATGGAATCTAGGTAGCCTCTCACCAAACCTCTCTCCTCTTCCTTCTTTTTTATTATTATTATTTTTATATATATTTTTTTTTAATTTTTATTTATTTATGATAGTCACAGAGAGAGAGGCAGAGACATAGGCAGAGGGAGAAGCAGGCTCCATGCACCGGGAGCCCGATGTGGGATTCGATCCCGGGTCTCCAAGATCGCGCCCTGGGCCAAAGGCAGGCGCCAAACCGCTGCGCCACCCAGGGATCCCTCTCCTCTTCCTTCTTGCCAGTTGAACTACAGATCCCAATCTCCCCTATAAGGCTGCATGTGCACAAGACTGAGTTTTAGCAAAATAACTGTGAAAGGACGTGTGCGTACTACTTGCAGGTACAGCTCCTAGATATTTCCCACCTGCCATCTACTCTCTTCCATTGCCTTCTGGCTATATGCCAGGATGAGCGTGAAGGCAAAAGGCCAAGGGCGTCAGTCCTGGTTTCTACTGTGTAGCATAGACCCCTAGTCTCACCTCGTGCTGCCACCGACATTGTACAAATAGGCAAACTGTCTACTACTGTACTATGTTGCCAGAATCACAAGGCTTATCTCCGATAGCATTTAACATTACTTCCATGAGTGTGAAGGGAAAAGGAAATAAATGCAAAATATTATATCAGCTAATGCTAAGTGCCTGGTACAAAAGTGAAGAAGGTGGAGGAGAGTGGCCAGGGAAGTATTTATTTAGGAGCGGGCATCTGAGTCAAGACTTGAATGAAGTAGGTAGAGGGACACATGCATCGCTATTAGATAAGCACTCCAGGCAAACAGAATCACAAGAACAAAGATCCTGGGTGTGGGAGTAGGCTTGGAATTTTCAAGACTTAATGAGAAAGCCAGGCTGGGATGGAGTTGAGTGGGAAGAGAGTTTGGAGGCAACCAGGGGAAAGGCTGGTAGTGATTTCACAGACCATGGTAAAGACTGGATTTTACTGGAAGATTTTCAGTAGGGAGATGACACAATGTAATTTGCATTAAAAAGTAATCATTCTAGCTCCTGTGTAGAGGCTGGGTTAGGGGCAGGATGAGAGCTGAGCTGTCAGCCATGAAGCTATTACAGTAGCCTCAACAACAAAATGGTAGCACTTTGTCTTCTCATGTCAATGTTTTTGATCCCTCATCCATTGATCTATCACAAAGCTTACGTATCATCGATCATCCTGGTTACTCTTTCCTGAGAAGCACTTCAGTTTGCTCCCATCTTTCTTACCTTCAGCCAGAATGAAATATTATTCTCCACATATGTCCTACAAGTCATGGTATCCTAAGGCTGGGCATCGCACTGTTGCATAACTCATTAAACTATGGAAATCTGGTTTTATATTGTCTACCCTGAAACCCTATCACATCCATTTCACATTTCTGCATTTGATAGTTTTGAACATTCTTTTTAAACAGAGCTCATGTAACTTACTATTGACAATATTTTCTTTTTTTAATTTAATTTGTTTTATTTTATTTTATTTTATTTTATTTTATTTTATTTTATTTATTCATAGAGACACAGAGAGAAAGAGAGAGGCAGAGACACAGGCAGAGGGAGAAGCAGGCTCCATGCAGGGAGCCCGATGTGGGACTCCATCCCGGGTCTCCAGGATCATGCCCTGGGCCAAAGGCGGTGCTAAACTGCTGGGCTACGGGGGCTGCCCCTATTTTCTTTTTTTTTTTTTTTTAAGATTTTATTTATTTATTTGGGAGAGAGGGAGAGAGTGAAAGGGAGTGAAGGAGAGAAGGAGAGGGAGAGGGAGAAGCAGACTCCTCAAACTCCTCATCAAACTCAGAGCCCAACATAGGGCTTGATCTCATGACCCTGAGATCATGACCTGAGCTGAAATCAAGAGTCGGACGCCTAACTGACTGAGCCACCCAGGCTTCCCATTGACTAAATTTTCCATATGAACCTGTGATTGTTTGGAAATTTAACTCACCTTCTTTCTATCATAATAGTCAAGGCCTGCAAAGAACGTGTTCTCAAACAGTAAATGAATTTGATGTGGAAAAAAAAAGATTTAATAGTCAAATATGTTTTGGAATCATTTAGCTAAATAAAGTTAATCAGATCCCATTTTTACAGGGAAGTTCAGAGAATTTAATGTGATTGTATGCATCGTGACTCTCCATGAAGTAACCTCTTAGTTGGAGTATTTATTAAACTTAATTGACTACAGAAATCTCTCTTCCCCTTTTCTTACTTTTATAGAACACTTCATGGAACTAAAATTCTGCTTGGATACATGCTACTGACTTCTGGAAGGCAGAGTTTTAAACAAATTTTAATCAGAAGTAATCAAAACACAGCAATCTGTATTATCAAAATCATGACTGAAATGTATATAAGAACTACCACTCGTGCAGCCTGTATACCCACACTAACCTCATTCCTCAGAAAACTTCTCTTGATAACAATCTCATGATAAAACCATTTGAGAAATGATCTTTAAAATGAAAATGACTCCAGGGAAATAATTAATACTACCTAAACTTTCTCTAGAGGTCTGTATGGAATGTATATGAATCTCATATATTCAGTGTTACTTTCATCGAAAATAAAATTTGGGGGAGTCTAATAGAGAAAAAGCGTGGCACTATTTCTGGCCACTGGTTTATACAGAGAGAGAGAGGTTCTTGATGTTACAGGTTTGCAGGGGAGCAGAGCTGTGATTCATCCATGACTGAGGGGCCTCCAGAAAGCCATAGATGAATGTTTGTGTTCACCCTTTTCCTATTCCTGTTTCAAGATGAGTAACCAGTTACAAAGGACCGGAGGGTGTTTTTGCACCTTTTCTTCCACTTTATTAAGGCAGACTTCACAGCCCAATGTGACAGGTAGTGTTTCCGCACATTGGAGTCCTCCCAGAAACATATTATCTAACTCTGTAGGAGCTGGATTCTTTAGATTGCTTCAGGATTGATAGGCACCACTTTGCCATCAGTAATCTCTTTGTACCCAGAAAAGAAGTTTGTGTCAGGTATGCTATATTTACTTTGGACAGTTGAGTGGTTGTCCCAAACTACAGAATGCCTTATCTTTCACAATATAATGAGAATGGCATGGGATTTAGAATCAAAAACACCCCAACTCTACGCCTGTTGAGTGGAATAGAGTTCAATGAATGTGGACCTGCTGTTTTCCAACTTTTAAATGGGAAAAAGAAAAAAACCTTAATGGAGCTCTAATGTGAAGTGATGTGGTATAAAATTTGTAATATTATAGACTATAAGTTTAATAGATAGGTACTTTGGTCATATTGCTTTCTGTCTTACCCCGAAGACCAAGAGCAGTAACTTGCATAAAATAAGCAACATACTGGTTGGTTGACTGAACATCCTAAGTATACTGAAGCTCTTAAAAAAAAAAAATCCTAGATCCCAACATAAACAAGGTCACCAGTAACATATGGTTTTTGGCAACAACTTTGTATTTATCATAGAGTACTGCTTTTAATATCGGAAGTGTTTTAGGTGACTGGACAATTAAGTAGAACTTATCGGTTGTAATTCAATTAATTTCTTTTTTTTTTTGAGCTTCTGTAAAGAGCAATAGTGAAGGGTAACTCCATGTTTTTGGACAATTATAAAATTTAAAGGTGACTTTAATACTTTGAGTAAAGAGGAAACTGGCACTTACTGAAAATTTAGCATATGTGGCTTCAAGAGATTAAAAATCGAAAGATTGCCTGTATGTATGTCACTCTTCCTTATAGTGTTTTAAAATAAATAACTGGGGATGGGGGTGCACCTGGGTGGCTCAGTCAGTTAAGTATCTGCCTTCAGTTCAGGCTATGACCCCAAGGTCCTGGGATTGACCCCTGTGATCCAGCCCCATCTCGGGCTCCCTGCTGGCTTCTCCCCCAGCTTGTGCTTTCTCTGTTTCTCAAATAAATAAATACATGAAATCTTTTAAAAAATAAAATAAATAATTGGAAATTTTATTTGAGGAACAATTTTATTAAAATTGCTTATATTCTCTATTATTCTAGTATATATTAATTTTTCTCTGTAACTCTCCCCTTCATCTCCCTACCCATCCTGCTCAGACATATGGTTATTTCTATTCAATATGCTGTTTTCCAACATACACGGCTAATGGGTAAAAGAAACTATGCATATGGAATTCTGATTTCTTTTTTGTTTCCATGGGCAGAAAAATGAGAAGTTCACCAGTATAGAGGTCAGTATAGAGTTCAAGTGTTAATATTGTTTGCCAGTTTAGAGTTAGTATTAAGCCAGTGGAGAGTTCAAGTGTTAGTACTGTTTGCATTCCCTTACTCTAGGAAACAGGGAAAACATAGGAAAATGAGGTGTTAGGTTAGGATGCAATTATACACCCACTTTTACCTACCTAATTTGTTGAAAATTGCTATCCTCTAAAGACACTGTGATTAAGGACTGTGCGTGGCAGTGGATGGGATGGATGAATGAATTGGGATGGGGGCTATACAGAAAGAATTGGAACTTTTGATTACTTATCTCCAATGTATGATCCCAGGTCTGTTTATTCTGGATCCCCTTCACTAAGGGCAAATGAGATTGTCTTTCATAAATACAGAAGAGCAAAGGGAGGGAAAAATTAAATTGCAAAAGCCCCAAATTAATCCATAAGGTGACTTATCTATGGTGAGAGCAGATTTGAAGGTGAAGGTCTTACCGGCAGGGATCAACTCACAAGCCCATATATTCCTGTTAGGGATATTCCATTGGGTGGTAGAGGCCACACAAAACAAACTAAGAACACGGAATTTGCAGTGGCTCTTTTGCAAGTTGTCTGCTGGTGTCACAGCATCAAAGACTGTTGAAAGGAAACTCAACTGTTAAAAACCTTAAAACCAAGTGATGCTTGATGTTTCTCATTTATTTCCTAACTTAAAATATATAAACTATAAAAACTTATAATTTTTTTTATTAATTCTGTTGCTTTATCTTCTTTCAGAGTTCAAATGACAGAAACAAAGACAGTCATCACAGCTGACACGTCACTTTTCATATCTCAACTTTCCTTTGCCTGAGTTAGTGGCAAGGTTGGTGTTCAATTGTAAAAAGAAATATAAATTGATGTTCCTTTTGCTTGAAAAATATAGGGATGACATTGTATATTTGAACAATAATATGGAGCTTTTACTGAGGGTTTCTTTGTAAATTATAGCTCAGTGTTATACTTTGGATTTTGATAAAGACTTTATTACTTTATTACTGGTATTTTTTTAAAGCAAGAAAATTAAATCATTCTAAAGAAAATATAGCAAAATCTATCTGTATCTAAACCAGATGGTTGAAAAATTCAAGAGTACTACTATGCAAAATTAACAATCTTCAGCTTTATTTCTGACATATTAATGTATAAATTTGGAGCAAATTTAAGTCTTGAAAAGTCAATTTAAGCATTTTAAAAAAGTAAAGCCTAAGACATCATAAACCAGAGAGGAAAATACCTATAATTCAATAGAAAAATAGGTAAAGAAGATGAAGAACCTTTGGAGATAAAAATGAAGACAAATGGCTAAAAACCTTGTAAAAATCATCACTATTTTACAGAAGCAAATAATTAAAAAATACTGACTTCATTGATCAATTTGGCAATTCTCTTTTAAATGTGATCATTAAAACATCAATTAAAAGCACCTCTTCAGAGATACTGATGCTGTTTAAAGTGGCTCCCATTCCTCAGTTGTCTATTTTTTTTACACTACCTATATACTACATATTGCTAATTATACCATGAAATTCTCCTTTTACATCTATCATCTATCTATCTATCTATCTATCTATCTATCTATCATCTATCATATATCTATCATCTATCTATCATCTTCCATCCGTCCATCTTTCTATCAATCCATATCTCCTTTTCTGTACCTATTTTCTTTATTATCCATCTTCTGCCAAATAAATTTATTCAGTAAATAAATTCAGCAGTAATGTTTCCTTACTTGCTATCCATCCTATGCTGAGAATAGGGTCTGAAACTTAACTAGTGTTCATAAAATTTTCATTGAAGGAATAAGTACATGGTACAGAATTAAAGAATGTATAGATAAACTGGTTCATTAATGTTGGGAATGCATATTAGTAGAACATGTCTTATATATACTTTGACAAATTTACACAGAATGAAGCCTTGTGTATAGAAGGGTACATAATGCAGTAGTATTTGTGACAATAAAGATCCAGATCTGGTTAACCTAATTTATCAAAAGGAGACTGGACAAATTACTTGGCATTTTTATGATGAGGATACTATTAGTCATGAAGACCAATATGGTTATTTATATGGAGTGATAGTTAAAGATCTCTAAGTTCTATTTCCTAGTTTTTCTTAAGCAAGAAACACAAATTTGTTTATTATATTCCAATTTAAGGCTTTTCACATATGTGCAAAGCATTTTATACATACATATATGTACATATATAGATACATGTATAGAATTAGAAATTTAATTACATTTAAAAAGCGTGAGGTTGGGAAAGAGGTGGAAAAAAGACTCACTTTTTTTTAAATTTTAGCCTCTTTGTGTTAATATGTTTATATGATTTTTTCTAGTGATGATGTTGGTGATTATAATAACAGCTGAAAAAATTATAATATAAACCTTCATCTGCTATTTTGAAAGATACTACAATATATATTTTTAGGCTAAAAAAGGCAAGTTGTAGGAAAAAAAAATATTGTCAAGTAAAAGGAATGCAAGAAATTGAGAGCAAGGAAGCACCCACAGGTATAGGTAGGTCCCAAGTGTGTAATAGAGATACATGCTAAAGTGTAAATGGTACTGGACAAATGTCCATCAAAAGTTAACTACAATGAATTTTGGAAAGAAATTGTAAGTGGGGATGATAGGAAGATCTTAATATTTTATTTATGTTGTATATGCTTGAGCATTTTAATAATGAAGATGTATATGTGCATTATTCTTGCAATTCAAAAAATAAAAAAAGGAGGGAATTGAAGCCTTTGTTATACATAAAAACCCAGTATCACCAGATCTTGAATGTGTTCACCTCTAGATATCTTGGAAATAAAAAGAATGTTTCAAAAAAGGCAAAGTGAACCTGGAAGATAAATATTAAATGAGATGTGGGGTCAGAAGTTCAAAGTGAATAATTTTATGGATTCAGCAAGAACTGGACTAATAAATAAATGAGTTTTTTAACTCTTTGGACTCTGGTTTAACTAGTCTTTTTACCAGAATGCCTGTAGTACTGTACTGGGTACTCCAGTGTTTCTTTGTCTCTAATAACACCAAACACTTCAGGGAAGAATTGCTTCTCCCATTTTCTGGGTTATTCCAGCACTTATTAAAGTTATCTATATATGATTGCTTGGCTTTATAATCTATGAATACTTTGAAGTCAAGAACTTTGTGAGGGGCATCTTTTTTTTTTTTAAGATTTTATTTATTTATTTATGAGAGACACACAGAGAGAGAGAGGCAGAGGCACAGGCAGAGGGAGAAGCAGGCTCCCTACAGGGAGCCCGACATGGGACTCGATCCCGGGTCTCCAGGATCACACCCTGGACCAAAGGCAGGTACTAAACCGCTGAGCCACCCAGAGATCCCCTGTGAGGGACATCTTGTCCTGAGTTGATTAAAGTTAGTATCGTAAGAACTGAGAAGAGTTCCGGGGTAGTGTGCATATACTGAGCAAATTTTTTGTTTGTTTTTTTTACATTTTTGTTAGTTCATCTCTTCCTCACAGTTATTCTGAGATTGGTGTTAATATTATTATTTCAATTTCAGAGGAGGCTAATGAGGTGAGAAGGGCTTCAGGGTCTTGTTGCATACGAGAGAGGTGTGGCACTGTCCTCTTGCCTGGGTCCTTGGGGGATCACATCCCATTGTGCCCATGCAAGAGTTTGTGCATGCTCACAGGGTGACAGAACAGGAGAGAATCCTGGTAAAATAACACACACGGGACTGCCACTATCAGTTTAGAGGGCCCGTTGGTCCCAGGGATTTTTCTATTGCCTTGGCTGCCAATTACTTATCACGTGATACCAGGAAGAAGCCATTCTACTATGCATTCCCAAGAACGGGGCAGAAAATAATGACAACATCCACTCTCTGAGTGTTCACATGTGGTTGACATTTTGTTAATCATTTGGACTGAATTATTTTACACAATAATCACAGCAACTGTCTAAGGAGGATTATTTTGTACCATTCTGCAACTGAGGTAACTGAAGCTCAGAGACGTTAAGTAATTTGCTCAAGGTCACAAAGCTTCCGTTAAACACCAGCTCTGTTTTGCTCCAAAGTCTATGGTTACAAACACTGGAAACCATATACTATACTGTTGTCAGTTAAACTCATGAAAAATGGTCAAGAACTTGAGGATTACACTGATGCACTTTAGAAGTGAGAGTATCACTGAGAAATTTTAGATTCACGCTAAAGCTTTCAAGAGTTGAGAAGGTTAAAGACCAATGTTGGGCAAAGATAGGGGGCTGGAGGAAATTCATGCATTCAACATGACTGCTACTTCATTAAGACCAGATTTTATTGTCAAAGCCCCTTTACTTTATTTTGAGTATGCATATAGCTCTGAGACCGGAGGCGAACAGGACCAGGGATTTTGTGCCTTTCAGAGAAAGTCACATTAAGAAATATGCAAGGGTCAACTTCAGGCTACTCTATATTCCACTTGCACCTTCATTGTATTGGAGAAAAAAAGAATTAATTGGTTCATTTAGCCCTTCACTTAATTCAGCCTTTTATTGTGCACTTCAGTTCTCATCCAAATGAACAGAGACAGTGCAAGAAACAGAACACATTTAATGGGGCTCTCAAAAATGTGCGGTTGTTGCTCTTGCTCCTTTAATAGACAAAAATCATTTATTTCCTTCTGTAAAACTCCATTACCCAGCAAAAAACAGATTTTCTTAAAAAAAAAATATCTTACCAAATGGAAAATCCACCTCTCTCTCTCTCCCTCTCTCTCTCTTTTTTATATGCACAAAGTCACAGAGACCCATTCACAGTGTATCTACACACAAGCCTCCCTACTGAGTCCTACAAAGCCCACGAAGCAAGTTAAAGACCCCATGTTCTTTCACACATTAAGGACATAATGTCCTGTGCATGAAACAAAGAGTAGTGAGAAAATAAGAGTAAAAGAGAACTTAGCTCAAATTAGCTCAAATTAAGTCCAGTTTTCCTATTTTATAGATAAAGAAAGTAAGGCTTGTGGGGTGAGATAACTAGCCTTGGCTCCTGAAGATGATCATTTGGCAACTTAAATCAAGCTGCCCTCGCCCAACTCTTCCCATGGCCTTCTTTCTCCTGCGCTGGACTACCTGCTTACTAGCGATCATCGCAGAGGTCCCACACACTATGTCCTTGTATGCCTAGTATCCTATTCTCCCTCCAAATGCATGTGAGAATATAGAGATTCTCTATAGAGAATCATGGGGCATCCTCCTGTTTCCACGTAAGAAATTTCTCCTTACCTTTTAGAAAATACCCCATGCTCTTCTTTTTCACAGTGATCATCTTTTGAGACCTGGTCTTGGAAAGGCACCAAAGAAGCAATTTCATTTTTTTTTTTTTTTAATCAAAAGCTCCCAACTATGAGCTCGTGGCTGGTTTGAATTTCCACGGATTCTACTGCTCATGCTTCTTCCCACACAACCATAAATACTTTACTTGCCTCATGCTAATGATTTTCATCAGCTTAAAGAACCAGCTTAATTAATCTCCTTCTGTTTAACAAAAAACAAGTCAATCTGATAAAATGTTTAGGAGAAGGAGTAAAGCTGATGTTCCTCCCCCCACCCCCCAGTGATGTGCCAGGTAGGTTTAAGGAAAGGTGTTGGCAAGTGATACAGGAGTAATTCATTACCGAAAAATAGTCTAGAAATGCGTGCTCATCTTAAAAGCTCGGCACCACTAAGTGGCATTGTGCAAGCCAAACATCCCATCTTCCCCCAGCAAGCCTCTGCTCTAGGGAACAGATCCAGGTGCTAGAAGTACATGTCACATCCTGGTTGCTTGGGAAATAAGCTGTCATTTCATTTTGAACTTCCCAGTAATATGAATTCAGCTTCCTCAGTAGAGATAACATTTTTTTTTTCCCCAAAGCCATCCATTATTTGTAATGGGGACTCAGTGTTAATTTCACTGCTTGTCAATTAAGCTCATCCCTTAATTTAATTGGGGATTTGTATATAAAACATCACAGTGCTAATTCTCGTCCTTATTTCATGCCTAGAATAGGTTTTACCCTCCAAGCATCCTTGCATCCAATCACCACATCTCATTGTATCCTGTGGCCAAATTAATCCTCTTATGCATGAGTTTGATGAGAAGATCCTCCTGCTTTGGAACCTCTTGGATTCCCACTGTCTACCGGATATAATCCAAGTTCTCTCACACAGCAAAAAGGACTGTAAACAATATGCATCAGTCCACCTGATGAGCCTTATGTCCTCTACTTCATTTTCGTGAGTGCTTTATGCCATCTAAAACTTGTCTAGTTGAAAATCAAAGTCAGGATTAAAGGAATGTCTAGCTAGTAGCCTCCCAAAAGCCTTTCCCAATCTGATACAATAGTGTCTATGGGATTTAGGTGTTGGGGGTGGGGGGATGAAAGAAGAAAAGAAACAACATTTTAGACCTCACCCATACCTAATAAGACACATTTTTGAGAGTGTATGGAATGAAAATTAAAAAAAAAATAAAGTATCACTTGCTGAAAATTTAGCTGGCTACTCTCTAGATTTAAATAAAAATATTAAAAATATAGCTCAATCTTATAGATTATATGCATCCATAGAATATTAAGAAACTTCAGCAAATTGGGGATCCCCGGGTGGCTCAGTGGTTTAGCGTCTGCCTTCAGCCCAGCGTGTTATCCTGGGGTCCTAGGATCAAGTCCCACGTCGGGTTCCCTGCATGGAGCCTGCTTCTCCCTCTGCCTGTGTCTCTGCCTCTCTCTCTCTCTGTGTCACTCATGAATAAATATAATCTTAAAAAAAAGAAACTTCAGCAAATAAAAAATAAATTTAAAAAAATGAATAAAATGTATGAAACCATGTGCTATATGTACTGAAGGCTTGTGCTCCACCCTCTGCCCCAGAGTCTGTCAAGGCCTGAACTCCAGTAGGATAGTACGTGGAGACAAGGCCTTTAGGAGGTACTTAGGTTTGGATGAGGTCATAGATAGAGACCCGATGATGAACTCTGCCCTTAGAAGGGAATAAAGAGCCCAGAGCTCTCTCCCTTTCTGCTATAGGAGATATAACAAGAATTTGACAGTCTGCAACCCAGAAGAGGTTTCTCACCAGAATCTAACTGTGATGCCACCCTGATCTCAGAATTTTAGCCTCCAGAACTGTGCAGAATCTGTTGCTGTTGTTTATAAGCCATCCCGTCTATGGGAGTTTCTTATAGCAGCCTGAACTAAGATGCACTAGTTTTCAGTGTGGACCACAGACAGTGTAAGGGCAGTGATCTCCGAAAGAAGGTAAACAAATGAAATGCTCCCTAGGACTATCCTAACTGACTATGTGGAGAGAGATTCCAGGCCACCATATAGGCACAAGGAATCCAAGAGCCTCCTGTTCTACTTGAGTTAAGGAGACAATGTCTCAAGTTTGGGGAGGCCAAGAGGCTAGCATTTGAGAGGCGGAAGACAGAGAGGACAGAGTAACACAGAAGGCTCCAGAGAACTGCAGAGGCTTCCATGCAAGCCATTAGATGGATGCTGGTCAGGACACACGCATGAGGAAGCGACCAAGTCCGGAGGAAGAATCAGCAGAGAGGAGCAGAGAGATGCATCCTTGTCGCTTACACAAGAGGAAAAGTTCATGTTCCCACCAGACAGAAAGGAAAGAGCTCCTAACAAGTGGGCCCTTGAGCAGTGACTACAGAAGGCATTGCCTCAGGAGTGAGGCCAGAAGAGCTGGAGACTAATGGCTGCTCTGTAACCAGTAAACAAACCTCAAAGACAATTTCAAAATAAATCAAATAACACTTTGTAACTCAACTGTATACCAAAACAAAGACCACAAATATTGTGAGAAACAATAACAGAAAAGAAATCCAGCAACCACTAATGCCAAGTTTACAATGTCTGGCATCTAATACGAAATTATCAGGCATGGAAGGAAGCAGGAATATATGACCCATATGAAAAGAAATATCAGTTATTAGAGACAGTCGACTTAGATGAAAAAAAAAATAATAGACAAAGATGTTAAACTCCTATATCCAAGGAGGTAAATGAAAGGTATGGGTATATTAAGAGAGAAGATATAAAAATGGTCCAAAAAAAAAATGGTCCAAATTGAACTTCCATCTAGAGATGGAAAATATATTGTCTCAGATGGAAAATGCACTTGGTAGGATTAAAAACAAATTACACACTTGGGATGCAAATATAATTCAAAGACATAGAAATAGAAACTATCCAGAATGGAGCCATCCATATTTAAAATACAAAATAAAATAAAATAAAACTAACAAAGCATACATTAGCCAGGAGGCAACTTAATAAGCCTAAAATTTACATAATAATGTTTCAGAATTGAGAAACATGGACAGACAAAAATAAAACTTGTAGAAATAATAGCAATATTTTTTTTCCAAATATAATGAAAACCATGACCCTACTGGTTAAAGAAGCTAATAAACTCAAAGTAATATGTAAAAAACAATGAAGTCACATAATCATTTTGCTTAAGACTAATGATAAATCTTACAGGCAGTGAAAAAAATTTCCTATAAAGAAAAATATTTAAAAAAATACACGTTTTAATGGGAACATTATAAATGGAATAAAATGGAGCAGCATCTGTAGAGTACTGACCAAAGCCAAAGCAAACCAAAACAGAAAAACCAACCACTTGTTAAGTTAGGATCCTATATCCAGCAAAAATATCTTTCCACAAGGTAAAACAGTATCATTTTGAGAAATATAAAACCTAGGGTCTTCATCACTATGTGACAAGCATCACAGAAATGTTAAGGAAGTACTTTAGCAGAAGGGAAATAGTTACAGGTGGAAATCTGGATCTACACACAGGAATGAAGCATGCAGCACATGATAAGTATGTGGGAACATTTAAAATTTAATTGACAAAAAATAAATAAAATTTTATTCATTGTTTAAAGCATTATGAGATACAGATAGATGATAGATAGCTCAAGTTCCCACCATTTTTATATAGATAGATAGATATAATAAGATAATAATATATTAAGATCTGTACAATAATTTAATTATCCCATATTTTTCTTGATTTTATCTCCATGAGGGAATGTATATCAAAAACCTGAAGGAGGATCACCTGGGAGGCTCAGTCAGTTAAGCATCCGACTCTTGGTTTCACTCAGGTCATGATCTCAGGGTCGTGAGATCAAGCTCACACTGGGCTCTCTGCTTAGCAGAGTCTGCTTGAGATTCTCTCTCTCCATTTGGCCCTCCCCCTGCTTGCACATGCGTGCATGGGCTCTAAATAAATTAAATAAATAAATGATTTAAAAAAAACTTGAAGGGAGGAATGAGTTATTTTTCCAATTCTACTTCCAACTACGTAACCTTAGGGAAGTTGCTTTCTCATTCTGTGCCAACCTTTCTCATGTGTAAAGGAAAAGCATTGGCTTTTCTTAAATTCTGTGGTTCTTTTACCCTATGATATATTGTTCCTAATGTCTCTTCTTGGCAAACTCCTGTCACAAGAGTTGTAAGGAAGAACTGAAGGCAAGCTAGGAGAGCTGGAGAGATGATTTTTGAGCAAGCTAATTTATAAATCAAAGAAATAAGGAGGACTTAAGGAGGACTGAACTTTTTTTTTTTTTTTCACAATAGTATTTAAGAGAAGCAGATGTCATGGGTGGTGACTCAAGCTGATGACTGTCAGATACTCATGATGTGGAACAAAAATGTCAATCTTGACATGGTGAGAACAATTACCTTCATTGTCGTCATGATTTTTTTTTCAAATATTTATTCTATTTAAAGTACCTGAGTGGGTTGTATGAGGTATAGACCTATTTCCATTTTACTTATTATATCTGACTTTGCAACCCAACACATACTATCAATAATATTTTAAATTCATCTCAGTAAGAATACACCTTACATATATTTGCATGCACGCACACACTACAAAGTTCAGTTAGTTCAACAAATTGAATATCAGTTGAGGAATTCAATATGGTATATCTGAATGATATGAAACCCGGGTTTTATTCTCAACACAGCTAGCTCCATTACCTAGAAAAAAAAAGTCTTGTTTTATTAAAAATATGTTTGGTTTTCTGTAAAATGAAGAGGCTAAATTCTATTATTTTTAAGGTAATTTCCCATTAGAGAGTCTCATATGTGTCTACATTCTTTCAACTGTACTGGAAACTGTGGAGAAAATTAGTATAAGAGGTGTTTCTTACCCTTGAGGAAATTCCGGTCTAATTGGGTAATAAACTGTATACATATTTTACTCAGAATTAATTATTGAATGCTGGTTATGTGCAAGGGACTAGGCTTGGTGCTACTTGAATTATAATATATATAAACTTCCAGAGAGAGATATAGTCAGCTAGGATTTCAGGAACAGCTTTGGAAAGAAGTTGAGATACAGGATGGAATTTGAAGGGTGGATGGTATTAAGCTGAGGGTATTGTGAGAATGTGGCTCAGCCAGATGGTAAGATTTTAGACAAAAACTTTGAAAGAATAATATTCACTCATATTATGCATACAGATAAGGTTTACAGTAGGTAAGATTATTTAAATTGTGTGTGTGTGTGTGTGTGTGTGCAATTTATATCCATCCACACACATTTCTTGACTGCGATATTTTAGTGAGGAGGAGAAATAGAAGGAAGACAGGTGCCATGGGATGATGTGATAGAAACAGCACCCAGATATTCTCATTTCAAGTCCAAACACAAACTAACTAGGTCTCCAATCTCACCAACTGTTTTTACATTTCTCAGTGTCATTAGCTCTTGAATACAGTGGATGGGGGTGAGTAAACCAAATGGCATTGAGGTCAGTGCTAGCTCTATCATTATATATCGACAATTTGAATTGAAAATCACCGCACCATATCTGTTTCTAAGATACAGAAGTACCCAGCTCCTTCCAGAAGGAGATTCTAATCTGGTTTGGGAACCAAGGCATAGATATGAGGTTGAGAATACAAATATTTCTTTACTACCTGCATCCTTATGACATATTTTACCTCCATTTCTTTTCTTTTTTTTTTTTTTAAGATTTTGTTTATTTATTCATGAGAGACACACAGAGAGAGGCAGAGATACAGGCAGAGGGAGAAGCAGGCTCCATGCAGGGAGCCCGATGTGGGACTCGATCCCGGTTCTCCAGGATCAGGCCCTGGGCCGAAGGCGGCGCTAAACTGCTGAACCACCCAGGCAGCCCTTTTACCTCCATTTCTGTGGCAACCTTATCTGCCTTGTTGTCCATGGTATTTCCTATGTTTAAGCCAGGACCAAGTACATTATAGACATTAATTTAATTTCTCACTTAAATTACCAACACATAAGTTTATGAAAGAACATGAGTTAACTAACTTAGTGCCATATTTAGAGTTTTATTGGTTCTTTACTTCCACTGTTATATATATACCAATTTACATACACTCATGTTCCCTCCTACCTTGTCTGATTCATCTGATGGAAAGTTTCAATAGTTAATCTACATTCAGCTCATAATAGAAGAGTCTACCACTAAATTGTATAATGTGCAACACTTTGATGCTGCTTTGGTATTTTTTTAAAAAAACTTGTCATCATCCTTTCTGTCATATTACATTGAAAAGCATTGCAGCCATGCTGGCCATGTGGATAAGAGCCAAGAGAAGGAAAGCAAGGTGGCATTAGCTAGAAGGGGGAGCACGAGAAGAAGGTAGAAGCCACAACAGTGTATGTAAAGCTCTGTGGGTATCTTCCAAGTCCTGAATCCTTGTTTGACTGATGATTAAAACATCTACAGATCTGTGCCCTACCTCCTTGAACTCCTTGGTAAAGTGTCATATTTTCAAGGAGATCTTCCCTAACAATCTTGTTTATTATTGCAGCTTCTTGTTTTTGCTCCCTTTCCTTTCCTCCACAGCAATTATCTTCTGAAATATCATACCAAATGTTTTTTGGTATAATCTGGTTTCTTCTACTAGACAGTGAATTTTGTAAGGGCAGCTTTGCCCATGTGTTCACATATGTATCCCAAGTCTTTAGCGTAATGCCTTTCCCAAGTAGAATCTCGACAAATCTTTAAAATTTCAAATATCCGATCACCTGGGAAGCTATGATTTTATCCATGACCTTTGGGATCCCTGGGTGGCTCAGTGGTTTGGCGCCTGCCTTTGGCCCAGGGCGCGATCCTGGAGACCTGGGATCGAATCCCACATCGGGCTCCCGGTGCAAGGAGCCTGCTTCTCCCTCTGCCTGTGTCTCTGCCTCTCTCTCTCTCTCTCTCTCTCTGTGACTATCATAAATAAATAAAATGAAAAAAAATGAAAAAAAAGTATTCATGACCTTTCACTATGGTCACAGCTACTGGCCTTAAGGCAGGTACATTCTCAAATGGGTCTTGGACACTTATATTAATTATATAGTAGAGTGGGAGAAATTATTTTAAAAATCAACACACGTAAATAATTGTAAACTACACTAATGTGGTATGAAGTAAAAGCTCAGGTTATGAGCAAATAATGGTGGGATGCAATTTACCATAGGAGGATTAAGGAAGATCTTTTGAAAATACTGAAGTGGAATCTTGAAAGGTAAGAAAATTTTGAATGGCACTGTTCTTATTTCTTTTAATCCTAGCTGATGACTCTTCAGTGTGCAGATGAGGGCACATGAAATCTTCCGTGCAAGCCTGAATTAGATTTTTCTTATAGCACCATAGATTTCTCCCTCAATGCACTTAACACAGGACACCTTTACATGTGTTTGTGTGATCGTTCAACTAACACCTGTATTCCCACTAAACTGAAAGCCTTATAAGTGAATGATCTCAGTTCCTGGAGTTTCCCAATTCCTGATTGAGGCCTCTCTTGAGGAATAATTGCAATCATTGGCCTTCAGGATATAATTCTGCATTCTTATAGTAAAATTCCTATTATTTATTTATTTGGCGAGCTTGCCTACTAAGTTTCTATCCTGTGTAAACAAGAGCTTTCTATGCTATCCTCTTTTGCTCTAAAAAAATAAGTTTGCCCCTAGCAGTACTAATATGGATGGTAAAACTGCCCCGTGGGCTTTACAGACAGGCAAACAAAGTTTCAAATCCATGTTCTGTCATTTAATGGTTGTATCACCTTGGGCCAGTCTTTAAACCCCTCTGAGTTGCAATTTCCTAATCTGGAACAGTGTGATAAATAATGCCTACCTCAAGGGATGTTGTACAATTAATTAGATGCTGCAAATAAAGTATCTACAATGTCTTAGCAAATAAATGAGCTTCGTAAGATGGTTAATGAGATAATAAGATAACGGTAAATGTATAAGAAGAAAGGCAGAGGGGCTGCTATTTGCTACATCCATTCAACAGAAGGCTATTGATAACTATTATATACCACGTGTGTGGCTAGATGTACACTGGCATAGTCATAATCAAGACACAAGCCCATCATCAAGGTGAAAACCAGTGACTCCACATGAGAATTATATGGACATAGGAGCTGGAATCAGCTCTGTCCCCTGCTATTGCTGGTCCCTCTCTTCCAATTCCCAGAAAGCAATGAACTTTAAGGACCCCAGGTTCTATTTTTCCATTATTTTCCTTCCTCTTATAATCCCATTTTATTCTGTAGTTTTAAAATAGTTATCAGAAAGGCTACACAGAAGAAGCAACTACCTAAATATCACTTCCAAGATTATAGTATAAAGCAAGATGTACATACCAAACAGAAAATGAAAAAAAAAATGGCAGACTTGCCAAAAATTTTATAGGCACTCCATATTGATAACTCCAGGTTATTTCCAAATTTTTTTTAATAGGGAGAAGCAGACATAATTATTTTAAAACAAAATGGTACTTCATAGGTACCAAGAAGATTTGGATCTGCAAGAAGAAATATTAAAGTGATTTTCCTTTAGAATTCTTATATCTGAGTAAGGATGCAGGAATTTTCATGGCCTGCTACAATGAATGTAGGCCTCCAGGGACCCACATTAATTCAGCACCTTCAGAGACAGAGCTGAGAGCTGGCCAGTAGGGTTTATTAAGGTTGGTGGAATGGGAAATCACACACAAACACAGTATGCAAAATGCCAACTAAACACCCAGAGTAGAGACTTAAATACTATCTGTGATACCTCAGATAGTCACTGAAACTACCACTACAGATGGTACGGGGTTCTTCACATCCCTATTAAGATTGATGATGATGGAAGGTATTCTTCTGAGCAAGATTTATAGTTAAACCAATCCTCAGAAGTTAGATTAGCAAAGGAGGGAGGGTAGAAAAAAGTAGAAGACAACGACAACGCCTCCACTTAATATATGTTATAAACAAACTTAACAAAATGCACTAAGAAAATCAAGGTCAAAGAAGGGTCTCAAAACAAACCTGTCAAGACTCAGGGTCATCAAGCTGTGTTTTAGAAAACCCAAGAACACAAAGTCAAAGTAGCATATTGCAAGGGTTCCTGCCAGCCCACACTCTGCATCAGTAAAACAAAACTGGCACATATTTTGGTAAAATGTTTTAGTAAAAGCATCCTAGCGTGGGGTCTAAAAGGGAGCAAGAGCGAGTACACAGTGCTCATTGAGAGTTTATTTTCCAAGAAATGAAAAATTGTTTCTAAAATAAAATTATGCAATAAATAACTGGAAATAAAAACCTTAAAATAACATTTGTTTTCAATTCATTGCTATTCCAGGTTTTTTTGTAGGTCCACCTTTTAAAATGGGTCCTTTTTGTAAGCTCATTTTAGCAAATCTTTGCAAAGTTTTAACGTGGAATGAGTCATATTTAATTGCCACTGTACATTGACTTTTTGAAGAATCTTGTCTAAATGCAACCTTCAGACATAGAGACATTCGTTTTTGCATAAGAAGTGCTGCTTGCTGGATCACAAAGACATCAATGAAAAAAATTAGAAAATAAATTACAGGCATTTTTTTCCCCACAAAAACTGAAGCATGGGATTATTAGTTTTCAGACTGCTCACTTTCTAGTTTAAAAATTCCATAGACATTGCATCTGTACTTGTCAATTTGGGCCTTAATTTTTTTAATTGCAGGCAACTTCCCAATATTATAAACTGCAGCTTAATTCTATTCAAGCTTGTCCAGCTGGAATGATATATGCTTTGGCCTTGCCTGCTCTGCAAAGTTGAGAAGATAGTTCTTTGAGAAGAGGAAAGGTCTAGACGCTACATTTTGTACACTTAGCACAATGCTGTTGGCGGGAAAACATTTCCTTTAGATTCAGAGGTATAGAATTTGTGTTTGGCCCAAGTAACTATGCATTACTTTAATGATCAATTCACTTACTACAACCTCCCAATTGCTAAATCCCTAGTCAGAGACTAACTGATTATAGACCATGGTGGACTCTTTTGTTTTTGCAACTGAAGCCCTTCTGAGTTAAATAAGCATCGGGCCTATTAACCCTTTCAGACAGGATCATGAGTTTCATATACGCTTAGTGAGCCAACAACTATTTGCAAAGCCATGTGCTAAAAAATGGATACACTAGGTGAATGAGACAAAGCCTCTGCTCTGATGGTATGATAGAAATGTAAAAATATAACCAGTTCTAGGACAGGCGTATATTCAGAGGATTATAAGAATATTGAAACACAAATGGATCAGAACAAAGACATAATGAAAGTAGAGATTCCCAATTAGACAACATGGCTCAGGAAAATATTGCTTTTTCACTTGAGTCTTACAGGCTCATAGATTTCACAACTAGGTAGGCTGGGGAGGGGAGGAGAGAGAGGTGTGAGATTAAGAAACAGAAATACAGAAGTATGTCTTAGATGCATATCTAGAAACATAAAAAGCATATACTGAAAAGAAGCATGAGTGTGGCCTTTGGTTCATGGGATCAAATAGACATGGGATTAAATAGGTTCCTGAGACAGGTGTATTTTTTAAATTATTATTTTTTAAATTTAAATTCAGGTTAGTTAACATATAATGCAGCACAGTTTTCAGGAGCAGAATCCAATAATTCATCACCCACCTACAGCACCCAAATGCTCAACCCAGCACCTGCCCTCCTTAATGCCGTCACCCAGTTAGCCCAGCCCCCACCTACCTCCCCCTCCAGCAACCCTCATTTTGTTTCCTATAGTTAAGACTCTCTTATAGTTTCCTCCTTCTCTGTTTTTATCATATTTTAGTTTTCCTTCCCTTCCACTATGTTCATCTGTTTTGTTTCTTAAATTCCACGTATGAGTGAAATCATATATTTGTCTTTCTCTGCCTGACTTATTTTGCTTAGTTAGCTTAAAACACTCAAGGTCCATCTACATTGTTGAAAATGGAAAATTTCATTATTTTTGATCACAAAATAATATGCCATTACACACACACACACACACACACACACACACACAAACACCAGTCGATGGACACCTGGGCTCTTTCTATAATTTGGCTATTGTTGACAATAATTATTGGGATACATGTGCCTCTTTGAAACAGCATTTTTGTAACCTTTGGACAAATACCTAACAGTGCAATTACTAGGTTGTAGGGTAGCTCTATTTTTAACTTTTTGAGGAACTTCCATACTGTTTTCCAGAGTGGCTGCACCAGTTTGCATTCCCACCAAGAGTGCAAGAGGGTTCCCTTTTATCCACATCTTCACTAATATCTGTTGTTTTCTGAATTGTTAATTTTAGCCATTCTGACAGGTGTGAGATGGGATCTCATTGTGGTTTTGATCTGTATTTCCCTGATGCCGAGGGATGTGGAGCATCTTTTAATATGTCTGTTAGTCATCTGGATGTCTTCTCTGAGTAGAAAAGTGTCTATGCATGTCTTCTGCCCATTTCTTGACTGGATTATTTATTTTTGGGGTGCTGAGTTTGATTAGTTCTTTACCTGATATGTCATTTGCAAGTATTTTCTGTCAGCTGCCTTCTAATTATGTTGACTATTTCCTTGGCTGTGCAGAACCTTTTGGTCTTGACGAGGCTCCAATAGTTCCTTTTTTGCTTTTGTTTCCCTTGCCTCTGGAGACAGGCCTGGTGAGAAGTTGCTGTGGCTGAGGTTGAAGAGATGGATGCCTGTGTTCTCCTTTAGGATTTTGATGGTTTCCCATCCCACATTCCGGTTTTTCATCTATATTGAATTTGTTTTTATGTATGATATGGGAAAGTGGTCCAGTTTCATTTTTCTGCAAGTGACTGTCCAGTTTTCCCAACACCATTTGTGGAAGAGACTGTCTTTTATTTTCCATTGGATGTTCTTTCCTGTTTTATCAAAGATTAGTTGACCATATAGAGTTGTGGGTCTATCTCTGGGTTTTCTATTCTGTTCCATTGATCTATGTGTCTGTTTTTGTGCCAGGACCACACTGTCTTGATGACTGCAGCTCTGTAACATAGCCTGAAGTCCAGAGTAGTGATGCCCCCCACTTTGCTTTTCTTTTTAAACATTACTTTGGCTTTTTGAGGTCTTGCCTGGTTCCATACAAATTTTAGAATTGTTCATTCTAGTTCTATGAAAAGTGCTGATGGTTATTTTGAGAGGGATTGCATTGAATGTGTAGACTGCATTGAGTAGTATAGACATCTTAACAATATTTGTTCTTCCAATTCATGAACATGGAATGTTTTTACATTTCTTTGTGTCTTTTTCAGTTTCTTTCGTAAGTGTTCTATAGCCTTCAGCATACAGATTTTTTACTTCTTTGGTTCGGTTTGTTCCTAGGTATCTTCTGATTTTTGGTGCAATTGTAAATGGGACCGATTCCTTGACTTCTCTTTCTGCTGCTTCATTACTGGTGTATAGAAATTCAGCAGATTTCTGTACATTGATTTTACATCCTGCAACTTTGCTGAATTAATGTATCAGTTCTAGCAAGTTTTTGTTGGAGTCTTTCAGGTGTTCTACCTAGAGTATCTTAATGGCTGCAAATAGTAAATGTTTAACTTCTTCTTGCTGATTTGGATGCCTTTTATTTCTTTTTGTTGTCTGATTGCTGAGGCTAGGATTCCGGTACTATGTTCAACAGCAGTGGTGAGAGTAGAAATCCCTGTTGTGACCCTGACCTTAGGGAAAAAGCTCTCAGTTTACTCTAGCTACTTTTGATCTCCATTAGCATAATTTCCACCTCACTGTTTTGGAATCTAAAATGAGTCTTTTGTAGACAGTATATTGATGGGTCTTGTCTTTTTTTTTAATCCATTCTGATACCCTGCATTTTGATTAGAGCATTTAGTCCATTTACATTCATAATAATTATTGATAGATATGATTTAGTGCCATTATATTACCTATAAAGTTGCTGTTCCTGTAGATTGACTCTGTTCCTTTCTACACTTTGCTGGTTTTAGACTCTCTTTCCCACTCAAAGGATCCCCTTTAGTATTTCCTGCAGACCTGGCTTAGTATTCATGAATTCCTTTAGTTTTTGCTTGTCTTGGAAACTTCTTACCTCTCCTTCTATTCTGAATGGAGCCTTGCTGGATAGAGTATTCTTGGCTATATATTTTTCCCATTTAGTCAGTTGAATATATTATGCCATTTTTTTCTGGCCTGCTCCTTTGAGTTCTACTATATGAAAAAGGGGTCATACGCTGTCCAGGGCCTGGCATTTCAGGAAGTGTTTCTGGTGTATGCTGTCTGCTGTTGTGCTTTGGCTGCTCCTTTTCACAGGTCAGTCCACTACAGAATTCCTCCTTGCTTGCAATGGGGAGTGTTTGGATCTTTAACTAGGTGTGCTTGGATTTGTTTGTCAAGTTTAGCCTGATTTTTTTTTTAAAGCCTGATTCAAGAAACAAGGAAAAGGACCAAAAAACAAGCAAAAAACCATATGCCTGATTCCAAAGAATAAGAAAGAAAAAAAATAAAAGAAAGAAAGAAGCCTGATTCAAAGGAGAGAGAGAGAGAGAGAGAGAGAGAGAACAGGAAACAAACAAACAAAAAAAACAATAATCAACAAAAACTGTAAGCCTGATACCAAAGAAAAAAGAAAAACAAAAGGGAAAAATATATAAATGAAAGCCTGCTCCTATTTCCACCAGAACTGAAGCTGACATTTGGAGCCCTGTATGATCAGCAGACCTGGTACATGGGTGGGTGAGGGGGTCTGTGTTCACCCCTGAGGGAGAAGCCCCCTGGGCTGGCTCACCTTGACACCTGCCTCTGCACAGGGGCCCCCACCAGGTGCAGAGAGGTGGTGTTTGGTGTAAGCAAGCACCTCCCACCACCACTGGAGGTGCTGTTTCTCTTTGAGGTCCAGCGGTGCTGGTGGAGGAGGGGGAAAGAGGTGGAAGACAGGGTCACCCTGACCTCCCTCCCTGGAGAAGGGAACTCATGGCCTCCATGGTTCTGGAAGCCTCAGAGAAAAGTGAGCAGTCTCCTGTCCTGTGTCCCAGGCTTTCTTCAGATGGGTGCCCTCAGCCTGTCTGTGCCTGGGGCATCAGCAGCAGGGACACTTCAGTTTTCCTCTGCTTTATCTCTGCCAGGAGATGGGGGGGGGTGGAGGAAATGGGGGGTTGAGGGAGCTGGGATTCAAAACTCTAACTCTTAAAGGGCCCAGCAAAGTGTGGACCCACTCGCCTCCAGAGGAGAGCCTCTCAGCCTGTGAGCACCCTTCTTTTCCAGAAAGGCAGATGCTTGGGGCTTGCATGGGACATGCATGGTGCTGGAGTCTATTGTGATGCACAGTGAAAAGGTGAGACCAGGTTATGTGCCTTTGCACACACATTGCCCCCACCACCACCACCACTCCTCAAGGGCTGCTCAGCACTCCTGGCAGGCCCTTTGTCCTTGGAGAAGCAAAACACTCTACTCCTGATGGACTCCAGCAAGGAGAGAAATCTCTCCCTCTGCAGCCCAGGGATCCCCACACTGAGGCCTATTGGGCAAACCCTAGCACTGCTTTCTCTTGCTCTCTCCCTCTCTACCTAACTTCACTTGGTGAAAAGTGCTCCTTCCTCTTCCCAGCACTGTGGCTCTTCTCTCCCCCATTCATGGCTCCAAACCTGGCCATTTGCCATGGGTCTCCCTCCAGTTTTGCTGATTGTTTCTTAATCCTCCCATCGACCTCCTAGTCATTCAAGATGATCTGATGCTAGTCTAGCTGTGGGTGAGCGGCGAGGTGAGCTCAGGGTCCCCCCACTACGCTGCCATCTTAACACTTCCGCCTGACAGGTGTATTGTTATAACCAGGTCAGTTTCAGAATATCTGTGACTGAGACATAAAACTACCTTTAAGACCCAACTAATAGGAAGCAGTCTGAAGAACTGCTCCTTTCTAAAGGAGGTCAAATTTTTCAATGCGCCTGGAGGATATCAGCGAAGGAAGAACTATCTGGAATGCAAAGCCAAGGACCCCAACCAGACAGCAAAGCTGGGGCCTAATCAAAGGATATTAGTGGCCTTCTTAGTGTCTGTCCAATGGGATTTCAGAAATCCCTGATAGGGAATGAGCACTAGCTAGAAAAACCCACAAACCTGCCCTGGATTATCACCCTTCTGCCTCTAGTTGGAAACACATCTTTGCTTTGAGATTACGTTGGGCCCCTTAGGTAGTAGTATCTTTAAGGTTTACAAGCTTAATTACATCTGCAAATCTCTTTTACATGTTTCATAACATGTTCACAGGTTCTAGAGATGATAGCCAGGATATAATTTGGTGAGAAGGAGGGGAGTGGTCCAGGGAGGGGAGGCATCCAGCCTAACACATCAGGAATCCTGGACTTTGAGCTTGATCGTATAAGCCTGGATGAGATATTTTAATTGTCTCCTTTGGGGAGACAAGGGAAAGATAGTAAATGTATATATGATGATCAGCAAAGCAGACTATTTTTCATTTTACCTATTTGCCAAACATTTCTGACCTTCTGATCATATGGTGGGATTAAATATCTTGCCTCTGAGTGATTGAGAAGGGACATTTGACTAATTCTAGCAGAGACTACTTGTTGACCCATAGAGATTAAGCAAAGAATCGTTTTGTTTTTAATTATAGTAGGTTGAATAGCCCAGCCAATGATGTCTGGTACAATAGATGGGCAACTATTATTTGTGAATGGAGGACTGCTATGTCTTGTAATAGTGTCATAGTTTTCCTAAACTACATGTGTGACTTTTCCAGTTAAAGGACAGATTCTTCAAAAAATTTCAAAGAAAATTAGGTGTCCCTATGTGCAAAGTTAAATATTAATGTCTATCTAACATCATATACTGGAACCAATTTCACATAGAGACTTAGCATTTGAAAAGCAGGATGATAAAGCATATGTAAGATAATATAGAAAAATCAGTTTCATGCCCTTGGGGGTAGGGAATGATATTTCATTAGACTAGTCATGAGAAGCATTAACCATAAAGGAAAATTTGATAAATTTAATAATTAAAAATAATTAAATGAAAAAGTTCTATTCATATAAATATACCATAGAAAGTGAAAATCAACTAGTGAAATGAGGGAAGACATTTTAACACATATAATCAGCAAAGGATTAATATGTAGGATATAATAAAATCTTTTGCAAATCAACAGATAAAAAGACTCAATAGGAATGGATAATGAATTCAATAAGCAATTTCCATAAGAAAAATATCCAAATAACTAATAAACTCATGAAAGATATTCTAATAATTAGCACTCAACATAATATAAATGAAACCAAAAGGATATATGCCTTCATAAGATTACCAAAAACTAATAAGTTTAGCAATAATAAAAGTTGGCAAAAAGATGGATCAAGGATCATTCTCATTCATCGCTGGTGGGAATGAGAATCATACAACAGTCTTGTGGTAATGATTGAAAAGTGCTTAACACACACAACATTTACTAAATAAATGTTTGTGGTTGTAGTGATGATAGTGGCTATTGTGGTTGTTTTATTATGCCTTTCCTGACTCTCATGGGTAGGATTAATCTTACTCATTCATTCAATACACATTCATGATACCACGTTAGATTCTACAGATATAAACATGGATAAAAAAAATAGTTTTAAGCCTGTACTCAAATTGCTTACTCTTTAATGGAATTAATCTTTTGTTTGTTTTTGACTTCATGTTTTCCCGTACAAAGATCTATCATAAAACTATTTAATATCTATAATTTCTTGAATGATTAATGTGTGCCAGGAAAATAGGAGGTATATTATTAAAAACAAAACAAAAACAACGATTCTGGAGAAAGTTTAAGATTTCATAATCAAGTTTTTCTCCATGCTTATCATATTTTAGTGTGAAGTTTCATACATTATTTTTTAGCAGAAGTCCATTTCATATCCAGCAAGTATAGCAGAAAGAATGAACATCAGAAAGGAAGAAATTTGCTAAATCTCTTCAAAATTCTCCCATCTTGTACAAAATGCTACTGTGCTATTAATCAGATTAGGGCAATATATTTACTTCTCTAATTGCCTCATTTATCAGCCGGTAATAAATTTTGACATCCTTTGAATTTATTGATGGAAGAGAAATAGAAGCCCAAATCCTTTAAGATCACTTCTACAATTTCCTCATTTTACAAATCAGAAATACTCAGGTGTAAAGAGGCTGAGCAAAAGGTCTAAAGTCACACAGTTGGGAAGCAGCTAAGTTTACGTTCTTTATCTTCTTTTTATGTTAATTTGACAAATTGTAGGAATTATCTCTATGGATACCCTGAGATTCCTAAGGTATATTCCATTTTGAACAGAAGCAGAAACACACCTACAGTCTTCCTTTGAAAAAGACCTATTTACTTGCCCTGGATCTTCAGCCCGAGGGGTAGACTCACAGTTTGCCACACATCTAAAGGCTATACAAGTGCTCTCAGGAACACAGACCAAGGGATACAATCTTTGAACTTATATACTAAAAAAAAAGAAAAAAGAAAAAAAACATTATAGGCCAGTATCTCTGATGAACAAAGATATCAAATCCTCAACAAAATATTAACAAACCAAATTCAACAACACATTAAAATGATCCTATGACATGACTAAGTGGGATTTATTCCAGAAATGCAAGGATGGTTCAGTATCTGCAAAGGCAGTCAAGGTGTTACACCATATTAACAAAATAAAGAATAAAAATCATATAATGATAGATGGAAAAAAGGCATTTGATAACATTCAACATTAATTTATGATAAAAATTCTCAACAAAGTTAGTATTAAGGGAGTGTACCTCAATATAATTAAGGTCGTACATGCCATGTCCAAAATTAATATTATACATTTCTCAATAGTGAAATGTTGAAAGCTTTTCCTCTAAAATCAGGAATAAGACAATATAAAAAATATAAAATATAAAAGGCATTCAAGTTGGAAAGGAAAAAGTTAAAACACTATATTTAAACAACATGATTTCATATGTAGAAAGCCCTAAAGACTTCACCAAACAAAACAGAATAACAAAACAAACAAAAAACAACTGTTATAACTACTAAATATATTCAATAAAATTGTAGAGTACAGAATTAATATAGATAAGTCTATTGTATTTCTATACACTAACAACTAATTTTTAGAAAGATAAATAAAGAAAACAATCCCATTTATAATTTCATCAAAAAGAATCTGGGTAGCCTGGGTGGCCCAGCAGTTTATCACAGCCTTCAGCCCAGGGCGTGATCCTGGAGACCCGGGATCGAGTCCCACATTGGGCTCCCTGCATGGAGCCTGCTTCTCCCTCTGCCTGTGTCTCTGCCTCTCTCTCTCTGGGTTCCTCATGAATAAATAAATAAAATCTTTTAAAAAAATCAAATACCAGGAATAAATTTAACCAAGGGATCGAAAGACCTACACACTGAAAACTATAAGATATTGATAAAAATCCAAGACGACACAAACAGAAAGATATTCCATGCTCATGGATTGAAAGACTATTATTAAAATGTTCATATTGCCCAAAGTAATCTACAGTTTCAGTGCAATCCTACTCAAAATTCCAGGTGCTTATAGACAGAATAAATGCTTCAAAAACAATTCCAGTGGCATTTTTTTTTCACAGAACAAACAATCCAAAAATTTGTATGGGAGCACAAAAGACCCCAGACAACAAATGCAATCTTAAGAAAGAAAATAAAACTGGAAGCCTCATACTTCCTGATTTGAAACTGTATTGCAAAGCTATGGTAATCAAAACAGATTTGTGCTGGCATAAAAATAGACACATAGATCCATGAAAGAGAACTGAAATTCCAGAAGTAACCCCGTGCATATATAGTCAATTAATTTATGACAAAGAAGGTTACACTATATAATGGAAAAAAGACAGTCTCTTCAATTATGAGATGCTAGGAAAACCAGACAGCTGCATGCAACAGAATGGAACTATGTCACACCGTACATGCAGACTATGTCAAAATGGAGTAAAGATTTGAATGTAAGACCTGAAACCATAAAACTCTTGGAAGAAAATATAGGTAATTAGTTCCTTGGCTTTGGTCTTGGCAATAATCTTTTGGATCTGATTCCAAAAGTAAAGGGAAGAAAAGGAGGAAAAAAAATGGAAATAGATCAAGCTAAAAATCTGCACCACAAATAAAATCATCAACAAATTGAAAAGGCAACCCACTGAATGGGAGAACATATTTACTAATTGTATATCTGACAAGGGGTTAATATCCACAGTATGTAAAGAACTCATATGACTCAACTGAAAAAAAATCTGATTAAATAGTGGACAGATGATCTGAATAGACGTTTCCCCAAAGAAGACATACAGATGGCCAAAAGACACATGAAAATATACCCAACATCACTAATCATCAGTGAGATCCAGATCAAAACTGCAGTGGTAATACCAAGTCATACCTGCTGGAATAGCTATTACCAAGAAGACAAGAAATAGCAAATGTTGGTGAGGATGTAGAGAAAAGGGAATCCTCATACACTGTTGGTGTGAATGTAAATTGGTGCAGCAACTATGGAAACCAATACGGAATCTCGTCAAACAATTACTGCGTGGTCCAGCAATTCTCCTATTAGGCATTTACACAAAAATAATGAAAGCAGTAATATATATAAAAAAATCTACCCCTATGTTCATTTCAACATTATTTATAATAGCCAAGTTAGGGAAACAACCTAAATGTCCATCACTGGATGAAGGGATGAAGAAGATGTGGTAAATATATTTACAATGGAATACTATTCAGCCGTTAAAGAAGAATGGCGTCTTGCCGTTTGTGACCATAGGAAAGGACCCTGGGAGGATTATGCTCAGTGAAAATAAGTCGGACAGACACTGTATGATTTCACCTATATTTGGAATACAGAAAGCAAAATAAACCAACAAAACAAAACTCATGGATACAAAGAACAGACTGGTGATTTCTAGGGGGGGAATAGGTTGGGATGTGGGGAAAACATATGGAGTCAAAGGTACAAACTTCCAGCTATAAAACAAATAAGTCATGGGGATAAAACATGCAGCATGGGAACTAGAGTCAATAATAGTGTAGTGCCTACTTGGAAGTTGCCAAGAGAATAAATCCCAAAAGTTCTCATCATAAGAAAAAAAAAAAAAAAACTTTTATTTTTTATTTTTTTTTTCTTTTAAATTTTGTATGGTGATGGTTGGGGACTAGACTCACTGTGATAATCATTTCACAGTATATACAGATATCAAATTCATTATGTTATATACCTGAAACTAATAGAGTGCTATGTGCCAATTATATCTCAATCAAAACAAATGAAATTTCTGGTAATATCATCAGGCAGCAGATGAGTTTCTATGACCTATAACTGATCGAGTTATTGACTACTAACTGTGGGGCTCTGTAGCCATACCTGGTATCACACCAACACATCATCTTAGAAATGGAAAAATGACACTGGCAAACAAATTCCAACATCTCTCCCGCAACAGCAGTAATCTACGGACATGCTATAAATAAAACAGGGGTGATCCATGGGAAGGGTTTGAGGTACTTGGGGTTTAATCAAGGTGGAAAATGAACTATTTCTTTAACAGCTAGAGAAAAATAATGACAGAGTACAAACCAACAGACCCTCACTGACACTACATAGTATTAGATTCATAACTTAGTCTTTTAAAAAAATATATTTTATTTATTTATTTATTTATTTATTTATTTATTTATTTATTTACTTATTTGAGAGACAATGAAAGAGAGCACAAGTGGGAGGGAGAAGTAGGCTCCCCACTGAGCAGGGAGCCTGATGTGGGGCTCCATCCCAGGGCCCCAGGATCATGACCTGAGATGAAGGCAGACGCTTAACCCACTGAACCACCCAGGTGCCCCCTTAGTCTTCTTATAAGAAGTAGCACATGCACATTTGTAAAATGCAGTAGTTTTTGCCAAGATGTGCCATTCTGTGGCACGCAACCCAACTAGAATCAGGTAGTTTTGAAAAATCCAATATCCAGCAGTTCTAATGAAGTTTAAATGTCTGAAGACGAAACGTTTTCCTGTGACCATGCCACAGATATGCAGTTTCTGGAATGGTTTTGATCTCTCATTTGACCATGCCTAACAGCAAATATAGACAGAAACACATGTATGCATAGAGACAGACAGACAGACAGAGCCTGAGCAACTATTGGGAGCAGATAGGCAGACTAGCATGGGAATTAAATGCATAATCTTACAATCAGGAAGGCTGGTTTCAAGTCCCCTTCTTTACTCCCTAACAATGAACATTAGTCAAATCCCTTAATCTCCAGGTGCTTCAGCTCCTTTTAAAATGGTGACAATAAAAGTAATTATCTGAGTGCCACTTAGACTTGAATGATTGGATTTATTTAATGTTTTCAGGACAGTCATGGAAGACTGTGGAGTATAACCAGGACTGGTATCAACTAATACTCTTAGGCAGGAAAAGGAGATATGAACCAAGTCATTATTACTCATGTGATAAGGATAATTAAGGGTGCGTTTTGTCATTTTTACCTCTCAGATCCATTTTCACAAATATGCTTTATCTGTCGACACATGGTTTAAAAGGTTCAAAAAAAAAAGTCAAGACTGAAATAATACAATACCCACTCGCGATAACCCCTCTTGTCAGCCCTTCTGAGGCTGAAATGGAGCCGTGGCCACAGCTTCAAGTCCAGTAACTTTTTAGAAGTTTTCCCGGTCAAAAAACAGAGTAAATATCTTATAGATCTGATTCCCTGGTGCCTTTATATGGGAATACAAAGAGGAGTAGAACAGAACAGAGAAGAAATTTGTTTGAATTTCTTTGGAGTGCAAGAAAACAAAAGAATGTGGAGAAAGTACTCCAGCTTCAAAACACTATAGGAGTTTAAAGACATCTGGTTTTGGCATATTTTTTATATGACTGTTAGCCATGGATTTAAACCAATAAACTCCCAGAGAGATTACACAGCTTTGCAGCTGTAGCTCAGCACATGGCATGTACGGGCTTGATGAAGTTAGGGACTTTAAAGTGAGCAGGGGAGTCAGTGAGCGTTCCCTAGCACGCAGTGACAAAATCAGGGACAGTCTGAGCATTTCAATGCCTATGTGTACACGTCTGCGCGTGTATCTGGGGTGGGGAGCTGAATGTGACGAACCTGTAACTAAAGGAGGCACAGGAGATGAGGATATTCCCTAAGGAACCCAAATAAACACACGGTTTAGAAAGATCAAGGTTCCCAACTCATATATCATGTAGGTTTCCTGACATTATATTAGGTGGCTTTGTCTATGATTTATTTTCTCTAAAAAAAAAAAAAAATCCCTGTAGTCACAGGACATCCTTCAAATTATGTTCATTTACCAATCTTATTTCTGAAATGACACTTACAAAGCCTCAGCTTGTGTTTAATGTTTCATGAACACTGAAGATGAGAGCAGCCAAGGAGGCTATAAGTCAATGAAAGGCACAAGGATGGGAAATAGAAGAGGTTGTTCAAATCATGGTGCCTTTGAGGCAAGGAACGTACCTTTGATTTGAAAAATTTTAGCAAAGTCTAATGACCCGTATTGGTTGTCCATGAGAGGCTCTTACCCTTACTCTCACATGATGTCCCTCCACGTTACTATATGATACAATAGGAAAAAGATGTAGCCCATTGTTTGATAATGGTAATGACACTGGTATGGGTTATGAGTTCAGATCATTATGAAGAGACCTACTCTTGGCACCTTCTGAACTACTGATTAATTTATGCCATCAACAATATTTTTCCCACCTACATTTGAGTTATTTATTTCTCAACATTCGTATAGATTTCTCTGTGGGCTACGTAAGTAACATTGTTTTAAAATGTATCATCACTATATGTTGGCAAATTGAACACTGATAAAAAATAAATTTATAAATTAAAAAAAAAAGAAAAAAAAAGTGTCATCAGGGCAGCCCAGGTGGCTCAGCGGTTTAGCACCGCCTTCAGCCCAGGGCGTGATCCTAGAGTCCTAGGATCAAGTCCCATGTTGGCCCCCCCACATGGAGCCTGTTTCTCTCTCTGCCTGTGTCTCTGCCTCTCTCTGTGTGTCTCTCATGAATAAATAAATAAAATCTTAAAAAAAATAAACTATCATCAGGCTGAATTCCGTTACAGTTGGAAGAATGAAGAATAAGGAGATATACTAAATTTGATTATTTTCAAATTCATAGTTTTATTTTGGCAATTTAGTATAACTCTTTTGTCATTTTCTTCATTGAAATAGCCTAAGGCTGGCATCTTATTATTATTTTTCCTTCTGAGAGAGATTCTGATGTATACACCCTAAAGATTCCAAGGGAAAGAATATATGAATTACAGAAGGAATCTGGAAGCTTTTCGAGAGGAAAAATAAGAGGACACATCATTCTTTAACATGATAGTTCTCAGATAGGACAACTTGGCCTTCTCGGGGTAAGGTTATCCATGTTTGGAAATGTCTTTAGTTGTTACAACTGGAAAGGTGCTACTGGCACCTGGTACGTGGAGGCCAGTGATGCCACCAGATATTTGACGATGCAGAGGACAGATTCCCAAAACAAAGGGAATCCAGTACCAAATGTCACTACTACTGAGCTTCAGAGACTCTTCTATCACGCAAAGTAATGAAAACCTGATGAAGCTGTCTAGTTTCCATGACATATAATAAACCCAGTAAATAGCAATAGATGGCATTTTTGCTAATTTGAGCCTAATAGGTTCTCGGGCATTCTACTCTGGATTCATTCTGTAGGGCACCGAACTTGAAGTCTTGACACCCCACTATAAAGCAAGCCAATTCAGATCACCTGCCGAAAAATGAACTGGTGTAAGACAACAACAACAACAAAATGATATTTGGATGTTTTTTTTTTTTTTTTTTTTGTATTTAGTACATAGGCTTCTTTCTCTTGATGAACTTCAGGAGTAATCACAGGAAATTATCATACCAAGAATTTAAGTACCTGATCAAAAATTCTCATTTCCATGAACAACTAAATTATGACTTTTTGCCCTGTAGGCGTATTATATGGGTGGGGGGGGTCATTCTAAAAGTCATTGATCAATATTGATGCCTCTTTTATTTTTTTTATTTATTTATTTTTTTTTTTTTCAGGCTCCATGCAGGGTGCCCGATGTGGGACTTGATCTCGGGACTCCAGGATCATGCCCTGGGTTGGAGGCAGGCGCTCAACCGCTGAGCCACCCAGGCTTCCCTTGATGCCTCTTTTAAAAGGTAGTTTTTTTTGGCGTATAAATGTTAAATGTAGCCTGCAACTTAAAATCACAGTAACATTAGAACCTTCCCTAAAACTAATTTAAACAAGAGGGGAGATGAAAACATATGAAGAATCAGAGCACATCAAAAATATATGGAAGACGGTATGGAGTTGTAGGAGGCCCGAACTCAAAGTCTGAACACCACAACACCCTACCAAGCCTAATTTATACCCCAATCCGTCATTTTGGTTACTTAAAAAATCCATGCCAATCCAATTATAATTCAAAATGTGCAATTATTTTAATGAAGAACACCAAATAATTAATTTGATTTCACGCAGGCTCAGACCACTATTTCAATCTAGTGGTTTCCATAAAATCCAAGTCCAATTCCTATTGTATGATAATACCTCCCACCAAAATAATGCAATTGAATTTAGTTTTGTATTCTTGATAAACACACTGAGGTACCTAAAAACTCAAAGCAGAAGAAACAGAAATCTGAAGTTCCTTCCCCCCCAACCCCAAGATAATAGGCTGCCTTTCTACTTGCTATTCTCAGTTTGAGATAACTGGTTAGAAGGGTTGGAGAAGAGGACAAAACCTGGCATATATTTCTATATTTTCTTCTAATTCTCCAGTCTCTCTGTGTGTCAATCAGCTCCATATCTGATGGTTACCACATCATCAGTCTTCTTATGAAAGACTTATGGGCAACCTGTTCTGAGGATGAAGAACAGCCTAAAGCAAGGTGTTCATTAAATATGTTTTTATGTTTCAACTGATAGATGAGTGGTTCTTGTGTATGGTCCAGACCAGCAGGACCATCAACTGTGTACTTGCTAGAAATGGACATTCATGGGCCCCACCCTAGACCCATTGAATCAAAATCCCCGGATGACAGGGCTCAGACGAGTCTGCTGGATGCTGAAGTTTGAGGACCATTGTGCTATGCAGAGTTTTATTTTTTTTATTTTTACTTTATTATTTTATTATTTTTTATGCAGAGTTTTAAATGGCCTCTCAGGCTCTGCAGAATTTACAGACTCTAAGAAAAAAAATAGTGCAAATTATGTTTCAGTGAAGCCATGTGCAAGATACAAGGGCCATATAAGAGGAACTAGGGATTTTTTTTCCCTCCCTCAGGAGATCAGGAAAGGCTTCATAGAGGAGGCTATGTTTCAATTAAAACTTGAGAGAGAGAGAGTAGGAGTTTAAAAAAACAAAAAACAGTGACACAGGCATCCTACATAGAACTAGAATCAGAAGATTCAACTCTAGACAGTAATCAAGCAGTAATTTTTTTGGTGGTTGATGTTTTAAATCTTCCAGAGACTCCTTCAACCTCATGGTGAAATTCTCACCCATTTGAAGAATATAGTGGTTCATACAGAGAAAATAAAGCTGAGAAGTCAGAATTTATAGGAGAAACGTGTAACATAGTGTTTAAAGATTTGAGTGAGAGAAAGAACTGGACACAGAGGTTAATTTTTGTATCCTTGGTTCTTAATACTTCAATATGACTAATATTTGTGTGTCCACAGATGAATTGCTTCATTTACAATATGGTGATACGGTTTTCCTTGTGTAAGATAAAAGTTTCTATACCAAAGGACTGCTGCTTGTTGGGATGATTAACTGAAATAATCCATATAAATTGTTTGCCATTCTTCCTGTCTCTTTTAGTCTGTAAGTTTCTCTGCTGAGATGACATCAGAATAAATATATTTGATAATAGTGTCTGCTATATACTTCATGGAATATTTAATGGAGTCCATGAGCTCTATGGTGAAAAGTATCATTAAGATATAAAATATTATCACTGTGAACAGAAAGCATGCTGAAGATATAATGCAAGTGAAATCTGTGTTCACATACACATGCACACACTTACACTCATACACACATAATTAGTAATGCCCTTGAAGAGGAAAAAAAAAAGATCTCTCTACCTGACACATATTTTACAAACTGATTGACAGCTATTGTGTGTGTGTGTGCGCATGCACACACACACTTAGCTCAATATTGCAGCAGATTGGATGTTCACATTGTTTCCCTGACAACCACTCAAGCATTGTCTAAGTATCTCATGGCTATAGATGATTGCACAATACACATTTAATCCCATGGTTAAAAGAATGAACATCTACAGGCCCGAATCAATGGATTAATTTGATTTGAGACAAGAATTAGTCTCTTCTGGGGAAAGCATTAACCACTTAGTAATATGCTGGGATGGTTGAAGCTGATTTTAAAATGAAAAAAGTAAATTTAAAAGTCTTGGTAATAAGGGAATAGAAAGAAAGAATGTGGCCAATTTGAGGTAGATAATTGAGTTGGCAAATACAACCACACATTTGTAATTAGCCAACTGGGTCGGCCTGTAAGTTCTATTCCATAATCATGATGTAGAGCAACTACAGCCAGGTGACATTTAATGCATCGATATATTAAACCCAAATACAGGGCGATTTAGCATGTGGAAATCTGCTATCAGCTTTCAGCATTTCTTATAATTCTCAAATAAATATTATCTCTCTGGTCTTAAAAATTGGCCAGATAAATTCACGTCATGACAGGTATTTCATAAGTGCACGTAAAGAAAGTTGAGTGAATCTCAGTCTTTGGGGCATAAACTGATCATCTAGACCTACCAGGTAAATGCTGCAGAGGGGGTAGGCTGCTGTCACTGGGACTGGACACTCGAGTCTGTCCTCATCTGCTGTGGACAATGCCATCTCTATGCTATCGATGGCTCCTTCTTGGTGCTGCTGCTACCATGACACCATTGGCCAAGCATAATACTGGATCAAATTCCTCAGAGATTCAGCCTGTGGGCCCTGGATGAAGCTTCCACTGGCTTGAAAAATATATGATTAGAAAGCATTCATTATATAAATCATTAGCTCCTGATGCTTACAGCATCATTTTAGAGAGCAAATTCCTAAAGCCCCCAAACGAATTACCATGGCGTGTAGGCTAAATGGTTCTCAGTGACTGTGGGTTCTTACAATGAAGTTATGTTATTTGACAAGGGAATCTCCTAGGAATAGCTTCACTCTGTAGTGGGGATGGGGATGTAGAGGTAATGGTTATAGAGACAGAGAACTGTAGGATCGAAATTAGGGTAAGGGAGGAAGTAGAAAACAAAACTGCATTGAAGCTTCAGTTATTAAAATATTACATGTAACCATTGCTAAAATGTAGGGCCACACACCAGACATTACACCTGTTGCTTTCTATTTTATGTCATTTGATCTTGTCCCATGAGGTAGGCACCTTTATCATCCCTATTTTATAGATTAAGGGATAAATTTAGGCAGATTAAATAGGTTTTGGAAGGCCATGTACCAAACATATAGCAGAGCCAGGATTCAAACTCAGGGCTGGTGGGTCCAACACTCAAATTGTTCTCACTTGACTGTCCTGTCAGGAAATTATCTGGCAAGATTACCGAGGCAGCTAAAATTCAGTATCTCAGACTCCTTGAACAAGTAGGTTTCCTGTGCTTGATCTTTTCTTTAACTCTGACATTTTGATCTTTCCAGAGTCAAAACATCTCAATTGATATCTCCCTCATCTTTTTTCTTTTTCTTTTTCCTTTTCCCTTCCTCCTTTTCTTTTCTTTCTTCTTTTCCTTTCTTTTTCACAAGAGATTGCTTTTATCAAATGAGAAACCCACTCCTGGCAGTTCTACTATATTTTTCTATGAAAAGTATGACTCTTTAGATGATTCATTGCCTACTGGATTTCCACTGGGCACCTTTTAGTAAATTCTGGAAATTCCCAGGCAAAAGTAACCTACTAGTGGCAATTCCCTAAATTTAATAGGTTCTCAAAAAAAAAAAAAAATTAAAAACCATCAAGTACTTATTACGACATCCCCCTTGTGTATTATTTAGTGTGTTAATTAGATATATTTCCAAAAATTGGCAGCATAATATAGACAAATAAACATATTTATTATACCATCTGCCCAACAATACTTCAGTATAAACACTTTCTGCACTACACTCGAAGTTATTCTCAGAGACAGAGGTGGGGTTCCACAGACAGGGGTTTCTAACACATGTTCATGTGGGCAGCGGATGGGCCTTCCTGTCATTGCGTGATGCTGTCTGAAAAAAATCTTCCTTCTGACCCTGAGAAGGAAACGGAAGAGAATGATTCATTCTTTTTCCTGGGGGAGGATTAAGTCATCTCAAGGGGGACTGCATTAATAATCAAACACTGATTAAAACAGAGGACACTTTTTTTCATCTGTTTTGGGTGTTTTCAAACCCTATCCATCTAACTCGAGGGAGTCGGGACACATGTCAAAGGGATTAAGATTCGGGGACATTTGTCAAAGAGAAGAACCACAGGAGTGAATCACATCAGGCGGTGACAATAAGACTAGCCAAGTGGTCCCTGGGGTGTTCTCGTCCCCGAGGCTGAGCACCAGCACACCTTGGGAGCCTGGGCTGTGCTGGCAGCAGGGAGGAGGGGAAGGGGACCCTCTGGCTTGGGGCCCAGGCTGACCTGGTGCAGAGGGTGGCGTTGCCCCTGCCTCGGCCTCCGTGACCTCGGGCCTCACCGAGCTGCCTCTTGTTTGCACATGACTTGGGGAGGATACAACAATTCAGCCCTAGGTAAGTGCCTGAGTGTGTTCAATTACACGGGCCACCCTCTGACCCCACTGGGACCTCTGGGAGGCCTCACTCCAAGGCAAATCCCACTTGGCCATCATTTGCCACTATTATCCTTTCCATGATAGGTTCCTACCGCCCCCCAGCCCATGCTTACTCTCTCCTCTCGTTTTCTTCACTTTTTATGATATCAGATGTGCTGAAGTCTCAGTATAACACTTCGGTCTCTTTGAAGTAAAAATATTATATCCATGCAATAAACAAATATGCGGTCATAATTGCAAAGTGTCTCTACCAGATGGGGCTTACCAGCTAGTTCTTGCATTGTGAAAGCCCACGGATATACAACTCTAATGGAGGTTGCTTCCTTGGGCTAATCATGCCAGAAACTCTTCAGTTCTGTTGTGTTAATTAAACTCTTCCATATTATTATGTCACAGAAACCCGTGTCACTGACTTACTGATTTGATTCAATGCGCAGCTCACAATGATGTGCTTGATCACCCAGCAGTATCTGAGGTATCCTGGATATTGTCATTTGCATACTTCTTGTTGTAACACATGATCCTGCATCTGACTGCAAGGTGAGGTTTTAGAAATAAAAAAACAAAAACATAAATTGGCCTTTTGTCATGCTTGTTCTCTCTCCCAACTCTCCTCATCTTTATTTTGAGACCTATATCTATATATCTGTCTAAATCTTTGTCTATATCTACAATAAAATCATCTAGTAATATGAAAAGGACAGAGATTTCTGGCCTGGGTTTGAAAGAATGACCTTTCCTAATAAAATATCCCCATTTCCTGACAGAGTTACTCATTGAAAGAGGTAAAGAATTTGATTCCCTAGATTTCTTTCCTGGGATGTTTGTCACTTTCCTCTGGCACTTTCTTGGCAGGAGTTACAAAACAGTGACCTGGGGATAGATACAATCATGTGTTCCTTTCCACAGCACCTTTGATTTGATTGACTCTTCAAGGAAAATAAAAAGAATTTTTTTTCTAAAGGGTTCATTAGTTTTCCCCTTGTTTTGATTTTCAACTCTTTATTTACTCCTTTAATAGGGGATTAGTTTGTTGTGATTGCTGCATATACAGAAACAAACGTGGGTCACTTATTTCCATGAAGGTGATTATTTTTCCCAAGGCTGAGGTCATGTATGGATCAAAAGGGATACTGCATGTGTCAGAGAACAGTATCAGGGAGCAAATTAGTGATTTTTTTCTTTTTTCTTTTTTTTTTTCTTCTTCTTTTTTTTTTTTTTAAACTGGCAGCAACAGTGATAGTACAAGCTGAACAAATACATTCTCTCTCTCTCTCTCTCTCTTTTTTTTTTTTAACCAAAGTAACTTTATAAGTGGTTGGTATAATATTTGCATTTGTTGTCCTTTTGAATGCTGACCTTCAAGTCGGCAGTTGGACTGGCTTGCTGTTGGCAGCATTTTGTTTTTTAAAGGCTCTTTTGAGGCTAGGTTAATTTCCACCGAGATTTCCTTTTGCCTGAAACATTCCATCTCATTTTACCTCCTGTGCTTGGTGCTCATTACAGCATGATTGACTCGAGGATGAAATATGGCAGCTCATAAAGCTATTTTTTTTATCCCCTAATAAACCTCCTCAACCCTTGATCTGATTTTATATATATAATAAAATATGCATTGAGGGAAGTAGCCTACAAACGATCTGCCTCTACCTGAGTGTTGCTGACTTATTTAACCTTCATTCGAGGAGAGAGATTGCTTTTCCCAATTAGACACATTCCAATCTGATAAAATGGGTGAAAGAGGTGGCCCAGGTAAAATGTATCATCAAGGCTAGTTGTCTCTCGATCCACTGGTAATCCCTTGGGGCCTTTCAAAATGTGACACCTCTTTTAAAGAAGAAATTATGTCAAATTCAATTGTACTGCTTTTATTGAGCTCACGGCACCCGTAAGTACACTATAAAAGTCTTATGGGTTGATGTGGCCAGCTCCAAGGTCTATTACTGGGGCCAGGAAACTGAACATTCAGGTTGTGCTTGGAGGGATGAAAACTTTGAAGCTACCCTTCCCAAGAGGCCTTCCCCTAAACTCACAAGCTCTCATTCAGAATCACAAGAGAGGCTACAAATGTTGTGGAAGAAAGAATTCACTGGGAGCCCAATGTCATTATTGGCAATTTTACATTTGAGTGAGACAGTTATCACTTTGTATGTAAGAGACTGGGCAAGGAACACCCAGGTACCAAGTTCCAATGCCTGCAGCCTGCATTTTATTAACATATTAATAGCAATCTGCTAATTGGGCCAGATGGGAGGCAATTTTAGTTGATCCTAGAGAATTGTTCAGATTGGCCAAATAAATTTAGTGTGCACCCTGAATCAGGTTGAGACTTAGCCGCATCCCCAAGTCTAATTTTGTGGTTTTGGCTTTGGGTCAACTCTATCTGTACTTTGAGATTCCCTGATGTTCAAAGGACAAGGTACTGCAAAGTCCAGAGTTCACCTCTCCCCGTCTCCTGGGTGACCAAGAGTTGCCCAATATGTTGACTTTGTGTTTTTATTCACATCTTCATTTGTTTTGCATTCATTCCAGCACTGTCCTTTCGTTTCGTAGGGCATGAGAGAGGAGAGATGGAGAGGCTTTTTTGTTGTTGTCTCTTGTTTTTTGTGTTTTCCTTGAGGTACACTTTGATCTCTAGCTACTAGATGTGAACAAAAGAAGAAAGAAAGAATGAGACATTTGTTATTTAGCAAGCCAAAGGTATACAGTGGAGAATTCAGGGCTATAGGAGGATTTTTGAAAGGGGAGATAAATTAAAGATCCCAGCAGGCACATTAAGCATGGGAGACATTACTGCGACCACAGAAAGTAAAGTGAAAGAGACATTTTAAGGCAGGGAGGAAAGGCACTCTGTCCCACTGCGAACAGAGCAGGGCATCACCAATTCCAGGCTGCACCCTACGTCTGCTTAACTCCAATTTGCTTAGAATACTGGGGGTGGGTTAGTCATCAAGAACTCACAAGGGGATCCGTAGGGGGAAAAGTCCCACCACCCATGTACTGAATGTGTATAAATTATCTCATATATGCCTCAAAAACAGCCTTAATTTTATGTCACTGTCAAGCCTATTTTAAATATTTAGAAATTAAGGGGCTGATTTACTTGTCCAAGGTTTGCCTTATAAGCAACAGAGATGGTATTTTATTTTATTTTATTTTATTTTATTTTATTTTATTTTTTTTATTTTATTTATTTTATTATTTTATTTTATTTTATTTTTAGTTTAGTTTAGTTTAGTTTAGTTTTTTGAGATGGTATTTTAATCTAAGTGGAGTAATATCTTACCCTAGACCCAAGTTGTTGGTAATAATCATCACTCTACCTTCCTTGCCAACATCCTAAATACAGACGTCCGGGGACTAGAAGGTAGGGTCGTCTGATAAAAACCTAGCAGACTGAGCCACATTGCTAGGCTCTGTATTTTACTAACATGTACCTCCTGGTACATCAGCAGAACCATGTTCTATGTGGCGGGGACAGGTGCAAAGTTAGGAGAAGGATGAGTCCATGCAGGTGAGCAGGGGCTGGGACGAGAGGAAAGAAAGGATCTTTGCCTCAAGATTTTCTGGCTTACAGAGTGTTAGAGATAGAAGTCACCCCTAGTGCAATGTTCTAACTCGGGGTCATTACATTTTGCCAGGATCAAAGAATCCCAAATGACAATTTATAATTGCATCAATGAGCATTTATAATTTATGCCTCTATTTATAGGGAGTTATCACAAGGCTAAAATATCCACTCTGATCTTATAGCTGACATGTTGAAAAATCAAAACACATCAGCTCATGCCATGAATAATCTCTGTTTAAACAGTAAAGCAAATAACCTTTGATTAGTATGGCTGGCATTAATTTAGACATCACACTTCTGTCAGTGTTTAGCTGTACAAGACAGTTACAGAAGCATCAAGCATGTCTCTTTAAATAAAACAAGGAATTCAGCTAAATCTTGAGTGTTAGACTAAATTAACTGAATCCAAAATAGACTTCTGATCTGTTGATCCCCAGCTCAAATGTTATTCAGAATACCCTAAACTTGTAATTATCTCTCTAAGGCTAGGATCCCTGTGAACAGGAAACTTGAAAAGTAAGTTGTTTCTCACAACTTAAAATCTATCTAAACTACCTGATGAAAATCCACGATGTGTCACAGCTGACTTTTTTTAAAGTACTTATTGTGTGCTGGGTGATCCAGTAATTATGTCACCTAATCCCTCTAATCTACCTTAGAAGGAAAATTAAAGGTCTAACATATAGCTAAAGTAAACTGAATTGGGGTTTGGAAAGTATAGAAAATAACCAAAATTTCCATGGCAAGGTGATTGTAGAGAAGGGCCTGGTGCCCTGACTCCACCTGGGCTTAGGGTTCCTGGGGGTAGCCCTCGTATAAAACGGACTTCCATGTGACTAATGTCAGGAAAATGTCACTTTCCCTTGTGAAAACCCAGACGTCGTCCACACTACATGGAAATTTGGCCTCCTTGCTTCTTTGGAGGTGTTTGCTCCTTGAGGACAGGGGTTTTGGTCTTTCTTCTCCATATTTCAAATATCAGTACAATTTCTGGCTCATGTCATCACCTAGTAAATAATTGTTGAGAATGTGTGCACAAATGACAAGCTTTGTTCATTTGGTTTTGACGTTCATTAGACTGAAACTATTACACTTTTATACCATTTGCAAAGCTGATCTATACACCAAGATCTACACCTACCTACCTAATAATCCCTATTAGAACAACTCGCTTTTATCAAGTGCTGCTCTTAGTACTTCATACACATTATCTCATTTAAGCATTGAAACAACCCAGTAATATACCGCTGTCATCCCCATTCTGAGATGAGACTCAGTTAAAACAAAATTAAGCAATTTTATAGGTCCATGGGGTGAAAAGTTGAAAAATACAGTATTTGAACTCAGTCCACCTATTTTTTGAGCCTCCATACACAATTACTGCATGATATTTCCCCTGAAAACTGGAGCTACAGTTGATAGACCTCCCCAGTATGCAAGCTCCCTGTTAACACTGAACAGATGTGGACAAGTATTACATCTGAAGTCACAAAACTTTTCACCACTTGCTGTAACTTAGCAGGAGCAGGAATAAAATGGAAAATAAATGAAAAAGGTAGTTATCTAAGTGAATTGAAGATATCTGTGCACACCAAAACCTGCCTGCAAATGATTGTAGCAGCTTTATTCACAATTGCCCCAAACCAGAAGCAACCAAGATGCTCTTCAATAGGATGAGTGCCTAAAGGAACTGTGGCACACCTATACAATGGGTGAGAAAAAAGAAATGAGATATCAAGTGATAGAAAGGCACTGGGGAAACCTTAAATGCATATTGCTAAGTGAGGGAACCCAATTTGAAAAGCTTTAAGTTTAAGATGTCCAAATATATGGCATACTGGAAAGGACAAAACTGTAGAGCCAGTGTAAACATCAGTGGTTGCTATGAGTTCAAGGGAGGAGGGTCAGAGGGAATAATGAACAGTTGGAATAGTTGGAACACAAAAGAACAGAAAACTTTTAGGGCAGTGAAACTATTCTGTGTGATACTCCATAATAGCAGAAACATAATATTACACATTTAACAAAGCACAAAACAAAACTTTGAAACACAAAGAATGAACCCCAACATAAACTATGCATCTTGGTTGATAATAATGCATATATATTTAGTCACCAATTGTCACCAATCATAAAAGGGTACCGCGCTAATGGAAAAGATTAGTGTGGGCGGTGGGAAGAGAAGAGGGCACATGAGAACTCTATTTTGTGGAATTTTTTGGTAAACCTAAAGCTACCCTGAAAAAATAAGGTCTAAGGAATTATTAAAATAAACTAATTAATTTAAAAGTTAAACACAAAAACCATTTAGGCCATCTAGAGCACTCTTGAAGACGTGGACCTTTTTGCTCAATAATGTTAAAAAAAGAGTTTTTAGCAGCTCTCTTCATAAATACTTGGCTATGATTTTGTCCATTTAAATGTCCAGGTTTAAATAACAAATATCAAAAAATCAATGCAGCGTCTATACGTATTGCCCTGAAAATATACTCAGAAGAAGCAAGCCAAAGTGATGGAAACAATGATTTGTGGAGTATCTACTATGCACCAAGCTTTCCTGAGAGATAAGAATAAATTGTCTTCAGCACAACTCAGGACATGCATGATTTGCTTAGTGTTCACACAGTGTCAGGCCGTGTCACCCATTCTAGGACCGAGGCCTCGTTTTTGTCCTGGAGAACCTGGACGTCAGGGATGGAAAGCAGATGGCAGCACGTAACCCACTACGGCCTCGAGGCAGGTGATTAAAATAAAGGAATGTACGGGCACTGAGGGGGGCACTTGATGGGATGAGCACTGGGTGTTGTTCTATGTGTTGGCAAATTGAACACCAATAAAAAATAAATTTATATATAAAAAATAAAAGGTTGTATTGTAGAGAACAAAGCCCTTAGAGGGCACATAGCCTTGCTAGGGAGGGAGGACCAAGTGAGGAAAATAAAATGCAAAGACAGGGGCAGACTATACAGCTCTCATACCTGCCATGCATAATCAGCTCAGCGGGGGTTGAAATAGTTCATGGATACATGAAAGCGTAAACTTTATAAAAATATGGATGTTTTATCACCTTCCGTATATCATGTATAATATTTATCTCGACCTGAATAATTTTATTACACATGAGTTTAGATAGTTAATTCAATAACATTTTGCTTTAAAATATCTAGATTAGAAAAAAAGAGATGTTCTTTAAGAGATATTGAAGATGACGACACTGAAATGAATATGGACACATCAAAGATGCATTTTGCCTTGATCCCACCTCTAATCTTTCAGCTCTAGTTCTCTTTTGAATGAATGATTTAGCAGAAAGAATCCAAGCCAGGAAGGAAAAAAAAAAATCCCATGCAATAATTCTTTGGAGAGAAAAAAAGACAATGATGGTAGAGGATAGAAGAGTATTTAATCTCAGAATATGCGAGCATTGACTCTGAACCTCTAGCAATAATAAAAAAGGCCCAAAGACTAACAACATAACCCAAGTGAAAGGAAAATTGCCATGTTGATTAATAGGACAGGATGCAATGGCCCCTTAATGAGTTCCATACTGTACCTGTCTCAAAGGATTGGAATTACAGGGGCTCAGGGCTGTGACCCCAAACCAAAGCTTCCAGAACCAGGGACTTTACAGGATTGGATTAGATATTCTCCAGAGGAATCGCAGGGAAACTAAAATCAAATGTTGTTTCTGTACAGGCACATAAACCTAATTCACACACAACTCCTATTGTAGGAAAGAGGGAGACTGCACCAGAGACCAAATCTGCATTTGTATTTTAAATTGTCCTACGTTAGGCAAGACCACAAAGCATAGGAAGGGGATAAACGTAGGGCAAAATGGAAGGAAAGAAGAGATATAAATGGAAGTGAGGGGGAAAAATGAATAATCTTGCATCAGTGGGGTTGGAAATATATATGGAAGAAAATGGAATGACAGCAACAAGGTAGTTCAAGACCTCATCGTTCCAGGCTCAAGGAAGTTCTGAGGACGTGAAGACTCTGAAAGATTAAAATGTTAGAAGGCCGAGTCACCCTGTGTGCAGTCGTGTCCCAGTCTGCTGGAGGAAGAACACAGCTCTTGTTTTAGACACGTAATGAATCTTCTTGCTGGAATAACCTTTTCCTCCTGAGGGAACAGGGCAAGCTCCTGACCTTGGGTTGAGGATCGCCTTCAAGGGGCTGGGGCAAACGTGGGGCCTGCTGATAGCTGGCGAGGTAAGGTAAATGCTCCCGACGGCTGCTTGTTCGTTTTCCTCCCTCCCTGATGCTTCCCTAAACGGACTGTCAGTAGCTGACGTCAGGTCACTGCTCAGATCCTTACTCAGTCCTCCTCCACCCTCTGGACAGGATAAGCAGCTGGGCCAAGTCGCAAGGCCATCTCCTTGATCCATCCTGAATCTAGTTTCTCTCGCCCCCTCTAACATCCCGAGAGATAATCTGTATCTCACAGCCCACCTTCCTGACCTTGTGTCCAGGCAATTTGTGGCAGGTAGAGAACAGAAGAGGCACAGAAAGAGAGAGAGAGAGAGAGAGAGAGAGAGAGAGAGAAGCAAGAGAGACAGGCAGAGGGAATCATGGTTTATGACATTTTGGCAATTTTTCATGTTCTCAATGGGTTTTACCATGACCTAAAGTCATTATATGAACCTGATTTGGGGAAGTTTGATTTTATACTGCATTTATTTCTTTTTTTCAAAATGTCTCCCAACCACCTTGATGAAGTCAATGGTAACTATGAAGTTTTACTGATTATCTAACTCTGGATCTAAAGAAACTTATTTTGTTTGTTTGTTTGTTTTTTTTTTTTTCCCTTACTCTTCTATTGAAGGTCTATAGTGATAGGATACAGAGAGATGGAGAAAATGAACAATTATCTTTAAAGAAAGCAACTTAACGCTCTTCATCAGTGATATGTTCTAAGACTGAAAATACATTTAGTCAGGGAATCCTTCTTTTATTCATTTAAAATACCTTCTATTCCAAGACAGCCCTTCCCATGGATACTTGGTGATGATCTTTTTGTTTGAAATTGCCAGTATGAATTATGACAATAACCTTGGGTCCCTACTTTGTGAAATCCTGTGCAGCAGAGAATGGCTTAGCCATTCAATTCCTTCTGGTGACTTCATAACGTTTTCTCAATAGCAGTGTGTGTGCCAATCACCTCTACTAACTAGATAGCAGAAAGGAGAAGAATTGGAATTCAGTATCAAAGCCAAGAAAATCTGAACATATATCTAGTGCAGCATTCTACAAAGAGCAGGGGATTGGGATGAAAGCCCCGTTTGGGGGCTTCAGCAGGTCATGTAGGTATTGCTTAACTTCTTGAGTCTATGTTTTATAAAAATTGGATTCATATATATTTGTTTGACGTTTTCAATTGCCTAAGAATTCTCTGATGTGCTTATTAGGATAGAGATTTCTGGGACCTATTCCAAGATTTTTTTTTTCCCATATTATCTGAGGGCCCTGGAATAGGGGACCAATCACATGTTCTGATAGAAGTAACATTTTTAAAAAGATTTATTTATTTATTTGTTCATTCATTCATTCATTCATTCATTCATTCATTCGAGACACAGAGAGAGAAGCAGAGACACAGGAAGAAGGAGAAGAAGGCTCTCTGCAGGGAGCCTAATGTGGGACTCGATCCCAGGACCCCAGGATCATGACCTGAGCTGAAGGTAGATGCTCAACCACTGAGCCCCCAGGAGCCCCAGATGGAAGTAGCATTTTAACACAGCATATACAAGGTTGTCCTGAAGTACATCAAAGAACACGTAGGAGTTGCTCACCCCACAGCACAGAAAGTGTTTCTGCTTTTATTACGATTTTTTTTCTTGTTGATTCATATACCTCAGAGACCTTAGTTTTGAAATCTTTGATTGATTTCATTGAGCACACTCACTTTTACTATTTCCTTCCCCATTTCCTTTATCAGACTCTTCATTTCTGAAGAAATGTCATACTTCTGCTGCCCCGGTGCATAATGACCCTTCTATTTTTATATTTAAAATATACAGAATGGGGGATCCCTGGGTGGCGCAGCGGTTTGGCGCCTGCCTTTGGCCCAGGGCGTGATCCTGGAGACCCAGGATCGAATCCCACGTCGGGCTCCCGGTGCATGGAGCCTGCTTCTCCCTCTGCCTGTGTCTCTGCCTCTCTCTCTCTCTCTCTCTCTGTGTGTGACTATAAATAAAAAATAAATAAATAAAGATTTTAAAAAATTAAATATACAGAATGGGAGAAGATATTTGCAAATGATGTATCAGATAAAGGGCTAGTTTCCAAGATCTATAAAGAACTTATTAAACTCAACAGCAAAGAAACAAACAATCCAATCATGAAATGGGCAAAAGACATGAACAGAAATCTCACAGAAGAAGACATAGACATGGCCAACATGCACATGAGAAAATGCTCTGCATCACTGGCCATCAGGGAAATACAAATCAAAACCACAATGAGATCCCACCTCACCCCAGTGAGAATGGGGCAAATTAACAAGGCAGGAAACCACAAATGTTGGAGAGGATGCGGAGAAAGGGGAACCCTCTTACACTGTTGGTGGGAATGTGAACTGGTGCAGCTACTCTGGAAAACTGTGTGGAGGTTCCTCAAAGAGTTAAAAATAGACCTGCCCTATGACCCAGCAATTGCACTATTGGGGATTTACCCCAAAGATACAGATGCAGTGAAATGCTGGGACACCTGCACCCCGATGTTTCTAGCAGCAATGTCCACAATAGCCAAACTGTGGAAGGAGCCTCAGTGTCCATTGAAAGATGATGGATAGAGAAGCTGTGGTCTATGTATGCAATGGAATATTCCTGAGCCATTAGAAACGACAAATACCCACCATTTGTTTCAATGTGGATGGAACTGGAGGGTATTATGCTGAGTGAAGTAAGTCAATCGGAGAAGGACAAACATATGGTCTCATTCATTTGGGGAATTTAAATAATAGTGAAAGGGAATAGAAGGGAAGGGAGAAGAAATGGGAATGGGTAGGAAATATCAGAAAGGGAGACAGAACATGAGAGACTCCTAACTCTGGGAAATGAACTAGGGGTGGTGGAAGGGGAGGTGGGCGGGGGCTCTGGGTGACTGCGTGGAGGGCCCTGAGGGGGGCACTTGACGGGATGAGCACTGGGTGTTATTCTGTATGTTGGCAAATTAACACCAATAAAAAAATAAATTTGTTATTAAAAAATACAAATAAATAAAATAAAGATTTGTTTGGGCCTTTACAAGTACCCTTTCACTGCCTTCAGAGGGGTTCTTTTAACTCCTCAAACTAAAAGAGCTTGACATGTATAAGGGATAGTGATGGAGACAGATTAGAGGAATTTTATAAAGATAAAGGTGCAGATTTATGCAAAAACATTAGAGAAGGAAGGGAATATTTAACAGAGAAACACAGCAATAAAATTGAGCATTTATTTTTCAGATTATACTCAGTGACATGTGCTAGGTGCTTATCCTTTTCTTTTAATGGGTAAAAGGAATCAAGACAAATTAAAGAAACAAAATCTGAGACATGATTGTGTTAGTAAATCTTTCACTTGCCTTTTGACACATAGTTTTAAGAATCTGTATGCAAACACATTCCAGTGACCTCAAGATCATTTATGATTTGTTGAAGAAGTAAAACTAAAATAGAAATATACAGTTCCCCAGAGGGCATTCTGTTTGAGTTATGATGCATCTTAATGTTCTGTATAATATAAGTATTAATAAGATGCAGATGCTTTTCTTATATTGATACAGGAACCAGGAATAGAATCAACATGAGTATATTAGGAAAAAAAGTAAAATAACAAGTATATTAGGGGAAAAAAATCAGCTTTAACATTTCATAAATTGAAAATATACTTCGAATCTGAAAGATATCCTTGCTGGGATTTTATTGGGCTTGCCATTTAGATTAACTCAATCCCATGTACCATATGATTTTGATATCTTGTGATTTATAACATGGATTTAAAAAGATCAGAATGATTTATCATCCTCAACCCAAACTCTGGAAACATTTCAAATAGATATAATTTAAAAAGAGGTTTTATCTTCTAATCTCAGTGTGACAGAGAGTGTTCATAATGTTTTGATGACGAGGTGCAGAAAAATTTTAACTTCAAAAAATGAATTCAGGAAATAGTGTAATTAAGCAAAACATATGGGATGATATAATATTACTGGCAGTCATCCTAGACATCAATTTTGAAGTTAAGTAAAAGCAAAGAAAGTGAAAGAGCTCTGCTATAAGAAGAAGGGAAAAAAAAACTTTTAAAGAACTTAGACACTGATGAAATGCACGGCTCTGAGTAATGGAATCCTCTGTACAACACCATCCTCTCTCCTGGTTAGTAAATAAAATTTGAAATAAAATCTCCTTTTCCTCCCCCTTTCTTTTCTTTTCTCTCTTTCTTTCTCTCTCTCTTTCTCTCTTTCTCTCTTTCTTTCTTTCTTTCTTTCTTTCTTTCTTTCTTTCTTTCTTTCTTTCTTTCTTTCTTTCTTTCTTTCTTTCTTTCTTTCTTTCTTTCTTTCTTTCTTTCTTTCTTTCTTTCTTTCTTTCTTTCTTTCTTTCTTTCTTTCTTTTTTTTTTTTTTTTTTTTTTTTTTTTTTTGTCCAAGGATAACTATTGACAAGTTGGAGGGTCAGGAAGTATTTGGCGGGTAAAGGCATGTTTCAGATAAAGAAACTTCATTCATGAGGACAGATAGCTGGGACCAATGCCTGACTCCACATAGTTCATCCTATAGAGTCGTGTCTGGCTGGACCCAGTGTTCAAGTGACAGCTGATAGCAGGCGGATCATGAGAAGCATGCAGCCAGTATGGTCAGAAAGAATTTTTAAGGATTAAAATTTAAAATAAAATTCAAATATATAAACTTTAAGTGGGGACAAGTTTGTAGGAAAATAAGCATTTCTATATATAGTTAAGGTGGGAAAATAAGTTAATTTTTCTAGGACCCAATTTTGTAATTCATATTGAGATAACTTATGACACTGTTAATTTTTCTTTTGGAAAATATAATGCAATAATTAGAATGTGTATATACAGTTAATTGTAAGGATGATCATCAGAAGGAAGTTTATAATACAGAAAAGTTGGAACTCTCCTGATTTTCCAAAAAGATGCTGTTCTTTTGAATTATTTTTTTTTTAATTTTTATTTATTTATGATAGTCACACAGAGAGAGAGAGAGAGAGAGGAAGAGACACAGGCAGAGGGAGAAGCAGGCTCCATGCACCGGGAGCCCGATGTGGGATTCGATCCTGGGTCTCCAGGATCGCGCCCTGGGCCAAAGGCAGGCGCCAAACCGCTGCGCCACCCAGGGATCCCTGTTCTTTTGAATTATTGTGGTACTTTAATGCAATTGCAGACTGTAGCATGATTAGAATGATGTAGAAGCTTACTTTTTACTTAGGAAGACATTTTAGTTAGTGGGGATAAAAAGATGGCTTAGCACTATAAAGAGTATGGTAATTTTGAATAAAAGAAAAAAATAAATATTATGCATGAGAAATTATTCACAAGAGTATAAACTAATCTGTTTTTAGTACATTAGTATATGTCATGAGCTGAAAAACTGTTTACTTGTACAGTATCCATTTCACCAGTTAGAAAACAAACTCTGAATTCAGAGACCATGCTTAGCTTGGTCGCCACTATACTCCACGTCGAGGATGGTGCATTCTACGGGATCGATTAAAATCTGTTGTTGTTTTTTATATAAATGTTGACTCGACCTCAGCTGAACAAGTGAATAAACCTAACAGCGTTGCATCTAATCACAAAAACCTATGGCTAGAACTCTGATTCTTCCTGTTTTCTTATTTCTGATTGTTTCTGTCCTCTGACTTGTTTCACACAATGACACATCACCTGCCACTAGAGACAAGCATCACAGTCCAGCCAAGGACCAGGTTAAACCAAGCTTACGTGTCCAGGTCAAGAGTCAGATGAAGGAAGATGAGAAACACCCGAGGACTTGGTTCTGACACCACATCATTAAAATCAAAGTCAATACACAAGTAGTGCCATAAATATAAGGGGGGCTTTTAAAATAATCCACTCATCAGTCATCTCAACAAGAAGGCAATGATGTCAACGTCATCCTTGTTGCCCATGTTTGTGAACATTTCACTGATGTATAAAATACCAACTTCTAAGCCAGTCTCCTGCACACATGGAAACTGCGACTGAACAATCGCTCTTACAGATAGCCCTCCAATGAAAATACAGCTGGAAAGTTATTTTTTAAATTGAAATGATACCTTTTCTTCTTAACATGTATTTATTTATAGAGAGTGAGTGCAGAGGGGAGGGGCAGAGGAAGAGGGAGAGAGAATATTAAGCAGACTCCGCACTGAGTGTGGAGCCTGCCGTGGGCCTTGATCCCATGACCCCCAGAGTCTGATGCTTAACCCAGATGTCCCTTGAAGTGATATCTCAACAGACATCCTAAGGAACAAGATTTCTGAATTGGAACGCTCTACTTAAACAGAGAAGAGTGTATTCAGAGGACAATAGCCAGGAGGGGAGGGGATTAGCAGAAAAGACCAACAGTTCACATTAGAAGTGACAGTAGTAATACCATGTGCTGAAGACTTTCTCTGTCAACCAATTTTTCACTAGTGAATGGAACCATCACAAACCTTCATATCACATGAATAATAGCTGGAGGAACTGGAGTGGTTTAGTCTATAAGTCTTAGGGGAAGAGAGGAAAAAATAAAATAAGATGAAATCAAAGAGGCAGACAAACCATAAGAGACTCTTAATCATAGAAAACACACTGAGGGTCGCTGGAGGGGAAGGGGGCAGGCAGATGGGGTAACTGGGTGATGAGCATTAAGAGGGACACGTGATGTCATGAGCACTGGGTTTTCTATAAGACGGATGAATCCCTGAACTCGACCCCTGAAACCAATATCACATTATATGTTAATTAATTGAATTTAAATATTCTTTTAAAAGACTATAAGAAAGCACCCAGAAGGGGCATTTCATCACTTCATATACGCAGCACACTGACATATGGAAGAAGTTTTAGACTGTCAAAAAAAAAAAAAAAAAAAAGGCTACAGAGGATAAAATTAAGACCAGTGATGGGAATCCCAAGAAAACTGCTCAAAGTTTATTTCCAGGAATAATCTAATAGTTGGAGATAATCTACAGATGCAATGTATCCAATTATCCTGCATTTTTACAAAAAACAAAAAAAAAATACTGGTGTATCATCCTCAACAGGTGGAGACGAAGCACCTCAAAAGTGAAAGTCCCATTTTCTATAAATATTTCACCACGTTCTTGAAATAGTTGTTTCCTTGCACTTTGTGTTCTCAGAAGTACTTGAAAATTGTTCTTAAAGTGTGTGTGTAGCTACGGAGGACAATTATTAGATTTTGCCATAATCCGTCTAACTAAGCCATGTCACAGGTCAAAACCTTTCAACGGTGCTCACCGGGGAAAGGCCAATCTCCTGCCATCTGGGACATGTTGGGGGCCTAGCTCTCCAGTCCCATCTCGTGCCAGCCCCCCCCCCCAGCACTGAGGGACCTCCAGACATTCTGAATGTCTGTCTCTTGTTCGAAAATGTTTCATGCTTTCCTGCCATCACGCTTTTACGGGTGTTACTTTAACTGTGAAGAGTAATCATTGCTTTCCTAGTTTCTCTGACTCCTACGCTTTGCTGTGGGGATCACTTCTCTGTAAAATCTTCACTGATTTCAAAATCCGCATTAAGAGCTCTGATGGCCTCTGGTACTTTGCAGGCCCCACCCCAGGGCCACCCGTGCTTCTTCATCCTCTTTCTCCCTTACCAAATTACCCATTCTGGAAGGATTAATGGCACTTCAGTCTTTTTTTGAATTGGGTAGATTCGACATTGAGCATCGTGTAGGCCTAAAGTACACCGCGTGTCACTTTGATACGTTTACGCATGTCAATGTGATTGCAATGAAGCCATGCTTAGCCCATTGCATGACAACGGTGCCATATTATTGCCTACATTCATTCCACCGTGCTCTGGATCTCTATGACTTATTTACTTGCTTGTTTACAAGCGTGTACCCCTAAATACCATCAACCTTACCCCTTTCCACTATTCCCTGGTAACCACCATCTACCCTCTGCTTTTTATTGGTCTGGCATTTTTATTTATTTATTTACTTTCTTACTTATTTAATATTTTATTTATTTATTTGAGACATAGGGATAGCGAGAGAGAGCACAAGCAGAGAGAGAGAGAGAGAGAGAGAGAGAGAGATGGGGCTCGATCTCAGCACCCTGGGATCATGACCTGAGCCGAAGGCAGACACTCAACCGACTGAGCCACCCAGGCGTCCCTTGGTTTGATGTTTTTAAATTCCACAAATAAGTGATACCATATAGTTCTTATCTTTCTCTGACTTATTTCATCCAGCATAATGTGCTCAAGGTCCATCCATGCTTTTGCAAGTGGGAGACTTCTCTTTCTTAAAGTTTCTATATCCGTTAGTGCCTTGACATACCAAGTGCTCAATAAATATTTGTTAATAAACAACTGATAGCTGTTTGCAAGGCATGAATCGATGCCCTTACAGAAGTCCAAGTCTGGGTTTTCTCTTTCAATCTCAAGCTCTAGCACAGGAAGTAATCCCCACGGTGAGAGGGATTACATATAATTATTATTTTTTTAATTGTTTCTCCTGATGTATTTCTTAGATCCTGGCATCAGTACACATCAATCTCTCTCTCTCTTTCTCTCTCACACCCACACCCCACACACACACACATACACATAGACTAAGCTCTTATCTGACCACAAACATCTGTGTTTACTGGGAGAACACGGTATAGACAGGGCATTCACCTGAAATGTTATATTGACAAAGCAGTCTGTCATTCTGAGTCTGCTCTGAATACACTAATAGGTATGCAGGATGTGGGCCACGGAGCCATGTGGCTTATTTGGGCGATCACTTACCCTTTGAGTACCTTTGGTAATTGGCTGTGTTGACAGAAGCAGCCAACATTTCGTATTAGAGGTTCCAGTGGGTGCATCATGCGGTGATTGCTTTCTCTGTCAATTCATTCTGGTTGCCCAGTAATGAAATCGAAATGAAACTATCACAAATCGGGAGCTCATCAAATCTAAAGCAAGACAGACAGCCTATTTCTTCTGACTGGGGAATACATCACGTGGGTATGTTTTACCCTCTATCGCCCAATGCACATGCCTTTTCTGGCAGGAAGGGGAAACATAATGGAATAAAAAGGTTGTAAAATAGTCTTCAGTATATGAAAACTGTGGGTATAAATTCACAATCTGATAAATCATAAGGAACTACAGCCAAAGCCATTGTGTGTGTGTGTGTGTGTGTGTGTGTGTGTGTGTGTGTTGTTGGGTTTGGTGTCTGTATCAGTCTGTATATAATATACATGAAACATCAGGTTTCTTCTGAAATAAAAAGCCATACCTTCTGGCCTTCAGACAAAGGGAAGAGGGCCTGAAGAAAAATGGAAAAATGGGTAGGGAGCTTGAAAATTAAGGAAATTCAGAGAAACTGTTTGAGAAGAGAGCACTGCACAGAAATCAGAGTCCGTATTCTCCTCTCACAGCCGGAACCGAAGGAGTCCTCCTTTTTCAGACCCCAGTAGCAAATTGAATTTCACTATGTGTTTACACTGCACCCTTTTTGTCTCTATTTGTCAGTGTAATAAAAGTTGGTATCATATACTGCCATGATTGTTTGAAAAATATTTATTCTAGATGTTTCAATAAAAGTTCATATTTTTATAGAGTATTTGGTATTTGTTGTTTTCAAAATGATTTATCTGGCCCTTGTAACTACCCTGTAAAATTGGCCAGGCAGATATATTTTATTCCCATTTTAGAGGAGGAAACTAAGACTTATGACTACAGGGTTTACTAATGACAAAATGGAAGTAGAATCCATATCTCCTGACCCGGTTCAATACTCCAGCTATTAATTTTCCCAGAGGATACATACAGCATCTAGAAATGTTTATATGGATTCCCTTGGACCATTGTGAAATTAGGAGCATAAAACTTCCTTCACTATATCAAAATAGCTCAGACAAATGTGTTCATTTATATTTATCCTCCCCAAAACAATAATCAATCCAAGACCATTCCAAATGGGTCTGAGAGCTGATGTACATACAAAGGGGAAAGGAAAGAACTGACATTTTTTTTTTTTTGGAGGATCTATTACAGCCTGAGTTCAATATCAGGCATGTCTAAGGATAAGTACTTTGGCCCAATGGTTGGTAGAAGGCAGATCTATAACGACAAAGCCAGTTCTCTCATGTCACATGACCTCCAGTCTACCAACAATGGCTTTGGCAGAAAACACTTATGCAACGTTGGGCTGATTATAATAACTAATCTATTATTCAGTTGCCAATAACATGACCCGAGTCATATCTGTGATGAAGGCGAACTTGGGTATGAGTTAGGGTTTGTACAGTCTTCTCACCATATGATTTGAAAATACACCTGCTATTTTCTTCCTATAAAATGAATAATTTGAATAAGATCATTTACATTCTTTATTCTAGCTCTGAAGTCACACCATGTGGTTTTATTGTTTTTTTTTTTTAAATTAACTCCACTATGGAATTAATTACATTCAGGTGTACAATACAGTGATTAAACACTTCCATATATCACCCTCTTTATAAGTGTGCTCTTTAATCCCCTTCACCATTTTTTTTTTACCCATTACCTCCCCCCTCCTTCTGGCAATCATCCATTCATTCTCTATTGTTCAGAGTCTGTTTCTTGGTTTAACTCTCTTATTTTCTTTTGGCTGTTTGCTTTGTTTCTTAAATTCCACATATGAGTGAAATCATATGGTATTTATCTTTCTCCGACTGACTGATTTCACTTAGCACTATACTTACTCTCCAGCTCCATCACATCATTGTAAATGGCAAGATTCCATGTTTTTTATGGCTGAATTTTATATATATATATATCCTCTTTTTGTCTATTCATCTATCTATGGACACTTGGGCTGTCTCCATAATTTGGCTATTGCAAACAATGCTGCAATAGATATAGGGGTGCATATATACCTATGAATTAGTTAGTTTATTTATTTATTTATTTAATTTAAAAATTTATTTTAGTTTTTTAAAATATTTTTGGGTAAATACACAGTAGTGCCATTACTGGATTATAGGGTAGCTCTATTTTTAACGTTTTAAGGAACCTACATACTGTTTTCCACAGTGGCTGCACCAGTTCGCATTCCCATCAACAGTGCATGAGGGTTCCTTCCTCTCCACATCCTCACCAACACTTGTTTCTTGTGTTTTTGATTTTAGCCATTCTGACAGGTATGAAGTGATATCTCATTGTGGTTTTGATTTGCATTTCCCTGAGGATGAGTGATGTTGAGCATCTTTTCTCATGTCTTTCGGCACATGATGTGATTTAATACAGCTCCTGACCTGTGGGGTGCAGTGTAAACTGTGTGGTTACGGCAGTATGTGTTTCCACAGAAGCTCATAGCATAATTAGGCAGGGGTTTAAATGTCAACTTTAGACAAACCAAATTAGCTAGTCAAAGATTTATAAAGTTACTAATGAGGTCGCAGATGTAACCTAGGAAACAATCGTCTTTGATATGCTTCTTCAAGTCATGATGAACAGTGAAGAAAACATCTTAAAACTCTCATTAGTCTATCTTTTTAATTAAAAGTAATACAGAATAAGATCATTCATGTGCTAAGGCAAACACATTCATTTCTATACATAAGGACAATAATAAACATAATAAGCATAAGGACAATGTGACATATTACAATTGGACAATCAATGCCAAATTTTGGAATCATTGATCAATATAACAGAAAAAAAAAACACAATAAAGACTTGAGCTACTCCAATTACTTATGTTTTTTTTTTTTTCTCCCTCATCTATTTGAAAGAAAACAGATTTGACCATTCAAGTTTCAAAATGGCCTTTTGCTTATACCATCAGGGGCAAGATACTAATCAATCAGTATCATAAAAGTCTTAGAGAAGAAAAGAACCCTGGGGCTAACCAGGTATAATCTCTAAAGACACAGAAAATGAAAGTCTAAGGAGATGAGGTGATGCCCCAAATCTTACAAAATCGGCTTCCAGAAAGAAACTCCACACTCCATATCACTAAAACTCAAGTCTAGTGGATTTTTTTTCTACTATACTGTGTGCATAGTTTTGTATCCGGTTAACAGATTCTTGGAATAATGACCTCAAGATTCTCATGGCTCCCTCCTCTATTATCTGGGTATGGCCAGGCTCTGCTCAATGGGACCAATATGGACAGGGCACAAACAGATTCTTTACAAGTGCTTGTGCAGAAGGGCATTTCTAATTTTTTTTTTTTTCTGTGTGTGCTCCTAGAATCCTGCTAGCACCATGTGAATGAGTCCACGCTAATCTGCTTGCTGATGGGAAAACCGAGGCTGAGACATCATCGTCACTCCACTTCTTAAGCAGTCACCTCCAGAAGCCGACCTCACCCAAACGTGGCCTGTGATACAGGAGTCCACCTGAGGTGACCAGACTATGGCTGAGCTGGGCTCTGCCCAACTGACCCACACAATCATGAGGTAAATAAGGAGTTGTTATTTTAAGCCACCAGACTTTGTGGGGATCTCTAAAATGGTGCAAAAGGTATGGCTAGCATCAGCGAATGGCAGCATCCAGCCAGTTGCTGAGCTAGACATCTTGATTCCTCACCCTCCCTTACCATCCTCTCCACATGAAACTACTCATCCAGCCTTGCAACTCCACCTCACAAATGCCTCATTCTGACTCATAAGTGAGCTGCTCCTTTCCTCATGATTCCTCTGTCTCTACCCCAGCCCATGACACCATGCTAATTTCTTTCATCACACACTCTCCCATCTGGTAGTCTTCTCTCCACCTCTGCTAGCATCCGTACTCATTTTCCACTCCTTGGCCAAGGGCATGTTCTGTAATTCATATCTGACAATAATACTCTCTTGTTTAATATTTTCAATGGCCTTCTATTACCCTTAAAACACAAATCAGACTTTGTATCATGGTGAGACAAACACTCGTCTGTTTTTCTTTTTAGTACAGAATCTTCCTTTCAAAATTTAAGTCAGTAGGGATTTGGCCCTCCCAATTGGAGTAAAATACCCAATGTCCAAGACGCTCACGTAACCAAGTCCTCAACAATGGAATGTATACAGTTTTATGTCAGTTCCTTAAAAGGAAATTGTAAAGTGTCTATTTCTGCACTTCTTCCTGCAGGGTAGAGACTAGATACAGTGCAGGCGAGCTAACTTGGATCCTATGACCATGTGGGCCTCACTCTAGTGAATGGTGGAGTCACAAGAAAGATGGAGCTTGGGTCTTTAGATAATTTGGGAAGACAGAGCTGCCTAGCCACACTCCATCACTCCTTTTTCTCTGTGTGGTCACATAAGGGAAAAAGAAACCCCCATCTTGTTTGAGATACTCTCTATAAGGCCTTTTTTAAAGTTTCTTAGCTTGGAGCCTAATGAATATCTATGTTACTCCTATGGATTGCCAGAGTATGGTTCCTGTTACTGTCCTGGTCCCACTTTTCTCAAGTCTCCTTTTCACCCTCTGAAGCCACAATCATCTGCTATTTTCTTCCTAGTGCATCTATGAGAACTTTTACCCAAGCTTTCCTCTGGGCCAACGCTTTTTTACCATCTTCCCCTAAGTCAGTGCTGCACAATCTTAGCCCTAAGCTTAGATAGCATTTTTTTCTATAAAGCCTTCCCTGCTGTCCCCCAAGTCTGGGCTATTTTTTCCTCTCAAATCATCATATTCTATCATATTCTGACTCATTCTATTAAAGCACAAAGACTGTTATTTTGGATTAGTTTGTCTCTAAGTAATACATTCTGTGAATGCAAAAACAGTGTCTCATTCACCATCATATCTCATATCATATCAAATGATAGCATAATACCTGGTATATGCAGCAATTATACATATTAATTGAATAAATTAGTGCAAAGGTATGGAAAAAAGACTGGAAGGAAATACATTTGAAAAATAAACAGTAGGGAGTACATAAGGAATAAACACACACACACACATATCTTGTTAGTAGAGTTATAAGGGTTTTTTTTTAATTTTACTTTATTTATTTCAATATTTTCCAAAGTCTCTAGAATGTGCATATGTTACTTTTATCATCACAATACACAATATAACAAAATATTTTTTTTCTAAAATATTAGGCACTGGAGACAAAAGCTTACTTCTACTTTTGATTTACATACAACCAGAATATAAATATTAGCTGGATAAAATATACTTCTGTATACTAGTTAGGAGCATTGTATGCCCAGGCTAGCAACAAGGAAATATGAAATACTGTAATTGGCCAATTTTGAAGTTCTAGCCTCAGATAGATGGAAGAAAATCAATATGAGCTGCTCCTCCTTCTCTTTGAGATGAATTTGTGTGTAATAAGAGACACACTGAGGATGATGGATGTGGCTACATATATTCCCTTGATGCTGCTTTGAAAAAGCTTATTTGTCCTGCTTTCCACATAAGTTTTCATAAAAGCTTTAAGGATTAGGCTTGTTTTGCAACTGAAATTTCACTCTCTGGAGAGATTATGAGAGTCTCATGGTCTAGTCTCAAAGGACATTTGCATAGGATTGGATTTTATAATCTAAAAATTAAAAACCACCCCATTTCTTCTAGCCTCCTGAACAAAGTTGTAAATGAGAAGGTCATGTGGGTTTGAGAAAGCAGAGCATTGACTGAAAATCTCTGCTTCTCAAACATGGGGCCATCATGTAGCTCAGACATGCCGATTTCTTTTTCAGCAGCTGGGAGATACTCTACTTTTCTCCTTTATGCCCTTGGAATAGATGATTTGATTGAATTTGGTTTGTGTGCATTTAGTTTTGGATTTCTCATTGCTAAACTCATTCTTCAGAAGGTAATGTTTCACTGTATGGAATCAAAAGAAATCTCCCTGAAAATCATCAGTCTAATGAAGACTGGTCATTTATTCTGATGAGTTTTCCTCATTTTCTCTCAGAATGAGGACAAATGTCATAGATACATTATACATAGAGAAAGTCTGGGCTGCGGCAAAGGCAGAAATTAATTTAATCTCCTGTTCTAACTTCAACTACCTAAATCATTCAAACCAACAACAGCAACACAAAATTAATAGCTTGACATACTTTTGTATTTAACCTTGAAATATAGTCAGGCAAATTAAACCAATTGAACATGGGAATTCAATCAGTATAAAAAATCCATTAGTGATTGAGACCAATTTATTAACCAAAGAAATGTAAACTCAGTGTAATTGCATCACACATTCTATATTATAACTCAGCTGAAGAAAGTGAAAGGAATTGGCAAAGAGGATAAAAAATATTACAGGGGGTGGTATTTGCTAAATGTACAGCTAAAATATTAATTATTAAGTTATCTTCATTCACTGGCTATGTGTTCAGGTAAATTGCAATAATTCACTAATAGTGCATTGGTAGGTAAAAGGAAGAATTATGCCCAGCTACTTCCCATAATTTCATTTCCTTGTGTTAAAACCTTACTATATTCTATTACCAAATGTAAAGAAATGAAATCAATCAGATTTGAGATTCTTACCAAAGGCTTTTGATGAACTGATAATTTTCAATATAATAAATTATTTCTGTGAGGGAAGCCAGAACCTAAACTCTGAGATCTTTTTTTTTCCCCCCTCTGGTATCTTTTGTTGAGTTTTCACCCACAACATTTCAATTAAAACTGAATTAACATATAACAAAACAAAACAAAAAGTATTTGTGGTTTGGAAGGGAGTTATCACACATTTAATTAAATCATACAGTTAGAGATTCATTTTGCTACAAAATCCTTTTCTAGAAATTTCCTTCTGCTTAAACACCATTAGTATTAGGGAGTTGAATAATTTTAGAAACAGTCTGTTTTCTTCTTGGCCACTTTTATCTTTTCTTTTTATCAAGTTGTAAATTTATTTACATGCTACCTCACTTGAAACTCCAACGGCGGGGAGGACTCTAAAATTAAGCTATAACTATCATAGTTTTTGATCAGGATATAGATTAAGTCATGTGACTGGAGAGTAAAGGTAATAACTGTAAAGTTCAGAACAGTAGTTGGCCGACTAAGGCCCAGAAGCAGCCTGTTTTTAGAAGCCAAAGAATAGCTTTTGCATTTTTAAATTGTTGGAAACAAATAAAAATAATATTTCATGCAGATGAAAACATGTGGCATTTAAATTTCAGTATCCATAAATAAAGCTTTATAGAAACACAGCTTCATACATGTGTTTACATATTGTCTATGACTGCTATTGCACTATTATGACAGAGTTGTGACAGAGATAAAGTTTTAAAAAATTAATATTAGGTCTTTATAAGAAAAAAATTGCTGATCCATAGTCTAGAAAAATGTTGTCCAATATAAGTACAATGTGAGGCAAATATGTATTTTAAAATCCTTACTAGTCACATTAAAAAAACTAGGAAAACAAACAGATAAAATTAATCTTAATATTTTTAAGTCAAAATATCTCAAACATTATCATCTCAACATATAATCAACATAAAAATCATAAATGCAATATATTACATTTCAGGTCACACTAACTCTTTGAAACCTAGTCTTTTACATTTATAGCTCCTCTCAATTCAGACCAGCCATATTTCACATACTTCATAACCACCTGCGGCCAAGTAGCTACCATATTGAGCACTGTGGGTCTAGATAACTGGTCTTCTCACACTCAATCAGATTCCTGGCCACTAAATAGTATGTTCACATTGGATTGAGTTCATATTTTCTGTCTTATTCTCTTCAATTCCCCCTCCCCCCTCTTTCCTGAAAAATGAAGGCCTGGGTCAAGGGTGGTTTGCTAGGGTTGAAGGTTTTCAGTTATCAGGGTGTAGAAATGCGGCACTTCATGGGGTTGTTCACGACTGATGGCAAAATCCTGAAAGTGCACCTGTTTATTTCTACCCAAGTTAAAGAAAGTTCTAAATTCTGAACTGAATCCGGCAATCGGAGCGTTGCCTCTCCGCTGCAAAGTAGAAAGAAATGTCATGTCTTTTGTTCTAGAGATAATTTTGTTATCCAGAGATAATCTGTTAATGTAGTCCAATTTGCTTTCTTGGCAGCTATATCACACCGTTGATTCTTATTATACCCATGGGAAATATCACCTCTATGTCTTTTTTTAAAGTGCTGCAATTAAAGCCACATAAGCCTGACTTACACTTAAGTAGGGCTTCTCCTTTCCTTTCTTATTTCTGTGTTGTGACTCAGTCTATGCTCACATGGAACTCTGCTGGTTGACAAACAGGACTCTCTAGCTACAAAAAACAGTATCAGTATTTCCATTTTGAAGGGTCCAAAAGAGAGAAATTGGCTGATAATGTTGACTTACGTTTATGTTATTTTACTTTATATTTTTCTGAATTTTTATTGTTGTTAAATATCTTGATTGTTAAATGATAATAAAATGTGTAGGAAACTTGTTATGGGAAGAACTCAGAAGAATTCACTCATGCATACTTATTTCAGGCACTTTTATTTTTTGTGGACTTGTATTCACAGAGCTGTGATTTTATAGTATTTTTAATTTGCGCAGTAATGTTTTAATGTAGTAAAATTGTCCCCAGATTTTAAGATGGGATTAAACACACCCAAAATGTATGTCATTAAAACATTCCATTTGGTTCTTTCAGATAATAACAATACATTTGCACGTGTTTCAGTATTAGAGCATGTGGAATGGCAGATCCACTGTTCTAGAATACATTTCACTCTTTTTTTTTTAATATTACCATATGACTTTACTCATGTGTGGAATTTAAGAAACAAAACTGATGAGCATAGGGGAAGGGAAGGAAAAATAAAATAAGATGAAAACAGAGAGGGAGGCAAACCATAAAAGACTTACTGAGAGTTGCTGGACGGGAAGTGGGTGGGGGGACGCGGTAACTGGGTGACGGGCATTAAGGAGGGCCCTGATGTAATGAGAGTAACACCCAGTGGGGTGTTATATGCAACTGATGAATCACTAAATTCTACCTCTGACATCTAGATGTTAACTAAATTGAATTGAAGTAAGAGAGTTTTTTAAAAAGTATCTTGTTCTCTCTTTCCTTACTTTTTTCACCTCAAAGCCAAATCGCTAAATGGGTAGTATAGATTATAAACCCTGAATACAAAAAGTGTCCAAATCCATTTCTATGTTTTTTTCCATCTCAAACTATAAGATAAAGCAAACGTGGGCTGCTGTGGGTTCTAAGAAGTAACAGTTTAAGATTATTGTAATCATGATTGTCAAAGAATAGCTATATGTTATCTCTCAATAAATAATAGGGACTCTCTTAATTTCTCCAGTGAGACATAGACTGTCAGGAAATTCAGCAAAAGTAAAAACAGACAGTAATAATACAACAGTGGTAGCTAATATTTCCCTGGGCTTACTATACGGTAGCTACATTGAGCAGAGATTTCATGTGCGGGATCTCATTTGGTACTTACAACAATCCTATGAGATTATTCCCAATATTGTTGCCACTTTACAAGTCAGAAAACAAACTTATTGAGGTTGAGTAACTTTCTCAAAGTTACAAATATAGAAGAATACTGATTTTCTCCAATAAAATACCTTTTTTTTTTTTTTTTTGGTTACCCATTGAGGAACCAATAGTAAAAATTCTTATTTTTGCTATGATGGTCTGTCCATTTTAAAACATATTTCTGTGAAAATTCTAGCTTTCCTTCTAAGTCTGTGACAAAAACAACTTTTACATATGCTGCCTATTATCCAAAATAAGTCATAATTGTGTCTTGAAAATATCTCTGCAGAGCCAGAATACAAATGACAACAATGACACATAATAAACTGTATTATAAACTGTCTCTTCTGAGGAGCAGAAATCGCAAAAGGATGTCACATTCAGAGTTGTGTAATTTATAAATAATAAATAAATTGCATTATTGATCACAGAGTTATCATCTTCTCTGTTGAACTTCCTTCTTTCCAGGTTTCCTTTTTTTTTTTTTTTTTTTTTTTTTTTTCTGAATGGAACTGTTCCTTTCAGTTACATGGCCTCAAATAATCTCATAATCTTTCATTTCTTTCCTGTTCACATGGAATAAATTTTCAACCCTTTAGATTCTAGATGAACAACAGATATACACTCTCTTTTCCATTTGCACCTCCTTCACCACAATAAAGACATTTTCTCTTTTCTGTTGCAATTGTCTCCAAGCTGAAGTCCTTGACTCAGGCTTTTTCCCGATGATTCACCTTGGATAGTTCTGTAAAATTCCCTTTGCTGAAGTGCAGTTCTACATAGTAGGTGAGAGGATTTTTCCTTGAGTCACATTCCCCAGGTCCAAATTCTGGCCTTACCACTGACTCACTCTGACTCAGGGCCAATCCCTAAAACAGGAGGCCTCCGTTTCCTTTAGCTAATATGAAAATGACAGCATTGCCTTTGCCATGAGGTTGTTCTGAAGATTTTGTAAAATATGCACAGCATGTAAAATAGAGACCTGAACAAAAATAATTAGCTACTGTTATTATACTCAGGGGAAAAGGCTTCATTGGTTTTAAGTTTCTCAACGTGGCATTCAAGACCCTGGGCATCCTGGTGTGTTCAGTTCATATTTGCAATCACGTTTTCTCATGATTCCAACTGAATTCAATTCAACAGTTATTTAGCCAGAACCTGTCTGTACACCCGGCAGGAACTTGAACTCTTGTAAGATTAACAAAATCCTAAGTAAATAACTACACTATAGCATGTCAAGTACCATGCGGTGGCACATAGCACGGAGTGATTGGCTCTTTTGAAAAGGCATTTTGGGAAGAGACAAAGTAGGCAATATTTGGACTGGGCCTCCTGGTAAATGAGGATTTTACAAGAGCAGGCCATTAAAGGAAAAGAGGAGAGAATATGCAAATCATTCATGCACCCTACACTCAGCCACATGAGGCCGTGTTATATATGTGCCTGAGTGTGCCCTCTTCGAGTCTTCCGCTTTCTCTGCTTAGAATTCCCACCTTTCCTTCATCTTCAGCACTTCCAAATCCTTTGCATCCCCCAAGACCCAATTCATACATTATTTGCTCGAGGAAGCCTTGATTTTGCTGCTGGAAACTCTTTTCATTTTCCATTCCCATGGCATATTAACTAAATATTTCTGTTATGAAGATAGATATAGGTATTCACGTGTAGCCTATATGCTCCTTAACATTAAGAGTTATGTAAAAATCTATTTTTGTGTTACTCTCTGTAACACATAGACAATCTCTAGTAGGTATCAGAAGATATTTGTGTGATTAAATAAATGTGGTTTTTTTATTTTTTGTTTAAATTTTACTTGGTTAACATACAGTGCAAAATTGGTTTCAGGCATGGAATTCAGTGAGTCATCACTTACATGCAACACCCAGTGCTCATCACAACAGTGCCCTCTGTAATGCCCATCACCTGTCTGGCCCATCCCCCAGCCACCTCCCTCCAACAACTCTCAGTTTGTTCTCTATCATTAAGAGTCTCTGGTGGTTTTTTTCCCTCTCTCCCTTCTCCCATCCCCATATATTCATCAGTTTCGTTTCTTAAATTTCACAAATGAGTTAAATTGCATGGTATTTGTCTTTTTCTGACTTATTTTGTTTAGCATAATATATTCTAGCTCCATCCATGTCATTGCAAATGGCAAGATTTCATTTTTTTGATGGCTGAGTTATATATATATATATATGTGTGTGTGTGTGTGTGTGTGTGTGTGTGTGTGTGTATATATATCCATTTATCAGCCAATGGACATTTGGGCTCTCTACATCTCTCCACATATTTTGCTATTGTTGGTGATTCTGCTACAAACACTGGGGTGCATGTACCCCTTCAGATCTGTATTTCTGTATCCATTGGGTAAATAACTAGTAGTACAATTGCTGGATCATAGGGTAGTTCTACTTTGTTTTTTGAGGAACCTCTATATTCTTCTTAGCAACCAGACAGCAAAAAGAAATAAAAGGCATCCAAATGGGCAAGGAAGAACTCAAACTTTCACTATCTGCAGACAATATGATACTCTATGTAGAAAACCCAGAAGACTACATCAAAAAATTGCCAGAACCAGCCCATGCATTCAGCACCATTGCAGGATATAAATTCAATGTGCAGAAATCTGTTGCCTTTCTATACACCAATAATGGAGCAGTAGATAAAGAAATCAAAGAACTGATCCCATCTGCAATTGCACCCAAAACAATAAGATACTTAGGAATAAACCAAATGAAAGAGGTAAAAAGATCTGTATGCTGAAAACTACAAAACACTCATGAAAGAAACTAAAGAGGGTACAAATAAATTAATTAATATTTTAAAGTCAGAAGGACTCAGGATCAAAAAGTAGTTGCTCAAGTCACACACCCTGAATCTAAGTTCCCTGAGGATAGAAATGATGTTAGCTTTGGTTTTTGCTATCTTCTTGATGTAATATTCCCCAAATACTTCTGAATCAATATCAGATCATACCAGTGGCAGAGGTATTGATTGACCAAAATCCAGTCTTCCCAACTCCAAGGTCATTATGTATTCCTCTAAGTTATGAATGGTTGTATTATGTGAAATCTAAGACCGATATACATTTCTCACCATTCTGTGTTAATTTCTCTACTATATGAATACTTGACATAAGTTTATTCATTCACATGACTTTATATAGATGATTATGTACCAACATTTGTATGTACCGTCTATTCTTTTATAGCTAAAAATGAATGAAAGTGTATTTGTGCTTAAACATATCCTTCTCTATTTAAAATTTATGTAAATTCTAGACTTACATGGCTAGATGGATTCTTTTGAAATCATGTTGTAAAAGAAAGAAAGCACAGTCACTGGGGACCAGAGGATTGTCATTTAAATGAGTAACTTCTGCAAAGAAGGTCAGAATGTGAGATTACAGATTTTGCTGAACATTATATTTGGCTTTAAAAAAAAAATCTCAGTTTTGTTTACTTGAATAGTGTTTCCAAATCCACTTTCATTAGCTAGAGTGCTGCAGGAACCAGCAGTTCAGGGAGGGAATCCATTTCCAGTAGCTTAGAGAGATAATGATAAGCCATCTTAAAGTCTGGGTTTATTAGAAATGACTGAAATGCATTATAGGGCAGTGGTAACTATAATGGCTGGTTTACCAACCAGTGGGGTGGAATTAAAAATGCATTAAAATTCATACAAAAGAAAGCAAATAGCAGTGAGTCTCTATTGGTTTTGACATAGTTAAATGAACTGTTATTTAACTTTATGTGGCTAATAAAATAAAACCTGTAAAAATAGAAGAAATACTCCCTTTTGGAACTTGAGCAATGTGAACATCTATTATTAATGAAATAGACAGCTTCTTTCTTTATGCATGTGAGTGGTGTATTCGTTAAAACAAACACACACACATATAGGAAGAAATCTCTCAGAATAAGTGACAGCATCATGGATTCTTTTTATGACTAAGGTTTGATCAAATAGAGTGTCCAGAACTAGAAAGTGAAGCATAACCCCGAAGAGGAGGGGAATAAAGAGCTATGAAAACATACCTATGAATTCTAATTATACACACTAATTATACATCATGAATCTCAAGGCATTCCTTGAAACTTTAAGATTTCAGGCTCCTGGACTTCCTATCCATGTATCTCATCTATCTATCTATTCATATCCTCACAGATAGTTCCCAAGGAAAGGTGGTTAAGGAATACAAAATTACTACCCTTATGCAACTTGTAGCTTAGGCACAGAGCCGTATGTTAAACAATCTCATAAATATATTATTAGAACTCTTATAAGGAGTTCAATGAGAAAGCACAGGATGCTATTAGCAGGGCCGGCTTCCCAGGCACAGGATCTGGGGAGTCTCCTGAGAGCTAATGCTCGGAAAGGGGGCAGACTTGGTTTAATGGTCTTCTATTGCTCTCTTGAAATTCTTGATGATTTTATGCTTGAAACTGTGGATTACAATGAAGTCCAGTAGTATAATGTAACATGTAGATGAGCAGAGGAGACAGTGCAATCGACGAGCGTCCACCATTTCTTCCTGCCCCATTCATATGTAGTAGAGTTGTGGCAGGCCTAGGTATGCAGGAGTTCAGTGCTACAGGAGGACAAGGTAAGCATTTTACATCTATGACTGAGCCCCTAGGGACAACACATTTTGCTCTATCTAACCAGAGCTTAGAGTGAGCACAGAGAGAGTTTCGTGTCATTGAAAGAATTATGAAATATGAAAGAAAGCCTACCATATTCTTTCCTACTCAGGTGACTTCCCTGTATCAGCCAACCCCTTCAGTCGAATATGATGACACTGAAGCAAAGGGTAAGATAGGGCGATCCCCAGGTCCTTTTTTCTTCAGTCACTCTCTATCCATCCGTAAGCCAGAAGTAGAGAATGCTGGTAAAATGTGTGTGTCATAGAAGTAAAATCCAAACATCTAAATCGGTTGTGTGCAACAGTTCCATTGTTTCTGGAAGGAGGAAATACATATGTATGGGCTACAGAACAGGAATTGTGTAATTCCTCTTTTTGCATACGTCTTACACTAACATTTGCCATTAAAACTGGCATTGTGCAAGACGAAGATGAACGTCAACATATAATATACTGTTCACGTTGTAATTCAACAATTTATAAAATGAATGCCAACAGATCAAAACTGAAATTTTTCTTTACTTAGAACAACATTAACAAATAAAAAAAAATAACATGACAAGTCAAGAGAGTTGGAAGAAGAAAGGAAGATCTCTATAATCTAATATATGGAATGATCATTTTGTTTGGCTTTTTGAACAAGGGGTTCTACATTTTCATTCTGTACCAGGCTCTGCAAATTGTGTGGATGGTCCTCCTGGAGGAGAAAGTGTATATGGAAGATCTAACTCAACCTGGGAAGTCAAGGAAAAGCTTCCTTTCAAGTGGTAACTAGTGAGAGAAAGATGAGTAGGACTGAAGCTGATGAAAAAGGCAGTGGGTGGCCAGGGTGGGGGAGAGGCAGGGTTGCATGTTCCAGGAAGAGGTTCCGATACAAAGACTCCAAGGAAAGAAGGAGTCAAGGCTGTTTGTGGAACAGACATCAAGTCAGGAAGGTTGGAGCTTAGTAAGTCCTGAAGGGGTCACACAGGGCAGAGCTTACACTTGTGCCATGTTGCCTCTCTTGGAAGAAGAAAACGATAGGGCTGAAATGAGGGCAACCAGAACACCCAGTATGGATTATAACAAAAGCCATCCTATATCACACTATTACTATGTGCCTGACACTCTGCCAAGAGATTTAATGACATTACCTTTTTAGTCCTCCAATAACAGAGCAAAGTAGAATTTCCTGGCTTGGTTATTGAGATAATAAAATACGGGGCTCAAAGAGATTAAGAAATTTGTTCCAGGTCATGTGGCCAGTGAGTGACAGAGTCATAGATAAAATATTTTTTTCTTTTTCTTTCTTTTTTTTTTTTAATTCCATTTATTTATTCATGAGACAGAGACACAAGCAGATTCACAGGGAGCCCGACGTGGGACTCGATCCCGAGTCTCCAGGATCAGGCCCTGGGCTGAAGGCAGCGCTAAACCGCTGAGCCACCAGGGCTGCCCTAAAATATTTTTTTCTGAATATAGATTAGAGTGTAAGCCCCAGGAGGGGAGAAGCATGGCCTGTCTTTGTGTTCTTATATTCTGAGCACATAGACCAATGCCTGCTGCATAACAGGTTCTCAATATTTGGTGAATGAATGAATGATAAACTCACTGTGTCTTCATGACTTCAAATGGATTTGGGAGTATCTGGAGTATTTGGTTGGGATTTCTGTGTACATTGAGAACCAGTAATGTTTCTTTTCAAATGAATTATAAATAGTGGAAAAAAGCAAGCAACACCGTGGGTTGAAAGAGGAAAGACAGAAAGGCGGGGTACGGACTTCGCCTTTGCTAGCTCCAGAGCTTTGGGCAAGTCACTTCCCTTCAAGTCTCAGCCGTTTCAATAGAATGGAGCAGGCTATATGTGAGGTTCTTTCCAGATCTCACGTACTATGGCCTGACTATTCTGTGGATTATTTACACTAACAGAAATCAAAGCATAGTCTCCTTTTTCCTTTTTTCATAGTTCCTCTTTTATAACAGAGAGGAAACACACAATTCCGAGGCACCAAATAGTCCTCCAACCAGCTTCCACCTTCCCTTCATTCATCCGTTCATTCAGTCATTCATATGCCCACAAGAAGCCTCCTGCTAAAATGATAAAATGGACAATGATCTCCATGTCCAGAAGTAGAAAGACCTCAGAGTAGTAAAACATGTGTCAGAGTTTAGCTGCTACTCCAAAGTGGTAAAAACCAAATCCATTTCCACTTTGAGGCCTGACTCAGGGATCCAGCAGAGCCAATGCTGCTGTAATGCAGAGTGCTAATGTCAGAGCCTGCCAAAATAAATTCCAGCAGGTGGCTTATTTGACTACTTTCCTCACTTTGACTTTCCCTTGGTGAAGAAACACAGACAAAACTTCCTCTTTTTTTAAAAAAAAGAGATTATTTATTTGACAGAGAGAGAGAGAGAGAACACAAGCAGGGGGAGCAGCAGGTAGAGGGAGAGAAGCAGGCTCCTGCTGAGCAGGGAGCCCAACAAAAGACTCGATCCCAGGACCTTGGGATCACAACCTGAGCTGAAGGCAGACGGTTAACCCACTGAGCCACCCAGGCGCCCAAAACTTCCTACACAAAACAAAGTCTGTGCCTTCCACTGATAAGAAAACAACAGTGCTGTCGACACTGAGGCAAGCATGTGATCAAGAGGAGCAGGGCAGAAATGGTGATGGGCTCTCGCCTCATCCAGGGCCCTAGAGGCAAGTCCCATGGGGACAAGATAGACACAATGCTCCTGCATCAAGGTGTGGCTTTCCTGGTAGACCAGCAGGCATTTCTTATGGAAAGTGAGCATCACAAAAGGATGAAGGATGGGCACCGGGTTGGTCCAGATGTTTGGGAGCTTCTAAGAAGGATAAGCAAGTGAAGGAGGCCAGTTTGATTCATCAACTGCTTACAAAGACCAGAAAACATAAGAAGGATGCACACGAATACACAGTTCACACTCGTCAACACCAGTCTAGGAAATATTATGAATAGTATGAATATTTTTAAACTGCAGGACTGAATGAGTTAATCACAGTTGAAATGCAATCACAGGATTAGAGGCAAGAAGATTCTAGAGTCCACGAGACCGTGCCTCATACATCTCCAACGTCAGAGAGCCTCACCGCCGTGCTCTGAAATCCATTGCACGTTTGTATCAAGGCCGTGCTTCCACTCAAGCTGCGTCCGCCCAAAGGTTGAGCGCAGTAGGCTTGTCTCTGTAAGACAAGGGACTCTTCTGACAGCTGACTTGGCTTGAGGACTCGCTGACAGGCATTCCGAGTCTTCCTTCCTCTGCACAGTGATCTGGGATGCTCACACCCAACCTCCCTTCCCTCTCTCCTTCCCTGGTCTGATGGTTCCCCCAACCTTCCTGGCAACTCTGTCTCCATTTGCTTTCGAAGACTTTGATTTTAAGAAAGTGTAGTCTCAGCATCTGCTTCTTGGAAACCTTGACTAATGAAAAGATGCATCTGGCGGAGAAGCATGGGTGGACCACTCCTTAGCCTCAGCCTGGTGACCGAGTTACTGAGGAACACACTAGCTCAGGCCTTATTGAATTGAAAGGAACATGAGCAAGCTGAAAGGTTGAGTCCTGAGTCCTGATCATGTGTTGAGCTCATGTTCTAACTGCTTCTCATGCCTTATCTCACTTAATCCTTTCAATAATCCCTTGCAGTAGTGTTTTGTTTGTTTGTTTTTTTTTAATAGACAAAACTCTGGCTTACAAGCTCATGAATGTTGGAGGCAGAATTTTGAGCCTCCTTTACTTTGTTTCAATTTTAAAGTCTGTGGTTTTAAGTACTCAGTGTCCTTGACATCTCGTCATACTGCAAGAAAACACCAGTAATACGTCTGTAGAAGAAAAGCATTCCATTTTGCCATCACCACCACCATCATCTTCACTCTTCATTATCATCAGTTACAGCTCTGAGGGAGGTTTGCAGTTAATGAGCATTTATATATGCAATCTACCCTTTACTTTTCATGACTTCCTAGTGAATTAGGTAAGTTTTGCCAATAAAGGCAGAGCTGTCTTTTTAATCTAACTCCAGCATTTTTTTTTCCATTGTCAAGCTATCTCCTCCTTTATTCCATGTTTTTGTCCAAGGTGCAGTAAAGATGTTGGGAATTTAACACCTTAATACACCAGTTTTAACTTCCAATAGGACTCCTGAAAATTTGGTTTTATAGGTGGACTCAGTAGGACAAATTTCATGTCCTTATTCTAGAAACAGCTTTCTCTCCAGGACCAGGAGTCCTGGGCAATTTGGGTGGTATTATAGGAAACCTTTTGCCTCTGGGTCAAAGTCACTGGGCTCCAGACCAAGTCAGTAATGATCAAATGCCAGTCTGTTTGACAGCTGTCTGGTGGCCTTTGTGATAAGGCCTACAGCCAGTCGCTTATGGGCAACCTTCCATGCTGCATTCAGTGTCTGTTGCCATTTGTAATGACAGGCACAGCAGAAAGGTTGGCAGTTCAAATAGGCATGGAGACCCTTGGTATCCATTACTGGAGACCAGCATTTAAACCCTAATTCAATAATAGCCCCCAAACCAATAGCAATTTCTTTCCAAAAGAGGGTCCTTTCTCTGGCCCATCTGCCCCACTCATCACCCCACAACTTTTTCTTTTCCAATAGTGAGATGAAAATTTACCTTTGAATTACACACAAGGTCAGATAAAATAAGTCACTGTGAGCAGTCATTATATTTTCTGTCACTGGACCAATTAAGATTTCCAGCTGTCAGTTTTTGATGTTGCAGCTCCATAAAAAACGACACTGAGATGCATTGATCTGTGTCAAAGCTGCTTCAGAGGGAAAATTGGACCAAAAATAATGATAATTGTCGTAGGATGTCACACTATTAGATGAAAACATAAAAAGCAAAATGCTGTGGAGAAACTGCAAAGTCATCCTCCTGGTCGAGGTGAGACCATATTACCCCAAAGCAAACCCACTGCTTTGGTGATTGTCCGACTCTGTAGTAGTGGATACTCTCCTTGGTCTCTAAGACAAAACTCAGACTAGTTAATGTTAATTGGATATCAATTGCATTTTCAAACTAAGTATACTTAGTTTGAAAAAATATATATATATATAATCATTTGGAGAAAAGGATCTTGCTAGAATCTCAAGATTTAGGCAAAGTAGGTCATCTCTTTCATATACTTTAGAGGAGTTCAGCCTATTAGATTCTCTTTACCAAAAATGCAAGCTTCATCTGATCTTTGTATGAATGTAAAATTTTCTTTCGTCCATCAACTTTGAGTGGTATGTATCAGTACACACACACACACACACACACACACACACACAAATATACATATATATTTGTTCTTTGACAGAGTTCTAGTTGAACAAAAGTACAGCATTTACTGGAAGTAAAATGTGGAATAAGGAAGTTGAAAGTCCATATCATATATTCATCACAAGAAGAAATGGGGTATTCCAAGGACACAGAGGGGAAAGGATGCTCCTTGCTCTTCCCCAAATGCCTGACAGTACAAGAAGCAGGGTTTAATGAGCAAAGATATGTTAGTGAGATGTTATTGAACCTACCACAGGATGAAAGAATGGGAAGTGACCCTATAATGATCTCATTATTTGAATATTTATTGCTTTGAAGGAGGGGTTCATTATTTCACATTTCCCTGAGTCTGGGACAAAAATGTAAAAGTCTGAAATAACTTTAAACTCAAAGAACCATTTCTTTCTTTCTTTCTTTTTTTTTTTTTTTTTTTGTATGCACAGGTTCAAAGCTGGTTTCTTGTTAGAGGGTGCAACACATTTTTCCATGGAATATTGTCCTACTTCACTAGTGATTTCAACTTGGCTACCCTATAGACTAATCATTTGGATAAGAGAATCTTGTTAGAATCTCAAGATCTATGCAAACTAGGTCATCGTTTTTTCTGCTTTAAAAAAGTTCTGCTGATTAGTTTCATTTCACCAAAAATTCAAACTCCATCCAGTCTTTGCATTCATGGAAACTAAAATTCTTTCTTGCCTATCAATCTTGAGGGGGACTGAAGGACAGTGTTACATGAAGTATACTCTATCCTTTGCGAATTAATGATACATGAGCTAGTGTGAGCTAGCTCTTTTCATAGGCTCACAAGATTCAATAATCAGACTTTTAAGAATTTTATGAGTCAGCTATTGAACATGATTAAAATTAAGTTATGTGAAGTTGCAATTAAGAAAACTACATTAAAAACAAAGTAATACATATTCAAAACTCATTACTTCCTTATGATTTCAATATTTTTTTTTACTATTATCTATGTCTGTTGTATTAAATGGCAGAAATACTACCCATGTAGTATTACATATTTTATAATGATGTTGGAGATGCATGAGGCACGGTCTTGTGGACTCTAGAATCTTCTTGCCTCTAATCCTGTGATTGTATTTCAACTGTAATTGAAAAAAAAAATAAATTTGTGTGCTACCCCACATCTCTTGCCAGCTCTATGTTCAGTGATATCACCTCAGTACCTTTGTTTCGTTATTTCACTTTTATCTTACTTGTTGAGATAATTAAAATAGTAGCCAACATTACTGTTGGAACCACACTCACATGCATTGCTAACCTGGGCTATGGAAGCAAGAGTGCAGCTGAGATGAATCAGAGCTTTGTACGAGAACCAATCAGCTATTTGGAATAAGGTAGATTGCACATTTTGTTAATAATTATAAATTTCGTGCTGCATATGCTTTACATTGGTAGACTTTATAATAAACTCATGCATGGGTATATTCGTAGTGTTTATTGTCATTTTCTTTCAGTGGAGAAGGGAGCCAGTTGTTAAACATTTATCAGCAAACCACTGATAAAATTGACTAGCAAAATATCATCAGATGGTGGAGAGCTTCACGAACCTGGCCAGGTAAAATACATCACCACCATGCAGAGGAGTGGAAATCGTCTTAATTAATCCTTGCCTAGATCCATGAAATTTAGGTGGCCTCCACAAAAATTTGGCACATCTGCTCTGAGAAACCTGGAGAAAGCATTTCACTGTTTCTTTCAAGACTGGTACTTGAAACATAGACTAACAAAGATCTTCTGATGAAGGTAGGGCTCTAAATGAAACTTCAAAATGGAGAGATCATATTTTCATGGTTTTCTTCCTGCATATTAAAGCACCATAAATACTTCTAGCTTACTATAATTTGCCTCTTTTCCAAGATGAAAAAAAAATAAATTAAGCACGATCCACCTTCTATTCAGTACCTATATTTTTAGAATGGCATGAAATAAGGGATGTTTTGCAGCTCTTTTCTTATAGATTCTTTCTAGACAGTTCATTTTTAAAGAAATAATATGGAGTGCTTTTAAAAGCACTTTCAACAGATTTCAATCATCATCAAATAGATTTCAATGTACAAATGTGTATGCACAGAAATTTCCTGCATCATTTGCAATAATGATAAAGTAGAAAGAACATCAAAAAAGGACCAGCTAAATATCTTACAGCAATCCACCCAAGCAATACTGTGTAATCATTAGAAAAATGAGGAAGACCTACATGCAACAACATGAAATGATTTCAAGCAAACAAATGCAGTCCAGACTGCATGGTTTGAATATAGTATTTTAAAATTGTAATTATATCATATTTGACTACGCTTAGAACATTTTTCAGAGAATTCATTTTAAACTTCTAACATTGATAACCTCTGAGGAATGGGGAACTTGGTTTGGGGGCTTTTACATTTTTTTTTTTTAAATACGGTGTGTGTGTGTGTGTGTGTGTGTGTGTGTGTTTTCAATGAGCAAGCATTACTCTAATAATAACAAATGCCAAGAAGTCATCTTAGAAAAACAGATGTTCCAGGTAGATTTTGGTCTTTGCTTTTTCTTGCAGGTGGAAGTAAGAAGGGAAGGATTATAACATTGACAGTCGAAATGTTATCAAAGGAAATAGTTGCCAAAGTGTGCAAAAACCTTCAGCTTCCTTCCAAGGTCATCAACGTTACATTCAATGGAGAAATGAAGGAGTCTCATCCAGCTGTGTGCCTGCGTGCGTGTGCACCTGCGTGTGCGCACAGACACGGAGTGGAGGTATTAAGTCACATCAGTATTTAAGATCCAGAGACATCTAGTAGAATCAATCAGTTCTCTTCCTTTTTCACGATACTATCGCATCTGAACTCGAAGCTACCCCATGAAGTTAACTGCACTAAAACTAAATCATAACAGGATCAGACTCTACGTGTGCATGGCCAGCAGGGGTGTTTGAATATTCCTTCGAGGAGACACCCATAGCAGTAGAAAGCAAAGGCATGTTTTGACGACTGGAGGAAACTTTGCTTGTGTCCTTGCTCTTAGCGCTACAGGGGTGCAGTGCACATAGGGCAGGCCTTTCAACCTCCCTGCTGTTTCCCCAAACTCGTGAACCACTGCACATTCTCAGGGCCATGGGCTCTGAATACCTCTGGGTGAGAAGCTAGAGTGGAAGGGAAGGAAGCGGTAACAGGAGGGGCATATGGGCATAGTGGAAAGGAAAATGAAATAATCGTGAAATAACTCAACCAGATCAGGGATAATGACACTAATTATTTTGCCTCATGATGTATGACACTGGACCTAAATCACTACCTGAGCTCTCTTTCACAACAGAAGTATTTTAAACGAGGCCAGTTCGACCTCATTTAGGGCACGGAGATAGATAATTAGCCACCTTGGGCAGCAGGTGTCACTCCACCCCACCTACTCTTCCCACTTAAATGGTAGGAAACGCCATTAACTCTGACTCCTACTTCCACTTGTTTACTCAGTCCTTGTTCTGGTGAGCAAGGAGCAGTAAATCTACGCCAGGTACTGTGTTTAGTGCTGGTGATAAAAAGAAGTCCGACGCATCCTCTGCAATTTGGTCCACAATCTCACCAGGGATCTCATGTACTACAACTTTCCTCTCTCTGTTTGGTGCAGCCCCTTTCCCCCTCCAGGATGCATTGTGTTCTTATTTCTTCAGAAATGTGCACTGACTGGGCACCCAGGTGGCTCAGCGGTTGAGCGTCTGCCTTCGGCTCAGGTCATGACTCTGGGGTCCTGGGATCGAGTCCCACATTGGGCTCCCCACTTGGAGCCTGCTTCTCCCTGTGCCTGTGTCTCTGCCTCTCTCTGTGTCTCTCATGAGTAAGTAGATAAAAATTTAAAAAATAAAGAAATTTGCACTGACAACTTGTTCACTTGAGATGCTCTTTTCTTCAACATCCATACAGCTATCTCCCTCCTTCCCAATCAAGCCTTTGCTCAAGTGTCAGCTTCTCAGGGAGGCTTACCCTGCCCAGGGCACTTAGATGTGCAGCAGCCGTGGCACATTTTCTCCCTTTAGCATGTGTTTTCTGCAACACCATAAACTTAATTTATTAAGTTTGTAATCTATTATCCACCTCTTTGCTCTACAATGATAGATTCTTAGAAGAAGGGATCTTATTGATTTTGCTCATGACATAGCCTGAGTACTAATAATAGCACCTAGTACCTACCAGTTTTCCAATAAATACTTTTTTGAATGAATGGATGAACATGATACACATAAGGAATGTTTTGAACTTCCTTCTTTTACTTCTTAGTTTTTGAAAGATCTTCCTCTTGTTATTTCTATTGTATTCCAACTCAAATCTCATTCCACTTCAAGTAACAATTACGGTTCTTCTGGTCAATTTTTTTCCTTCTTTCTGATACTTGGATCTACTTCTTTTTGTTTATGGGGCTAATTGGTTTCTATTTGAATGTTTCTAAAACCAACTATGAACTTATATTTGCAATAACCTTCTGCAATTTTTAAATAAAAACACAGCAGTATATAGCACAAGTGATTATGTATAAGAAAGAACTGGGGAGCACATAAATAAAATTTAATATACACAATAGTATAAGCAAGGAGACTGGAAAGATAAAAAAAAAAACTGGGATAGAGAAAATAAGAGGAAGAAACTCTTCACTCATTTCTTACAGGGAAGTTGAACCACAAATTCTCAGACAAAATGACTTGTCATAAACCTAAATACTAGTCTCTATTATTTTCTCAAAGATGACCTGATTTTAAAAAATCTAATAAGTATGTTATGATGAGTCAAACTTCACCGAGATATATTACATTGCTTTCTGAATCAGAAAAACTTTCATTCCAAAGAATTGTTCCCTCCGAAAAAATAAACTTCAAATCAATAGAGGTAAGTGTCCTACGAACACCGGCCCTATCTGTCTCCAGGAAGAGTACATAAAATCTCTAGAAAATTGATTGTCTTTGAACTACGGCTATATTCCTGGCCAAAATATATTATTACTTGGGCTTAGACAATCTGGATTCCCCGAGGTAATCCATGGGCCTCCTCTACTTATGGCAGGTTGGTAAGATTGATGAGTTGGCTTGACAGCTGAAAGGGTTTTCATAATCTTCATATCAACTCATTATATGACTTTTGCTGATAAACCACCCTCAGTGAGTCTCAGTTTCCAGATCTGTAAAATGAATTAATTTGGAAAAGCTCTCTCCAAGGTCTCCCAAATCTCTGATATAATGACTTTATAAAATAACTTATGAATTATGGTAAGATTTCTCATCTAGTTAGAGGGGAAGCACTTTTATACAAAATAGCTTCATTGATGGAAATGTTTCATTGCGAAATGCATCCATATTTCTTACGTGGAGAATGAGAAACATATTTTTTGCTTCTGTAGCTTTGGAAACACAAGCAGAAAATCCCTTTCCCTAACTAACAAGTTACTCGAATAAAGTCATTCAGCTGAATAAATGACAGGATCAGCACTCCTAGGTCTTAGCCTAGTCATTTACTGTCAGTCATTATATGCAGAGAGTGTGTCTCCATGGTCTTGGCACCGTCAGCAGAGATGAAAGAGTAACAACAGCAAAAAAAATCCATTTGAGAATGGGGGAAAAAAAAGGTAGGTAAGCTTAAATTATTGGTAAGAGCTTTTATTCCTTTCAAGAAGGGCTTGAAGTAAGGAGTTGATGTTCTGTGAGCAAGCTACTTAGCTTCAGTTTATTTAAATCTCGAATGGGTAGAAAGGACTGTCTCCACTGTGAAGACATATTTTAGAGCAAAAGCACCACAGGTCAAACCAACATGTTACTAAGGTTTCCTCTTGGAAATAAGCTTGTAAGTTCTCAGCATGCTGCTGAATGTGCCTCCTTTGGTTTCCCAGTTGCTGTGACCAAAGACATCTACAGTTGAGAAGTTAAAGTTACTTCTGTTTTGTATAAAACCTTTTGTCTCAAAGCATGGGACCTTGAGAGGAAGTCTATAACTTTATAGCCAGGTGACCTTGGACAGGTGAACTCAACCATCTGATACTACACGAAATATGAATGGTTGGAATGGAGTTTGGATGAAGTGGTTTTTAGGAGCAACTTCCTGCTCTCCCATTCTGTGGTTCTTGGCAAATTTATTCCTCTTTTTCTTTCTTTTTTTTAAAGATTTATTTATTTATTTATTTATTTATTTATTTATTTATTTATTTATTTATGAGAGAGAGAGAGACGGAGACTGAGAGAAAGAGAAAGAGAGAGATAGTATGGGGGGGAAGCAGAGGGATAGAGAAACTTTAGAAGACTCCTTGCTGAGCTCAGGGCCCAACATTGGGCTTGATCTCTTGACTCTGAGGTCCTGACCCTGAGATCATGACCTGAGCTGAAACCAAGAGTCAGATGCTTAGCCAGCTGTGCCACCTAGAGATCCCAACTTCATTCCTCTTAACATCACCTTCCACCCATTTGTAATAAGTGATTTTGTCCAGTCAGCAGAACATTCTGAGAAGCCATACCATCCCCATCACCATCTCATCCCAATTTGGCTGCTGTGCATGATTAACAGCCAGGGTGAGACCGAGGAGTCAGCATCCCTTGCCCCACTGCCGGTCTCTGTCTTCAGTGCCCAGGTAGCAAATCCAGTACCAAAGAAAGCAGCACAGGGAATCATGTTCTGGAAGGCTCACACTGGAAATACCATGGCAGAGAAAAAACATCATTGCAAGGAAGATTTTAGACACGTAAAGTGGTTAAAGGTGATATGATCTATTCCTCAAGAGTGACACTAAGAAAGATTTTTTTTGACACCAAACTGCCATAAAAGACCCAGAAAGTTCCATCACAATACAGGAGATGAAGAAATTGTGAAGAGTGGTGTTCTTGAAAAGGAAACAAGTGAGGGGGCAGGCCCTTGTGGGTTCCAGTGCCAGGCAGTAACAATGCCAGAGATTCTAGACATTTCATACTTTATTTACATCATAGGGCTTGTCTCCACAGTTGCCAGCAGAACTATAAGAAGATCAATAGTGCAAAAAAGAAGGAGGAGATGGAGAGTGTTCCAGAAGGCCTTGACTACTGAAGTAGGAGATGCAGAGACTCAGTGGGTCTTAATCACAGTCCTCCGACCCTCAGGCAGACAATAGTGACACATGCTGCTCACAATCAGGTTGTAGAAGGATTAAGTGGGACAGGGTATGTTTATTATTATTATTATTATTATTATTATTATTATTACTACTACTACTTATTGGGTTATAGACAAAGATTCTATAAGAAACGCATCGAAGGGAGGTAAAGAAATTCCAGGAGATGAAAGCTAACATAAGGCAGCATCTTATCACTGACAGCTCTGGAACTCCAACACCCAGCCAGAAATGCAAGAGCCTAAAACCACATGATGACACAGAAGCAAAAACATGGAAAGTCTACCCGCTGCAGATCTGCCCACTTTATTAAACCTACTAGTATCGGGGATGGTCATTTAATAAGGACAATATAGAATTCCAGCAATAAGAACAGTGAAACATCTTTGAGCTAAAATCCCAAAAAGCTTCCTTTTCCCCTATTGACTGGATAAGTATTTTCATTACTGTCTGTATTATCTACACAGCATGGTTATGGACTGAATAGTGTTTTTTGTTTGTTTATATTAAAAACATTTCTCTTCAAAATGTCTAAGCATGCTATTAAATGATAAGCATGCTATTAAAAAGCCTGATTTTTTTTCTCAACACACCTTTAAAAGCTGTGAAGTTGTTGGCATCTGGTAAGTTGATATTTTTAAAAATCTCATTTAAAAAACTCATTTGAAATGTAATTTCACAAATCATTTTTTTCAAATAAAATAAAACCTGTAGCAACTATTAAAAATGGTCCTAAACATATTTTTTTTTGATTTTTTTTTCTAAACATATTTTAATTGGGTGTTTTATTACACTAAACTGAAAGTCCTTTTGTTCTTCAAAATTCTGTCTTCCAATTCTTGAAAATGATATTAAGTAGAGATGCTGATAACAATAATAAAGTAGTAACTACTAACATTTATTTAGTTGTGGTGAACGGTTAAACCACTTTCACTTATTTAATATTTGCATCCACCCTAAGAGGTAGGCAAACTTGTTTTCACTCATATTTGAAATGTTTTGTCATTGATTTGCTTTAAAATATCACTTAATCTAGGATCCATTGAACTAATGATTTAACATGAATCCGTGAACCTCTTTGAATGAAGTTCAAAAAATATATAGTAGGGTGCCCGGGTGGCTCAGTCAGTTAAGCATCCAGCTCTTGATCTCTGGGTCATGAATTCAAGCCCCATGTTGGGCTCCACACCCAGCGTGGAGCCTACTTTAAAAAAAAAACAACAACAAAAAAATTAAAAAAAAAAAAAGAAAGAAATAGAGAGAGAACCATGTGTATGTGTGTGTTTGTAAGGGTATGTGAATTTCTAAAGATTAGGATATATGGTTTTCTTCAGTTTCCTCAAAGTGCTCTATGACCCTTTCCATTTAAAAAGTTTAAGAATTTCATCTACACAGATATTTGGAACAAAGTAATTTGGCCTAAATTTTAAAAGAGAGTGGCAAAAAGTTTGTAGAAGAAATGGGATGCATCGTAGGAGATTTTAGCTAGCATTTATTGCATTTTTGCAAGAACATTAAAAGGTGTCCTTTGATTAGTGATGTGTGTAGATTTTTGAAGGGTATGCCAACTTTCTCCTTTTGCTCTTTTTCTCCTGTGTGAAATATAATACATGAAATATGACCTAAGCTATTAATCTAAACATTATTCTCATTAGTTTCAAAGCACAGTTATTGTTCCAAAGTATTTTTACAAATGGCACCCTGCTTCATTTTGCCTCTGCTTTTACATTCAAGACCAAACAAAGCTTACTATCCCCCCATCTCTTCAGTGCTGAGCTAAAAAGCAGAGCTTGGTATCTCCAATTCCAGCTGTGCTTTTATTGTGCTTTACATCAATCAAAGCTTCAAACAGATTCCAGAAAGATTTTTCTCAGTTTTCACATCAGAGGGGTTTGCACAAAATCACTGTGCAGTAGGGGGGCACTGATAAGAAATCTCAGAAGGAAAGAAAGTGTACGGATAGGAAGGCTCTGGGAGAGAAGGTTGGTGAAGGATTATCAATGTCCTAGAAAAAGTTGCCTGATGGAAAACAGTACAATTTGGAGCACAGTGGAAGAGTCATTTACGATAATCTGCAACCTTTTGAGCAATCTTAGATGCTGCAGAGTGGGTTGTAAGTGGGCCTAGTGGGTAATAAGGAGGCCAAAATGTACATGGTCAAATGAAGCCAACAAGAACCTCTCTTACATGGTGCCATTGTCCTCCTGAAGGATTAGGGAGCTTTTTAGTTCTCTGGCAAGAGCAAAAGAGGTCCTCGGACTATAGCTCAGGTCAGTACAGGGATGAATGCCTACCTTTCTTCAGGCTTTTTTAAATTTTTTTTTTTTTAATTAGAGCTCCAATTACTGTCATTCTTGTCTTCAGCTGCCACCAATCTCTCGCTCCCTCCCTCCTTCCCTCTGTCCTCTGCCTCTCTTTCTCTTATTAACATGTAATGCTCTCTTAAATAAATAACAATCAGAAATTCTCATCTATAAGATTTTTTTTTCCAGTGTTGCCTTACCAGGCAAAGAGCTCCCCATGATGCACACGGTAGCATTCTTCCTTCCATGCTTTTCCCCTTTTCTATCTCTAGTACCTTTTACATTTCTTCTCCTTTTTAAAAATCTCTTCCTTTTCTTTTTCTTAATTTTGGTGTGAAAAATCCACTCATAAAAAATAATAAAATTAAAAAAGTAAAAAATAAAAAATAAAGAAAAATTAAAAAAAAAGAAAAATCCACTCATTATTACATATCTGATAAAACATTTTGTCATCTACCACATGCTGAATCTCTAAAATGTCCCAAGAACTGTATTGATTATTTAACACACATCATCTCCTGCACATACAATACCACCATCAGATCTTTCATCCCCATTTTACAGATGGGGAAACTGAGTTTTGGATATGCGATGCCCATTTTGCAATGTTACATAACCGAATAATTGTAGAGTTAGAACAGCCACCACCGACCCCTAATGGTCATATCCAAAGAAGTATGGCCAAGATCTTTAAAGGAAAAGTCACCTCGGCTTCTTAATTGTCGCTCACCCCCAAAAAGATGGAGAGCTGTGTGAGGGCACTGGTTCTACCAGCAACTCCCTATGAAACTTCAGGCAAAGAATTAGACTTTTCTGAGTTTGCATTATCAGCTGACCTTTAGAATTTTTACTCTTACCAACAAAAGGCCGATAATTTGTCAGGTTGATCCCCTATTAACTCATCCACCCACACAAGCCATTCAACTTCAGCCTTCTTGGCATGCTCCTCCTTGTTGTTTAACCGGACCAATGATACTCCCTCTATGTTGATACACCTGTCTCTTAAGATACAGGTGAGTTTCCAACATTGCCTTGAAATCTCTGACAATTCCAGCCCATACTAATCTCTCCATGTGCACTGACTACTCATAATATACACTGTCAACAACACACACCTAACCTAAGCACTTGATTCAGTAAGATGTTTCCATGTCAAAGTTGTATCTTGAAAAAAAAAAAAAAAAGTCATCCTGTGGGCTCTAATCTTTCCCTTTGGTTCTTGCATAGCACTAAAACAACATCTCGACAAGATAGCATTTTTCCATCTGAAATCTCCCTGTTATTTTGGAACAGGTAGACATTGCAGAAAAGTAACAGAATCTGCCCACGTGCTAAAAAGTGTTTCCTTATGGTTGTGGTATGAATTGGGCTTCTCCAAACAAGGTAATGTATTTATATCTCCATGGTTTCTCAGAGTCTAACCCCTAATTTCTGGCTATACCCCTCAATTGGTTACTTTTATCACTTCACCTAGTATAGCCCGGTTGACCTAGCGACTCAATAAACACATTCTCCATGATCATTTTGTCACAATATCCCTCGACTGGTGACCTTAAACAATGAGGAACCATTAATAAGGCTGCATCACAGAGTTACTATTTTCTAAGAGACATACTTCTCTCAAACCTATAAATGGGCTCACATTAGTAAAGAATGTAGAATCAACAAACCCATTTATTTTTCAACTTAAATGGATATAAATGTTTCTTTTCTATGTAGTTTCAATGCCTAGCATGTAGCCCAATGTGGGGCTTGAACTCATGATTCTGAGATCAAGACCTGAGCTGAGATCAAGAGTCAGACACTTAACTGACTGAGGCACCCCGGTTCCCCTGGTTTTTGTTGTACGTGATAAATAAGTGCTCTTTGTAGAAAATGGAAGATAGCACAATGAATTAAATAAAACTGGCAACACGGAGGTGATTATTTAAATCACTTTACTACGTATGTTCCCAAACACACACACTCACACACACCAGATACCAAAATGGGATTATAGTATACATATTTTTTTCTGTGGCTTCCTTTTTCACTTACTACATAAATAGTATAAAGTTATAATTCAAATGTTTTTCACAAAGGCTGAGTTGTGGATATAATCTATTTCGACATTGCATTGTCTTTAGGTGTTTTATATCCTATATATGATATATATTATAAGTATTTTTATGTATTATAAATAACACAGAAATGGAAAACCTTGCTTGAAGTTGACCATCACACTTCAGGAGTTGAGAACATAGAAGTACTGTAAGCCATGAATTGGTGCTGTGAGATATGGCCCCGGGGTGAGGAGATTGGAAGGAGAATTAAAGTGCAAATCAGAGTAGTTCAGAGTCTACAGTAACAGTTCAGCTAAGAGAGGGTATGGGTTCTTAAATCTTCACTTCCTGACCTCCCAGGAAATTAGGTGGTTTGGGGAAGGAAAGACAGAGGAAGTTAGAAGATGATGAAAAAAAAAAAATTCAGATAGTCACTAGCTTTGGTGATGAATTCATAGTGACAGACTGTGGCCAAGATTTGCCTCACAGCAGAAGGTACCCCACAGGAAATGGAGAGACAGGCATGGGGACACACACACAGCTCTCTGATATGTAACGTTATGAAATTTATACAATTGCCAAAATCCCCATAAAGATGCACATAAAGGAGAGAAGTGGCACAAGGACTGACAAATGTTGGGAAGATGGAGAGGCAGGAAAAGGAGAAATTAGGGAGATAGAAAAACACTAGAAAAGTGAGGTGTCTGGAAAGTCCAGAAAAAAAAGGATTTCGAGGAGGAAGAAATGACAGACTTTGTCAAATGACAGTTGGTTTGGGGAATTGGAGGATGAGGGTCTTTCAGAAGCTTGAATGAATGCTTGAGTAAATAACTCCAGATTGAACAACAACAACAACGTACTGGGGAGGTGAGTAGTATTCAGGCTAAATGAAAAGAATTGTCTGAACAGCTTCTTTCCTTGTTTCCTCATTTTTACCACCAACCCCCACCCCCATCAGTATAGTCAGAAATTCAGTAAATCTATCCACTCTAGTATTGTGATTATTTGCTGAGGCTGCCAGTACTCGGTATTGCCCAGGACTCTCATGGCCTCCCATCTACAAAACGTTGATAAGACTAACTTGCCACTTGGGATTAGTTGATAGAATGTTGGCAAAGCCCGTGGGAACCCCGGGATGGAGTACTCCAGGCCGACACGATACGTTATCATCCTCCGCACTGTTCTCTTTCCTAAGAGGGGACCACTTCTTTCTCGGCTACCCTAGAGCCCTGATGGACTTCTGAGAAGGCAAGCTCGATCCTCCTGCTATCTGCTAGACAGTGATAACTGCTAACCTTGCCAAGGAGGCAAAAGAGAGCCAAAGCCAGGGCATCCCTTCCCCTCCTTGGAGGACTCCAGAAGTGGCAAGGCGCGGGCTGCTCAGTATTCAGCGAGTGGAGGGCTTTCAATGCAGTCTTTAGTGAAGACTAAGAATCAGAATCAAAAACTCCAAGGGGACCTTAGAGGCAGTGGTAGCCCGTGGGTTTCAATACAACCTGAGGACCCGGCCAGGGGAGAAAGAACACCAGGCCTGCACCTGTCTTTCCTGCGGCGCCCATGGGCTCCGTGCGGAAGCTGTTGTTCAGAATCACCACCGAACCCAAGAGAGCTGCATGGCCAACACTGCATCACTGAAGAGAAAGATAAGCAAACCGTCGGAACAATTTCCGCTAAATACCATATTCGGTTCACCTGCCCCTTCTCAGGAAAAGGTATGCTTTCAATCCCTAAGTTTTGCTCTGCTGGAGTTTTAAGGTTTTAGTGAAAGGCATGTTAAAAAGAAAGGGAGGATGATACATTAATAGAGATTTATTGGTTTGTTTGAAAAAAAATATATGTTTAATTTTTTTTCTGAATACCTTAGAAGATTATTTGCCTCACCTATCACTCACCTATTTTTGCAAGGTGCTGACATAAAAAAAAAACAAAAAAACAAAAAAAAAACATATTTTCCCCCAAATCACAAGGGCATTCTCTATCACCTTGCCCGCCAGATAAAGCTGAGTGTCAGGAGAGCGAAACATCTGGGTAGGAGTAAGATAAAAATAACTGGGACGCCACCACCATATGTTGCAACTAAATGGCCAGTCCCATTCATCCAGGCTTTGTTTATGCTTCGCATTAATGGGCCCAGTCCGGGTATCCAGGCGGCCAGCTCGCAGCATATGTTGCTCACACTGGGGCTGCCTCGATGGCACCTCCAGAGGTGGTGCAGGAGTAGACCCCACCCTCTGCCTCCACCAACTTAACCGTGCACGTGGCTCAGCTCCTGGATGTGGAGACATTCTCTTTACCTGCTTAACGAATAGAAGTGCTCTGAGCTCATATTGATTTTTTTTTTGACAAAATTCAGGAAAAATGATGGGGAGGGATCATTGGAAGATTCTGTATACTGTCCTGTCTGCATTGGTGTATTAGACATTCCTCAGGTCAAACTTTCCATCGGCTTCCCAGAGCTCCCAGGATGGAGTCCAAACCTTCACTGTAAGGCTCATGGTGAGGATGTTGGCTTCTACTTAGAATAAAATGGGAATCGATTAAGATTTTTGAGCCGAGGAGACACAGGCTCTGGTTTACAATGAGGAGACTGGGAAGGAACGGGGGGCAATATCCAAAGATGCACCTGTACTTCTTGCTTCACTTTACTCTTCATCCTCACCTGTCTCTGCTCCCCAGCATTAATTACCATTAGATGTGCGTCTTCACTGCCCCTAATGCCCTCAGTATGCCACGCTCATCCCTACGCCCAGATTCGCTTCCTCTTTTACTTCCTATCTGAACATGCTTTCCTCTGTGTAAACTCCACTCATCTTTGATCAGTTAGCTCAAGCCTTACTGCCTAAAGAAAATGTTATTTCTCACCTTCATCCTTGGAATATCTGCAGATTATAATCCCTTCCACATTTTGGGTATTGGCTCCTCACAAATAATAGACCTTGTAGTCTAGACTGTATGGCTGACACGGACAAAAATTCGATGTTCTCATGTATTCAGGAGACTAAACAATAATAATAATTAAGCATAAACAGGAAGCTTTGACAAGCCACTGGGAGGATTTTATAGATTGATTGATTCATTGATTCCTTACTTGCTTCTTTCTTTCTTCCTTTTACTTTTTTCTTTTCTTTTCTTTTTTCTTTTTTTCTTTTCTTTTCTTTTCCTTTCTTTTTTCTTTTCTTTTTTTTCTTTTCTCTTTTCTTTTCTTGTCTTTTCTTTTTCCTCTTCTTCCTTTCTTCCACTTTTAATAAGAGTGTATAAAAAACTAGAGGGATAAAGGCACATGAAACATGGGCCCTGTCCAAGAGGAACATCATTCTAAAAAAGTAGGAATATGATTTGAGGAACAAAGGTGAACTTCCTGGTTAGAGGAAAAAGAAAACAAAACAAAACAAAACAAAAAACAAACAAACAAAAAAAAAAACAAGGCCTGGTAGAAAATGCTCCACTCCAGGCACAGTGGGATGGCAAGAATTAGTTGAACAGAATCTGTCATGCTGGCACCTCCCTCTCCTGTTCTGCTTTCAGAGCACAGTATTTGAGCACAGGAGGGCAAGCTCTACCCCAAGCTCCATGGCCCCATAGGGCTACCACAGACTGGATGCAGCGTCTGAGAGAAGTCTTTGTTGCTCCAATGGGAGGAGGCTGAGCCACAGTGAGCCAGAGCAGCCCACAGCCACCCACAAGCTGAGCCAGGACTGCAGGGTGCCATCCCGGCGTGAGGAAGAAGGGGGCTCTCAGTGATTGTTCCCTGAGGGCTCCAGTCCAGCCGGAGATCCCAGCTGGGCCTCTGGAGTTCTGGTCCCCCAGCTCTGAAGGAAGTACTTCCTGAGAGACGGCCTCACTGAGGGCCTGGGAGGGGGATAAAGGAAGGGAAAAGAGGCTAAGACCTTTGAGGCCAATGGAAATTTGGGATTGGCAGTCCCAGAGGCTGAGGAAGGGCCGCCCACTTTCCATCCAGACCATTCAAGGATGAACAGCTGCTATGCCTAAGAGGCAGTAGTGTCCTCTTTTTTTTTTTTTTTTTTTAATTGCCTTTTAAAAGCTGCGTTCAGCTTTTCTGATGGTTGTTGTCATTGTTTTGATTTCTGGAAGCCGCAGAAAATCATGGTCTCCCAACAAATCACGGTAGCAAGAACTGAACCGGTGCTTCTTATCCAAGGATCTTTCTTTTTCCATGCGAAGTGAAGTGGCCCAAGACAATGATTAGGTCAACCTGCGTGACTGTTTTACACACATCGTCATCCTAGATCTCCGCCTTCTGTGCCATCTCCTTTCAGTCCATGTTCCTCAGGGAAAGCCCAGTGCGATGCTGAAGTCAGAGCCTGTCTCTTCTCTACTCAGGACACCCTAGTGACTTCCCATTTCCTTAGGAGTAGAAAGCAAAGCCCGTTCAGTGGCCCTCAAGGAGCCAAACTCTCCAAGCTTCCCTGTATACCTGCCCTTCCTCTGGCTACTCTCCCCTTAGCTCCCTCTGCTCCTCCTGATGCAAAGAGCTGCCTGCTGCCTCTTGACCTGCCTGGGGTCCCACCCAGGGCCTCTGTACTCCTTGTTTGCTTTGCCTCAGATGGTTCTTCCCCAAACTGCCCCAAGGCTCACTTTCTCATCTTCAGCAAGTGTTTTGTCAAGTGTCACCCTCTCGGAAAGTCTTTCCTAAACCATCCTTATTCTATACGTTGGCAAAGTGAACACCAATAAAAAATAAATTTATAAAAAAACAAAACCAGAAAATTATATCCACCGTCCCCCCAAAAACAAACCCTTCCAATCGTTTTGTCTCCTTTATTCTTCTCCAAGCTCAGAGTCTGTACATTGCTTGTGTTCTGTTTATCATCTGTGTTCCTCCACAAGTGTTTGGGCGACAAGATGACCGGGACGGCTGCCATTGTGTTCACTGCCCTGTCCTCCATGCCAAGGGCAAAACCTGGCTGGTAGTAGCCATTCAGTAAATACACAAACAAGATAACAAGTGTCTTATTTATCTGACCAGAGTCTTCCAATTTGGTAAGGAAAACATTTTGTATCTTTTATGCATCTTGTGTGCTCCATCATGCTTCACACAGAGATGGGGCCAAACCCACCATCCATGCATGGATTCCTTGCCCAACCAGGTAATGTTCTTAAATCATTGCATTTAACTACTCATAATTTATTTATTTATTTTTTAAAAAATATTTTATTATTTATTCATGAGGGACACACAGAGAAAGAGAGGCAGAGACACAGGCAGAGGGAGAAGCAGGCTCCACACAGGGAGCCCGACGCGGGACTCGATCCCGGGTCTCCAGGGTCAGGCCCTGGGCCAAAGGCAGTGCTAAACCGCTGAGCCACCCGGGCTGCCCCTATGTACTCATAATTTATCAAATAAAAAGAAAAATCTGACTTTCTCTTACTCTGCTTCTGCCAAAGCCATATTAATAATCCAAGTAATAAATTTTTATAATTTCCGTTCATATACTATAGAAATCAAGTTAGGAATCAAAATGATCCTAGTCCTTCAGACCCACAGAGTTATATTATGGGCTGCTACCTTTTTATTCATAGAACTCAAAGTGCTAGAAAACCTAAAACAATGAATGGTGAAGAAGAACAAAATGCATTTGTTACAGGACTCTCTAGTTTGCTAGTTTCTGAATTTATAAAGGGAGGGAATTAGGTACAGTATAAAATGATATTTATTAAGTTCCCACCAGGAGTACCAGGGCCTGCTGGATACATTATTCCATTTATTCTTGCAATGCCTCTCTAAAGTAGCTTCTATTATAACATTTAAAAATGTAATAAGAGATTAATAACTATCAATAACAGCTAGTTATGTGGTAGAGTCTTAACCAGCAGCCCACCAGACCAGGGATTGGCAAACTATGGCCATATGTCAAATATGGCCTTCTGTTTGTTATTTAAAGAAAAAAGAAGCTTTATTTGCATACAAGCATACCTATTTGTTCAGGTATAACTAATGGTTGTTTGAGCATCACAATGACAAGACTGAATGGTTGCAATAGAGACTACCTGGCCTGCGAAGTTAACCTACTTACTATATGGCTCTTTACAGGAAAAGTTTTCCAAACCCCGTACTTGACTGTCAGTTGTATGAGGAAATGGATGTTGCTTGTATGTTCTCTACTGCGTTCCCAGCACCTAGAACATTGGCTGGCATAGGATAGGTGCTGAGCACTTTTTTTTTTTTTTTTTAGTGAATGAATCTATGATCCCAGATCAATGGACTTGAAATCACAAAATCTACATTTTAGACTTTTTTTTTTTAATACACTTTCTCTTCTAAGTTACAAACTGGTTTTCTGTAAGGATCCGGTTAAACAAAGATCCCATAATTTTTAGGAGATAAGTATCAAAATATAATGAAAGTAGACCATGTATATGAGTGCTCCACCTTCAACTTCAATCCTGGTAATGATTAACAAAAGGCCAGGATAATATCTACCATTGGTGAATTTCTCATATTCCCTCATACCTTTAAAATTCTATTGTGCTCTTGTAAAGTAACTTGAAAGACATGGAGGATTTCCATATTCATTCTCTATTGATGATGTCCTAATCCACCTGCTTTGCTTTTCAAGTGATAGAAGGATTTTTCTATTGAGGAGTATTATTTATTCATACAGAGTAATAAAGATATTAATAAATGGTGATTATGTTATAGCTCTTGCTGTGATCTGAAAATCCAGCTGTGTTCTCTCCACCTTCTGCATAGCTAAAAATAATAGATGCTGTACAACTCAGCCAACAGTTCTGCTGATGATGCACCAGGCTGAAGGGAGTCTGTTCCTCTTGTACACAGCTGCAATCTCTTAGCCAGTAGAGGGTTTTTTTTTTTTTATTGTTTTTTGTTTTGATTAGTGCAGCAAATAGATAAGATAGGTTTGCTCAGATTTCCTGTTTGAACAAGGTGATTTTTTTGGACTTTATATTCAAGTCACTAAACTATTTCATAACATTTATTGGAGTGGCCTTCATACTAACAGGTGATGACAAAAAAAGTCAGCTGGTTTCCATTTAATAATGTCTGAAAGTTTCAAAGAGACTATAGTAGAAACTCTTGTTTTCCTTAGTCCAGGATGCATCTCTCCTCTTCCTGGGTATAGCACTTCTATTTCCACCAGGGGAGTGGTCTTTCCCTACTTTTATTCTAGGTCATTCTGATGAGTTTGATGTCACCATAGTATCCAGGAATCAGTCCCTCATCCAGTTGCCATCTGTCACAGGACTCCAGTCTTATAACTTCAGTGATTGTGTTAGTGGTGATGAAAGTATGACCCAAACTGGGCCCCTGAATGTCAGATCTTAGATATTTGCTCAACTGCTATTCTTTGGGTTGCAAGACTGGAGTAAAACTGTAGCTGTTCACCTTCTGGGGGGAGATAGGGCTCAAGTTTAAAGCCAACTTAGAGACCAATTGGTCCAAAAGATGAAGAAAACAAAATAATTTCTGGTAACCTAGTTTGAGTTGCTAGATCTAAGGGTACCTGAAGTTAGATCTCCAGACTATTTATTTTTGTGACACAATAAATTCTGTCTTTTGCTTAAGGCAAGATGAGCTAGGTTCCTACCTTTTGCAACCCAAAGAGCCTTTACTGATTTAGAAAACTGATTCATTTGAGGATTTATCTTTCTGTAGAGTTCAAATGTTTTAAAAAGGGCACCTTTTAGAATTGAACAAGAACTAAATTTGGAGTCAAAAAACCTCAATTCAAATTGTATCCTTTCAATTATCTGAGTCTTATTGAACTCATTTCTGAGAAGGCTATAATAATATCTGTGCCTGTCTATATTATAGGCTTGTTGTGAAGATCAAATGAGACAACGGATGTAAAAATTTTCCAGAAATTGAAAATGTTGTGTAAAAGTGATGGTGGATCCATTTTCTCAAAAAAAAAAAAAAAATACAGTGCCCCATTGTGTTTCATAATGAGATGAATTATCCTACTACCTCTTCAATAAAAGAGTCATTACAAGAGTACAAAGCACCTCATTACAAAGTTACTACGTGCATGCATTTGACTCTTGTCACGAGTTCTTGGGGAAGTTTCATGGCCATGGCAAGAAAAGCTGAGTAAATATCAAGTGCAGGGTCCAGGTGAAGACATGATTTATTCACTCATTCAGAAAACATTTATAGGTACCAACTACCAAGTCAGGTACTAAAAAAGACCCTAGAGATTTCAGACAGCAAAAACACTCCAGGTGCAGCTGGGGAGATAGACCAATATATAAATAACTGAAATGTGGTAAGATAAATGCTGTGATGGAGATAAGAATCAAATACTATAGAAGCAAAGAGATGGAATCCACTATCAATGCTTAAAGCAACTGGGGAAAGTTTCGGTAAAACTTGACCTTTAAGCTCTGTCTCAAGGGATAAAATAGAGTGCTCCTGGGAGACAGAGTTGAAGGATATTCTGCAAATTTTAGACCTAAAGGTGACTATGGAGATCAAATAAGCTTTGAGCAACAGATATGATACTGAATTTCTGCTGGGGAAATTTGTATTTCAATCTCAGTTCTGCTGATAATTCATGACCTTGCTAACGCTACCTCATTTCTCACATCTTACATCTCAGTTCAGAGGGAGGGAGGAGGGTAGGTGACCATTAGTATACGTTCCGACTCAAAGAGCCTATGCTCTTATGGCTGAAACCCCACGATATAGCTGCAAGATTTTGAGATCTAAAAAAAGTAAGTAATTTGCCCAAAGAATGGAGATGAATGTAGAAGACAAGAATGACTCCACTCATAAACTCCAATATAAAATTGCTATATATGTTCAAAGTTACTGCGTTTGAAATGAATTGTTACACATTTAATTTCTTCACAAGTATTTTTGTAATTGGCAGCCTGAGACTTACAGGAAGGGCTGGTTGAGCCTGATGAGCAATCAGGCATCTGGCTGTAGTCTGTACTTTGTGCACTTCTCCAGATAAAGAACAGCAATGGTCTACTGTACCAGGAAATTATACCTCTGCAACCTGCCACCATAAGACTTTTCCCGGAAATTGGGAAAGATCACAACACTGTGACAACAACAACAAAATGCCCCAGAATTTTCCTGAATCTATCTGTAAAACTCCCTGTGGCATAGGTGTGGTTAGTTACTATTAGGAATATATATTTCAAGCAAATCACTGTTCCTGGTAAGAAGTGTGGCCTTTTGCGTAGGAATCCTCCTACAATGACTTTGTTTTGTCTCGCAAAACGATGTCACAGATGAAACTCACTCTACTTATTCATATATCCCCTGGGGAAATGTTCTCAAGCTGAGCATCAACACCTTCCCAGTCTCCAAATACTGGTCTCCCCCACGGCCAGTTGGCCATTCTCAGTATGAGGAGGCAGACAAGTCTTTACACAGCTCACTAAATATTAATTAAACTGAAGTGTTACCATTTTACTCTTAATGAACACCTATGGGATGCACATTGCTAAGGTAACAGCAAATCGCAGAAAAAATGAAAATTGTTATTTAGCACACTTTTCTGCCAGCCATCTTTCCAGTGCCAGTCTCATTTTGAGAATAAGTATATTCCATGCATCATTAACCACCTTTCACCATTAAGGGGCACATTGGTATTGTTCATTTAAAGAAACATAATATACAAAAATCTGAAATTTTATATGTTATAAAATTTATATTACCAAAGGGTTAGTCTCCTAACAGAGATTTTCAGTTGAATTCCATTCAATACAACAAATTCTGCTTAAAGCCTTACTGTGGGAGAATCATTTAGGGAGGCCTTTCAGGGGATAAAAGGATGAATAAAATTAGCTAGTATTCCTTGAGTGTTCCAAGCCCTATTGAAACACTTTACATTAATTAATCTAGTCTTCCTGTCAACAGGAGGTGGATGGTATCATTAACTTATTTTTTTTTTTCAGATGGGAAAACTGAAGATCAAGAGTTATAAGAATTTCTCAAAGTACACAAGTCATAAATGACAGAGCCTGGAATGAACCCAGGCAGGCTAATACCAGAGTTCATTCTTCTAAATCCTGCCTTAATATTTTCAATTATTAATGTTATAATGATTTTAGAATGATAAGAATCACAGCTGCCTTGCCAAACCATTCCTCAATAGGTATCTTGTAATTAATAAATGTGTTGAATTTAACTGAATTGAAGTAATTCTATCCAGCGTCGGTTACATACATGGCGGCAATAAAACCATCAAAGAAAGAAAAGGATGAATTAATGCTACCTCTCAGGTGCCTAGTTTTTTGTTTGTTGGTATGTGTTTTGTTTTTAGATGGATTTATTTTTCTGGAGTAAATCACTTGAGTTCATAGGACCATTGCTAATATCAACTTAACTTTATATGGTATGGCTCTCTCAACAAATCAAGGGTCCTATTGCTTGTCTGTACTTATATTATTGCATAAACAAAAGAATGTCACATATGGCTTGAGAAATGACTGTTAAATTATAAATATAAAACTCAGGAAAATTGTGTTTGGAAAGCAAGCAGAAAGATCTGGAACTTTGGATATTTCTCCCATCTGAGCAAAGCTCTCTCCTACAAGTGAAGACTTCTGTGTGGATTTCAACTCGATCACATGTGGAGAACGTGGATCTCCCTTGGTGGTATGAACTTGCCTGCCAAAGATCCACACTGGTGGCAAATACATTCTAGACATTTTCGCGAAGTTATTACCCTCTCGGTACCACAAGGCCCTACTTAACTGACTGAAATGTTTCTAGAAAATCCATAAGAGCTAAGAGACATTTCACTTAAAGTCCCAGCAGCTTTTGATCTACTTTCTCTTCACCTCCTAAACATTCAGCTCTAAGTATTCCAAATACTGGAGTGGATTTTTTTTCCCCAGACAAAGACATTGGAGTGGATCTTTATGTTGTTTGTTTGCATTTGCTACTCACTTAACTAAGAAAAAAAAACTAACAAAAACAACCAACCAAATAACCTAACAACTCCAGGCCTTTGGATTTTAAAAGGCAGCTATCTTTTAAGACCAAAATAAACAGAGAAATCCCTTCATTTTAACTCCTACTTATTATTATGGAGTCAAAAAAATACTTAACATTGAATTTTTAGTGATTATTTAATCTAAGACCCTTATTTTAAATGGTAAAATTTAGAGCTCAAAAGTTAAAGAAATCGCCCAGGGTCATTTGTTTAGTTAATAGCAGAATTAAGTTCTGACAACTAACTTCTTAGCCAGTTCCTTATGACTTAAAATTATGTCTCTGATTCCACGAAAACATGTTCCACTCTAGACATGAACAAGGAGTAATACTTTTAGCTAATATAACTCTGATGCTTTTATTATTCATATAATGGCATCACTAGTGAAAGGGGAGTAGCACTGTTTTAAAATTACACATTTAATAAAAATAAAATAAAATAAAATTACACATTTGATCAAAATAAATATAGTAGGCACTCTTGAGAAGAGAAAGAAAAACAATGAAGTTCAATGAAAGCTAATTATCTGGAGACATATATTTATTTATATATTATATATGTATAATTTACATCTAAGGAGTAAATTCTCAGAGGTCACCCTGTGAGAACTGAGGAAAATGAAATTCAAGATTAATCTCCACTTTGGCAGTTACCTTAGGTCTTCAATAAACTCTGGTTAATTATCCTTAAAAGCATAGTCTTTTCAGATTGGGCATTACTTTTTATATGCTTCACTAACTGTAGTCATCATCAGGAATAAAGCACCAATAATATGTTGTCATAGCGATCTTTCATTATTCTAAGTGTGCAGATGTAGGACAAAGGTCATGAAGAAGACCCATTCATAAAATATGCCCTTCCCTCCCTTAACTCTTCTTGTCTATATTTATGCTTGCTTTGTTAATATATATATATGATCTTCATGCTGGGTAGTGATAAAAGGCAAGTTATTGATGCAAATGAACTTCCAGGCCATAGTTTTTGTGTATATGTGCTAAATACTTTGATTGTCCATTAGGATTAAATAAATAAATATGTTTCTTTGTCCTTTCTAGAAGAAGAAAAAGAAGAATGTATAATAAAACATATATATATACATATATAATAACACAATAGATACATAAATATAAATACTTATTATTTAAAATATTATTGATATAGATACAAATATTAGCTCAGACACTAAAGAAATAAAAGTCCAATGATCTTATGTGATTTGCTCAAACTTATGCTTCCAAACTGAGACAAAGAATAGGTTTCTGATGAATATGTAAATAAGAGTAGAGTGGTATTTCCTTAGTACAATAGAAACAATATTATCATTTAGCCAAAGCCACCCATTATATTGTATATTATATAACTCAAAATATTATAGTTAGGTCATAAAGCATTTTTCAATATATCTAAATGTTGAAATCATGTGAAGTATGTTCTCCAACCACAATGGAACTAAATTAGAGATCAACAACAGAAAGAAATTTGGGAAATTCACAAATATGAATTCACTTCAAAGAATCAAAGAGTCAAAGAAAAAAAATCACAAAAAGTTAGCAAGTACCTTGAGATAAGTGAAAATTAAAATACAACATGCAAAATTAACAGGATTCAGGTAAAATAGTACTCAGAGAGAAGTTAGTTGTAAATGCCTGTATTAAAAATATATTAAATATTTTATTTAATTTATCTATATCATATATAAATATAATGTATTATATATATATAATCAATAGCTTAACTTAATACTTAAATTAGAAAAAGAACATCAAACTGACTTCAAAGTAAACAGAAGAAAGAAATTAATAAAGATTGGATCAGAAATAAATAAAATAGATGCTGGAAAAATAACAAATAATAAAAGACTGGTTCTTTGAAAAAGATACTAAAATTGATAAAAGTTTATTCAGATAACCAAGATAAAAAGAGAAAATAACTCATATTATTAAACCAGAAATGAAAAAAGGGATATCACCACCAATCTTACAAAATAATAAAGATTTTGAGGGAACACCATAAATAAATATATGCCAAAAATAGATTAGTTAGATTCCTAAAAGATACAAACTACTATACTGGTTCAAAAATTTTTTTTTAAGGTTTTATTTATTTTTTTGAGAGAGAGACAGCACAAGCAGGGGGAGAGGCAGAGGGAGAGAGAACCTCCAGCAGAGTCCCAACTGAGCAGGGAGCCTGATGCAGGACTTGATCCTAGGACCCCAGAATTATGACCTGAGTCAAAGACAGATGCTTAACTGACTGAGCTACCCATATGTCCCATATACTGGTTCAAAATTAAATAGAAAAATCTGAATTTTCAATAACTAAAGAGATTGAATTAATAATTTAAAAAATCTCCATGCAGGAAAACCCAGGCCCATATGGCTGGTGAATTATACCACACATTGAAAGAAAAATTAATACCAACTCAATTAATATGAAACTTTCAAAAAATACAAGAGGGAACATTTTCATCCCCCATTATGATTCCAACATTATCCTAATATCAAGACCTGGAAAGATACTCCAAGGAAAGAAAACTACGTAGATCAATATCCTTAATGATAAAAGAAGAATGAAGATCTCACAAAGTAGTATCAAACCATACCCAGTAACAAATAAAATGATTTATACTTGTATATTATGTGAAGCTCCCGGTAAAGAAATCTGTTGAGGAAGAAAGTAGATTATTGGTTACTTATGCCTGGGTGTTTGGTGGGGAATAAGTGCTAACAGATACAATTCATTTGGAGGTGATGAAAATCTTCAAAATTTAGATATGTTAGTTTGTATAACTCTGTGAGTGTACTAAAGCCACTGAGAAGCATTCTTTATAAGAGTACATTTTATGACATGTGAATTATATTTTAATAAAGATGTTTAAAAGATTGTAGCAATCAATAGCAAAAAACTCCAGTAGCATGGTTATTCTTCAGTGAGCAGTATTGAAAAGGAAGACCTTTGAGACTTATTGGCTCTTCTATCTTAAACATTTTATATTCTTCTGACTTAACTGTTTTCTTTGGAAAATCTCCCCCTAGTGTTTTATAACATGATTATGAAATAATCCCTAGGTAGCATTCTTTTGGCTTAGACAAGCGAGGGTTTGTCACCAACAGCTATCAGGTAGTTGTAATGCTCATGTGTAACCCATTATAGTTAAAATGCTATTCTAGATAATACTTAGTGATATCCCTATAATCGTGTCACACTTGCTGACTTGTGTTCTCCTATCTTTTCTAATATGAGAGAGATTTAGGTTGAATTACAGGTAGCAAGTAGAGGAAACATTTTTAAATACTTTAAATGTTTTAAAAATTTCTTTTAGCACTTTATTTTTGCATCTACAGTAACATCTGCTATCTTGGGTATTGGGAAGAGATTTCTGCCCGTCTCTCACTTACTCGCTTTACCCTATTGAATACAGTAATTTATCTGAAAGGTACCAATGGGAGACAGAATTTGTGAAATTCAGCATTTCTTGGTTTTCCTTTATGGGCTTTCCCACCCTGACATTGTATGCATTTTTTAAAATCGTGTTTCAATGTGGTAAACAGACTTAAGCCAAGCCTTACATTTATCTTTTATATAAATACTTGAATACTCATCCCTTTCTAGTCCTGCTATTAGGGCCCAATGTAAGGAAGCAAATATTTAATTTTTTAATCTTTCCAGATACATATCTAATTAGCAGACTCCTTCTTATATAAGGTGGTCCAAGGACTAAGCTTGAATAATTTTTTTTTTACAAAATCCATGTGTTTATTCTCAATATATCTCTATATATGTATGATATATATAAATTAAATAAAATATTTAATATTTTTAATACTACTATAGTAGTAAAGCTGCTATTTGATTTCTATGTAAATTCTCAAGTGGTTCCAAGCTTGAAGGGATAAAGTGTGATGTCATTCACTATCCATTCAATGGGAACAGTGTGTCAGAAACAGCATAAAGTTTTGGGTGTATTGGGCATGGGAAGGTCATCTGTCACGTGTATTGCAGCAACAAAAATGGAGGTTAAGTGACTTTAACCAGTTGTCCACACTTGTAGAAAAGTAAGTTACCTCAAAAATGACACCAGGTGACAAATTCATGGCCTTAAAATACAATTTACCTGGACCATATGGGAAATATAATGCTCCCGAAGCCCACCCCCCACATGGAGTCATGCAGAGTGTTATGTGAACAGCATGGTTACTGCCTTTGTACAAAATGAGGTATTCACTAGTTCCAGATGGAAGCAAGCTGACATGCTGCTTCTGTGTCCATCCTCACTCCTAACTGTGTCCCTGCTCTCCAAGGATAGGCATCCATCTGTCCAGAATTATTTAACCAGAGTTTTGCCTGGAGGCAGGAAACTGGGCAACATGGCCAGACTTACGTAATACTCCCAAAGTGTACTTCCACCCTATTTATTTCAGTGATAAGTATGAGATTCCCTAAGAGAGGAAGAGAAGGTAAAATGGGGAGATAATGGCTTCCTATTTCCCATGTACTTAGTATTCCATGCCTGAACTGTTCATCTGTCCTTATTCTCTTTTCCCTGAGTGCTAATTTCATTTCACACTCCCATGGCAGAGAGAAAAAGGTCCATTCTATCACCTTTCCCCAGGCATATTCTCTTTTTGCAGACACTGTTGCCTCCAGAATTCATCAAAACCTTGTATGAGGCTCTCCTTTAAATGTCCCTTTGCAACTCTTTGTATTGGTGACATTGGTACTTTTACCTCAGACCTGTAATTGAAATAAATAGTGCAGAACTGTATTCTGGCCATATTTTTTTTTCTCTGTGCTGGCCAACTCATTTTATCTGCAAATTTTAAACTGCATGGAGATGAATATTAATGGCCATATTAGTATGTAAAGGTGGCATTGAGATTGATGCATGGTAAATGCTCTAACTAGGATGTGTGGAATTACCCTATCTCTGATTAGTCCATCCTCTCAGTACCTAACTAGGCACTCTTGAGACCAACATCTCTCACTTTTATTCTACTGGTATATGACCTCCTCTCATTTGAAAGGCTACCTGGGGAAAAATGCCTGCACAATTGCAGAAGAAACCAATGCCCGCCATCTATATCAATCAGCTTCGCTCTTCCTTTTAAAGACATAAATCATCAACTAAGGATTAACAGAAATTTGAGAAAAAATATTAACACTAAAGAAAACTCTCCAGATGAATAAATGTTATTAGCCCAGAATAAAGTTATCTATATGGGTATTGTAGCAACTTATTAAAAGCAATGATATCATTTTAAAATGTAAGAGATCCTGTGAATCTAAGATATGATTATCAATACAATTTGAGTGGAATTCTGAACCTGATTACTTAATTGGAAATCTGAAAGATAAAAATCAAGAAAAGCTTTCAGATTATAGAGCTAAAGAAAAAAGTGATAGAAAATATGGGAGCTGTTAATTCAGAAGAAGTATAGATATAAGGGCTGCAAAGAACATCTGATGGAGTCTCACAATGAAAGAAATGACAAAGGGAAAGAAATAATAATAGAAGAAAATCTCCTGTCTTCAAGACTGAAATATTCTCTGCAGTGTCCAATAATAGTATCAATAAAAGCAGATCTGTACTCAGACTTATGTTGGAGAAATGTTAGTATTTTCAAGGCTTTTAAAGAGAGTACATGTGGGACATAGAGGGAGAAGGAAAGGCCTTGTAGCTTTGTAGGAAATGATTACCCTGAAAAATTTTAAAAGATGCTTTGGATGCTAGAGGATAGCAGGGTACTGTTCTCAAAGTTCAAAATTAATTGGATAATACTACAGAAAAAAAATTAAAAAGAATGGGGTAAGCACAATAAAATAAATTGCATGCTGATAGAGATGAAGCAGAAAACAATTGGAAAGATTCTAAAAGACAATTAGAGAACTACGGAAACATATCCTTAATAAGAAAGTGTACCCCATGCGTAAATATATACTTAGGAGATGGAAATATCATAATTTTATGATGAAAGCACATGTTTCTATTAAAACAAAACAACAACAACAACAACAACAAAACCTTCATACAATCAGCTTAGTGTTGCCTGTTACTAGATTGAGGATCTTCTTCAGAGCAGGGAATTCACATCCTTAATCTTTGCACCCCAGGTGTGTGAACACTGAGCAAATGTGAACGTCCCAGAGGCATTTCACAGCTCAACCAACCTAAATCAAACTTCCTCTTTTACGGTCATTCTCTTGGGTATATCACCATAGCTGGCCAGGCAAACAAAAATGAGAGTTAAAATTTCAGTTCTTTTACACCGTGCAAGCAGAGAGTCCCCAAATTTTGCTATCACCATGTCTTCAGTGAAACGTCAATCCACAGAATATTCTATTTTCAGTGTCCTAGCTTGAGTATTAATAATTAAACAAAGGACTGTCCCAAGAGAATCTTAACTGGTCTCCCTTCCTGATGCATCCCTCTCTTTGATGAAAATCATCATTTATAGCCAAAGATTGAATACTGTGCAGTATAAAATTTTCTATTTTAATTTTTCAGAAATCATATTTCCTCATAGTATCTATTTTCCTTTTCTTCTACAGCAACGTAACTCATAATTTTTACCTATCTGTGTGGCTAAATAGAACAAAAATTACCCCTGCCCTTCCTTTTTTGGACATACATGTTTTTGCTAAAAGAGTGCAAATAAAAGTGGCTGTACAACATCTAGGAAATAATGTGTAAAGGACAGAGAAGATAAAAAGCTCTAAACCATACATTCAGGATGATGAAGTTGGGTCCTTAATGATGATAGAATCCTCACTACTGGCCATGCACTGTCTGTTTATGTGCAAAAGAAAAAGACCTCTATATATTTCAACCATTATAATTCTGGGTTTTCTGTTACTCATATAAATATTTATTACAACCTGATACACCCACTAAATCATAGTAGACTCCTTCAATGACCCTCAAGGCTGTCTATAACGTGTCTAAAACCTATCTTCTAACATCATCTACATTTTGCTTGTAACACGTATTCTTGCTACTGCAACCATTCATCATTTTTTCTTCCCCTTCCATTGTCCATAAAGTTTCCCCTCTTCCCCTGTCTCCTCTGCCATCTTTCTTCTCTGCCCACTTCCTCTCCAAGCCTTTGGTTCACCCATCATGCTCAGCTTCAATGGATAAACTGAGTTAAAATGAAATAGCTTCTCTGGGTTAAATTTGTTTTCTTTCATACACATCTATTTCAACGACACACAAAAAAGTTGAGATACAGAATTCTCCATCACTTCAAAAACCTAAAAACTCCCATGGGATGTCAACCTAACTAAACCATTGCTATATTTAATATATTCACCTTTATCTGGCTTCAAAGAGTAAGAAATGAGAGGTAAACTTACTCCTATGTTTTTGTTTGTACATCCTAGTACAATATCCCTTCCTAAGAGTGGTTATAGTTTATTAGTATGTTTTTTAGAAATGTATAGGTAGAGAAATGAAAAAAGTCTAGATAAACAGACGAAAGCATGCAGATTAAAGCACACATGCACACAGTGCAAAATATAAATGTTTTAGACTCTCCATATTAATTGTCTCTGGATCTGGAACACCAGCCATCGAATACATGTTTTGTGACCTTCCTCTCTCCATATACATAGACACAATCACTGACTTGTATAAGTGTTCTCTTATTTGGCATTTTAGTACTAACTTTCTGTTACTATTGTGTCCAAATTCAAAATTTGATGAATACATACCAATTACAGCCAATTTGGAAGCCTTATGCAATTTACTTTAAAGATCTATCACTTTCATTGGCACTCATTTGCAGCATCATTGTACTCCTTCTCATCTGCTGGAGTGGTGATTGTCAGCACTCAGGAATCTGTCAGGCCGCTCAAGGGTGCCCATCTCAATCAGAGGGGAAAAATGACAAAAGGAAGCATTATGGCTCATTAAATGATATTACAGACACTGCCGTGCTCTAATCTGTAATTGAAAATAATTTCAAAATCACACAAAGAATGGCCTCCTGTGAATTTTCTAACACCTTCAAATTCAGACCCAGTTTCAAGACATTTAATGATTACATTATACAGTCAATCCATCCAAGCCAGAAAAGCTGCCTTTCTCCATTCTTTGAGTTGGAGTAGATACGTTAGAGACAAAGCAGAACCTTTACAAGAAAAGAAAAATGGTGACTTACAAAGCTTTACTTGGGAGTCAGAATTTAGGAAGAACATTGCTGCCATAGACGGAATGTCCATCCCACAAAGCCTTCACAATGAGAGGTCCCTGTGGTCGGCCCTGCAGAGTGAGACAAGCCACTTGCTTGTGTACTAACTAACCCTTCACCTTCTGAATTGTTTGCGCCAAGTGAAAGTTGAAGGGAGTCCTTGGCGCAAAGTTTGCATTGAGCCTGCAAGGAATGTTGAGGGTAGGAGATCGACAAAAGGCTTTCACTGTCTCTCTGGCTGACAATCAAGTTCCTTTCAGCAGCAATGCACTTTCACAGGAGGAAAGCTTAAAAAAAAAAAAAAAAAGATAGCAAGCAGTAAGCCAGCTGCAGTAGTCATTTCAACAGTTGGAGTACCTAGGGTGGTTTATCATTCCTTAAAAAAATCTCAATCCCACTTTCCTCCCTGAAGTGGTCTGTAGACTCAGAGGGACCATCTATAGCTACTCCAATTCAGTTTCATTCAATCTTCTATTCTTTGAGCAAATACTATACACCAGACACTGTGCTACCTGCTAGCCATATAGGGTTACTCTACTACAAAAGCTAACATCTGAAGGAAGAGGAGTAATAGAATGAAACTGGGACTAAGAAATGCCTATGCTTGATAGTAAAATCAGCTCATGAATAGTGAAGATACTGAAAACATGTTATGCTCATTGGTAATAAAATGGAAAAGGTAGAGAGGAAAAGGACTTTAATGAAATTTCTTAAGTAGTTCCCAGAGAAAGAATACCTTCATTAGTTGAGACCATGTTCTGGATGATTTGGATGGAATTTCTTCTATTATTGTACCTCATGCACCAGCCGGAGCCTAAAGAAAGTTCTGTGTTCTTCAGTCCACAGTCATACCACATTTTAATGCATGTGCAATAAGCTGAGGTACAACAATTAGTTCACCAATATTTCATCACCTCTGAAGGATATAATAAAAATCTCTAGACCTTTTTGATGCAGGCATGCACTGGAAAAGATGCTGCACGAGGGCAGAGACTTTGTCATTTTTTCCCCTGCGTTCCCCCAGGATGTAAAGCCCTGCAGGGTACAGTACTGTAGGTTTGGGAGGGAATGAATGAACATATGGATGAAAGAATGAAGAAACTCTTGCTACAGACGTGGTTGTAATGAGGTACTGAAGCAACCAAGAACATTTCCTCAAAATATGAAAGAACAATGCGAGAACTTTGTTTCCAGCTCCATTGTATTGGCCCCCATCCCAAATGCTATTTCCAAGGCAAACATGACTATGGTTAATGGAATCTTACAAATGGCATTTCTGTGACTAAATGCTCAATCCTAAACTTTTTTTTTTAATTTTTTTTAATTTTTTTATTTTTTTTATTTTTTATTTTTTTTTACTTTTTTTTTTTTAATAGATTATACTGATGGGCATAGATTCCAACAACAACAACAACAACAACAACAACAACAGAATCTTTGTTGATGGGGAGTTTCTTGAGATCCTTCAGCGTTAACCAGTTTCTACTCATGGCAAAGCCAGAAGAGAATTCAGAGTTGCTGTGGGTTTCATAGAGGATTATGGAGAGTATATGGACTTCATCTTAGACCAACCTGGGATTGAAGGCTGCCTCTGCCATAAATTAGTAAAGTGAAGTCAAGCACAGTCCTTTGTCCAGTTACCTAGCTTTGAATTTCAGGTCTTCCATTTACTAGCTGTGGCCCGGGCAAGATATATATCTTTCCACAGTCTTGGTTCCTCCCTCTTCAAAATGGAGATAGTAAAAGAAACTACTTCAAAAGTTTCCATGAGAAGGAAATGAGTTAATGCGGATAAAATGCTTAGTGTAAGTGCTCAATAAATAATTAGAGGTAATTCAGTTTAATTCTCAAATCCGTTTGACAATTTGATGAAATAACTCCTAATGGAAACCCTTATCTCAGTGTCTGGAACATACAATGCTTTTTCCACTTAGCACCCCTCCCATTGTGCTAGAACAATGTTCCTAAAAATTTCTCTGTGTAGTTTCACACAGAGAACCTCCTATTGGGTAGGAATCATTCTTTTAAAGTAAGTAACAGGTGGGAAATGATCAATTAGAAAGAGATATCAGAAATAAAGAGTAAAACCTGAAAATTGGGCATGGGTCTTACAATAAAGATAGATATGTATGAAGCCAGATATTTGTATATGAGGTACAAAGCAAAGGAAAGGCGGGGGGGAGAAGGAGAGAAGGAAGGAGAAAAGAACAGTTAGCCCACTTATTAAGAGTGGGTCCTTTTATTCTAAGTGTCCATAAAAATCTCTGAATATTCTGTACAAATTGAAAGATGAAATAATTTTCTGGAAAAGGAAGTCTGTTGTATTTTCAGTGTGGTTTTGTAAATCATCCAAACCGAAGTCTTCTCAACATTACCCCCCACTTTTTTTTTAAGATTTTATTTATTTGAGAGAGAGAGAGAATGAGAGAGAGCGTGCACGTGCACACACAAGCCCAGGAAGAGGCAGAAGAAGAGGGACAAGCAGACTCCCTGCTGAGCAGGGGGCCTGACATGTTGTGGGGCTCAGTCCCAGGACCCTGGGATCATAACCGGAGCTGAAGGCAGATGCTTAACCGACTGAGCCACCAGGTGCCCCGCCTCTCAACATTACACCTTCCTGATGATACTAGTCTATGATATCTAATCACTAAATATTGATAATACCAATGGAGGTGAAATTAAAAATCTCTTCCATCCATAACTTAGAGAGTTTATTTATTTATTTATTTATTTTTATTTTTTTTTTTAAAGATTTTATTTATTTATTCATGATAGTCACAGAGAGAGAGAGAGAGGCAGAGACACAGGCAGAGGGAGAAGCAGGCTCCATGCACAGGGAGCCCGACGTGGGATTCGATCCCGGGTCTCCAGGATCGCGCCCTGGGCCAAAGGCAGGCACCAAACCGCTGCGCCACCCAGGGATCCCTAGAGAGTTTATTTAAAATCTTGCCCACACACAGTCACATCAAATACCCACGGCAAAGAAGGATGGAGTGGGGCAAGGAGCACTTTGTGTGCCTTATATCTTAATTATCTGGGGACAACTAGAAGTTCATAAAAAGCTTTTAAACTTCAGAGACAGCAAAGAGTCCAGATGACTAGATATTATCTAAGTTAAAGGCGTACGTTTCCGATTCTATATTCTTTCCCTTTAAAGAAAATACACATAACGTTAAAACTAACATGAACCCTGATGTAAATTAACTGAAATTCAACAAAGTATTTCTAAATACTAATTATGGGCCAGGTGTTCTGCTTTGTGAACGTATGAGGCTAAGCAGACAGGTAATAGTTTTCTTGCTCTCAAAGAGCTCATGAAGAAGGGCAGGAGGAGACAGAAATACACACAGAATAAATATGTATTATCTAGTTACAGAAATCCTTTCAGTTAGGAGATTTTATTTTACTGATCATTAAAATAGAAACCCAAAAAGGACAGGGGGTAAAAAAGGGAGAATTACTGACTCTTCCAAATGCCAAACAATGTAGAGTTGATTTCTGCTAGAATCAACCCAATGATACTAAGGAGCAGGCTCCTCTCTCTTCAATGCTATCATTCTTATGTCTAGAACTCCTAGGCCTATCCCACCCAAAAGCCCCTTCGAGGCTAAAAAAAAAAAAAAAAAAAAAAAACAAACAAAAAAAAATGTAGTCACAGGACCAGAGAGCCTCATATCCTTTTAGAAGATCATTTGTGAAACAAAGGGTATTGTTTGGTAGTCATCAAACAAGGGCAAAGATTTACTGGCTTTTTTTTTTTTTACATTAATTTTTTTTTTTGTATTTCTGATGATGTAAATCTCTTTTTTATTGGTGTTCAATTTGCCAACATATAGCATAACACTCAGTGCTCATCCCGTCAAGTGCCCCCCTCAGTGCTCGACACCCAGTCACCCCCACCTCACGTCCACCTCCCCTTCCACCACCCCTTGTTTGGTTCCCAGAGTTAGGAGTCTCTCATGTGCTGTCTCCCTTTTTGATATTTCCCATTCATTTTTTCTCCTTTTCCCTTTATTCCCTTTCACTATTTTTTATATTCCCCAAATGAATGAGACCATATAATGTTTGTCCTTCTCTGATTGACTTACTTCACTCAGCATAATACCCTCCAGTTCCATCCACGTCGAAGCAAATGGTGGGTATTTGTCGTTTCTAATGGCTGAGGAATATTCCACTGTATACATAGACCACAGCTTCTTTAAACTGGACCATTCTCTTATACCAGACACAAAGATAAACTCAAAATGGATGAAGGATCTAAATGTGAGACAAGATTCCATCAAAATCCTAGAGGAAAACACAGGCAACGCCCTTTCTGAACTTGGCCACAGCAACTTCTTGCAAGATACATCCATGAAAGCAAGAGAAACAAAAGATTTACTGGCTTTAATTGTCTTCTGTGCCTATCCCCGAATAAGCAATTGTGTTAAAGGGATGGGACATGGTGACCAACTTGATGAACCCTCGCCACCTCCTTCAAGCATAGCCTTACACATTTTTCCAGGATATGTGCTAGGAAAGCACAGATCTTCAAAATGCTCAAGGAACAAAGGGCTACTTGATCAGATGCACTAGAACCCTTCATTCTATATCGTCCTTTCAAGATCCACGTCCAACCCATTCCCAGTGGTTTTTATTTGGTATCTCGTTGCTCACTTCCTTTCTCTTTCTCCTCCAAAACCAGTTTTGTTCATTTCAGTTTAAATCACAATGCTTTCAAGTCATGGGCCTGAAGGCGTCATGTTTAATTTGCCAAATGAGTATATGATCATTTACATTTTCACAAACTGTGGGTTTTTTTGATAAGGCATGAATGTTTGACTTGATTCGTACGAGCTTCAATTTTCTATCAAGGAAAACATGGAGCCTCGCCATCACTACTGAGGACAGAAAGCTGTGTCTTGGGTTTGGGGGGCAGGGGGGCTGCCAAGTTCCCAGAGCTTCCTGACCCCTGCTTTGTGGTCGGCGGTGGACTCAGGCAGCTGTGGCAAAGCCAAGCTGGGGAGGAGAGAAGAGAAGCTGGATATTCGTATATGAGGGTAAAGCCTCTGAGGAGGTTGCAAAGCCTTTTTTCCCCTCCTCTTCTGTTTTAAAAATCTCTTTCTTCTCTCCATTCCCTGTTTTGCTTCACTTCTGTGATTGATTTCTTCTTCTGAGTCATCATCATTATTCCGAACTAGACTGAACCACCCCGTCAACTATTTAGGGAGTGTGCTGGGATAACAATTATTTCAGATGCATCTTTATTTTATTATATTAGCACAATGCTACTAATAAGTAGCTCATAGGATGGCTCAGCAAAAGTCAGAGTATAGCATAAGAGATATATATGGTGGGAGGGTCAGCAGGGGGCAGGATGGGTTATCAGGACAGGATCCCTGAGCACAGGACCCTGGACACTGGCCCTGCTCTATTCCCCCCAGGTAAGTGTGAGGCCTTGCGAGGTAGGGCTCCATATGTTTCAAGAATCAAGAGAGCTGGGTATTTTCAAACATGTTCTCAAATAGACATAAACAGATTATGAGGGGAGAGCATATATATACATAGACAATAGTGTAATAAGAAATTTGTCATTGTCAAAACTCTGGCAGGACCCCAGTGGTGCCAACGTACCATTTCCGGATGAAATATACCCTGTGGAAAGCACAGAGGTAACAGAAAAGCCAGGCCAAGCTATGCTATATTGCAATATAGATATCTCTCTCTCTCAGGATACCAGGCCTGAAATCATTGTGATTTCTCTTTTTTTTCTTTTAAAGAATTTATTTATTTATTTATTTATTTATTTATTTATTTGAGAGAGAAAGCGCGCACGAGCGTCCAAATGAGGGGGCGGGGCAGAGGGAGAGGGAAAGGGAGAGAATGTCAAGAAGACTTCCCACCGGGGGTGGGACTCTACACAGGGCTCGATCTCAAGACTGAGATTATGACCCAAGTTGAAATTAAGAATCAGAAGCTTAACCAACTGAGCCACCCAGGTACCCCTTATTGTGATTTCTTTTCTTTTCTTTCTTTTTTTTTTCCCCCTTTTTTAGCACAGGACAATGTTCTGCCCTTGAAGCTAGATTGGGTGAGGGTGTGCACATTCAGCTAAGCAAGGATTTGAGTGGATGTTTGCACTGGAAGCATTGGTGGAACCCGGTGGACTGGACCCCAGGTTTAATGGGCAGCATATGTAGAAGGAGGTAACTTTACTCCTGCATTTTAAAGTCGCCTTATCTGGTGAAGTCTCAGTATTTGGTTAAATAAGTTGGGAACTGTGTCAGAGGACTCACACACTTACACACACACATATTTAGAGAGAGAGAGAGAGAGAAAGAGAGAGAGGGAGAGAGAGGGAGAAGGAGAAGGGTGGGAGAGATTTGTTTAAAGGAATTGGCTCCCACAACTGTGGAGGCTAGCAAGTCTATAATCTGCATGGTAGGACAGCAGGCTGAAAATTCTTGCAGGAGATGATGTTATATTCTTGAGTCTGAAGGCAGTCTGGAGACAGGATTCCTTCCTCTGTGGGGGACCTCAGAATTTTCTTTTATGGCCTTCAACTGATTGGATGAAGACAACCCACATTACGGAGGAAAATCTGCTGCATTCCAAAAGTCTACTGACTTAAATGTTAATCTCATTAAAAAAAAAAAAAAAAAAAAAAAACCTGCACAGCAATATCTAGACTGGTGTCTGACCAAACGGGTGAGTGCAAGTAGCATCGTGAGTTGACATACAGATTTAACTCTCATAGCAACCGATAGCGTAGGGGTGCACACATGTGTGTTTGCATTTCATATATGTACATAGGTCCATGTGGGTGCACCTGCCTGGTTATTTAATCTTTTGAAACTGATTGTTATTTAATCCCAAACTCATAAGTAAATTAAGAAAAAAAAAATAAAAAAGAAGAAGGCGCTAAAAACACAGGAGAAATATTTTCAGGTTCACTCCCAGCTCAGTTTCTCACAAACATCATTTTATAAATATCTATAGTTTATCAGCCTACGTTCAAAAGCTGTAGATTGACAAAAAGAGACATAATTAAAAAAAAAAAAGAAATCTAAAAACAAATGTGAAATGAACGGGTTCAAATGTTTCCTCTTCGTGGCACATTATGCTCTACAAAGTGTGAATGATTATATTGTGTTAGGCCGTTGGCCTCACAAAGCTCTGAAATAGAAGAATGCAGGCATGTCTTGCTTTGGGAGGAAAGAAAGGCCATAAATATCACAAGGCATTTAAACTCTTCCCATCTTATACAAACATCCTACAAAGTGTGTTCCTATTTATCCTGTCCTAGGATCAACTTAATTAATATATATTAAGTGAGTCAGCAAGCTTATGCCACCACTGAACACATTGTACAAAAAAAACGGGGCGATGCTTTATGCTATCCTTTCAAATTCCAGCAATAATTTCCCTTCGTACAGGATCTTAGGGCATAGCAGCCTAATTTACCCACGTTGAAAACCATCAGCCCAGTTAGCTCACACATTATTTTCATTTTTTTTTTCTCGGTTGTTCTATTACTTTTCAGGGATTCTTTTATAAATGAGACGTTTGAACTGGATGCCACTGAAGGTCCATTTCAGTTTTGATTCTAGAATTCTTAGTCTTCCTAAACGATATCCTTTTAAGTAGAGAAGGACAATGCCACAAACCTTCCGCTTGAAGATGGCACTATGGAGTTTGGGAAGAAAGGGATATCAAGAAAAAATAAAAATCAGACTACTTAACTCAGAACATACTGCTTATCTTTTCATTCAGTAGTTACTTCCTCCAGGCAAGAAACTAATAAGGGGCAGGAGGATCTGGCTTGGGTAGCATAACCTGTTCCTTGTCAGCAACACTCTCTCCTTTGCAGGAATGCCATCAGTCTACCTTTGTCATCAGAACAATACAACTGTGATCCCTGAGGTCCTCTCTCATATTATTTCCCTCTTAAGACAGGCCTCCAATAGTATATCTACTTACTTTAAAAAAAATATATATATATATATATATATATGGTTTGATTTTCTTCCTCACTTGCTTCTTTATGGATTGGCACCTGACTTTTTGGTTTCCTTTGTTTTAGCTTCCATGCGGTTGTGAAAGTTCATAAAGGGAATCAGTCCTTGTGAAGTCCTTAGCAGCCACTTTTATACCACAGGTGCCTGGGGGGGAAAAAGAGCAGTTTGGGAAACTATTTGGACCCATGGATTTGGATCTTGGTTGGCCACTGACTATGAGCCTGAGAACCAGTTACTTTGTCTCACTGGTTTTCTTGTTCCTTATTTAAAATACAGGAGTGTGGAGTTCTCTGAGCTCTCAATTTCTTTTGTTCTAAAAATCTGTATTTCTTTTTTTTTTTTTTTTTTACTCACCAGCCATCTATCATCATTTACTCATCTATCATCGTTTCTAAAAATAGAAATAAAAAATAATCCAAAGTAAATATTAATCTAGACTACAGGAGTATATTTCTCTGAGAATGGGTTTTTAAAGTCCTCATTTAGGTGAGCAAAATCTTGGGTTTATTTTATTTTAATTAATTAATTAATTAATTAATTAATTAATTAAAAATCCTGGGTTTATCTTGTGGCTTCTGGAAATGTTTGCCCTGCAGAAGGCACAGCTGCAGGACAGCCCAGGACACAGAGTCTATGCTGTGGGCTCCAGGCTGCTGCTCCTCTCTGACTCAGCTTATAGGTGGAGATCCAATTTTGGGGGCCCAAGTGGAACAAGACTAAAGAGAATCCAAGTCCAGAATGTTTATTTCCCCATTCTGGTTAATACAGTAAATTTAATGTTTACTTTAGGACCCAAAGGAATCTGGTGAAAAGGTATTAAAAACATTAAAGGAGGGATCCCTGGGTGGCGCAGCAGTTTAGTGCCTGCCTTTGGCCCAGGGCGCTATCCTGGAGACCCAGGATCGAATCCCACATCGGGCTCCCGGTACATGGAGCCTGCTTCTCCATCTGCCTATGTCTCTGCCTCTCTCTCTCTCTCTCTCTGTGACTATCATAAATAAATAAAAGTCAAAAAAAAAAAGAAAAAAAAAAACATTAAAGGAAAAGACCAACGCGTTGGAGGGAGGCTCTTCCCTGGACAAAGGACTAATTTACATAACCTTTCACTGTCAGATCAATATGTTTCAAGGGTAAAGTGGGAGTATTGGAGGGATTTGGTGTAATGACACTTTTGAAATATAATAAGGCTTTGGAAAGTTATTCTCCATTCTGTTAACGTTGGCTACTTCAAAGGAGGGCAATTATATTGCTCAGTAGAAGGGAAAAGAAAATCCACACTTTTAAAATACTTTTCACTACTATTTGCTTTTGTTACAAAGAATGATTATGACTCTCAAGCCCGTATTTTTCTTAAAAGTCTATTATTTATCATTTTACCGATTTAACAGAATTGGGATTGGAACGGGATGCCCAAGGTTAATAATTACAAGCAGCAAAAGGGACCATGAACAGAATTGCATTCCCTAACTTTATAAGTCATAAAAACTGTGACGGCTTGTTGCCCCTAGAAGCACTCACAGAAAGCACTGCATTATAATCCTATTGGTTGAGTATATGCTACTCAGCATAATTATTAGAGCATGGTATACAAATGTCTTTCACTAAGCATTCATTCATTTTTTTTTAATATATTTAGTTATTCAACTACTCTTCAGAAGGGCCTGCTGTGTGCTGGCTTCTGTTTCCTGACTGTGATAACACTCTGAGCCCACCAGCCAGGGTCCCTGCCCTCCTGGACCTTACACTCTAAGAGGAGAGATGGCCAATATGCAAAAACACAAAGCAAAACAAAGCAGAACCACTTGACAATTACAGACTGTGGTGGTTGTCCTGAAGAGGGGCAATATGATAGGGAAGGACGAGGACAGGCCGAGTGCAGATGGTCTGTATGTGTCATGGGACAATCTGATCATATTTATCTATGGTCAAATGGGAGAAGTAAGTTGGGTCAGGTCAAGTGGCCAGGTAAACACTACGTTCTTTCAAACCCACTCTCATGCTCGAATCACAGACTGTCACCTGTGAATTCCTTGAAGGGTATGTTCATAGGTAACTGATATTAATCTATCATTTTATTTGTCAAGAAAGAAAACCCAAAGTTTGTTGTCTTGCAGAACTGTTATGAGAAATAGTTAGTGGAGAGACTGAGGTAAGAGATCACTGTATGATTTTCCAAATGCAGGTTTGGGATATGGGAGACCTGGGTTCATGCCTACTTTTTTCCTAATTGTGATCTTGGAAAATCTTATTTTCTGCATCTGTATAACAAAAGCATTTGAAAAGGTGACCTCTATTATTCCTTGCTTCTACTAGACGTATGAGTCTGAATATAAACAAATAGTTGGTCTGTTTAAATGCTTTTCCTTGAAGAGAGTTAATCCTATATCTAAAAAGCAATTAAATCGAAAGCAAGGACAAGGATTAAAGCAAACTCAAGGACCGTAAGGAAAACCACCCTTGGTAAAAGACAGATAGAAGGCTTTCTTTAAAATTGTTCACGTCTGAGATTGCTTAATCTAGGGGGAAACCCAGAGGGACTTCCATCAAAGAGGTCTGAGTTTAAAAATCCCAGAATTGTCATGCATTAGCCACATAACATTGTACAAGTTTTTGATTTATTTATTTTTCAAAAATCTACTTTGACTCTCAGTTTGTCTCATCTATGAAATAAATGGTAGGATGAAACGAGATGGGGCTTTTAATATGCCCGGTCCAAAGCTGGCACTCAGTAGATGCTAACTGCAGGGATACCTCAATTTAGCAGCACATGAAGATGTTTTTTTATTATTTTTACCTTTTTTTTTTTTTTGGTCCTAGTGCCTGCCATTGAGGATGGTGGAGTGAAATCTTGTATGTTCTCATGCATCACACCTAACTGGTCTTGCCTCTCTTTAACTGGCATTCAACAGAATCCTTCTTTGTTTACAACACAGAGCTCTTTCTATCTGTCATCAATATCTTATTTTCTGGCTGATGGCCATGAGTATCAGCAAATATTTTGACAATTTTCCAAAGAATGAGCAAGCAACACATTATTTTCACGTTCCAAGTATATACAGGATGGTAAAATGTAATCTTCTTAGAACCAAAGACTGTTGGGTGTCAGATAGGGGAGAGTTTTCCTCTAAGCCTAGAACTGGCTACTACTTGTACTACAAAGACAATTACAATAAATGCTCAAAAGAGGCTAGCTGGTAAACTCCTCCTCTAGGTCTCGGTTGTACGCAAGTGATAAGATTTTCATAGGGATTAGTTTTTAAGTATCTCATGTAATACTGATCCTTTCAATACTCTCAAGAAAATATCTCCTGTGATAAGTAAAGCAGAAAAGTTATATTTTAATCTGCTTGCTTATTTTTTGTTATTTCCCCTACTGTTGGTAGATTTTTTTTTTTTTTTTTTGGTCTGTATTTTCTGCTTTGCTTATTTTGGAAAGCTAAGGTATGAGATGAGCCTGAAATAGGAACAAACAAAATATGGGGGTTCTTTAAAATCAGCTGCTTAAAAGGGATAACTAATTACTATCTCGGTGAGGTGGCAAGCATCAATTCCTCCACCTGTTATATGGGAATGATATTTACTACCTGGTAGGAATATTGTGAAAAGGAAATGAAAGAACATACCTGAGAGTACTTTTAAATTAGGAAGCACCAAACAAATGATTACTGCTACGAGAGATCATGATACGTGCTCCGTCACACATACCATCTAACACTTGGTTCATTAGAGAAGTCAATTTCACTTGTTAGGTTCATTATCACATTGAGTTTTAAACTCACAAATGGTTTACTGGGTTCAGGAAGTCCCTCTTTTATAACCAATGAAGTAGATCCAGGAGTCCTCACATGAATTAATGATAGAATAAGGACACTTGCTACCCAGGCAGATTGGCCAAAATCTTGGGCCAGTAGCACAACCAAAATAAGAGATTATCACTTTAGTACTTCTAGACTATTTCTGTTTTATTTTAGGGGGCAAATTTAATTCTTTAAAACAAATTCTGAGTTTTCAAATAGTATAAGAAGTTGAATGAGACTGTTTCTTCTACACTAATAACCAGGAAAAAAACAAGCAACAGTAAGCAGGGTGACTGAGTGGCTCCTGATTTCAGCTCAGGTCCTGATCTCAGCGTTGTGAGATCAAGCCCCACATTGGTCTCCAAGCGGGGCTAAGAGCCTGCTTAAGATTAGCTCTCTCCCTTAGCCCCTCCCACGCCCCTGTACTTTCTCTCTCTTTCTCTCTCTCTCTTCCTCTCTCTAAAAAGAAAAAGAAGAAAAAAAGCTAAAAAAAATTAATTATACCTTCTAAAATTAAAATTTCATCGTGTAAGCTGAGGGCACAAAGAGCCTAAGTAAGCTAAATTCCAGAAGGAGACAAGCTTATCCTAGGAGAGGAAGACCCTTATCTAATGTGATTCTCAATAGAATGGCAAAAAGGAAGAGTAAATGTGCCATGAGGATAAAGAGAAATAAGTCAGACTTTTTGTGAATGTTCCATGTCTCCGTGGGGTTGGCAGGATATCTTACGTTTCTGAGGGGTCCCAGTCACAGAGTAAGTTTCCATTCAGCTGACTTCTCTCCCCTGGGTCCTTGGCTGAGGACACGCTCACTGCATACCCAAAGCTAAGCAAAGAGCATCCCTTCCAGTCCTGACAGACCTTCCCATTTTCAAGGTGATGATCTGAGTCTGGGTTAGGTCATAAGAGCTGAGAGAAAATCATGAGGAGCTGATAAGTGCCTAGCATTATCTCAGGCATGGCAGCAACTCACTGAGCTGGGGGGCAACACTGGAGGGGGGACAGGTCTCTTGAGGTGACAAAAATTATGGAGGAATGAAGAGGAGAAATAATTTCTCAGATGCTAAAAAAAAAAAAAAATCTGGTGACTATAGTAAAAAGAGAGAGAGAGAGAGCACTCTTCCATGCTTTGGAAACATGGTAGGTGAGCCAAAAAACAAAATGAAAAGCTTTGTCAATTTTTACTGCAGAGAAGCAAGGTAATGTGACCCATGATTTAGAAAACAAAATTGATAAAAGCAACCACCATGAATCAAGCAAGCAATTGCAGATGTGAAAAAAAGCACACTTCAGGAACTCAAATACTGTGAATAAAAATGGATAAAGACAAGGAAGATTGAAATCATTGCTGACTACAGGAAGAAAAAAAATGGAAGAAAAGGCAAAATTGTCCTAAATCATGGCTTAACAGGAAACCAAGAGACAGCGTACTCTACCAAATGGGACATTGAAGAAAAAAACCCCAAATCAATAAAATAAATAGGTAAAAATGATATTTAAAAATAATTTAATGTCAATTAAATTAATAAAAATAAAATAAATTAAAATAATTTAATGTAGATTAAATTATTTTTAAATATGGGTTGGCAATGACTACCCAATATACACTTTACATGTTCTTTGAAAAGAAAAAAAATGTAACACTTACACAGAATATTTCAAACAATAATCCAAAACACATCTCTAGAAAAAGAAAAGAAAATATAATCCACAATTTTTTAAAAAAATCAAATGGTCTTAAGCAAATGGTATCAAAAGGTGCTTAACCCATAAAAAATAATATGTAAACAAAAGAAGTACTAAAATACTATGTGCCGCAAACATCAATTTGGTAAAAAATTAAGTTGGGCAATATTCTTTACTGGAGAGGTTAGAAAAAAAAGAAACATGCATTCTCACATTCTCATGTTTTCTGGTGAAATTGCAAAATGTACAAGTCCAATGTCTAAAAGTTTTTTGATATCTAATAAAAATATTTTTGTCATTTAAGCCAGTAATTTCACTTCTAGGAGTCGTTCCTGAAAATACATCTCCAGAAATATATGCTATATGCACAAGATTAGTCACTGTCACAGTAACTGTAGTAGAAAAATACCTGAAACTATCCAAATGCCCAACAATATGGGGCATAACAACAATGGAACATTATGGCACCCTAAAAAATAAACCCATACATAAGCAAACAAATCAAAGCAGTTTTCTGTACCCCGTTTTGGAGCGCTCTCCAAGATAAAGAAGATGGTATAAATATCAAGGTATCTAGCAAGTTTCTTTTTATATAATAAAGAAATGGAAATAAAAAATGTTAAGAAATATCACAGGAGACATAAACAAAGAAACCCATGCTTATTAGTTGTAGGATTTGGGATGGTGGAAACTGAAATGGAAGGGAAAAACCAGAAGCAAAGTTTTTCTGAGTATTCCTCTTTGAACTATTTAAGTGCTTTAATGAACCCAAAAAGGAAAATGAAATGCAAAAGGTTCAGAATTTAAACTTGGAAACAAACTGAATAATTCATCCAATTATATATCTAAGTTTCTAATACAGCCATTTGAAAGAGAAGAATCAGTCAAGTAATACAAACATAGATCTCTGTAGGACACATTCAGCGGGACCAAATGAGAACTTCAACAACTTAAGACAAACAACTTCAAATAGCTTCTCTCACAAGGCTTATCGTTAATATATTATTGGCAGTGCAACTGGAATTAATTTTTGGACCTCACAGAAGAAAACAAATAAGTAAGTATTTAAATATTTTTAGGAAACAGGTTTTAGGGTCAGAGAAAAGATCTATAAATTTGTTAGCACTGTGTCCGGGATGAGTCTAAGGACAGTAGCATCTCAGAAGACCTGGGGTCCATATCTTGGCTGACTCCAAGCAAGGAAATTAGAGGGTGAACCTGGGGCTCCTTTCTGTTCTGGAAAGTGAAGAGGGCTCAAAACCGGGTGTGGGTATATCAAGAAGACAAAGGAGCTGGCTCTCAGGGGCACCCATGGGCCAAATTTGGCATAATTTGAGCATAACAAAGACAAATGATGATGTTTGATCTTAAGGCATGGCACACATAAAAATATGGCGGCAATTAAAATCAAACAAGGCAGGCAGTACACGTACACACACTGGCCATCAGTGGAAATGATTGCTATACCAATGCTTTTTAAATGAAAATTAGTAATAGAGAAATAATTAAACCTTCTCTCTCTCTCTCTCTCTCTCTCTCTCTCTCTCTAAGATTACTTGTTTATCCTCAAGTTGTAAAGGCAAAGTACTTTTTCAGAAGTGTACCAGCTGATATGTGCAATGAGTATGAGGGGAGATATCATTTTGATGTCCCTGATGAATTCGTTGTTTCGGGAAGAGATGGATGCTGAAATCATGAGTCTTATTGGCCTCACAGGGCCAAAGAATCCGGTTCCTTGCTAACAGGCAATAGAAAACCCAAAGCTCAAAGAAGTGACCTGACAACCATAGTTTCCACAGTTGTCAGACACAGAATTATTCATACTGAAACAACCTGACAATATATGCCTCACGATACGAGGCAAAACCAAGCACACGGCGTGGTTCTTCTAGTCTTTTCTGCCAAAGGCAAAAATCAAAGCTTTAGACCTAATTTACAGTTTACAATATAAAGAAGATAGAGAGGTGCCCGGATGGCTCAGTCAGTTAGGCGTCTGCCTGCCTCCGGCTCAGGTCATGATCTCAGGGTCCTGGGATCGAGCCCCGCATCGGGCTCCCTGTTCAGTGGGGAGCCTGCTTCTCCCTCCCCCTCTGCTGCTCCCTCTGCTTGTGCTCTCTCTCTCTCTGTCAAATAAATAAATCTTTTTAAAATAAAAGAAGATAAAAAAAAAATTAAAAAAATTAAAAAATAAAATAAAATAAAATAAAAGAAGATAGAGGAAAAAATAGTTAATACGCCCCATAAGAGGACAATCTGGCAATGCTATGCTGGAATATAAGACATTTTACAGAACAACTAGCCTACTGGAGTCAGTATCAGGAGAGATGAGGAATTGTTGTGTATTAAAAAAGACTTTAAAAACCCAGCAAATTGAATGCATGAACCTAAAAATGCAATATAGGATTTTTTTTTAGAGAAAAGAGAAAATTTAAACATTATGTTTGCCAATATTAGGAAATTATTGTTCATTTTCTTAGATGTGATGGTATCGAGGAGATACAAAAGAATATTCTTAGTTTTTAGCAGAAACTTGTTGAAATACTTATGGGTAAACTATCATGACTTGCTCAGCAGCTTACTTTCAGCCTTTCACTGGCTGAAAATATTAAATAGATGAGATAAAAAGATAAATAAATGGATAAAGTGGTGAAACAATTATGGCTAAATGTTAATTTTTAAATATAGGTGGGGATACAGTAATGAGTACAATTTTAGTATCTCAAAATTCACAATTTGCACATTTCATAATATATGTTTTTGTTCCTTTTTTTTAAATGACTGCCTCTAATGTAAACAGCTCCTGAGAGAGAATATAAATCTTCTCTCAATGTTCAAATTAGAAGTTATCTGGTTAACTTGGCATTGGTGAGCTGTCTAAGCAACAGGCATTCTCTTAATCTGTTTTGGTGTCGGAAATTGGACATTGTACCCCCGCCCCGGAAATCTCCTTTGCGTATAAAGGAAACCAGTAAAAGCAGTCCTTTGGTTGGGGTACCTCAGGAAGTGCCTTAATTTCTTCTTTCCTCCTTTCCAAGTGGGCCATTTGAAGCATCGAGTTGATGGGTTAAAGGAAGTTTCAGCTACCACGTTGGTCTATGAGCTCGCACGCCAAGGAGGTGGAGTAGGAAGACAGACAATGATTCACCTGTGTGTGTGTGTGTGTGTGTGTGTTGGGTTAAATTTACTTTTTAGACTTATTTTAATGGCATAAAAATAAAACTTTTGTGTTTAAGCCACTGTCATCTTGAGGCTCTTATCATTTTCAGTTTAACCTAATCCTAACAAATACAATATTCAGAAATAATTTTCCTGTTCTGCTTCTGGTTACACAAGGAAAACATCCATGGCCATCTGCTGTAGACTGATTAGTGGGCCATGATATCCGTGTTCTAATTCGCAAAACCTGAGTGTGACCATATAAAGGGGAGCAGGGCACGCTCTGCAGATGTGATTAGAGATTTTGAGATGGGGAGATAACCCTGAATGATCCGGGTGGGCTTTACCCGAAATCAATGTGTTCTTGTAAGAGGGAGGCAGAGAGTGATTGGAGAAGAGGAGAAGGCAGTGTGACCACAGAGGCAGAGGCACCGGAGAGACGTGGCCACAAGCCAAGGATGGTTGGCAGCCACCAGAAGCTGGAAGAAGCAAAGAATGATACCCCCTAGAGGCTCCAAAGCAGCTCAGCCTGACCAACACTTCGATTTCAGCCCCCGGGAAACTTAGACTTCTGGCCTCCACAACTGTAGGATAACACATTTCTGTTGTTTTAAGCCATGAAATTTGTGGTAATTTGTTACAATGGCCACAAGAAATAATACAACCTCCATTTCCAAACACAAAAAGCAATTAGCTAGTTTTATACTTTGCATTTGTTTCACACTTACAGCATCCCAACTGGATTGTGTGCTACAATCTGGTTAGACTTCCAAATTGAGATCTAATTGAAGGCAAATTCTAAAGCAGAATTAAAGAGCTCCGTGTTTCCTGGGCGCACTCAACAATAGCAACGGCCACAACCAACCTTTCCCGACAGCTTTCTCTGTGCTGATGCTTGCTCTTCTCACCCACCCGAACGACCCAGCGAGCTACAGAATTTGCTATTTTCCTCATTGAATACTGGAAAATGGTAGTTCAGACAGTTTACAACTCAGGGCAGTCCTAGTAGTGGCAGAGACCATCTCAAGACCAGAGCTGTGTGACTCCACAGTCCATGCTTTTAACCGCTATGCCTCACCGTCTTGGAGGATGAAGAACTGACTTTGGAGTTGAGTCAACCCTGGGATACCTGCTGCATTCCAGTTGCCAGGTAACTTCTAACTGGTTGACATAAAATGGGAAATACACTTCTATTGCCATTTGGCCCTATTATCCGACATACTTCTTGGTCATAAAATTTTACTAGGCATGACAAAGTGATCCAATCTCAGCAGATTGAATACTTTATTAAACATTGATGATTGCATCTCCTGGTAGATGAAGACAACTTTGGTGCATCCTCAATAGCGTGGTTAGTTGGGGTTGGATACCTGAAGAGTGAGGGTGCAAAGCGACCTCCAAATACATGCAAAATGCAAATTTATTACCTTGTAGGGAATTTTGAGGCAATTCCAGTGGTAAAACAAGTTATAAAACCTACCTGCTAAGTGAAAAGCATTTTCAATAGGAAAGAAAAATAATACAACTCATTAAAAATGAAGTTCTAACAAGAATACGTCTAAGTAACCAACTTTAACTAGGTTGACTAAAACGAAATGTATAGTTTTTAATTTGTTCATTTTCAAATTTGTATGGAAATCCCAAGTGCAAGGATTTCTTATCATAAGAAAAACTTTTGTTTTGATTTATGGGACAATTGCAGATTTGACTACCACTTAGTTACCTATCAGCTCATAGGATAGCTGCCATTTTTGTCAGTGCCTTACATTTTGCTAGACATTCCCAGGAATTGTGCAATTTCAAACTCACAACATTGTAAGGTGCGTATGTTCTTAACACCCCTGGGATAGGTGAGTAATGTAAAATTTGGGATTTTTAAGTAGCTGCTTGTAGTCATCTTGCAAGTAAGTGTAAAATTGGCTCTTCAACTGAAGCCTTTCAGAGTTCAAAGGCTACACAGAAATTTAGCTGCATTGCACTGCCAGGGAGCTGTAAGAAAATCCCAGAGGTGAGAAAATATATTAACTAGAAAGGGACAAACAATTTGCATGTATGTAAGCACTTGGCAGATGTAATTCCAATGATTCTGGCTTAACTTTGTGTCATTTAAAATTACAGGGGAAAAAATAAAAAGGCTATGGGGGGTGGGGAATATCTGCAACGACCTTCCTGGCCTCTTGTCCTTATAACTCCGTAACTTGTACAGCAGAGGCACTGAGTCTCTGGGTGTCTGATCCTTACTCAGATCCTAAGACCCCATGTTCTCAGAGGGTAAATACAAGAGTCTTTTGTCAGCAATTTATTTATAAAATAACAGCGAATCAACCTCGCTACCAGCTTTCCTTAGACTATGAGATTCTAGTTCTCCCTGAATGGCTTCTTTCTTCTTCAGTCGTGATTAGGACCTTGGCTAGTATTTCATTTCTCTCAGAGTTGAACTTGTTACCCTTGACCCTCTGACTTCCAGTAACTGAATTCTCTCTTTCTACTGCTGGCTCTCCCCAGTGTTGCCTGCCTGTTTGGATTTCTCAATGACTGAATCCTAAATGGATTCCTTTGGGTTATGGCTTCTGTTCTTTGGATTCATTTTGGACTTTCAGCTTCCTGTCTTTCTCTCTGTCCTGAATCTTTAACTGGAACTTTCCAGCTACCTCCATCTTTTAACCTATCTGCCCATGTGCTCATCCTTGACTCATCTACCTTTCCATAAGTCCCATTTTCAACTTTCTCTGGTTTGAATGGTCTTATGGCTTCCCAGAGGTATTATGAAGGATTTCCTGGTTTTATTTTTGAAACAGTATGATGGGATGTGATATAATTTTGAATGTTCTCATAGCTTGCAAAGGGTTCTGCTTTATTATTTAAAAAAGAGAAAAAAAAGAATGTGATAAAACAGAAGGCAAGATTAAAAGGTTGGGGCTCAGAGAGGCCTGGGTTAAATTCATGGCCCTACCATTTACTTATCATGTAACTAGGAAAGCTACCTGGAAATGGTCCCTTTCTCCACTGTTGGGTTTATATACCGTATTTACAGTCACCAGATCCTATCTATTTTGTTTCTTTAATTATTGTTGAATTAAAGTCCTTTGATCCATCCTATTGTGTATTACTTTGGTTCAGGCCCTTATGATTTTCCATTATCGTGTAGAGACTTCTAGCAGGCCTTCCTGCCTTGAGTTTTGCTTCTTTCAAAGTTTATTCTCTTCACTGTTTCCATAATCTCCCATGTTTTTACAAGTCACTCTCTGCCTAGAATGCCCTTCCCTCTTCTACTTCAACTAACTCCTAATTGTTTTTCAGAATTCAATTTAGATATTACTACTTCAGGGAACCCTTAGGTGACTCCTCGACTATCCTCTTTGTCCACACACATGTTCAACAACTCTTTGGTTGGGTGGACCTCTTATATAATATCACATAACCTTGCAAAATGTTTTATATTAGTGTGTACTATGTTGAGTTGTTCTTGTTTATCCTGGAGGACAGGAACTCATATTGATTTCAGGGTCTATAGTTCCTAACATAGTAACTGGGACTTATAAGTATCAGAAATGTTTGTTATACAAAGATCAAAGCCACCCCTGCTACTCTCAGGAGCAATTGAGAACTTGGGATAAATGGAACTCCACTTTATCCTTCAAAAACATGAGCTGTTTTTTATCGTTTTCTTTTTCACCTCCAGCTATGAAGCTCATATGTCAACTTTCATTTACTGTTTATGTTTGAAGGCATATGTTAAGGCAGGGAAGTGAGATAATTTTACTTAGATTTTGTGGTTTCTGCTCTAAGTAGTGAGTGAACTGGGAATCCATTCATTCATTTATTCATTTAATACCCACTTATTAATTAGCCTCTGTGTGTTTGGACCTCTATTCAGGAGCCATAGGTAATTCCAAAAAAGAAAAGCAAAAAAAATGAAAAAATATAGGCCTTCAAACTTGTAGTATAATAGAAATATATTGTTGTAAATACACACTCTACCTTCCCAATTGCTTTATATACAAGGAGTTACTTTTATCATTATGTCATTTTTGTTTCAAACAGTGGCTGACATATAGTAAGTGTTCAATAAATGTATTGAACAAATGAAATGTATAAATATATACACTTATATATACATATATATGCACATTTATACATAATTGTATAAATAAAATAAAGTAATATGTATTAGTTTCCATATCAAATATTCAATCCCAGAAGTTGGAGCTTACTCACAAAGTTGTAGATTCTTTTCTCCTCTGCCTTTCAGCAGTACTTGGCCAAGCTCAAATCGATCTTTGAGTTATTATTAGATAAAGCACTCATCTGCCTTTTCACCACTCCTGCACCCAAAGACATCAGCTTACATTAGTGGACACCGGACATGACACAATGTCAAGCTGGGCTTCTCTAATGAAATTCTGGATGTCTCTGGGATAACCTATAACTTGACCTTGTCGTGGATGCATGTATGTTGCACGTATCTCCTTTTAAAACTCCCCATCCATAATTACTTAGCTAGCAATATCATTAATGGAAATGAGTTTCAAAGGAAAGAAAATCCAAAGTCCTTTATTTTCTAACTTTCCTTATGTTCTCAGCCCCCCCGTTAAGCCCTGAGGCTGAGGAATGAACTGCACTATAGCTCCTAGCTGTAGCACGTAGGGACAATGCTTCTTTTCCACTGGTAAAGATGCCGAAGGGTCTAATACTAAGGATGGAAATCCTGAGGCACCATCTCTCAAAGTTCCTAACTCAAGAATGTACTTTAATCAGGAAACATGATTTTTAATGCATTGATTCTCAGGATTATAAAAAAAAAAATCTGGCTTAAGAAATGCAAAACAAAGTCAGAAGGAGAATTTTTATTTTGTAAGAGAAAGCTCACAAAGAGGATGATTTTCTTTTTGATGTACAGACAGTTCCTACGTGACTACACTGCTTATCTTAACACAGACTCTTTCAGAATGGGAGAAGTTACATATGGAAATGGTAAGCAACTTTCTATTTTCAAAATGTGGATAAGCCATGTTTATGAATTTTCTGTTGCTATGTAACAAATTACTACAACTTTGGTGGCTCAGAACAACACACGTGCATTTTCTCAGTTTCCACAGGTGACAAATCCAGGCACATCTTACCTCAATTCTTTGCTCGGGATCTAAGAAGGCAGCAGTCAGGTGTTGGCTAGGGCTCCAGTCTCATTTGAGGTTCAGGGTCCTCTTCTGAACTCATTGTTTGTTGGTGGACACATTGTTTGTTGGTGTGGGTGGTTCCACAATGATGGAAACTCATTGTTTCTAACGGTTGTAGGAGGGAGACCCTCAGCTCCTAGTGTCTGCCTGTGATTTCGGCCATATTGCCCTCTCCACAACATGACCGTTTGCCAATTCGGTGTTAACAAGAGCACATCTGCAGCGGCCTCTTGTCCTCTCCTCTAGACCATTTTTTAGATGACTTCACCTCAATAAGTTAGGTCTGGCAAGCATATGCTCTGTTTAAATAATTCAAAAATAACTGATTAGGGGCCTTAAGAAATCTAAAAATACCTTCACCTTTGCCATGTAATGTTTCCTGTCACATGCAATCATAGCCCAGTCCCACCCTCACTGAAAGGGAGGGGACACAGAGGAGAGTACACAAGGAGGCAGAATTGGGGGCCATCTCAGCATTCGGCCGAACACGTCACATTATGCCCCAAGTTTTAATAATTCAGCGGTCTTGGTTCAGTGCTACCCAAAGCAGACAGATTTATCTTTTGGATTAACACAACTCATCAAGCTTAGAGACTATGGTGTCTTGAATATGCACTCAGTTTTTCTAGAGACGTTCTTTATAGAGAGACAACACAAGAGAATTCAAATAAAAATTTAAGAGTTTAGGAAGCAATGTATTACACACGTAATTGAAAGCATTTACAAAACAAGCAAAGCCATGGTTTTATTTTGTTGGTTTGATTTGTTGGATTGAATTGTATTTTCATTTACACATTCATTGCTCTACTACTGTGTCAGAGCTTTAATATTATTTGAGTCATATTTCTAGAACCTTTTATTACTTTCATGATTGGTTAATGGTTAAGATTCATTTAAAGTAGATTTTATAGATATACAAATTATGGCTGGGGAAGGTCATTTTGCTTTCAGCCACCATGGTTAATGTGCTTTATTTACTTCCCCTCTTATTTTTAAGAAGTTTTAGAGAAAGTTTTATTTCAAAGATGATTTGCTTATATGTTTTTAATTTTCTATGATATCTTGTTAAATCTTTCCTAGTAACTAAGCTACCATACAAATTATTGCCTGTCTTTTAGTAAATGATTCTTACCTCTTCCTTTTTCACCTAGGATATTGGCTGGGTTGGTTCCAAGTAAGTTATCCATTTCTTCCCATATTGATACTATCAGTCATCCCAGAGATCCTTCTAGGGATGGAGTCATGTCACTTAAACCTGGTTTTTAGGAATGTACCTCACAAAAAGTGCCATGAAATTCCAGATGGATGTACAAAAGCAAAACATCAACAGCTTTGACCTATGCCTCACCTGTAAAAGTATTACCTCTCTCTGTCTGTAGTGATTTATTCAGCGACAATGAAATGGCCCAAGGCAGACTATAAGAATCATCATAGAGGCTTTTGCTAGAAAAACTGGAAGGCTTCTCTTTTGTTGGGTGGCTGAAATTTTAGTCTGTCACCTGTAACGGTCAATGGCCACCTTTGCAACTTTTGTATGTGAAGAAAGCTCACTTGAGAATAAAGCCAATACAGAGCAAAATGGTATAGATGTTTTACAGTATCTATAAAAATATAGGCATAGTTACAGATATAGCATATATATATATATATATATATATATATATATATATATGTGCAGTTGCAAATATAGATACAGAGATAGAAGAATTAACAAATAGATAAAAGAGAGAATTCGGTAACTCTGTCTACGCTTATAAACATCACCTAAGAGAAAGAGGAATTATAATATTAGTGTCAAGCCTCTAAATTCAGCTACACCCTATTCCGAACCCTACTTGTATAAAGATATGGATATCAATAAAATCCCATTTGTTTAAACTCATTTGGATTTCATTTCTAATATTTATAACCAGAAAAATCTCAATTAATCCAAGATTCACACATGTATTAGTCATTAGAAAATAAAGCTCTACAAAAATAGGAAAAAGAATACAAAAGTACAACTGAGATAATTGAAGCAATTGGGGATTTGCTCATGAAGATGGTTGAGAACTTTACAGACTAAATGAATAAAGGTCAAAAAGAACTGTCTCCTACAAATACTGAATTATAGAAATGCTTTATGATGTGGAACATGATGATAGCATAAATAAATTCTGGGCCTAATCCTCAGCGAAGCCAACTAAAGTTATTAAGGGTACTTAAATGGAATGCTGTGCTACCAATTAGAAACATCAAATGATTCCAGGTGCTGATTCTCTTCTCGCTTCCCTCAATCCACTCTTCATCTTCTCCATCCTACTCTAAATCCTGGGAGACTGACCTTGAAGTTTCCTTAACTTGGTTCCCTTGCTTTCTGGCTTCATTTCCCGGACAAACTTTCAGAGATGGTAGGAAGATGACATCAGGGGATTAATTCCCTCTATCCTTGTAAAGCCATGTGGCTTGGCTGTGTTCATTTAATAAAGGCCAAGGCTTCTATCAAGCAACCCACTCCATATAACTTCTGTCCCATGAACCATTCCCCCCCCACCTTCTCCTTGCAGTCTTAAGGTAGTAAGGGCTCCCTAATATTGGGCTTCCTGGAAACTTCTTAATATCTCTAAACCTTGACTAAATCATTTGGATTGAGTGAGTCATCTGTTTTTTCACAGTACTCAAGTTATTTGTTATTTTTATTTGTCCTTTATAATACATCCTGTAATTTCCCAATATTACACAAAATACATGCATTGCTTTTAAAATCAGAAAACAACAAATACTTTTTGAAATACATTTTTAGAAAATGCCTGGTGGCTATTTCTAGGAACTTGCTATTCAAGACAGAGAACAGTGATGATGCCTGAAGGAAAGGAATTATTGTCTGTCGACACTGTTGTACTGGGCAGTGCATTAGCTGATGCGCATAAATTATCTCATTTATGCAAAGGTAGCTTCCTTTGAGTCTATTTCACATAGGACTTAAATGAGAATTCGGTCATACATCTAGCAAACAGAAGCAGCAATTCAATGTTGTACCACATAAATAAATATAATCAGCTGGTAAATAATAAGCTTTGGTAAAGAACATTATAAATTTATAATATGTGAGGTAGAGATCCCTGCTTATTTGGGAGAATAAGCACTATTTCTTCTACTTTTAAAGTAGTAAGGAGGCATTGAACTGGTACTGCACATCTTTCTGATTGGATACCCCACTGTACAGAAAACCACTGTATGAAGTAGTTCAATGCTGTAAATAAGTGCACAGAACTTTCAATCAGACTCTCCGTATTTGAACCCCAATTCTATCATTTTCATATTATTCTAAACTTCATTAAACTTAAAATTTTCACCTGTAAATTAGGGAAAATAATAGTATCTCTCTCATAGGATCTCTGGGATAATCAACTAAAATAAATAAAACAAATAATTAAACAAATAAAAGCATAAGGCCTAAGAGAAGGTGAATATTAATATAATAAATGGCTTTGATAATTATTATGAATAATAGTGTTTTTCTTTCTTTTTTAAATATTTTATTTATTTAAGAAAGAGCAAAGTGAGCAGGGGGAGGGGCAGAGGGGCTGAGCAGGGAGCCCAAGGCAGGTGATCATGAGACTTGCCTTGCCGTGGGCCGAAGGCAAATGCTTAACTGACTGAGCCACCCAGACGTCCCAATAATAGTGCTGCTCTAATCCTGGAATTCCTGCTTACCATACTCTGTATAGATTATTTAAATGAATATGTGCGCTTCACATCAAAGCTTAATGCAGATATCCAAGTTTAGGTTAAATATGTTTTTATAAGTACTTATAAAGCCAAATTGTGCTTTTGTACGTGTAAAGTAAGAAAGATTAAAATGGTAGACAAAAAAACCCCAGTAATATGAGTGAGTTAGTTTGTTTCACCATGACCAAATATCTTATGTGAATCCCCACATGTTTGAAATGCCATAGAAGCAATAATTGAAAATCCTGTCATGGGGATCCCTGGGTGGCTCAGCAGTTTGGCGCCTGTCTTCAGCCCAGGGTGTGATCCTGGAGACCCGGGATCGAGTCCCACATCGGGCTCCCTGCATGGAGCCTGCTTCTTCCTCTGCCTATGTCTCTGCCTCTCTCTCTCTCTCTCTCTTTCTCTCTCTCTCTCTCTTTCTGTGTCTCTCATGAATAAATAAATAAAATCTTAAAAAAAAACCCTTTCATATCCAAACAAATCCATTTTGAGTAGAATAATGCCAGGCTTCATGAATGACATATATCCAATTCACTGAATCAGATACTGTAAAACCATGGAGAGTTGAAAAAAATTGCCCTGAGTTAAGATACTGCATGTTAAATTCCTTCCCTAAGAGAATGTTCATGGCTTAGAAAGATGCCTTTAGAACAAGTGGGAAGACGAGGATGACCATGGCAATCCTTGCAGATCATTAACAATAACAGAATATAGGACCACGTCTACTCAGGCAGCTTCTACCTGTGATCTTCCCATCGTTGCTGGACACTGCTTCATTTAATAAACTGGGTAAAATAATCTTTCAGGTTCTGTGTTGGAATATGGTCTCATTCCCGCTAATGGCAAATGCAGTGCATTGGAAACAAAATACCGGGGACATGGTTTCTATCAAAATTCTCTATAAGTACATTTTAAATTACTAGAATCAAGTGGAAAGGAAAAGAAGGAAAGAACATACAACTCCATTTTTACCTCCCTGATCTATATAAGAATGATTCCAGATTTGGTCATGCAATTCTACGGCCCTGGATATAATCTCTTCCTATACGTTGCCTTTGATTTAATCACAAACTATTGTAAGTAATTGCAAGAAGGGATATAATTTTAACACTTTTCATAGATTGTGGCCAAATCTCTTTCATGTTCTTGTTTGTTCTCACCAGATACCCAAATCCACCATTTTGCTTAAGACTAGGAGGTAAAATGTACCAGAAAGGAGCAACAGGATCCCACTTTATGGTTGTCAGCCATTCTCCTATTTCCATATGCACCTGAGGGTTGTGAGAAACATTCATCAGTGACAGGGAGAGTGAGTGACTGGAGAATGAATCACTTCTGGGGCGTGGAAAGCATGTCTGGAATCTCTGAGATAGTCTGTTTTGTTGTGTGATAGCTTGGGTCCATGTCAAAGCAATCACCTTGTCCTTCAAGGTGAGAAATTGTGATTGAGGGTAAGATCAAATGTATTCATCTTCTGCCTGTTTTGAATTCACTAGAAAATTCCTAAAGCTCAGACTTCTGATGAATTCCAAAATAATTTATATAAATGCCCTGGGAATTGATGGCTATTGTGCTGGAGATGATACTGCTAAACAAATTGTGTTTATCTTGGTGTCCTCTCATGGTTCCTAGAGACCACTGTTTTCTTTAATACACATCTGCTGTGGAGTAGGTCTTGCTCTTGAACCATTGATCTGAGAGTGATGAAGGGTGGGGAAGGATGGAAGGGCAGAGAAGTGTGGTTAGGTAATGTTGCTCTAAATTGCCAAAGCTGATAAACTATCCTCTTTAAGGAGGAGGAATAATGTATCAAAATTGTAATAATCTTCATTGGTGTTTTAATATGACTCCAAGGTCTATTTACCTTTTAAAGGTGAAGGTAAAGGGAAATCTTTGATAACAATAAAACCTAAAAAATGAAGTTCAAAATGGTGAAGCTGGGAAAGAAATGGCACCACTGATTTTATAGGAGCAAAGGTCTTATTCTGGGTTATAAGACATTACATCTTCATCATCTGCTGCTGGATTCTCCAGGTGTAATGAAGGGCTCCCATCTGCATCATAGCTGACCATGGACTCCCTCCAGACTTGTCTGTGCTCTGAGCCACCTGGGATTCCCTAACCAGCAACCATTGGGAGTCACAAATGGTTTCTATGAATATTTGGCCATGTCTTCCTGTGATTTTTGAAAAATTAAGATTAAGGGATCAGATGTTGATATAAATCCACAGGACAATCCTTTTTTTAAGTAGTAGAGCGAATATTTCAATTCTTATGCAAACTGAATATAATCCCTTAGGAAAAAAAAAAAAAAAAAAAAACAACCCTCCAAAAGTAAAATTTTTATTTGTAGACATTCCTGGCTTTTCATTTTATGGTGTAAGAAAATGTACCTATAATAAAAGTGTATTACCCTTTTAGTACTTCCCTAAATTTCATTCAAAATTAACTGACAAAACAAAATGTAAACTTTATCTACATTATTAATCTTTCACTTTTTAGCAAGGCTAAGTTTGTGAAATTATTTGAGTGGTTATCAAGCCCAAACCAGTAGGGGGTTCAAAATCAAGGCATTTTGGCTACTCAGCTTTGCATCATGAGTCCAAATGCTTGGATCTAACCCTGCAGTTCACCCCTAAATAATACCTGGAATTAGGCAAGTGATTTAATCTCTCTCAACCAGAAACTTGGAACTGATGTAAGAGAACTAAACCAGATGAATTCTAGAATAGCTTCCCAAAGTAGCATCCAAATTAAAAATCTCTCTGTCCACCCTTATTCCCATACTCCTTCCACTGCCCACAAATGCTACATTTTTTTAAAATAAAAAGAGCGTGTTATTTACATTTTAGTAATATTTCTCATTCCATAGGATTATTCATTTTCCAAATAATTTCATCTTTTTTTCATTTCAATATTGAAAAATTATTGTGATGAAAAGGAATGTATTAATCCCTGGCATTAGCAAGACTGGATAAGAATCCTATGACTTTCTAGGTTTATGGTCTTGGAATATAAAATTAATATATTTGGCCCTTGGTTTTCTCATAAGGAAAATGGTGATAATTACTACTTAGTCAAATCGTGGTAAGAATGGAGTCAGAATAAATGTGAAATGCTTACCCAGAAACAGGTATTGCAGAAATGATGGTGATGTTAAAAACAATAATGATAATATCTTGGTATAATTAAATCCCTCGGCAATGTTTACAACATGATGCTATTCATATGAAATTCATGTGTACAAGGCAACTTTGGAACATGTCTACTGGACAAAGTGGTGTTTACCAGAAAAATAGTCTTTAGAACCCGGTGATTGTGGATAAGACAATCACCTTTACTGAATGTTTAAACTACTATCAAAACTTTGAGAAGATAAAAGACTGTAATTCTTCGTCTCTGCCCATGTGGTCAATAGGCTTTTAATTCTACTTTATTAATTTGGCGATAGGAGGAACAATTGTGACTAAGGATTTAGCAATTGCACCTGCCTCAACAGAGTTAACAAGTACCAAGTTCAACTGAAGGAGCTATTTTGGGTAGGCTTGGCTAGGGAGCTTCCCTTCTTGAGAGAGGACGGAAGAGTGAGATGTCAACCTTGGCAGAGACTGTGTACATTTGATGCCTAAACTGACAGTACTTAGGTGAACAGAATGCATGTCCTGGCTCTGCTGTCCAAAGAAATAACCTGTCAAATCCCTAGATTGAATTTATACAACCTTCATATGGCCACCAGGAAACCATACTGGCAGAGTCAGAAAATGCATCTGCATTTTCAAGCACCCTGTTCAGCAAGTGTCATATAACTGGAAGGAACCAGTACATTGCACAGCCGATTTTGGAGTGGGGCTTCTGATTGAAATGGTCATGTAGTTGACCACTGGAAAGAATAAGTCCCTCACAGTCCATAATTCCTTCTATGAGTAGTAAATAAACTATTAACTTGTCCTTTAAGTGGTTAATGTTTACATTGATAATCAACAAAAGAACCATAAAAGATGATCTCAATTTCTACCCAATATAATGACAGTAATGGAGATAATGGTTTAGATATAACCAAGCACGCGGACAGGACACCAAAGGACCTATTTGAATTACAGCCAAGGAAACACATGGAAGATAAACTGAACGGATACGCTGAGGGGACAGGCCTTAGGGTTAGTAACAGGGACAGTCTCTGGAACTTTTGGAAATGTACTAGATGGGAAAATAATAACTCACCTTCAGTGGAAAAACTGTGACATAGCATAGTGAGACCCAGGTCAGGGATGATAGTTGAGACTCAGAAGGGGGCATTGGTTGTTCCTTGGGTGGCGGGGCCCACACCCAACTTCCCAGAGATTAATATAAGCTTCTGGGAATGGAGTGGGAATTCCTTTAATAAAGAATGATTTGAATAAAAGATCCATGTTCCACAGTGGGTAAGGCTGTGGATTCTGGAGTCAGAGACTGCTGGCGTGTAACTTAACATGTGTGGATCACAAAGTCAACCACATAGGATTATTTGAAGGTTAAATAAGATCATGTTTGTGGGATACAGAGCCTAGAGTGTGATAGGCATTGTCCGTTTGTTCAATAAAATCATGTATGATTATTTACATGTTTGCATGGATCTCTGTACACACGCAGCTCTGCTTTTCAGCCAACAGTGTACAAATGGCAATTGTCAGCTGTTACTCAGCTACTAAGACATCACGTAGATGTAAACTTAGTTCTGTTTGACCCAGAATCTATGCTTCACCCAAGATACCACACAGACTCTCAGCAGGTTTCAACCTTTGTGCTTTCTTTCTTTGCACACATTGTTTCTGATGCCTGGGAGCTCCTACCTTGGCGAACTTCTACTTCTGTCAAGATACATACAGACGTTACCTCAGTGAAGCCTTCCCACAAGCTCCAGGATAGAACTAACTGCTTTTTCAGTTTCCAAGCACCCTTTCTTAAACCTGTATTAAAGCACCTAACACAGTGTTCGTGGCTACATTCCCAGTACATGGAAAAATGCCTAGCATATAGCACATGGTCAATAAATATTGGTTGAACAAATGAATTGCCTTTAATGACTTCTACACCTTCTGTCTTTATAGATATTGAATTCCTTAAAAATAACGTATATACCCAATTTGCTAAAAATGCTAAACTAATACTATTAAATCCTAAGAGTTTTCTTTTATTTCCCATACCTATTCTCAGATATTAAAGAGCTTTATATAATCTAATACCAAAAACTTCCATCTTTTATTCATTCTTAAGTTTCTCTACTTCCTATCATAATCCTTGACAAGACCTAGACCTCAAAGATGGAAGGGGATAAATGAGCATGTCCGCGTCCACTCTTTTCCCAAATCACTATTTTGTCAAACCTTCTCATTTCTCATTCTGTTCATTCAAGTGTGGGGCTTAGCAGGGAGTGAGAATTAGGGGTGAAGGCAGTTAAAATGACCTTATTTCATGGGTACAGTTGTAGTCTAGCTTTAAGGACCTCAGAAAAGTAGGCGTCCACATGTTGGCTTTTTCTCTCATGAGAAATTTTGTGGGCACTTCTGTGATGTGTGAATGCCTTAGTTCAGGCTGCTATGACAAAGTGCCAGGGAATTTTAAACAGCAAACATTTGTTGTTCACAATTCTGGAGGTCAGGAAGTCTAAGCTCAAGGCGGTGGTAGATGCAGTGTCTGGTTAGAGTCTGCTGCCTGGTTCACTTTCTCTCCAGGACCTCATGAGGCGAAAGAGAGAGCAAGAGTGCTCTCTGAAAGTCCCCTTTATAAGGGCATGGATAAAGGGGTTCCTGGGTGCCTCAGTAGTTGAGTATCTGCCTTTGGCTCAGGGCATGATCCCGGGGTCCTGGGATCAAGTCCCGCATCGGGCGCCCCGCATCGGGCTCCCTGCAGGAAGCCTGCTTCTCCCTCTGCCTGTGTCTCTGCCTCTCTCTCTGTGTCTCGTGAATAAATAAATAAAATACTATAAGGGGATGGATCCCATTTATGAGGGTTCCATCTTCATGATCTAAGCATCTCCTTAAAGTCCTACCTCTTAGTAGACAGTGGGGGCTAAAATTTCAAAATCTAACTTTTGGGGGACACACATACTCAGGCCATTACAGGGGATATGCTTTGCAACATTCTGGGGTTCCATACGTTCTCTAGCTCACTACCTCTCAACTCATTTTTCAGAGCCCATCTGGCAGTAAACCCTGGCCTCTTGTGGAGAAAGGGAGACATGCACAGCCCTCCAGTAACCCTCGCCAAAGAATTTATCACTATTAATCTTCCTCATCTATCCATCCACTTAGCTGATGAAGATGGGCAACAAACACCTTTCTGGTATTTTTGGCCACAGGTCTACTCAAAAGCTTCCATTTAGCATTTGCAATCACTTCTTTTCCTGCTTGTTTTAACTTTTACTATCCAACCACTTTTCCAACTTTTATAGGGTTGTAAAATACCCTATATAAAGATTAAGTGAATGATTAATACATGGATACGTGAACGGATGGTTGGGAGAATGGCTATATGAAGGAATATACCTTTGTGAGTTTGAAGAAATGCAAATGTTCCATATCTAAATCCTTTTGAGAGAGTCACTGAGGCATCTGCAGTGCGGGGTACGGTTGAGGCCATTCAGGAGAAGAGGACTAATGGGAAGAGGATCATGATCGTCTAGCCTGAGTTCCCATGCACACAGGCTCATGCACACAGTGTCCCTCAGTACAGGATGCATCAAGCGTCTGCTTTCCAAGTGGTCAGAATGCAAGAAGACAGGATTCCTACCTCAGTCTAATGACTGAATCTGTGCGATTCTTACTTGAGTAGAGGAAAGGTTCAAGACTTGAGATTTGAAATTAGGCAGAAATGAGCCTGGAATGTCAGCACTCTAGGACGTTTCATCTACATTATGGGTTAAGATACTATTTGGGGCTAGTATTAATATAAGTTATAATTCCATACTCTTTTATTATTTGCTACTTGTTTGTTGAACTGACTCAAATGTACTGTTAGGAAAACATTTCCCACTGTCATTTTATGTTTTATTTACAGGAAGTAAATGTCTCCTTTCCATGGACAAAAGCATAAGGTCCGTGACTTTTTTCTGGCTCCCTCTTATATAACAGCAGTCCTAGGATCACTTTAAATAACAGTGTTAGCATTTTCAGCCTGAAATATTAATCAAAACTTCACATTTGAGTTAGCGAAGTTGCTGGTTTTTTCTTCCACAGTCTGGGCCAGGTTTTGGCTTGAGTTCTGCAGTTGGGGAAGGAAAGTATACTCTTTTTCTCCTGGGTAGTCTTACTTCTCCCTCCCCTTTCTAACTGTGATTTAACTGGTATGTCACATCTGGGTACTAGGAGGATGAAGAAAGGAAAGCTGATAAGGAGATAGGTCAGTTCTTATTCAGCTGGTGCTCATGGCTGTCTTGTGAGGCAGGTGGCTAAAGCTAGACACCCTGCATCAGCCAGGCTAATGTTATCTCTGATGCAGATGTTTTCTTTTCTTTTTTTTTTTTAATAATAAATTTCTTTTTTATTGGTGTTCAATTTGCCAAAATACAGAGTAACACCCAGTGCTCATCCCGTCAAGTGCCCCCCCTCAGTGCCCGTCACCCATTCACCCCCACCCCCCGCCCTCCTCCCCTTCCACCACCCCTAGTTCATTTCCCAGAGTTAGGAGTCTTCGTGTTCTGTCTCCCTTTCTGATATTTCCTACCCATTTCTTCTCCCTTCCCTTCTATTCCCTTTCACTATTATTTATATTCCCCAAATGAATGAGAACATATAATGTTTGTCCTTCTCTGATTGACTTACTTCACTCAGCATAATACCGTCTAGTTCCATCCACGTTGAAGCAAATGGTATTTGTCATTTCTAATGGCTGAGGAATATTCCATTGTATACATAAACTGCATCTTCTTTATCCATTCATCTTTCAATGGACACTGAAGCTCCTTCCAAAGTTTGGCTATTGTGGACATAGCTGCTATAAACATCAGGGTGATGATGCCAAGGTTTTCATTGGCTTCTTGGGTTTAACTGTTGACTCCCCACCTCTTGCAGTTGTCTTAGCCTGATTAGATGCAACTCAATTCAACTACCTTGTGTTTCTTGCCTCTGCACTTTGCCCTACAGCAACAGACCTCCAGCCTCCTTTGGTTCAAGTCTCAGGATTCAGGTAGGCCTATTGGACCAGGCCCAAGACAACCTCTTAGGTTATGGCCTTCTATCAACCTGTGCCTATAAACTCCGGGAATGAACACTTAACTGAACAGGGAGCATTCTCTTGGCCCCACTTCCAAATCTATAGTTTTTTTTTTTTTTTTTTTTTTTTTTTTTTTTTTTTTTTTTGCTATTAAGATTTCCTGAGCCAAACTCTACCCCAGACTTGGTCTTTGCTTCCCCAGGTGTAGTCAGGCATTAGCCCCCAAATGCAGGAAGCCCATTTTGGTACTATGTAGGAGATCCTCTTTAAACTCTCTTTACTAGGTTTACAGTGGAAAAGAGCAACACTTACTCTCCTCTCAAAGTGATAATCAAAATCCTACAACAAACAGCTCTCCTCAAAGAAGTCTCATTTTCAAACTTTTACCCTTATAATTTGTCTGGTTAGAAGCCACCAAGAGGCCTGAAATGGACTATTTTCCTTGAATTTCCTATGAAAATCTGCACATGGAAATTTGGCTTTGGAATTTTTCATCTATATTCTATCTGGGAGACTTCCTGGAAACCCTGTTTCTAACATGCTGTTATATAGTGAATCGATATGTTCAAGGTTTAAACCACACATTCAGTTTGAACTTTCAGAGCTTAAATTATTTGTAAGATAGAAATATTCTATGTTTGGAAAGGTAGCCATATTTTTACTATGTTTGCCATTCTTACTTGCATTTGTGGTTCTAATTTTTTTTTTCTTTTTGAAATGAGTCTTCCCAGTATCCATTCATTTAGTTAATTCAAGTTAATTCAACTCATAATGATGAGATGAAGTGGAAGGCATTACATGCTTTGACTTCCGAATTCTCTCTATAAGTTTTTTCCTTTGCCTTTTCAGTTTCTTTGAGAATTCAAGAGCCAGCAGGCCATAAGCAGCTGTGTAGCTTTTCATCTGAACGAAAATCTTAAACTACTGAATGAAAATTTGTTGTTGTTCTTGTTGTTGTTTTTATAAACTCCCTTCATACAGCTTCAGTAAACTGAATTAGCCTATTTCATTACATAGAAATTCCCTCTGATGAGTGAAATAGCTCCTAATGAATAAAACTGTAAACAATTCCATAAAGCAACTTGCTAAAAATCTAAACTATTTATCTGTTTCAACAACCAATGGGCACATAGCCAGAGGAAATAGTATCTGCTCTCTTTCCCTATTGTCCGAAGACTTAGTTGTGGAAATCTTCATCAAAGCACCATTTTCCCCCTCACTTGAAAAAATGACTTCTCATATTTATATGGAAGAATTATATACAAAAAAGAAATCAGATAGAATTAGTTCCATCAGATTTAAGGTATCTCCGAATACGATAGCAGTTAAAACAGAAGAGTCCTGGAACAGGAATAAACTACCTGATAAATGAACATTTAAAAAGGCCAAGACATTGGGCGTGTGGGTGGCTCAGTGGTTGAGCCTCTGCCTTTGGCTCAGGGCATGATCCTGGGGTTCGGGATAGAGTTCCACATTGGGCTTTTTGCAGGGAACCTGTTTCACCCTTTGCCTATGTCTCAGTGTTTCTCATAAATAAATAAATAAAATCTTAAAAAAAAAAAAAGGCCAAGATACTTTTAAATTAATTTAAATTTACATGATAAAGATGTCATTTTAAGCCAAAGATTATCTACTGAATAGTGCTGGGACAACTATCTATTAGTATGAGGAAGCACCACACACACACATGTACATAAAACATACTGGATGGACATATCTTTAGTATTTTACTTAACAATAAATTCTAATTAAGTCAAGACTTAACATTGAAAGATGAAAATAAGATCTATTACTGAACTAGCACATGAATTTTTATTTTATATTTATTTTATTATTTTATTATTTTATTTTATTTTATTTATTTTTATTTTATTTTATTATTTTATTTTATTTTATTTTATTTTATTTTATTTATTTTATTTTTTAATTTTATTTTGCACATGAATTTTTTAAAAAGAATGTTAAAATATTGGAATAGGGATTGCCTTTATAAGCATGACAGAAAAATATAAAAAAGCATTTATGAAAAGCATTTATGAAGCAAAGATAAATAAGTCTACATAAAAATGCTAAAACTTCCCAATAGTAAAATTTATATCAATAAAATAATAAAGACAATAGTAATTGGGAAATATGTGTAACACATGATCAGACAAAGTAGCTATTTTAGATGTATACCAAGAAAACTCCCAAATCAGGAAGAAAAGCCTAAAAACTGAATAGAAATCCAGGCAAAAGGGTATAAAAAGGCAGTTTTCTAGAAATAAAATCCAAATAGCCCTAAGTATATAAAAAGAGGATCAACCTCATGTTAATAAAAAACAAATTAAAATAGTGGGATTTTTTTTTCACTATTGAGATGAGCAAAAATAAAACTAATGGATATATTTAGCACTGGTAAGAGTATGGGGATAGACACTGTAATATGCTATTGATGGATATGCTAGAAATCTTTGAAAAGCAGCATGGTAATGCCTATCAAAATCATAAATATAAATCACCTTCGACTCAGTGTTTGCAGTTTAGATTGCTCAATGATCCATTTTTAGAAATGTAATCTAGAAATATATTTGTGTATAAAGATGTTTACTTTAATGTTGGCAATAACTATGCTGGGGAAAACAAATGCTCATCAGATTTAAATTCTTATAGTCCTCCAATGGAATATTCTGAAGCAACATGGAATAACAGAATACAGGAGAGGGTAGGCCCAAATGTGCAAAAAAATATGGTTCAAAAATACCAAAAGATTAACATCATATTGCTAATGGTGGCTTACACTGGAGACAGGGCCAAAGGAGGGGGGATTTATTTATTTTTACTTTGTGCATTTCTGTAAGTTAATTACTTTTTTGCAAGTATTTAAGGACCTTTTGCAAGTGTCACTATCATAATAAAAACCACATATAACATAAAGAAACAGGTAGACAGAAGGCTTGGCAAAAACAATGGATAGATTTAAATAGAGCATAGCATGTACAACATAGTACTGTGTGATGCTCTATAATTGAAATTATGGAAGCCTATTCAAAAAACCGTAGCCTGACATGAAATAAACTGCGTAGTCAGCAGTTGGCTCAACTAGTCACAGGCCAGGATGGAATAACACCTTTCCCTCTTTATCTGGGAAGGATTAGTCCTGGTGAACAAATTCCTTCTTTTTTATCAACTCTGAGAATACCAGGTCTTGCTGAAAACAATCCACTCTAATTTTGAAACTAGGAGGCCTGCATGTGAATACTTGTAGAACTAATTGTTATGCTTTGTGACATACTTTAACGATTATTGGTTCCACTATTTATCTTCCAAGGCTTCTGGGGATATTATGTGAAATAATAAATGTGAAAATGTTGTCAAAGGGTACATTCGAGGTAATTATTATTGTTCAAGTGTTGGCTTAAGGCACGAAAACATCACCATAAGTAATAACCATGAGTCTTAAAAATTGTAGCTATTAAATTAAAATCAGGATATACTGCTTTTGCCCTCTCAAACTGACAAAGCTTTTTAAGAAGAAAAAATCCTTGATAAATGCAGTGTTGTGGAGGAGTAAAATTGGTTGTCTCTCTGGAAGGCAACTTGGAAATATATGTTAACATGTCTTAAAATAAGCAGATCCATTGAACCAGTAATTCCCTTTCTAAGAATATATCTCGAGGAAATAATGTATAAGTACTCCATCCCAGCATAATTACAAGATAGCGACAAATTAGAAATGATATAATAGCCAACAACAGGAGACTGGTTAAATAATTATGGTGTTCCATGTAGTCATTAAAAATAATTCTGCAGGAAATTAGAAAATGCACATGAAATATTATTAAATAAAAAGCTTAAACAATGCATGTACAGTATGATTCGATTTTTCTGAAAATTTTGCTTTAGCGATAAATAATGAGGTTGAGATGAGTAAAATAACGTATCCATCTTAACAATGCCATGGAGATGGATCTAGTTGACTTCCAAGCAAACACACATGCATGCACACAACAAATAAAATGTCCGTGATGAAGACAATTTAACCCAACATTTACTATGTGAGGAAGGAAATTTGCATGTCACATCTAAGCAAATCTAATAAAAACCATATACGTTGACTATATGATTCCAAAGAGAATAAACTAAGGTTTGGAGAGACTAAGTATCTTATCCATAAAGACAAAACAAGACAAAAGTGACTGTGTACCTCCCTTCTTCTCGATAGAAAAATCCCTCTATCTATAGAGTTTCACGTGTGATTAAAGACCTCCCAGCTAAGCCTACACACAGACCATATGAGCACCTGAAATCTGGTGACTCGGTCACTCCTCCAGTTGCCTGAGTCAATAGGGGAAAGACACTTAGAGAAGGACATACTCAGCAGGGTATCAGAGATTGTAATTCTAGGGATGGACAAAGAGAGACAACAATGCAACACTTGAGCTCAGGATGGACCTTGGATGACAAGAAGCAGATAAACTAAAGCAAGAAAGGTTTAGCTATTGGGAAGAATTTCCATTAACAATGAAAGAAACTAATGAGTTTCACAAAATGGAAAATAACAACAACAACAACAACAACGAAAAACTTCCCAGCCCCAGGCTTTCCCAGAAAAACACACTCAAAGTAAGAAATGGCTTTAGGTCAAAGATGAAATCCAGGGCAGAAGAATAATATGCTCTATTAAGAAATAATAAATAATAATAGTGTAGCTCTTAGGCAACATCTGTTAAATAATAAAGTTCTAAAAACATTAAGGACAAAATAAAATAAAATAAAAATATTAAGGGCATCTCAACCATGGCAACCTTACCTGGGAAGCAAAGTATAGTCTATTTTGTCTAATAGAATTACAATCAAATACACAGAATGCTCACTGAGGTCTTAAGAGAATTACCTCATTTTATGCCCCAAGTGACAGAAACCAGTACAAAATGAAAAGAGACCTAAGGCACCAAATGACCACGGTCAGTAAGTGAGCCATGGAAGCTATTCAGTTACAGACACGAGCTACTTTTTATGGAAAAGGAAGGATGGTCAGAGAAGAAACCAAGAGCTCAAAGAGGTATGTGATGACCCGCAGAAGATCATTCAGAAGAAGGTACTGGACCCTGATCAAGGAACTGAAATCACTGCAAACCAGTGGCTGCTATTTGCCTTCAGTCTCTACGATGGAGGGAGGCACAATTTCTAATTTGTGCATAGAGCATGTCATGAATCCTATGTAATGAGGACAGTGAGCGGTACCATGCTTGTTTGGGGGTCTCATGTGCTTTGCATAACTGGGATCATGGGGAAAAGGAATCCTAGAATAACATTCTTTCCGGAGACCAGAAAGTGAAGCAGCAGCAGAGAGCCCGACGCCCTTGGTACTCCAAAGGGGCATGATGGGAGAGGAGTCCAGAGGACCTCTTACAGGCACATGTGAAAGACCTTCTGGAGACTCCCAGAAATACTGGAGAGAGGACCTGTATTTTGAGGGCGAGTGAGGACCTGCCATCAGCGATTTTCGCATCAAAACAATAAAAGTGATGTTACACATTTAAGTGACTCTATGTATGTTCAGGCTACTGAGACAAAAGTTACACGTGTTTTCATATCTACCACATAAATAGAATTTTACAGTTGATGAGCATGGAGGGTCCCAAGGAGAAAAAGATAGTTAAAGGTCTGACCTTGATACTTCTTCCTACATCCTGCGTAGCGAGACTCCAATCACGAGGAGACTAGATCAATCTATGAATTCTACTGTTCTTTTGAGTATGTGACTCTTTTTTAGTTATTAATTGGTGTGTAATGGCAACACTAAGCAGCTTAAAAAATAATCTTGCTATTGTGTCTCACAGTTCTGTGGGTTGCTTGGGCACAGAAGGGCAATTTTTTCACAGGTCTCACTTGGAGCATCTTATATAGATGTCATCAGACAATGGGTAAAGTCAAAGTCAACTGGAGGCTTGACTGGAACCCTGGGAGAAATGGCCTCTCTTCTGCATATAGTCTCAGGGGCATCTTCCTTCTATCTGGATCACTTCAAGAGTCACTCGCTCTAGAGGGGTTTCTGGACTTCTCATATGACATCTCTGTGTTCCCCAAAGCACAAAGGTGGAAACCATGAGGTTACCTTCAAGATTAGTCAGACCACTGGCACAACATTATTTCACACACGTTCTGGTGATAAAAGTGAGTCACACAGCCAGCTCTGATTCCACTTAGGAGGGGACTAATCAAGGGCATGAATCCAGAAGGGGTTCTCTGTGAGTTGACCTTGGAGATCAGCTGCCTCACAGGATAGGAGCTGTTACCTGCCCGACATGACACTAGGGCTAGGCATGTGATAGTGAGCGAACTCACAGGAGTGTAACGTGCTGCCTTCCAGGAGCCTACAGTATGTGTAGGAAGGGAGATAAACAGCAATCCAGAAAAAGTCCACTATAGCAATTGCTCCAAAGGGGAAGTACTGTTGTGCTTAGGAGGATATTTATGCTAATCAAGGAGATCAGAGAAGGCTTCCTTGGGGAAACAACCCTAAGTCAGAAGGATGAGGTGGGAGTAATGAGCAATAAAACTAGGTGATGGCATAGCATTCCAGCAAGAGGACAGAGCCCAAGTAAAAGCCAAGGCCCATCATGTACATCGACGTGGATGGAACTGGAGGGTATTATGCTGAGTGAAATACGTCAATCAGAGAAAGACACGTATCGTATGGTTTCATTCATATGTGGAATATAAGAACTAGTGAAAGGGAGCAAGGGGAACTGAGTGGGGAAACATTATAGAGGAAGACAGCCCATGAGAGACCTTTAATTCTGAGAAACAAAGGGTTGTGGAAGGAGAGGTGGGTGGGGGACGGGGTCACTGGGGGGCGGCCACTGAGGAGGGCGCGTGATGAGATGAGCGCTGGGTATTATACTATATGTTGGCAAATTGAATGTAAGTTGAAAATAAGTAAAATAAAGTATATAACATGATTTGAATATTAAAAAAAAAAAAGCCACCCTCGTTGTAGCTGAGAGAGTGTGTGAGACAGCATGGCATGAGAGCAAGCTGCAGAGGTAGATGGGAGCCTTGCTTTGTCTTCGTTTTGGAGCAGCGGGAAGCCACTGAAAGGTTTCCAAAGTATGAGCTGGCAGGATGAGTCTTGCATTTTGAAAAGACCTCTGGCTGCAAAGTGGAGGCCAGATGGAAGAGAGCGCATCAGAGAGGACTTGGTTGTACCGAGGAGGATATTGCGACCCTGCAGGTGGGAGGTGAGCTTTGGCCTGTAAGTCATCAATCTTGGCGGGGTGGGGGTGGGGGGCTGGATTCATGACCAACAGGCACTCACGGAATTGCTTTCATTTCTTTTCTAATCAGTTTTCTGGCTTCCATTTTCTTCTTCTTACTCAGGTAAAAGCGATTCTGGATTCAAAACAACTCACAGGAAAGGGTGATCGAAACCAGTCAAATGAAGAATATGGTATAAAGCTGGCAAGAGCAGAAGAGCCAAACCTGACTCACTTTCAAGTCTCAGTGCTTTCAGAGAGTCATCAGCCCCACTATGAATCCTCCTGGAATTTCCAGGAAGGCAAGCGGTGATGTCTTCGGTTTCTTTGAAGTCTTAAACCTTCCTATCCATTTACTTACTCCTCCAAACAAATGTGTTCCTTGGTACAGAGTGACACAGACGTGGTCCAAACCCTTACTCTGCTAGTTCAACTTAGGTACGTTCATGAGCCTCTCTGAACTTCAATATTTTTGTCTAATAACAAAATAAGGAGCTTCACCGTGTATGTTCAACATGTTGCAAGAAGTCAATGGGATGACGCATTCAAAACGCTTAGCCCATTGCAGTATATCCTACTGGTTACAAGATACATTTTGAAGCCAAATCCATCTTGGCTCAATTCTCAGCTCTGCCATTTATTAGCTCTATGGCCTTGAGCAAGTTATTTGCTATATTGAAGCATCAATTTTTTTTCTTATTTGTAAAATGCATATAAACATACTATCACTTCACAGGGTTTTTATGAGGACTACTTGACAAAAGCCAGACACGGTACTTAATAGAGTAGCTGGCATACGGCCAACATTTAATAACTGGTAACTGCTATTATTATAAAAATTATTAGCACTCAATAAATTTAATTCAGTTCGTATTTTCCCCTTCACTGGGACTCCTTCCCCCATTAATTGTCTTCTCCTAAGTGCCAGCCATTTCCCTTATAGACTGTGGATTCTCTTCCCCCTCTCTTCTTCTTCTTTCCTTTCTTCTCTCTCTCAAAATTTGTGACGTAAATGAGACAAACACCTAAAAATTTAGAAAGTCCATTTTGGAAAAAAAGTAAATCACTGGAAAACAGGAAAAAAAAGTCACAGTTTAACAAACATCAAACTAATTTAATTCTTAATGTAAGACTAGAGTTTTATAAATCCCCCCACCCCATCTGTTCTCAGCGGACATTCCAAAAACTTGGTACTAAAAATCCACACACCGTCTTCCATGCATAGTTTGCTGACCGCCTATCAACCATGAGATAGAGATGATTGCAATTTTTAACGGAGTTCATACCACCCTTGAATTTATTCTAGGTTCAGATATTGCTATTTTATATTCTAAAAACAAAGCACCCTTCTCTCCTACATGGTACTTTGGGTTAGTGTCTAAGTCCTGTAGTGAACAAACCTGTCTTGTAAAGTGTAATGAACATGTGAGCATAAGCCAGGTCTTCTTTTACTTTCCCTCCTGTATTAGGAGTAGAGAGAACCTTGGTTTATTGCTAGAATTGGTGGAAACTGTGAGAAAATGATCAAAATATTTTAAATGCATAGTCAGGGCAAAATAACGTTTCTTTTCATACATCAACGGTAATTATATTGTCTCACCTTTATGAAAACTTAACAGCTCAGGTTTTGAGATGACTTTGTCATCTTTGTGTGTTCATGTTAAACATTTTTATCCCATGGAGCATGCTGCTATGACTGACCTCTGGGAAAATACCTGATTTTATGAAGTGGGCTTGTTCTATGCACTTTTTATTTGTGCAATTATAATTTTATTCAGCTCTGTTTATATTTGTACCAAACTGGAAGACTTAATAGACTAAAACACAAAATGACCTTATCTGCAATGTTCTGCAGGAATACAGTAACTCATATTCTGTGGGAGAATATTCTCGTATACGGAAGAGTTCCCAACAATTATTGGGCAACAGCTGTTCTTTTATCCCTCTTAAATATTGTCAGCCATATTTGGAGTGAACCAATTAGGCCTCATGAAGTACTACAGCCAAGAAAGGGTCTTTAACGGGGGTAATATTTAAATGATGTAATTTCATGATTAAGTACAATGTTAAATTTATGTAGCTCTGTCCATGTGATTAAAATTTCTTTTACTTATGATGGCTTACATGAAACAAAACCTCATTAACTCAGAGTCTCTTCATTTAGAATGTATGATAATTAAAGGGAAAAGAGGCTTGAGATTATATTCAAAGTTACATGCGAAGAAATCTTTTGCTGAGTGAAGGAAATGGGGAAAGGTTTGCTTTTTAAAAAAATTATTATAATAATCATTTCACAATATATAAAAATATTAAACCATCATATCATACATCGAAACACATATAATGCTATATGTCAACTATACCTCAGTAAAAAATTTTTAAGTGAAACAAAATTTGAGAAGCCAAATTATTTCTAGTTATACAGTTGCATTGTTGCATTTAGTTGCATGATTATGTTAATTAATACATACTGGCTGCTGTTACCGTAATGGAAACTGTTCTGCGTATTTTATTTATGTAATCATATCTGGACCTTATGATGTAGGGATAATTAACTTCAGCTTACAAATTAAGAGATTTTTATTATTTCCACCAATTCTAAGGCCTTATACCAGGTCATTCTGCTAAGTCAGGAAGGAACCTTGCTCCAGCTAACTCCCAAGTGCATTATTTTCCAACTATGTTCCAGGGTCTCCCATTTAAGAACGAGATTGCTACACTAATTAAGTCTAGAATTTTAAGCAGGACAATGAGTGCCTGTGCTTGGCATTGTTAGACATTTAAAAATAGTCTATACATTTGATTAGTTTATATCCACCTCCTGCTTCTCTTAATAAGTTCTAAAGAAGGCGATGACAGTATTTCTCATAAGCAGTATTGACATGGTTTAAAGAAAACCAGGCACATGGCTGGAGAATGTTCCCTTTTTACTTCTTCCTGCATAATTTTGCATGAAATCAACAGGGTCCTGTGTAAGATGTGGAACAAAGGTATTCTGATAAGGACAAAAGCATCTCTGAGAATCCAACCCAATTTCCCTTCTGCATAAAATTACCTCTAAAATGAAGCTAAAAATAAGTTGCTCATGTTAAAAAAAACAAAGTGATTGTTGTTGGCATAGGACCCTTTAGCCACATTTTAATTATCCCTCAGCTCTACATGGAGTTTGTTTCTAACTCACAGGGAGATTTGTCAAAAAGTGTCAAGCAGATCCTCTGCACTATTTATTGAGAGCTCACACTGCCCACAGTATTTTTTTTTAAAATTTTTTATTTATTTATGATAGTTACAGAGAGAGAGAGAGAGGCAGAGACACAGGCAGAGAGAGGGAGAAGCAGGCTCCATGCACCGGGAGCCCGATGTGGGATTTGATCCCGGGTCTCCGGGATCACGCCCTGGGCCAAAGGCAGGCGCCAAACCGCTGCACCACTCAGGGATCCCTGCCCACAGTATTATATAGACTGGGGACCACAAATAGGCTAGCATGAACGACTGGTTAGTTTTTGCACATTGCTGACCAGGATAGGACATGGCTGCATCATGGTCAGTGCCCGGTACCACAAGAGCACTGGCTTAATTTCCTCTGATGAGCAACATCCAAACCTTATATTTTATGAAATAATATATTTCCTCTAGGAATTCTGGGTTAACTTTTCATACACATTTCTGGGTTAACTTTTCATACACACTTCTCCAAAGCACACATTTTGCGAGTCATGAGCATTTGCAATTGACCATCAGAAAATACAACCTGCTGATGTGTATGTGAAATAATTGAAAAACAGAGTGATAATGGCATACTATAATCTCATTTAACTTAGATTCAACATAATGCCACAGAGTGCAATGACAAAAAGGGTCAAATCAACAACCCTTCCAGTGTTCTGTTCGATAATGTCTACTCTGAAAAGTATTGATCCAGGAAAACAGATCATCGAATAGGAAAGGGAGATGATAGCAAATTTGTAATGTTTGGAGAAACAAAGACAAAATAAAGGGACAATGGAAATTTCAAAAAAAGTATATTATTTGTTTGGGAAAGAAAGGGTAGTTAAGTTTCTCTCCCAACTTCTTTGCCATTGAATGTTTGAAGGGTAATTCCCACTCTCTCAAAGACTCAATCAGACGAGGCCAACATGAGTAGGAGGAGCTATTAATCTCCAAACATGAATTTTGCCTTCAAGGGAAGTTTGAAAAAGTAGAAAATTCCTGGGACTATAAAATTGGATTAATTTTAGATTAAATCTCCGATAAGGTATTATACTAACTTATGACTTCTAAACATATATGTCATTGAAATACATATTTTACCTTCATAAAGAATAAAATGATTCCTTCTCAAGAAGACTATTGCCAGGATTAGGTGTTAGGTGTGAGGTGTACTTAAGACATAAAATGTTTAGGATATAAAATATCCCCTTCTCCTTTGTCTTTGCACCCTTTTTCTAATATTGTATTTATTTTGAAGCAGTTTTTTATCAGCCGATTTTCTTGTGCATTAAGTATTAGTGTTGATGGTGTACATTCAGTCTAGGCATAGAGGTTATTGATTTTTTGGTAATATTCATTTCTATTAACATAATTTACTGTTTAAAACCAGAATATTCAGGCCAAATCCACTGTTTATATAAAGGTACATTTGCATAAGCCCAAGAGACAAGGAAACACAAGTATTAAGACAGCCTATGACCATTTGTGGAGTGCAGAGAAATTGTATCTCCCCCATTTGTAGAATAATGTAACTTTGGTTCAACATGGAAGCTAAAGGGGGAAATCAAATGTCCAAAACTATTCATGCTAGTTTTGATAAAAAGCAACTCAACAAGAAAAAAACATTGACAAAGTATGTGCATAGCTTGCACTTCAGATATAATTTAATTAAGTAATAAGGGTTCATGGGAACAAAGCATAATATAATAGTAAAGATGATGAGTCATTTAATCATTTCTAATGAAAGAAAGTAATAAAGAGAAGTCAGATTGGAAGTTGGGTTTATAGCAATCAGCTCTCTTTTCAATATAATGATGCTTTGAATAGTTACTATTCATGTTTGTTCATTCACTCATTCACTTTACTAATTTCATTCATCTATTCATTCATCAAACAATTAGTGAGTATATACATTACAGTACAAATACTGAGCTAGGTACATAGACAGTGAGGACTTTTTCTCCCCATTTTATTTTTAATTTTTATTTTTTTAATATTTTATTTAAATTCAATTTGCCAACATATAGTATAACACCCAGTGACAATTAAAATACATATATGATCACTGGCCTCCTGCAACGTACAGTATGGTAGAAGAAACAGAAAACTAGGAAGTACACAACACACGACTGGAACTTTTTTCCCACCATACTAAACATTTATAAAAAAATAAACAGGGTACTGCGCTAAAGAATCACTGAGAGACATCATGCAAGTTGGAGTGGCAAGAAAGGCTTCTTCTGAAAAGATGCATTTGTACTGACTCCCAAAGAAGCCAAAAGAGCAAGTCATGTAAAACTATAGAAAATAAGCATTTCAACCAAATGGAGGAGGAAGTGTCAAAGTTGGCAAGTTAGAAAAATACCAGATACCAGAATGGCTTGAGATTAATAAACAAGGTAGAAACTGCTAGGAGAGTAATTTGGAGAGCCAGGCACTTCCCTCAGGATCTTTTTGACTATCTTGTGAAAAATGAGTGGGGCTAGAAGGGGTGTGTGGAAACAGGAAGGTGTTAGAAGCTTACAGAAGTGTCCGCCCGAGAAATGGTGGTGACATGAACTAGGGTAGAGAAGGTGGAGACATATTTAAGTTACAACAAACTTCTGCTCGCCAAACAAAGAGGATTTAGGGATTCTGAGGAAGAGAAATCAAGATGCTGTCCTTGTTTTCAAGTTGAACAAATGAAAGGGTAAGGTTTTGCCTGTTTAAATGCTAGTGACCGACGAAGAGACAATTAGGGTAAGAATGAATTAAGTGCTTCTTTTGGACATCTCTGGTTTCATAGCCATGTTGTTATACCCCACATGGGCTTCCTCAAACTGCACGTTGCTTTTTGTGGTGACGGAGGATAAAAGCAGCCACGTGACTTTTGGAAAAATGATTTGCATTCAGGAAATTGGGGTTTGTTTGTTTTTCTTTTAATATTTGGCCTGAAATGTTGGGACATAGTCCATCTAATTGGCCAGAATGCCAATGAAGCTACTGATTTGATTTATGGAGTAGAATTCTTCATAAACCAAATTAGGAAATTAGATACAGACAAATATATATGCCTGGAGTTCACAGAAGTCTTATTAATAAAGCCAGAGGTCACTATTAATACTGGAGAACATTGGAAGTAGCTGTGGAATGGGGAAAAAAAAAAAAACTTTATTAGACAAAAAGTCAAAATACATAGGAATAGATCCAAACCTCTTTACTTCTAAGACCCGTATCTCCTCAATCTTGGTTTCCTTACCTATAAGAGAAGCCTGTTTCATTGGGTTGTTTTAAGGACTGAATGAGATAATGATACAGAATATGTAAAAATGCTAAAGAGCAGCAAAGATTTAAGATAATTCACTGGAGCAATGCTCTGTGTTCTATCAAATCCGTGGCCCTGAAGAGACAAATCCTATCACTGTAGTATCTTTTCTACGTCATTTGGCCAACATAATCTTAACTTGTAGTTTCAAAGGAAATATTGCAGACCACAGTCTTTTTCATTTTTGAATTGTATTTATTCCAAAGTTCTGATAAATTGATAATTATCCCGTGTTTTCAAGCACTTTCTCTTTTACTGAACCTTTCTTAGTTCTGTGCTCTACTGAAATGAGTAGACTTCTCTTTTTTTTTAATATTTTATTTATTTATTCATGAGACACACAAAGAGAGAGAGAGAGAGAGGCAGAGATGCAGACAGAGGGAGAAGCAGATCCCCTGCAGGGAGCCTGATGCAGCACTTGATCCTGGGTCTCCAGGATCACACCTTGGGCCAAAGGCAGGTGCTAAACTGCTGAGCCACCCAGGGATCCCCTGAAATGAGTAGGCTTATGAAGAGAATCTCGTTTTAAATATTTGCACAGAGAACTAAATTTTTAGGAATAGTTTTGGGGCATGGAGAAGAAAATGATGGAATGTGTTGACATACAGAATTGTTCTATCAGAGGTGCCTTTAGCACTTTGGTATGAACTCATGATAATATCATTTTAGCAGGGTAAACAGATGGTAAACATTACCAAGAAAAAACAAAGACAAAGCAAACTGTCTGCTGATGCTCAGGGTTCATGGTCTATGTACCTGACCTATGTCATCTAGGAGCAGGATACTCATTATGCTCGAGAATCCTGATTTTAAACTCAGAGACATTAGATGATTTCAACAGGAGAAAGAGAACAGTGTGATGACAACAAAACAAAACAAACAAACAAAAACAACAAAACAAAACAAAACAAAAAACAGAATGCTTATTGTTTTATGCAAAATTAATTGAGACTATTTTCATTTTGAGTAAACTAAGCCTGGATAAATAACCAGTTAACAAGCTCAAACAGGATATTAACAAAAGTAATATTGGCTGGATTCTTCTAAGGCTCCACACAGTGTCCTGTTTCACGGGTCCAAATTTTGAAAGGCATGTTGGCATTACCTTTCCAAGTTCTGATGTTCTTTTCTGGGGGGAAGGGGGTAGATAGATAGCAAATGGTGTCTACAACGAAAAGGTTCCTTTCTTATTGACTCTACTGAACATCAGAGGGGGGTAGCAAGGAAGGAGAAAGAAAGGAAGGTATAAGGAACATTTTATCAGGAAAATGCCCTGTTTGATCTAGAAACAGGTGATAGAGATTTAGTTGTTCAGTTCCTCTCATGTTCTATAGCTGTTGAGAATGGTTTATTTTCTTTTAAGATTTTATTTATTTATTCATGAGAGATACAGAGAGAGAGAGAGACAGAGACAGAGACAGAGACATAGGCAGAGGGAGAAGCAAGCTCCATGCAGGGAGCCTGATATGGGACTCGATCCCAGGTCTCCAGGACCACACCCTGGGCCAAAGGCAGATGCTCAACTGCTGAGCCATCCAGGGATCCCCTGAGAATGGTTTAAACCATGTTGCCCTCTGCCTATTCTTCCCTTACTCTATTTGCTTATTGTCACCCTCCAACCCTAAAGTTACACACACTGCCTAAAGGAAAAGTCTACAAACACCAACGTATCACTTAAAAATGGTTATGATGATACTTAAAGGGGCTAGAGTGCATTATAATTAGTTTTACTTGTAGAATTCTGATGGGATGCTGAGAAGGATTAATGACATCTACAGTTTTCGACAAAAATCACATGGGTCAACTATATTACATAACAATTCTCAAAACTGAAGTTCAGCATGCTTCAAAGGAAGAGAAAGAACATTTAAATGGACATAATGCAATCCTATGCAATATGGTGCCGTGCAAATTCTCGAGAAGTGGTAAGATGGAACCCCTATAACCTAAGGCTGTCTCTGGATATTATAGTCACTCAGGGCTCAGCTCTGAGCTCTGCTGGACCATATGCTAATTCTAGGTTTAATGTTTTGAGGAATTGTCATAATGTTTTCCATTTCCATTTCCATTTCCAAAATAGCTGCGCCATTTTGGATTCCTATCCGCAATATACAAGAATTCCAATTTCTTTACATTTTCATCATTATTTATTATTTTCTGCTTTTCAGATACTAATTTGTTTCTCATTGTGGTTTTGATTTACATTTCCCTGGTGACTACTGGTGTTAAATATCTTTTTGGATGCTTGCTTTGGTCATTTCTATATCTTGTTTGGATAAATGTCTTTTCAGATTCTTTGCCTATTATTTCTTAATCAGGTTATTTGTTGTATTGTTGAATTGTAGGAATTCTTTTTTTAATTTTTTTAGAATTTCATTTATTTATTTGAGAAAGTGAGAGGCATGAGTCAGAGAGAGAGAATGCATGAGAAGAGAGGAGGGGCAGAGACAAGCAGACTCCCTACTAAGCAGAGGGCCTGCCGTGGGGCTCGATCCCAGACACTGGGATCATGACCTGACCCAAAAGCAGACACTTAACTGACTGAGCCACCCAGGCACTCAGAACTGTAGGAATACTTATATGTTCTGAGTATCAATCACTTATCATATATATGACTTGTAAATATTTTTCACTGTTCTGTGATATCAGTGGTTTATAATAGCTTTGAATATATGTTGATAGTATGTCATAGATAATGCCAAAAAATACATTAAGTAGAATGCTATTCATCTATATTTCAACTTCCTTGAGGCAACAAACATTTCATTCTCCAGGTAAGAAGAGTGTCAACAGTACACATGGGTATCCTCTTTCTTGCCTTACACTCCTCTCTTTGGGAAGAGGACTGATTTATTTGATTGATGAATCAGTGAGGATCTAACATCCATCACTCGTTTGGCTGGAGCCAATGATTTAAAAGTCATATACAATGTTTTCACTCTGGCCCTCCTATTAGAGAAATCAACATTTCTGATAGTCATGTTTTCACTTCAGGTGTGTCTAAACTTCAGAGGAAGTAGTAATAAGCCTCATTTTTTTCATTATATACAAAACAATTGTTTCCAATCTAGCTTTAATGGGCAATAAAGTCGATATTTTGATCTGTACCTGATGACTCTTTCTGTTTCTCGCTTGTTTCAGGATCCAGATGGGAAAGGGATGTGATTAATTATCACTCTCAAAATCCCCAACAAGGAATACTGAAGTAAGGCTTTTTTGCTATACTTGCCTCATTATCCCAGTCTCACTGCTGCTGATGCTAGGTTTCCTGCAAATTTTTATCAGTACCAATGTCACATACTTTGGATGAGACCAAACAAATAATCCCTGCCATTTCAAATGTTCAAGCTGACTCCTGATGATTTTATATCAGGTACTCTGTGGAGAAGATTCCCACAACAGATGGAGAGCTAGACTAGTTGATGACGATGGAGTTATTTTTCTACATAAGTTTATTGAATTCTATTAAATGACAATTAAAATTGATATCACCAGCCAAGAACTCAGGGATTCTCTGGGCTTCTTATTGGAGAGAGAGAGAGAGAGAGAGAGAGGGAGGAAGGGAGGCATAATATACATATATGTCTTCATTTATTTAAAAATTGAGTGTATTTTTTAAAAGCTTTAGTGTTAAATTCCTATTACAAATATCAATTAAAATCATTATTATTTAGTATAGTATAATAATTAATAAGGTTGGAAGAGTAAAGGGGAAAAATACAAAATCAGAGATCAAGAGGTCGGGTATTATTAATGTAGACTGTGATGATATTTGTGCTCTTAAAAAAAAGTGAGGAGAACAATTTCTGAAATGGGAAGAAACCAAGACTTGTACTATGTTTGGTTCACTTCCTTATCCCCAGATATTCACACAGTGCCTAGAACCAAGATGAAGCTCATTCATTCATGAATTCTTTCATTCATTTAAAAATCTGTATTTGTATCCAGCCAAGGGCCAGGTGCTTTGCTAGGCCTTGCAGATAATACGGTGAAAAGAAACAGACATGATCCTGCCCTTATAGAGCTCACATAGACATAAATCAGATAATTACAAAGCCAAACAGAAGGGCAGCCCGGTGGCTCAGCAGTTTAGCACTGTCTTCAGCCCAGGGAGTGGTCCTGGAGACTCGGGATCAAGTCCAACATCGGGCTCCCTGTATGGAGCCTGCTTCTCCCTCTGCCTGTGTCTCTGCCTCTCTCTCTCTGTGTCTCTCATGAATGAATAAAATTTTAAAAAGCCAAACAGCTTTCAAGTGATATAAAAAAAAATGGCTAAAATGGCTAGGTACTGCTATGGTAGATTAGACAGGGAGATTGTATCTAAGAAGATATTCCTGAGAATGTGAAATTTCTCTGAGATGGAAAGTATGAAAGTATGAGCAGAGATCAGTTGTGTGATGAGAGGAGTGCAAGAGGAGAGCACTGCAAGAAGAGGAAGGTAAAAGACAAAGGGCTTGTGGAAGAAGGGAAACTTCAGGGAAAAGGCCAGTGTATGTGGCCAGAATGAGAGAAAAATTAAGATAAAGAAAGGAGCTGGATTGCAGCAAACCCACCATTCCAATTAAAAAAAAATTGTATTAAAAAACTAACACCCACAAATAAAGCTAATAGATGTGAAAAACCTCTACACTGAAAACTAAAAATCATGATTGAGATGAATTAAAGTAAACCTAAATGGATGGAGGGATTATTTTATGTATTGGAAAAGTCAATATTGTAGGATACTAGTTCTTTTTAAGTGGTTTTACCGAATCAATAAAATCCCAAATAAAAGTTCAGTTCATTTATCTTGAGATTGGCAAGCTGATACTAAAATGCCATTGAAATGCAAATAGCAAGGCAATTCAAAGAAGAACAAACTGTAAGAACCATATTCCCCTATATAAAAACTGATTATAAAGCTGTAGGGATAAATACAAGGTGATATTGGTGGAAGTACAGACCATTTGACCAATAGGTCAGTGAGTTCAGAACAGACTCACCTAAAAACCATCACTTGGTTCATAACAAAAATATTATTTCAGTGTTACAGGGAAAGACATGGTCTTTTTATTAATGATTCCAAGTCAATTGTACATTCATATGGAGGAAAAGTTTCTTAAACCATATTACAGGCTGTACAGGGAAAAAAAAATCATCCCAAATGTAGCTGAGATCTAATTGTGAAAAGCAAAACAATAAAGATTTTAGAAATAAACTGACTTTTAGTTTTGATTAAAGATTTATTTTAAAAAAGATTTATTAAATAGGCAGAAAACACTAACCATAAAAAAAAATTTGATAATTTGAACACATTAAAAAATAAGTGTTATTGGGACTCCTGGGTGGCTCATCTGTTGAGTGCCTGCCTTTGGCTCAGGGCCTGATCCCGGGGTCCTGGGATTGAGTCCCACATTGGGCTCCCTGCATGGAGCCTGCTTCTCCCTCTGCCTGTGAGAGGGAGAAGCCTCTCTCTCTCTCTCTCTAACTCATGAATAAATAAAATATTTTTAAAGTGTTATTTATCAAAATACACTATTAAGAAAATGAAGTGGAAAAGTACAGATTGGGAAAGGATATTTGCTATATGTATTTTCAACAAAGGACTCATAGCCCGAATATGTGGAGGAAAAAGAAAGCAACAGCCTCAAATCTGCTTGAAATTACCCATGGTGCAATAGGAAAAAAAAATGAGCAAAATGCCTGGACAAGCATCAAATAAAGACAACCTCCAAATGGCCAAAAAAACAAGTGAAAGGCACTCAACTTCTTTAGTTACAAGGAAAATACAAATTAAAACCCAATTTGCAAAAAAATAAAAAATAAATAAATAAATAAAACCCAATTTGCTATTACCGCATGGCCATTGTTGGAATTTGAACAGATAATGACAAGGGTTGGGATGACATAATCAGTGTTGGTAGGAACATAAATTGCTATAAGAATTTTTTGGAAAATATCAGAAATATGTACTAAACCAGAACAAATACATGCCCTCTGTCTAGATTTATATTCATATATACATATTCATTTATATTTGGTATATTCACCAGAAGATGCTAATAAGAATGCTCAAGTGACATTATTTGTAATAATTTAAAAAACTACAAATAACCCAAATTTTTATCAATAACAGGATTTAAACAATGTGGTAGATTCATCCAACAAATTTTATACAGCAGCAGAATAACTGGCATGTTAATAAACACAGCAATGTATGTTGTTGGTGCAAAATAGATGGATGGAACAGAGGAGTTCGTATACAAATAAGGCCATGTATACACAGTCAATTTATATATGACAAAGGGATATTTCAGTGTAGTGAGGGCAATTTAGTTTTGAACAAAAGAAGCCAGAATTTATAAACTACACACCATTCATTTCCATTTATATAAAGTTGTAAAATTAACAAAACTAATGTGCAGTAGTAAAGATCAAGACAGTAGCCACCTTTGCAGCGTTGTGACCAAAGAGGGCAGACAGGACACTTCTGGATACAGGGAATGTTTTATTTATTAATTCTGGAGACTGGTTCCACGGGTATGGCTTGAAAATTCACCAAGCTATACACTTATGATGTGGGCACTTTTCTGTAACATGTTATGATTTAGTAAAATGTGTGCTTAAAAAATTAAAGTGAAATATAAATTGAAATTGAAAGCAAAGGAAGACAAAGCACAGTCTTAACAACTATGGTAACTTTATGTTTTACTGTAAGAAAATAGAGAAAATAATTGAAGGGTTTTTTTTTTTTTTTTTAATTGAAGGGTTTTAATCAAGAAGTTGTATGATCAGATGGCGAGGGATATGAGAAATGAAAACCTATGGACAGAACAGGGATATCTGGTGGGTCAAATCAAGGATCTGCTGATGGATTCAATATTAGGGGAGGCAGAGTGGGGAGTTGTCACAATGCCTCGTTTTACGCTTGCACAAATGGATGGATGGTAATACCATTCTTTTTGAATTCAAATTCGGAGTTCTAAGTTTCCTGGAGAGGAAAATCATGGGAAATATTAAACCCAAATTGCCACTGAACCATCTAAACGGATGGTGAGTAGACAGTTCGACACAGAAGTCTACAGCACAAAGAAAAGTCACTGCCAGAAATATATACTCATGAGTTATCTATGTACAGAAGTCCAGTTGATGAGGAGAAAATAAATGGCACAAAAAATGTAGAGGCTTAAGATGGAGCTTTGAGTAACTTCACCAGCGAACGGTGAGGTAGGGCGAGATGAGCAGGTACATAGACAGATAGGAGGGGTCGGACAGGTAGCATAAGGAGCCGGAGACAGATGGGTCATAGAAGGAAGGTAAGAGAAAGAATAAGAAAAAGAGAAAGGCTTGCAGTGTTGACTGCTTCTGAGAGCTCAAGTGAGGAAGGGAGGATGCGGATTGTGCATTTTTCTTTTGAAGGAGTTATTGTTGAATAAATAAACACACGAGTAAGATCATATTTTCTGTGCAGGTAACAGTGTAAAAGACCACTGGTTTGGAAAATACTGGATTAGACGGGGTGAACGTGAAACAACACATTGTTCACATTCTGTAGGATGGATCTGACCATGTTCTTCCATCCACTTTGACGTAGTAGTGCCCCCGTGCTGAGCAGCTTCCAAAGCCTTGAGAAAGAGAAAGGTCCCAGCTCCACATGGCAGGACCCAGTCTTTTGGCCATCCGCTTTCAGTTCTGCCTCACTCCTCTAAAATACGGTTCATTAATCAAAACATACGGTAATTTTAAAAAATTTAAACTGAAGACTCTTCAAGTGCCTGTTTTGACATGTTGAAAACTACTGGTTTATAGAAGAGTGGTTTAAAAATGTAGAACTTTGGCCGAACATTTCAGACTAGGCCTGTGAAAGAGCAAATGCCAAGAATTATTCTCAAAGACATTTTCTAAGGTGAAGGTTTTCAGGCTTTGCTGGAATTCTCAAATTCTGATTTCAGTAAAACGTAATTTAATATCCTAGTAATGAGGATGTTCAATCACTCAGAAATACTGTCTCAAATTTTTACCTCTAACAAACAGTCTTGCATGTAAAAAAATAAAGTTAGTAGTTGCTAGGATGCTGTAGTACTGAGGAACACAGTTAATATATTATATATTTAATATCTCTCTCTCTTTTCTTTTCTTTTTTTTTCTTTTTTTTCTTTTTTAGATTTTATTTATTTATTCATGAGAGACCCAGGCAGAGGGAGAAGCAGGCTCCATTCAGGGAGCCCAATCTGGGACTCAATCCGGGACTCCAGGATCATGCCCTGAGCCTCAGGCAAGGCACTAAACCGCTGAGCCACCCAGGGATCCCTGGGATGTTATCTCTTAAGGATAAATACCAATGACACCAATTAGAATCTCATGGATCTGGTCAAGAGCTCAAAAACTATTTATGAAGAATATGCCAATCACCAGAACCCGTGCTGGGCACTGTGGAAGACACAGTGATGGAGAAGATGAGGCCCCTGACCTTAGGATGCTTATAGTTAAGGTAACTAAAATACATGCACAAATAATGACTCTCATATGAGGAAAGTGGCATATACCAAAAAAAAAAAAAAAAAAAGAAGAAGAATAGGGGGGGTTAGAGAAAGTTAGAGACCCCTCGCTTCTGAAAGCTTGGGGAAAGTTTCATTGCCAGGGACAGATGTAACAGCCACAGGCTGAAGTGTATGTGTGGGGGCAAGGGGTGGGTCTGTTTGACTCCTGGCTCTACCGTTTGTTAGTGAGTGGTGTGACCTCTTGCAAGTTATGCAAATGCTTAGTAACTCAGCGCTTTCACCCATAAAATGGAGTTTGTAATAACCTCTAGTGGAGAAATGAGGTAGCATATTTAGAGCATTTAAAACAGTGCTTGGCACACAGTGAGTAATTCCTAAGTGCCCGCGGGCAATCTTGGTATATCCAGACCACCAGCCAGCCACCTGCCCCTCCTGTGCTCTCCTGCCCTTTCTCTTTAGGTGAGTTCTTTCGAGCCCAGGTAATGTAGGAAGATCCCGTCCACTAGGGTTTTGAGGGAATCTTGTCTCACATTAAGATCTTTCATCCATCTTGAGTTTATCTTTGTGTCTGGTGCAAGAGAGTGGTCTAGTTTCATTCTTCTGCATGTGGATGTCCAATGTTCCCAGCACCATTTATTGAAGAGACTGTCTTTCTTCCAGTGGATAGTCTTTCCTCCTTTGTCGAATATTAGTTGACCATAAAGTTGAGGGTCCACTTCTGGGTTCTCTATTCTGTTCCATTGATCTATGTGTCTGTTTTTGTGCCAGTACCACACTGTCTTGATGACCACAGCTTTGTAGTACAACCTGAAATCTGGCATAGTGATGCCCCCAGATATGGTTTTCTTTTTTAATATTCCCCTGGCTATTCAGGGTCTTTTCTGATTCCAAACAAATCTTAAAATAATTTGTTCCAACTCTCTGAAGAAAGTCCATGGTATTTTGCACTGCTGGGGATTTACCCCAAAGATACAGATGCAGTGAAACGCTGGGACCCCTGCACCCCAATGTTTCTAGCAGCAATGTCCACAATAGCCAAACTGTGGAAGGAGCCTCGGTGTCCATCGAAAGATGATGGATAAAGAAGCTGTGGTCTCTGTATACAATGGAATATTCCTCAGTCATTAGAAATGACAAATACCCACCATTTGCTTCGACGTGGATGGAACTGGAGGGTATGATGCTGAGTGAAATAAGTCAATCAAAGGACAAACATTATATGGTCTCATTCATTTGGGGAATATAAAAAATGGTGAAAGGGAATGAAGGGGAAAGGAGAAAAAGTGAGTGGGAAATATCAGAAAGGGAGACAGAACATGAGAGACTCCTAACTCTGGGAAACGAACTAGGGGTGGTGGAAAGGGAGGTGGGCAGGGGGTGGGGGTGACTGGGTGACGGGCACTGAGGGGGGCACTTGACGGGATGAGCACTGGGTGTTATTCTGTATGTTGGCAAATTGAACACCAATAAAAAATAAATTTATTAAAAAAAAATATCCTGTCTAGCTCACCTCCCCCACTTGACTGACCTAAGCCACTTCAAATGGAGATGACAGAGATTTTGGAATTGTGGCTAAAAGACAGTGGAGTCCATCTCCAGTGTGAAGCAGGCAAGTTTCGTGTTCCTATAAACCTGGGAGCTGTCTGTGCACAGCATATTCTTTTAATTTGACGTAATTGCAGAGAAAGAGCATATTTAAAAAAAAAAAAAAGGAATGAAGCAGAAGTGAAGAGAAAAGCAAAGTTAGAAAAAAAAAAATCTCAACAACTATTTAGAACTTGGCTCCAGTTCTTTCCTTAGGCCAACTTCACTGTTTCAATTTGGTAATTTCCCTTTTCGCCTTTGGGAATATGAATTAATTTCGATCATTGGCAACCAGAAAGCTAACTAAATCAAGATGGCATGTGAACTGTGTCTCAGAGAATAGGTAGTAATAAGATGAAGCAGTGAAAGAAAAGGACATTTTAGCAGCTGGATCATTTTGATCAAAGAGACTCATTATATATAATTCACTTCAGTTTGGCTTGGGGACAGGGTACAGAAAAGAAGGTAGTGAGTAAGGAAAAGTTACAAAGGTAGTTAGGGCTTAGATCATGAACAGCCTGGAATAAGGTGGTTAAGCATTTGATTTGATAAGAAAGGGTTTTGAGACAGGAATGGCATGATTGGGTTTGTGTTTGTATGACGAGGACCATGATTAAAGTTCCTAGAGCATCTAATATGGACTACGCATTGTGCTAACCTTTTTTATGTGCAATTTCTTTTTCCTTTTTGGGGGGAGCAGGAAGAGAGATTATGAGCACATAGGGGTTGGGGGGAGGCAGAGGCAGGGGGAGAGATTGAACCTTAGCAGGCTCCATGCCCAGCGTGGAGTCTGATGCAGGACTGGGGCTCATGACTTGAGATCATGACTTGAACAGAAATCAAGAGCCTAATGCTTAACCGGCTGAGCCACCCAGGTGCCCCTTATATGCAGTTTCTTACTTAATTCTCCCACAACTCCACTAACTTGGAATCCCTGTGGGATCATATTTCCTAGATAACGAAGCTCAGGCTTGGAGAGGTTACGGGGTTTGCCAAAGGGCACAGAGCTGGAATGCACCGTAGCTTGAAACACCAACCAAACTCCGCTGGCACAAATCTCCACCTCTCCACTGCTATGCTCTATTTGCCACAATCTGTCAAATGGATTTGCAAAACGTATAACTTCTACAGGAACCAGACAGGTAGTAAAATGAATGAAACAGATCACATGTAAAATAACAGGGAATGATGGAGACGGACAAACTCTGGCTAACTGCCCAGTACGTTCAATTTTTCAGAGCACTCGAATCCTTCATTTGGAAATTGAATCTAATCTATGGACCATATATTGGCCTCGGACCAATGCTGATTGGGTTAGAGTAGAAGCCGGGGGTGGGGGGTAAGAAGACCAATTACATGATGCTTAACAAGAGACTAGGTGAAGGGAAGGAGCATATAATTCAGAGATCCAGGGAGACCCTCGTGTCATGTAGGGAGTAGGACATGAATGGCAGGAATCAACTCTACTCCTAAGACTTCCAGGCTGTGTGGCTAGAATCGTGGTGGAAACCGAACACAGAAGATTGGGAAGGAGAAGGAAAGCCGGAGGAGTGGAAGTGGTGACTGCGGACATGGGACCGCTGAATTTAAAATACAGACAGGTGTCAGCTTGGAGCTATTTTTTAAGTGCTTGAAAACAGGAGACCAAGAGAGCAGTTTGTGCTTAAACCAGGACTATCTTTTTGATTCACAGAATAATAATATTCTCTAGGTCAGAAAACCCTAGATTGGCTTCCCTATCTAGTAGGAGTGACTTATGTGTCCCGAATTTGGTGACTTGAGAACTTCACTCCCAAACTACCAGGAGCTTCCAACTAGTTCCCACGGGTTTTTTTTCTTTCCTCTTTTCTTTTCTTTTCTTTTCTTTTCTTTTCTTTTCTTTTCTTTTTTTCTTTTCTTTATTTCTTTTTCTTTTCTTTTTTTTCTTTTCTTTCTTTTTTCTTTTTTTCTTTTCTTTTCTTTCTTTTCTTTCTTTTCTTTTTTCTTTTCTTTTCTTTTTATTCGTGTGTGTGTGTTTGTCTTTCGAGGTTTTGTTGCCTTTCATTCAGAGAGGAGGTAGGAGAGGCACAGAACAAGACAGAATCCCAAGCAAGCTCCATGTCCGGCACCCCATCTCATGATCCTGAGATCATGACCTGATCCTAAATCAAGAGTTGGAAGCTTACCTGCACCCTGACGTGGGTCTTTTGACAGAAAAGCCTATGTGATATGATTATGTTCCTTGCTGTCTCTTCTCTGGGAAAGAGTAGGTCTCTTTGGTTCTCTTTTTCAACAAGTCTTTGATTGAGAGATTGATCCCAAAGGTTTAATTCATTATGACCTTCTGGGAGCTGGATAACATTTTAGGTTTTTTCCATTCCTGACTCCCTGCCCTGCCCTCCAGCTCCCGCTGCAGGAGGCAGACTTGCTCAGGTTTACAGCCGTCACTCTCTTCCACTCCGGAGTATGGGGTGTGCACTCTTTTTGCGGAGGGGCATCGTCAGAGACGCTATCTCCACTTTCATCACATGTGAGCTTTGGGGACGCAGGACGAGCTACTCCAAGCATAACCATGGAAATCTGCCTTTCAATAGACTCCATTGGGAGGACGTATGGGTAGTTGGCCCTTCATCTTTGGACACATGGCCACAGACACAAGACATGTGTATCCAATAATTATTATTGTTTTTTATTAGTGCGGTTGCCATTATAACAACCAACGTTATCATTTCACCGTGTCATAATTTTATCTGGTTTATTAATCTGATAGCTTGTAACTATATATACTTAAGACATTATCAGTATCAGGTGATTTTATTTGAAGTGAAGTTAAAATGCAGAGTTGGAATCCTTATTCCCTCCTTCCAGGCTGTGTGGCTCACTATGTGGCTTCCTCTGGATGCAAGTTTCTAAGTAGTTAATTCCTAGGATATTATGGGGAATAAAATCTAATAATGGGCAGACAGAGAGAGCCTGTGCCTGGCACATAGTAAGCTCTCAATAAATGTTAGCTACTATTGACATTCTCTTCAGTTTTAGAGCCAAGTGTCAGTTACTATTTGAAATTCAAGAAATTGGAGAGGATGAGCTTATGACTTATGAAGGTAGATAGTGTTTAGCTACAGTGAAATATCATCACACAAACCTTGGGAGGAGTAAAAACCAAAAAGGACACAGGATGCTCCCAGAGCAAATATTGTTTTCTCTGATGTCAGAATGCCATGCACTTTCAGTGTCTGAGCATATATTGAAGAGAAAATGTTATTTCAGTAAAAGTATGTGTTATTCTTACAAAGCAATGAAAGGGACAAATGCTGCAGGAAAAAAAAATTATATATATATTCTTATATAATTTTTCCTGCAACATATATATAATACATATATAATATATTATAATAATATTATATATAATTATAATTATTATATTATATTATGTTATATTATATTAAATTATATTATATTATTTTATTATATTATATTATATTATCTCCTAGAAAGTGCAGAAAATTGGGTTTGTGGGTGGCAGTGTGCTATGGGACCAAATTTATTTATGTTGGGAATTACAGTCATCTTCTTTGGAGAACTGATTTCCAAAAATTTGATTTTTTTGGTCCAAAAAAAGAAAAAAAAAGAGAACAAATATGAAAAATAGGTTCTGCTTAGACAAGCAAGGAATTCAAAGTGAATCTTAATGAAACTAACATCAGGTCTGCAACTTCTTTTGCCTGGAGAAACATTAACAGGAAAAAAAATACGTAAATATGAGAAACCAGAACACGATAGGCCAGAGAGCTACACCGATGGTGGCTACCCTGACCCACAGGCGGGACTCACATTGTTCCCGAAGGGCGTCCTCAATATGTGCTGCCTTCCAAGTCCTGCCTTCGACAAGACGATGTAAAATGAAGACCCCACAGAAATGCTATGGAGCTCACCACTTTAAAATGGTGCAACGTCAAGCAAAATAAAACTGTGATCAGACAACGTTTGATTTATCCACTGTTTCCTGTTCTTAGGCAAGGCTACCTCCCCTTCTGAATGTAACATTGAGCTCAAGGTAGGAACGTTCAACAAAGGGATGAAAACAGCAGCGTCTGTCTGCATCACCCGTGGCTTTGTCCTTAGGACGCCAACGTAATTGTCTGAAGAATATTTTTTTAATGCAAATTACCTGTTTTTGAGTGACTGGTTCAGATTTTTCCTGGGTTGATTTTGGGTTTAAATCAGACTAAACTAATTTACTGTTGTATTTGACGTTTAGCCAGATGTGTGACTAAGCTGAAACATAAGTATACAGAGTGTACATCATAAGGTGACAATGTCCCCCAAAATGATCTGAAATGCTCCAAAATGTTCATATGGGATGAAACAATATCCTATCATGTAGATCCCAGAAAAGCCATGGCACCTAACCTCTAGTGCTTCTGTCGGAAGGATTATTGTGCATGACCCATGCGTTTCCTCAAGCTACCACTGTGCTGAAAACCCTCTCCTCACTCGCTTTTCACTTACTCAAACACAAAAGCTTCATAGTATCCCCTAAGGTCCAGTATGGAGCGGCCAAGCCACCCCAGTGGCCCTAAAATGACCACATCTTCTAACTCTCAGTATAGCCACCTGTGATGTGAAAGGCTTGGACTTGCAAGCCAGGTTTCTCCGGGGGCCATGAGGCTACAAGAGATTACCCCCAAGGGGGGACCGCTGTACTCTGCTCTCTGCACCTGTCCACGCCACCTCAGGCAGGCCTCCCAGCAACTGCATGCGGTGGGTCTTAACTTTTATCTCCACTCTGGAGAACACGAGAGAGGATGGGGACTCGCGTTCAGAAAGCTGCTGAGGCGGGATCTGAACTCTGACAGCCCGAGACCAGAGATCGTGACTGTTACCTCTTTGTAACTCTGCACCCCACGTCATAAGGGCAGTTGTAGGACACTATTTTAACCCATCAGGCAAAATTCCAAAAAAAAGTTAACTTAGACTTTTTTGCAAGAGACTGTACACACTCAACATGTCACAATAATTTAAATCACCCATTTCTATAGGAAAGGTGTGACCTCCAACTCTACTGAGATCCCCCCTCCGAAAAAAAAAATGTATCTCAAATCTTAATATTCTTACTAGACTATGGCCTGATCCTCTCAGCAACTCATGCCAAATCCTCCAAATCCCCTGTTCCCTGGATCAGATCTTTGGGAAAGAAAAGGAAACATAACCTATTACGTAGAAGCTAGAGGACCACGCAATCATCTTACCATCGACAGTTTGGGCAGAGACTGGAAGGCTGGCAAATCGGCAGTCCTCTAATTTCTGAGTGACTGTAGCCCTTCTTACCCCGCAATCACCAGGCATCTCTGGGCACCTGCTAGAAATGCACAATCCCGAGCCCCATCCCAGACTCAAGAGCCTGCATTTCAGATTCCTCCCAGGTGATTTTTAGCACATTAGGGCTTGAGAAGCATGACACCAACCCACTGGTTCTCAGACTTGGCTACGCGCTGGAATCATCTGGAGCATTAATGAAACCTGGGCTCAACCCCCAGAGGCTGACTGAATTGGCCTGCCATCCCGACGGGAACTTTCTCCATGGGATTCCAACGTGCAACCAAGTATGGGACCTGCTCCCACCCAGCAGTAGCACTTCATTAGTTTGGGCTCCTGCTTGGTCCCTCCACAGATGCGTAGCTCCCTGCCCAAGAGCTGTAGAGACTGTTTGCAAACCAAAGTGTAATAAAGTTATCCCTTTCCAAGGGTCATGTTGAGAAACATGATACTGCTAATGCTCATGTGATGCAAATTAAACAGAGCTTTCATCGGGGAGTCATTTATCAGGACCCACAAGTGCTTCCACACTCTGCTTTCCTCTCCGTGTTGACATCCAGGACAAAGGAAATCATCTCTCCCATGCATTTCCATCTTAATGGTGGGTTTTTCTAGTGTCGTTTGGACATGGAAGGTTCTCTCTTTGATGTTTAGTGCTTTACGTCGCTCTCTATCCATACGCTTGCAGCATCATCTATTTTTGCGTCCTTTTTTATCTACTAGAATCCTGCAGGGCATGGACTGTGTCATTTATCTCTACAACCTCAGAGCTAGCATAGTCTCTGCTTAATATAGGTGAGGGTTAGAACTCCATCCTTTCTTCAGTTGTGAAAAGCCCCATGCCCATTTTAGCATCATACTCCACACAGAGCGCTCCGCTTGAATATACAAAAGAAGTACAAAAAAGAAGGACAAAGGTCTCGATTCATTAAATGTGTATCAGGTGTATAATGACTTGCCAGGCACCTCACTGGTCACCCCACACAGAATACCCAGGGCCCTTTTGTTGGCTTACCATCAAGTGAATATAGATCTTAAAAAAAAAAAAATCTATCATAAAATATACATGGTGACGGGGAATAATTCTAAGTGGTTGAGTCAAATACTAAGTTGAATCTCATGGAAAAGTAGATTCATTCAGGCAAATCGCTGGCAATACCTTCCAAGTCTTACTTTTGAAAGATAAGAGATAGCCAACAAATGCACACTTGGTGCTGAAAAGTAAGACAAGATGCAGCGGTAGCATTACAGCAGTAACCTGAACGGTCTAATTTTATTTTTTTCTCATCATGTAGCTGTAGGCCCCTATCAGACACCCCAGCTTGGTCTGCAGCAGTGAGGATGCATCTTCAAACTCTCCCAGTTGGAAAAAAGTTTTATTTCCTGACTCTCCCTACTCATTGAGACTCATTGAGACTTTGCAGTAGACATAATGGAAAATGCTTTTCAGCGCCAACTCCACTATTCACCGCTTTGAACACCGCAATAAATAGAAAGGACAAGAATTGAAAGTCTTTCTTTTCCCTCTTAGCTTTTTCTAAGTGCTGGACTGAATGGGTGTCAGCTTTCTGTTGTAGCCCCGGCAGTTCTTACTTTCAAAAGAACAATCAGAAGGAAACCCTTTCAGAAAATTGATCCGCCAAAGTTTGAAATGCTTAAAAATAAACTGTCAGTTCTGTCTGTTTCCCCCTATACAACCTGTCAACCTCACCTCTGGCTTCTTATTTTCCAAACCCTAACAGCCGGGCATTCTCTTTCAAAAGGCTTCTCTGAAGCTCCTTCTTTGTCAGGAGAATTGTAGACCCTGACTAAATATTTTATAAATTGGAGGGAGACCTAAATGGAGATAAAAGTTGACCAGTCCCTCCCCGCTGCCCTGACACCTCCACCTACCGAGTTCTGAAATTTGGGTTAGGAAAAGAGGGTTCCTTCTAAATTCAGTTTGGCAATTTCAATCCTCACTACTTAGGAAAAAAGATGTATCTAGTATATGGATGCATCTGTGTGTGCATATATATGTGCTATAGAACACATATATATATGGGATCCCTGGGTGGCACAGCGGTTTGGCGCCTGCCTTTGGCCCAGGGCACGATCCTGGAGACCCGGGATCGAATCCCACATCGGGCTCCCAGTGCATGGAGCCTGCTTCTCCCTCTGCCTATGTCTCTGCCTCTCTCTCTCTCTCTCTCTCTCTCTCTATCATAAAAAAAGAACATATACATATACATATATGATATATAAAATAAGCTAATAAGCTCTCTCCTTCCCACCCCACTTCTCTCTCTCTCTCTCTCTCTCTCTCCCTACACACACACACACCTTGTTCCTCCACCATTCTAGATTTGAACTTCTTTTTTAGGTTTCTAGCAGAAATAGGCTCCTGTAATTTCAAATGGTTTTGGTTATTATTCTTGTTGTTTCCCTAGAACACGTCCTGCTCAAAGAACTTTTCTCCTACGATAAATTCCATAGTCTCCTTCTTATAAATGAGGCCGTGTGCTCAGGTAAGTGTACAAGAGGCCACGTGTCCAATCTGACACCTCGACAGTAATTATGCCCAAATTAACCTGCCCAGAGGGACCATGTTGTAATTTTTCTACACCCTTGGTCCTGCTATTAGTGTCCTCATCAAAGCGCCTTTAGGCAAGAGTTAAAAATCAACAACATTATTACGGGTTTCAACTCAGCAACACATGTCTGAAGGGGCCCCTCACCTCTCTAGTAGAAAGACGACACACCAAAAAGATGTTAAAGTGGCAATAATGGCTAGTTTTACAGAATGTCAGTCGTTTACAGCCTCAGGTCAACTGGTGGGTTGACATTCTGTGTGTTTTAGATATGTGGACCCTTTCATAAAGGGTGCTCGGAGCCATCTCCCCTGGGATTTCGGATGGGGAAGGGTAAGCCAGTCCAACAGAAGGAATTCAGATCTCACGTGTCATCTTCAATGGCGCGGTGGTGTTGCCACTGCTCTGGGTTAGAGCTGTCCATGCTCAGGACGGGCCCAGGGCTCTGGGGGATACACGTCTGGCTAGCTGCATCCCCATCCCCATCCCCATCCCCATCCCCATCCCCATCCCCATCCCCATCCCCATCCTGTTCCACAGCAAGTACGTTCTCTGTCTTCTTTGGTTACCACTTCTTTGTTTATCTAATTACTTCCTTCACGAAGCCATCTATTTCTTAAATGACAGACCATGACTCATTCCATCATCTCTATATCTGTGCTACTGCCTGACCTTGATGCTTTGCCTGTGATAGCTGCTTAGTAAATGCCAGTTAAATATATAAAAGCCAAGAATGCTATGGATAGGAAAGCCAACATTGCAATTTTCTCTGATGTCATTTCCTGTCTTCCATAAACAGAGCTGCTGGAAACCTAAATCCTCTACCCAGCTTTCTGGGGCTAGTGATACTTGACAGTTCTTTTTCTGCTAGAACCAAAGAATCACCAAATCACATTGATTCCACTTTCCCTTCCTTTTCTTTCTCATTCCCACATCTCTTTATATGTTTGCCCTAACACCGTGGCCTTAGAATCAGAAATATAAAGTCTTCTTTTTGCTCTTGCATTATAAAAAATAGCATTGCTGTGGGCAAATCATTTATTCTCTGCACCACCCTCCCCTACAAAAACAAAGGAGTGTTTAAAAAAGGGGAGATTGCTGTGATTCTGCATACCAGAATGTTTGGGTTCTAGAATGTGCTAATCCTCTTAAACACTGTTATTTTTTTTTTTTTTTTTTTGGTCTCTACTCAAAATCTCCTGTTTGCTAAAGTTCTTAAAGCTCTGGGCCTGCTGCTTCATGGGTCTGAAGACATTTCCACTTATTAGGATTTACATCTTGGGTATTGTAAGTATACACTGGCTTTTATCTACAGAGATTCTCTGAAGGCCCAGACTGTAGGTTCTCCATTTGTTTCCAACAGAGGTCATAACAACAGGGACCACTTTTTATAACAGTTCCTTAGCTTGGGAGTTTACCAAGAGCAGGCTCTCATTCATAGGAAAATCAACCTCTCTTCCCTCCCTCATTCCCTCGCCCTCTAGGGTGTGGACAGGCAAGCTTCTGGCCAATGGGGACATTTAGTCTCACCCATCCCTTTAAGGGTCTGGTTTTATGCAGATATATCAAGTTCACATTCTAAATGTGTAAGCCAAGGCTGAGTTTCCAGGATCCATACAACTATATTCAAACCCCTTCTCCCTTTTCCACAGAACAATACAGGTCAGTGCTCATATTTTATCATGTCCCTTTGTTCTTTGTCTTTTTGAGAACTGTTTATATACTTATGAGCTACAGTATACATGTCAACTGATGATTATACTTTATACATTTGCTATTTATTTTATTTTATATTATTTATTTTTATTTTCTTAGCACATGGGTGTCTAGGTTGTTGTAAATGGAACCATCTAGGAGCTTATTAAGCAGTGCGCTGCTTCATTTTCTCTTATTATAGGACATCTGGCACACCGTAGTTACCAAAATAATCTGAAAATGCCATCTTAGTCTACTCTGTGACCTCCAGGGTATAATAAAAACTTCTAGGCCAGTCAAGCAGGACTTTCTACAAATTCTGCCACATAAGTCAGTCTTACCTTCTTAGTCCTCTCCATGGAACTGTGCCTTCCTGCTACTGAGCCCGTGTAGATGCTCCTGGACATATCTAAAATGTACGTGACCCTCCTCCAACCAAACCCCACCCTTCTTTCAGGACCAGTTGAAGCCTTACTTTCTTTGAAAAGCTTCCCTGATTACTCCAAAGCCCTGTCCTTATGAACTCATTGTCTCTTGTAAACCATATACCCCATACAAGGCCCTGCAGCCTCTACTTCATGTTGAGATAGGCAGGTGACATGGAAAAGGATGTGGACTTGATAAAAGATGTCAAAAGTGAAACCATAATGATCAGTGGCAAATGACATCTGGTCAACGGTGTAAGGGAGATGTTAAGGGGGTCGTAAGGTGGGCAGTGTGACAAAAATCAAACTTAGCAGCTGCTTCTGAGTGTCACCTCAGTGTCATCCCCACTCAAAGACCAGCCAGTGTTGTTAGAACTTCCAACTTTGGAGAAAAGCCAAGAATCTGCATTTTTAGGTAGAATACAGTGGTTCCTTTCCAATTTTATTGACATAGAATATAGTCACCAAAACTGTACACTTCTTGAAAACTACTATCCGTCTTATAATTCTTGGGCTTGCCCATTCACAAAAGATAGCCACATAACACAGATCATCAGAAATCATTTGTTGAATTGAAATTAATTCTCACTAGTTTCTAATATTCACCACGCCTGAATGAAGAGGATAGGATACAGGGTACCCTGAAAAGACAGTTTAATGGCAACAACAACAACAACAGAGATATGCTGAGTCTTTACTTTCTTTAAGAAGAAAAACTTTAAAAAATAACAATAAAAATAAATAAATAATAAATAATAAAAAGAAGAAAAATAATAGAGTTTTCTGAAGGAGACCATACTCTTATTAGATAGGTCAAAGTGGTAGCCTCTGTAAGCAAGAAAGTAGAAGAATTAGATGTTTGAAATTTTATGATGCCTCATGTCCTTGGGTTTTAAGACAAAAGCATGACTCCCTCTTAAGTAATTTAAAAGGAATCTAAATAAATAAATAAATAAATAGAATCTTGTCAGCAGTGATTTTGCTGAAGACTACCCATTTTTGTATTAAAACGTGTGGATATACTTACCATAAAAACTATGAAGGTCCATATCAGAATCTTTACCTTCATGTCTTTCTGAGTTCCCAAACCATCTACTACTGACAGTCAAAAGGCGAGCCTTCCAAGGAAAATGTGTCCAGCATCCTTATATAGATAGGTGGCAGAGAAAGGGAAAACCTTCTAGACTGCCAGGCCCAAGTATGCCCTTTTCTTTCTTTTTCTTTTTTTTTTTTTAAGATTTTATTTATTTATTCATGAGAGACACACAGAGAGAGACAGAGAGAGAGGCAGAGACACAGGCAGAGGGAGAAGCAGGCTCCATGCAGGGAGCCTGATGCGGACTCCATCCTGGGTCTCTAGAATCACGCCCTGGGCCCAAGGCAGCACTAAACCGCTGAGCCACCCGGGCTGCCCAGTATGCCCTTTTCTAATGAAAACTTTGCCATATCATTTTTATGAAATATGCACTGATTTTCTTTTCTTTTTTTTCTTTTCTTTCTTTTTTTTTTTTACAAATTCCAAACATTTTCCATATCCCAAACCTGACAGTGTGAGGAATAAAAGGAAGAAAGTTAATACCTAGAGGGGAGATACAGGTGAAGGGAGCACAAAGTTTGCCATTCGGGTAAGACATACATATCTTTTAGCCTCCTCTTCCAGGAAGTTTAGCAGCAGGCTGACCCCAACTGCTGTGTTCAAACAGAGACACACAAGAAGTATAAATAAGGATTTGCAGGAAAAATAAGAGTTCCCCTTGTAAGTGAGATTTTGAAAAGTTTCAAATATCTATGACGAGAGCCTGGGTCAACATAATTATGTCAACATATTTCAGAGTTCATGCAGGTGCTTCCCAGCTGAAGCTCCCTTTCTCTCTTCCTGTCTCCTTCCTTCTTCCTTCTCTCATTTCCTATCTTTATTTTTTTTATTTCTCTTTCACGCACTTATTGTCTATGCAGTTTTCTAGTTAACAATAACAAATAATATTCCTGTGATACACTCCTTGTTTTCACAAAGATCACACAGTCATAAAGGAGATTATGGACGACATGAGGATGAGGGTCATGAGAAGGCAACTAATAACAACAACAACAAAAAAGAATCTTGTTAAATCTCTACAGATATTATAAGAATTGCCTTATTTTTTTTATAAAACCACATTCTATCTGTATTACAGAGGGCAAGTGACACACTGTCTGGAAGCCAGGTTCTGTATCTGTAATATAGGATCACAATCGGGCCCATTTCACAGGATTCTGATGGCACTTACCATAGTGCCTCATACACGGCACATGCTCCATAGTCGTTTGCTCCTATCGTTATCATTGCCTTTGATCTCACAGCTTGCAAATAAGAAAACTGAGCCTTGGAGAACTGAGCAGATGTGTTAGTGGTCACCCAATCTGCAGAAATCAGTAGTTGGAACGTGTATGTGCTGACATGGAGAAATGAGCCATCGTGATTAGGCTAAATGAATACAGAATGGTATCACCAACCCCCAGGATAGCAGGAATACAACCAACACTGCATGCTTTCCAAGATTTTAACTTAACCTTTGCATGTACCTCTCGAGACGAAACCATTAGCTCCATTTTAAAGATGGGAAAAATGAGTTTAGGAGGTCTGAGATTTGGGATCCCTGGGTGGCGCAGCGGTTTGGCGCCTGCCTTTGGCCTAGGGCACGATCCTGGAGAACCAGGATCGATTCCCACGTCGGGCTCCCGGTACATGGAGCCTGCTTCTCTCTGCCTGTGTCTCTGCCTCTCTTTCTCTCTCTGTGACTATCATAAATAAATAAAAATTAAAAAAATATATTTAAAAAAAAAAAAAAAAAAGGAGGTCTGAGATTTGACCAAAATTACAGTTAGTACGTGTCTGAGCTGCATTTGTTAGACTTATGAGCCCAAGCTCTTTCTGGCACACCACGCAGCCTGCACCAGAAAATGGCAATAGTTTGAATTCACACCTAGTCTTGGCAGTACTTGAGTCCGTTACAGATAGATGGCATTGAAATAATGGATTTTGCACAGCCTTCCCTGTAAATTAGCTTCCAGCCTTAATATAGTGTTCCTAAAGTTGATTTTTTTGCTAAATGTTGCTTTATTACAGCAACACTCTGTGTGGATTTAGTCCTTTTTGAAATGCCTTTTCCCCAGAGGCACATCAGCCAACAATAACAGCAGCTATATTCAGCTGAGAGCACCAGATAACTGATTTATTTTGTCACTGGCACCTTTATGAGCTTCATTTGCTAGAGAAGAGTTGGAAAAAAAAAAAAAAAGAAAAGAAAAGAAAGAAAGAAAGAAAGAAAGAAAGAAGGAAAAACAAAATTTTTTATTTCTTTCTAAAATCATGGCACTGAAAGGCTTAAGTACCAGAAGTGATCTTGAAGCCAAATTTTGGGTGGACAGACTCATTATTTTAATGAGTCTTATTGCTAAGTGAATCCAGCATGGAGTTCGAGGCTTACCAGCAGTGAACTGAGAGAGTCTCTAGTTCCCCAAGTGGATACGCAGAAGTCAAGTAACGTCCTGCTGGCATTTCATCACCACTTAATATACAGACCCTTAATTTTTATTCTCCTCCCTTCAAGTTACCTAAATAGATATTTCCAGCATTAAAACTCTGTGCTAGTTCTAAAGAAAAAAAGAATAAACCGTATAATGGCCTGAAACCTGTTGCCTCTACTTTTCCCACTGACAACTCTACCTAAGGAATACAGTAAGCTTAAGCATGATTGGGACATAGAGAGTGCTTTAGTAATAGGCCGTTTAAGGGAATTTTTACACGTAGGTGGGCTGCTCTCACCTACTTGGATACTGAGAGGGAAGATAATGTGGCTCAAAACTTGGGTACCCCGAGGGCTGAAGCATCACTTTTGCATTTCTTTTAGGAAATATTTATTGAGCATCTACTATGTGCCTGGCACTGTTTTTGTGACTGGAAGACAGGAGAGAACAAAGCAAACCAAGGTCCCCACCCCTGTGGGGCTTTTGATCAAGTGGAAGGATTCAGACGAGAAACAAGGTAAATCACTGAGATAAATAGTATGTTGGTGGTAGTAGGCGTGATCAACCACATCAAAGCAGGAAAGAGGGAGAGAGAATGCAAACATGCGTGCCTGGGAGCAAGGGTGCGTTTTTCAATGGGGTGGTCAGAGAGGGATCCCCCGAAGAGTAAAGACTTGGGACAAGTTAGGCAGCCACATAGCTCTTCAGGAGCTGTTAGGTGTTGAATCACATCCCTTTAAAAATGGTATGTTGGGGATCCTTGGCTGGCTCAGTGATTTGGCACCTGCCTTTGGCCCATGGTGTGATCCTGGAGTCCCAAGATCGAGTCCTGCATCGGGCTCCCTACATGGAGCCTGCTTCTCTCTCTGCCTGTGTCTCTGCCTCTCTCTGTGTGTCTCTCATGAATAAATAAATAAAATCTTAAAAAAAAATGGTATGTTCGTGTCCTAACCCCAGTTAAGAACAGGGTCTTATCTGGAGAAAGGATCTTTACAAGTCAAAATGAGATCTCTACTGTTGTCACTAATCCAATATGACTGGTCTACTTATCAAAGAAGGATACTTGGAAACAGACTCACAGAGGGAAGGCAATGTGAAGAGACACGGGGAGAAGACAGCTGTCTGTAAGCCAAACCGAAAGCCCTAGAAAAGATTTTCCCCTCACAGCCCTCATAAAGAATTGAAACTTCTAGAGGTTTACTAGCCACCTGGGTGGCTTAGTGGTTGAGCATCTGCCTTTGGCTCAGGGCGTGACCCCAGGGGCCCGGGATCGTGTCCTGCATCGGGCTCCCTGCAGGGAGCCTGCTTCTCCCTCTGCCTGGGTCTCTTCCTCTCTCTCTCTGTGTCTCTCATGAATAAATAAAATCTTAAAAAAAAAAAAATAGAACCTGCTGACACCTTAATTTCATATTTCTGGCCCCCAAAACTATTGTTTAAGTTATTTCTGTTGTGAAGCCAGCCAGTTTCTGGTACTTTCTTATGGCATCCCCAGTAAACTAACACAGGAGCAAGGAGAAGCATGAGTGGGAGGAAGTAGTCCGAGCGTGCTCATGGGAGAGCAAGCGGGCCATGGCTAGTGGAAAGGAGATATCTGGGAGCACTCAGTTTGCTGCGGTGCTTCAAACTTGACAAAGCACCTCCATGTTCATTTTTTATTTGCATCACCACAACTCTATGTAACCAATGGGATGAGTGTGTGTGTGTGTGTGTGTGTGTGTGTGTGTGTACATCTCCCGAACCTAAAAGAAGAGGAGGCTCAGAGAGTTAAAATCCCTCTGCAAAGTCACAAAGCTGGCCATTGATAGAAAAGTTCCTTAAGCCATCAATATCTGACTCCAAACTGAGTATTTCCTAATCTAATGCAGGTGGAGAAAAATACCTGTTCCTTAAACCGTGTTTGTCCTCATCAAAGCAACTCTTTCCTCCCCTCATTATCTCTTATTAGGATGTGCTCCTCAGGATACAATCGGGAGGGAATATAGTTTGATTAACACACGCTGCCGGAAATAAGATGTTAAGGGCAGCCAGGCTATTCTCACGTCGATTGCCATGTCATCCTGATTGGATTTGAGACAACCAGGAGTGCAAACAGGATGGGATCACCTTGGCCCTTTCCCGGCGCCCCGCACAGGTACAGAGAATAGGTCCTGTCATAAGCGGGTTGGCTTGTATGTGAAAGGGGACAGCAAAGCCATTTTATCTGGAAGTCGCATCACAGGACCTAAAAAATGTCTTACACAGAACTTAGGGACAGATTGGTATTCAGCGATGACAATGAGAAAAATTCTGGAAGCAGTTAAAGCAACAATGAATCAATCGTGTTTGGGAAATAGAGGCCTGTATTCCCCGCTCTGGGAGGATTGATAAGCTTGAGAATTTCTCCATCTGAGAATCACTACTTGGTAACTAGGAGTGTGCCAAACCCTAAGGACTTTATGGAGATTGCATCTATTTATACTTTACATACCAGGGATTAAGTGAATTAAATATCAAGAGGGGAAAAAAAAAGTGAAAATACTATATGAGGGAGAAGCATTTAAATGCTGTTGAGTTTATTGCATCTCGTACTTGTGGCCTATGATTTCATTAGGCAATAGGTAGGTGCTACTGATACTGTGGCAAATTCTACCAGAGTATAATGTGGTATCCTTGAAATATGTATTGTATGAAAATGTTAACTGACAAAATTAAACAGACATGCTGTCTACTTGACAATAACAAGGAAACGGCCACATTTTAAACCAAATTATCACCTTTCATCTTGTGTCTTCCCAAGACACCTAGAACTTTAATTGAATAATAATAATGTCACGCTTATAAAGCTAATAGGTTACAGACATCAAGAGACCTGATGTGGGAATTACAAAGTGAGAGGTCAACAAGCTTATTTGCTCTAAATTAGTTAATATGTATTATTAAATAATATTTATTAGATAATTTAATAATGATACAGATGCAGACTTTTAACGCTTAGCCCCTGATCTCATGTCTGCTTCTCTCCTAAAAGCAATCTTTTTGTTTTTTCTCCTTTGACTAGGAGGCTTCTCCAAGTTTCACCTCGAACATACCCGTTCTCAGAACATTTTGTCTCTGCTGCAGATGCAAAGACCAACTCTGATATAACTAAAGGTTATTTATGTTTCCATACTTTAGATTCAGATTCATAAGGTTCTGTCCTAAGAAAAGAAAACAAAAAGTCTATGTATTGCAAACACATCACAACAAACGACTCTTTAATGTCCCGTCAGCCTCCAGACTAATTGACAGTCTTATTTGCATAAGTGGAGAAGCAGGAAGTACAGAGAGACAGATGGGTGAATATTAATTGATGTTCATAAACCTGAACAGTGCTGTTTGCATTCTGCAACAGTTCTGTTTGCATACTGTTTGCAACAAGTATTATTTAGAGTGTATTACAGCCCAGCAGTGACACACAGAATGCCATCCGGGAAGGGGCCCACTGGCATTGCCTTGGATTTATCCACACAGTAAGTACCCCCATGGGGTTGCCCATCCCACACGGCCTACAGCTGAGGGAAACTAAATTTGGGATGGGAAAGAAGAAAGGCCTAAGAGCAGCCTAACACGCTCCCCCCAGCTGTAATCGAAGTTGGAGAAAACCTGCTTCCATTAATATTTATTTACAAAGAGGCATCACACCCATGTTGTGGACTGATGGAGTCGGCCAAGTATCTTCAACTCGGAAAAGGCAAGAAGAACTAAACTTTCATTTTTGTCCTGGCTTTTGGTCTCTATTTTAGTCCTCTATTATACAGGGAGGATTAGAAAGACCTCAGTATGAGGTCTAGGGTTTCCTGGGCCAGGGTTTCCTCCCTTCCAATCTATCTTAGCCTTTGAAATTCTATATTCACCTTATAGCCATAAGACATAGGAGCCTAAAGACATCAAGGTCTGCCTTAGACCAGGCAGCTGTAACAGAAATACCAGAGACTGCATGGCTGAAACACAGGAAATTTCTGTTCTGAAGACTAAGAAGGCCAAGATCAAAGTACCAGTTGGTTTGGTTTCTGGGGAGGGCCCCCCTTCTAGTTGGGGGAGGGACACCTTCTTGCTATAATCTCACATATGGTGGAGGAGATATCACCTCGTGTTTTTTTCTTATAAGAGCACTAATCCTACCTATAATGACCTATTTATCTTCCACAGGTCCCACCTCCAAATATTATCACACTGGAGATTAAGTCTTCAACGTAAGAATTTGGGGGAGGGGCACAAACATCTGTTCATATCCCAGTGAAAATGCAAATGCATTACTTGGTTCTAGAATTGACACCACAGTTCTATGTCTGAATGGTTAAAACAGGAACCCAGGAGTCAATAGTACAAACATGGCTCTATCACAAACAGGATTTTGAATCTGAGTAAGACATTTTCACCTCATTTGCTCATGTATAGACTAGATGGTGTGCTTAACGGAGATCATCTCAAACGGTTCTTCCAGTTTGCAACACTCCATGATTCTAGGTATTATTAATTTTAAATCATTAAGAGAATATAAAAAGAAATCACATTTAGTTATCATCTGCTATCTATGCAGATATTCTATCTGATGAGTTTTATTTTTTTATTTTTTATTTATTTATGATAGTCACAGAGAGAGAGAGAGAGGCAGAGACACAGGCAGAGGGAGAAGCAGGCTCCATGCACCGGGAGCCCGATGTGGGATTCGATCCTGGGTCTCCAGGATCGCGCCCTGGGCCAAAGGCAGGCGCCAAACCACTGTGCCACCCAGGGATCCCCTATCTGATGAGTTTTAAATGAATTAATCCATTTAGGTTATTAATCTTTGCTGGGGACACTCTTTCCTTGGATATCACAAAGCTAAGTCCTATTCTGCTTTCCGACTTTTCCCACATTTCAGTCCTCTCCTCCATACTCTATATTCTTGATCTGCCTCAGCCTCATCTATTTTCCCATAAGACTTGTTGCATTATAACTCACCATTCAATTTACACATCTATTATTTTTACTGTGATTTCTTTTCTATTTGCTACAAAATAAGATTCACAAACTGTAAATTTTTTTTTTCTTTTCAAGTATAATTGGCATATAACATTATGTTAGCTTTTGATATACCACCATTTGATATTTGTGTATATTGGGATGGTGCTTGGAAGAGCACCTCCAAGAAGGGACTTGTGATAGCTCATTTTACATCTAGGTCATGGCTACTAGATATTTGGTAAAACACTGGCTTGGATACTGTTGTAGACATACATTTTAGGTAGAATTAACATTTATATCAGTAGACTTTGAATAAAGCAGATTATCTTCTATAATGTGGATGAGTCTCATCCAACCAGTTGATGGCCTGAAGGGAAAAATACAACTTCACCGAGAAAGAGAAAATTTTGTCCGTTGACTGTCCTGATTGAGCTGTATTATCAACTCTTCCCTTGGCCTCCAGCCTGCTGGCCTGCCTGCAGATGTCTAGACACGCTTGCTTCCACAATCACATAGCCAATTCCTAAAAATGAATCTCAAAAGAATGAAAAGTCACAGACTAAGAGAAAATATTTGCAAAAGATAGATCTATCTGATAAAGGACCGTTATCTAAAATACAGAAATGACTCTTTTCAAAAAGATTTTAATTATTTATTTATTTATTTATTTATTTATTTATTTATGAGCTAGAGAGCACACAGTAGGAAAGGGAGAACCAGACACCCCACTCAGAAGGGAGCCCAACATGGGCTTGGTCCCAGGACCTTGGGATCATGACCTAAGCCAAAGGCAAATGTTTAACTGATTGAGCCACTCAGGTGCCCCCGGAAAGAACTCTTTTTTTTTTTTTTTTTTTTTTTTTAAGAACTCTTAACAATAAAAAACGAAAAAAAAAATAAGCCAAAAACCTGAACAGACACACCACCAAGTAAGATCTACAGGTGACAAAGAAGCATATGATAACACATTCTACATACCAATGAAAAGGCCAAAATCCAGGACAATAACAATACCAAATGCTGGCAAGAAGGCGAAGCAACAAGAACTGTCATTCATTGCTGGTGGCGGTGGGAATACAAAATGATACAACTGCTTTGGGAGACAATTTGGCAATTTTTGTTATAAAACTAAATATATTTTTATCACACGATCCAGGAGTTGGACTCCTTGGCATTTATCTGAGTTGAAAACTATGTCCGCATACAATTCACATATGAATGTTTATAGCAGCTTTATTCATAATTGCCCAAACTTTCAAGCAACCAAGATGGCCTAGAGTAGGTGAAAGGATAAAATGAGATACATCCAGACAGAATATTATTTAGAGCTAAAAAGGGATAAACGATCACAGCATGAAAAAGAACATGGAGAACACTTACATGCATGTTGCTAAATGAAACATGTTAACCTCAAAGGCTACATATGGTAGGATTCCAACTATATGACATTCTGAAAATTTAAAACTACAGAGGCAGTAAAAACATGGGTGGTTGTCAGGGGTTGGATATGGAGAGATGAAGAAATGGAATACAGAGGATTTTTAGGGAAATGAAGCTAGTCTGTACAATACTGTAATAGTAGATGTATGTCATTATGATTTTATCCAAACCCACAAAATGTACAACATCAAGAGCGAACCCTACCCTAGACCATGCACTCTGGGAGATACTGATGTCTCAATGTTGGTTCATCAGTTGTAAGAGAACTATCACTGTTATGTCTGATGTTGATAACAGAGGGCGCAGGGGGCATATGGGAATGCTTTGACACCTCAGTTTTTCCATGAACCTAAAACTCCTCTAAAAACAAAGTCCTTTAAAAAATAATTATTCTCTTTCTATACATTCTTTTCCTTCTGTTGCTCTGGAGAACCTTTGTGTAGAACTCAAAATATATTTGTTGAGTCGATGAAGGTGTACTGAATCAATCTCTTTGAGGAAGATGAAACTGAGGGAGGGTTTGCTTAAGGACATACAGCCACCCAGTAGAAATGGAATTTGAACTCACTGGCTTTCCAAGCCTAAGCTTTGGCGCTCTCCCAAATATGCTGACTCTGAAGCCCAGTGGAAATAGAATCCAAGGGAAATGAGTTTTGACGGACTCTTTAGAGGTGCAGAGGATGTGCCAATAAGGAGCACATGTGGGGGAGCCTTCCAGACCCTTCTCAATGATCAGAGCCTGGAGGGCACCAGATGTCCAGTAGATGTGAGTGTTTCAGAGATGACTGAACATGAGGCCAACTTCACAGATCTCTGCACAGCTGCCCATGTCAGAAAGAGTAACGTTGTCATATGACATCCACCTTGGCAAGAGATGGCTACGTCCTTGTTTTAAGCCAATAATCCTGAATAATATGTTTTCTCATTATGACAATGGACCCAAATTTATACTGATTTTAATATGAAAACAATGACATATATAATATATGCCCTTCATCATTCTAAAAAAGTGTTAATCTGTATTATAATACTTTCTAGTTAAAGAACTTATCTAAGACCTGATGTGCCAGCCAACAAAGCTCCTGAGACTTACTAATCACTGTAGTCTTGGAAAACAAAGATAAAATATGAGACCAGATTTTGACAATAAAGACTGTTTTTAATATAAGTATCTGTATGTAAAAATGTTTAAAAGCAGAGAAAAATCTATCAATAATTTCTTAGAAGAATGATTAAAAAGCTTTCATATCCCAATTGTATTTTATATAACCTCACATCCAGAACTTTTAATATTGCTTTAGACTCTTGAAATGACACAATTTTTAACTGAAACACAGACTCTGATGGTATCTTTTTCTCTACCTTCATAATCATAGAAACTGTATTGTTTGTAACACGAGTAGGACGCATTATACTTTCTCTATTGGCAGAGAGAATTCTGTGCAAAACCATCAGGAAGAGATCCAGTGAGTTATAAATAACATCACATACAATACAAAGGAACTAAACACTTCAAATGTTAAGGAATGACACATTTCAAGAACCTTTCAATTAACCCTTAAATATTTAGAACTATGATTTTTATTATTTTTCATGCGATTTTACTGTTTGGAAAAATAAGATCTTCTCCAGTTGGCAAATGCAAATTTCACATTTAAATTTGCTACTCAATCAATAATGAAGTACCATAATCCTCATATAATATATTTTAAATAGTATAATGTGTACTAAAATAGGAATTTCTCCTCCTACTAGGAAGAGTGTTATTTGATACAATTTTACTGGAAATAATTTGGCTATATTAGGTGTCAAGTACTAAAATGGGTTCATACGTTTTTGACTCAAAAAATCTAATACTGGAAGTATATATTCTTCTTTTAAAATTAAAGATATGGACAAAATATTATTTAAGCTGGACCCTCTCTAGGCATCCTCTCAATAGGGCTGAAGAAAAGCTGTGTCTTTCAGGTGCCTATGAGGCAGCCCCCAAAATGAGTTTTATATTTACCATTTAGTAATGTGCAGGAGCCAGCTCCAATCTGCTCATGAAAGACAATGATTAAATTTTCAGGAATTTTATGAACTGGTTGTTTAAATAAGACCTTTAATAAAAATGAAATTATAGAAATGTCCAATTTAATAATTTATATTAAAATACTTAAAACATTATTCTTACTAATGATTTTATTACATTTTACTATTCCTATGCTCTTCAGGTTCTTTCCACCTGCTATAGTGACAAGGGAAAAAGAGAATAGTATGCCACTGTGCCTATTCAACTCCATGCTCAGTAATACCACCTCTGTAGCTTGAAATTGGCCATGATTGGGAATATATACACTGCAGAAATCAGTAAGTGCTACAAATCATGGCTTTATTTCTTGTTTTGTTGATTGTCTAAACAAGTGTCTCTCAACCATTTTTGTTTCATTTTTATCACCCCCCCCATTAAGAAGCCCTTTTGGATATTTTTATCCTAACTGTCCCCCCATGAAATACTTAAGCCACGGACAGTTCCATTTATATACTGTATGTATGTCTATTCTTTCTACATAGAAAGAATAACATTTTTTGCCCCATCCTGACAGCTGGTTTTTGCTCCCATGAAGCCGTATAACCCTCCCCACCCTCCGCTTTGACGATGAATGGTCTAAACTTAAAAAGTGAGGGGAAAATGTTAATGATGCAGATTGAACTCAAGTATCTCATGTCTGTACACCTTACATTGTGGACAGCATAATAAATTGAGAAATATTCTTCTAGCATTTGAACACTGTTGTCCAATTTCACAAACAGATCCATTACTTCATTGACAAACTAGCGGTTTCATTATTTCTTTGTTGTTTTACCTTTGTCTTATATGTTAAATGTAAATGAAGATAATACAATCAATCAATGCTCAATCAATATTTTCAATCAATACTCATATTAGAAACACATTCCTTTATCACTTGCAACCAACCAGAGGTTGGCTATCATCGCAACACTTCAGTAAAAATTGACAAAAACATTGTATGAGAAGCAAATGGCTATATGGAATTTACAATAAAGAGTATTTTATATTTTATCACTATCTGTAAATTGCATGTTAAACATCTGTTATATCACTAAAGTTTATACAAAGTGTCTATGTGTGTATACATGCGTACTTTCGGTCCCCTTAGAAACGGCTGTTAGAGGCATTTACCAGCACACCACTGGATAGTCTATAATCTCTCAAATCAAACTAATGTAAATACCTGCACCAAACTGGTGAAACTCCATCCAGACATTTTTCGAAACAATAGGTTTCAGTGAAGGTTAACTATGGGAGGGGGAATTAGGAGAAAAAAATTTTAACTTTATTGTAGTCTCCTACAAATTTTCAAAAAGACATTGAACTTTCTACCTTCCCCTGGGACTCACACGCAAGCTTCTAAGGTGCTATCACAATGGTGTAAATGCATGACCAGAGGCCCCTAAGGGGGAATAGAAGGGCCAATCTGGGGAGGCCCCGAAACAGTGGGGAGGACAAGAGACAAAGAGTATCTAGTTAAAATAAGGCAGGGAAGGAGAATAGAAAAGGCAAAGAATTGAAGCTATCCCAAGGCTGTTTCGGGGAGTAGGGATTATACATTTCAGAGGATTAGGAAATCAGCACATAGCAGAACCACCCAAAGAGTCAACAGAAAGGCAACAAAACAGGAAGGAAAAAAAAAGGGGGGGGGGCAGTAAAAGAACATATCCCACCTTTGTCCCTCCAGTTTTGGTTAATTATCTACATTCAAATCCAGGAAGGTCACAAGTTCCGTGAGGGGAGAGAGAAATTGCTGGCTCGCCAGTGGTTGAACAGTAGTTTTGCATTGTTACTTCATACTTCTGACTCTAATTCTAAGTCATCTAGCCAGATGTTATGTGGAGTAGAACCACCCTCTGAGGTCTTCTTACTGGTACTTTTAGAGATTCCATATCCTAATTCACAGACAATATTACCATGATTCTTATTCTGGGCCCAACGACCAGCATTAGGAAGAGTATATATTCCTCCAGTTTCCATGAAGGCAAACTTCATGAATCTTCCTCACTAACATTCAGATGCAGGCATTGCTACGGAAGAATCACAGAGCTTTTTAGCAGATTTCCTTTCAAACTTTCAAGAAGGATCAGAGCATTGTCTTCTTCTATTGAAAACCGAAGGAGGAAAGGGATATTTCATTGGGTTCTGGCAATTATGTGTAAATCCTCAGGAAAACAATACAATAATCAGGAATCAAATTTTAGGGGCACCTGGGGGGCTCAGCGGTTGAGCGTCTGTCTTGGGCTCAGGGCGTGATCCCAGGATATTGGGATCAAGTCCCACATGGGGCTCCTTGCTCAGTGAGGAGCCTGCTTCTCCCTCTGCCTGTGTCTCTGCCTCTCTCTCTCTCTGCATCTTTCATGAATAAATAACTAAAATCTTAGAAAAAAAAGGCAATCAAATTTTAAAAATCTAAATCTTGAATGCACTTATTTAAAGTGTTAATTGTATAAGAACCAAGAATTTCTTAATTGTATAAGAACCAAGAAGGGTAAAACCCTTACTTTGATCCAAATAAAAAAATAAGATTAATAAAATCTTCTTTCTCACACTTTAGCCCTCCTCTCACTATTTCCCTTCTCTATCTCCCTCTTACCATCTAATTCTGATACTTCTAAAGAAAACAACAAAGCAGATAACAGTGAAACAAAACACAAGTTCCAAGACTTGCATATTTTAATCATAGCGAGAAATAATGTTCTTTCACATTAAGTAACATACCATATATTTCTAACACATATATCCTATAGGGGTCTCTAATCAAAACGTTTAATTTATAGAAAACAGATGGCTCTAGCTTTCCTACCAACTTCTGTTTATTATGATAAATTTGAAGCCAGAGATATTTCCCTTAGCGAGCCTAAAAATTTAGACAGATGATATAGAAAAAGAAAGAGTTAGCAGTAGGAATAAATTCTGAGACATTACCATTCACTGGTCTAAAAAGGCTGGTCCATAGCCTCAGATAGATTATCAGTTGTTTGTCCCAAATGACATAAATCACATGTGAAAGTAGATTTGGTGCACGTCTCAATGGACTCTACAGTCCAATTGAGCCTCCTGTTTCTGTGCTGATGCCCATTGTAAATCACCAGCTCTCCACGTAGCTGGGCCTTGTGGATGAACTATTAAGCAGTTCTGGCTCTCTTTGGGGCTGTAACATTCCGCCATAAGGAGTTGGCAGGATGACCAGAGCCAGGGAAAATGCAGGATAAAGTAATTCACACAGAGGAGATGATATCTACCTCTATTGTTCAAGTCAGTGATTAATTATAATAGATAAAAAATCAAAATTGTCAGGACAATTACAAGGCAAGCTTCACTTTTGTGTAACATGTATAAATAAGATGATGAAAAGAGCTTCATCAGGGTGAGAAGCCCTTTCTTATCACATCATATTAGCTGTTGGTATAATTTGCAGCATCACGAGCTGTTAATTTCCCAGTCTCAGTTTTTCCCATCCATACAATAAAGCAAAAAACAAAACAAAAATCAAAACCAAGACCAAAATGCAAAAAAGGACCAAGTGCAAATCTGAGAGCTGTAATGTCATTCGTACATATTAAGACTGAAATAAAATGGTATTTTTAGATCCAGCTCCATGACACAAATTGTGCTTTATTCTTATGTCATTTTTTTTTACCTAAGAACCAATTGTTTTCTTTTTTATTTTTTAAGATTATATTTATTTATTCATGAGAGACAGAGAGAGTCAGAGAGAGAGACACAGAGAGAGAGAGAGAGAGAGAGAAAGAGAGAGGCAGAGACACAGGCAGAGGGAGAAGCAGGCTTCATGCAGGGAGTCCGATGCAGGATTTAATCCCGGGACTCCAGGATCACACCCTGGGCAGCAGGCAGGCGCTAAACTGCTGAGCCACCCAGGGATCCCCTCTAAGAATCAACTGTAAGCATGAAGAGTTACACTGAAGTTCAAGCAAAAGAATGATGAAAAGTCAAAGTACAGTGGAAAGAACATGGAATTTAGAAGCAGAGCTGATGATGAACTATGTCTCCACCACTTATTTGATTGTGAGCAGATCAATTGGTGTCTTTGAATGCCTCGTGTGCAAACTGAAGGCTTATAGTGAAGATTCTGTGTATCGTGTCTTACGCATACAGATGCCCTATGTAGCATGCAGGATTATCATAGTCCAGAAAGTGTCACTGAACTGGAAAATTTACATTTGGGATTGGGAAACAAGACTGTTCCTAACAATAGCGATGATCACACCAACTTACGTTATCGTTACCCTTTATCCCTTTAAGTATCCTCTATCTCAAGCACTTTCTGAAGTCTGCAGGGCAAGCATTATGCCCATTCTCAAGATGAGGAAAGTAAATCTGACATCTCCATAATTCATGAAGAAGAGCCTGCACACATGCGCGGGCACGCACATGCATGTCCGTGTGTATGAGAAACATAAAAGTCGCATTACTGGATAATTATGTTTTAATGAAGTGGGAAAATCTCCGACAATGACTGATGTTATTAAAGATGCAGAAAGCTGAGGACTGAAAAAATGTTTTGAATCCTATGTGCCTTCAACGTCGCTGCTATTTTACTTCCACATATTTATGATTGAATCACTATTGTTTGATGAGCCATTTTATCCTAAGTGGCATTATTGAAAAGATTAATGAGCCAGGAGACCTGGTGAATTAAATTAACATTTTTAAAGTTAAAATTTATCCAGATTAATAATAATTAAGCCTACAGAATATTCAAGGACAATACCAACAAGATTAATCTTACCCCACTGCAGAAATGATTCACATTGTATACTTAAATTACTCATGAAAAGATCTGTTTTTGAACACCAACTACTGTCATTGTTTAGCACTGCAGTTGTTGCTCAGAAATACAAGTTTAAAGATTCAAAGAGAATGGAGTGTGGAATGAAAAGCACACAACTTATTAGAAATCAGAATTAAAATGAATGCACTGAATGAATAAAAACTCACATTCGAGACAATAACATCCTTAAAACATTCAAGCCTTTAATCTACTGTTTTGGAGACTAGATAATTAGACTGATCCTGTGTAGACGCTGTCCAATCATAGCAGAAGCAAGAGTTTCCAATATGCAGAGTAATTCTGAAAAGTATGTCTGCCCCATTTAGACTTTGTCTTATTTTATGGCTATCTCAGCACTAACCACATGCTGCCCTCAAAATATCCAAACCAAGAACTTTCAAGGTCTTTTTTTTTTTTTTTTCCCGCCTAGAAGGAAAATATTTCAAGGTGGGAAAGAATCAGCTCATTAAAGAAAACTTCTGCGATCTCTTTAAACATCTTCCTCTTTTTCAGTTCTCTTATTTTGACTAATTCCATCACCGTTGTACCTCTCCTGCCCCCAAATGTGTACTGTCTCCCCTTCACATTTTCATCTTGACCAATGGTGTCCATTAAGGTAGACCTTTGTTTCCTTTTAGCTCAGACAGGCTTGGATTTTAAAAAGGATTGGGGAAAGGGCACAGATAAATATATGGAAGTCATGACAATATCTTGTGCATATGCCTAAATTATTTACTTCAGAGTCTGTGGCTGCCTCAACAAAGGAATTTTCTTTACAGATCTTCATGATATCTTCTAGCAAAGGCAAAAAAAGTGAAACAGATCCCCAGTTGAAACCCTTTTATGGTCTTCCTTCCATATTCCATAGCCTATCAGAAGAGCTATGTTTTGGAAATATGCTAGGTGACTAGTTCCTGAGAATATTCTCATGTTTTAAATGTCTATCACCATTTACCTATCATCAGAGCAATTATTTTTGTTTTCCATCAGAGCAATTCTATACCAAATAATACTATGGGGAGATCGAAACAAAGAACAAATATCAAGTCCTATAAGAAGATTCACATATACACAGTCTCAGACGTTGTCACCCTCACGCTCACCATAACCAAGGGAAGAGTCCCGAAATCAATGAAATATTCATTGATTTCCCAGAGCAACATCCTGCAGGGAGTTAATTAGAATGATCCATTAATCTGACTGGCCAGTGACACGTGTGGCTGTGTCCATAATAAAAACGTGACATTTTTCCTTATACTTTTTCCGTTGCGTTTAACTGGTGATATTTGGAGTAGAAAGGCAGTAGGAAGATTTACTAATAGAAACTTACATGAAGGGGGAAAATAGGAAGAGAGATTATTTTGAGAAAAGGGGAGGAGCTTTGGAGTCATAAGGCCTGTGTGTGAGCTCTAGCGTCACCATCATTAAGCATGTGACTGTATATGACACCATTTATTTTGAGAGTTCAAAGGTTATTGTTCCAGGCTGAATCGATGGCTATCAATTGGATGTTCTCTTCCAGCCGTGGTGGAATGAGGGTTTCGAAGTCATAGATAATCTATATTTATGACTCTATACTCTTGTATAGACCACTTAATCCTCTGAACCTCAGTCACCTTACCTATTAAGGGGGGGTACTGAAACATACCACTTCTAACTATTTTTATGGATAACATGAAATTAGGTACACTAAAATATTTTCAGGGAATAAAGGATCAATAAATACCTATTCTTCTTTTTCCTCTTCCTTTCTTTCCTCAATGTAACACGTTTATGTGATTTTGCCATTAGGAACTATTACCGCAAAAACTGATATCAATTAAGAAAAGGGTTTGTTTTTCTTTCGTGTTTCCTGGATGACTTAACACAATGCTAAACACATACCGGATGCACATAGGGGAAAGCCTATGCTGTCCAGGGTGGGAGATCTAACTTTGGGCCCAAACCCTACTACCGCTTGCCTGAATCACCTTTGATAAATCACTTAACCTGTGTGCCCGTATGTAGAATGAGGGGATCAGATTGTAGGATTTCTAAGGCTTCTTCCACCAATATCCTCTAATTATCTAGTATCTATTCTCTCACTGATAGATTATTTTCATTCTTTGCTCCGAGACTCAACGTTTTTGTTGCTTTTTAAACATATCGATGGATTCCTAAAGAAGGAGGTTAGATAAACATACTGTTAGGTTGGTTACAGGAGCATCCAACACAACTGATTTAATATAGTATTGGTCAAAATTGAGTATTAGTCTTTTAGTGGCCATTAGTTGGGATTTTCTTCATGTAATTTGTAATGGAGCTGAAATTGACAAATAGTCGCAATCTGTTATTCCGTAACAGGGGACGTGGAGCAATGCTTTACGGGCCTGAGAAAGCAGACGTATTTACAGCAGACATAGTTATTAGATAGCATACTGAAAATATACAATAAACTGCGAAGAAATATCGCACACAGAGGCGATCCAGAGACAGCGCAAAGTTGATTTATACGTATTTTGCCAGTGTTAGAGACAGATTTCTAAACAGTACAAATTTTCATCTAAAAGGGTAAGAACATGAAACAAACCATAACAGCTAAATCTCCAAGGGAGAGTGTACATGTTCCGTCAGAAATGTTAAAAACTCTAATTGGTGGGTTTATTGAGTGATAAACTTGAGACAAAAAGATTTCCCAAATGTTGACAAAATAAAATGCAACCATCTTTTTTTTCTTTTTTTTATGTGTGCTTTTGAAGAACACTGACATTACCCTCAATTTATTTATTATTTTTTTAAGATTTTATTTATTAATTCATGAGAGAGAGAGAGAAGCAGAGGCACAGGCAGAGGGAGAAGCAGGCTCCATGCAGGGAGCCCGACATGGGACTCGATCCTGGGACTCTAGGACCACGCCCTGGGATGAAGGCAGGTTCTAAACCGCTGCACCACCAGGGCTGCCCTTACCCTCAATTTAAAATGTAAAATGAATTCAAACAGACCGGAGACAAGATGGATTTGATGCAAGGGTGATGCAGTAAATGACTTTTTTCTGAAGCCTCCCAAACGCCGGTCTTTTCTGCCGTGTAATTTTGCATAGTTCATATCGAATCATTGCAAGCTATCAAGTGGTAATCCTGCCTAAATATCAAGTAGCTTGCACTGGTCACAGGTCTAGTGAAGGTGAGCTGGGGAAGAAGTTCATCTTTCTCTTGCTCTGGACCAGAGCTGGTGCTTCTTCAGTCCCTTTTATGACACTACCTAAAAGAGCAGCGCTCAGACCTCTAGACAACACTGGCCCTGTTCTCCTCGGGCTGCTCCACACCAATGACTGAGCAAAGTGGGGGTATCTGAGGCGAACCCTCCCTGCCCAAGCTGCCCCTCCTCCCATGGGCCATCTTTGCTCCAGGCCTCCCCATCCATCTGGCTGGGACTTCCTTGGTGTGGCTTTCCATCTGAGACTTGTCGTACTCGGTTACCACTCCTTTCCTTGCCAGACTCACTTTGTTATACCCCAAGAGCCGCTGCTGCTTCTTCAGAAGGCTCCCTACCTACTCCGGTCCCCTCTCTCCTTTATCATCCACAGGCATTTCTACCAATAAATACCAAATTTCCCTTTGGTCTCAACTTTTTAGAGAACCCAAACCAATACTGCCTGTATGGCAAAGGGCTTAAGAAAGCAGGTGGCACAGTGAGGCCTTGAGTCCCTCTCACTCTCTAACCAGCTGGCAGGCAGGCCTCATAGGGCATGGAACATAGGGCAAGAAGGCTCTTTGGCCTAAAGCCACACACCCATCGCTCAAAATGGCACTTGTAGTAACCCCAGAAACAGCCTGCTAGAGGAGACGCCCTTGCCACTGAGATGATTCAGGCGCTGAGAAAGTGTGTGGGAGTAACAATGCCTATTGGGACAGCACAGTGGGTGGATTATTATTAAATTATACTGACATCAGGCAGAGGGATAATGAGAAACTGAGCGTGGTTAAGAAACAGTAAAAGGCTACATGGGAGGGCAAGAGAGACTCTTTGATAGCACAGAGTTACACAGAGGCCCTCATTTTCTCCAGCGGAAAAGCAAACACAAATAGCTTATAGCAAATACTAGAATTAATAGTCGGAGGCCTGGAGCTCCTGAGACACATGCATGCTCGGACCTGGCAGGCCTGTCATGCGAAGGTCCCCATACTGACTTGGAAACCCCTAACCTCTGAAACGTGGAACCCGGGCACCCAGGGAGGAAGCTCTTAAGGAGTCTGGCTTTGCAGACTTCTGAGCTGGGAGACGTGACCCACTCCTCTCAATTAAGACTGCCCCCCACGTCCCCAAGTGCTTCTCCTGTGCAGGAAGACGCTCCAGAACCCTTCGCCTGCTCAAGGCAATAGGTTCTGCTTTCTGGAGCTGCTGCTGCTTCATCTTTGATCTTCCAGGCCTATCACGAGGGTTCCATTTCAGGGTAAATTGGCTGGGGATGCACTGGGCCTGATAACCAAAAGAAAGAGATTGCACTCCAAGGAAAATGCAAGAATTGGCTAGTATAGATAAGCAGGAGCCAGAGGAGACCCCTCACGTTTAGATTTTAAGGGTGACTGATCAAGGAGGGCAGACCGTAAGGCTGCATGGGTTGACTTGAGAGCTCTCCTTTCAGACACAGGACTGAATGCCCTGGCAAAGACCCTGTACAATGGGCAGGTTCACTGGCAGGGGGGCCCTTAGAAGCTTGGAAGAAAAATGTCCAGTGCTGAGTGAAACCTGAGTGCCTCAATTTCCTCATGAAACAGAAAAGGAATGAGTAAAAGGGCTTGTGGTAGTGGGCATACGGGAGTGGATATGTTTTGTGATCCAGGACACCCACCAGAGGGATTCTCTTCTTCTACAGGGACGTGCACGGGGCACATGACCCTCTTAGGCCACTGTGAATGCCCTGGTGAGAGGGACATCCGAAGTAACTAAGAAGTTCAGTGCCCCATTTACGACCACCCCCAGTGAGGTACTCAGTGTGTGTGTGGAGGGTGGTCTTTGTGCCTTGTATTTCCCATTCTCTCCATTTTAGGCTCTTCTGAGTGAGCAGCTATGGTCCCTAAAGGGAGAATATTCTTTCCATGGGCCAAAGCAAGGTCCCGTTAAGCTACAACCAAGCCCCTTGGGCTTGTCTGGACAAGAAGAGAAGTCACCATCTTGGCAGAGGTCATTGGCCCTGGTTGGCAGGAGGAAGTCGGGCTGCCATCGCACCATGCCATTGCCCCATGCCAGTGCAGAGGAAGATGCGTGGGAACAGTTACTCATTGGGTATCTCTGGTTATTCTTTGCCCAACTTTAACTATGAATAGACACGTGCAACAAATATAGACTGGGACAAGTATAATTTCTAGAAGCTTAGGACACTCAGGGATAAGAATGTAGATCACACGCCCAAAGAAGTCATTAAGGCCTGCTTAGGTGATGGGTAACGGTAAGTAAAGAGGGTTAGAAATGGATATAGTGTGTGGGGCCAGGGGGGATAGCATTAGTTGCTGTCCTGAGACTACTGAAATGAACCACAGTTGCAGAGGTTTCTTCTCAGGAGGAGAAGCCCATGGAAACCGTGGAACTGCTCCCACGGGTGGAACAGTGGGTTCGTGTTACACAAGGGATAGACTCTGGCCGCCTTGGGAGAGGGGGACCCATCTCACATTGTGAAAAAATTGTTATGAGCAATTGGCAGTTAGTTGACAGGCTGGAGGGCCACAGTTTTACCGATTTCATGGGAAAGTTACCCTCTCCCGAGGCCGATCCCACTTGGTGACCTGCCCACCACGATCCTTGTTCCTGGGAAGTCGTCTTCTAGAGCTACCTAACGGCCGGGTTGGAAGGCTCTCACTGTGCCACTGCAGGCGGGGCTCTTCCTACCCAACTCTCCTTCCTCCGCTCACGTGGTTCATAGATGTCAGATCCACTTCGCGGCCTGAAGGTTCTCCTGCCTCTTTCAGCTCCCTTTCCCCAATCTCCTTCAGAAGTATTTCCCTCTGATACATTTCTTATAATCTGATTCTTTCTCAGCATCCCTTTCTTGGATTTCTCAAATATATATACTCCCTTAAGGAACAAAAGACTTCTCAAGACCCATAAATCTGGTTTGTATTCAAATCCCTTGCTTTTTAGTTAAATGTATTGACTATAGAAGAAAAAGAAAAGACAATCCCTATAAACTGGGAATCTAGAGGCTCCTGGTGGCTCAGCGGTTGAGCATGTGCCTTCAGCCCAGGGTATGATTCTGGGTTCCTGGGATCTAGTCCTGCATCAGGCTCCCTGAAGGGAGCCTGCTTCTCCCTCTGCCTGTGCCTCTGCCTCTCTCTCTGTGTCTCTCATGAATAAATAAATAAAATCTTAAAAAGATTAAATCAAATATTAAAAAAAATATATAAAATAAACTGGGAATCTCTGGATTGTCCAGTTATTCAGATAACACTTCATATTTTAAATATACCCAGTAACACTTTAAATATCCTCAAATTCATATCATAAGAAATTTTATAAAGATTATTGGTTTATGCTAAGACGCATGTTTCCATTGAAATTATGTGTCTCTCGTATGTATACATCTCTTCTTAAGATTAACCTCCTTTACAATTTCCACTTATGCCATATTTTCCCTCAAATATTTTTTTGATCACTCCACTGGAAAAACTTGGAAAATTTTATGAAATAGAACAAAGCCACATTTGAAGTCTGCATGCTAAGTATTCAAATGAATTTGCTCGTTATTTAAGTACTTCTTCTACACGTCACCCTTACAAGATCACGTAATTCATACTAGCTCTGCAGCAAAACTGCAAAGATTTTTAGAGTTGCTCACAAAGGATTAAAACTGTTTAGGGACAGCTGAGCCTGGGTGGCTCAGTGGTTGAGCACTTGCCTTCTGCCCAGGGTGAGACCCCGGGTCCTGGGATCGAGTCCCGCATCAGGCTCCCTGCATGGAGCCTGCTTCTCCCTCTGCCTGGGTCTCTGCCTCTCTCTGTGTCTCTCATGAATAAATAAAAATCTTTAAAAAAATAAAAATAAAACTGTTTAACATTCATACCTTGACTGCTAAATTTCTACTGTAGGTATCAGATTAAGACAGAAAGCAAATCAAATTTATAATGATTCAGTACATGATGTCACATAATGTCTATATTTGGATAATGTCAGAGGGTATTGCAATCTGTAATAAATTATGGACTCTTACCACAAGTTGCATTATCTAGCATTTACAAAAGATTCCTTAATTCAACCTTCAAGTCCTAAATTCCAATATGTTGGATAAGAAATTATGTTCTTTATGCAGTCCTGGAATTAGCCAAGGAAAATATGGATCTACCTCTTGGTATATCTTGTTTTCTCTCTTACATTGCTAACGAGCTCAAGTAGGAATATTTTTTTCTTTTTTTTTTTTTTTTTCCCCCTAAGCAAGGTGCAGGTTCAAGTTAGCATTATTGCTAAAAGCATTTTTAAATATTGGACTTAAGCTTAGCCTTAGTTTGTATAACAGTCTCAGATGCATGGAACACCTCATGCAAAGGAACCTAATTTCTTTAAATAAAGAAGAAATCAGAATAGAAGCATAAATTACAATGTGTCAGGCAGTGCTGTATCTATAATTAGCCCAGGTATTAAATGTCTTTCTTGAGATAAAAACACACAGATCCTTAAGTCATTTAAACTAACCATCTGTTTGCTTAGTACTTATTATAGTTCTCTAGATTTTGTACAATTAGTGGTGTTAGTTTTACCTTTCAAAGGATTTACATTACTTTTGGCTACAAGGTGAAAAATAACCCATTAAAGAACCATCAATGAGTGTGTATTATGCGCAATGTATTAATTAAATATAATAGAATTAAAGTGGGGTTAATTTTGTCCTAATTTTAAAGTCCTTAAACCTTTGCCTCCAGGATGGGAAAGATGTCAAAGCTTTGGAATGATGTAAAAATGGCTGACTTTTCTTGCCTTCTTTTTAAAAACCTTGTCATCATTTTTTTTAATAGCTTAGAGAATTTCTAAATGGGAAAAGAGAGAGGCAAAGAAGTACAGAAGAAAATCAAGACAACCCAGGCAAAGCTTATTGAACGTCTGTTATATACCAAGCATTGAACTATGTGTTTTCACAAATGTTATCTCCTCTAAACCTTCCAACAGCAGTTTGATATAATTATAATTCCTCCATCTAATAGCTATAGGCACTTGGATTTAGTAAGGTTAAACGACATGGGCAAAGGGCTGATAAGTGGCCCAAATGGGATTCAGGTGTTTCAGATATTGAAGTCTATTCTCTTTCCATAAACCAAGATAAGCTACATGACTTTTTATAATGCTCTCCACTCCTAGGATTCCATAATCAAGTTTGACATACAGCTACTGGTCTAGAAAAATGATGTAGCATCATTTAGCAGCAGTAAGAACACTGGGTTAATGGTCTTTCTGCTGGGAGTCAGATAAGACATATGATTTGTCCCGTACTCTCACCCCACCAGGCTATTATTACTCTGGCATGTGGTAGTCTCTCTGTAATGTCACTTGAGTGAATACGTCTCGGAACTTTGATTCTTCTGTGCCTTTATTCAAGCTGGTACCCTTTCCCTCCTGTTTATTTTCTTGTGAAAATCCCCTTCACATTAAGGTTATATTCTTCAAAGTCTAGTTCAAATACTTTTTTTTTTTTTAATGAAGACAAGGTCATACCTATCAGAATGGCTAAAATTAACAAGTCAGGAAATAACAGATATTGGTGAGGATGTGGAGAAGGGGAAACCCCTCTTACACTGCTGGTGGGAATGAAAACAGGTTTGGCCACTCTGGAAAACAGTATGTAGGTTCCTTAAAAAGTTAAAAATAGAACAATTGTATAACCCAGCAATTTCATTACTAGGTATTTACCCAAAGGATACCATAATACAGATTTGAAAGGGCACATGAATCCCAAAGTTTAAAGCAGCATTATCAATAATAACCAGATTATGGAAAGATCTCAGATGTCCATCGTCTGATGAATGGATAAAGAAGATGTGGTGTGTACACACATGCACACACACACAATGGAATATTACCCAGCCATTAAAAAGAATGAAATCTTGCCATTTGCAATGATGTGGATGGAGCTAGAGTGAATCACACAAAATAAAATAGGTCAGAGAAAGATAAATACCATGTGATTTCATTCATATTTGGAAATTTTTTTTTGTCTAAATGTTTTTATTTGAAACAAATAGTTGCACTGAGCAAGAGCTTACTTCCCCACTCCAAATTAAAACAGAGTGTAATAGGGGCAAACGTCAGGATAGTTCCAGTACATGAACATCCTTCTACTCACTGTGGCTGGGGCAACTTTATTCATCAGCAGTCATTCTTACACAAAATATTAACCCCGAAGTACTAATGTCACACAAAAGGAAGTGGTCTTAGTTTCATGTGTGGGGCTGTATGTTCTATAAATGCCAAAATGTAGAAGCACAAACACAACCCACTCTTAAAAAAAAAAAAAAAAAAAAAAAAAACTAAATAGTTCAAAGAATTTTCCATCCCCCCCCCCTTATTCCCATAATAAAAAGTAGTGCTGGGTTCTGATACCCAGATTTGGTTTTTATCCTGGCCATTTACAAAGTATTTCCCCATCTGACTTGCATCATTAGAGTTATCGATAAAAGTTCATTCACTTTGAAGAAATTAAGAAACAAAAAGATGAACATAGAGGAGGGAAAATGAGAAAAAGAGAGACAAAGAGACAGACACAGAGAGAAGAGAGAGAAGTAAACCACAGGAGACTCTTAAGTACAGAGAACAAACAGAGTTGAGGCTGGTGGAACGAGGTGGGTGAGGGATGAGCTAAATGGATGACGGGTATTAAGGAGGGCACTTGTGATGAGCATCGGGTGTTACAGGTAACTGATAAATCACTAAATTCTACATCTGAGACCTATTTTACCATGTTAACATCCATGGTAACTAGAATTTAAATGACTTAAAATAGTGGATAAATGAAGAAATAAATGTATGCATGTTTGGTGGAATTCAAAAGGGGAGGGGGCTGAAGATGGATAATGAAGACATTTGGAAGTCACTAGTCAGAAAAATCCATTCTTTTCTTTGGTTTATGTCTGTGCAAGGCCACTTCTTAAATGGATCCCAGGGATTCCCACTTCTTGGCTTTCTTGCTCTCTTCTGTAATCCCCTCCCCTTGAGAGTGTGCTGAGCCTAATGGCTTGCTTCAAATGAGTAGCATATACAGAAATGGTGGGATGTCACTTCTGAGATTAGGTCACAAAAATATTATGACTTACATCTTCCTAGTCAACTCACTATTTCTGTCAGACCCCTAACTCTTGCAGAAGCAAACCACTGAGTAGTCCTATGGAGAAAGCAACATGGGAAGGAACTGATGTCTTCAACCATCAGCCCGAGAGGACCTCAGGCCCTTGGTCCTAGAGCCACAAGTCACAAACACATGAGTGATGAGTTTGGAAGTGGTTCTTCCCCACTTACACTTGGATATGATTACAGCCCCAAGACCATACCTTGGTATGAGATTAGTGAGAGCCCCTGAGCCAGAGGAGCCAGCTGAGCCATGTTTGGATTCCTGCTTCACAGAAACCATGACATAACAAATGTCTGTAGTTAGAAGCCACTAAATGTGGGGGCAACTTGTTACATAGCAATAAATACCCAATATAATCTCTATTTCAGCACTTACCTCAATCGGATTTGCCTGATGCTATTGGAATCATGCTTAGGATTTGGAGGGATTGATTAATATTAGCAGAAACTCTTGTGGGACCAAGGTGGATACCCAGTATCTAGCACACAGAAAGGAGGGAGTAATCCTATCTCCACCCTAAAATCACAGGCTGGATGAAGGAAATCGACCACTGTGTATCATATAAGTACAGTAATCTGTGGAGTTTGTCAGCTACGAAGAGGTGGGAGAAAGGAAGGGGGAGATCGTGGAATAAGGGAAGGGGAAGTTGGAAGAAAGTAGCCATATGTCCCTCCTACAGAGATGATACACACTTAGTGCACAGATGAGTCTACTTCAGTCTCAGCGATAACAAACTCTTGAAAATTTGGTCTACATATATGTCTGGGCCTTTGCTCAGTTCAGCGCATAGCAGGTGCTAAATAAATAATCACTGAACGAATGAATGAAGGAGGAAATATTGCTATAACCCAGACAGCCTGAATTCAGAGTCAGATGGTGAAACTGACATAATCATGATTATTTGGGTTTAAGTTTCTTATCGATAAAACAATAGGACTAAGTCAAAAAAATTCAGTATCCACCCTAGATAGGTCTGAGAGTCTATGGTTCCATACCTCCTGGAGAATTATAAAACTACAGTTACTACAACTGGCTCAAAACTCTTTTCCTGAACTTGTTTATTAGCTCTTAAAAGCAAAATGACAAAATTTAGAACTCCCCATTCAGTGTATGCATACAGGCGTGTGTGATGTATGAGAATATTTGTATGTATATATTTTTTTTTCTTGACTGTCATATATCATCAGTTTTCCTGATTGCAAAATGGAAATAACACTATCCGTTCTACATATATATTTGAAGATTAAATGAAATACAAAAAGTTTCTGGCATAAAGACTGGTATAAAATGATCACTATGAGCTCAACAATCCCTCTACTGATGATTCAGTGAAAATGGACTTCTATCTTTTTTTTTTTTTTCCAATATGTACTAACAGGACTTTTTAAAAATCAAATTCATAATATTTTGAATATCAAAATACTAATAATAAAATTAAATAATATCAAAAGTAGACAAAAAAGACATAACCACATAGGGGAATAGTAAACAATCATTAAATTCATGTTGTTGGGGAATAGAGACACAGGAAACGTTCAGAGTAAAAATAAATCAGATTAGCTACAACAGAGTTTGTACAATATGATAATATTGTATAAAAATATGTGCATAGAGATTGCGTTTATGCATTATATATACATATTAATATGTACATATGATACAACATGTTGTATATATGACTGTATATATGCACACATACACTATAAATAAAGATCTTCACATATATTCATACACATACAGCAGTGCTAGGAAAGCATGCTCCAAAATAGAACGATGACTGAGTGGTGTCATTATACTTGAGTTATTTTTCTTTATGCATTGTCGTAGTTCTCACATTTTTTGGACTGAATAGATAACGCTTTCACGTTGGGGAAAAATTAATATTTACATATTAAAATTACATGAGACCAGCCTCAGTGTGGCAGCAAGGGCAAGCGTTCTGTGGCTGGAAGACCTAACTGTGCCCAACTCAGCTAATCCGTGCCCTATTTGACATGGGTGACTTTCATGTGCTGGGTGGCCCAAGGACAGCCAGGCAATGATGGTCGTGCTGCTTGGGGTACAGAAACACTCTAACAATACACTGGTTGTACTTTTAGATTGTGTATAGTGGTTGTATACATCCTTCCACCTTGATGGATTTCTCTCTTGTATTTCTATAAGTGTAACACTATCACCATTAAGGTGTGAAGAAAGTCCCTAAAAAGTATGTCTGTTTTTGGGGGGGAAATTACACATTCATTCAGGATACAGAGCTGTCTCTAGTTCTACTACTATGGCTCAAAATATGCCATGTATTTATTTTCTTCCCCACCTTCTCTCTCTGGAACCTGATCCTTTCTCTCCATAATATCTGCTCTAAGAATGCTTTTTCCCCCCTCTTATCTTCTAAGACTTCTAATATTTTAATGAGCACTTGGAAGTATCACTGGTCATTGTGAATATTGAATATACAAGAAGAGGATAGCACACAAATATTTGATTAAAGAAAGAAAAAAGAATTTTTATTTTTATTTATATTACAGATTATTTTGGAGAGGGAGAGAGGGAGAGAGAGAATGCACAAGCAGTAGGGGTAGATGGAGAGGAGGAGAGAAACCCAAGCAGACTCCACACTGAGCGTGGAGCTTGGTCTCATGACCCTGAGATCATGAGCAGAGCCAAAACCAAGAATCAGATGCTTAACCAACGGCACCACTTGGGCACACCAAAATTGAAGAATTTTTAAAAAGAGACAAGAAATATCTTTGTGTATGCTAACATAATAATCTATAGAATTTTCTTTTGTTCGATGCCTTTTTCACTGATGAAAAATAATACATCTTGGAACTACTATAAATTCTGATGTCCAGTATGTAAACAGTGTCGCTAATGTTACGTCTTTTGAACCTAAAGAGACTCAGGAATATGTAATTAGATCAGAATAAAATTACATTAATAGTAGTGATATAAGATATCTAATCGTGGCTTCTGTACACAGCATGCTCAGGACCTGTTCTGAATTGTTAGGGCTAAATTTCCTTCTGTGGGCACAACCATTCATTTAATGAACATTCTGGGACTAGCAACCATGTGCAGAGCACCACTCTAAACACTGAAGATACCTCAGTGAACAAGATGAAGTCCTTGTCAGCACGGGGTTCGCGTTCTGATGAGAGAAGTCAGACGGTAGTCATCAAGCCAAAAATACCCAAAGAGCTAGAAATGGATGTTTTGTAGAAAGAAAAGAAGGAATCAAGGTAAGGAGAGCACAGCAATGGGCAGTCCACCAGCTAGCTTGGTGGGAGGAGGTCTCTTTGCAAAGATGTGGAGCTGAGACCTGAATGATGTGGGGGACTCAGTGATGCCAGGATCTCAGAGAAGGCATCCTGGGCAGAAACACCAGCCTGTGTAGCAATCCTAAATAAGGAATGACTTTGGGGTATCTGAATGGTTGAGAGAATGCTCTTACCCTTGAACTTAGTGAAGAGGCAACAATTCGCAAGTATTGAAGTCACAGTGGGTGACAGGGCTTTGTTTCCATACGTGGCTGTAGAGGCCACAATAAGATGCTTGGATGTTGTCTCAAGAGCAAAAGAGGTGCATGGGGAGGAGTATTAAGGAAGAGAATACAATGGTCTTACTTAGGTTTTAGGGAGATCATCTCAGCTGTTAGGGGGATGAGAATGGAAATAATGCATCCAGTTAGGAAACTTTTACATTTCAATTACAAAATATTTGTGCTACACCGAATTACATGTTTGAGTTACAAAAGTAAAAACTAAAACGCATACTGATGCTCACTGCCCACAAATGTCAGGGAGTTTTGTTGTTGTTGTTGATTTAGTTGTATTTTCTTTGTCAGTGACTTTCACAGTCGACTAATCGTGTTTATAGAGAATGTTCACATATCCTCACAGAATAGAACTCTCAGATGAATAAGATTGTTAGAAGACATAAAATACTTAATTCCCACCAATCTATAGCTGGACACACTTAGCACAGAAAACGCAGCTGCCATAGTCAAGGGCATCTTCTAGAATCAGATACAAAGAGAGAGATGACTGGAACTCAGGACTCCTGACTCTCAGCTGAATGATCTGTCCTATTTTATCTATAATTAGAAACAGCTCAGAGGCTCTTTCTAAGTAAAACTATATCTGATCCTAACCTTTCCACTACACTGTCTTTCCATCTGTTATTCCTGACAATTACAGATCTTTAAGTATTTCCTGTGAGTTAGGACATCTTCAGAGAGTGAGGGCTTCAGGTTTCTTTGCAACTGTTTCTTATGAAGAGTGAGAGCTGGATAAATTCAGAAGCCCCGTCTTACAAATAAAGGGAGTCTGGAAGGTTTTCCAAATCACCTGGCAAACAGAACCTTTCTCTAGAGCAGTAATACATCTGTGCTCTGCGGATAGATGGATCTTTTCCCCCTGAAGAGCTGACTACTTCACCAAAAAGTGGAACCCTATATCCTTCCTGAAGGAAACTCACCACACGATCTCCTTGCCTCTCAGTCTCCACCATGACATATTTCCCTCCTTAACAAAAGGCTATCATGTCCTTTGTTATAGGTACTAGGCTACCTAATTTAAGACAAGGCAGGCACATGCAGTAGCAGTTAAATTATGTGACATATAACTTTTCAAAGATACTAACTGAAAGGTGCCAGAATGAAGCCCTGCCCATCCAGATGAACACTCTCTGCTGAAAAGTAACAGCAGATGACAGCTCAGTATGTCAGAGTTTTGTTATGTCCTAGGGACGGAAAGGGCTCATCCATGAGTACATGTATTTAGAAATCCAAGATGACTAGACCAATAATATCCATAGAAAAAGAAGTGGAGTTCATTTATAGGCTGGGTTTAGGGCTGAATATATATTTTTTAAAGATTTCATTTATTTATTCATGAGCAACACAGAGTGAGAGGCAGAGACACAGGCAGAGGGAGAAGCAGGCTCCATGCGGGGAGCCCGATGTGGGACTCGATCCTGGGTCTTCAGGATCAAGCCTAGGGCCAAAGGCAGACACTCAACCACTGAGCCACCCAGGCGTCCCTAGAACTGAATACTTTTTTTTTTTTTTTTTTTTTTAAAGAAGATCAGAACAGGAAGGACAGAGCTACAGAATAGTATGAGGGCCCATTTAACAGAATTGAAGTCAGGGTCCAGGTTTGGGAAATGAAACAAGAGCCTGGCTTCTAAATTGGGATGTCAACCTAAAATGTTGACACTGAATCATTTCCATATAGAGTAAAGGGTGGTCCTAGAAATAGGACCAGAACACTGACCATGGCAGATATACACAGTGAGGAAATCTGAAGGGTTTGAGTTTCACATACGAGTTTGATCACCTTTCAAAAAACACACTCTAGATGCAAATAATAGTTACCAATATAATAGTATTTTACATTCAAAAATGAGATAACCACTCTAAATGAAGTGATTATACATATTATTGCAGGTAGATGATTGTCCTCATTCCAATCTATCCACCTTTATTTAATCTTCTCCAAAAACGTATTCACTAAAATCTAGTCTGCAATTAGACTTGAATTTGTTAGATTAGTTAAGGTAAGATACATTATAGGTCTCAAGCGCTATTATTAGAGCCTGGAACCTTGGGTTTGAGGACTCAGAAGAATATCCCTCTACTAAGTTTTAGCTCAGAGCTAAGGAAGTCACTTAACTCTATCAAGGTTTTCATTTCTTCATCTTTAAGATATTTTAGAGAATGGTAAGGTTTCAAGATTTCCTCTTGCAGTGGAGCCCCATTTATTTATTAACTTACAAAGATAAAATCCACTGGTGTTTTCTAGCTCATGCACATTTTCTTTAGTGTTCTTGATCTTTTTTTAAAAAATGCTCTGGTTTTGTCTTTTCCTCCTTTATAGCACCCTCCTTGCCCCCACAGCCAATCATAGGAAAGTAACTGTCATTCTCTACACCTTCCAGAAACATCCGTGGTTCCATGACTTTGCATATGCTGTTTCCTTAGCTTGACAAATCTGTCCTTGTTCCATCAGTCTTAGGTAATGCCTGTTTCTTCTTTCAGACACAGCTCCAGCTTTGACTCTGCCTGAACATACTTTCAGAATTTTTTTTCAGCTAGGGTTGAGTTCACTGCCCCTCTTCTAATTTCCCCCCAGATCCTAAGCCTTCCAGACAATAGTAAATTCCCCCATAAATGATTGTTTTGTTGTCCATTTACCCAACACACCGGAAAGATCTAGCACAGGCCCCAACAAATGACAGGTTTGCAACAGATGTTTCCTGAATGGATTGACAAATAGTTTGACAGGTAGCTTACTACACAGAAGTTATGTTCCTTGGACAAGAGACACACACTAGAGCCTCAGTTTTTTGTGGGTTGTTTTCTGGGTTCCTATTTTATTATTTTTAAATTATTTTATTTAAATTCAATTTAGTTAACATATGATGAATTATTGGTTTCAGGGGTAGAATTTAGTGATTTATCAGTTACATATAACTCCCACTCATTGCATCACGTGCCCTCCCTCGTGCCCATCACCCAGTTACCACATCCCCCACATCCCCCGACTCACTGGCCCTCCAGCAACCCTCAGTTTGTTTCTTAGAGTTAAGAATCTCTTATGGTTTGCCTCCCTCTTTGTTTCCTCATTTGTATAATGGAACCACACAGTCACCAGGTTGTTGCGAGAATTAACCAGGACAATGGTTGTAGACCATTTGCACAAATTTGGTACATTATAAGTGCTCAGTGAAGAATGGCCACTGCTATTTGTTATATTTTGTTTAAGGCTTTTATCTGAATTTATGAGATTTGGCTACTGTGTTAAAGTAGCTCAATAATTTACTGACACAGCAATGTGTAGAGTTGAAAGGTGAGAAATCTGTTTGTGAAACTGTGTGTGTAACATAAAACATGAAATATCTTTTTTACACTTGAACTGTGCTGAAAGAAAAAAAAAAAATTCTTCCCAGAGAAATGTAGTTAAACATATTCTGATGGTATCTACCCCATAGTTCTGAGTCCTTCTATCTCTATCTATCCTAGGAAGATTTTTTTTTTTAATTTTTACAAAAGGAGATACCAGGCAGTAACCTGTCTCTCTCTCACTGCAGTTGTTTGGAGCCATTGGCAAGTCAGAATAATGGAGTCAAGATTCAAAAGAGTTCAACATGGACCCTGAAAACTAGACATAAAAAGCATCATAGATACTCATTCATATATAATAATTTTATTTGCTTGTTATGTTGTTCAGAGAGCCAGTGTGTCTACATACATCTAGAGGTGATATCTGGAACAACTCTGACCCGAGGGAAGACAGCAGACAAGCCCTCCTTTACGAACTGCAGAGTCTGGGACAATAGTACAAATGCAAACCCAAACACCATATGGATAAATATTTTAAAATTGTAAATCAAGCTAACCAACTGTGAAATAAAATGTATGCAAACCTCCTATCTTGACAAATGCCCCTTCATATTAATCTAGAAGGCAAGATTTAAATTTAGAATTCTCAGATGCCTTGGAAATCAGGGCAAGAACTCAGAGAAGGGGAAGGTGGAGCTGGCTCCAACTCCTGGCTTTACTTCCCCTTGGTTTTCACTGGGCTCCTTCCCACATCACCAGAAAATGTGTGCACCGACATACAGACACCTCAATTCACTTATTCCAGTTCCTGCCACATCTTCTTCCCCAGACTCCTGCAAACAGCTGCTCTTGGCCACCTGACAACCAAGTGCATATGGTGAAGAGACCTATACATGCCTCAGAAGGGTTCACATCATCTCCTGGTTCCCTGGTGGCTGGGATGCTATCTAGGAAGGGGGCGTGATCTCTGTGTGGGCACATCCTGGTGGCTACAGACTCCTCACCCTACGGACTGGGGCATGGTCAGAGGAGAACCAGAACATTCTCCTCCAAAGGATGAGCCCAAGGTGAGAGCCTCTTGTGTGCCGCAGGGCAATACAGTCAAGCACTTGGCAGCACATGGGACAAGAAAAAGAAAGCAAACACAACACAGCTTAAGAAAATCTCAGGCTCCTAGCCTGCGAGTGTTATGTGTGAGATGAAAGAGACAGAAAGAATATGAAATAAGTATGTGTCATAGGGTGACCATTTGTCTAGATTATTCTGGGACTGTTTCCTGGGAATGAGGACTTTTGGTTCTAAAACTTGTAAAGTCGTGGGCAAACTGGGATGTGTCCATCGCTATGTAATTGCAGGCCTCCAAAATTATCTTATTAGAAACATTTTTAGCCAGTAGGAAGGGCATATAAGTAGGTATAGATGTATTTGATTTTTAGTCTGAAGGCTACTACTATTTAGCTGTGTGAGTCTAAGCCTCTTCTAGTTGGGTTGCATATATAAAATGAAGAATTTGGTTTTCTTCAAGATCTAAGTTGTAAGATTTCATAAATGTACTAAAGACTTAAAAGAAAGACTTTTTATATCCATGGAAAACAACAGTAATCATAAGAGTGACATATTTCTAGGAATAAGCAAACATTTGTTAGGTATACCACTCCAACAAACAGTACACGGGAAAAACTACACACAACAGTGGGTTGGATCATATTGATGGACAGATTGCAAAATGTGGCTGCATTGCCTCCCAATCTAATTTAATGGGTGCATTTTTCTGCTTATAAAATTATATCCTGATACATCTCATGTAAAATAGCTAGCACTGAAGGCGAATCACAACTTCCCAGACACGTTCTCACTTTCTTTTCTTTTCTTTTTTTTTTTTTTTTCAGTTTATTTTCCTACTGCTGAAGAGTAAAGCAAATGGCTTGATGGCCCTGGGAATTGTCTGTTGTTTTAATTTTATAAAGAAAACAATGTCAGTCAAGCCAAAGGTCTTTAATACAAAGATGAAGGAGGATAAAACATCTAAATGGATTTGCAACTGCTCTCTTGGGCTGAGGCTTCTTCACCAGAAAAAACTTGAGGACAACAGGTATTAACAACCTACATTTTATACCTAAATTGTGTGACCAAGCTGATGGGTGGGTCTAGTAGTTGATGTTTGGTATCAGGACCGTCCATCATTGATTGTCTTGCTCTTATGATTGAAATGTGTGCTCCTAGATGAGTTCTTTTTTCCTAATTTTTGGTCTGGACTCTTGCCTCTAGTACTGTCCTTACTTTGATGTTAAGTCAGTATCCCTTAATGACTATGCAGGTCCTCAAGAGTGCATAGGGGCCCTAGTTGATCCCTGAAAATTGACATCTTGCCCTTGTCCTCTGGGGCCCCCAAAGGCAGCTTTTATGACAGGTCAACTTTCTAAAGAAAAAAAGATGCAAGGAGCTTGAATGCACATTTGTATATACATAACAATTCCACCACCACCGCCCAATAACGTGGCCCTGAAAGGGATACTTAGATTTTTAGAATGAAGGCAATCCAAAGCTTACACTCCCAACCTGAAGCTGATAAAGCCAACTCCCTCTTGGCTTCATGGGAAAAAAAAAGAAAAAGAAAAAAAAAAAAAAGGCTATGGGAAAGCCTACCTCTCCAATCACTGAGAACCTATAAAAACCTCTGCACTATTCCATAATACCACGGGAAAGTACTATATTATTAGACTGTTCATGTACTTTATGCTACAAAGAGGCAATTTTGAAAGGGGAAACAGTAATTATTAATAATCATTCTAGGATAACAGGAATAAGCCAGGTCTTTTCCAGGCGAACCTGGACATGCAGTTACCCTGATTCAGCCCTTCACTCTACACCACTAATTTGGCACCGGTGCAGGGTGGGGAGAGTGGATAGAGAGAGGTGATTTTGCCCCTCAGGAGTTGTTTGACTCTATTCAGAGACATTTTTGATCATCATAGGTGAGGGGAGGTGCTACTGATCTCAAGTCAGTAAAGATTAGGGTTGCTGCTAAACCTCCTACAATGCACAGTACGGTCTTTCAGAAGAAAATAAATCATCTGATACAAAATGGCAGTAGTGTTGTTTTTGAGAAACCTATCCTACATCCTCTAAAACCTCCCAAAGTTTCTTAAACTGCATCATCTTTTATTTTCTTGCTTCTTAGCTGAGGATTGGACTTTCTCTCATCCCATCTCTCTTTCCTGTGTCTGAACTTAATTAATATGAGTTTTAAAAAGGCAAAATTCTATGTTTCAATCAATGGACATTGACAACTTTTAGTGTCTTAGCGGGACATAATTGCAATCCTAATGAAATTATATCTTATTATCAAGGTCACAGAATGAATAAGTGAAAGCACTGACTACAATAAGGTCAAGAACAGTGTCTCTATACAGTACTATATATTTGTTCATGTCATTATCTCAATCAATGGTACCATTGGAAGCGTGGAGCTTCATCAGAAGCCTATCAGTTCCAAGCAGAGATATCCTTTCCTACGATGAGCAAGGAGGGGAAAAAAAAAAAAAAAGTCTGCTCTCAGAGAAAAACAAATACCGTATGATATCACTTTACAGGTGGAATGAAAATCAGCCAAACTCATAGAAATAGAATTAGAGAGCAGAAAGGGGATTACCAGGGACTGGGAAATGGGAGAAATGGGGAGATGGTGGTCAAAAGGTACAAGACAAGGTCTGGGGATTGAATGTACAGCATGGTGATCATAGCTAATAATACTGTATTTTATACTAGGGAGGTGTGAACAGAGTAGATCGTAAATTTTCTTACCCCAAATCAGAACCTATTATTTGTGATGTGATGGACATATGATCGAATTCTATGGTGATAATCATTTTGCAATATACATGTTATCACATCAACTTATTGTACTTACATAATGTTATATGTCACTTATATCTCAATAAATCGAAAAAAAGAAAAATAAGCTTCTGCTAAGGACCAGCTCTTTTAAGGAGAAAAATATACTGTTTTCTGGCTTTGGAGTTGCCAACAGATGGGTAAATAGAAACTGCATGTCTGATTTAATATTCTGACCCAATTTGATCTTCCTCTTTTCCTAAGGAAAAATGAAATTATAATTATGTAAATGTTTAGATAAGAATAATTATCTATGTAATAATTATCTGAGTATTCCTAGGATCATGGCCAAACCTCAGAACAGCAAATGACAAAACTTAGGTAGGAATTTAGCAATATATCTGAGCTTGGAAAATAATCTTTTTTTTCTTGATCCCTAAAAGTTTCTGGCATTTTTTACTCAGTGGGAAAACTCTGAGTGTTAATACCACCACTTTCACATTACTGCTTTTCCCTTTCTTTGAAGGACAGAGAAGGGGTAGATTAAAAAAAAAAAAACAAACAAACAAACATATAAAATCCTTGCATTTTACCAGCTGTCCTCTGAGCATGAAATATATACATTCTTCTCTTGAATGTATCTGAAACTTCCTATTCCCAAAGTAAATCAGCAATAATCCTTATCTTCTCCATTTTGTAAATATCCATAACCAAAAATAAATAAATAACTGCACCCACCTTCTGCAGAGAATAACTCGGTGACATTTCATCTTTGCAATGAAATGCAGATGTACATTCCCCATTAAGAGGCGAATCCTCAAAGCTCAAATCTTGAATAGCTCCGTACTTCAAAAAGAATTGCCACTGATGAAATTTATGGCATTGATAAGAGTCCAATTCAAAAATCTTAACTTGGAAAAACAGGATTTTCATTTGATGAAGAACTGGATAAATGGGCATTCACTCTAAAGCCTTCCCTCTCAATATTTTGTTCTGAAGTAGTTAAACAAGTTTTGATGGCTACCTTGGACTCAGTAATGCTGCTTCTTTTTGTTAAATGAACTATTTCAGATGTATTATTGCCACTTAAATATGACCTTGTACTCCAAGAGAGTGTTCCAGTGAATAACTGTGCAGGCCGGCAATATTGATATTTTTCTAAACTGTTTACCGCCTTCATGCATCAAGCCTGGTCTCTTTGTTTCCCTTCCTTTGAATACATTCTGCTTTCTCTTCTCTGAAACCACCGTCTTGGAGGCGTGGCAATGTGCTCTACTAAACCTAAACTGGCTAATTACACTGAAAGTCGCCCCATCAAACGGTGATGCATTCAAGCACAGAAGCTCCAGCGAAGGGGCACCTGGGGGGCTCAGCACAATGTGGGGCTCGACCCCAGGACCCTGGGTTCACGCCCTGAGCCGAAGGCAGTTGCTCTACCACTGAGCCACCCTGGCGTCCCAAGTTCAAACTATCTAATATTTCATTAGAAATATTTCTAAGAATATTGGTGATTTTCCTTCATACAACTAGCCGTCAGCTGGTTGGCTCTCTCTGTACTTGAACCTAGCGTATGTTCCTAGCAGGGTTAGAGCCCACTCTCTTGTTTGTGTTGCTGCGTGTTTCTTTTGTGCATAGTAATTTATGCTAGTTTGCTTTTTTTTTTTTTTTTTTATTAGGAGAATGTCATGGTGCCTTGCCACCGCCCAGTGGAATCACCTGCGAGGAAGTACTTAAATATCAAAAAGAAAGATAGTATTATATGTGTTAAAAAGTGAAGTCTCCCAAAATTTTATATGTGGATTTGTGCATAGGTAGTCAGGCAGGCCAGGAAAACAAACCCAGCTAGCCCAGCGGAGAAAGGCTCCAAAAATCAGGTTCCAGGTATCCTATGGGTGATTCGATAGCCATGAAGCAGGATGTAGATTAAGACTATGCATCTAAAAAAAAAAAAAAAAAAAGACTATGCATCTAGATAGGAAGTATTTGTAGATAATGTTCAGTTTTTTTAAAGCAAGGGAGAAGCACATACACTAGTGTTTCCCTCGTGTGAAAATATTACTGCAGATCCTCAGACACTGACAGGGAAAAAGGAAAAATAAACATGCTTTCATACAAGGTTTTAAAATCCCATTCCACTTGAAAACTACTTTTTCATTGGTTTTCCGATCGCAAAATCACAGGGCCAGGTTTACCACGTTATACATCCTGCCATCAGCAGGCAGTACGAAATGATGACCCTCTATACTTAAAAAAAATATATTGACTTTTAGAAAAAAATAGATAAAAGAAAGAAAAAATAAAATAAAAAAATAAAAGAATAGAAAAAAATTGTTTCCTTCGGTCACTGGCACACCTAACCCAAAGCAAAGCATTTTTTTTTTTTAAGACCCTTGTCTCCTTTGAATGGAAATGAAAATCTCATAATATCCTTTGGAGTTACTTAAGAATAATTTAAAAGTGACTAGACTAAGTCAAAGGATAGATAATTATAGATGAAAAATTTATTCTGAGATATGTCAGTGATATTCCAGGCAAGGACAGGGAATCAGTGATGACGGGGCGCGGGCTGGCTCCCCGAAGCTCTGGAAGCTTGGGGACTACCTGGGTCACCTTCAACGTCACCACTCCTGACCTGCCTTGTTTTCCAACAGTCTTGCCGACTCCCCCGGACCCTCCCTCACCCTCACCCCCCCACCCCTGCAATCCCTGTAGCGGATGTTCCCATTTTTTGTGTAGATGCTAGCTCTCTAATGGCTGGGAAGGCTAAGGACCCTTTGCCACATGTTCAGTCCCGTAGTTTGCTGGGTTCTGCACGTGCCTCATCTAATAGAATCCACAGGCCCCGCTCAGAGGGATGGAGAACCCTGGCCCTTGTTTTACAGACACAGAAACAAGAGCGCTGAGATCCTGCAGACTTTGCTCGAAGGTGTATCAAACAGGTGCAAAGCTTCCCTCGGAGATCAGCCTTCTCCGGCCGGGAATCTTCTGCTGTCCCTGCCATTCCACCTGGTCCCCCTGGGGGAGCCCGGCCTGGCGAAATCAAGTGCCCATGTCTGACCTGCTGGACGCTTGATCATACACAGCCACTTGATATTTCATCATATTCAATTCTCCAACTGCAAGGCAGAAAGTGGTATCTCCAGCTTTTTGGATAAAAAGAGGTTACGAATATTGGCTGAGGTCACACACTCACTCTTGAACAAAACTGAAACAGGAACACAGCTTGTCCAAACTGTGACTATAGCCTCTCTATAGCCTCTCTCGGAGCTGGGACAGCATAGGGTGACTCCAGTCATCTACGTATGGGGCGATTTTCACAATAGCATGTAATATTTTCCTTATTTTTAAAAATATTTTGTTTATTTATTCATGAGACACACACAGAGAGAGAGAGAGAGGCAGAGACCAGGCAGTGGGAGAAGCAGGCTCCATGCAGGGAGCCCGATGGAGGTCTCGATCCCGGGACCCCGGGGTCACGCCCTGGGCCAAAGGTAGAGGCTCACCCGCCGAGCCACCCAGGTGGTCCATTTTTCTCATTTTTTAGCATTAGTTTATATTTTATAGGGCATGCTAGGAAATCAAAACTAAGCAAAAAAGAAAGAAAATCCTTTATAACTGAGCTGTCCAGAAAATATTTCTTTTGAATACACACACATATATACAATATCTATACAAATATAACAAAAGAGGGTTATCACAGATACACGTTTATCTTAGCCATTCCTTTACACGGTGAATTTCAACGGTTGCTTAGTTTTTTATCATATGAGCTTATCAGGATTTATTCACTCCTCTTAATTAGCCATGCATAATTTATTTTCAATCTTCCTCTAGGAGAACAGTGATGAATTAAACTCTAGGCTACACAGAACTTTATTTATGGTGTATGGGAAGGAGAGGGACATGTGTTTATTAAGCCAAACCAGTAATAAAATGTTGCAAATTCAAAACATTAGGTATGATTTTAGAAACCCATCAATAAATGCTGATGACGAAGCACTCCAGGAGCAGGGACTGACCCAGATGGTGGAGAAAGTGACTTGAGATAATACGACGTTTTGGAAGTGTTGAATGATTCAACAGAGATCTTCCGGCACTTAGAGAGTCCGCCGTAAGAATTCCAGGAGAGCGGGAAACCCAAGGACCATGGGCTAGTCCAGCATTTCCCCGATGGCAGGCCTTCTCCCTTGGGCCAATGGCTTGGCCCCCAGTGTGTTTCTTTTCTTTTTTTTTTTTCTTTTTTTTTTTCAAGACTTTATTTATTCATGAGACACAGAGAGAGAGGCAGAGACACAGGCAGAGGGAGAAGCAGGCTCCCTGCGGGGATCCCGGTGCAGGACTCGATCCCAGGACCCCAGGATCATCCCCTGGGCTGAATGTGGCGCTAAACCGCTGGGCCACCTGGGCTGCCCCGCCAGTGTGTTTCTATGTCCTCTCCTCTCCCTCCTCCTCTTTCACCTGCTCCCTCAGCTCCTCTTCCTCTTTCCCTTCCTTCTCCTCTTCCTCCAACTCCTCCTTCTATAACCACAGAAACATCCGTTGGTGCACAACTCTGTGATACTGTTTAGTAAGAGAGGCGGCCGACTTGTTTGCAAATATTATGGTATTGGGGTGTTTCCTCTGATTTTACCCCACCCCTGCCGCCGTTCACACAGCTGCCTCTGCATTTCACTGCTGCCCAGGAGGGTCATAGCCCCAGGAAACAGGTTCCCCCCACCCCGGCCCCGCCCCAGAATCCAAGAATTTAGAGGCTCGCAGAGAGCTCTGAAAGGAGGTAAAGGGAAGGAAGGAGCGTTTCTGGATGAAGCAGAGTAGCCCAGAAGATGGTGAGGGAGGGAGGACACAGCAGTGGGGCAGAGTCTGAGCATCTCCTATCATCTATGGCAAAACTGAGAATTGGTCACAGGGTACACACGACCCCAGATGGGAGGTCCTCACCCCACCAGAGTCCTGTGCCCCCAGTGAAACTCAAAGGCTGCAGAGGGCCACCAAATCAGAAAGGGTCAAATCAGAAAGGGTCACAGACAGAGAGACAGAGGCAGACTGAGCACAGGCAGCAAGAGCTAGCGGGAGGGGCCAGCATCCTGTCACGGCCTAAAGCCCCAGAACCCAGAGCAAAAGCTGAGGGAGCGGCCCCAAGAACGTGCAAGTGGATCCTAACCTGCCCTTCCCGTGAGATGGAGATTTCAGAATTAGATTATTTGTTTGAAAGTATAGAAATCTGATAGCACTCACTCTTACCAGGGAGACACGTGACAGTCCTGAAAAACAGAAAATACGAGGTTTATAAAATAGGGGATACAGATTGCTCTATGGAATATGCGGGCCACAACGCCCGCTGCCACATGTGTTTATGAGAAAGCCATCGGCTTAGGAGCCATGCCCTGAGCCTCCAGCCTACGTGGAGACGAGCTCTCCAACTGGACTGAGGGTAGTAACGGGGTAATTCGCACTTAGTGACGGGCCTTTTGTCTTCTTGGCACTTTATATCCTTGAAGCCACTGAATATGTTCAATTATCTGCACTGTTAGCCAAGACACAAAGCTTCAGAAAGGTGGATTGGCTCGTCCCCGATCACAGGACTTGGCAGTAGGATTCGCACCCAGACCCAACTGGACTCTCAATCCCTTGATTGATCTTTCTACTTCCGTTTCGAAGCCCTTTTCCTGACAGTTGTGCCAAACTGGTACTTTGCAACTCCACAATCCCCACTGCCCTGCCATCAAACAGAGCAGGGTGCTACTTTACCACCCAACATTTTTCAAGCCACAGATATTAAATTTGCATGAACTGTAGGCACGTATGTAGAAGTGTGTTGAGGAACATCCAGCAGGAAGGAAGAAGTCCATTACCTCAGGTTCAGGTACTCAACTCCTATTTGCTAAAGGACTGCGGCGGAACAAGGGCTACCATGGGAGGGTGGAGGCAAACCACTGGAGAGGTCTGCGGGAAAGCCGGGTCAGGAAAATTCAGTCTCTGGGCCTCGTCCTGTCCCTGGCTGCACTGGACGTGGGGACTTAGCCGTCGGTTCCCTAACAACACGGTGATGAGAAGAGGTTGCAGTCAATGAGGCCCCAATAAAGGGATGGAAATTGGCCAACGGTTTGCATGATATTTTTGCCCCTGCAAGGGCTTTATTACCACCCAGCCCAGAAGCAAGCATGGAGTCCAGATGACCGCTGTGAGGCTTGATCAATTAAGTCAGAAAACCAGTTTTCTTTGGTTGGATGCATGGTTCAGAGTGCACTCCCTTACCGTTGGTCACTCATAGGTGCTTTTGCAAAATCTCCCTCTGAAGTAGCAGAAGAACTGTTCCTTTGAGAAAACAGGCCCCACAAGACATTGGAAAGTCTAGTTATTTTTAGCGATGCTGAGTGGAGACTGGCTGAAACCAAGAGAAGCATTACTTTTACTCTCTTCCCCAGAGCTGGGAAGGAAATAAAAGGATTTCTAAAGCATCTCTGCTTATCCAGCATCCTTCTACTCAGTCACATTAAGGTGTAAACCAAATAAGACAAAACTTAAATTAAAAAAAACAGAGGGGGGACACTGCATGTTTAAGAAAGGTATTTTTTATTTTATCAACTGCTAGTTTGAAAATAAAAAAATCATCACACTCCGGGGAGACCGGTCACAAACTAGTCTGTTACCCAGACACTGGCAAAGCGCTCAGACCACTGCCTACCAAGCACTCAAAACAGGTTGGCTGTCAAACGTCAGGTGAGAAAGGAAAGGTCAAAACAAGCTGTGTTACTACCACAAAGGCCAATCTGGAATGTTCCGTGCTATCTTCACAACGAGTCCAGATGCTCCAAGTCCTTCAGCCCGTATCTTATGAAACTTAATCTGATTAACCTCATGCCCCAAGAGCTGTGCTTTCTTCTATTAGGGCCTTTGTACGACTTCTTTGTTAATGTACACTCGATTTTTTTAGTTAATTGCTTTTAATTGTAAGTTGTACCTGTGTTAGAGGCGGATCTTCTTCTATAGCTTTGTTTTGACTTTAGGGGAGACTACTAAATTGCTAGTTAGTCCTGGCACCAAGGGAAGACGGATACAATGAAATGGCTTCAGAAACATTCCTCTACAATCCATGTTGCTCCAGACTTCTGTGGCCAGGATCCTGGGGAGGGACTGGGCTTAAAATGAAAACACGGGAGGTGCGTTCACCGTCAGAAAGCTCAGCAGGGCCACGGTGGGGAGAAAGCTCAAGGAAGATGGTGGAGTTTGTTTAGCATTGCCTCTAACCCATGTTGTAAACTAAAATTTAAACTCCTGCACAGTACGTGGATGTGCTGTTGCCAGCACTTATTACTCTGTGCACTTACTGACTTTGCTCCCTTAATTTTTTTTAAGACTTTATGTATTTATTTGAGAGAGAGAGACAGAGAGAGAGCATGAGCAGAGGCACAGGGGGAGAGAGAAGCAGACTCCCCACTGAGCAGGAAGCCCAACACGGGGCTCGATCCCAGGACCCTGGCATCATGACCTGAGCTGAAGGCAGATGCTTAACCCCCTAAGCCCCCCAGACACATCTTCTCCTTTACATGTATTTAATAGTAGTACTTTGGTTGGTTGGTTGGTTGATTGGTCGCTTTTAGTTTCTTTAAACTTTGGTGCTTCAGATCTTGGCCTAGAACATTTTCCCTTCTGCACTTGGATGGTGTTTCAACCCTTAGCTCAAACACCCACTCAGAGAAGCCCTCCTGAACATCTAATTTCTTTACTTCTACCTTGTTGCTCCATCAAGTACTCTGTCATAATTTTTTGCCCATGCTTTTGCTCTCTGGAATTGCTCGATACTCTTCATTTACTTGGCATTGTCTTCTTCCTCCATTAAAACGAATGCCGGATAAGGACAGGGAATTTCAACTCCTGGGGTGTCCTAGGGGCAGAGTCTGGGTGACAAGTGAAGAATGGAGCCAGTGTGTTCTCACACAGTACAATGGATATTAATACTTGATCATTGATCTCATAAACCCTATCTCTGCATCTAGTTTACTATTTATAGAAGAAATAGAAGAAGTGGAAAACCTAGAAGAAATCTGAAGGTTCAGGATTACTGGAGGATTTGAGCTCAGTGTAGGGACTTCACAGCCACTCAATGAGTACCAACACTGATAATTTCTCTTGGCTACTGAGAATGTCCCAGCCACTATCCTAAACAATTTAGAAGCATTATCTTGTTTGATCTTCATAGTACCTCTGTGTATAGGTATTTGTGCTCTCTTTAACAGAAGAGTTTATTCAGTGTTACAGGGATTAAGTCACTTGTCCAAGGTCACATAGGAAATCACATAGTATACACAGAACTCAATACCAGGCCAGCTTCACTACAAGCCCGCACTCAAAACCACTTCATTACTAAGGGTTTCTCAGCAGGACACTGATGACATTTTGACAAGAAGTTATTTGTTTAGCAGGACTATCCCTCCATAGACCCCCAGGCTCCATAATAAGTGTTTATCATCCCCCCAGTACCATGGTCCCACTTCTGTTGTGGAACACAGTGCTAATAAAACTAAAATGACCTATGGGGATATGTCTTCACCACCAATCTTCCAGACACTTCAAACTTCCCAATCAGAGATAATGTATCTCCTTGTATTCCCCAAGGCCAAATTTGATTGAAGAATCTCTATTGGAATTTTGGTAAGCTAGATCTCTCACAAATATAAAATTTGGATACGGCAAACGAGACACCTGGTACACCTGGTACCTGGTACACCTGGTACGGCAAACCTGACATCTTGGTACATTCAATGCATGGCACTTTCATGTTTGATTTGATTGTGAAATATATATATATATTTTCAAATATATATTACCACAATCATGTAGGAAATTGTAATTCAAAGATCATGGATGTATCAATATTTTTAAGGAGGGGGAAGTGTTAAGATTAAAGTTAGTTACTATGTCATATAAAAACATAACTTAGATTTTTACTACTTTGACCTAAGACTTGTACTATTATTAATTGCACTCTGATTCCAATACCAGTTCCTCTCTAACCTCTCCAGCCACTGCACCCTTACAGATAAATCTTTCTAAAATGTGGTTTTAACGATGGTAAACCCTACTCTAATACACGCACTGGTGTCCTGCTGATTAAACCCTCATGCTTTCCCCTTCCTGGCTTCAAAGCCCTCCACAACTAAGACGTTATCTAATGCTCCAGCTTTATCTCCTGCTTCTCACCAAGTGTCATTAATTTCTGTCAATGTTGTCTCTTCACTATTCCCTCATGCCTTTTACTTTTCACCTTAAGACATTTACGCTTTTCATTTGTCCTGCCATGAATTCCCTTTCTAATACTTCCTGCTTACCCAAGTGCTATCAATCCTTCACTGGCCAAATATTTCCTCCTTCATGGCCATGTGAACTTAATACCATTTTTCCTTCCTCTAAAGGCCCAGAGCTCATTATTCTCCGGTCAGTAATTCTCCAACCTGTTTGGTCATCAGAATTACCCTGTGGATATTCTTGAAAGTACAGTTCCTCTATTTAAAACTCCAAAGGTTCTGATTTAATACATCTATAATAAGGCCCATTAACCACCACTAAAACAAAACAAATATGCATATATATCGATAGATAGATAGATATAGATACAGATAGATAGAGATAGATAGATAGATAGAGATGATTTTTTTATGATCAACCAGGTTCAGAAATCACTCCACTGGCACATCTAGCTATTTTGCCTCAATGGCTTTATTTTCATTTTATCATCATTACCATCATCATTAACATTATCATCATCATCATTTTGTCATTTCATATATCATGAAAATTTCCTTGCTTGGATAGATCTGTGTTTAATCCATTAAGGTCCTAATTTACAGAAAGCACTCAAATATTTTCTGATGAACGTAGTGTGAAATACTTGATAACGTTTTATCTTAATCTATTTGATAATTTTTCTTCTGGCCAAAGAATACATATATAAAAATATATATTATTCTAATAATTATTCTAATAATAAACAAGCCTACTTCAACTCACACATCAATCTTGAAATTGTGGTCAATGCTATTTTATTAGACTGTGGTCAATGTTAGATTGGAATATAAAATTGTACAGCTAACATGACTCTCTCTTACCTCAAAAGAGAAAAGAATATCTACTAAGGGAAGTAACTTCCAGGAACTTTTAACCAAGCCTTATTCTTGTATCCTGCTGGCCTCACAAAATATTTTAACAGGTACAAATATTGTAGCTTCCCTCTTGATAAACTCATTTGAAATCCCAGTTGGAGATGTGTATTCTGTATAGCTTTGATACAGGTGAAAACCCACGTGTGCAAATTGTGTTCATGAGAAAAGAATGGAAGTGAAAATGAGTGCTAGTCTCCCAAAGGTTGGATATTTTTAGTCAAATTATAGCTGCACTGATGGTAGCCATGGCAGAAAAAAAAAAAAGAAAAGGAGAGAAAAATAAGTCTTCAATTATCATAAGACAAAGATGAAAAAAGGTGAGAGGAAAAAAAAAGAAAAAATAAAATGCAAAGAGATGGAAAAAGAAAGAAGATGAGAAGACTTAAGGGAAGGGTGAGAAAAGGAGAAGAGAGAAAGAGGAAAATATGTCATCAAAGGTCTTTGTTGGCAACATATATCCATGTGGTGAGACTGGATCTTATAAACAAATAGCGTTGATTCCTACTCAGAGTCTCTAAGCAAAATAATGCAAAAGAACAGAAACAGTATTGGATCTTGAAAGGCACCCTGTAAGTAAGGAGTTTGAAGCTAGTCTTACTGGTTTTACCCTGTATCTGTTCTGATCATGATTCTTGATATGACTTTGGTTATGGACCCTAGAAATTCCTGAATGTGCCTTTTTGAGGCACCCCTCTACACTGTGACTTCCACGGAAAAGATATTCATACAGAGGATAAAGATATAGTGAGATATTAAAAGAACAATGACAAAAGACAACCAGTGTATCTCATTATTGTTGGAGAATCTTGTCCTGAGACACGAAAGCCACCCTGATTGAACAAAGACACAAGGCAAAGAAATAAAAAGGAGAGAAACTGAGTCCAAGGATGATTACTAGCAATGCAGATGCAGTTATCTGAACATCAAATATGATGATATGGCACCATCGAGACACTGAGGCATACTTCTCCCTCCAAAAATTTCACCAGCAACGACTTTTGATAATTACCAAAGGAATTATCATTTCAAGATTGATGTGTGAGTTGAAGTAGGCTTGTGAGCACCTGCCAAACCAGGCAAGAAAGAACCACTTACTGCCAAGACTTGCTTCCTGTGCTTCAGTCATATCTTATGACTGCTTTGGCTCTTGTCCTAATATTCAAGAGAGTTTAATTCCCAGAAACACTACATGTAAGGTGTGCAGACACAAACTTGGAATGCTAATATAGAAAATCCAATACAGATCTTAACAGAGTTTATGGAAAAAGCAAAGCTGGTGTACAGAGCATACGGTGGCTAAATGTCAGTGCAGGCTTGTGAGCGGATATGGCTTGTGTACAGAGATTTGGGGCAACCCCAATTCTCTAGAATATGGCAAAAAAAAAAGTTAGAAAACGCTCCTGTATGCCATAAAGAGCATTGGCTGAGTTTATTCACTTTATAACACAGAAGAGGCCCTCAAGCCCTCACTAAGAGCCAATTTATTTGTAAATTAGACACATATTTCAGTCAAGTGATTATCAGATTCCCAAGCTATAGTGGCTCAAAGTAAACTGGAGGTTGAAGTGGGGAAAGTGGAGAGAGGTTGCTATAAGAAAACACAAAAAGTGCAGAAAACAATAAACCCACACAACCACTCCAAAAGTCTGGTGGAATTATTCAGAATGTAAGAAGGCTGGGCCTATTTACTGAAGGTGCTAAAAGTTTTATCTAACTCTTAGCTCAGCTCTTTGAATCATTAGCTGTTGACTTGGGTCAACACAAACTGCAATCTACCTTTGATGTTTATATGTTACACCTCACGTAAGAGAGAGAAATATTTACCCAAGCATAAAAACTCAACCTGAAATTTAAATTTATATATTAAAGAAATCGCCAAAACTTTCAGCACAAATAATCGTTGAAAATACATTATCTACAACTTTGTTATCTAAGGAAGTTTTCAATATGATAGATTCTGAAAAATGTGATCATTTTCCTTTGTCACCTTCTCGTTTCTGGAATTGATAGGTAATCTCCCTTAAGCAAAGAAGCACAAGGTTTATACCCTGAAACACTCGAAACACTGCTGAAGGAAATTAAAGAAGACACAACTAAATGGAAAGACATACCATGTTCAGGATTTGAAAACTCAGTATTCTCAAAATGTCCATACTACCCAAAGCAATCTACAGATTCAGTGCAATGCGTATCAAAATCTGGATGATTTTTTTTTCAGAAAGAGAAAAAAAATATAAAATTCATATAGAATGATAAGGTTGCTGAATAGTCAAAACGTATTTGAAGAAGAAAGCAAAGATAGCTCACAGTTTCTGACTTTGAAATACACAGCTACAGTAATCAAAACCGACTGGTACTGGCATAAAGACAGACATATGGACCAATGGAACAGAACAGACAGCCCAGAAATAAAGCCAAGTGTATACAGCAAATGGTCGTTAGCAAAGGTTCCAAGGCTACACAACTGGGAGAAAAATAATCTCTTGAACAAATGATGTTGAGAAAACTGGAGATAGATATATTAATTAGAGTCTTTTCTCTTTTGTTTTTAATAAGGCTGACTAATGGTTTATCTATCTTATTATCTTTCAAAGAACCAACTCCTGGTTTTGTTGATCTGTTCCACAGTTCTTCTGGTCTCTATTTCATTGAGTTCTGCTCAAATCTTAATTAACTCTTTTCTTCTTCTGGGTGGTTTTATTTGCTATTCTTTCTCCATTTCCTTTAGGTGTAAGGTTAGCTTTTGTATTTGAGTTTTTTCCAGTTTTTTGAGGGATGCTTGTATTGTGATGTATTTCCCTCTCAGGACTGCTTTTGCTGCATCCCAAAGATTTTGAATGGTTATATCTTCATTCTCATTAGTTTCCATGAATCTTTTTTAATTCTTCTCTAATTTCCTGGTTGACCCATTCACCTTTTAGCAGGATGGTCTTTAATCTCCATGTGTTTGAATTTCTTCCAAATTTCTTCTTGTGATTTAGTTCTAGTTTCAAAGCATTATGGTCTGAAAATATGCAGGGGACAATCCCAACCTTTTGGTATTGGTTAAGACCTGATTTGTGACCCAGTATGTGGTCTATTCTGGAGAAAGTTCCATGTGCACTTGAGAAGAATGTGTATTCGCTTGCGTTTGGAGGTAAAGTTCTGTAAATATCTGTGGAATCCATCTGGTCCAGTGTATCATTTAAAGCTCTTGTTTCTTTGGAGATGTTGTGCTCAGAATTCTGTCATTTACAGAAAGTGCTGTGTTGAAGTCTCCCAGTTTTAGTGTGTTATTATCTAAGTATGTCTTTACTTTGGTTAATTGATAGATATACTTGGCAGCTATCACATTAGGGGCATAAATATTCATGATTGTTAGGTCCTCTTGTTGGATAGATCCTTTAAGTATGATATAGTGTCCCTCTTCATCTCTTACTACAGTCTTTGGGATAAACTTTAATTTGTGTGATATGAGGATGGCTACCCCTGCTTTCTTTTGAGGACCACTTGAACGATAAATGGTTCTCTAACCTTTTATTCTCAGGCTATAGGAGTCCTCAGGTCTAAAATGAGTCTCTTGTAGACAGCAAATAGATGGGTCTTGCATTTTTATTCAGTCTGAAACACTGCGTCTTTTGATGGCATCATTTCGCCAATTTACATTCAGAGTTACTATTGAAAGATATGAATTTAGTGTTGTCATAATACCTATTCAGTCCCTGTTTTTGTGGATTATTTCTTTGGGCTTCCTCTTTCTTTTTTTTATAAATTTATTTTTTATTGGTGTTCAATTTGCCAACATACAGAATAACATCCAGTGCTCATCTCGTCAAGTGCCCCCCTCAGTGCCTGTCACCCAGTCACCCCCACCCCCCGCCCACCTCCCCTTCCACCACCCCTAGTTTGTTTCCCAGATTTAGGAGTCTTTCATGTTCTGTCTCCCTTTCTGATATTTCCCACTCATTTTTTCTCCTTTCCCCTTTATTCCCTTTCACTATTTTTTATATGCCCCAAATGAATGAGACCATATAATGTTTGTCCTTCTCCAATTGACTTATTTCACTCAGCATAATACCCTCCAGCTCCATCCACATCAAAGCAAATGGTGGGCATTTGTTGTTTCTAATGGCTGAGGAATATTCCATTCTATATATAGACCACATCTTTATCCATCATCTGTCAATGGACACCGAGGCTCCTTCCATAGTTTGGCTGTTGTGGACATTGCTGCTAGAAACATCGGGGTGCAGGTGTCCCGGCGTTTCTTTGCATCTGTATCTTTGGGGTAAATCCCCAGTAGTGCAATTGTTGGGTCGTAGGGCAGATCTATTTTTAACTCTTTGAGGAACCTCCACACGGGTTTCCAGAGTGGCTGCACCAGTTCACATTCCCACCAACAGTGCAAGAGGGTTCCCCTTTCTCCACATCCTCTCCAACATTTGTGGTTTCCTGCTTTGTTAATTTTCCCCATTCTCACTGGTGTGAGGTGGTATCTCATTGTGGTTTTGATTTGACTCGACAAAGGAGGAAAGACTATCCACTGGAAAAAAGACAGTCTCTTCAATAAATGGTGCTGGGAAAATTGGACATCCACATGCAGAAGAATGAAACTAGACCACTCTCTTGCACCATACACAAAGATAAACTCAAAATGGTTGAAAGACCTTAATGTGAGACAAGATTCCATCAAAATCCTAGAGGAGAACACAGGGAACACCCTTTTTGAACTTGGCCACAGTAACTTCTTGCAAGATTCTTCCATGAAGTCAAGAGAAACAAAAGCAAAAATGAACTATTGGGACTTCATCAAGATAAAAAGCTTTTGCACAGCATAAGTCTGTATCTAGCCCTTACCGTCAACAAAACTCAAAGACAACCTACAGAATGGGAGAAGATATTTGCAAATGATGTATCAGGTAAAGGGCTAGTTTCCAAGAACTATAAAGAACTTATTAAAGTCAACAGCAAAAAAACAAACAATCCAATCATGAAATGGGCAAAAGACATGAAGAGAAATCTCACAGAGGAAGACATAGACATGGCCAACAAGCACATGAGGAAATGCTCTGCATCACTTGCCATCAGGGAAGGACTTCCTCTTTCTTTTACAGAGCCCCCCTTAATATTTCTTGCAGAGCTGGTTTGGTGGTCATGTATTCTTTCAGTGTCTGCCTATCTTGGAAGCTCTTTATCTCTCCTTCTATACTGAATGAGAGCCTTGCTGGATAAAGTATTCCTGGTTGCATGTTCTTCTCATTTAGGACCCTGAATATATCCTGCCAGCCCTTTCTGGCCTGCCAGGTCTCTGTGGAGAGGTCTGCTGTTAATCTAATAGTTCTCCCCATATAAGTTAGGGATCTCTTGTCTCTTGCCGCTTTAAAGATTTTCTCTTATCTTTGGAATTTGCAAGTTTCACTATTAAATGTCGAGGTGTTGTATGATTTTTATTGATTTTTAGGGGGTATTTCTCTATCTACTGAATCTGAATGCCTGTTTCCCTCCCCGGGTTAGGGAAGTTCTCAGCTATTATTTGTTCAAATACACTTTCTGGTCCTCTGTCCCTTTCAGCGCCCTCTGGAACTCCAATTAAATGGAGATAGATATAGATACAGATCTACATAGATATTTATATATAATATATTGTATGTTTTAATATATTAAAATAAAGGACGAGAATGTAGAAAATTGGAATCTTCGTGCAATCTTGGTGAGAATGTTAAATGGCACAGATCATATGGAAAACAGTATAGAGGCTTCTCAATGAGATGTAGGGGTAAGTATTGGGCAGGGAGATGTACTGATGTCCACAACCTACTCTGAAAGGCACCCATACAAGATGGGTTGAGGGATGGAGCAAGGAATGAATAAATACGTAATAAAGCAAATATAGTAAAATGTTAAAAAAAAAAAAACTTAAATAGAAATGCTGCCAAATGATTCAGCAATCTCATTTCTGGGTATTTATCCAAAATAAAGAGATCATTGCACTCCCTGATCATTGAAGGGTAATTCTCATCAGCCAAGAGGTAGAAACAGCCTGAATGTCCATTGGCAGATATATGAATAAACAAAATGTGGTGTATACATATAGTAGAATATTATTTGATCTTTAAAAGAAGAAAATTCTGCAGTATGCTACAGCAGATGAATCTTGAGAACATCATGCTAAGTGAAATAAGCATGTCACAGTAGGACAAATTTTGTGATTCCATTCTACAGGATGCCTAAAGTAGTCAATGTCCTAGAAACAAAAAGTACAATGAGGGCAGCCAGGAACAGAGGAGAGGGGGGACATGGGAATTGTTCAATGAGTACAAAGTTTTCATCATCATCCAGGATAACAAAGTTCTAGAGATCACTGTACAACATGTCAACAAATAGTGTACGATATACTTAAAGTGTGTTAAGAGGTTAGCTTTAGCGTTATGTGCTTCTATCATAATTTAAAAAAAAAAAAAACGTTAATTGAAATATACACTTAAAAATGAAATCCAATATATACATAGTCAAAGAAAAGAATGTAAATACAAGAACGTGAAACATGATGTTCCCCCCCCCCCGCCAGGATTGGTTGTCTGCATACTTAAAAAAACTCCATATGCATGAATAGACACACATAGACATATTTTTGGGGGGCTTTTTACCTTGCTGCTCTTTTCTCGACGTGTCCCAATCTATTTTGTAAATATCTGGGATCCAGAATAAGCACAATAGTTGATAGTATCTGATCACTGCAGAGGGCTTTCTGGTTATACACACTACATTGCTTTAACACTGACCAACCAATTTATATTTAGTATATTTAATATATAAGTATCTATATATTTCCATAAATTCTTTTCAGTGGATCAATTAGTATGTGTTCCTATTAAGCTTGTGGTCTAGTACCTAAACACAGGATTCCACCAACTTGAAATCCATTTCTAATTTCTTTGCAGTTAAAGCTAGTATCTATAATACTGAATGCTTCTGATCCCTAGCTTCATAAATAATAGTTCAGAAATTTAGCTCCATTTTTCTGTCCCAAGCTATTTGGGACATCACAGTCTTGTTCATGTCAATATCTACTGGATGACCCTAATCTATATTTGATTAAAATAAATACCAACAGATATTAGCCTTCCTTTGTGGGTAGAGTGAAGTATTTTCACAGCTTTAAATATACCTACTAAGCAAGAAAAGTGAGGGCATTTGAATTTCTATGACTAACAGAATCTGATAAAATCTGCTTTAATTGCAGTTTTAAAAAATTATATTGAAAATTTCAAGTAACCATTTGTAATACTGAAGGAAATACATTATCTTTAAATCTGAAAATTTGAAATAATCTATTCTAATGGGCCCCAAGGGCATTTTTTATATTTGTTGGAGCGTTTAATGGTTGTCACAAATAGTATTTGGGGGATCCTGGGGTGGCTCAGCAGTTTGGTTCCTCCCTTCGGCCCAGGGTATGGTTCTGGAGTCCCAGGATCGAGTTCTGCATTAGGCTCCCTGCATGGAGCCTGCTTCTCCCTCTGCCTGTGTCTCTGCCTCTCTCTGTGGGTCTCTCATGAATAAATAAATAAAATCTTCAAAAAAAATAGTATTTGGTATATGTGTCCCACCTGATACTCAAATAGGTGAAGAAAAATCTGTATATAATTATCTAAGCCTGGAGTCTAATTCTATTTTCCATATAAATTAAAATATTTTGCAAGCTTTAAATATGCATGGACATTATGAGGCCTGAAACTCTCACATAAATCAAGGGAAGATCATTCTGTTTTATTCGGATCTTTATTAATAGTTGGTCATCATTGCAGAAATTTACATTCTCGGCCACTCCACTCAGGATTTTTTTTTTTAATCACCAATACAATGAACTTGCATTTGTAGTTATCTCATTTCCAGGAACTCTACATCTAGGTGGAGGCATCTGAGTGCTTTATTGTGTTTTCTAGTTTAGAAGAGTATAGCTATTTATATATAATTTTAAAAATGTATATATAATTTAAAAAATAGCTTTCATGTATTTATCCTTTTATTACAGACAGATGGTTATATTGATTACTAGTTCTTAGTATTATATGTATGAGGATTATTAGCAGCCACCAGAAGGTAGGAGAGAGGCATGGAGCAGACTTTTCTCTCAGAGCCTCCACAACGAAGCTACCTCATTTCTAGCCTCCAGCAGTGTAAGAGAAAAACTTTCTCGTGTTTAGACCATATCGTTTGTGTTAATTTGTTACAACAATCCTAAAAATACTCACATACCTTGCAAGCCCTGGCCCACATATATGGGAAGCCTTACCCCAACCCCACCATCTAACCACAATCAAAGCCAAAACCAGAGACAGTCTTTCTTTTGCTCTCAAGGCATCTTTGGATTTGCTTGGAAGCCTTCTCTGCTATCACCACAACCCCAATAAGTAAGTAATAAATCTCTTTATACCCCCTTGGTCTATGTCTCAACATCTGAGTCAACTTTGGGATGGAGATCCATTCAGTTTCTATTGGGATGACTACATCATCTGCTTCCTAAGTCAAGTTCTGCCACTGAATGGCTGTAAACTTTAGAAAACCAGGTAGCATTTATGTATTTCTATTTGTTTGTTTTCTATCTACAAATAGGTACATCAGACCATAATTATGGTCACCAAATACAAGAACTGAGTGTCATCACTCCCCATTCCCGGGTTCGTGGCCAACAGCTCTCTGCAATGATGCACTCTTTCCAACTAAGCCTGCGTGAAGCCTCATTTCCTAATCAACTGAGTGGTCTAGGAAATTACCCCCAATTACTCTTCTATCCTTAAAAGTCTACGAAAGGTATGGACACCCATTGCTAATAGTTTGCCACTCAATCTCTGGTTGACATTTTCTTTCTTTGGGCAGATCCCCGCCCCCTCCCCCAAATCCAATAGCTATATTCTTGCCTTCCCCTACTGCTTCTTTTTTAGAGTTGATAACTTGGTCTACAACCTACTCTTTCTCAGTATCTACTTTTGCTTCCAAGTTGACACAGTTCTCAAAATAGAAAATGTCAACATTTCGTAATCTATCAGTAACTCTTGCTTTAACTTGGCTTGCTGAGGCGCTAGTGAATGCACAGGAAACATCAAGACATGCCCCCTTCAACTCTTCAAACTGTGCATAACGTGGGTGGTTACAATTCATCGCAGGACATTTATACTTTATGCAAAAGACGGACCGTGACGAGTGCACCAACCGATGAATGAATAAAGTCCACTACGTATATAGTATCTCCAGATGTGAAAAAACGAAGTTTACAGAAAACATATGTGAAAGGAAAAGAAAGAGTGAAGCTGAGAACGGCATCGGCTGTTTATACAATGTTCTGTCCACGCCTGAGCTGCAGGCCTGGACTTCTAACTCCTGCAACCCGCTTCTGCATTCAGAGAAAATGAGAGGCGTTTCTCTGTGTGACTTCCTCCATGCCTTCATTTCATTTTATGTGCTAGTAAAACTGTCAGGAGTTAACTAGCTATAAGAGACTACAATAAATAAATAATTAGAATCTGGTGTAGTGGAAAAAACAAAAACAAAAACAAAATAAAACAAACAAACAAAAAAAACACCTCTATGGGATAAGGAGTCTTTGGTTCTCTGCTTTTCTCTTTCTCAAGAGCCTTAGGCTGGTCACTAAACCTCTGTGGGTCAAAAGTTGCTCCTCTTTTACAGGAAGGAGTTAGAATAGCAACAGTCTAAGTCTCTTTACAGTTCCCTGAATTTCTGTGATTCAACTGGTGTCATATCTGGATCATTGAGGGACAGTGTGCAGTGAAACTGACCTTCACCGTGGAACATAATATAGCATGCGAGAGCTAGAGATAAAGAGATAAAGGAGTATGAATAGGTTTTTTTGTCATTTCACACTAGAGTAAAAGGAATTCAGTCTTACAGCAGCCCCATTCAAGCTGCTGCTCGTTGTGTATTCAGCTAACAATGTGTATTTAAGAAACCCTGATATTGTCATTCTCTATTATGCATTGATCACTTAGGAAACATTTTTTGCAGTCATTAAACTTTGCCTATAAGGATTCTAACCCTGCATAACTTTTTCTTTTCATTAGTAGGGAGAGTATAATAAAATCTGAGACTTTGTACAATAAAACGTGGGATGATAGAAGCAACAATATTTATCCCCAATTTACAACTGTCTTTCAAAGAATTCATAGTCTAAAAGGAGAATCATTCATCATTCCATGTGCTCTATGGGTTTATTTATTTATTTATTTTTCCCATGAGGAGGTGACATCTGGAGAACGTGAATACCACTGAATTAGTCAAATAAACTCGGGCCATAATTCTCACTTTTTTTTCCCCTCTGTTCTCTTCTGACCTTTTCATTCCTACTATGAATCAGAACAACATCCTCCTAATAAGTCGGCTCTCTTCTTCCTTTTCCTCACCCGAGTGGGAAAGTCACGATGAGTTGTTAGTTCACAAATTTGATCATTTATTCTGTTTAAATCCCTTTAGTGGTTCTTCTCTTTCCAAGGATAATAGAGACACTTTAGTAGGACATGAAGTCTGTATCTAGCCCTTGCCGGCAGCTCTAAGCTTGGCTTCGCCATTCACCACTCCACCTCCACCAGCAATACAACTACCTCCAGTTGCCAAGACATACCATGCAGCCCTCGTACTTCACGACTTTGCACCTGCTTTTCATTCAGTGTTAACTCAAAGCCTTTCTTCCCAGTGCCTACCTATCACCAATTAAACTCCTGTTCTGTCATGAAAATGTTATAAAATCTCAAGAACAAAATGTTTTCTTATTCAAACCATTTCTGCATCTTGAGACACTTTCATTAATATTTGTTTCACATTGGATATGACCGTGACTCCGTCTGTTTATAAGTCATATACTAAATTACAAGCCCCACGAGGAATGGGATCTTGTCATATTCTTTTATACTACCCAGAACTCCTTGTTTAGTGTCTGGCACATAATAAGTTCTCATTTAAATTAGTTGGATGGCTCTAAAATAAAAATAATAATCAGCACGCACTGAGTGTTTAATATCCATCAGGCACTGTTGTCTGTTCTGAGAGGTTTTTAACATATTACTTCAATTAACCTGATTTAAAAATTCATGAGAGACACTCTCTTTATTTTATTCAGATAATGATGGTAAGACACAGAGAAGTTTAAGACTTTGCCCTAGACCACACAGCTGGGATAGGGAACTGGGATTTGAGTGCAGGAAATCTAGTTCAAGAGCTTAGGTCTCCGAAACCAGGAGACTAAGGGTAGGTATGTTGGCAACCTGCTCCAAATTCATTTTAACATTTAATGACAAAGTAATTAAAACCAATCTCTCATGGTTTCTAATCCATAATACAAATTTCAACATCTTCTTAACCACACACTAAGTATTTCTCTGATGATTTTAATAATATTTTCTTTGGTATACAACTTTTATTTTTTATGATTCTCAACTCCAAATTTATCCTATGAAATCAACTCTTCCAATTAGGAAGCGTTTTATTTGATCATGTAAGCAATTAAAATGGACCTTATGGCTCCTGATGATAGTGGATGTGAGAATAAGGTCTGCAAATGGACTTTGAGGGAAAGGATTCCATAGAGAATCATAATAGCAGACATAAGACCAATCTCCATGAATTCAAGCTTCTGCCTTCTGCCCCAAAATGAACTCCATGCCTAGAATAACTCAACTTGTCTCTTGGCCATAAAAGAAGAAAGCGATAATAATAATTGAGTCTACCTCAAATTATTATTATAAGAATTACAAAAACTAACTGACTTAATGCATATGAGATGCTTAGCATGGGATCTGGATTGTAGTATGTTGTCAATAAGTAGTAGTAATACATGCGCAAGAAATGCTTCCTGAAGATTTTTTAACAGAAGTCTGTCTCCTTTGAAGGAATATAGGGTATTCAGATAATATCTATAGATATTCAGATAATATCTATCCCAGGCTGTCATTTATATTCATTTAATAAAATGAAATAATTTTGAACCGTCCCTTAATTTTATTGAATTCACTAAATTAACAAGCTCTTTTGGCATCATGAAATTTAGTTTTCTCAAATGCTCTACTAAGGAACACTGATTCTCTCTGATATTAATAACTAAAAACAGCCAAAATATCAAAAGGTTCTTTTGTCAGATGTATTGGAGATGCTTTCGCACTGTGTGATCTACTAGAGATTCAGAGATGGTTCACAGTTAAAAATAATTATAGATGTTATTTAACCTACAGGTTGTAACATTTCTTTGACCTCCAAAACCTTTTGTGAAGAAGGCATCTATTGACATTTCATAGAAAAGGAGTTACAGTTAAAGACAGTTCAGAAAATGCTGAGATACATAAACCGTTGTCTCTATTTTGACTTCAAATTATCTTTTTGAGGCTGTTCCAGCAATAGGTAGTCTCTGTGACCCAATTTTCTTTACTTAATTGCCTAGTCATGGGAATAAATTTCTTGGTTTACACTTACTTTCTGGCTAGTTACTTAGATCCTAACAGAAGTTTGGAATGCCGAAAGTAAGTCCCATGATCCATAAAGTAATATCATGTGGAATTCACCATCTTTATTTGCAGTGGTGCCAAGCGCCGAGGCTTTGATTTCTGCCTAGCAAAATTAATATCTTCTGCTAATTGGAATTTACATGAAAGCTCCACACACTCAAGAAAACCTACTGAGGTGCCAGGCTGCCCCAACAACATTTGGGCTTCTGGATAATTCCCAGGGTTTAGAAACAATAAAACTTTTGTTTGTTTTTTTTCCAATTTTCTTGATGATGATCAGCTGAGGGCATCTTGCATTCATAATAAGGACCCCAAGGGCCAGTCCGGCCACAACAGTAGTTATAATAGGTTGAGATTAACACAAAAAACACCCACCCTTGAACAAAAAAAAAAAAAAAGAATGTTCTATGATCATTCAGAAACTCCCATTCTACGATCACCAATAAGACATCTATTTAACCTCAGTTAACTTGCTTGTCTCCCTCTTCCTCTGCCCCTTCCCCTGTTCATAATCTTTCTCAAATAAATATTTGTTTAAAAAAAGATAAGATGGCTAAGAAGAAGCAGCTATAATGAATATGTTTATTCCGGTTTACTTGGCTCCCAATCATAAATTACAACTGGATTAAAAGCCATATAGGGGAAAGGACAGTGATTTTTTGATGGTTTTTAGCAGCTTATTGTGAAAGCAAAATTCCCTGATTTGGTAATGAACAGTATTCCCAGAACCTTGCCCCCCAAAATAACTCTGGTTACTTCAGCATTAGTTCAGTGATACAGATCAATCTTGATGTGTCCCAGATGGGTTTTCATTTGACAATTTCTGAGTCTCCAGTTTGGTTTCCTAATGTTGTGCCAAGATTCACAAATACCAACTCGGCGCCAAAAAGTGAAGTTGATTGCTTTGGTCAGACCCAAATATCCCTGCCTAGAGAACAAATTTGGCTGGCTAGATGACAGGATCATCTAGCTATGAAGGGTTTTGGACTCTTGGGTATGGTGCAAACTACGTTCCTGAGACATGGTAGCAAATAGGAAAAGCACTGAATTGAAGTCATGAGACCTGAATTAACTTTAATGCCTACAAACCATAATTCTGGGTAAATGACTACCACGTTTGAACGTAGGTCTTTTCAAGTCCAGTGTATTTTTAGTCTGACGCAAGCCCTTTAAAGTCATATAGTACTCCCAAACCCCCCAGACCCAACAACTTCTGAGGCCATATTAAGATAATATTTAATGAGCATTCACTATATAGTCCAAACATTGCAATAAGCAACTCAGATCATGTAATATTCAGAATAATACTGTGATGTTGATAATGTTGCCCTTTTCCAAGATAAGGATAATGAGCATTTTAAGTAAGTTCACATGGTTAATAATCGTCCTGGCCTAGACTTTAATGCAGATATATCTATCTATATAGCCCATGCTCTAAATCGTTATGCTATATTGAATTCTCATTAAAATAATGATTGCAGGGGCACCTGCGGGTTAAGCATCTGCCTTCAGCTCAGGTCATGATCCCAGCCTGCTTCTCTCTCTCCTCTCGACTCGTGTTCTCTCTCATTATCTCTGTCACCATCTCTGTCTCTCTCTCTCTCAAATAAATAAAATCTTTTAAAAAATAACTACTGTAAAGTTTTACTATAATACGTCCCTTCCAAGTACTGTATCATAGTCTGAGACATGGTATACCATATAATTTACTGTTAGGAAATTACTGATTCTTTTTCCTAATTTCCTCACCCACTGCACTCCAAATAAAGTAGCTGAGCAAAAGTGACTTGCTCCTCGTATAAATGAAATCCTGTCATGTCTACCTTTAAGAACTATTCAGACTATGACCACGCTTACACCTCCACTATAATCAATCTTACCCAAATTTATCAGCTTTTTTGTGGATCACCTCAATATTCTTGATTTTTCTGTTTCCCTTTACCGGGTCTTATCTCAAAAGAGCAGCCAAAGTGATCCTATTAAATCATAAGGTGGATCGTTTCCATCCTCTGCTCAAAATTATCCAGTTTTTTTTTTCCCCCTCTCAGAATCAAAGTGGTATGTCCTTTTCAGTGGAGCAGAAGACCTCACATGGTCTCCTCCTCTCTCTACCCTTTGCCATTCCCCCATGCTCTCTGAATTCATCTTCTGATGCACTCTATGCTCTCTCCACTTCAAACCCAGTAGCCCTCTTCTGTCATTCAAAAGCATTGCTCCCTCTACTGGAATTCTCATTTTCCAGGTATCTCCATGCCTTGCTTTCTCACCTTTCTCTTGTCTTTACTCAAATCCCATCTTCTCAGTGACATCTTTCCCGGTCATTCTATCTAAAACTGCAACCCAAAGATACTTCCTACCTTCCTTTCCTGCTTTACTTTTTTCTTTATCACTTGTTGCCATCAAAATACTGTGTGTTTCCTGATTTATCTCATTTATTTCTGTTTACACCTACTCAAAAGTAAGCTCAATGAAAACTTTAACTGATTGTTATATTGACGGTATTTAAAACTATGCTTGAGGCAAATATTTGATGTATGTATGGATGGATGGATGGATGGGCGGATAGATTTCTCTTCTCTATCACTGTGCAGTCCCTTTATCATGTTCCCAGTCACTGCACCAGGCATCAAGCACCACAGAAGAATAAAACTCTAAGAACTGGCTGCTAAAATGTTTTCCCAGCTCTTGTTAAGCTCCACATATAGTCTATACCATTCAGATCCACATGCACTAATCTCTTTTCTTGTTTCTAACTTACCCGTGTAAGAATTATTCTGCTTAAATGACAGAAATTCTCAGGAGAATGTTCTTTTTGCCCTAACCCTGTGCAGGTCCATCAGGGGCACCTGGCTGGCTTAGTTGGTTAAGTGTTTGACTCTTCATCTCAACTCAGGTCTTGATCTCAGGGTCACGAGTTCAAGGGCTATATTGGGCTCTACACTAGGCATGGAGCCTAATTTTTAAAATAAATAAACAAAAGAGCCACACCAGTATGAGTGATAAATCCCCTCAATTCACAAAAGATAAACCAGATATATTTTCTTTTTCACATAACAAGAGTGCTTTTCCCTCCTTTATCAATTCCATATCTTCCTTGATTCCATTTACACCTCTGAGGTCTGACACTCTACTACACTTCCTAAGCATTCATCTCACACGTAATTCACAATTTTGTTTTTTTGTTTATTTTTAACCTATCAGCTCTACTGCTTTCTTTTGCCACGTTCTAAAAAGGTTCTGTAAATTGCTGAACAAATGTAGACATCACCCTCCAGGGTTACATTTTATCCTAAGAAGAATTCTTACAATAACACGGAATGGCAAGCCACAAACACTCCCCTTCAGCAGCAAGGTGTGTTCCCCTTGAGATGGGAATGGGGCAGGAGAGGGAAAGGAAGATAGAGAGATAGACATCATTAATTAACTACATCAGAGTAAATAGCTTAATATTAAAACACAGACTGTGATTTTCAAAACTGGAAACTGTGGAAGTCCACAGCTGAATGTCTTAAGCATGCATTTGTCAAGCGCTGTGAAAATGAGTGTCTGACTTGGGAATGCAGTGAGTCTTAAGTAGGTCTCATTTTGTAAAAAATATGATTTTTAAAGGGTTTCATATTTAGGGAATAGTATTCAGGCTAAGTTGTGCACGGGCAAAATATATTGCGAGCTGCATTTGCCTAGAGAGGAAGTTGCACTCTGATTCTGAGACCTCCTTCCAGATGGTGCATGAAGTCTGCCCCTTTGGTGTTTATGATTGATTAGAGTCAGACTGTGATTGCCTCCCTAGGAAGAACATATAGTCAGGAGAATACAATTTCTCCCCTGCCTCTATTCTTCCATTTGAGCACTTAGATTCTAGGACTTTAAACATAAAGAAATGTTTCTCTAAATTCCAACTCCTTTTCAGGATTTCATCCCTATTGTCAATTATTCCCCCTAAAGAAAGGCTTTGGTTGTGTTTCATATCATAGAAGCAACACTGGACAGAGAGTCACATACTTTGTAAAGATGTCCCAAATTGGTTACTATTTTTTGCCCTATTATATTTTTTTATACATAAAAAAAGAGTTTCCAAACCTAACCAAGATGATTTGAGTATCAAATATGCTAATGGATATAATGGCACTTGAAAATCATAAATGCAAGATTTTATAGTTGAAATAGTTATTTTTAACCGAGGGTTAGTTTTACCTTAACCATATAAAAGTCACCGTGTGATATTAGGAAAGATCACAGAATGTAAAGTCCAAAGACCAGATTAAAACCTAACTCATCTTTTTTGAGTATAAGACTCATGGGAAAATCACTTCATCACGCTTGATTTTAGGGTAACGGTACTCCCTACCTCACAGTCATATTGCTAGTCAATACTTGCAAATGTGCTACACAAATTGTCAGGTGTTGACTTCACATATTTTCAGCAACACATTACAGATCTTACTAGTAGGAAACAGACTTGACTATTTCAGAAGTCTTTCCAAAACTGATATATTTTTATTGCTATTTTCCAGACCTCTAGTAAGAAAAAAAAAAAATCAAACTTTAATCAGAAGTTAGAGGATCCTTGGAAGAACTTAAAGTGTTTTCCATCAAGTCCGATGGAGGTTGAAATTTGAGTCTTTAATACAGTGGTTAATTTTTTTATACTTAAGTATGTTTATATGAAGTAAAAAAACATCTATTTCCCTCAATTGTTGATATGAAATTCCACCTTTATTTCACTTGTTAAAACTTTGGCCTATTGTGGTAAGAATATAAGCAAACAAAAAACATCCAAACTCTCATTTTTGACCAATTTATAAGGTATCTTTTAACAAATTATTACTATTATTGTTATTATTGTTGTTAAACTATTTTATTTATTTATTCATGAGAGACACAGACAGAGAGAGGCAGAGACACAGGCAGAGGGAGAAGCAGGCTCCATGCAGGGAGCCCGACGCGGGACGTGATCTCAGGACTCCAGGATCAGGCCCTGGGCCGAAGGCAGGCACCAAACTGCTGAGCCACCCAGGGATCCCCTAGCAAATTATTATTAAATCACCTTTATCCTTGGTTATTAACTTCAGAAAATAAAAATAAGAAAAGCTGATTTTTATAAGACTGTGAAAATCAGTTCTATTTTTGGTATGCTGATTGTAACAGTCATTTAAATATTGTTATTGACAGTTGATCATTCACTTTATTCATAATAAATTGCTTTTGGTAGCTATTCCCTATTCTCACAAACATTATTTCATGAACATCCCAACTAAGTGTTTATAGAAAGAGATTCTAATGCTCTTGACCAAATATCCCATAACCGCCCAGGCTGGATTTTTCATTTTTTAAAAAAGATTTTATTTATTTATTCATGAGAGACATAGAGAGAGAGGCAGAGGCACAGGCAGAAGGAGAAGCAGGCTCCATGCAGGGAGCCCGATGTGGGACTTGATCCCAGGACTCCGGGATCACACTCTGAGCTGAAGGCAGACGCTCAACCACTGAGCCACCCAGGTGTTCCTGGAATTTTCATTTAATGTGGCTTTTATAAGGTAGATATTTTCCCATATTCTCTACCTAATCCTATGCTTGCTTTCTCCAGACTAAGGCACGTTTCTGTCTGTTGAAGTAACTTACATAAAGGAAGAGAAGGCTATGCACCAAAGAGGTATGTGCTTCAGGAAATACACTTGCCAGCCACAGAAATGGATTTACTCCATGTCACACACACTTACTTGTTACGGTTCTCACCTGTGTCACTACAACTTCGATTGGGAACACTGAATACAGGCATTTGACAGAGTACAGATTTCTCATCCACACGCAAATGGAATGGTATTGACCTCATTGATCCTTTCCCTGTCAGGCTTAATCATCACTACTCACAGCAGTTTAGATTATATAGGTTAATAGTATGGCACCCTTTGCCTTTAATTCTATTTTATACAAACATCTTTACAGGTTTCTTTACAGATAACATTATTATGACCATCAATAGAGAGAGAGAGAGAGAGAAAGAGAGAGAGAGAGATGGATGTACGGAGCATATTTAAAACTTTAGTTAATATAATTGATGGAAATACATAAGACATCAAATTAGGTCTTCCCTCTAAAAGGTTTCTGAATACTGAAATCACCAATATCTCTCATGTAACATTTTGAGACAGGGTGTTTGTTGGTTTTTAACCTCTGGTTGTAGATTTTCTGAATTTTAAGATGGATTCTTATTATGAAAGTTCTTACATTTGGATAAAGTCAAAACCATATGGAAGTAGATCTCATGAACATTTTTCCAAAAAAGGAGCAGTACAAGAATCACAATGGGGAAAAAAAAACCCACTATGATAAGATACGATGTGGAGACCCAGAACTTTAATACATTCCCTTGCTTTTATTACTTGTTTTATTCATAGTCAAGTTACCACTACCACCCACTTTTGCTACTAGCTGCTGTTCACCGTGAGATTGTTAAATGGCAAGTGTTGAGCTAAACCTTTCGTATAGTTGCTTTATGCAATCAGAACAATGCTATAACAAGTGTGTTTTCTCATTACCACACAGTTCATAACTATGATTATGTTAGTTCATAATACTGCATCTTGGAAAGGTTAAACAAATTGTCTCTGGTCACATAACACAAAAGTGGGTAAGTGGGGATTTTGACTTCAGAGCTGCTACATAACAACATCCCAATGTTATTTAACTAGCAGCCAATCCTCTAGTTAATACTCTCACCAAAATATAACCGAATTCAGTTCTTTGGCTGCTTGCCTTTCAAAAATCTAAAGTGGACCCTGGCTACAATGACCAAAGCATCAGTGATCTTAATATTCCCAACAGCCTCCCACAATTCCAAGCTATTTCACTTTGTAACAGAGATTTTTATGATATGAAATGTGCTTTATACTTTCATAGCTCACTCATGAATACGCTCATTTTCCTTGGGGGCACAGTTTCTGTGCATCTTGAAACAGAGGAATTTAAAAGAAATTCCATTTCTGTGAGTAATTTCTCAATGTGAAATAATAATGATATAAAAAAAATAAATATAAGCCATTTAAAAGGAGAGAAAAGAATTTACTGTGCTTCCTCTGGAGAATAACGGGAGAGTTTTCTGACTCCCCTAATCCATCTCCTGAATGCTTGATGTGTACTTCCACTGCAGGGGGAAAGTAGCACTGGTTTTCAGTCTCTGAAATGAGCTGGACTATATCTTTCTGCCTATCTGATGCTCTTTTCCGGGCTCTTAGCACAGTTAAAAATGGAGATGAAGCTGATTGGGTTTTTTATGTGTGCCAAATGTTGGCTGATGCCCACAAAAGTTAAATCACACTGGAGATGTGTCCAGCGCACAGAACACAGATTTTCTTAAGCTGCCAGGGAGATGGAGGGTGGAGCGAGGGTGGTGCCCCTGCAATTGCTGGAGCTGTTTTTGGCTGGAGTCCGTTGAAACTGATGAAGATGTCACACTAGCAATCTCAATATGTGACAGCTCAATATTGTGACAGACATATGGCTGCAAAATGGGAGAGGCAACTGCTTTACCCTGGGAACTTTTGTTCTGTGACACTTTTCCCTAATACCACTTGAATTATTTGCATATGGGAGGCTTCATTTTAGACCTGTCATTTCTCTTCTCCCCTCACTCCATCCTGACTCTTCCTTAACCCATAATGGATTGCAGGAATATTATGTTAAGACTGTAATGATGTAGCATCAGTAGAGTCAGAAAAATATACACTTGAAATAGCATTTCAGAAGTATTGTCTGGGATTTGAATTTAACATGGAATCACTTGACCGTATCATTCTTCCACTGTCTGCCAATTATGCCATCCATGGAAAGCATATTTGCCCCCAAATATAATTTCTTTGAGTTTCAGGAGCCCTATAATGATCTTATTGGGAAATACAGAATGTGAACTATTATCATCATAATTCACAACTGAAATTAACACAAAACTGTCAACAATGCCTCTTATCAAATATTGTTTTTTTCTAAGATTTTATTTGCCTATTTATTTGGGAGAGAGAGCATGAGTGGGTGGAACAGAGGGAGTAGGAGAGGGAGGGGGAAACAATCCTCATATTGAGTGCAATGCCCAATGCAGTGCTCAATCTCATAACCCTGAGATCATGACCCAAGCTAAAACCAAGAGTCAGATTCTGAGCCACCCATGCATCTATCAAATATTGCTTTAATGTTTATGACAACCACTTGAGGTGGTATTAACATCATTTTATCAAAAAAAAAATTGAGGTTCAGAGAAGCTAAGTACTTGGCAAAGGTTATATAGTTAAGAAGTAATAGCTCTAGATCTGTACCCCAGAGCTACTTATTTTAATTATTCTGCTATCTCTCCCATTTCATTCCTCTTGAAAATATTTGTCAAATGGATTTATATTCAAGGAAAATACAGCCCATGTATTGGGAAGATGAATTCAATATTAGGTGTTCATTTTTGAAAAGCCTAGGCCCAGACTCAGAAGTGAAATATTTTAAGTGATCTTTCAGGCTGGTGACATATCCTTGAATTGGTAAAAAGAACATCTCAAAAAGCACACATTCACAACAATTCAGAAAATCATGTGCAATCTAGGGATCTCAACCAGAGTTCTGAAATGTTGCTGTGTCAAGAAGAAAGGAGATTGATGAGATTGTTTCCTGATGCTTCCAATGGCTCCCATCCTTTTCCTATTGGTGGCTGCAGGTCTACGTCTTTGAGGAACCAGAATTAGTTCAAGCTATGTGGAATGAAGAAAAAGGAATGCAGGGATGGAACAAGGAAATGGGGACATAGATAGGAAGACAGTCTGTATTTTACACGTAGCCTCACATCCCATTGAGAGCATACTCAACAGTAGGACAGCACCTGTAATTCTTATATAATCTGAGGAAGCTGTTATAAAATCTCACAGACAAGTGCCTTGGAGGGGTTCCCATTACTGGACTTGGCCTTCACAAAATCAGAGATTTCATCTTACTTATCTTTGAATCCAACACTCTGGATAATTTGTATTTAGCAAGTGTTGATTTATCCATCCAGTGGGTTGCAACTTTGGAGGGTCTCAGCAATGAAGATTCCTCAGTAATGAAAACTATCAGGGAAACATGTTGATTAAACAAGCTCATCAGAGGTAGGAAACATGTTGTGCAGTTCTTAAAAGCACAGAATTTGGAATGCAAATTTGTTTTAATCCAGACTCAGCTCCTTCTTTTCTAATTGAGATGAAATCCCTTTATTTATGTTGAGGTGACTTTGCTCCTCTTTCTCAACCACTTTATCTCCTTTTTCCTCTCCCTAAGTCATTTATTTTTTATAATTTTTACTAATATGTATTATTCAACACATGGTAGAATGAATATATGGATAAACAAATGAATAAATGATCAGGTCTAAAGAATGTTTTTAAGCTGAAGAAAATGAAGTTATCTTTTTTTTTCCCACAGAATGTGAAGTGTCGATAGAATGCAAAAAGGATAAACATACATACATACATATACATATACACATACACACTGATCATGGTCTTGCAATAAAATGCTTTGATTTAAATCATGACATAGCCGAGTTACATTTCTGAGCTCTAGTTACTCTACCCCAAAATGGGGAGAAGAAATAGACTAATAACATACATTCTTTGGGGGAATATGGAGTTACAGGGAAAATTGACTTTTTTTTTTTTAATTTTGATTTTAGAAGAGTATTTAGAAAAGTATTTTGTAGGCAGGAAAATCATTGAAGTTATAAAAAGTAGCTAAAAATAGAGAAATTAATAAATTAAAAGTCCATTTTGTAGACTAAATGAACTGGCTGTAAACTTGGGAAAATAACGGCACCTGTAAAGTTACCTTCTTGTCTTCCTTCCTGTAAACAATTGTAGGTAGAACATTTTGCCAGGTCATAGCCATATTCTGAAGACCTTCTATTTCTCACAGTTGACTATCAGATTTTTTACCTTCTTCTTTTTTGGATTTCACAGTCAATGGCAGTGTTAATGTGAGTTGGGGGGTTTCAGAATAAAGCATGGATGACTAATAAAGGATGCAGAATTAAAGGAAAGCAGTACAAACTGAGTGTAATTTCCATATTGATTCTTAATTCTTAGTAGTTTCAACCTAAGGGCCACGGAAGTTGTGTTTATGTCTTATGCTGAAACGAGCTTGATTGAAGATACTGCACATTCGTATATGTATCAGTGAATCTTTCAGTTTACTACAGATTAAAGAAAGTTGTTTTCAGGAACTCTAGATTTCATTAAATAAGTATGTTGTTTTCTCAACTGATCTATGCAAAACCACCTGAGTCAAATAGTGAAGTCTTCACTCTGTATAGGTGGAGTAAAATGCAACATTCTCGTTAAGTCTGAAAACTATGAAGTTTATACCAGCATTTGGATCTAGTTTGCTTAAGAAATAAGTGCTCTGTTTTTATGTTTATGGCTAGCAACAAAATGTGGATTCTATTTCTTTAGATTCATTTAATCGCATTCTAAATAATTTTGTAAAAGGGGAAGGGGGCCCATGGCTAATTATAAGATGTTATCAAATTGCTACAAATTGAAGGGCTTTAGTCTTTGGCTCTTAGGCTTTTCCTCAAATCCTAAGGCAGTCTTGCAAAACAGATTCCCAACACCCCTACTCATCCCAATAACATAATAAAAAAATAAATCAAACTGGTGGCTTTAATGGCCTGTTAATATTTACCAGCCCTTTCTTCCCTTTGCCTGTTTCACCCTGGTGATCTACGGCAAAATTCACAACCCCAAGCTTTAGTATCCTAAGTGAATGTATGTTACTGAAATGAATTTAAATCTCAATTATAATTAAAGCTAGTTGTCTACGGGGAGATTTTTCTTAAGCCTTTCCTAATACCTCCCAGACTCCCAGCCTATGGGTCTCATTAAATTTCTCAGCTGCCCTAGGGATTCCCAGGCTTTGGAGAGCTAAGTGATGCTTATTGTTCAAGCTGTACTGAAGGAGCTAATCTTCAAGTAGGAAGGGAAGAGCATATACACACATATAAATAAGCATATATATAAGACGCTGTAAGACATGTCCACAACAACACAATGACAATCCAAGGAGCATATATTCTTAGGGGAAAATCAAAAGATGCTTCATGAAGATGATATCTGTCCCAGATATTGAGGAAAAGACTGAAATTTGAAAGCAGAAATAGGAAGTATCATAAATGAGTAAAAATCAGATGTGAGAAAAGGAGAGCATGCCACGTCTAGTGTGGCTCAGCATGGATTAGCAGAAAAACATTGACCCCTTAGACCTTGGGGCAATCATGAGGGTCTAGGTGACCCTCCTCTAGGTAATATATAGTAATTAACATGTGATATTGCTCGACTAGGTTGTGAGAGTAAAGCGAAGGAGGTACTTTTCCACAAGACATCTATTTCAACAGCCAGTCGCTGACATGTCTCCACGCATTGCAGAAAGGAAGCACCCAGGATAGCTGAAGTAGACTGCAGCGCGGGAGCCCAGGGTGCTCAGCCCAAGGAATATGGCTTATGTGTAAGAGAAGGTCAGATGGAAGCACCAAATCCCTTTCACAGAAAGAGCAAGTGAAATAGGAGCCAGGAAATCTTTACCACGTTAAGGTGAATTATGAATATAAAGACATAGGTAAGAGCATCTCAGAAAGTAAAGTAAAACCAATTAAATCCCTCAAGTCTAAGAAAACCACAAAATGGCATATAAAGAGCTGGCTCAGAATAGAGAAGTGATGCTGGGATTTCACTATCAAAACTCCTACAGAGGTCCCTCCAACCTCCAGAGGGGCAGGTCACCATCCAGCACACCAGGGTTGCTTAGAGACGTGGCTGTAGTCTCTGACATATAACGGGAATAACGTTTGGCATCTCCAACCAATGAGTTAAAAAAATGAAGCCTCGCTAATGGGTGGGTGAGATAGTTTCTAATTTGCTCTAGGTCAAAAACTTACTCGTTTCATGAAAATGTCCAATGTTATTTCTGAGAATCTCTTGGAAGTCTTTGCTTAAGACATGTCCACTCACTCTCATCTTGGTCAAGATGTTGTGCCACAACCTCCATTTGGCAGTGAACACACTGAGAATGCTGCTCTGAGCCACAATCTTCTTCTCACGGCCCTTCTACATCTTCCATTGACGTCACACCGGCTCTGAGGTGGGAAAACTTCCTTAACCCTGCATTTGGTGTTAGTGTCTGGCCCGGAGCAACATGGCTCATACCCAGAGTTAATTACTCTTTCAGGCAGCCAGGTTCTTCAATTTATGTTCTTCACAACTCCCCAGATGTTTAAAAATGACTTGAGCAGGGCCCACCCCATGGTGTCTTCCTCTCTTGAGTCTTCTTCTGTCCTGAGAAACTCTGTATCCATAAGCACACATCAGTCTGTTCTGATATTTTAAGCCAAATTAAAAAAAAAAAAAAAAAAAAACTTGTTCCTCCTCTGTATATGAAATAAGTTGCCCACAGTCTACTGATTCTTTTATAGCCACTCTAAATCTTAGTCTTGACACAATTATATCACCCTGCTGAGAACAGGATGGAGAAAAAGAGCTAACGGACATTTATAGTCCTTTCATACAGTTTAAACTATTGAAACTTGTACTTTGAAGTTAGATAATATTATTTCATTCTTGCATCTCCTCTTTCTTAAACTTATGACATTTAAAAACAAGCTCATCTTCCACTGCAAATCTCCCCTTCCACTGTTCTGCCCATTTCAATAAAAGCAAATTGAAGCTTCCATTTCCTGAATCCAAAACCTTTAGCATTATTCTTAAGCATGCTCTTTCACATCCTACCTCTAATCATCTCACAAATTACGTATACTCAAAACACTTAAAATTCAACCAATTCTTACCATTTGCACCTCCATCATCATGGCGTAAGAAATGATCACCTTTCACATCAATTATTGCAATAGCCTACTAATTGTTCTCTCTTCTTCTACCATTACTCACCTCTCTTTGGTCTATATTCATCACAGAAACCAGAGGAACTAGCATCCTAACCCATATTTCCCACCTCTAGTACCTCAATTCTATCACTTGATCCCTTACTTGCTCTGCTTCCCTGCTCCATAAACTCTGATGTTACTCAAATGCACGAAGCATGCTTTCACTCCATGGCCTCTCCTCTTGTTCCCTCTACCTGAAAATATTTGCTCACGGATACGTGCATGCCTCAGTTTCTCACCTTCTTTTGGTTCTTCTTACCTTCTTAGTGATGCATTCTCTGACTCGTCAGTTAAAATTGCGAGGCACTTCCATGCCAGTACTATTTGTTCTTCCCCTACTTTATTTTTTTTTGATAGAGTTTACCATCATCCAACAGAATATTTACATCTTTTATTTTTATTTTACTTATTTATTGATTGTCTCTGCTGACTGAAATGTGGATCAAGAAGAGCACACTATGAATTTGTGTTGTTTTCTATTGCAGCCCCCAAAGAACAGTGCCTGACTCATAGTGGGTGCTCAGTAGACGTTTGTGGAATGACTGAATGAATACATGTCAAACACTGAGTTTGGAGAAAATCTGACTTGTGATCCAACTCTTCTTCTCTAACTTTAACTTTTAAGCTCTTGACCTCAGGAGTAACTTTATCTCCATCTCAGCCTCATTTAACTCATCTATAAAACAGAAATGACATTAAAAGTGCTGATTAAAATGGTAAATATGAAATGTCTAGGACATCATAAATATGAAACAGATGATGATTGTTGTCATTCAAATATTATTTTTAATAAACTATGGGATGCCATTTTCATTCTTCATTAAGAGAAAGAATTTCTATTTTCATTACAAAGCATAAAGGCACATGAATTAAGCAAACAACAACAAAAATACATATATATGTATATTAAGTATGTATATTATATATTATATGTATATGCATATTATATATATAAAATAAGTAAAAATGACCAGGACAGAGTCTGGTCCATAAAAGTTCTATCATGAGCTATTGTTTCAACTGTAGTTAAACTATCCTTAAGATTTTTGTAGTTCTCCTATGAAAGCAAATTTCTTTAATTCAAAAGTAGTTCAGCATCATGGGGACTGGAAGGATTTTATAAATTCGAAGACTTAATATACTATGTTGCTAAAAGAGTGCTTTGCCTAAGGCTTTCCTAGTCAGTTGTTGAGCTTGCAGTGACTAAGAATAAGGATTCTTCAAGGCATGCTTAACAGCTTCCTGGCCCAATGTAGGTGGCCCTTGTTAAAGAGATTTCTTTTTCAACTTCAGGAAAATCCATAAGGACTTCGTTGGTTTTTATTTGCTATCAAAAGCATGTGGGCTCCTGGGGAGGCATTCTTAGAGCCTTCTTCCTGCAGGTAACCCACTGGAGAAAACTAACACTTTCTTATCATTACTGAGAAAAAGACTCAACGCCAATTTTCATCAATATCAAGTCAGCTAATTCACCAACAGGAAATCTGGTGCTATGTTGTTTGTTTTGTTTTGTTTTGTTGCGAAATCACATGAAAACAAGCCAAGTATCTTACTGGAGGAATACTGGAGCTAGTCTGCACTGGTCTACAAGGGAATACTCTGTACATCTCTTTCCTCCTCTGTGTTCAGTGACATCACACTGGTTATTGAAATAAGCAAGAGGGGGAGGATTTATACCACAGAAACAGGAAAACATTAAAAACAGAGCTTCTATTGTTTTTTTTTTCTTTTTTTCTCCTCAGAGCTGGTTTTCCTGCACACCACTGGTTCTACCTTGTTATTTCCAAATGTTTGAAATAAACAACCATTCATTCAAAAATTTGTTATTGCTGTGCCGTCTCTGTGCAAGACATTGGATTTAGGAGCTGCTCTCTGAAATAGATGCATATCATTCAGTTGAATAGAATGGTTGCCTCAAATTGTCTTACTGCGTTGAAATTTCTGGTTTATGGTTTGGTTTCTTGAACGGTAAATGTGCACTGTGAAGCATTTTGCTTTACTGCAGAGATATTTCATTGTATTTGTAACATGAATATGGAGCTTTAAAGATGTAAACTGTGATAAATCAAGCATAAGGAATCCCCATGATACTGAGCTTATTTGTCACTGGGGGAAAAGTTGAGAAAATTGAGGTCCTGCCAATAATACAATCATTTTACCTAGTGGGACAGGCAGGGCAGGAGACTTCAGAGACATGAACCGATTTTTCTTTCAAAAGCTGTTTCAAATACACCTGGAAACTTCTGAAATTATGTTTGATAAGCTGGAATGTGGCAAGAAGATGCAATCTTTCTGATTGTGTTCTCTGCATCGCTTACCTATCACCTCTCAAGCTCTCAACTAGGTCATGTGAAGGTGGCTCAGAAAAATTGGCTAAATCTTGTATTACATGGTCAGAAAAACTGCAAAATCATATTCAGGAGGATGACAATAAAAGGTGCCTGCCACTATTTTACCCCTACTTTTTGATGCCTTTAATTTCTTTATTAGTTTTTATATTTTGACCTTAGCTTTGAGAATAAAATTAATATTTTATTAAGGAATTTCTTACGGGCCATTTATCACAAGCCAAATTTCCTTTTAATCCAATCCTCTCTTGTTTTACTCCCGTTGGGAAGCAAGATTTTGAACTGTGACTTTTTAGATTTGTCTTTCCCCATAAACTACTGCCTCCGTTATGATAAGTCCCTCAAAAAGGGATGTAATACATTTCTTCAAGGTATAAAGCTTCTAAAGATCTAGAGAGGCAGAGATGAGCCAAATCTTTATTTTTGTGATCTTAAAAAAGAAGAAAAAAAACTACAACATTTGAAATAGGTTCTATCACAAAAATCTCTCTTCCTTAACAAAATGGTGATTATCTTATTACTTTATTTCTAAGTTTCTAATAATAAAGCTAGCTATATTTATGGTAATACCTCGATCTATTTTAAATAATATTTTAATTCTGAATGTAATAAAATTGATTTGAAAGGAAGTGATTACTTAATACATGGCAAATTTTTAAAACATAATAATTATTGTAAACACTGAAACCCACAGAAGAGGGTAGTCTTCTATTACTATGGATTATTTTCTATGCTGAGTACTGTATGGCATATTGATCATTTCAATTAGTGGCGGCTATGAAGTTTAAAAGACAAATAAAATTCTTTCAGAGATTTCCAAAATCTTGGTCTCAGTCTAATTTTCTGTGTAGGGAAGGTAGTAAAGTGAATTTCCATGAAACAAGGTATACCAAGCATAAATATAGTCTATTTCAATATGCTAGCTTTACTCTTAGTCTTTACTGAAAATTGTATAAAGTGGAATTCACCATATTTCAAATTCACTCTTCCTATTTATTTTGTAACACCAGGCACTCGTGGAAACCTTTTCAATCAAAAAGCAAGCTTTTTAAGATGAAGACAAATAAACAAAAACCAGGATGCTTTTTTTTTTTTGAAAGGATCCTGTATATATTCATTATTTAGAAAACCCCTTATATATCCTCCTGCTTTATCAATACACAAAGTCAAAGCTGATATCCTCTAAGTGTCTATGATGTAGGCCCCAAAGATCTCTTTTCAACTGCATTCAATGAGTAAACTCTCCTGCTTTTGCAGCAAGCCCTTTGCTTTCATGAAATATAGTGTTTCTGGTCCATCAAGGTTCTTAGAGCATCAGGGTTCTTGCTGGTTTCTCTAAGCCTCTAGCATCCACTAGTCCAGAATTGAAGTGCTAGACTATTTGCTAGTGGTACTTTTGACTTTCTGTGAAGGTTCTTTTTGTATTTGTGGATAAAGTCCCTTCCTTAGGAAACTGGAGAGCCATTGTCTCTGTGATACCTACCCTGACAGACTTTATAATCAATTATAAATGAAAATCCAGATGAAATCCAATGAAATCCAGAGCCCCTCCATGGGCTATATTTAAGGTCAGAATTAATGTCTGTGTTAAAGGACAGTAATCTTAGAAGAGAACATAGGCAGCAACCTCTTCAACCTCAATCACAGCAACTTCTTGCTAGACATGTCTTCAAAGGCAAAGAAAAAAAAAGCAAACATTAACTATCAGGCTTCATTGAGATTAAAAGCTGCAGAGCAAAGGAAATAGTCAACAAAACTAAAAGGCAGCCTAGAGAATGGGAGAAGATATTTGCAAATGACATATCAGATAAAGGGATAGTATCCAAGATCTATAAAACAAGTTTGATCAAGTTTGAGTTTGATTTTATCAAACTCAAAACCCAAAAAACAAATAACCCAATCAAGAAATGGGCAGAAGACATGAACAGACATATCTCCAGAGAAGACATACAAATGATCAACAGACACATGAAAAAATGTTCCACATCACTTGGCATTAGGAAAATAGATCAAAACCACAATGAGACACCACCTCACACCAGTCAGAATGATGAAAGCTAACAAGACCAGAAAGACGTGTTGGTGAGGATGCAGAGAAAGGGGAGCCCTCTTCCACTGTTGGTAGGAATCCCAGCTGGTGCAGCCACTCAGAAAAACAGTTGTGCAGGTTCCTCAAGAAGTTAAAAATAGAGCTATTCTATGATCCAGCAATTACACTAGTAGGTATTTACCCCAAAGATACAGATGTGGTGATCTGAAGGGACACATACAATGGAATATGACTCAGCCATCAGAAAGGACAAACACCCACCATTTATATCAATGTGGATGGAACTGGAGGGTATTATGCTGAGAAAAGTAAGTCCATCAGAGAAAGAATTATCACATGGTTTCACTCATATGTGGAATATAAGAAACAGTGCAGAGGATCACAGGGCAAAGGAGGGAAAACTGAATGGGAAGCCATTAGAGAGGGAGAAAAAATATGAGAGACTCTTAACTATAAGAAACAAACTGAGGGTTGCTGGAGGGGAGGTAGGTGGAGGCATAATTGGGTGATGGGCATTAAAGAGGGCACATGATGTGATGAGCACTGGGTGTTTTTACATAACTGATAAATTATTGAACACCTGAAATTAAGTATGTACTATATGTTGGCTAATGGAATTTAAATTAAAGAAACATTTATTTGTCAAAACATGTTAAATCCAGTTCAAATGATGTATACTTTAAATAGTACAATTAATTTTTAGCAAATTTGAAAATTCTTTTATCGATCCTATATATTTAATTACTTAATGTACCTCTAATTTTAGTAATGTAATATTTCCTTATGTGTTACAATCCACAAATTTTGAATGAAGAATCTGACTTTTCCTCAAAAAATAGGGCAGTGATGTTAAGTCATGTTGTTACCATATACTGCTATTTTTGTTTATTCATCATAGTTACTTATTTTTTCTTGTGTGTAATAGGATGGATGGAATTGACATTTGACTCATAGACACCATCTACATGTATCGCAAAACAAGAGGCGATTGCAGTTAATTAATATCTGGGGTCAAAGCATGTGTGATAAAATAGAAGGGCACCAGATCTTAGATATTTTAAAGTATACGTGTGAAGAAAGGTGCTTAACTTTCTTCTGCTTCTACTGAGGCTACAGCAAGAAGCACCCGAGTTCATTTGTAGGCATAGGATTCACATTAAGAATTCTCTGACTTGCTCAAGAAATGTGAAATGTGAGAATACATTATCTAGAAATGTTACAGAACACTTTTTCTGCAGAACTTTTGGAAAATATAAGACAGATTACTTCCTGGCATCTCAAAGCACACTCTCTCCCTCTGCTAAACTCCTATAGCAAGTCATGTATGATGAGTAATGTGCTGCATCAGGCACTAGCAGCAGACAAAGATGAACAAGACACTGTCTTACTGTCAGGAGATGAAAGACAACTTTCGAACAGATATTGTAGTTATGTTAGTCTTTCGATTTTAGCACTGGGAATGGTTTTTATATAACTTGATAGTTAGAGCTCTAGGTTATGTATATGGTACAGGATATATATATATATATTCCTTAGTGCCTAAAACATTCTTTAACATGTCAGAGTTAGCACATTGTTAATTCAATTTGGTAAATATTCCTTCATTCAATAATTATTTTTAAATCCCTCCTATGTGAACCAATCATCTCTTTGAGATAGTATTTTGTGTATAACCTTACCAAAATGCAGAAGAATGGATTTGGTGAAATTTGGATTTTTTTGTGTGTGGGGGATGGGTGCTTTGTTTTGCCTTGTCTTCTTGCTTGCTTCTTTGTTTGTTTTACATCTTTATGGTTCTGCCTTGATTATATTTTACAGTTAGTAATGAAAATAGATCCATCACAGTATCTTCAAAAATGCTTCCAAGGGACTTCCATTTTTAGGATGTTGGAGTAGATTCTCCTTCTATTCATCCCATTAAGTACACTGAAAACCCTGGAAATTATATATATATATATATATATATATATATATATATATATATATATATATATAATTGCATAAGAAGACCTTGAAAGGTGACGAGCATGAGGCAGACAATCTAGGAAGCTTAGATCCAAGTAATGACACGGTGGTAGGAGTTTTCTGGGTTTTCCCTTTGCCTCATATACCCCAGATTTAAGGTAGAAGAGACCAGAGATTGAGAAATACTGACAATACTGACAAGTACCAACAAAAAAGAGAAACAATAAAGTCCTGCTCTTTCTATTCAAAAGACAAAGAAAAGCCAGCTTAGCAAGAAAGAAAACTGTGAGACAATTACTCTCATCCAGATAAACATCACAGAAAAAAAATTGCGGCTCTCTCCCAGAGACCAGCAAAATCTAATGCAGACCTAGATTTTCACCTTCTCCAAGCTATGAAGGGTCCCCCAAACTATCCACTAAGGCGATATCAGAAAAGGCCAGTTAGGACACCAGCATGTGTATCCTTGCCACGTAGCAACAAGGCACCCTCCAACCCTTGCCCTCTCAGCAGAAATGACATGGGGACAGACCCTGGTCTACTATCTCCACCCAACAGTCATAGGAGGACCTCTCCCTGACATGCCAGAATGATGTCAGAGTTGGCCACATGGAGAGTTGGGGCTTTCACCTCCACTCAGCCAGCATGAGGCCAACCCCCCGCCCGTGCTGTCAGTGGTGGCCACGTGGGTAGCCGTTTCATGCACTGGAAATATCAGTAAAAGCCTAGTAGGAGTTGAAACTCCTGCCCATAAGTAATGAGAAGCTCCCATCCACTCAAGTGTCAACAAAGGCCAAATAAGGAACATGGAATTCTACTCCTGATATTAACTCTACCTTTGTTCCCCTACTGGTGCAAAATCAGAGGTCAGCCAAAATGGAAGGTTTAAATAAGATATAGAGTCTCATACTAAAATGCTCAAAATGTCCAGATTCCAATTGCAAGTTACTCATTACACCAGTAACCAGGAAGATTTCAAGTGAAATGAAAAAGACAGTTCACAGATGCCCACATGAAGAAGAGCAACTGCACATCCACAGGCAATCAAATTAAATCTGACTTAAGTTTCATCTCTTACTAAACAAAACTTAACTCAAAATGGATTCTGCACTTAAATATAATATGTAAGACTATAAAAGTGTTAGGGGAAAAAAAAAAAAACTCAGAAGGCCTGGGGGTAGGCAAAGAATTCTTAGACTGGACACCGACAGCATGATCCATGAAGGGGAAAATGATAAATGGGACATCAGCAAAATTCAAGACTTTTGTTCTGTGACTCCTAGTAGAGGGTGAAAAGACAAGTTACAAAATGGGAGAGAGCATTTGCAAACTATTTATCTGGCAAGGACTAGTACTTAGAATATACAAAAAGTTCTCAAAACTCAACAGTTAAAAACAAAAAACAGGGGACCATGGGTGGCTCAGTCCGTTAAGTGTCTGCCTTCGGCTCAGGGCATGATCCCAGGGTCCTGGCATCGAGCCCCACACCTGGCTCCCTGCTCAGCGAGGAGTCTGCTTCTCCCTCTCCCTCTGCCCCCATCCCCCCAACTCATTCTCTTTCTTGCTATCTCTCAAATAAATACATAATCTTAAAAAAAAAAAAAAAACCCAATTAGAAAATGGGCAAGAGACACAAACAAATATTTCCCAGAAGAGAATATGCATATAGTAAATAAGCACAGAAAATGATGTTAAGCATCACTAGTTTTTAGGCAACTGAAAATAAAAACACAATTAGATGATTAGAGAAAAAGCTCTCTGACATTGGTCTTGGCAACATTTTTTTTATATATATATGACACCAATAGCACAAGCAACAAAGGCGAAAATCAACAAGTGGGATGAGGAGGCTGCATTTTGTACTTGCACAGCCACCAAGGCCAAGGTTGGTTGCCAGTTGGGATTTGGGGGCCACGGCCTTGGGATGCTGTAGGTGGAAACAGGGGAGGCTGTTCTCAGGCTGGCTGGAATCTGCAAACACGACAACCTGTGGGGCTGAATCTTGCAAAATCTGTAGGCAGTCTGAGTCTAGTTTCTTTAGTGGCCAAAGTTGATGAGGTCCTCTGCAGAGTAGGTCACTACAAGCCACTGTCATTCCTACCACATGGCGGATACGGGTGACCCTGCCCTTCTAACTTGTTCTCAGCTACCCCTTAACATGTTAACTTTGCCAGTCCCTGGATGGGATCACGCCCCCAGAGTCCTTCATGCAGTGTCCCAATAGTTGGGGTAGCTCACTCCTCACTCTGTCCTCCCTTTCCTGGTGAGAGGATTTTTTTTCTAGCTTTCCTGTTACAAATCAAAACCATAATGAGAGGGATCCCTGGGTGGCGCAGCGGTTTGGCGCCTGCCTTTGGCCTAGGGCGCGATCCTGGAGACCCAGGATTGATTCCCACGTCGGGCTCCCGGTGCATGGAGCCTGCTTCTCTCTGCCTGTGTCTCTGCCTCTCTTTCTCTCTCTGTGACTATATAAATAAATAAAAATTTATTTATAAAAATAAAAACATAATGAGATAGCTCCACACACCTGTTAAATGGACTATTATCAAAAAACAAACCAAACCAAAACAAAATCTAGCAACAAGTGTTGGCAAGGATGTGGAGAAGAGGGAAGGCTGGTGCACCATTGGTGAGAATGTAAATTGGTGCAGCCACTGTGGAGAACAGCATGGGGATGTCCCTCAAAATTAAGAACAGAACTGTCACAGGATCCAGTAATTTTCTGGATATATATGCAAAGAAAATGAAATTATCTTGAGCAGATACCTGCACTTCCATGTTCAGTGCAGCGTTATTCACAATAACCAAGACACAATAACAACCTAAGTGTCAATCAATAGATGGATTTAAAAAAAAATTATATATATATGAATAGAAAATTATATATATATGAACTATTATTCAGTCATAAAAATCCCTGCCATTTGTGATGACATGGGTAGAACTTGAAGGCATTATGCTAAATAAAATAGGTCAGACAGAGAAAGATAAACACTGTAAGATGTCACTTACGTGGAATCGAAAATGTGGAACCCTGAAACACAGATCGATTGTTACCAAGGCCTGTGGGTGGAAGTCATAGGGAGGCCCTGCTCCGAAGGCATCACCTTTGTGAGAAGATGAACAAGCCTTGGAGAGCTAACCCACAGCCCAATGACGACAGTTAGCAATGATACTGTTTGTACAGTTGAACGTTGCTAAGAGAATGGCTCTCAACTGTTCTCCACCCCCCCCCAACAGTACAACGGTAATTATCCAAGATGAAGCAAGCTGGTAACAAACTTTATAGTGGCAAACGGTCCACAACGTGAACCTGTATCAAGTCCTCTGGTGGTTGGTACACCTTACACAGTGTTATATGCCAGCCATGTTATAATAAAGCCAGGAAAAACCTCTAACTATGCAACCATCATATAATCCAGCAGTGCACGTCTAGGCAGTGAAATGAAATCCTAGGTTCACACAAAAATCTTGTACATATATTTTTATAGCGACTTTATTTATAACAGTCCCAAATCGGACACAACGGAGACGTCCTTCAGCAGGTGAATGGTTAAACACACTGCTGCATATCCCTACCAGAAATACTACTTAGTCGCAAAAAATAATGAATAAACTATTGCACCCATAACTTAGATGGGCCTCTTGAGCATTGGATTGCACGATAAAAGCCAGTTCCATGGCTAAAATAACAAGACAGAAAACCACAAATATTGGCGCAGATGTGGAGAAAGGGGAGCCCTCTTGCACCGTTGGTGGGAATGCAAGCTGGTGCAGCCACTCTGGATACAGTGTGCACGGTCCTCAAGAAGTTAAAAACAGAGCTACCCTACGACCCAGCAATTGCACTATGGGGATTTACCCCAAAGATAGTGAAACACCGGGACACCTGCACCTCAATGTTCACAGCAGCAATGTCCACAATAGCCACACTGTGGAAGGAGCCTCAGTGTCCATCAACAGATGAATGGATAAAGAAGCTGTGGTCTGTGTATACAGTGGAATATTCCTCAGCCATTAGAAACGACAAATACCCACCATTTGCTTCCATGTGGGTGGAACTGGAGGGTATTATGCTGAGTGAAATAAGTCAATCGGAAAATGAAAACATTATATGGTCTCATTCATTTGGGGAATATAAGAAATAGTGAAATGGATTATAAGGGAAAGGAGGGGAACTGAGTGGGGAAAAACTAGAGAGGGAGACAAGCCATGAGAGATTCCTGACTCTGGGAAACAAACACAGGGTTGAGGAAGGGGAGGTGGGGAGGGGAGTTGGGATAACTGGATGATGGGCACTGAGGAGAGCACGTGATGGGATGAGCACTGGGGACTACATGTTGGCAAATGGAATTTAAGTTTTTTTTTTTTTAAAGAAAAAAGCGGATTCCAAATGTCACATATGATTCCATTCATACAACATTCTTGTAGTGAGAAAGTGATAGAAACTGAAAGATCAATAGTTGCCAGCTACTGAAAGAAAAGGTCAGGGGGTGGGAATGAAGTGGGTGTGGCTACAAAAGGACAACAGGAGGGCCCCTGGTGGTGACAAGAATGCTCTCCGCATGGTGACTGCGTGACCAGCGAGACCCTCGCTGCCATCAAGTTCTGTGAGATAATTATCTCTAGGGGGGCCAGGGGGAGGGGGTACACAGAATTCCCCCCATGTCATTGCTTAAAATCACACATTAATGTACAGTTGTCACAATGTTACAATTGTCCTCACAAAATACTTTAATTAAAGCAATAAAATGAAATCAGTCACCAATAACGTCACATGTACATATTTTATATCTGGATCAGGTGGCCGTCACAGAAATGCCCTTAGCTGACTTTAAGGAAAACTGTCGGGTTCACAGCCCTGCTACCTCAGGGCCGATGCTTTCCGTTGTGCTCAGTAAAAAGTGACTACCTCTCGTTCAAGACCCTCCCCCGCTAATTTGTTTTGAGAGGTGGGGCATGGGTCACCACAAAGGACATTCCCTTGGCCAGTCGGCTCTGTCTGTGGATCCCCTTCTGGTTTCTCAGCCTGTAATCCTTGCTGAACATGATCCCTCAGAAAATTCTGAGTCCCAGCTCCACATGGTCCCCAGTCAGAGTTCCTGAGGCACTGGCACCTGCCAGCTGCTCTAACTTCTAAGAGACATGGATCTTGGCAATGTGGAGTCCTCCCCACCCCTGAGCTTCTAAAGCTCCTCTACTTTTCAGGCAACACCCTCACCCGAGACTCTGAAATTCCAGTTCTACAAACTCCCTCCCTCAGGATTCTAACAGTCTAATCACCCCCCAAACACTTGCCCACTGTCCCCGTACTCAGGACAGCCACTTCTCTAGTGGCTCCTTCTAGAATTCCCCAGGGTCCCCCTTTCACCTTTTCCGTTCTGCAAAAACCTGGTGAATCATTCTCCAATCTCATCTGTTAAAATCACCATGGCACGGTTGCTGTTTCCTGAGTGCGGCCTAACAGGTGCAGGTTATCAGGACAGAGTTCGAAGCCGAGTGAAGGGAAAGTAGCTGGACGGGCCATGAAAGGCTCTTCACGGGGCAAAACAATGAGCTGAACAAATACAGGACTAAGAAAATCAGAAATGAGAAGTGGGGTGTGGGGTGGACAGGAGTCGGGGAGAAGCAGAGTCGCAAAGAAGTAAGAGCTCTGTTGTTTTTGAGAACAGGACAAACTGATGAGGATAGTATTGCCTTTTTACCCCTTGTTTTCAAGTTTTACTTCACTTCTGTTGACATATGTTACCAGAATAATCTTTTTTTCCACCTACACGGGTCTTTCTTCTCTATAAACAAAAGATACTAACTAAATGCAAGCAGCATTCACTTTTCTGAATAGATAGGACTCCAATGAAAGCCAAAGAAAAGGGACAATCATACATACTTAAAAAAAAGAGAGAGAGAGTGCAAAAGAGCTTCACCAGGAACCTGAGTGGTTCAGTCGGTTAAGCATCTGGCTTGGGCTCAGGGTGATCTTGTGATCTCAGGGTCCTGGGATCAAACCGGCATCAGGCTTCACGCTACGCAGGGAGTCTGCTTGTCCCTCTGCCCCTTCCCTGCTCATGCACTCTCTATTTCTCTCTCAAACAAATCAGTACAATTAAAAAAAAAAAAAAAAAGTAAGAAAGAAAAAAAAAGCTTCAAATCTTTTCTTTCTTTATTGGTTCATATTCCTCTACCAGACTTTATCCGAATGTAGCCTTTTCGTCTTTTTTTTTTTGGCCTTTTCATCTTTTGCGAGCACTTCCCATACTACAAAACAGCTCCTTATTCTATGTTTTTATGCGACTCTCAAAGCAATGAGGTCTCCCTAGAGACAGATAGCATGTCCTCTAGTAGCTTAATCTTACACAATGTGATAGAGTCGGTGCAAGAAACAAGAGTTGTCTTCCGGGAAGCTCTTGAGTTATGAATTTAGGTCAGAGAGCTGTTATACATGCAACCCAAGGAGACTAAATATTAACAGGAAAATGTGTGAGCAATTCCTCCTCTGACTGTGGTTTCAGGTTCTTGCAACATTTCTACTTTCCCTCCTTAGAACAGCATGACTGATTCAACCAAGTGTTTGCCACGGAAAATGGCAAGTACAAATGTCTCACTTGCCATAGATGGAGCTTCAAGTTTGGATCTTTTATCTGCTCACAGAGTGAAACACCACAGATGAATGAACAGATTATTTCCATTGAACCAAGCTGGACGGCTCTTGCTTCTAGGCTCAGGTAGCCTTGACCCCTGATGGTACAAGATGCAGCTCAAGGAGATGCCCCGACACGCGCCCCACACCTCACATGCTGCCATTTGTAGGAGTCGCTTGGACTTTCTTGCTTCCCCCACTGGTCCATTTAGATGAGTTCCACTTTCCCAATAGCCCAACAGCAACTACTTTCATGCTGTTACCACCTCAAGCTTTCCAGTCTCCCCAGGTTTGCAAAGGGAGACGAAAAAGCCGGCCACCTTTCCCAAACACTTTGTTCCACATTAATGACTTAACTTCTGCCCCCATTTCCAAAAACGAGGGGGCATCCCCAGTTGTCTGCTTGTTTCACTCTGAACCCTGGGCAGGCCAATCTGCCACTCTTTCCACTCCCAGGCAGCGCCAAGAACATCTGCTCCAGGAACACTCAGTCTGGCTCCCGCCCCTCCACAGAAATCACTGCTAGTAAAAGTTTTATGAAGTGGGTTCTTTTGTTTCCCCCCTGCTTCCTCCTCGTGTAACTGATGGAAGCCCAAATGAGCAAGATGAAATGGCCAGATATTTAACCATATGTCAGCATCCGCATGTGTGTGTTTGAGAGGGAAGAGAAGCTGTCAGCTGTACCAAAGGAGTATTATAATCATCCGAAACGCAATTAACAACCCCGCAGTCAATGAACGTGTGAAGGATTCTAGCAGAGTAAATTATACCTCTCACTTACCTGTAGCAAATCATCCATGGACCAGTCTCCTTGTTCATGAAACTCGAATCCAGTCGTTTTATTTAGACTCCAGAGTAGTTTCAGGATGTTTCCATACTGTTAATCTGTGTGGGTGAGCTCTGTTCTTCCAGCAACTCCTGTAAAAATACACACACCCGCACTCACACACGGAATTAAAGAATATCCTTGGAATTTAAATACCAGATGACTACTGGTTGAGAGTTTAGATATGTTAGCACCCATAACGCACGCTAAAATCTTTTTGCCGCTCTTAGTATCTGTAATAGAAAAGTCGGTTTAGTAGGAAGTGATGGGTCTTAAAAACTATACTGCCTGTCAATGTGGCTTGGTATCTATAATTACACCTAACTTCAGAAGTGCAGCAGGTGGATGGCACAATCTTCATAAAAATTTATTGATTAGAGACTCGATTTAATACATTTGACTAAAATTGGCCTGTTATTTGCAGGCCCTCAGGAGGTGGTGAGGAATTCAACATTTGGAGAAGTTACCCATGGGCCTGGGATTGTACTAGTACTTTTTATACAAGCAATAACAATAACAAAACAAGCAAAATAGATAAAATAATGAGATAATTATTTTCTACAAACACACAAGTTTTATCCTGTCTTGCACAGATTCAGCTAACTTCTCCGCACACTCTGAAAGAAGCTAGTTTCACCTACATTTGCACATCAACTTCAGAATTCCTGACCTATAAGCGCATCTTTGTTTTGGATTTTTCTTTTAACTGGTTATAGCACTCCTGGTGCCCTCCCTGACTCACCCTGTTTTATAAAATCTTTAATACCTGTTCATTTTATATCTGTATGAGGAGTCATGATTTGATTTGCCCTTTTTTTTTTTACATAACCATCTACCATTCTTCACTCCAACCCCACGGGGCGTATACATTGTTAGGTACATTTTACTCAGCTGCTGCAAGACTCAGCAGGGTCCCATGATTTACCTGAGGGCCACAAACACAGACAGACAGACCTCTCCGACTGGTAGCCATTGTGCTATAGGCTCAGGGCGCAAAGCTAAGCAAGGCTGTCTTTATCCTCAAGGTCAAGGAGACCAGGGTAGGTCTTAATTGAGTGTTGGCTATATGCAAGGTGCTTACATAGATATCCAGGAACTAAAAACACATGATAAATTCTCACTATCCAAAACTCACCACTTGCTTCAGGAAACACCAAACTCAAAGAGATTCCAACAGTGCTATACGCCTCACTATCTGAACTCATTCTATAAACTCTTAATAACTGAATTCAGAAATCAAGTAGGTTTGTATAGGAAAAGGCACTCAATTGTTATCTTTATATCCTCAAAGTCACCTTGTGAGGTAGGCATTCTTCCCATTTTTACAGATAAGAAAAATGAGGCTTAGGGAGAGTGATGTTAAAAAAAAATCACATCACTTTAGAATAGAAAGAGATAGCAAGATCACACAGCCCAATGTCTTCTTTTTATAGATGGAAAAGCAGAGCTCAGGGAAATAGAGTGATTCTCTTAAATCTTTTATTCAGCTACGAGCAGGGCTTGTCTCCACATCCCCTGCTTCTAGCTTCTCTGCATCTTTCCATTTATCGGGGTCTAGCTATGTAAGAGAATGGGCCACCCATCTGTCAAAGCCGGCAGAAAAAGTGAGGGGTAAATTATTAAAACTTTCTGAAGGCTGTGAGGAGGCCCCAGGATCTCTCCAACCCATCTTACCTCGTTATTTATCTATCCAGCTAATCTGAAGTTTTCCGTCTGAATTTGTTTCCCTTTCTACTCTAATATTTGATTGTATATGTTTATGAGTCTACATAAGCAATGCTATGAGCTATTTTAAATATTCCAAAAAGGCAGTGACTGCCATCATCCGCAATAAGACAAAAGCCACCTGAATTGTCCAGTCTCTTTATGGGTAGATTTAAAGCAACTCAAGGAGGGAATCACTAAAGAAAAAAAAAAAAAAAAAAAAGGACTAATACCAGTCTGGAATGACAGATGGCTATATTTTCCAGATTAATAAGAAGATGAGAAACACATCAAGTATCATCAAAGAACGAACTCTGTTCAGCAGGGAAAAAAATAAAAATTCAAGTTACAGGTTCATGTAACAGTAAGAAAATATGATAGGGTCTTTGGTGGCCCAAATTCTGGGAATCATTTTTCTACGTTCAGCCATTGCCTGTGGATTCTAAAGACCTCTACAGAAAACCATGGTCCTGGATGGCTTGACACTTCAGTAAGCCTTTGCTCGCAAGTTCAAGCACGTTCCCCCATCAGCAGCAACAGGAGGGCAGGAGTGATCCCTTTCCCCATTTGCAGAGTGTCGCTGAAAATTTGGGTGAATTTCAGAATCTCTGGCAGAGTCAATTACTTCTCATCCACTTACAGTCTCACAGACCAGAAACGTTTAGGGCCGCGCCCTCAGGACTACTAGACCGTAGCACCAAGCAGATTCCATGCTTTTCTTCTTTTTCTGCCCACTTCATCCCAACTCTTCTTGCTTTCATCCCCTCCTCTATTCTCTTTGCTCATCTACCATTTTTGTCTCCTTCCTGTTCCTCCTTTTCCTCCTCCCCCTCCCCACGAGTATTGCTAGGAGGAAATTATGGTCGTAGGTATCTAATGAACAGGCTTCTACTAGATCACCTCTCAATAAGCAGAACAGAGAGAAAGGACACCTGTTACTAGCAGGCCTCCGAATACTGTGTCGGCCCAGCAGCAACAGCTCACTTTTTTGGAGGGAAAAAAACGCAACACATTTGTCATTTTTCTGTCCTTTCAGCCATTCACAACATGCTTCTTCCATGGAGCTGATTTTGCTTCAAGACTTCACACCCTCCAGAGACTTTCCCTTAGGAAATTTACAACCTCTGTTCCTTTCCAAGTCATCAAAATTCTAATGGAGTAGTGTACTATGTAAACCTATGCTAATTTCCATCATTATGCAGATGTCCACGAACATTGCAGGTTTCCACCTAAAAGTGTTATTTCCCTCTAGAGTCAAAGGTACTCGGATGAGCTGTTGATCCCATTGTTAAAATATAATCCCCCTATCACGAGGCCACCAAATTTATCAAACTGCTGCCAGGAAAACAAGATCCCCCTGGGGAGGTTCGTGAATTGAGCAATGTTGAATTGCTGCTTGTATTGAAAATGGAGGGATGGGAAAACATTCTAAAGAAACTTAACTTTTTAATTAATCATAATCTCCTACCTTTGTGAATTTTAAAAATTTCTGCTTTTGTTTTCATTTCAGAAGCTCTGGCTTCCACTGAGCTGCCAGGAAAACAGTACAAAAATATTTTTCATGCGTTGTCCCATATAATCCTCAAAATAATTTAAAAGAGTGTGCCTGGAATGCATCATTGTTAAACATTTAGAAATTGATGTTTTAGTGACCTTACCTGATATGGCCAAGGCTACACTGCTAATCTTCAGTGTTAAAACTCAGACCTTCTACTAGTTTCCATGTTCTTTTCCACTTATATAGGATTTTCACTGTAAACATGTTGGCCTACAATTGGTCCAAGCTGGCCTTTCCTTGTATAAATATATCTAAATGTTTAAAGTGCATATGGTCTATGCCGAGTGAGATCTTCAAAGAGAGTGATGTTCCATTGAGGAAAAATAAGAAGGCTCCCATTCAGTCTTGTAACCAATTATATCTATGATGTTAATAAAATTGGATGGGGAAAAAAAAATAAAAATAAATAAATAAAATAAAATTGGATGGGGGGCAAAGACTATGGTTAAGATACATTCAATGATAAAGCCAGAGGTCTCACGTGGAATTAGGATGTGAGTTGACATTTCCATAAATGCACCCTATCCCTGTGGCCTTTCCATGCACCTAAATCAAAGAGCTAGTATTTCCAATTAATAAAAATATCTCCAGCTAACAAAAGAGAGGAAGTTGCGATCGGCACTAGACCAAGACAAACATCAACCTCCTTATTTGTGTTCTACGTATAATAAGAAAGGCAAGGTTTTTGAAATCTAACAGTGGGTGAATGCTGCTTCAGAACCCTAATGTAGGGATCCCTGGGTGGCGCAGCGGTTTGGCGCCTGCCTTTGGCCCAGGACGCGATCCTGGAGACCCGGGATCGAATCCCACATCGGGCTCCCGGTGCTTGGAGCCTGCTTCTCCCTCTGCCTGTGTCTCTGCCTCTCTCTCTCTCTCCGTGTGACTATCATGAATAAATAAATTTAAAAAGAAAAAAAAATTAAAAAAAAAAAAGAACCCTAATGTAGCATTCACAACATCTACCCTCAACCCTGCCCACCATTCCGGCTTGATATGAGAATTAAAATATCTACACTTAGGGGCACCTGGACGGCTCAGTCAGTTAGGTGGATGACTCCTGACTTTGGTTCAGGTCATGATCAAGGTTGTGAGATCAAGCCCCACATCAAGCTCTGTGCTGGGCATGGAGTCTGCTTGAGATTTTCTTATTCCTCTCCCTCTGTCCCTCCTCACTTGCTCACTCTTTCTCAGATAAATAAATCTTTAAAAATAAAATAAAATAATTAGGACTCTTATCTCCACATTCAGCACCAGGTCTGTCTTAGGGATCTATTCCAACAAGAGGTCAAATTATTTGGCTCCAGTTGTGCACTTGCGACATGCTGCTGTTAATTGTGCAGAGTACAACACAAGAGCAAGAGTTAAGGGAAGTATAGATGCGGTGATTCCCTCTAGATGCAGTCCTAGAGACCAGCAGACACTGATATGCTCTCGAGGGTCGAGCCCTGGTGTCAGTAAGTGTTCTCATCTCTTGCCCATGTGACCAGCCCCTTTTCAAACCCAACAGTTGCTCTGTATGTACACATTTACTGTGACTATTTCCAAGAGTATATATTTTCACCATTTGAGTGTGAACACATAATTTATAATATAAGCTGAAACAGAAACACTAATGCTTAATACAGAATCTTTGCAAATTATATCCCAACAAATAATACATTTAATACAGAATCATGAGACCCAAATTGCTAACCATAGGGAAGAGGGAATGCATCATCTTCTAATACTATTTTACTGAATATAAATGAATAAAGGGCTCTTTTATTACATTTGGGTCATCAGCATTCCAAATCTCAATGGGGCTTTTGACATAAACATACAATCAAGAGCTGAGTTATTATTTTTATAATGATAATATCCTAGCTGGTGCCTTCAATCAGAAGCATGATAAATAATCACAATTCATATAACTCAATAACGTGTTAATACATCGATCTCAAAAAAAGATCTGATGCCAGTGTATATCTTTCATTCATTCCCACAGTCTATCTGATAATAAACTTTGAAACAAAATCTAAGTTTAAACATGATTATGGTACTCTAGTCAGATGTTCAAGTCCAACCTGCCTAGAAACACTTCAAAATAAGATGTGCAGTGCATCTGATTAAGTCACATCCAACTGTTTCAGCTAAGGTGTTTTTTTGTTTGTTTTTTTGTTTTGTTTTGTTTTGTTTTTGTTTTTGTTTTGTTTGTTTTTTTAGCTAAGTTTTAAAGATAAGTATGACTTTTAGGAAAATTGTGGGTATTTTTTCATTCATTCATTCTCAGGAAGGCAAAATTACATTATAAGCATCTGCACTCATCATGCCATACAACCTCAGTTTCAAACCCAGGTTGTCAATCACTGGCTTTATTGCCTTCAGATTACTCTCTGACTTGTCTCCTCATCTATATCAGGGTATAATTACGATATTTAACTAAAAGCCTTGTTTTAGTATTAAATGAGATAATGTACAGAAAGCAAAAAGACAGTACTTCTGACATATGATAAATGCTAAATTAATTTTTTTCTTATCCATGACATTTTTGAAATGCCTACTAAATGTTACCTACTTTGTTAGGCAACATCCAGGTGACGTATTTGTCAACTATGCCCCCACCTTGTCACATACAACTCAACCCCAAATCCCAAACATAAAGAAATTAGAGCATTCTCACAGAGCAGTAAAGGAAGGAATGCACATTCTGGAGTCACGTATTTATTTAAGTTTGCATTTAAATTCCAGTTGGTTAACATAGTCTCATATTAGTTTCAGGTGTACAATATAGTGATTTGGCACTTCTGTACATTCCCTGCGGCTCCTGACAACGAGTGCACTCCTTAATCTCCAGCCGCTATTTCACCCATCCCCCTACCATCTCATCTCTGGTAACTATCAATGTGTTCTCTATAGTAGAGGCTGTTTCTTCATTTGCTTCTCTTCCTTTCTCTTTTTCCCTATGTTCATCTGTTTTATTTATTTTTTATTTTTTTAAAAGATTTATTTATTTATTCATTCAGAGAGAGCGAGAGAGAGGCAGAGACACAGGCAGAGGGAGAAGCAGGCTCCATGCAGGAAGCCCGATGTGGAACTCGATCCCAGGTCTCCAGGATCACACCCCGGGCTGCAGGAGGCGCTAAACGGCTGTGCCACCAGGGCTGCCCTGTTCATCTGTTTTAATTCTTAAATTCCACATGAGTGAAATCATATGGTATTTCTCTTTCTCTGACTTATTTCACTTAGCATAATACTCTCTAGCTCCATCTGTATCATTGCAAATGACAAGATTTCATTCTTGTTTATGGCTGAGTGATATTCCATTGCAACATCTTTATCCAGTTGATTGACACTTGTGCTGTTTACCTGATTTGCCTCTGCCTCTTCCCCTCCTCCCCTGACTCGTTTGCCCTCTCTCTCTCAAGTGAACAAATAAAATCTTTAAAAAATACTTCAGGTAAGAATAAAGCCAGCACATTTTTAATAAAACCATTTCATCATTCATTCATCATCTTCAAAATGGCCTAAATGGTTATGTTAAAACTTGGAATTCTCAGATGGCTCGGCATTTTGTACTGGACTGAACTGGCATAGGAAGAGGCGGCCCTTGGTGCCCAGCCCTCTCCCTTAGCCCTAAATATATTCCTACCCCCTGTTAAGTCCAGCTTTATAGGAGGGACCTCACCCGCATGCATGTCAACATTCCAGCCGGCCTGTCCAAGCTCCAACCACATATCTTATACAGAGCCACCTTGAGTTTCTAGGTACACACTGCAGTAATGATACCTGTTCTTAGGACACACTAAAGGAAGAGCCCCATGGAGACCGAAAAAAGTCTTTGAGTAGGAATTCCAGATCCCAACTAACATTAAGGCCTGATCTAAAGGTTGCTTGGGGACTATAAAGTGGGACCCTCCTCTTAACTACATGAAGTCCATGGCTATAAAAGAGAACTGACTGAAGAAATGCCATGTGGGTGTTTTTAAAGAGTGGAGCCCAGGGAAAGGACCTCTCATGCTTGAGTCTAAAAGCAGAATCAGGACTTGGGAGCCAGGCCATTGGGGTTCTGACTCTGCTTCTGTTATTTAGCAATTAAGTACTCTCAGGCAAGTTATTTAGCCTCTATGCCTCAGTTTCCTTGTAAAATATGAATAACATTTACTTCATAGTACTTGTCTGAGGATTAAGTAAGGAATTAAGGCCCACAAAGCAGTTTGAGAGTAGCTAGCAGAAAGGAGGTTTTGAATAATTCTAGCAATTAGCTATCATTGTTACAATTATTGGTAAAATGAGTAATAGTAATATTGTTAGTAGTGGTAATAATAATAAGTTGCTAGTACTGAAATAATATAGTAAATCTTAGCAATAAGTTGCAATCAGGTTTTTATTTTGTCTTGTTTTGTTTGGAATAAGGGTCACTTAGATAACATTTATTTAGCTAGAATATATCTTTACTCTGGGTAAGTAATTAAGATTTGAATTCTGAATGTGGCCACATGATTGAACTAACCTAGGTTTATCTCCCATTACAAAACAGAAATGTTGAATGTTAATCTAAGAAAGAGAACAACAGATACACAGCTCTGAAGGAAAAAGAAAAAAAAAAAGTGGAAGAAATACTGCCAGATGTGAGGAATGAAAAAGGAAATTTAGCTGGTACTATGAGCTCCATAAAATCATACATGCCTGAATAGAGGCAGGTGAAAGGCTCTAGCAGCAAAGGAAACCTCTACAAAGCCTGAGCCACACAACTCTAAGATATGCTGTTTCTAAACCTGAATGCACTTGATAACAATAACGCAGTCCCCAAATACATAAAGCTAAAGAAGGTAGAACTAAAAAGAGAAATAGACAATTCCATAATCATGGCGGAAGACTTTAATACATCTCATTTAGTCACTTGCAGAAAAACATCAAGATGATTGTAAAAAATAAGAAAAACAAAGACAGTGACTATATAGGAAACAAAAATTCTCAGCAAAACTGAAACTAGTTTCAGTTCTCTTGATGATATTGTCTGAACAAAACATCTAGTTTAGAGAAGAGGTGAACCTAGTAAATAAACTTAACCTTGGGACACCTGGGTGGCTCAGTGGTTGAACATCTGCTTTCGACTCAGGGCATGATCCCAGGGTCCTGGGATCGAGTCCCACATCAGGCTCCTTGCAGGAAGCCTGCTTCTCCCTCTGCTTATGTCTCTGCCTTTCCCTGTGTCTCTCATGAAAAAATAAAATATTAAAAAAAAATAAACTTAACCAACGACATGTATAAAATACTTTAGTCAACTAAGTGATTCATGTAAGAATAAGAGAAAAAAATTTTTTTTTAGATTTTATTTATCTATTGACACAGAGAGACGGGGGGAGTGGGAGAAACAGGCTCTCCACTGAGCAGGGTGCCGGACATGAGGCTTGATCTCAGGACCCCAGGATCATGACCTGAGCCAAAGGCAGCTGCTTAATCTACTGAGCTACCCAGAGGCCCCAAAACAAGAGAAACTATACTTAATATTATGAAATGTTTGGACTTGAATGACAGTGAATACTGGATCCTTTTAATATTTAAGAGGTCCAGTGACAGGACTAGCTTTCACAACAATTTAAGCTTTAAATGTATATATTATAAAAGAAAAAATATAGCATATTAGTGGGCTTTGTATTTAACTAAAGAAACTCGATTTTTAAAATGGAGAATGTGAACACAAATTGGAAAGAAAAGTTTGGGATCGATACAAAATTAACCAAAACAGCAACATTGGCAGAAGGATCACAAAAATTTTCAGCAAAAGTAAAGCTGGTTCCAGGAAAAAAATAAATAACCGAAAGGAATCATTTGATATAATTGAGAGAAACAATATTAAAATCATGGCTAAAAACAGGCTATCATCAGAAATAAAATTGATATTTAAAAATTGTAGTAGAGTACCATGGATAATTTTAGACAAAAAGAATATGACAAAATATTAGAAAACTTTAATAGCAGAAAGGAGGCTTTGAATAATACTAGCAATTAGCCACACAACGGTAAGGTATGCTGTTTCTAAACCTGAATGCACTTGATAACAGTAACATAGTCCTCAAATATGTAAAAGAATTGCTGGGGATCCCTGGGTGGCGCAGCGGTTTTGCGCCTGCCTTTGGCCCAGGGCGCGATCCTGGAGACCCGGAATCGAATCCCACATCGGGCTCCCGGTGCATGGAGCCTGCTTCTCCCTCTGCCCGTGTCTCTGCCTTTCTCTCTCTCTCTCTCTGTGACTATCATAAATAAATAAATTTAAAAAAAAAAAAAGAATTGCTAAAAAAGAATTTTTAAAAACAATATTAAATGCCAAGACTGACTAAAAGAATGGATAGGAAACTAAAGTCCATTAAATAAATTGGATGTATTTAATAAATTATTTATTTAATAAAAAAAGTAATATACTCTTTGCCCCCTTATACTCTACTTACCTTATTGCCCCCTTAGAACAATGTCCCCAGTCCACACAAAAATCAAGCCTAATGATTTTATAGACAAATTATTCTAAATCTTCATGGAACAAGGAATAAATAATGACAAAGAACTCTATTCGGTAAGAAAAAGCTACTGTTTTAGAAGTTTGGTGAGATTGATGATTTGACTTCTGGTAGGGTGCTTTCATTTTGACCCAACAACGGTTCTACAAATGAGCCATGTAAAATATATTCAGCAGATCTAGGGTCTAAGTAAATTAATGTAGATTCCTGAAACCTCCCGTTTTACTTGTGGGAAAAAATTGGTGGTTTCAGTACTTCTATAAAAAGAAAGGAGCCACAGGTTAGGAGGAACCCAGAGCTCCATCTTCTTTAATGTTATGAGAAGAGTGGGAGGCACATCTAAAGAAATACCTGCTGCCTATATGTAGATAATCTCACATTCTATTTCCTATTATGTTATAAAATTTATGTACCATTTCAGCGCAATGAGTCTTACCAAAGCTTACTGTGATTATTTCAGATAATCTCCATATCCCTGATCATGTCTCCAAATCCAGACAAGGAAATGAGCCATGCACAGAAAGACAAATAATACATGATCTTACTTGATGTGGCATCTAAAATGGTCAAACTCTTGGAAACACAGTAGAATGCTGGTTGCCGGGGAAAATGAGAAGATCTTGGTCAAAGAGTTTAAAGTTTCAGTTACACAATATAAGTGAATTCTGGAGGTCTGATGCACATCATGATGATATACTTAACAATTCTGTAGTGTATACTTGAAATTCCCTAAGAGGGTAGATCTAAAGTGTTCTCACAGTTAGAAAAGAAAGAAATGAAGAAAAAAAGTAACTATGTGAGGTGATGGATATGTTAATTAGCTTCCTTGTGGTGATCGCTTCACAATGTATCACACATTAACATATCAAGCTGTAGATCTTAAAATATATATAATTTTTATTTGTCAATTATACTACAGGATGTGAAGACCTGAAAAGAAAACAAAGGGAAATAGGAACTGAAATAGGAACATTTATACCACTGATGAGAGTGTAAATTTTCTCAAACTCTCTAAAGAGCAAGATAGGGATATGAAGAACTTGAAGATGCTTATTTTTTGTAACATTTCTGGTATTAAGCATATAACCTGGGGCATCATTTTTCAAGTGCTAATTAAAGCCCATTAAAATATTCCCCATTCAATTTGGTGAGTCTTTATCCATTTTAGTTTATTACAATAGAATTAAAAAAATGCCGGAATAAATTGTACTCATTCACATTCCCAGTATGTGTGTGTGCATATGAATGTGAATATAGAAATGGTAAAGGTAAGTATACTTCCATATGTGGATATGTGTGCATGTGTGCAGATTGCAAGTCCTAAGAAAAAAGTGTATTTCCTTCTGTGAATTAGTCCAAAAAATGTAAACACAACTTTGCTGGAGAAACACCCCCACAGAAGCACAGTGAGACATTTACAGGGATGTTCATGGAAACGTTTTTTATAGCCATGAGTAATGGTAAACAATTAGATGTCTTTCAATTAAAAATGGGTAAATAGGGGCACCTTGGGTGACTCAGTGGTTGAGCATCTTTGGCTCAGGGCGTGATCCTGGGATCAAGTCTCACATCAGGCTTCCTGTATAGAGCCTGCTTCTCCCCCTGCCTCTCTCTCTCTATGTCTCTTATGAATAAATAAATCAAATCCTATAAATAAATAAATAAATAAATAAATAAATAAATAAATAAATAAATAAATTATAGTATTCTTATATAACAAAGCACTACTATTCAGTAGTCAAAATAAATGAACTAGCCCTTCATGAATAACTTTGTCAAATTTCACAATATTGAGTATAAAGAACAAGTTGAGAAAGTACATCCATAAAATTTATGCAAATGAAAAACATTTGCATCTATATCTTATAGATATATGGAGTGAAGGTATAAAAATGTACATGGTAAGGATGCACACATGCTGCAGGATACTAGTCACCTCCAGCCTGGTTATCTTTATGCGGCGAGGAGAGCAGATCATGATTGGGGTAATGAGGAATCAGCTCTAAGTATAAAATTATATTTCTTTCCAAAAGAGGGACATGAAACAAATCTGATGATATTGCACTGGCATACCTGAGTGTTTGAAATCTCAAAAGTAATTTCTTAATCAAATCAGGTGAACTGGCTTAAGGAAGTGTTCTGTGGCAAGAGGAGTATTACAGCTAATTATAATCATAGCAGTTGTATTAAAATGCACTAATAATGCAAAAGAAAAACTGGTATCTCCCCAAACACATTCAACATATGCCCATGGTCGTTACTCGTGTATCAAGATGGAATAACTTTAAATTGAACAGGAAAAAAAAAAAAGATACTGGAAAGAACTTCCCAACCACGAAATTCAGATGTTTGAGATTTAGAAACAGATGGTAATCAACTAAATTTCAGACTCGTACACATTCTCGTAGCTAGGGGTCAGTTAAAATGACCAACTTTCTCCTGAGGTACTTCACATGTTTGGGTGATGCTAACTCCAAAAATATTTAAGTAGCTATAAAAATGCTAAGAAAGAGAAAACACCTTCAACTCATGTTGTCAGCTGTGGTTTTGGCCAAATACTTCACTTTCCTTTAGGCCAAAACATTTGCCACATGAATGATTCTAGTTACAACTGCAGACTATTCAAAAGGTGGTTGCAATCACCATGAAAATCAGGCTTTAGCAGAAATGACTATGTTCCAAACAGCCACCGTATGTTAGGGCCAAAGGCTCTTTTTAAATTAACTACTTTTATGTAAATATTTTACCTACATGATCCGAAGAAAATGAACAAACTTATAAATTGGCTTTCACATTCTATGATGAGATCAATAAGAACATGGACATACACGCTCCCTATAGCAGCATTTAACCCTAGATACTGTTCGTAAGAAATGTGAAATGTAATTAATTATCTATTGGAAGATTCCCCAGACTAATAAGAAAACTAACATTCTGCAATTTGTTGTATACGCTCAAGTGGCCAGTTGAACTCCTTAGAATTCCTCATGATGGACAAACTGTGAAGTGGACCCCAGGGAGTCAAGTCTTGACATAACCCTCTTCCCTTGAGTGTGTGGGCAGGATCGGAGACTTGCTTCTAGACAACTGAATATGACCAAGGTAACGGGACAGTCGCTCTGTGCTTACATCCGCCTGTATCTTAGGCTGTGGCAAGAGATTCTCTTGCTGGCTTAGACGTGTAGCTTTCACACTGTAAGTTGGTCCATAAGGGAGCTTATGAGTAGACCTGCAGGAGGAAGGTGAGAAACTGTGGTGGCAGATAGGAGCAGAGGACCCTCAACTGAGAGCTAGGAACAAATGGGGACCTCAGTCCTACGATGCCAAACCCATAAGAGCTTGGATGAGGATTCTGAGCTCTAGAAAGGAGCACAACCCTGCCCACATGTTGACTGCGACCTTGTTAGACAATGAGCAAAAGAACGGGGTCAGCTGTGCCTGGCCTTCTGATCCACGAGGCTCTGAGGTCCGAAACTACATTGCGTCAGGCACCTAAGTTTGGGTAATCTATTACGTAGCAATGGACAATTAAAATGATTCCCCAACCCAAAATGTTGGGTTGTCAGAAATTCTCAGTTTGAGTGCACATCAGAATTGCCTGAAACCGTTTTTCCTCCCTTTTACACAAATACACAGGTGGGTACCTCAAAGCAAGTGGTTGATCAGAATTTTGAGAGAGGAGGCTGAGCTATACTCATTGTGTAAAGATTCCCAGGTGATCCTGATGACACAGATCTGATCCTTAAGATCCTTTCTGGTTATAAATATGTTTACAAATGAGATTTGGCATCCAAAGGTTACTAAGTCTACTTCCTCTCATTTTCTTGTACAGTAAATCACACATGGTATTTGCTGTAGCTCCAGAGACCAATTTTTAAAACATGGAAACGGCTGTGCTTGATAAATAGATCTCTCTTTGGCCATCTTCCAGGCTGATATGTCATCAACCAGTGTGTGGTCATTTATTTCCCTTCTTAAAAGAGAGAGAGAGAGAGAGAAAGAGAGATTGAGATAAACACACAGATACACAAGCACCATTTTAAATGACCCATGCACACAAAGTGACTACAAATGAAGCCTGTTTGGGGAGGGAGTGGGAACAGACACATCTTATTACCCTCTTTCCTCTTCCTGTCTCTAAAACCAGAACTTCCCCTTCCATCCCAACTCCCGCTGGGCAAAAATCTCATATTTTCTACTGACTCTTTTTTGTACCAATCCCTGAGCAAAGCTCTGATGCTCCCCATCATCAGTCTATAATGAGAGAAGAGAACACAGGTAAGGAGAGGAAAAGCTAAACCTTGGAGAACTCTCAGTTATAAATTAAAGTTTGATCTTACTTATGTTTTAAAAATAATGGCCCCATGGAATAGAGACCAGAGTTTTTCCTCCTTCTATTCACTTCTATTTTATATTTGTCCCAAGCCAACGTACTGTGAAGAAAAGCTAGAGAAGTTGAGGGGCTAGATGAATTGATTTTTGGTTTTTGTCTTCAAAAAATAGGAGTAACAGGAATAGACAAAGTATCACAAGGTGGCGTTTAAGGGCACGTGCCTCAGTTTTGATCCTCAGTCAAGGCTTTATGGTTGTTGAGTTTCTAAGGGCAAATATAAATCCTGAATAAATGGTTCATTCTGGGCTTCCCTCTTTTCAAATGGGGTCAAACTACTTTCTTGGCAGATTTCCTTTAAGGTGATTTATCATACTGCTGAGAAAGTGAATGAATGAATGAACGAATGAATAGATCCTCTCTCTTCCTCTTCTAATCATCCCCATGCAAAATTTGTAAATTCCATTAATCACACAGAGGGCTTGATTGAGTTTTCAGGACTTAAGAAGGCAGCCTGATGAAGGTGTGAGCAGTTTTCCGTTTATTAATGCAACAATAATCCAAAAAAAGTTGAAAAGGGGGAAGAAAATATTTTGCAATCTCATCTTCAAAGTCAAAACATTGTGAGACTTTTTTTTTTTTCCTGCTTTTAGATTTCAGGTATGAGTTTGGGAATCCTCAGACAGCTCATGTTTCAAACAGAAGGCGTGGTGGCCTTGCAGTTTGTTCTCTCCTCTCTTTCCAGCACTATCCGTCAACCCCTGCCTACCCCAAGTCCTATTGCCCCGTCCTGTTGAAGCTTCCCTGGGAACAAAGATCGACATTTATTACACTTGCGTGCTTCCCAACCACAATGCACTTTATTGTTTTCAACTCATCCTTGACTCTTCAAAACTCAACCACTTCAGATGTGGCCTCATGTTTCAAATCCTGATGGCGCTGTGCCACTTGGCACTTTGACAAGGAGGGCTCACCTTTCCCTGTGCTTTTTTAAATATTTTTTATTTTATAAATATGTATGTTTAATCTGAATCACTACTAACTGAACTTACTTTTCTAATGATGATACACAATCCAACATCTCTCCCCAGGATACAGTCTCTTACAGTTGAACTAATTATGGGAACAGTGGATATGATATCTCTTCTTTTATAATAAACCCAACCAACTGTGCCATATTCTCATTGCCACTAGAACATTTAATTCCCTTGATGATAGCTTTAACTGTTGCTAAGAACAATATTTTTTTTCCAGGGCTCTTCATTTTCATCACCAAAAACGTGATGTGTTTATTTCCTTCTCCAAGAGCAACTATCTCCTCACGGGAAGAAAAAGAAGTTACTCCAAAACCCCACAAAACGTACTGAGCATTCTAAGGAGTGGGTGGCGTCCACCTAGCCAGGCTCTCAGGGTCTCTTCACAGGCCATGGCTGGGCAATGCTCCAGGGACACTTTTGGGTTTTGTTTTGTTTTGTTTTGCAACTTCTAGGGTTTTATTATCATGAGTTTTAAAAACAAGCATGCATACCGGTGTGGAGGTGAGGGAGAGGAAGAAGAGAGGAAGGGAGAGGAGGGCAGGGAGAGGGAGGGATTTCTGCTTTCCTGGCAGCAAAGCTCCAGGTTCATCTCGTCATGGATAGTCCCCCGGAGGCACATGGTCCTTAAGAATCATGTACCAAGTCTTTAGGATGATCTTGTTCAAACAGGTGCCAGGATGGGCGGTGATTAGCTTAAGGCCCCTGATGGTGTCACCAGTGTTGTACTTAACACGGACCTTCTTCCCTAGACGGTAGTTGCAAGCAGCTCCCATCATCCTGTCTGGAGCTCCAAACACCTGGCAGGTGTCCCTGCACAAACTCCTCACTCCAGAGCCAAGCCCGGGTCAGGTGGACTCTAAGAGCTGGAAACGGACTTTTAATCCAATTCCCCTATCTTGTCTATTCTCGTAGCCCCTCCTCCTGTGGCAACCATACACCTCCTGTGTATCAATGAGTCTGTTTTATTTTGTGTTTCATTTTTAAATTCCATATATAAATGGACTTCCACAGTATCTGTCTTTCTCTGACTTCTTTCACTTAGCATAACAACCTCTAGGTCCATCCATGCTGTTGCAAATGGCAAGACTTCATTATTTTTCTTATGACTAATACTCTTATACCACATATTCTCTATCTACCCACCTACCCGTGGATAGGGAGATTGCTTCCATTTCTTGGCTATTGTAAATGGTGCTGTGATGAACATAGGGATACACAGGGCTTTTCAAATTAGTGTCTTAATTGTTTTTCTTTTCTTTTTTTTTTTTTTTTTGATAAATATGTAGAAATACAATATGGTCCAGCAAGTCCACTTCTGTTTGTTTTTTAAAAAGATTTATTTATTTATTTATTTATTTATTTATTTATTTATTTATTATTTATTTATGAGGGAGAAACAGAGATAAAGAGACAGAGAGAGAGAGAGAGAGAGAGAATAAGCAAGCAGAGGAGAGAGAATAAACAAGCAGGGGAGAGGGGGAGAACCCTCAGACTCCTCCCTGAGCATGAAGCCCAATGTGAGACTTGATCCCCGACCCTGAGATCATGACCTGAGCTGAAATCAGGAGTCAGCCACTTAACCGACTGAACCACCCTGGTGTCCCTGGTATTTCTATTTTCAATTTTTTGAGAAACCTCCGTAGTGTTTTCCCTAATGGCTGCACCAATTTACATTCCCTCCAAAGGTGCACCAGGGTTCCCTTTCCTCCATATCCCGGCCTATATTTACCATTTCTTGTCTTTGTTATAGTAGCCATTCTTACAGATGGAAAGTGATATTCCATTGTGGTTTTTATTTGCATTTCCCTGATAATTAGTGATGCCAAGCAACTCTTCAGGTACCTTTTGGTCCCCTGTACATTTTCTTTTTTTGGGGGGGTTGTCTATTTAGATCCTGTGACCACTTTTTAAATCAAATTGTTTCTTTTTTTTTGATATTGCATTGTACCCAAACATACTCCTAAAAAGAAAAACAAACAAACATAAGTAGCAAGAGGTGAAGACCTGATTATGTATATTATTTAATGGAATTGTGCATGATATGTTGTCCTGCTAAAGGCCTATTTTGGAGTCAAGTCATCCAAGTGATTTATAATGGTAGAGCCTATACCCTTCTTATATAATCAACATCAGGCAAAATTTTGGGATCAAATTCAAAATATATAGGTGCTGGTAACAACTCTCATGAGTAATCACCCAATACATTTTGCCTTTTGCCTTTGTTTACCAATAATCTTTATATCCCGATTAAGTAAGGTGTGCTGACTGGCCACCAAATGTACCACAGATGAGATTTTAATAGTAATAAAGAAAACTGATGTCTTATCCTACAGATTAAACTACCACAACACACATATGATTTCACTGACTTATCAACTACCCAGGAGAAGGTAATCTTCCTCTCTCCCTCCCCCCAAATCAGTTTTTACTGAATTTCAGAGTTGTGAAGTAACTTACCCAACATCAGAGTTAAAAAGTGGTGGAGTGGGTCTTCTACCTAGATTCTGGTCCTGTGTCCTGTACAGCAGTTTCCAAACTTACTTCTAAGGTAAGCAACCCTCTTACAAAGGACAATTTAAGCACAAGTTCAACATATAATGGAAATAAATATGCACCTACCACTATCAGTTATGAAAGATGCCAGACACCGTGCCAGTCCCTTCAACTCTTTCCTCCGCTGAAGTGATTGAAGGAGCTCTGAAGGAAACACTTTAGCTCCTCACTGCACAGTTTGAAATCCACTGATGCATATCATAGATAGTGGCTGAAAGATTGCAAGGAAAGGAATTAATGATAATGACCAAGACAGCAATACTGGTTACGGACTCATTGCATTAATTGTATGTTCATCAACTAGAGCTTTCTTAAATGCAAGCGGATGGGTTCTTCCCTCTTTGCTTCACCAGGTACTTTAACTCTGTCATCACCCAGGCCTTTGTAAGCTTTGCCCCAGCACATCCCCAAATGTCACATAAACCAGAATGCAATACTTCTAATGCTCTTAAATCCAGCAACAGCTCCGAGCTCATCGGTGATCCCTCTACTAGAAGGAAAGCAACGTAAGTGTAAGTACTGCCTTTTAGGATATCTGTGAAATTAGCTCTACCTAACTGGTTTGCCTTTATTATTAATTCCAAGAAGATCTAAGGTTGGGTTAATGTCAAAAGAGCTACTAAGTTTTGATATCGTGGAAAAAGCACCAGGGTTGGAGCTGGGCAGTCCTTTTCTAGTCAAGGTAACCCATCTCCCTGTGAGTCTTTGTGCAAGTCAGTTCTTTTCAGTTTCAGTCTTCACACCCAAAAGATTAGCGTAACAGTGAAGCCTAATTATGTTATTCTGAAGAGTAGTATTCAAAATATCCAGCTACTAGAATTTCAAGTACATTGTCCAACCAGAACAGATGCAGACAGCAAACACTGAAGGATCCCAGGTGTGAGCCATCCTGGAAGAATCTGGTGAGATCAGTTGGCGCAGTAAACATGGAAATGCTTTGTTAACTACAAAGTTTACCTAAAGTTAGAGGTGATGATAACACTAGTTTTTTTTTTTTTAATTCTGTACATCTTTGCTTACTTATAGCTTAGTATTTGCAAATCTTGTTCTCCATGAACTTCAGTGCTACAAGTATTTAAAAAGACAAAGATGATGGTGATTATGATAGTTATTTGATTTTTACCCACTTAATTCTAAATGATGGGTATCACTATTATCTGTTTCGTAGATGATAAAACTGAGGCTCAATGAGTATAATTCACGTGCCTAACCTTACACAGCTAATCATGCCAGAACAAGAATCCAAACGCTAGTGCATCAAAATCACTTGAGTAACTGAGTTATGATTTTTACCAAAATTCACAGTAAATTTCCAAAAGTCATAACATGCAAAACAAGCCTGCTATCTTCTGTTGCTTCTAAACTAGAGTGGCTGGTAAGGTGGGTTTACTTTGTATTTAATGAAGCTGCAAGATCCCCCCACCCCCACCCTTGCACAGCAGCCTGCCAGTCCTAGAGTATTCGGGGTGGGGAGGGAAAGCCAGGTTGCTTACAGAAGCATATCTACATAAGCATTTCTGGAAAACGGCCTACAAAAGAATTCAGAAGAAAAGATTCTAAATTTCTAAAATTTCAGAATTTGCTTGTGATGATTTCTCTCATTTGAAATAACCACTTATTGTACCCAATTATGTTTTTATAATGTGCTTGTTGGTTTTTCCTTAAAGTCTTTAAAAATATAGGACTTTTGGGTTTCCCCAGAAAAGTTCTGCCCTGGTCACTGTGTTAAGTTAGGACAAATACAGTAGAGTATTTGGGAAACCGGCTACACCCAGTTTCTCACTCTTCTCTCTTACCACTCACACTTCTGAGCCAATATATCATAAATTTCTGATTTACTAGGTCTACATTAGTTTCCCTGTCTGCAACCTCCATAGAGCCAATGTCTTCCCCTATTTTAACAGTTTCACAATTTATGTTACTCCCCAGCTGATGGGCTGCATGTACCTCAAAGACAGGCTGTGTCTGACTTGATCACCACATTGTCTTTCATGCCAAGTTCAGCATCTGACACAAAGTAGGTATGTAATAACTCAGTGAATGATTACTGAATAGGCAAATGCTTTTCTCCTTGCTTCGATATATTCATGCACTTTTTGAATGTTCCATATACCTTGTTGAAAAATGTAATTTTTCGCCTTAAATTTCTATTTTTTTCCAGATTTATGTGAGAGAAAGAGAGCAAGAGAGCATGTGAATTGGGGGAAGGGCAGAGGAAGAGGGGGAAGTGACTCCCCATTGAGCAGGGAGCCTGACCTGGGGCTCAAATCCAGGACCCCGGGATCATGACCTGAGCTGAAGGCAGATGCTTAACTGACTCAGCCGCCCAGGTGCCCTCACCTAAAAATTTCTATAGCAATATACCCTTACTAAAGAACTCAGTCCACATCTCTGAACTTGAAGACAAGTGCAGACAGAAAAGTCAAACACTGTTCATGTGAACAGTCAAAGCAATAGAAAAAGACAACTTTAAAATATAGTCACATGGATTTAGAGGTCACTGAAAACAATTGCCCTCCCCATTCTCACAAAGACAAATCCCATGACTCACTAAACATACTTACCAAGAAATGAACACATTTCCCATGAAACAGAAGGTGTTTCCTAGAGAACAAAATGTAACTTATAGAGACCTTTTGTTTTATGACAACTCCCTCGTGTCAGGAATTCAAAGTGGGTCAAATGACCAGAAAAACTTGTGTCAGGGTTTCCAGTCGATCAAATGGGCCAACTGGAAGATGGAAGATTGAACCGTCTTCATCTTTTGCCTGCTCTTAGGGGAATAGCATAAATCTTTTATGGCAGGTTGTGAGACAGTTTGATATGTTTCAGTAGTTGCTTCATGCCTCTTCTGAATCAACTTGTCCAGTTTTTGTCTTTGGTTTCACAGAATCATAGAAACATGGAAAGTAGAATAGGATGGATCCCTGGAAATTGTCTAATTTAAGTTTCCTCACTAGAAATTCCTTCCAAGGAGTCCCAAAAACTAATGAGGGAACCTCCGGAGGGAGACTTCCAGATGTGGGGCAGCTCCAACTATTGGCAAGAGTGTTCATTTTGTTTTATTCTGTTTTGTTTCTTCCAAATTTCATCAATACCTGCCTTCTTGTAATTTACTTCTACTAGGTATTGCTTTCCCTTCTGAGGTAACACAAAATAAATAGTCCCCTTTGCTGCATGACAGCATATCAGCATTACAAGATGATGATCAGGCCTCTTCTCAACCTTTCTCTCAGCTACATTCATTCAATTTGCCACCAGTTTCAAATGGTTTCTAGACTCTGATGATCTTGACCAATTTTGGCTGAATACACCTTACAGAAAATTGTTGGGTATGATTGATTTACTCATACACAGGATGGGCTATGAGCTGATGGTACAGATAATTAACACATTTGGGGGGGGATTACCAAAATAATATCAAGCCTATGACATAATCCTAAAAACATTTTCTGTTTTCTCAATCTCATACCAAAAGGTATAGCTCCTGAAGAAGGGTTTATTTTCTAATTCTTCCCCTAAAATATGGATATGGAAATTAATGGATAATGAAGACCTTCTGGAGCCAGAACCAGAACAAAGAGCTTTCATTATTTCTGCCCAGCAGATTTGATGGTTGTGATCCACCCATGATTACCCTCGAGTTAAAATTCTCTCCCTTTCTGAAAAGAGAGTTTTAGTGTTCTACCTTCTTTACTTTTAACATCCAATAACTGACATGTTTAGTATATCGGTCTTCAGATCTCATAATATGTATCTGAACCTATAGGAAAGGACTGCCCATCACTCAGATTTCTATGATGATGTGTGAATTCAGTAAACAGATAAATTGTTGAGGTTTAAGGAGGAAGGGTAGGCATAAATACCTGGGAAGCAAATGTGTAGATCATAATCATAGTATGGTCTATTTGTGGCCGGCCCCAGAATCTATTTTCTCATATCCTTTAATAACAAAACCAGCAAACTTTAGAAGTATTTTGTTGCTCAGTTAAGGGAGAGTTGGGGGTAGGAACACACGTTTTCCAGCCTTTGTGCACGAAAATGTGTCCACATGACTGAGTTCAGGTCCATGAGCTATAAATGAAGTTGTCTTTTGGGATTTCAAAAAACATCTCTTTAAAGGAAGCACTGACACACTTCTTTATGCTTTGACCAGACAGTTTTCTGAGGCACAGCCTTGATATCTGGAGTTTCACCTCTTATTTTACATCATGCAGATAAGGCCCACAACCCAGGAATAGCGAAATGGAGTTGGAAGTAGCCTGGTCTCTGATGTCATCATGGAGCTGCCAGAGCAGATGTAAAGAGTACCGCCAGTGTGTACCTTTCTTTATGGGGGAAAAAAAAAATCACATCATGAGATACAAATCATTGTCTTGAGGGGTGAGGGAGGTTTGGCTAATCCCAGATGAGTACAATTCCTCACATGGTACTTTGCAAATGTAAATAACCTTCTGAGGTGTTTCTGAAGGATTATTTCCTTCTCATCTATGAACTCCACAACAATTTTAAAAGGTTTTAAATATATATATTCTATCTCACTTCATTCAAATAAGTATATTATAAACAAAGTATGCCAACAGTATTATTTACGTATCATATTCTACTATTTTTCATAAATTGTATATTAATTAGCACTGATCATGCCTATAGTCCACGGACTTAGTGGTGAATGAATATGGGCCTAGAATATACAATTTCATTTAAATTATAAATATATAACAAATAATCATGAAAGAAAACGCTCTCCTCTCATCTTCCCAAAACAACTGAATTTGAGGTTATCTGCAGTTTTGGTTATTTGACTATCTGGTTCCTTTCAATTATACAACTCAATAACTATACAATTATTAAGTATCCAAATTTTGCTTTTTCATAAGAAATCAAAAAGGGTTTTTGTTAGCTAGCTAGTTCTATTTCTTGAAACCTAGGATAAGAGAAAATAGTAAGAAGCAGAAAAACATGTACAATTCCAGTGTTCTTTCGTATAAAACATTTTATGATCAATGTTCAAGAGATAGGGTTTCATATCTCCAAAACAATTTTTATACTAATATGTTTCCTTTGAAGACCGTAAGGGCTAACTTTAAAGGCAGTGTTAAGTATGGAACACAAGCGTAATTCCAATACTGTTCCATTCTGTGTCCTTGGGTAACTCATTTCCTATTACCAGACCTCATTTGGTAAGCTACAAAAATGGGGGCATTTATATATAATTGCTTTTTATTAAATCTAAATTCTAAAACCATACTTTGAAATAGACGTGATATAAGGCACATGTGTAATTTTAAAATTTCTTATAGCCACATTGGAAAAGGGTAAAAAAAATAGTTGTAATCCATTTTAGTTATATATCTTACTTAACCCAACATACCTAGAATAGTATCATTTTAGCATTCAGTCAATATAAAATAATTAATGAGATATGTTAAATTCTAGAGTCTTTGAAAATAGCAAAAAAATAAAATAAATAAAATATGCAGTTTACACTTGCAGCACATCTCAATTTGAAGAAGCCACATTTCAAGCATTCAATAGCCACAAGGGCCTTGTGGCCACAGTACTGGACCCCATAGGTCTAATACAATCTAGGCACTGAAATACATATCTACGGAAAATCATCCACATTCCTCTGTTGAATAAGGAGGGGTAGACAAGAAACAACTGCTGGAAACCTCAAGTGATGCCTCCCTGAGCTCTCAGAGCAGTCTACCAGAGGAGATAATGAAATCATTTAATAGCCAGCAGAGCATGAGCGCTGACAAATCAAAATAGACACTGGTCCCATCAGAATCGACATCATTCAAAACAATCAGTCAAGAGAACATAAATGCAGGTTGGATATAAGCCCTGGGGGTGTATACTTTCAAAAGAAAAGAAAACAAATAAGTCACAAATGTTATTAATGATCCCTCTGATAACTATCTGCCCCAGTATATGAGACTCTTCTTGTAAAAGGGCCCTACCTGTTTTGATTCACTGTAACCCAATAACTTACACAGTGAAGGGCACATGTAATACAGTGCTTCTCATTCCATTTGGACTTGCAGTCACGCAGAATGGCAGGCTGTAAAGACTTATTTGCATGGGATTTTGTATAAGTTTTAGAGTAACCTAATCATCTAGCTCAAAGAATAGGGAAAGGATAAACAAAATTGAAAATTGAGCCTAAAAGCACCTCCATATGGCATCACTGGACACAGACTAAATTACTGAATAAATACTTACTAAAGGGATAAGTGAATGAATATCTTCCATGGAAACATTACCTCATAACTTTTTGTCAAATGTGGTTCTTGTGAGGTGCCTCACACCAATAGCATAGGCATTAAGGAATAGTTACCCATCATGTAACATTTTTTACCTAACGGTATCCTGGTTTATATACTCCTTCATGACTAATTGCTGATAAAGTCACCAATCTATCTTCTGATAATTGAGTGATCAACAAATATTTCAGATATTCTAAACTGAATGGGGAACTAGCTGGTTTATTGGCTGTTCTTTGCATCTAAAGGTTTAGAATACTACGTAAGAGTGAAGAAAACTGATGGAATTGTGTGAAATTTGGGAAATAGAGGACGGCTGAACTCAATGTGAAAAACGACACTGGCCAAGAACATAGCAATATAGGTGACATATAGAAAGATAATTCAAGGAAGCCCATTCTAGCCATGTTCTTCCTCTTCTTCCCATTGTCTCATGCAATGGGGTAAAATTAGGGCAAAACTGTCCTTGTGCTAGAAAGCACTGGATAACAAAGGTATAGGTAGACTGGGCATTACCTTTGCATTCTACACCCCTCCCCCAACACACATGTGCCATCAAAATATTGAAAGAACAGTCCTATTATTTAAAGATTCTTTTTATTACTTTGTTTTATTGTGCCTCTTGGTTTCGTGTTTTGTTTTTTTTTTTTTTTAAGTATAGAAAACAAGGACTATTGCCTAAAACACTTTACAGTATTATTTGTAAAGCTTATACTAATTACTTACAGAGATGGCTTTATATTTGGCAAAATGGCTGAAAAACACTTGAAAATTCTACTACAAATATTTGGGAAAGCTGGATAAAATACTGTCATTTGAAAATGAATGATTGACACAAGAAAAAAAATTCTCAGATACCATAAAACAAAAAATAAATTAATCACAGAGAAATAATTTATGTGTAGTAAAGTTACAGCTGTTCCAGATAAGTATAGAGGTTTTGAGGTAAAGAAAGTAAGCAGATGTGTATTGAGGCTTATATATAAAAAGTAGAAAAGTTTTGGTTCTGCATGGGACAGTTTTGGGACTCTGCATGCAGCTGCAACCCACAAGGGCTTCACTCTGAATTCAAAAAGAAAGAAAGAAAGAAGAAAGAAAGAAAGAAAGAAAGAAAGAAAGAAAGAAAGAAAGAAAGAAAGAAAGAAAGAAAGAAAGAAAAAGATCTACCTGTAGTACAGAAAACCAGTAAGAAAACATGTCATAACAGAAATTTGGGAGAGGCAAGAAGAGACTCTGCTGAATTATTAGTCTTGATGTTCTATATAGTGAGTTTAAATGTATCAATGGCCTTACAATGCAAAATTAGCATAAATCTTTGCCAAGTCTAATGATATTGCTGATACAGCTCTTATTATAAGCATTGGCAAAACCACACTGGAATGATCTCCATAGATACAGTAGAAATAAGCTCAGTATTTCAAAAACACTTATACAATATTCTCATCATGAATGAATATTTAGCAGACATAGTACACAGGTGGAATAAAAACAAAAATATTTTAAAACTGAGGAAATAACTGAATAAAGACTATTGTAAATCTTACAGACATAAAATAATTTAATAAAAACATAAAAAGGAATCAGATACTTGGAACAGGAAAAGTTGAAAAATAACCAAACAGAACTACTAGGATTAAAAAAAAAAAAAAAAACTAGAAATTAAAAAAAAAAGAAAGAAATCCTTAACGATGCATTATATTTTTAATTAGATGCCACGGAAAGTAATGCTCATGAAGTAAAGGTGCCACTGATGAAGTAATTTACAATCCATCCCCAAAAGGTAAATGCATGAAACATACTAGAAGAAAAGTTAAGAAACTCAGAATTTGCAATGAGAAGAGCCAACATATGCCTCAAAGGAGTTTATAAATTGGGCTGTAGGGAGGGTTTGGGGAGTAACATATAAAGAGTGAATGAATACATTTCCCCACAACTGATGAGGGGCATACATACCCAGATTAAGGAGTGCAGAGAATATTGGGAAAAAAAAAAAACTAAAATAAAAGTCTAAATATATAAAATTGTGTACATATATGTATGTGTGTATGTATGTACATATATCTATCTTCACAGAGAGAAAGAAAAACAGAGAAAGAGAAAACACACTTTCTTTTCTTTTCTTTTTTCTTTTTTTTTTTTTTTTTTGTTTAAAGATTTTATTTATTTATTCATGAGAGACCCAGAGAGAGAGAGAGGTGGAGACACAGGCAGAGGGAGAAGCAGGCTCCATGCAGGGAGCCCAATGTGGGACTCGATCCCGGGACCCCAGGATCATGCCCTGGGCCAAAGGCAGTGCTAAACCACTGAGCCACCTGGGCTGCCCCACACTTTGTTTTCAATCTTGTGCTAGGCCCTAGGGTAAAAAATAACCATAAAATGTGGTCCTCGACCTTAGGATTTTAGACAATACTTGAATTGATTAACCCAACAGTCATAAAAAAAAAAAAAAATCCAAGGTGAGGAATTGTGAAGAACACATTCCAAAAATAAAACTACATCTATGTCCCATAGCTCTTTTTACAGCCTTCTTTTTTCTATCTTATGATATATTCTAACTTCCTAGAGAACTGGGTCATCATATGATGTAATAACGACAATATCTACTCCACAGATTTATTGTAAAGACAGTAAAGCGATTATTGGTACCAAGATCTTAATACTTTGCTTTTTATCACTCTTTGTATCCGCCCAACCATCCAGGACAATGCTGGCATGTCTTAGAAGCTCAAGGCATGCTAATTGAATAAAAGGTCAAGTAAATGGAATGCAGAAAATTAGGTGAGCTGTGTTGCTCAACAATACTCTTGCAGTGAACCACACCCCCATCCCACCACCACTAGAGACACTGATTAACCTGTCTGGGGGCGGCCCAAGCATTGGAAGTGTTGTAAAATCCTTCCATGTGATTCCACTATGGAGCCAAGGAAAAATGAGGATGGGCTGTAGGGGTTGCATAAGCTTCAGGTCTCATAACAATAACTAGACTTTGCCTACTTAGGAAAAAAAAAAGGAATTTAAAATTGTTTTTTTGTTTTGTTTTGTTTTGTTTTTTTTAATCAGATATATGCATCCTAGAAACAGAGGACTCTCCTTAGTGATGTGAATAGTTTGGGGGAAGTTGAGTTGAAATCAATATGATAACCACCGATGTTAGAAGGTACCTGCGCCATTTGATTTGCACGGTGCCTGATGCCTAGCCTTTATATAAACCCTCCAAGAGGTATCACTGTTTAAAGATAACAAAGTAGTGGGCTAGCACTTTCCCACAGAGCGTGTGGCCTGGGCACCGGTAATCTCCCTCTGCAAACACCCCCCTCCCCCAGCCAGTGGGAAACACAGAATTCCAGCTCCCACATCCAGCCTCCTGGATGAGAACCTGCACTTTCCATAATGAAGAAGACAAGTGACAGACATTCAGGTTAAAGTCGGAGAACTAGCCAACTAGGTTAATCATTCACAACCAGGGGTGCTCCCTGAAATCACACTGAAACCTAAGTTTTGTTTTGTTTTGTTTTGTTTTGTTTTTAAAGAGTCCTGATGCCTGGGCTTTGGCGTTTTTTAAATATACCTAACGTGACTCTGATAGGCAGCAGTTTGAGAACCGCTGGGCTAGAGCCTGCATGTAATAATATGTCTTAGCTGGCATGTCCATCCCTGGTAAAGAGGGAGCTGGTATTCAGTCCAGAGCTCCTCAGCCACTGCACCAGAGCCCTTCTTGAATTCTAACTCTTAGACTCAAGCAATGTTCAAGTTCAAATAAAAATATCAGTTAACACATTATGCCTATATATCGTCTTTTCAATAAGAGTATGCTGTATTTCTGATGGTCGTGATCATATTTTAAAATTATTTACAGGTTCTTATCTTCCAACATTCAGCTCGGTGCTAAGTAAATATTATTGCTTAATAAATACTGTTTGATTAATACACATTGCCATTCAAGCAATGAGATCTATGCTAATTGTACTGAAGAAATACCTCTTCGCCCTTTCAAGCTAAAACTCAAATTACACATCAGTATTAATCTATGAGGAATGTTAAACCTTGTCTTTCTTGCTGTGATTGATGCATGCAAATTATTTCACTTATCGAGACAAAGCCTGTCTATAATTTTATATTGAATGTGATAAAATAATGAGGGCTAAAACCTAAATTTCCTAATGTGTGAATGGCTTGAAAATAAGCTTCATATTTATTCATTAGCTGTTACAGTGACTACATCCCAAGATTATTTTTTAGTATAGAATTAAACTTTACAAACAGCCAGAACATCTCACTTGATAGCTAATTCACAGTAAGATCATTATCTTATTATAATAAATACCTGGATAAACAATATTTAAATAAGCATAGTCCTGCTTTACAGATTTTTTTTTCCTGAGAATATTGTAATCATTATTGCTCCATAATAATGCCCGGCAATGGAGAGAATGGGGTTTATTAAAGGAATTGTAATTACTTTTGTCAGTTATTCAGCAACAGTTTTTCCCGAGCTGCATTACAAATTCATTACCCCAGGATCAGGCTTTTAAAGCTCAGAGCAAAAGGTAAAATGAGATACTGCTAAGTTTAGATGGTATCACACAGACCTGCTTCCATTGCATTTAGGATGGGACTCAACACCTGCCCAGGACATTTGCAAAAGTAGTTGATTTGATAGGAATGTTTCAAGACACTTTCCTGTTAACGTTGCCTGAGAAGTCAAGATTAGGTAAGGAACACAGTAAACTTGTAGAGAATATGAAAAAAAAAACAAAAACACATTTTTCCTTTTATAATGATCTTCCTGGTAGTCATCTGGCTGCTTTAAAAAAAATATATATATATATATTATTTATATTCAATTGATTAACCTATAGCGTATCTATTAGTTTCAGAGGTAGAGTTCAGTTTTTCATCCGTTGCATGTAACACCCCATCTGGGTGCTTTTCATCACTTATCCATTGATCCATTCATTCCCAAAACATCTCCTGAGTTAAGAATGCAAGAATTAGGCATCAAATGTTGAAACGTATCACGATCCAAGAGGGGAAGTCAGTCAAGAATAGGAGAGTATGAGAGATGACTGAGCGCTCCAGTTGCAATAGCCACGGGATGGATGTTACGTCCACATGGAAACCCCCCCCCCTCATCTCCAGAGGGAGCTCAGGGGAGGGGAATGCACGGACAGCTTTTTACAAGAGACGACACAGAAGGTTACAGAGGTCAATGCACACCGGGCAGATACATATGGGTTAAGTTCATTTGCAGGAAGACTTAATTTATAGGTTCACGCCGAAAGAACCACGATGATTTCCAAGTGTTTCCATAAGGAACCAATTAAACAGAAGAGATTAAACCTTGCAACCCAGCTGGCCCAGAACTCCAAAGTTTTCACGGCTGTGATGTGGTAGAGGTTATAGCACCTTCTTCATAGAGGTAGAAATAAGAAAATGAACAAAAGCCTTTTGTTCTAGATACTTTTGCCTACAGCTACTCCAGTCAAAGTAGAGGATGATGGTATCATTCTGGTAAATTCTGAGCTCCCTCACCCCCTAGTTCAAAATCTAAAAAGAGCCCTGGATTAGAAATAGCAGAAACCTGTGTTCTAGGCCTTCGTCTCTCTTGAATTTAGCTAACTGGGCAATTAAAGTTCACTCTTTGGGGTTTAGATTCCTCATTGGTAAAGTGAAGGCACTTGCCTACACCAGTGGGCATCAGCAGGGGACGCTAGGCAGTTCCTAGAAATAATTTTAGTCATTGTGACGGGCGTGTGGTGGGCAGTTCTGTAGGTATCTAGTGAGTTGAGGCCAAGGATTTTGCTGAAGATCCTTGAATGCAGAGGAGGACATACTTCACAGCACAGAACATCAGTGGCACCAAAGTCAAGAAACCTTGGCCCAAGAGCAGGCTTCACTAGCTGCACTAAGCAAGGGCCTGCTTGTGGTCTGGAAAGCACCTGCTGACGTGCATTTAAATAAAAATGTTAAGGAAATAAGAGAGGGATTTCAGTGTCTGCTTTACATGCTTCACAAGGTCATCTTATTTTTTATACATAAATTTATTTTTTATTGGTGTTCAATTTGAAACAAGGTCATCTTAATGATCACATGAGGAAACAGGAGTGTGTAAAACCTCGCAAACATAAGATCTTAGAGTAATCGTCATTCATAGCAACAAATATGATACGCACGTAGCATCGCTAATGACAAACATGACTTCTCTAGGTGGTTGTGATTAGGTCAGGGAGCTCCTGATTGGCTTTCATCGGGGCTGGGCACAAACTGAAGCAGAGTGCGTACCTATCAAGAATTGTGTTGCACATTTGATTCCTGGTGCCCTCTGGTACCTCCTGGCAGAGAGGGCTGTGCCCCAGGAGCCCAGAGGAGAAGGAGAAAGGGAAGAGGGGAGTAAGAGGAGGCGGGGAGAGAGAAGGAGGGAGAGCCCATGAGCATGCACTAGGGTGACACAGCCTTTCTGCTGCCCGGGGCCTAGCAGTATCCCAAATTCAGTTTATCCTTTTTGGAGCCTCCTGCAAAATGTAGTAAAGGACCGGTTGAGAGTCTTGCAGGTTTTGCATCCACTTAGTCTGGGTCTGAATCCCCATTCCATCATTTCTGGCTGTGTAATTTTGGACAATATACCTGACGGGCCTACTGGCCTCATTTTTATTCATCTATAAAATGGGGTTGGTCAGAATAGTCCGTCATTGGGCCCTGGAGAAGATTAAGCAAGTTAATACATATAAAAGTACTTAAGACAGGAAGCGGTGCGGCCAAGTCCTCCTATTACAGGTTTTATGTGTTTCGTATGATTCTTTGCTGCTTTCAGATGAATAAGGCTAACACACCCTGCTCCTGAAAAGCCCTTGCAGAGGGCTTACATGATAGATTTCGTATGGGTCTATACTGTACTTAGTTATCTGCATGATATTGTCCACGTAGAGTATTTACTGTTTTAAACTACTCCATATGCTTCATGGAAATTGTGGATTCCCCCCCCCCCACCTGCATTTTTCCCGAGGTTGTATTTTCAGAAAGTGGAATCACTGAAGCAAAGGGAATGAAGAACTTTCAAGCCTTTGACACAGACACCAAATTGCCTCCGAAAGCTGGTCTCCATCAGCAGCGTATGCGAGTCCCCTTGCACGGCACCCTTGGCAGCTGATGTAAAAAATCAAGATCTCACGTTTAAAAAACCTCCTTAGATTAATGGAATAATGAACAGAAACTTCCCCATGTTTCTATCATTTCTAGTCTATCATTTATGAGTTAGTATTCATCACTACAACCCATTTTGCTATCAGGCCTTTTTTATTTTTTAGCTCTTTCCTTATGCATTATTTATGCTTGAAAAATAAAATCCTTTGTAATATTTATGTTTTCTTCAGTTTATCATTGCCTTTTATGATCCTACTAATTTGATAAAGATACAAAGCTAAAACTAATATTTTAACCAGGCCTTTCTCAAGCTAAGACTTCGGATGGCAAATGCTAGTCCGTCCTGATCCTAGCCCCTGATCCTAACACCTGATCCTAACCCTTGATCCTTTGATTCAAGACAGATGAAACCTCAGCCTCACACCTCATGGGAATAATTCTGTAGACGATTCCTTACTGTCTCTCTACTGGGTTAGTTGAGTACCAGTTGCCCATAATAGTAATTCACTTATCAATACATCTTTTTATTGGGTCTCCTCCATTCCCTATCTCACTTCCTGCTACCTCATGTATTCCTCAGGATTGTCTCTCAAATAAATTACTTCTCCAAAATCTATGTCTCATGGTTTGCTTTTGAGGGAATACAAACTAAAACGCATTAAAAGCATTTCAGCAGCTTCTTATTTTGGGTCATGATTTATCCATTTCCTGAAAATCAATGATTGACACTAGTAGATTATCCACAAACAGTATTTATAGGAAGAATCAAGTTCAAGAAAAAAATGAAAATGTCTCTCCATCTTTCATGTATAACCATAGAAGACCTATGTCTAGAGTTTAGATATTTAGATATTTCTGTAAAACCTTTTCCATTTTGAATGTCTATGATTTTGGTGTTTGAAAAAGTTTGAAAAGCACAGAACTAAATGATCTCTAATATACTTTCCAGCTCTAAAATTATTTTACCCCCTTACAAGATTTTACGTGGTTTGGTTCCAGACACATGCATTTTTTTGGTTGATTGAATGATTTCCTCCCCTTTTCCATAGCTGTATTTGCAACTGATGTAACAATTTAGGCTGCTCACTCATTTACTTTTTCTTTCATGCATTCACTTAGAAAACATTTGCTGATTCTGCTCTGTATGCAAAGTAGAAGTGTGTAAAGTAGGAGAAAGAACACTAGACTTGAACCCAACGAAGAATCTGCACCCAGTTCAGATTTCTTTGTGAACTTCATACAAGCCCTTTGTTCTCTCTAGTGTTTTTTTTTAACCTTTTGTCTAAAAATAAATAATTACAAAGATTAAAAACACTGAGCACTATTATGGGCTTACCATGTACCAGACACTTTTAGCATTTTCCATTTAGTTTCTTGTGTTAACTGACTTGATTCTATGTGGCAGGTATCACCAACATCTCCATTTCAGAATGAGGAAGCTATGACTTACAGAGGCTAAGAAACATGCACGAGGTTATATAACAAGTGGCAGTAATAGGGAATTTAACATGGAAAGAAATGAATACCACCCCAATGAGAATAAGCAAAGACCATGTATTCAGAACTTGCTATAGCAAGGAGTCAGCCCCCATCACTTGTAGTTGCAACTGGCAGAGACTCAAAGGCAGGCAGGGGAGTTGGAAAACAATGTGAGAAAGAGGGAAGGTTCCAAGTATTCTCTGATCAGAGACTGTTGGTGCAGCAAAACTTGAGGTGAGCTAACCAGCAATGGGGTATCCTACCTGAGGGGTCAGGTGAGCATAGTTGGCTTTATTGGCTTGGCCCTAAGTTGGAAGGAGGGGGCAAAAATTAGGGACACTGGGTGCCAATTGCTAGAGGTTGGGGTTTGGCTTTCTGGTCTAGTCGCTGCAGCATGTGGGTCAGACTTCTAGTTTCCTATGTTGTCCAGTCCTTGTAGATTAGTAGATTTAGTCTCTCAGATCCAAGGAATTTTTACTTCAAAGCTCATGTTCTAAATCATACCCAAATATGACATTATAGAATTAGTATACTTATTCGGAACAGTGAGCAAAAATATTGAAGAAAAGAGGAGTACAACCTGTTTTGCATGTCCATACTTCTTTTTAACTGAGGAAAGCACACACATAGAGTTGAAGGTGGAGTTTGGGGGGAAAGAACAATGTGGGCAAAGCATGGTCATATCTGAAACCATGAAGTCTTAGAAGCACTTATGATCCTGGAAGAGAGTCTCAACCACAAATGGCTCCAGAAGTCAAGCGAGAAGCACTAACGAATGAAACAAGTGGGTGAAAATCCAGTGTGAAAAGGTGAGAACACCCACCTGAAAGTTTGTCCTTGAGGCACGTGGGTGGCTCAGTCAGTTAAACCTCTGACTCTTGATTTTGGCTCAAGTCATGATCTCCAGGTAGTGAAATTGAACCCCACGTACTTAAAATTCTCTCTCCTTGGCCCCTTCTCCCTGCCCCCCACCTAGTGCATGTATGCGGTCTCTCTTAAATAAATAAATGCATGAATGCATGAATGCATGAATGAATGGATATAAAAGGTATGTTCTTATTCAGCCCCAGTCCTACAGGACCGGAGCCAAGTGTAGCAGGAGATTTAGATTTTTAGATCAAAACTTTTGATTTTGAAATGCTACAACCAGGTATTTTATAAAGCAAAATAAAGCCTACCAAAACTAGAGAAACACTTGATGGCAACCAAAGAAATCAGGTCTACTAGTCTCATCCAGCCCATTGGCCACCAGTATGAACCAGTGGCTAGAGGAAGACATCAGACTGCTCAGAGGGGAAGTACAGAGACAGCAGCTCCTCCTTTACCAACCGCTGGGCTAAGCAGGTTACCTGAGCTTTCCCCTTTCCCAACTATCCAATTTCCTCGGCATCTCCAGAGCTGCAGCAGGACCAGAAGATGGCAATCATCAACATATGTTCTTTCACATAAACTTCACAGCAACTCAGCGAGCTAGGTATTATTACGCCTTCAGGCAGTCATGAAACCAGAGACAAAATGCAAACAACCAACTGTACCAGAGGGTATGAGAATACCCTACCAGTGCACAGAGGAAGTGCACACGGAAGAAACAACCCGTGTATAGAGAAGTTGATTACTTCTCCTGTGAGGTAGGGAGCTTAGAGGAAGCTCATCAAAGAAAGTGACTTGAATAGGTAAATTTAGCGTTTGCCTCAGGTTACAAGACTGGAAAAGAACTAGAATTTGTTTATATATTGCCATCAGATGCTGACATTCCTAGCAAAAAAACTGTAATTGAACTTACACAGAGTTCTCCCAAAATATTCATGTATTCCACATAAACACTTTCCTCAGTCCAGAGGCTGAAAATACCCATTTTGAATAATGGGCAACTTAAATGGATGACTTTCTGATGTGAGAGCCTGTTATATTTGACACTTTTTTGTTTGTTGCACTACCAGACTTCAGGGACAGGTAGAGATTTCCATGAAGATAAGACAGCAATCTACTTGTCTTTGAAGACTGAAGTGGCCGGCCCCTTTCCTTCCACAAAGCAGATGCCTATCATTCCCTTTTGCTTCTGTGTATCTGAGTTTCCATGCAGGTGAGTTAGGATGTAACCCCCCTCCAGCCCCCAGCCTCAGAATCAGGGATGTGCATCATACAGATTAAGCATTATTGTCCCTGAGAAAATAAACCCAAGAGAAAGATCAGCATACAATGCATCAATTCCCCAGGCATTCAGCAGAAAATGAGCTTGTATTGACCAATGAGTGGAATAATAGCTTTGTTGACAATGTCAGTGGAGGTGTTCAATCTCCAGGCAGAGGAGCGCAGAAAGGAAGGTGGGGGGGAAGAACAGCCTCTCTCTGCTCTCCACTCCTCCACCCGTTCTTCCAAAACATGGGTGGGCAATGTAACCTAGCAGACTGTCCAATTATTTTGAAAGTTAGACTCTTGTAGTTCACTTTCTTTAAAAAGTTCAGGTCCCGGTCCAAAGAGTTTAAAACGAGAACATTGAACAATGCAGAAAGGGAAATAAGGCAGGGAAACAAAGAAACTGCAAATCACTAGAGGATCGGAAGGTAGAAGGAAAGTTTCTGCTCGTTAGTGCAGAAACTATTTCTAAACAGGGAAGCTTGAAGAGTTCTCATTCATGGGTTGATAGCGACACTATTTAAGAAAGTAAAGGGACTTCAGCAGATCAATCACTCTAAGCAATAGTCTGTCTGGCCGTGTTATCCCAGCTTTCCTTTTCTTTGCTAATTGTTGAGATTTCCATGAGTTAATAAAATAAAATGGGCTTTTGTTTGGATTATACACATAGTTTGATGATGATCCTATGACACCACACACTTGCTTCCATTATGAGCGCTTTCACCATATGGAAAGAACCTTATCTATGAATCTTAAGCGTAAAACAGGTAGATATATAAATCCTTTGTGGAGAATCCGAAATAGAGGGAAAATTAACGCATTGTACATTGCAAATCTATGAGATTAATCCAAAAAGTGAAATTGGAAGCCCTCTTGTAACTTCAAAGTCAATGAATATTGTTTCTGGGCTATCTGGTAGTAAATTTTTATGGAACGCATTGTGGGGGAGACTAAATGGCCAGCCCAAGTGTCTCTCTGGCATGTAGCATCACTGTAGGTTGATTATTTTTAAGAAACAGAACATTCAAGAACTTTTCTTTTTACACTCCTCCCCACCGCCTGTACCCCCAACTGCCTAAAAGAGCTTAGATACAGGACCTGTCCCAGGAAGGGAGCTTTCACCACAGATACCTAGAATAAAGTAGACAGGAGGAACCCAGCAAAGTCTGTCTGCTGAAGGTCCTCTCCAGGTCCCCTTGTTTCTGTATTGCCCACCATCTGTTCATGAAACATTTACTCTTTTCCATCTTCCTATGAATTGTCTTCCTTCTCTTTGAAGGAAGACCCTACCTGCTTTTCCTTAGCTCTGGGTGGTCTATAAGCCTCAATCATCTGACTGCCTGTGGCCTCCTATGCTCATGGAGTCCTTGCACACAGGTAATTAATTTTTCTCCTTTTAACCTGTCTCATGTCATTTTAATTCTTAGACCAGCCAAAAGAACATTGATGGGTACAGGAAAATATTTTCTTCCCATCAGTGTCATGATTGTTGTTGTTTTCTACAACACACACACATACACACACACACCACTGCACAATTATATGATTTTATATATATATACAAAACCTAAATTTTATATATGTAAAATTATATCTATCTATCTATCATCTATCTATCTATCTATCTATCTATCTATCTATCTATCTATCTATATATAAACCTCAGTTAAAAGATTATATAGGGATCCCTGGGTGGCGCAGCGGTTTGGCGCCTGCCTTTGGCCCAGGGCGCGATCCTGGAGACCCGGGATCGAATCCCACGTCGGGCTCCCGGTGCATGGAGCCTGCTTCTCTCTCTGCCTGTGTCTCTGCCTCTCTCTCTCTCTGTAACTATCATAAATAAATAAAAAATTTAAAAAAAAAAAAAGGAGGGACTCCTTAAAAAAAAAAATAAAAAAAATAAAAGATTATATAGGTTGGTTGTGTGATATTATAAAAAAGCTGATTAGCGATTTCACGTTTTTTTTTTTTGATTTCACAAAAGTTTTATAAAGAGGTAAGATAAAAGCAAATAAAATAAAATCTAGATGGCTGACTAAACTCATCACACTGCAAACAATGAGGTTCGGGCAGAGAGAACACTAAAAAAGAATATAGCAGTACAGAGAGATTATCATCCTATTACACAATGGTGGCTATAACAGACATTGAGTTTTCAAAGGCAGCAATTCCAGCTAAAAATGACTGAATAGAATGGAAATCTTAGCTACCAGTTGTGGAATAGCTGCAGATGAAGTAAGCTGTGCATGTGTGTGTGGGGTGCACACCCCGCCCGTGAGGATTGGGTAAGTGATCTACAACCTTCTGCACACAGCTCCCCTCTTCCACTCTTAAGGATACACGCCCAAGTCTTTGCTGGTTGCTCAATACATCTAGGAGATTACCACGACTTAACAGAGGTGAGCCAGGTAAGCACAAAACCCTTTGGGAACAGAGATTATTGGAAAGAGTTATCTTTGTGCCCCACAACAAGAGATACAGTGGCAAAGCCAGCTCTTGAATCAACATGTGTCTATGGCAAGGAAGGAGGAGTTAATTCATCCTAAAAAAATCCCCCAGGTCAAGGAAGAGGAGGAAAAATAAAAGGTGAGTCGGAATGACACAATGACACAGTCTGTTCTCCGCCAGGGAATGAGCGGTTGACATTGCCAAAAGCCCTATTGTGTCCAGACGCACTGTGTTATTACCGTTCTGCTATCAGTGCCAACATAGCAATTCCGAACACTTTATGTCGTATCCTGATTTGCCCTGCGGGGTGTAAGCTGCTGATATCCAGTCATTTTAAGACCGTGAAAAACAAAACAATTGCATTTGCTACCTGGGAGATGGAAAGCCTTGCATACCAGCTCTGTTCCATTCTCAAGCTCTCTTTGCCAGGGTACCCATGTAGCCCGGAGTAATTGAACCAGAGTCTCAAGGTAAAATGAGCCCCCTGCAATCTTAATACCAATAGGTTCTTATCAAAGGAAATAAGAGCAAGAATGAGGTAAACAGAACATCAGGGAATTTGCTTCACCCATCAGGGCTGGGGCGGCCGAGGGGAAATGAACCGTCTTCCACCCAGGACTGGGGCAGCATTTGAGAAAACAGGGAGTGACGATGAATCAAGGCTGCATTCTTTCTCAGCTCTTTGATTCCTTCCCTCCGTGGAAATCATCTGGCACATTTTCATCACTTTCTTTTATTGAGTTTTATAAAATAAATGATTCGAGAGCAGCAATCAATTACAGTCCACCGATGAGGATAATTCAGAGAAACCGAGTTCCCGTTTGCTGCAGGTAATAGCAGCTACGTGCCTTTGCCTGTGTATTTTATGCACTCGTAACGTATTACCCTTAAAGTGCCAGAGAGGTGTGTGGCCGTTGTTTCTCTTTTATTGCCTCCCACGGCTATACGGAAACACTACAGAAGTCAACTTCCAGGAGCCACCAGGCAGCAAGGTGTCTTGGGCTGGTGGGGACAGTTGGTTTAAGGAGATGGCCTGGTCCCCACAGCCAATAGAACATACCTAAGGTTGCACCTACCTAGGGCAGCACGCAAGTATCACCTCACAAGTGTCACACTGGGCAGATTTGTGTAGATTGGCTTATTTGTCGCAATGAGAGATACGGAGTTCACTGGCACGACTGTTGTCGAATATCAGTCCTCCTTCCTTCCTTTCCTCCATCATTTTCTTAGCTCTTTTTCTTCCTTTCTCCCGTATTTCCGACCTTTCCTGCCTTTTCTTCTACATTTGTTCTTTCCTAACTTTATTCCTACCCATTTGACGCTATCATTTTCCTTTCTTAAATATTTTTTTAAAGATTTCTTTATTTGAGAGAGAGAGAGAGAACGCACAAGCAAGAGAGAGCATGAGCAAGGTAGAGCACAAGCAAGGGGAAAGGGAGAGGGAGAGAGATAGGCAGATGCCCTGCTGAGCAGGGAGCCCGATGTGGGGCTCAATCCCAGGACCCTGGGATCATGACCTGGGCCAAAGGCAGATGCTTAACCAACTGAGCCACCCAGGTGCCCCTCTTTCTTAAATATCTTTCAGGCAGGGGCTTCTGGTGAGAGGGTTCAGTCAATTAAGCTCAGACTCTTGATTTCAGCTCAGGTCATGATCTCAGGGTCCTGAAATCAAGCCCCAAGTCTGGCCCCTTATTCAATGAGGAGTCTGCTTGCGATTCTCTCTCTCCTCCCCTCCCCTTGCTCATGCTCTCTCTCTCTTTCTCTCTCTAAAATAAATAAGCAAATCTTTACAAGTTATCTTTTGTGTAGGTATTGTGTGCTAGACCCAGTGTACAATTAAATACTACACCTGTCCTCCATAGGTGAAGAACTCACTGACTAACCTCATTAGGAGGGAAGAACAAAATGCTAAGTGAATCCTATGAAGGAAATGACCTGCTCTGCTGGCGACGAGGCAGGTCCTGGTGAGCTATCATACCAGAGAGGGAATCTCCGTAGGTTGGCTCCATTCACGTATTTAATCATCTAGTCATTCTTCAGCCTGATTTAACTGCCTACTTCCACCTTTTCCATAGCACTGCTCTCCTGCACATATTCATGTATTTTTATGTGTTTATGATCTGTCTTTGCCAGAATAGAAGTTTTAGGAAGGCAGAGGCCTCATTGTTTTTTATTGATACTGTGTCAACAGCACTAATTTGTAAAGCCTGGAATAGAGAGAAGAAAGAAAAAAAACCCTGAATTGATAAAGGAACACCCCTCCCCCAGCAATTTCTAATTGCTGAAATTACCACAAATTGAGTGGCTTAAAACAACCAAAAAATGTATTATCCGACAGATAATCCAACCAGTTCTGGATGTCAGAGATGGAAACGAGTCTCATGCGGCTAGCCACCATGTTGTCAGGGCTGCATTCCTGTTTGGAGGCTCCAGAGGAGAATACATTTTGCTGCCTTTTTGGCTTCTAGAAGCTTCCTGCATTCTTGGCTCATGCTTCCTTTCCATCTTCAAGGCCAGCAGTTGCAACCCTCTTGCCTCTATTTCCCTCATATTTTCTTCACTGGTGCCCCGTTTATTTCACTTAGAAGGATATTTGTGATTTCATTGGACCCACTTGGATAATCTACAATAATCTCCCTTTCTCAAGGCCCTTAATTGTACCCTCAAAGTCCCAATTTCCATGTAAGGCAAATATATCCGAGTTTCCAGAAAGTGGGTATCTTGGGGGGCTGTTACTCTGCCATAACCCCATTACATTTCCTCAGTTTTTATCCAAATTCACCTCTTTCAATTAGTTCCTTTCCCTCAAGCATTTAAAGAATGGAGCAGATTTCTACCCTTTTCCAACTTTTGTGTCTGTACATCTTTCTTAAGGACACATGGGGAATGATTCCAAATACCTGTATGAATTAACAAACTCCAAGAAGTTTTCCCAGACTAAGATAAATATGGAGATAAACTTGATGATTCTTTAACTTCCTGTTGTTTCTCATTGTCCCAGGGTTCCAAATATTAGAATATCAAAAAGAGCACTAAGTTTAAAGAGGATTGTGTTTTAGTTTTGATTTTCATTACTATGACATTTGGGAAAGAAACTGAAATTCTCTGAGCCTCAATTCTTCTTCCATAAAGTGAAGAAAATAGTATCAGTCCTACACCTTTCATATGAAACACTTGCTCATCGATGTAATCCTCAGTCTATGCCCTTTTAAGAAAAATACCGTAGACTGCCTGGCTTAAACAAATACATGCTTATTTCTCAGGGGTCCGGAGGCTAGGAAGTTCAAGATCAAGCACTAGCATATTCAGGGGCCCGTGAGATCTGCTTCCTGGTTCTTCTGGCTGTTACCTCACATGGCAGAAAGCAAGACCTCTCTTGGGTCTCTCTCTCTCTCTCTCTCTCTCTCTCTCTCTCTCTCTTTTTTTAAGGGCATTGATCCCATTTATGAGGGCTCCATCCCTCTGACCTAATCACCTTCCAAGGGCCTGGTTCCAAATACCATTGCACTACAGATCAGACTCTAATATACACATTTCAAGGGAAGGAAGACACAAATATTCAGTTGATAACACTTGGGCTCTTCAATCCTTTATTTGTTCAATGAATATATATGTGGCAAATGCTTCTGTAGAATAGAGATGAGTAAAACATTATCTAGAAAGGGGTGACTGGGAGGTTCAGCAAAGACTGCATGAAAGAAAGACATTGAACTAAGCCTTCAGAAGTAAGGTGAGCACCACTGAACTGAACTAAGAGGGAGAACGGTTAAATTTAGATTCAAATTAATTGGTGTCAACGGAAATGGTTCTCCTACGACAATGTATCATTTGGGTGTACATTGTCACTATCTTCTAGCTAAGAGACATGTAATTGTCTAATAACATTTTCTTTTTATGAGGGAAAAAAATAATAATAGAAAAAATTTGAAGGGATCCCTGGGTGGCTCAGTGGTTTGGCGCCTGCCTTCAGCCCAGGTTCTGATCCTGGAGTCCTGGGATCGAGTTCCACGTCAGGCTCCTTGAATGGAGCCTACTTCTCTCTCTGCCTGTGTCTCTGCCTCTCTCTCTCTCTCTTTTTGTGTCTCTCATTAATAAATAAATAAAATCTTAAAAAAAAAGAAAAAAAATTGAGAATACTAAAAGAAGTGAGAGAAAAAAAATCACAGGCAATCTGAAGACACTGAGATGATGGTTTGTGATGATACAGTATATTTCCTCTAATTCTCTGATCACTGACTGTATTTTACACCTATGGATCACACCTGAATACTGTTTTTATCTTTAAATAGTCCAGGGTGATCATTTCCCCCATTAAATACTGTTTATGGATATCATTTTAATAACTGCATAATATTCTATTATATGAACATACAATTAAATGTAACCATTCTCCTCCTTTTGACCTTAGTTATTTCCCCTTTTCTTGCTATTATTCATAAAGCCATTGCAATGTCCTTGAACATAGATCTTTGTCCATATCTGTGATGTTAAAGGCCATACTTGTAATAAAGTATTTAAGAATACCAAAACAAATGAACATTCTAACAATTGTATCTCCACACAGATGTGCAGTGCAGTACAAGGGAATTCCCCTTTTGCTTTATTTTTCCCAACATTTATTGTTATTTCAGAAGCTTTGCTCTTTTGACAATTACAAAGTATCATTTCATTAGCACAATTTGCAGTTCCTATATTGACACTGAGGATGAACTTTCTACATACGATCATTACTTAACATTTATGTCTTTTTTGTACCCACAGTTCTTTGTTTTTGGAGAAGAATCCTATTCTGGCCAAAGAAGAGAACCAATGTCTCATTCTTTTCCTCTTCCCTTTGTTCAGTTCTGTCCAATCCTGCCTCACTTAATCGCCCCTCTTCTCCCACATAAACCTTATTTTCAAGTGGAGAATGGGCGGAGGGGGGGAAAGGTAGGATGGAAAGAGGAAGGAGAAATTGAACAAAGTAGTACCAGAGGCAGATTTTCATGGGTGAGTCTCCCCCAGTGCACCCCCCTCCATCTGCCCCACCTACCGGAACATACAATGGCTCAGCACAACATGAAAGCCAAGGCCTGGTTTCCCTACTCTACCTAACAGCATATATTCCAACTATCTGATTTTTGAAGAATTCAAAGTATTTACAGGAGGATCTTACACTAAAGAATTTTAGGAAATAGATGGTGAATTGTCTTCATCCCCTCCATCATCATAGACTGATTACAAAACTGCCCAGAAAGAAATTCGTAAGTAAAGAAGTCACGTCATCTCTAGTAGAACCCGCCAAATGGCTAAACAACGATTGACTGAGCTTAGCAGAAAAAGTGCCCCCACATGGTCCAGGAAACCTACTAAATTTTGTAAGATCATTTAAATTGAAAGGAATACTGATGGAGTGAACATCCACATGCATGAGTGACAGTCCAGTAAATAATCCAAATTTTTTAGTCTGTAGGATATTTATACCACATCTGCTAAAGATATCTGTTACAAAGATAACTTACTGAAATGTCTAAGAATAAAAACAGCCCCTTGTTAAATATGCTTAAAGAGGATGGATTTTATTTTTAATTTCTATTTATTTATCCATTTATTTAGAGTGCAGTCAGGGAGGAGGGGCAGAAGGAGAAGGAGAGAGAGAATCTTGAGCAGAGTCCACACTCAGCTCAGAGTCTGACACGGGCCTCAATCCCATGACCCTCATATCATGAACTGAGCCAAAACCAAGAGTCAGACACTTAACCAACTGAACCATCCAGTCACCTCCTCAAAGAGAAAGGATCTTTAATAATTTACTTGGAAAGTCTTTTTAAAATTTTTAGTTTATAAAAATTAGTGGGTTTTTTGTTTGTTTTTTAGCAAAACTCATTTTTGTTAAAATGGCTTTAAAACTCAGAGCATTATCTAAGATCTCCTATTGGATGCCCTCCACAGTATGCTTTAATCGGCCATTTTTCCCATGTGAAGTTAACAGGAGGGGTGCTCTTCCAATGTTTCAATTTCTGGAAGATGAGTGAATGTCTTAGATGACTGAAGATAACTTGCTTAGACTTACAGCTTGTGTCTAATGCCAAACAGATTAATCCTCAAGAAATCCCTCAAGCCATCCACTTTCCTGTCATGTCACTTTGTTTAAACATGAGACAGGCTTTGGATATTTCATGGTTGGGAAAACATCAATTATAGAAACACACATTGATTTTTATTGTTCTTTTCCTTTTATTGTAATTTTTACTTACCTTCCTACATGCATATAATGTGCAAAATAAGGATGTTTTTAGAAGGTAAAAATCTTAGAATCCTGTAGCACAAATTATAGAAATGTCAAAAAATCCCAATCTTTCCATTAATATTAATAAGGTAAATTTATATATCAGTCTAAACTCTGCAATGTAATTTCATATTCTTACCTCATGTAAATATCATATAGCTCTAAAATGGAGATGTAAGTCATACATTAGGGGGAATTAAATATGGTACAGGGAGATTAAGTTACTTGCCTGATTAAAAAGCTAGTAAAGGACAGAATCAATGCTTCGACTGTCTTGGGAATCCAATTCAAGTGTGCTTGCAACCAAAACAAGGATCTATATACTAAATTCATCTTGATTAGCAGTTTTGTTGTTTAATTTGATAACCTTTAGCAGCAAAGCACAATTCCTGAATTTTAGAAGAAGCCACCAAATAGAAAATGAAATCAATACCATGTTTGTGTATTCATCCATTTATCAGTACGCACGCATCCATGTCCATCCAACTGAAGTCACTGCCATTGCTCTGCGCAACTCATCCCCCACCAAAGAACTTTGAGAATACTTATTTTTGTTTTCCCTTGGAAGGGACATCATATTGTTTTTTATCCTTACATTATAAATCCTTCACTATATGATCAAGAAAATATAAATCATGTGGCTTCACCTCCCCCATAAAAGTGTCTAATTAAGATTAAACTTGTCTCTGTGGTAAATGTAAAATGATTTAATTATAATCAAAATGATCTCAATTGAATAGCTTCTGTTTCAAAGAGTCACTCTCCCAGTGCTAAGAAGCTCATTAAATTCAATTTGCAGTAATGTACTGCTGTCATGTTTCCTTTCTGAACCACAGTATTATAGTAAAATTCTTTGATTATTTCCCTGTAGGGCAGCATTAATGTGACACACCATGTAAAAGAAAAGCTTAAAAGAGACTCAAAGAAGCACTAGCTTTTTCTTTTCTCAATTGATGTTAATGTTGAGCAGCATGAAAAATATGCCAGAAAGAGTTCCTGTAGCCTGTCCAATGAAGGTAGAAAAAACAGCCAAAAACAAAACAAAAAAGTGTTGTTTTTCCTGAAAATCTAAAGACTTTAGTCTGTACTTATGTGATTGTAAACATGTGGACATTCCCTTCCCTACAATGTAGATGATGCATTGTGGTGTGGGTTTTTATGTTTTCATGGGCATATATTTTTCACATATATATGAACATTTAGGTTTTATTTTTCTTTTCAAGAAAGTTTGCTCTCTTAGAAATGTGGAATTGGTGTTTTCAGGATGAACTATCCTTTCCAATTTAAAGTTACTCAGTACTACAAAGTCTGTATAAAGGACTCACTCCATTTAATCATTTGCTATTTGGATGAATCAAATGGAAGTTTTAAAAATCATTTTTTCATTTTAAATATGAATTTTTTCCTGGTTTGTCTCTTCACAAAAAACACATACTAAATAACTTGAGTGTTCAATCCACAACTAAACATTAAAAAAAAATAATCAAGGGAAACTGGATAATATAACTATTGAATAGACACAGTGGAAATAATTGGTAAAAAATAATACACCCATATCTTCTTTTAAGTTGATTTTTTAAGTAATTTCTACCCCATCATGGGGCTTAAATCCACAACCCTGAGATCAAGAGCTGTGGGGTCTTCTGACTGAGCCCACAAGGTGCCCCAATAAATACACTCAGGTCTTTTAAAAATGTGCATTCAATTTCAACAGTCAGAACTAAAATTACAAAAGTATGCTACGTTTGTTCTGCAAAACACGTTACTATCATTTAAAGGGTGTCAGAGAAAGCAAGGTTAATATGCAGTTGGGGATGTTGGAAGCTCTCGAGATAAACACAAATAAATACACATCAAGGTTGTTGCTTCACTGCTTTTGGTTACTCTATCAAACAGCGATTCAAGATAAAAATAAGATATAAAATAAAATATAGATGCTTCTATGCAGCACTGAAACAATATGCCTTTTTGGCTAGCGTCCAATGAATCAATTAATTCAGTTAAATAATCAGTCTAGACATTGCAGGAAGAACAAGCTGTCTACCAAACTTAGAGACTTATCTTAATTTTTGAAGACAGTTTGGCTACCTCACTTCTTTCCTTCCCTCTTCACCTCCTTCTTCACGTTTCTCTCCCTTCATTTCTCTTTCCTTCTTTAAAATTGCGAATGTTTGTTATTAATCATACAAATTATGTAACAAAAACATCCTCTGAAGAAAGACTGGATACGCTCATCCTTCTGCAACAGCAAATGCGGCCAATTCTCCACATCTTTGTCAGTGTAATTTAGTCTTGATCAAGCTTAGTGGTGACAAATGAAATCTTGTTGTTAATTTAATTTTCATTTATTTATTAGTGAAGCTGAACATATTTTATATATCAATATCCTAGGAATATCTGTTGCTTTCTATGAGTATTTTATTTTTATTATTTGCCTGTTGGTATCTTCTGCTCAGGGGTAATTCCTTTTTCCTATCAACAATTAAATTCTGACTTAAATAAAAATATTTACTACCTATCATATTTATGTTATAAATATTTTCTCCCACATTGTCACTGAACCACCTCTTGATGAAGAATGTTTTCCCTTATTGTGGAAATTCTCAGCTCACATGAATATGATTATCCTCAACATAGTTTAAAGTTGTGTGCGAAATACATTTTATTCCATCTTAGAATGCATCTACAGTTTAGCATAATGTCTAATAGAGTCTAATAGGCGGCTGAACTGTTAAATGATTGTCTTTTAAAAATACGATCCTCTGTCCTTCCCTCCTACTTTCTAAAGATGCAGTTCACAACTGGCTACCACTACTCCTCATTACTTAGCAGCTAGTATTGTAGCCAAATTATTAAAAGCATTGAAATATTGGCTGAACTGTATTTTTTAACTCTAATTCTACAAAACACAGACTCCACCTGCTAAACCTGCATACCTAGTGTTCACTAAGGGCTAATACCTATCACTATACACTTCAGATTATTTTTGGGAGATCCCATTTTATTCCTATCCTAATATCATTGAAATTTTTTGATATTCCACACTGGAGTCAAGGAGGTTTCTCACGAGTTCAAACCATTCAACAGAGCAGAAAAATGTTTTGAACACAACCTACATAAAATAATGGAAGATACAATCACTCACTAGATGACAAGTTCTTCAGAGCCCTAACTTGTATCATCTTCTCAATCATTCCCATTCAATAGATGAATAAACTGAAACACAGATGATTACATGATTTATTCAAAAGGACAGAACTAGCAGGTCACAGAGTTGGGCTTTGAACACCAGTCGGGGTCTAGATTTGGTCATTTCCTCACTGACCTCGAAGCTATACGGAACTGACAGAGGCAGAGTGACAGATATTTATAGATAAAGATACAATTTTCTCAGCTATGAAACAGAGATAATAGCCACTGAGGTGCCATGAAGATTAAATGAATACATGTAAATACTCTTATTCTGTTTTCTGTCACAGTAAATGTTCTGTGAGTTGTTCTTATTGTATTATTATTACTATGATTATTACTTCAGTACCATAGCAATATCTATTACCTTGGCTTATTATTCCCTTTCTTCATCCTTAACGTCTCCTTTTCTTTCTCAGATCCAATTCCCTTTTGCATCGTTTAACTCTAGCTATCTGCCCAGTGGAAACCTCTGCATTCTGCTCATTTCTAATTACACACTTTTGTTCGGTCACCTTACATACTCTCACGTCTTTAAACAATATCACCAAAAATAATAATAATAATAAAACAAACCCCCCCGCCAATATCACAACCAAGACTATTTACCAACCTGCATCTCCAGCCTTGACCTGCTTCCTAAATGTATCTGCATATGCATAGCTGACATTTCCACTTTGATATCCTTCATCTGGAAGTTTCTTAACATTGAAATCTGCAGCCTTACAGCTACATCCCCTGTGTGGGAATATGTTACGAATCGGTATTTTACAACGTTATGAGATTGAGTAGGCTGTACATTAGCAACTTCTGAGCCAAATATTCAGTATCAAAAGTTAGAACTCAATAGTTTTTGAGGAATATAAGATTTACAGTCTGGAAAAAAATGAAGAAATATAGAAATTAGAAATGTCTAACTTAGTGGCTCTCAATTTTATACTCCAAGGGGACATTTGGCAATGTCTGGAGACATTTTGGGCTGTCATATCTAGGCGGAAGGTGCTATTGGCATTTAGTGGGTAGAGACCCAGGTTGCCAATAAACATCCTACAGTGCACATGATATAACAAATAATTAACTGTCCACAAGTATGTAAAACCAGGCTTGAGGAGCCCTAGTCTAACTTCAACCACGAGGTATATGGATTCAAGGAAGTGCTCAAGCAGCTAGAAATGTCCCTTTATAAACAAACAACAAAAATCTTTAAAAAAAAATTAAAAATCTCCGTCTAAAAAGATAATATGTGATCAAACAACCAGCAAGGAGCAGTAAGATTAGTGAAGTGGTGTTTAGAGTGCTATTTCCTTACCTGTTCATTATTACTCAAATGTAGAATATTAGTAAAAGGAGGGAGAGGCTTGGGCAGGGGAAGGGAAGAGCCAAACAAAAAGGAAGCAAGTGAAAGAGATACTGAGGGGAGGAGAAAGGACGAAGGAAAAGTTCTCTTTTAGTAACGAGACGGGGCGGTTCACAGCCTTACAGGCTTCAAGAGTGATGGAGATAATCGTAGTGTTTAACTAATTAGGAGAGAAAACATGTACTTTAAGTCAAACTCTAAATTTAACAGCCCAACGAGGCAAAAACAAGACCCACCTGGTTTATGGCTTTGACTATATGTTTCATTCAAGCCTGGAGATGAGCCAAGTCTAAATTAAGCCATGATGGAGGACAGTTAATAAACTATTTTTGCTATATTTTTGTTTATATTATAAGTTTTAGCGATTAATCATCCATGTTTAATAAGGAGCTAAAGCCTTTAAAAACAACCGATTAGATAATTTATCTGGCCGAGAGTTAAGACGGCAGAGGAGTAGGGGAATCCTAAGTTCGTCTCCTCCCTCCAATACAAGTGGATAGTTATCAAATCATTCTGAACAACCAAGAAATCAACTGGAGGTCTGAGAAAACAAATACTGCAAATCTACAAAAAAGAAAGAAAAGCTTCTACCTTTCAGAAGGTAGGAGGTGTGAAGATCTGAATCCGGTGTGGCGGAGCTGAGGGGATCAGACAGTCAGACAGTGGGCAGGGACCTGCTTATGGAGGCTACTGCAAAGCATTAGAAGCAGCAGAGCAAAAAATCTGAACTTTCGGAAGTTTGCTGCAGTGGGGACATGCCTGGTTGAGAGGTGCTCGGGAGGCAAAGCGGAGCGGAATTCCAGGTGTGACACCATGATCTGAAGATCCCCAGGGTCATAAGAAGAAAGGACGACACCTAAGTGATGCACCGTTCCCAGCATAGGAGCACGCAAGCTGGCTGCGAATAGCAGGTCTGGGTGCCAGCTTTCTGCTCTGTGTTATCATAAACTGCAAACCACTGCACAGTCGGGTGATGGCTTTCCTGGAAGGACTCCAGCAAAAGGCAGAAGAATGAGGAGACCCTCCCCAGGAGGAACAGCATAGGTCCGCACCCTGAGAGTCCCTAAAATAGGGAGTTTTGAACCTCAGGTGTGTGGCTGGGATAAAAAGAAGCTCTGACACAGGCTGGGTGAACACAGAGTTCTGATGGAAACCAGGGAGACAACAGTGATTGATGGCTCTTCTGTGAGGGTTCACTAAGAGGAGATGGTGTGAATTTTCACCTCCTGGCCTAGAGAGCAGAGGGCCTCCATCTTCATCCTGCCCATCAGTGCTGACAGCTTTCAGAGAGCAAAACAATGCCACCTAGAGGGGTCTGGAGCTGCTTGCATTGAGCCCTACCTCCCCGCGCACTGGGGCCCCACTGGAGCAAGTCCACCTGACAATCAGCCCAATAGGCTCCTACCCAGAAGACCCGCACAAACACTCACACTAAGTTTACTGATCAGAGGGAGCTACAGAGCTTCAGCTCTCAGGGAAAAGAGTATCTAGCATTCTTTGTACTTTTATTTGTTAGACTTTTAGGGTTATTTTTTCCAGTTATTTTTTTTCAAATATTTTAAAATTATTTTTAAATTTTATTTTCATATATAAACTATATATTTTTGTTTCCTTTCCTTTTATTTTATTGTATATACATATATACATATATATATATTTTTTTCTTTCTTGTTTTGGGATCTTGTTTCTTCTAACAAGCAGACCAAACACACCCAGTGTCTAGTTTTCTTGTTGTTGTTGTTGTTTGTTGTTGCTCTTGTTGTTTTTGTTATTTCTTTCTTCTTTTCTTTTCTGGACAAAATGATAAGATGAAGAAATTCACCCCGAAAGAAAGAACAGGAGGTAGTACTCACAGCCAAGGATTTAATCAATGCAGATATAAGGAAGATGTCTGACCTAGAATTTAAAACAATGATTATAAAGATACAAGCTGGGTTTGAAAAAAGCATAGAAGACACTAGAGAATCCCTTACTGTAGAGATAAAAGAACTAAAAATCTATGCAGGCTGAAATGAAAAATGCTGTAACTGAGATGCAGTCCCAAGTGGAGGGTATATAAATGAGGATGAACGAAGTAGAAGAGTGAATCAGTAATACAGAAGATAAAATTATGAATATAATGAACTGAAAAGAAGAGGGAAAGAAAACTATTATATCACAAAGGTAGACTTAGGGAACTCATCAATTTCATAAAGCAAAATAATATCTGTATTATAGGAGTCTCAGAAGAAAGAGAGTAGGAAAAAGAGAATAGAAAGGAAAAAAAGAAGGTTTATTTGAACAAATTATAGCTGAGAACTTCCCTAATCAGTAGAAGGCATTCAAGTCCAAGAGGTACAGAGAATTCCCCTGTTAATCAACAAAAACAGGTCAACACCATGATGTATTATAGTGAAACTTGTGAATTACAAAAATAAAGAGAAAATTCTGAAAGCAGCAGGACAAGCAGTCCTTAACTTACAAGGGTAAACACATAATGCTGGCAGCATACCGGTCCACTGAGACCTGGCAGGCCAGAAAGGACTGGCATGTTATATTCAACATGCTAGATGGGAGAACTATGCAGCCAAGAATATTTTATCCAATGAGGCTGTCATTAGGAATAGAAGGAGAGATAAAGAGTTTCCGAGACAAACAAAAATAAAGGCATTTGTGTACACTAAACCAACCCTGCAAGAAATAGTAAAGGGGACCCTTTAAGCAGAAAGAGTGATTAAAAGTAACAAAGACTAGAAAGGAACAGAAACAATCTACAGGAACAGTGACTTTACAGATAATACAATGGGACTAAATTATTATCTTTCAGTAATTACTCGGAATGTAAATGGACTAAATGCTCCATTCAAAAGACGTAGGGTATCAGAAAGGATAAAAAAGATAAGGTCCATTGATATGCTGCCTATAAGACACTCACTATAGAGCCAAAGACACCTCCAGATTAAAAATGAGGGAGGCTGGAGAACGATTTATCATGCCAATGGAGATCAAAAGAAAGCTAAAGTAGCCATCCTTATATCAGACAAACTAGATATTAAACCAAAGACTGAAATAAGAGATGAAGAAGGATACTCTATCATAAAAAAGGGGTCTATCCACTGATAAGGTGTAACAATTGTAAATATTTATGCCCTTAGCTTGGGAGCAGCCAAATATATAAATGAATCAATAACAACTTTAAGAAATTCATTGATAATAATACAATAATAGTAGGGGACTTGAATGCCTCACTCATACCAATGGATAGATTATCTAAGCAGAAGATCAATAAGGAAACAAGGGCTTTGAATAACACCCTGGGCCAGATGGACTTAACAGATATATTCAGAGCATTTCATCCTAAAGCAGCAAAATACACATTCTTTTCGAGTGCACATGGGACATTCTCCAGAATAGATCACATACGGGGTCACAAGTCAGGACTTAATCAGTACAAAATGTTTGATACCATACAATGAATATTTTCAGAGCAAAATGCTATGAAACTTGAAGTCCACCAAAAGAAAAAAAAAAAAAAATGAAAGGACCACAAATACATGGAAGCTAAAGAGCATTTTACTAAGAAAATGAATGGGTCAACCAGGAAATTAAAAAAAGAATTTAAAAAGTGCATGGAAACAAATGAAAATGAAAATACAACAGATCAAAATCCTTAGGCTGCAGCAAAGGTGGTCCTAAGAGGGAAGTACATAGAAATACAGGCCTTCTTCAAGTGCAAGAAAAGTCTCAAATACACAACCTAAGCTTATACCTAAAGGAGCTGGAAAAATATCAGTAGAAGAGGAAAAATAATGAAGATTAGAGCAGATATCAATGATATAGAAATCAAAAAACAGTAGAACAGATCAACAAAACTAGGAGCTCGTTTTTGAAAGAGTTAACAAGACTGATATACCCTAGCTAGACTTATCAAAAAGCAAAGAGAAAGAGCCCAAATAAATACAATCATGAAAGGAAAAGGAGAGATCACAGCCAACACTGAAGAAATACAAACAATTATAAGAGAATATTATATGCCAAGAAATTGGGCAATCTAAATGAAATGGACAAATTTCTGGAAACATATAAACTATCAAAGCTGAAACAAGAAGAAATAGAAAATCTGAACAGACTTATAACCAGCAAAGAAGCTGAATCGGTAATCAGAAATCTTCCAGCATACGAGAGTCCAGGACTGGATGGCTTCCCAGGAGAATTTTACCAAATATTTAAAGAAGAATTAATAATTATTTTTCTGAAACTGTTCCAAAAAATAGAAATGTAAGGAAAACTCATTCTATGAGTCCAGCATTACCAGCATTCAGGATCAACCCTGAACCAGACAAAAACCCCACTAAAAAGGAGAATTGCAGACAACATCCCTGATGAACATGGATGTAAAACTTCTCAACAAGATACTAGCTAATCGGATCCACAGTACATTACAAGGATTATTCACCATGATCAAGTGGGATTTATCCCTGGGACGCAGGGGTCGTTGAACATCTACAAATCAATCAATGTAATACACCACATTAAGAAAATAAAGAGGGACCATATGATCCTCTCAACAGATGCAGAAAAAGCATTTAACACAATACAGACAGCATCCTTTGTTGATTAAAATTCCCTGTAGCATAGAGGGTGGAGGGAACATACTCAACATCATAAAGGCCATATATGAAGGACAGCTAATATCATCCTTGACAGGGAAAAACTGGGAGCTTTTCCCCTAATGTCCCAAACATGACAGGGAGGTCCACTTTCACCACTGTTGTTCAACTTAGTACTGGAAGTCCTAGCCTCAGCAGATAACCAAAGAAATAGAAGCCATCCAAATCAGCAAGGAAGAAGTCAAAACTATTACTCTTTGCAGATGGCCTGATAGTGTATGTATAAAATCCAAAAGATTCTACCAAAAGTTTGATAGAACTGATACAGGAATTCAGCAACGTGGCAGGATATATAATCAATGCACAGAAGTCTGTTGCATTTCTATACGCTACAATGAAGCAGCAAAAAGAGAAATCAAAGAATTGATCCCATTTACAATTTCACCAAAACCCATAAAATACCTAGGAATAAGCCAAAACAAAAAAGCAAAAGATGTGTATTCTGAAAGCTACAGCACACTTATCAAAGAAAGTGAGGAAGACACAAAGAAATGGGAAAACATCCCATGCTCATGGACTGGAAGAACAAATACTGTTATAATATCTCTGCTACCCAAAGCAATCTACACATTCAATGCAATCCTGATTTTTCACACAGCTAGAACAAATATTCTAAAATTTGTATGGAACCAGAAAAGATCCCAAATAGCCAAAATAATGTTGAATAAGAAAACCAAAGCTGGCGGCAACACAATTCCAGATTTCAAGCTGTACTACAAAGCTGTGGTCATCAACACAGTGTGGTCCTGGCACAAAAACAGATACATAGATCAATGGAACAGAATAGAGAACCCAGAAATGGACTTACAACTTAATGGTCAATTAGTCTTCAAGAAAGCAGGAAAGAGTAGCTGATGGGAAAAAGACAGTCTCCTCAACAAATATTGTTGGAAAAACTGGACAGCCACATGTGGAAGAATGAAATGGATCACTTTCTTACACCAGACACAAAAATAAATTCAAAAGTGATGAAAGATGTAAATGCAAGACAGGAAACCATTAAAATCCTAGAGGAGAACACAGGCAGCAACCTCTTAGACCTCAACCACAGTAACTTCTTTCTAAACATGTCTCCACAAGCAAGGGAAACAAAAGCAAAAATGAACTACTGGGATTTCATCAAGATAAAAAGCTTTTGCACAACAAAGGAAATAATCAACAAAAGTTAAAGGCAACCTACAGAATGGGAGGAGAAATTTGCAAATGAAACATCAGATGGTGGGCTAGTATCCAAATCTATAAAGAACTTAGCAAATACAACACCCCCAAAACAAAACAAAACAAAACATCCAGTCAAGAAATGGGCAGAAGACATGAACAGACATTTCTCCAAAGAAGACATGCAAATGACTAACAGACGCATGGAAAATGTTCCGCATCACTTGCCCTCAGGGAAATACAGATCAAAACCACAAAGAGGTATCACCTCACACCAGTGAGAATGGGGAAAATTAACAATTCAGGAAACAACAAAAGGAGAGGATGTGGAGAAAAGGGAACCCTCTTCCACTGTTGGTAGGAATGCAAGCAGGTGCAGCCACTCTGGAAAACAGTTTGGAGGTTCCTCAAAAGTCAAAAATAGACCCTGCGACCCAGCAATTGTACTGCTAGGAATTTATCCAAATAATACAAAAATAGGGATTTAAATGGGCACACGCACCACAATGTTTATAGCAGCAATGTCCACAGTAGCCAAACTATGGAAAGAGCCCAGATGTCCATTGACAGATGAATGGGTGAAGACGGGGTATATATATATATATATAATACACACAATGGAATATGACTCAGCCCTCAAAAAATAATGAAATCTCGTCATGTGCAACAACGTGGATGGAACTAGACAGAGGGTATTACACTAAGCAAAGTAAGTCAGTCAGAGAAAGATAAATACCATATGATTTCACTCATATGTGGAATTTAAGAATAAAACAGATGAACATACGGGATGAGAAGGAAAAATAAAATAAGATGAAAACAGAGAGAGAGGCACATATTATAAAAGACTCCATAGGAAACAAACTGAGGGTTGCTGGAGGGGAGATGGATCAGGGGATGGGGTAATTGGGTGACAGGCATTAAAGAGGGCACTTGAGGTGTTGTGCACTGGGTGTTACATGTAAGTGATGAATCGCTGAATTCTACTCCTGAAACTAATAATACACTATATATTAACTAAATTGAATTTAAATAAGAAAAATTTAAAAAACTATCTGGTATTTAAATTCTCAGTTGCTTATGGTTTTATATATTTATATTTAAGAATTTCAATGAGAGACTTGCAGAATCAAAGATCTACAAAGGAACGAGGAACAAACTAAACTTCTTAGCCATGACCTCTGACTCACGGCCAGCTCTTTCATTCATCTGCTCATCGGGTAATCACGTTGTACAAGGCCTCCTACAATCTCATCTCCAATCAGTATGCTCTTTGGTCTAATACCCTAGGTAACTGTGCACATAACTGTAATAGTTTATTATTTATTTATTTATTTATTTATTTATTTATTTATTTATTTATTTTTAATTTTAACTGTAGTAGTTTTAAAGTATAGCAGGGAAGGGCAAGAAAATCGAAACACAGATCCTATGATTTTTAACTGATTAATCATCTCTCTGGGCTCAGTACCCTAAACTGAAAATGAGACATATTAATAATTTCTATATCATGGGGATGTTATGTGAGGATAAAATAATACAAGTCAAGGGCTCTAGACTAGTGGCTGGTACATGGTAGAGGCTCAATAAACGTTAGCTATCATTTTTAATAAAGTTACATCTACTTTCCGAGAGGAAACTACATTGTTTTAAGAATTAAAATGTATCCAATTCTTTCTAGAAGTACACACCTGTGTGTCCCTGTGTGGATGCATTATAGTCTTTCCATTGTTGTTACTTCAACATTGTAGGTTCCAACTGAATATTGATGATCAAATGCTGACACGTAAAACCCATTTTTTTTTTAGGAACTTAAGTATTTTATTGAAAAGAAGACACATGTTAAATATTATATAATTTCAAATATTTGATATTACCTGTTACGGGAGCTCAAAGGAATATTAATGTAAATATATGTGGACATAGGTGTATATGTAGCAATGGCAAAACGCTTTATCCACCCACATAACATATATGATTTGATCCTCGTAACAACATGGTTTCCTAAGGTCCACAGCACTCTTGTTTTATACTTGAGAAAGTCAGAGAAAATAATTGGCCCATGGTGTCAAAATCATTCAGCTGATTTCAAGTTTGAATCTCAGATTTGTTTAAGAGCTAAAGCCATGACCTCAATTTTTTCTACTCATACCCAAAGTAGGGCCTATCGTACCTTCTAGTTTTTGATCAAATTTTGGTATTATAAAGCATGTTATAAACTGAAAACCGCTTATTAGAAATAATAATAATGTAGGTTATGGTAGGCTATTTTATAGAAGTGACAATCTAAGCATTTATGAGGAATACATAGATGTTTCGTGAATAGAGATTAAGATTGCATTTATGCATTATTTTATGGATATAAAAGAGGATGTTTTGCTGGATGTTTTCTTTTGGATTAGTTTGTTTTATACTATATAGACATAACCTGAATGAAGAACCATAGAAATTTGTGAGGGGGTAAGGAATGGTAATTGGTGGACATAGAGTTGTTTTTTTTTTTTTTTTTCTTTTTAAATCAGATTTTATCAAGGATAGTAACTGAAAATGTTCTCCCCTTTGCGTAAAACCATGAAAGAAAGAACTGTGCTTAATGTCTTTTAATTTATAAGTTGGAAACATAAATGCATGTCCTAATGAGAAGCCTAAGATAGAATAACGAATTAATCACATTAGGAGAACCTTGCCCTTTGCATTTCCTTGCTCCTGGGAACTTAAATGCTGAATTTTAATGTTGCATTAACATTTGCAATAAAAGTTAAAACCCTAAAAGTAAAATGCAAACTTCCTTGCAGAGTAATGTGGTAATTGTACAAAATAACTACATCTAATAACTCAGGAGGGCTAAAGGGAAGGATAAATTGTTGCCCCTTAAAATTACGAAGGAATTTCCAAAGTTTGATGAAGTTACTGACTTACTAAAGTTTGCGGTAATATCAAAGACAAATGTTGCATATTTGTTTTGCTTTATTTAATGGACATCTTTTGAAAAGCCATGTATCTCAAGCCATTATAAACATTTCCTTGGTTGCTATGATTATTATCATCTTGGATATATTGTATTTTCATTGCTGTTCAAACATCACCTTGATTTTTTTTTTTAACACTTCGATTTTCACTTGCTGGATTTTTCCAGCATCCCACAGCTAATACATATGTATACTCCATATGTAGGAGGCTTTAAAAAGGTAAAAGTCAAAACCGGTGCCACAAATATTTTTGAAAGAAGTACTAACATGAGCTTTTGCAGCCAAAGTTATTTATGGGGGTAAGAGTAAGATTCGATTAAAAGAAAAAGAACTTTTGAATAACTGACATGGTTCTTTAAGGTACCACTGAGCTGGACCACTTGGGTGGCTCAGCAGTTGAGTGTCTACCTCTGGCCCAGGGCGTGACCCCAGGGTCCTGGGATCAAGTCCCGCATCGGGCTTCCTGCATGGAGCCTGCTTCTCCCTCTGCCTGTGTCTCTGCCCCTCTCTCCGGGTCTCTCAGGAATAAATACATAAAATCTTAAAAAAAAAAAAAAGGTACCACTTAGGCCCCCAAATATTACCTCTCTGCTGAGCCCAGGGCTGACATTCTGAACAACTTCCAAAGCAGCAGAAAAACAATCCTCACACAAGGCTATTCCTAGAAAACTTTCACAAGTAGACAACATTCAGAGGAATATTTCATTTTGTCAGGATTATCCCAGCTGCATACCTATGTTCACCTTCATCTAAAGGATTTACCCAGACAGTGAGGGGTCAGTGTGGAAAATAAAAGCAAAATTATAAGGAAGGAACAGGAAACATAGCAAGACTAGGGCACCATCTCATGGCTCCCTTAAAAGAGAGATTCTAGTTGCCCTATAAATCCACTAAAGTTATTTATATTGTTAAGTGTTTGATATATTTGAATACAAAGAGTGGAAAAAACATGGAAAGCAGTCTATCCTGAGATTCTGTTTCTTTCAATGGAACATTTTGCTGTTTCTTCTACATACCTGATCTAAACAGTTTCGTTCCGGTACTGTTGAGGGAGGAGAATGTCTTAAATAGATGATTACAGATCTTTGCCATCTGTTACGTATTTGAAATTTGGGCAGAATGAATAAGCATGCTCTTTTAAAAATGCTCACTTGAAGCACTACTCCTGATTCTTACATCGGGGATTCCTGACCAGCTCCTCCTGCATATTTGGGGGCAGCTGCGTGGAAAGCCCAAGGCCATGGACGTGGAATAGGCCAGGGTGAGAAGCCTACCTCTGGCGTTCTGTGGCGATCTACATTTCTAAAAGTTATGTGAGCGCTCTGAATTTGTCTCTTCAACTTTAAAATGAGACTATTGATACCTATTTAAAAGGGGGGAAAGGTAGTTATAAGGATTAACATACATAACATTGGAAGAACGTTTACAGAGAAGTCGCTCTGGAATAGGCACTATTTTAAAACCACAACCTGAGTAAGACCTTTATTTTTTTAAAGATTTTATTTATTTATTCATGAGACACAGAGAGAGGTGGAGACACAGGCAGAGGGAGAAGCAGGCTCCCTGCGGGGAGCCTAATGGGAGACTCGATCCTGGGACCCGGGGTCACGACCTGAGCCAAAGGTAGACACTCAACCACTGAGCCACCCGGGCATCCCTGAGTAAGACCTTTAAAAATATAAACCTGGGATCCCTGGGTGGCACAGCGGTTTGGTGCCTGCCTTTGGCCCAGGGCGCAATCCTGGAGACCCGGGATCGAATCCCACGTCGGGCTTCCGGTGCATGGAGCCTGCTTCTCCCTCTGCCTGTGTCTCTGCCTCTCTCTCTCTCTCTGTGAGTATGGTAAATAAATAAATTAAAAATATATATATATATATAAACCTATTTTACCACCTGATGTAAATCTATCTTTAAATAGATTTGTACTTAAAACCCAAAGATTTTGGGGGTGGGTGGGTAATAATATGTAGATTTACTATAATATCTTTAAAAAAAAGACCACAGAAAATAGTCTCCACGATTGTTCCCCATCCTTCTCACCTCCTACTAGTCAGGCTCTTCTTCAGTCTCCTCCCCTATTGAACAGAGCGGGCCTGTGTGCCTCACCGAATATTGTGGAAGAGATGGAGGGCAGCTTCATGGCTCCTGCAGAAAAGACACTCAGTGGGGCATCTGGGTGGCTCACCTGGTTAAGCATCCACATCCAACTCCTGGTTTTGGCTCAGGTCATGACCTCAGGTTTGTGAGGCCCGGTGTCCAGGTCTGCGCTCAGTGTGGGTCTGCTTGAGATTCTCTCCCTCTCCCTCTGCCTCTCCACCTGCTTGCTCTCTCTTTCTCTCTCTCTCAAATAAATAAATTAAATCTTCAAAATGACTGCATTAAAAAAGAGAGAGAGAGAGAGAGAGACATTCAAGCTTTTACCTCACTCTCTCTTGGATTAATTGCTCTGGGGAAGCCAGAGGCCATCCTGGGATCACAAGGACAGCTACGTAGCCCTATGTTAAAGAGCCACCGAGTGATACAGATCTCGAGTGGCCAGCAGCCAGCACCACCCTGCAAGCCAGGTGAGTAAGCCACCAGGGGAACAGATCCTGCAGCTCCAGTCGTGCATTAAGATGACCGCCAGCTGGCAACACTGTGACTGCAATCTCACAGAGACTCTTGAGCCAGAACCATCCACCTCCACCCCTCCCAAATCTCTGACCATCATATCGTGGGAGAAAATAAATGTTGCTTATTGTTATTATGCCCACATGTTTTGGAGAGGTTTCGTATGCAGTTAAAGATATCGGATAAAGATTTAACCCTGCATCTGGTAATAAAATCTGTTATTTTGTTCTTAATTACCCACCAGCAGCCAACTCTGGCTTAGAACGGAAGTACCATCCAACTGAACCCAGACCACTTTGACAAACCATTAAACTGGGAGCTGAATAAGTGGTTGTTGCAAATCAATAGCCTGGGGTTGTTAGTAACAATAGCAAAAGCCGAATGATGTATATCATCCTTGCTGTTGTGTCCTCTCATGGGGGTTACCAAGCTGAACCTCAAGTTCCCCTAGAAGAGGAAATGATGGAAATGACTACACACCCCCCAGAAGAACAAATTCATGGTGGGAGGTGGTGTTGAGATCCATAATTAATATAAAACTGTATTAACTAAGAAGGTGCAGTACCAGTAGGAGAACATGACAAATGACCCATGGACCAGAATACAAAGACCAGAAACTGATACATGTTTACAAGAAAATTTGATTTATTATGACTGAGCCGGTATTTTTCACTGGGAAATGTTAAAAATTTTCCGTAGAGGTTTCTGGGGAAATAATTTAATTAAAGTTTTATATTAAAAATATTAATTATATGGATGGAAATAATGATACTGTCATTATCTTACACCATGGAAAATCAATTCCATGAGGCTCAGAGATTGATAGTTGAGAAACAAACTTCAAAATGAATAGAGGGTGGGGTCCCTGAGTGGCTCAGTGGTTTAGCGCCTGCCTTTGGCCCAGGGCGTAATCCTGGAGACTCAGGATCAAGTCCCACATCGGGCTCCCTGCATGTAGCCTGCTTCTCCCTCTGCTTGTGCCTCTCTCTGTGTGTCACTCATGAATAAATAAATAAAATAAAATCTTTATAAAAAAATGAATAGAGGGTATTACCATAGGATGGCTTGATGACCATGGGCAGGAAAGAATTTCTTAACACACATGTGCACATACAAAGCACAGATCATAAAGGAGAAGGTGGATACACTCAACTGTATTAAAATGAGGATGATCTATTTATTAAAAAAATATCAAAACAGTGCAAAGATTAGCCACAGATAGAGATAAGGAACATAAACTATTCTCCACAACCATTGTCCGAAGCATATAAAGAGCTGTACCATTGTACATGAAAGAAACTCCAAGTAGAAAAAAAGGGGCAAAAATATTAAATAGGTTTTTCAAAGATAAGGGAAACCAAATAGTCAATAATCTTACAAAAATATAGTGTTTATTCCTTAGTAACCAGGGAATCATAATTCATAACCAAAATAAAGTACCAATTCATCAGATGGCATATGACATTTTTAAAAAGTCAGATGATGCCAAATATTGGCAAGGACATACATAGAGCAGGGACAATAATGCCAGAGTTGTTGGAAGTGAAAAACAGTACTAGAAATTTTCTAGATAATTGTAATGACCTAAAACTATTGAATGTGGGCCCACCCTATGACTCAGCAAGTGCACTCCTAAATCTATAATCTAGAAAACTCTCCTCTGTGAGCACCGCGATCACTGACAAAAATGTTCGTAAGCACAATTTGCAGCGGCAAGAAAGGAAGATGTCACAAATACATCAGGAATAGAATAGGATCGTATACAGTAGGGAGAATAAATTGCAATCATACACATGTATTTCAGGCACATTAGAGTAATTTAAAGGGACGGGTTTAAAAAAATAAAAAATTTAAAAAAATAAAATAAAAAATAAATAAAGGACCAGGTTTTAGAAGAAATCATATATAGCTGACCCCCGAGCAATACAGGAGTCAGGGGTTGTAACCCCATCCTCATGCAGATGAAAATCTGCATATAACTTTTGATTCCCCAAAAACTTAACTCATAATAGATTCCTGTTGACCAGATGGCTTACTTGTAACACAAAGTGGTTAAACACATATTTCATACATTATCAGTAGTATATACTGTATTCTTACCATAAAGTAAGCTAGTGGAAAGGAAATGTTATTAAGAAAACCATAAGGAAGAGACAATACTTTCACAGTGCTGTACTGTATGTCCAAAAAAAAAAAAAAAAGTGACAAATGGATCCACACTGTTCAAACTGTGTTATTCAGGGTCAACCATAGCCCATTGTTACAAATTGCAAAAACATGCCAAAAATTAAAATCACATCCAATATATGTGTTATTGCATATTAAAAAAAAAAAAAAAAAGAAAGGGAATGATAAACACAAAATTAAGAACACTGATTTTCTCTGTGGGGAAAGGATACGGATGGACTGAGGAAAGGCCCTGGGTAGTAGACCCATGAGCTTCTGTGGTATCCCTCTTCTTTGTATCTCACACGTGGTGTAAATATTCCCTTATATCTACTTGATGCTAAAAAAAAAATAACGATTAATTTAAAAAAGAAAACCTTATGTCATCAGTTTTCTTCTTGGAATTGGTCATCAAGGAAGCAATTTTCCATGCTAGTAATTCTTACTGCAGGTCCTATAAAAGCACTGTGCTTCACATTTGGGCCTCTGGGCAGGGGGTCACAGCAGATGTTTGCAATGAGCTGAAGGGAAACTGGGTGGGTGCCAAGAGCGGTGCTTATGACATTGCTCGCACCCTGGCGGGGATATTAAAGTCAGCATATAAAGAAAAGCAGTAATGTGCAATATCCAAGAGGTCATGGATTCCTGAAAGTCTCAACACCACACTTCATAACGGCCTTAAAACCATATTGAAAAAACATCCGTCCTCTGCCCGTCTCCACCTGAGAATTTGCCAAACCCATTAACCTTTGTATTCTAAAGGGAATGATTCCCCTGTAGACCCAGAGAGCCAAGAAGGCGCTTGTGACAGGCGGTGGTGGAGAACTGCTGCTCACAGAGTGTAGGGAAGTGACCCATAGAATAAGAATGAGGATGCGGATGCTTGGCTGTGGCTACCCACAGGGAAGCAGAAATCTGCCCCGGGAGCTCCAAGTTGAAGATTGCTGCCACTCACACTGACAAATGAGCCATGATTTTGCCCTTTTTTCTGCAGGCCTGACCCTTTGGATGGCTTTGTCCTGACCCTGGAAGATTCAAGCTCATTCAGTCCATCTGCTTTGATTGCAGGCACCACCAGGTTCTCTGTAGTCTTCTAGGGGTTTACACATTCATAGCTTATTTGGCGTGAGTAGGAACGTGACACTCAGTGGGCACACATCCTTCCACTGTTTGTCTTCCTTGATTATTTACCAGTCCAAGAAACAGAACCATGTACTTCAGCCATGCATCACAATTTAGAAGGACTTTCAAAAAATGTTTTTTTTCCATCTTTTTCAAGAAATCTGAGGCTCTAACTAGTTAACAATTTTTAAGATTGCTAACACCAAATAAGAATCAGAGCTAAAAGTCAATCCCAGGTCTTTCGAAGTCCCAGAGCTTCAAGCCTCTTCCATCAAATCCTAGAAAGTCTTGAAAACACGTCCTTCATGAAGAGGTTCGAGGAGTGGGAAAATTATACCTTCATTGGGTGCTGACTTACACCTCATGATTGAAACTGTTGAAAGCAATGTTTTTTTTTTTTTTTTTTTGAGTGCATATTAGATGCCAGTCACTGGGCTATGTATTTTCATCAACATTTGCCCATTTCGTCTTTCAACCATCTGATCTGATGATGATGATGATGATGATGATGATGATGACATGTTACTGTTGTTGCAACATGACTCACTTTTACAGTTCATATTCCAACAGGACATATGACAACTAAATTGCAGTGGAATTTTTAAACCAAATTCTGTCTAAATATAGCACCTAATTGCTATGAAAACACCTGGCTCCCAAGTTATGTAAGATACGGAGACATACACTATGTTTCTGAAAATGCAGGGCTGACTCAAATATATATCAAAATCACTACTCTGTTTACTACAACTGATATGGAAGAGACGGAGATTTAACACTCTAGATGCCTGTGTGCAAGTGCATGTGGGGGTCTGTGCGTGCATCTGTTAAATGTACTGTAGTGGGGCACCTCATATTTTCAGATTAGGCACTAGAGGATCTGTAGATAGATGTGTACCTCCCCAATTTTCTTTCATCTCCAGATACCATGGAGAAGAGATGACTTTGTCATTTCTGAAGAATTTCAAATACATCAGTACGTATGTGTGGTCTAGGGAAGTCGTTCTTAGGAGTGATTTTGTTCTCAAGGACATTTGGCAATGTCTGGAGACATTTGTACTCCCTCACGAGTAAGGGAGGTGCTACAGGCATCTTATGCGTAGAAGCCAGGGATGCTCCTGAACACCTTACAATATACAAAGGCAGCCCCCCACAACAAATTACTTTGATCCATCCCCAAATGTTAATGCTATTAAGGTTGAGAAACCGTGGGGCTGAAGCAAACAAGAGTTAGAGGCAGAGTGCCAAGATTTGACCATGAGCAAAAGTACTGAAAGCTTTTCACCACTGCTTACTTGTCCACTAGCCGGGTCTCCAAAGGGACTTGCTTTGAGCGAGGGGATAGTTATTTTTGAGGTTAGAGAACACTTAAATCACCTTCCAGCTATGTATTTCCAAGCGATGAAAGTTTCTAGGTAACCGCAGGTGAAATAGCACTAAAAATAATATCACCACATAAAGTTAATGATAATATAACTGTCACTATTTAACTTAAAAAAAAAAAAGGTACATTCAGAAACTTCTGGAAAAAGCCACATTAGCAAAGACATGCTGCTTATTTTTAAATAAGGAGTTTTCTGATACTGGTGGTAGGTGTTCATCAACATGGCTACAGCCATCCCTTACTTTCTTTTATTCTTATGAGGCTAAGGAAAGTGACTGGGCATTGAGCAGTCACTGGAGAGAGAAAGAAAATATTCATTTCCTACCCTCTCATTTATTTTCTTTCCCTTGCTCTAAGCTTTGCATTAATAAAGCACAGAAGGAAGAAGAAATCAGGACTAAAGATATTTGAATGCATCCTCCTTCCCATATAAAACCTATAATTTTCTGAAATTTTCAGAAATGCGTTACTTCTTTTCCCTTTTGACTGCCTGTGTTGAAATTCACAGAAACCAACAAAAGACATCATGAAGTCTCCAGCATGAATCATTTATTTGGACAAAATAGGGAGGCTATTTAAAAAAAGGGGGGGGGCAGTAATTCCTTCTTGCTGTCAAAAGATAAAGGCTTACAATTTCCTGCTGAAATGTGTACAATACCTTATAAATTGTGAACATGTAATCATCTTTTGAAAAAGAGGAGAAAAACACCAATTGGCAACATTTTGCCATAGAAGTGAATACATTACTGCAAACCGTAAATATTTTTAATTCTAGTCTTCTCAGGGAAGAAGATAAAGGTCGATTGTTTCATACCAGACAATTAAAGGTTTAGTTAAAGCCAACTAAAAAGGGTGATTGAAGTTATAAAAGTGACCATAATAAAACGAGTGAGTCCTCTCTCAAGTAAACTTTTGCTCTCGTTAGGTTGTGGGCATCTCTAACTATATCGATGCGAGGTCTGCAATATTCCAAAGCGGCACAGAATGAGCAATTCCATTCCATCTGTCCTGAACATTACCGAGGAAAGCAAAGCTTCTTTTGGGTGGTGACAATTCTACGACCGAGAATACCCCGACACTGGCTGCAGTAATTACAGTGAACAAACTTCTGTTTGTCCACGCAAACTGCCATATTCCTCTATTGCTCCCTATCCTCCAACGGAGAATTATGCAGGAACATTTGCAGTAAGAAATTATATGTGTTCACTGTCATTTGGGAATCATCATCACCATTTAAATGAAAATCATTGGTGTCAGTGATAGGGCTTTGCGGATACTCTGTGGTCTTTACAACCCTTCCCTGTAACAAGGCAGGCAATTCTATTCAAATGGGCTACTGAGTTCAATTGGGAAAACACCACCATCACCACCACCACCACCACCACCACCACCAACAACAACAACAACAACACAATTTTAATCTGGTTAATTTCTAGAGTTCGGAGGCAATATTGGGAAGTGGATGGTTTCCTCTTGGTGAATCCCACCTCTCATTTCAGCCCTGCTCTTTCTCCTCTGACCTGCTTATCCCTCTGCGTTGATGCTCAGACTGGGAACTATTTTCAAAAAATTCACTTTTCCCCTTGCCCCTTTCCTAACTTTGTCTCCCTCTCTCTTTAGTTGTGGAGCTATTTTCTCACCTGATCTCATGAAAGGTCGCACGTCGGAATAACAAAATCCAGGCTCCCTTCATTACACCAGAGTCTTACAGAAATAACCTCTCTTTGGTCCTTTCACACTCAGACCAGCCTCCTTTATTTCTCACTTAGGAAGCCAAGTTCAAGCTATCAGAGAGGACTGTGGATATCTATAGCTTGCCAAAGCTATCAAGGAGATCAAAGAATGACAAAACTAAGACAGCTCTAGTTTGATTTCTACTATAGAGTCATCATCTTCTGCAAAAAAATACAACAGTTGACAAATTAATGGACTTATTTTTGGCCTCCAGGTTGCTTCAGAGACCTAAGTTCATAAAAAAAAAAAAAAAATAGCAGTATAAGAGAATGTCTAAGGGGCCAAATGAATCACTAACATATAAACGAGGGGGTTCCAACATGGCGAGAAGGCGTGGCACTGGGAAATCAAGAATCACTGCATCATCACCTTTTGGGTAACTGAGATTTGCTTATGATCTTTGTTTAGGGCAAGGGAAGGGATAATCTTATGTTATTTGATACAGATCTCAAAACAGCAGAGAATCAGAATTTCCCCATTTTTCCCCCAAAGGAATTGCTCAATCATGAAAGATAAGCCTCATGTTTAATTCATACAATAAAATCTCTCTGATTTATAGTATGATATATAGGTGCTATTCATGAGTAGAGGAGTATAATCATATTTTCACGGGTGATATCTCAAGTGATGCAAGGGGGGATTCATTTTGTTAAAATGTAAAAAAAAAAGACTTTAAATCTGTAGCCCCTGCTGATAACAAGGGACTTGGACACAGGAGGTGAGACTATTAATTACAGCAAGAGAGAGATCTGACCCTCTATAAAGGGAATTTATTTTTATCTATAGTCACATTCAGGGAAGAAGCCATTGAATACTGTTTTCCAGAGAGAGCTTTAGGGTGTGATTCAGAAACACGTAAGAAACCATCACTTGGTTGGAGTTTCAAGAGCAGTTGATATTACCTGACCCTTGTCAACATACCTCAGGTTGCTCAAGAGATATACGTTCATAAAAAGATAGTTAGCAGTACAAGAGCATGCTTAAGGGGCCAGGGGAATCATATAATCCAGGGGATTCAGACAGAAAGAGGCCATGGTACTGGGACAGCATCCTTTCTTCTCTTTTCCATGGCAGCCACCTAAGGAGCATGGTTGCAAATGAGCAACAGTGGCAGAGGAGGTCTCTTGTGGTCATCAGCAAAAGAGGTCCATATAAGGAAGTGAAAAAGTTTGAAATACTGATAACATCATTACTCAAATTGACTTCTCAAGAGACAACAGCAGAGGAGATGGGGAAACCCTGGTTAGATTAGCATCAGGGTGAATTAGAAAACCCACAGGCCAATATACATAAGCCTTGTTAACAGTAGCTATTTTGAGGTAATGCATGTGTGTAGGCAGGGAAGAACTCGGAGTTAGGTGTTGTTTGTTGTTTTTGTTTTGTTATGTGCCTTTCATATTATTTGGTAGTCATGTACACATATTACTTCTGAGATATGAAAAAAAAAGTTTTAAAAGCATGCTCAACTGATTCTACTTATTATGGACATATTTTTGTCTAAGTTTAATGTATCTTAACACACATTGACATCTGTTTTAATATCTAATGCTGTATAAATATTTCATAGATTCATTAGGCCCAGATGGAAGGATGAAGGACTAAGGAAGATTTACAAGAAGCTAAATAGTCGGCCTTCTGGTGTCAAGACAGGAATAACACAGATGTGATATATTTTTGTTCTTTCCCACTTTTTTTTTTTTTTTTTTTTTGTCTAGACTTTTTCTGACTCCTATTCTGGCCTAGTCCTCATCACGCCAGACTGAGATTCCTGGTATTGCCCAAATTCCATGTTTTCTGTGTCAGGCCTTGCTGTATGATGTTCCAGAATGATCATTCCACAAAGCCTGCACCCAAAAGCCTGCACTCTCTCCCTCCCACTGCTTGCCTGGGCTCTGATTGATGCTTAAGGCCTGGTGATGTTCTCTGAAATCACAGCCCCTCCTCTTTGCAAATCTATTGGTATTAACCCCTGGACTCTTCAAACTCACCTTCTCTAAGGTTATTCCTGACCATGTATCTAATCCCTGAATGATTAAACTTCCATTTGTGACCTTTATCAGTAGCTAAATCTATGACCTCCACCAATCTATGGTGAATTCATTGTATGACGAAAAGGGTATATACTATAGGGAGGCACAGCAGAAAGGGCATTGGCTTCTGTGTCAAACCAAACTGGTCATTTTCTGGCTTTTCCAACTTTCCAATTTTCGAAACTCTGGATGATTTAATTCCATTGAAGTCTGGTTTTCTTATCAATACAATGGGCAAAGCTATAGAGCAAACTGGAAGGCTGGCCCAAGCACCACAGTATAGATTTGATCTTTGTTGTCTTCTAAAAGAGTAAGATCATATTTCTCTACTTACTGTCCTTCAAAAACTTCCACTGCACTAAAAGAGAAGAAGAAGAAGAAGAAGAAGAAGAAGAAGAAGAAGAAGAAGAAGAAGAAGAAAAGAAGAAGAAGAAGAGAAGAAGAAGAAGAAGAAAGAAAGAAAGAAAGAAAGAAAGAAAGAAAGAAAGGAGAAAAGAAAAGAAAAAAGAAAGAAAGAAAAGAAAAGAAAAGAAAAGAAAAGAAAAAAGAAAGAAAAGAAAAGAAAAAAGAAAAGAAAAGAAAAAAGAAGAAAAGAAAAGAAAAGAAAAGAAAGAAAAGGAAAGGAAAAAGGAAAGGAAAGGAAAGGAAAGGAAAGGAAAGGAAAGGAAAGGAAAGGAAAGGAAAGGAAAAGAAAAGAAAAGAAAAGAAAAGAAAAGAAAAGAAAAGAAAAGAAAAGAAAAGAAAAGAAAAGAAAAAGAAAAGAATAGAAAAGAAAGGAAAACCCACAGTCTCCAAAGTCCTGCCCAACTATCATCTCACTGCTTCTCCAACCTCCCCTTACACCACGTTCCTATTCATACCACCTGCTGGAATTACTGATTTTGGATTCTTCTATCCCTCCCTTTGCACTTCCATGGTAAACCTCATCTCATCCTTCAAAACTCAGTTTTAATATCACTGACATGAAGTTTCTATCTAATAGTTCATTTTTTCTTATTTATATAATTACAGCACTTTGTTTACATATATAAAATATACATTTGTAAATATAAACTAATTTATTATTTTCCTTTATGCTCTGTCTTCCCAACCAGACTATAAGCAACTTCAAGATCCTCCCCCCAACTGTATGTACTCAGTATCTAGTACAATGTTTATCTTGTAAATGTTTTCAAGGATAATGGGAATACTTTAGAATGGGATTATGGTTGCCTAATTCAAGCAATACATGGATAAGGCAGCACAATGAGATATTATGAGATGCCCAGCCTATGGATAATTTAATAATGGTCCTTCAGTTATCTGTGGACTTGGCTGTAAAACAGAGAAAAAGAGAAACGGCAGGGATAGAGATACTGGAAATTACTTTAGTCTCCTTTCTACTTTAGTAGAAATTTAATTTAGAGTATTTTGTCAACTGTTGGTCCTGTAATGTCAAAAAACATGAGTTATCTCTTCCATCATTTTCTCTTTTGTTATTTAGCCTCTGTAGAACCCCAGATATTATGTATAAAATGATGTCACAATATATTCTTGAGGAATAAAGAAATGGTGAATATATTTCTATAGAAATATAGATTTAGATAAATCTTGAAATGGAAAAGACTGAAAAACATATAAATCAGTTATCATTATTTTTTAGATAAATAAACAAACCTAAAGAAAACACATGGTGAATAAATTCACCCAGAAAATTAGCAAAAATAAATAGTACAAGGGCCCAAGTACCCTCAAGTCTAGTTCACTGTTTCCTTTGTGTATCACAGCAGACTTACACAGATTTTGTTATTTGATTTCGGACTTCATAATAATAATATTTGAAAAATGAAATTAACCTGATTTAGGCTATGAGTCATTGTAAAGATTTGTAATCCCTCCAGACAATTGAGAGTTGGCTTCAGACTAAATGCCTTCATTCACATTTGTCACAATCTCTACCTAAAATGGATCCAATAATTATTTGATTAATACTATGTTTATTTTTCACTGCCTTTACCACATCATTTTTTCTTTACCTCTTTGCCTTCTACATGTTTCTTTCATTTTCTTTACATGTGAAAATATATCCATCACAATTGAAAGCAAACAACAAAATATCTTCCATTACAATGTGCTAGAAACAGAACAGCTTTGGAAGCTAAAATCAAAGCATGTGATGAGGAACCACAGTGCTGGGGAAGAAAATGCATCAAATTAAAAAAAAAGAAAATGACTCATTAATGGGCCACCATAAGCCAGAGTAAACAGCATTTTTTTTTTTTAATTGAATGAAAAGAACTTCATTACTCCTTGAGTGGATCCTTTTTCTGACAACTACAGGTCAGCACTAAACCTTGTTAGTTGTTTTTGTTTAACTTTATGAGAAGTTCTTCTAAAAAATCAAGCAATTAATCTTCTACCCTAGGAATACTTTTTCCTATGGAAAACAAAATAATAAAACACAACACAAAAATGGAATGCCTACTTTCAATAGAAGTCCTTATAATTGGGTTTCTTCTGTTAAATATACATAATATATAATCTTGCAGTTAAAGTTTGAGTAAAGGTTACCTAGGGTCAAAAATACTAAACAGTTTGAGCAACCATTTTCAAAAGAAAAGTATGGCACTCAGTGCTGGTAGAAAATAAATAATCTTTCAGCTATCTTGCATTGTAGCTTACTCAAGAAGATTAAAATAACTGGATGAAAATCCTTCTAGAGAGTAAATACTTGAGTAAGCCTCTGTCAAAAATCTCAATGGTTTAAGTTCTGGCTTTCTTCCTGAATGATGGTCTCTCTAGTTCATTTTCTGCTATTTGCTTTGCTAATTCAGTCTCAGTCTCCCACAAGTTAAAGTGACACCACGTGCAAGTTCAACCAGCCATAATTGAATTTTCTCCTTCCATGTACTGAGACTGGGATCTAGGGAAGACTATACAGCCACAGAAGGCATGCTCGGAGAAAGAGTTCACATGTAACAGATGATTTGGTCTGACTTCTATCCATATTCTGAGTCCTCACTGTCACCTCCACCATCATGGTCACTACCACCATCTTTACCATCACCATCACTTTTACCACAATGATTTCTGGGTTTCAAGTACTAGCAGGTTAACTGATCCCTTTGAAGTGTACCTTATAAAAATTAAAAATTGGCATTTAAGACACCTAATTTTCAGAATTGTTTTATTAAATATTAAACAAAGTTATGCAAAGTACCTACCACTTTATCTAGCTCTACTATACCTGTTTATGGATTATTTCAACTATTTGTTGAGCATTTATTAGGTGAACCCATTCTCATTCCATTGAACCCTCTCATCAACCACAATGGTCCCATTTTAAAAGTGGGAACTTTGAAAGGAATATCTCCCTTGCCCAAGGCTACTAACTGGTGGCATGAAGATCTGAAGCTGGGTCTATTCTAACCTGGCCCTAAAACCACTTATGGGCATATATTATGTTATTATAAAGTCCAGTTTACTGTTAAAGTTGATTTTGAACTCAGAGCTGATTGAAGCCACCTAGCCTGCAACTCTATTCAAAGAGTTATCTGGGCTTGGCTTGTTAATTATGAGTTCTTGGAATCATACCCTGACTGCTCTCACTCATGAAGCAAATAGCTAAAGATATGAATCCTATATCTCAGGCAAAGAGTAGAAAACCCAAAGTTTTATTCCAGGTTTTAGAAATCTCAGTTCTAAACTGAGATAAGGTCTTGACCTTATCCATTGACTGAGTGGTAAATTTTTCTCTAAATAGACCTGACCTTATAGATAATTCAAAATTGAGAAGTTAAGACCTAGCCACTTCAAATATCCATTCCCCATTCATATTGTGATCCCCAAGCCCCTAAAATGTATCCAAACTTGTTCAGAAAATGATAAAACTCAATCTTCTTAGAGTTTATTAGAAAAAAACAGTCGAGGGTCCCTGGGTGGCGCAACGGTTTGGCGCCTGCCTTTGTCCCAGGGCGCGATCCTGGAGACCCGGGATCGAATCCCACATCAGGCTCCCGGTGCATGGAGCCTGCTTCTCCCTCTGCCTGTGTCTCTGCCTCTCTCTCTCTCTCTGTGACTATCATAAATAAATAAAAATTAAAAAAAAAAAAGAAAAAAACAATCGAGAATTACATTAGAGTAACCCTTAACATATGTTAAGGGACATGAGCCATCACAGGTGGTTTTGAAGGAACATGAGTCACCATAGGCGTACTTGGGAAACAAGTATTACTCTCACTTTTGGTACTAAGAAGAGGCCCATATATTCTACATCATGGAATTCCTAATAATATTATTAGAATTGATTTATTGCAATTACAGGGAAACTGAATCTTTTATAAGAATGCACAACCAGTAGAAAGAAAGTTAGAGAATTAGTTATAGCATCCATCAAAAATGATACTTTTTTAAAAATATAGGGAGCTGTGCAAATTGAAGAAATTTCTGATTCTATCTTAGAGTCCAAGGATTAGGAATTCTATCATTCTTAAACACTTTGTGAGAAAAAAAAAAGCAACTATAACATTTGGCAGAGACAATATACAATAGAATGTTCAAAGACATTGAACTAACCTCATTCCTAGAATATATCTTCCAGATATTCTTTAAATCCTTTGCAGAGATTAAGAGGTCAAAGCTTTTTTTCTTCTTTCTTTCCTCCCTCCTCCATCCCCATCCGATCCACAAGAGAGTCAGCAAAAATACGCATCCATTTTCAAGGAAAGAAATACACTTTACCATCAGCTACAGGGTTGGTAAATTCATCTGTAGAGGAGATTTAACAGAAACTATTAAAAACTGTCCCCTACTCTAATGGCCATTTGAATTACAGAGATTAAATACTCATTGCCACCCCCCCACACACACACACACTCCATGTCTCTATGTGAGAGAATTACTATATGACTAAATAGGAGAAAAATTTTAACAGCCAAAGTATTCTTAGAATTAGGAAACAAAAACAATCTTTCTTCCACAAGCCACAAAACATCTGAAAGCCAATTTGATCATCTCCAAGGACACCTGGAAACCAACACTATAGATCAACCACTTGGGAGCCAAAGCTTAGCTTAGAAAGGTTAAGGGAAAAGGTTCAAGATAGTTCATAAGAGAGGCAAGGGATATATAATTTGAAGACACAGAATCATAGACAATTATGAGACAATTAATAAGTGTTCTCTCCCAAAAGTCTTTTAAAAATTAAGATAAATTTGTCTTCACGAGGAAAGAATGAATGCTTCCCTGGGTGTTAAGTGGAGTCTAGCTGACATTTTTCTTAAGGCCATCACCATCAGCACCCACTCTCACTAATCTTTTGACTCTTATTCAACAGCCATGTAAATGGAATTTACTGCTGACCTTTCTAGCTGATAAAATAATGTCAGAGCCAAGAGCTCTGATAGGTTGTCCATACAATCTTAAGCGTAATAAAACAATCCAACACATTGAATCCTAAGCAATTAGTAGAAGGGAGAAGAGCCAAGATTTTATAATAACACATTTGGAGTGCTGAGTAGTGGTGTGTCCAAACAATACTATCAATCTTTTGTCAACCCACTGAAAGAATTTGCAGTAATATATGATCATCCCCCATCCCTTCAATACACATTATTACTCCAGTTTTTCCTTTTTTTTTCCTTAACACACTAAGACTTGAGGCCTTCTAGATTCCACAGCATTATCCTAGAAATCCACAGGATGCCTGAATGAACAGCATTTTATATGGTTTAATGTCATTATAATGCACACCCTAGCATAAATCCAAATGGAACCAAGGCCTATTTTCAACACTCTTTGTGTGCAGACTATTTAAAATTGTAGAAGTGACACAATTATCCCTCCCTAACTTTTCTGTTGATGCAAAGACAGCAGTCACCTTCTTATAGGGCTACACATTAATCTATGACTTTATATTTTGCACAAAACAAATACTGCCTTATAAGTTTTGCTCCATATATACATATACATACATATTCCCATATATATACATACAATGCTGCACATGTATACATACATATATGCATACAAACACAAGTATATGTATGCACAAATATATTTAAAGAGAGCGAGAGCAAGAGGGGCAGATGGAGAGAAAGAGAATCTCAAGCAGACTCCACACTGAGCACAGAGCCTGATGCAGGGCTGGATCCCAGGATCCTGAGATCACGACTTGAGCTGAAACCAAGAGTCAGACGTTCGACTGACTGAGCCACCCAGGCGCCCCTTTGCAATGTATTATGTTATGCATCAAAATCAGAATTTAGTTTCGTTCCCTATTGACATCACAAACGGAGACTAGCCTTGAAAACTCCCTGAGCAGACAAAACAAGTTTAGTCATATAAGCAACGCTTAATTTACCTTATTTTGCAAGGCTAACTTGACCTGTGTTCTTTCTTGCTTAGGCCTCTGAAAATCATAAGCAAAGCTTGAAATGTCTCCCAAGGTTGATGAGAAGTCACACCGACCGATTCCCTATCATTTAAGAAAAACTCTACTATTAGACCCCCTCTCTGTGAAGAATAAACAATCACTAGTTTCTTACTTTACTAACTGCTTTATAACAAGATATCCCTGAGTCTCATTCCACGTTTTGGTTTGAACGCTCTTCTTTACTGTATGTACCATAAACTTTTACCCATTACCGCTTAAGTGATTGATTGGCTCTACTTCTGTTGTTTTTAAACTTTTGATGCTCCACACAAAGATTTCTCAACAGGATTTTGTAAATAATATGGTTTTTGTTATCTAACCATGATTTAAAATGATCTGAATATCACTCTCTTGAAAACTTTACTGATTACCAAACCAAATAAGATGAATTTCACAAACTTTGGTTTTATTAGATGTCATGAAAGCCAAAGATAGAATTTAAAACTGGAATAAAGAAAGGTCTTCTCGTCTAGGAATATGGAATCTTTGTAGTTTAGAATTCCATCTGCCCTTGTTACTTCTAGCTAGAATCACCATATTTTATTTCTGACAATACATTTTGGTAAAGCAGAAAAAGACTAAAGTCATAAAGGGGTATTATCACTTCACAAGGAAGGGATAAGCAGCAGGAACAGATGAAATTCAAATCAGCCAAGATCCTGTTTCCATGATAATGTATTTCTCTAGCTTTGAAATCACAGCAGAATTGCTTCTGTATGGAGTGGTTTTCAAAGTCATCTTTGAGACATCATTGAGACTTTTTAAATAGATAGCATCTAGTAGAGTTAGACCCCTAAGAAAGGAGACTTCTGCATCAGAGAGCGAAAATCCATTCTTCCCATTTCCAGGGGGATGAAAAACACAAGTAGAGTGTCTTGAAATATTTTTTTCTTCTTCTTCAGATTCATTACGATTTTCTAATTAAGGCTTGGTGTCCTATGTAATTAAGGCAGGTTCCTTTGTCAAAAGCTACCAATTCCTCTTCATTCTATCACATTTTGCACTAGGACCTATTAAATAATGAATAGAGATATATGCTAGTGTCATCAAAAAGACAGAATGGAGAGCAAGTAGATGGCATATCCTAATAGATTGGGCAGTTGAAGAGCTTCAGAGAAACTCAGAAAGCAATAATTTACCATCACATGTGTCTAATTATCTTTTGCAGCTGATGGTTACAATCCTTGGAGTAAAGAGAAAGTGCAGTTGTTTGTCTATTAATTTAGTATTTTAATGTTCTAATACTTGGATCTGTAATTTCCTGTTCCACTCCGTGACAGTTGTCTGTCCACTGACTAGTGTGACATTGTTATACATTTGAGTGAACACCATTTGTTTTTAGTTTGGGTCTCTTTGTAATGAGGTCATATAAAAGCCATCATCATTAGGAGTTTTTACAATGTGTGAGTACAGAGAAGCCCGTCCCCTCCCTCCTAGCCTCCTTCATGTCAGCAAGCAGGGCCTAATGGTGCAAATATCATATTAGCATCAGGAAAGGGGATGCAGAATGACTCTTAAACAGTTTATCGCCCTGCACTGTTCATCTGAATCTATAACTTGTCGAAGGTGGAGAGGGTCATGGTCCTTAAAGTCAGTGAAGGTCCACTAGGTTCTCTGATGAGGACCCATAAATATCAAGATATTGATCATTTTCAGGATAGGAAAAGGTACATGGGGACAGGCCCTTGTATTCCATAAACACATATTTCTTAGTGATATCAACAGCCTTAAGAATAAGGTCAGCAATCACAACAGAAGCTCACATGACATGAACATGTAGTAGGACCAGGCACTTTGCTAAGTGTTTTCCGTGTGTAACAAACATCACATCATTCTTAAAACCATTATTGGCAACCCCCTCTTGGTTACTTGTTGCTCTTGTAAAACAAACACACAACAAACAAAAATCACAAGCTATTGGCTTAAAACAATACACCTTTATTATCTTACAGTTCTCAAGGTCAGAGATCCCACATGTGCCTCCCTGGGCTAAAATCAAGGTGTTGACAGGGATGCTTTCCTCTCTGGGGGCTCTAGCGGACAATCCGTTCTCTTGCCTAGTCTAGTTTTAGAGGGCAGGGGTTTCCTTTGCTTGTGGCCTCCTTCCATGTGACCTGATATATTTACAGGTTCTGGGATTAGGACCTGGACATCTTTAGAGGGTCATTATCCTTCCGACCACACCCTCCAATCTCAAGGAAAGTGAGAGTTTCAGATTACAATTTAAAAAATGATCATTGGGCAGCACGGGTGGCTCAGCAGTTTAGTGCCACCTTCAGCCCAGGGCATGATCCTGGAGACCCAGGATCGAGTCCCACATCGGGCTCCTGCATGGAGCCTGCTTCTCCCTCTGCCTGTGTCTCTGCCTCTCTGTGTGTGTGTGTCTCTCATGAATAAATAAATAAAATCTTAAAAAAAAAAAAAATCACATTTTTGCCTGCAACCATCCCTTCCTTGTTTCAATCCTTTCAAGCTCCTTGTTACTGGTATGAAAACAAAATCCTCCAACGTGACCTTTAAGACCCAGCAGAGCCTACTCCCCCGTCCCTTATTTTTCCCTATCGTTCCCACTGTCTTTCCTCTAGCTACACTAGCCTTGCTCTGGACCTGTGACCTAACATACACATTCCTGTTTTCCAAGCTCAGTACCTGCTGTCTTCCATCTGGAATGCTCATCCAACACAGCTTTGCATAATTAACTTCTATTTATTCTTCTGCCTATGCCAAGCATCGCTTCCTCAGGGAAGCCTGCACTAACTCCAAATCTTCCTCCTGTTAATTAATTAACTTATTTATTAATTTAGTTATATACATATATTTCTTTTGTGCTCACCTTGTGCCAAACACTCCTCCCAGTGCTGAGGATACAGCAGGGAACAAAACAGACAAAGCTCTGGCGTTTGTGAAACTTATGTTCTGGGGATGGGAGACAGATGATACACAATAAGCAAACCCTCCATATGTCCGGCAGACTAAATACTAGAAAGAAAACTAAATCAGACCAGGAGATGAGAGAAATGAGTGTGGGAGCTACGTTAGCCAAAGAGGTCAGGGAAGGATTCTATAACGGATGACATTTGAGGAACCATGGGAATGGGGAAGGGGATAGTGAGTCTTGTGGATTTTCGAGGGAATAGCATTCCAGGAAGAGGAAATGGTATGTGTGAAGACCCAATAGAGGGGGAGCACCTATGACATACTGGTCCCAGAATTCTACGTCACTGTCCTGTAAGGGTGTTAATTTTCCATTTCAGTGTCATCATTTGACTGACCTCTGTCTCTTCAACTAGACTTCAAATCCATGAGAGAAGATACTTTTTTCTGCTTTTACTTAACCATCTTAATCATACTGCTTGTCATACTGTTGACCCTCATAAATGTTTGTTGGATGAACAGATAAAGGACTCTATCTTATGACAAAGTGTCATTCTGATATCTAATGTTAATTTATGAGGACATGGAGGATTATAGTCCGTAATAACTTTCCAAGGTCATGTAACTAATCAATAGCAAAGCCATGCCCTAAACCTAAGACTATCTGATACCATAGTTTATGTTCTTAACCATTCTATCTATTATCTACTAATTTTTTTTGGAGATGCTTAATGTCAATTCTCTCTCTCTTGATAAGGAAAATGACTTAGAATAGACAGACAAGTAGTGTTATCAATTACAGCATGTTTTAACAGGAACAGAGGCATATCTGCTTAGAGCCCTGGTCTCATAAAAAACTGAGATTAATGGCCACCTCAAAAGTGTATTTAAAGAAGCAAGACATTGCATAGGATGATAAACATGAAAACAAGGAAATGGTAAAATATTTCTGGGGCCAATACCGTATTACACATGGAATGAATAAGTAGAAAATCTGCTAATGTGTTTATGGTCTTGATAAAAGTTTCATGATGTTACACAGAAAGTGAGTGTTAACAGCATCCACTTGTGTGCATGGCAGGTTATTCTTTTTCAGCTCACATCCCTATCAGGAAAGGGCTCTTCCCTCTAAAAGGGGTGGATTATCTTTTATCCCATAGTACGGTGGGGAGGAACAGTAGACCATCTATCAAGAAATGGAAGTTGAGTGGTTTTCAACAGAGAGCATGAGAGATGGAGACAGGAATTCAAAATATATTTTGGGGGGCATTTGGGTAGCTCAGTTGGTTAAGCATCTGCCTTCAGCGCAGGTCGTGATCTCAGGGTCCTGGGATCGAGCCCTGTACTGGGCTCCCTGCTCTGTGGGGTGTCTGCTTCTCCCCCCACCCCGCCATGTTCTCTCTCACTTTGCTCTCTCTCTTAAATAAATAGGTAAATAAATAAATAATCTTAAAAAAGCAAAGAATATTTTGGAAGGCAAATGTGCAATGTGTATTGGTACTTTGATAGATGTTGTGATGTAAAGTGGACCTTGAAAGACATTGAATACTGTTTAAACATATGAATAAGGGCCATGATTAAAATAAGAAATGAATTAGCATGGAATAACTTCTGGTTGGAACAGATAGCAGAGGACACTTTGGACAATGTAAGCTGAAAGAAGCCAGCCTAAGAGAGACTATTTTAGAATATATTTTTACTAAAAGTTTCCCATAATTTTTACCAGGAAGGAAATTTATGTTTACATTAGAAATATAATAAATATCACTTATGTTTATTGTATATAATTTTGCTTACATTAACTCCATTTAAATTATATGTGGTTCTCATTGCATTGTATGGAGTTTGAGTCATTCTCGATTAAGCTTATTGTTGTTCCTGGAAGAAAAGTTTAATTCAAGGTATTATAAACACTGACATTATTAATCAAAATAAATGCTTATTTAAAAATATATTTTAGTTAAGCAATTTAAAAAGGCAATATATGCACATAGTACAAAACTCAAAATTGTAGTGATGTAAAGTGAAAAATGAGTTCCCTTCCGATACCCTAAGCTACTCAGTTCATACTCCCAGAAGCAGCATTTTTAAATATGTCCTCCCACAGATAATGTATATGTAGGTGTATGTGTGTATACATATGTGTGTGTTGTATGTACATATGCATATAGAACACACATACATATATATGCACACATGTTCTTGATGTTTTGCTTTAATTTAAAAATACTTTCCTATTTGCTATGGTACAGTGGGTCATATCCATTATATTCTGTGATTATTTTGTATCTATATGTAAATCTGAATGCACTCTGCACATTGGCTTTAAATGACTGAATTATCATTCGCAAGTTTTTCAGTTGATTTTCTTAGGCTTTCCACACAAACAGCCTCATCATTTGTATACGTGCTGCTGAAGCGCGCACGGCAACCTCATCATTTGTGAAAGTGATCATTGACATGCTCCTTTCCAATTTTTATAATTCTCATTCTTTTGTTAGATTTTGTTGGCTCTTACATCAAGACTACACTAAATACTCCTGTTGATAAAGGACACACAGAAATTGAACACCAATAAAAAATAAATTTATTATTAAAAAAAAGGACACACTGGCTTAATCCTGACTCTAATATTTTAATGGGGATATTTCCAGTGAGTTCTACAAAGCATGATGTCATCCTTACTTGATAGAGCAGCACTATTGGTATCTAAGAAGAAACAAGAAAATTGTCTTCTTTTAAATACACAATAGATACATGATAGGGAGACAGACAGATACTTCATGTAACAGGGACTAAAATAGTGTGGCTCAGACCAGTCCTCAAGGAATTGTAGGCTATTTGGGCCCTTGGACTCCGGCCCCAGGGAATGGAGAGAGAGACCCAGCCCGCGACCTGTTGAGGGGTCCAGGTGGTAGTCCCAGGCCAGGAGGCCACCTGGCTCTCCCAAGGCCACACATGGTCAGAGGATGTACACAAAAAGATGCCAGGGATCAAGGTGTAAGCATTATTATATATCTTATGATTCCCAATAATAATATCTGTATCTATATAATGATTATTTATTAGCATAGAACTGAACAAAGCAGTCTCTTAGGAGTTATTTCTAATTTCCTCCGCTTTTATATTAATGTCTGTTTTTACTTCTATTTTGCATTATTTGTGTTTCACTCCTTTTTTTTTTTCATGACTAGGTTAGCTAATGGTTTATCATGTTCACAACTTTTCCCCCAAAGATCAGCTTTTGAATTTTCTATTTTGATTCATTAATATCTGTGAAGCAGCATTTCTTTACATTTTTGTAGTTTATGGGTCTCCTGGTGAACATGATGAAAAATTACAGTCCTGTCTTCAGGAAGATACACGTGCTCACATATTCTTTAAAAGTTGCAGATTTTAGGGAGTTTATTTACACTTATTCATGGACCTTCAATTAGAAGGATCCATTCGTCATGGATCTTTTCAAGTATTGCCAAATAGCAAATCAGTTAAGTTTGCAAGATGGGATCAGCTCAGACCCGGATCTTTCTTGGCACATTTTAGAATGGAGGCCTGACTATTAACAGGTTTAGGATTCTCCTACTCCCGCTTCTACTACTACAACCACTGCTATGAAAACAGACTTCCATGATAGCTACTGTGTGCCAGGCACAGTGCCAGTCCTTTATTTATTATCACAAAAATCCTAGGAGGAAATTACTGTTATCATTGCCATTTTACAGATTATAAAATGAAGATATAAAGAGGCCTACGTTTTAGGGGAAACTTGTTTATAACCACACAACTAGCATTTATGAGAGCCAGAATGTAAACCCTGGCCCGTCTAGCACTAAAGGTGATAGGGTTTCATCCAAGAAAACTCAGAATAAGCTCCATTCATTTTCAACACTCTCATTGCTGCCGCCCCATATTTTTTTCATCCCCTTCACATTGGCAGTGAGTCTCAGCTAGGCGCAATTCTGTACCCCAGGAACATTTGGCAATGTCTGGAGATGTTTTCATTGTCTCATCTGCTGGGGGGTGGGGTGGGGGTGCTACTGGCATCTCGTAGGTAGAGGCCAGAAATGCTGCCAAACATCCTATAATGCAGACAAGAACTCCAAACAACAAAGAATCATCCGGCCTAAATGTCCATAGTGCAGAGGCTGAGCATCTGCTTTAGGGAAATTGACAATGTCTGTTTCATACATTGGCAGCCAAATGGCAAAAAAAAAAAAAAAAAAAAAAACACAAAAAAACACAAAAAAACAGATGGACAAACAACCCAACAGGAACCCAGGACTTACGTCTCAGTTATTTGTCATTGTCTCCCCATAAAATTCATGAAGCCCTAACCCCCAGGATTGCAGAATGTGACCACGTTTGGAGATAAGGCCTTTCAAGTCATATTTAAGATAAAAAGAGGCCCTGAAGGGAGGCCATAATCCAGTCTGACCAGTGTCCTTAGCAGGAGAGGAAATTTGGACACACACAGACATCAAAGCCATACAGAGGTGAAGGCATGTGAAGAGGTTGCAAAAAGCTGGCCGCCTGCAAATGGAGGGAAATTTCTGAGACCGTATCTTCCCTTTAGGAGAAGGGACCCGGCCACGCATACCCTGATCCTGGACTCCCAGCCTCTAGAACTGTGACAAAATAAATCTCTGTTGTTTAAACCCCCTGGTCTGCTCTACTCCCTTAGGGTGGCCCTAGCTAATATACGACTTAAGGCTATAAACTATTTTCAAATAACTTGAGGACTCCTAAAGCAATTTTTACATAGTCTATTGCTACGCTAATTAAAATGATTCAACTCTTCAGTAAACCTGGTGTTTCACTTCATTTACTATGCAGCACTTTGTTAACTTAATTTCCTTTTTTGTAGCAAAATCCACTTTCTGCTCCCCATTTCAGGCTGCAAGAGACTCTGAAGGTCTTCAAAGCCCACGTCCAAGTGCCCTGCTCCAGTGAGCTTGCTGTGTGACGCTGGGCCTGGGCCTTTTCTCCATATGCAAAAGACTCCTTGGTACTTGGATACTTTTTCAAAGCTGTTGTCTTTCAAAGGTTGACAAATCACTTTCCTCAAAAGTTAAACCGTTCAAATGAAACCTCCTCAAAAATGCATATTCTTTGCGAATATGAGATGTAACGAAGCATCTTAAGCAATGCTTTTTTTTTTTTTTTTTTGCATTTTCTCTGATATCATTCTGAAGCTGATTAACAAAATTAGCATTTCTCATTTCAACAGTTTGAAAACCAAGGGATGTGTGTGGCTCAAGCAAGAGAAAGATCTGGGCTTTAGCTTTAATGCCCTTTTCTTTCCATCGGGCTCTATTTCATGCTTTGCTAGAGAAGGTCATCGTAGTTCAATAGCAAAAATACACGTCCACAAAAGTGCTTCCCTAATACTCTTCTTTATAGGTATAGTAGCATCCTTTGTTCATATGATGAAACAAGCAAATTCACACACACACACACACACACACACACACACACACACGCACAGAGCCTGGCTCCTGAAACTCTTCTTTCCCATGACAACCTAACAACATGACTTCCCTGTCACCTTTTCATTCTATCCACTTCCTGTTGAGACTGTTCCTTGTAGATCATTTATGATGGATATGGGGTCTCTAAGCCCAGCCATGAGACTATGAACACTCTAGAAATCAATCTGTGTCTCAGTTCCTTTAAATTCACTTTTCTGGCTAACAAACGTGCAAGAGCGCGCATGAGCAGGGGGTGAGCAGGGTCCTGTGCCATCTCCTATTTACATTGTGATGCTTGCAACTGTCCCAGTGGTTTTCTCAGGACTCATCACCTAAAAGTTCATGCATTACTAGGAAAAAATTTTAAAAAATTTACATTGCTCAGAGAATCTACAGCTGTTTTTGTACTTTTTCCGCAGAAAATAAATTCCATTGTATGTTTTTTGTTTTGTTTTGTTTTCTGGGTAATCACACCCCACATCCCCTGTCTGCCCCCTTGAATTAGCCAGGTGGATCACAACAACCTCACTGACCTCAATTTTTACTACCTCCTTCTTAGCAGTTTGGGGTCTTCGGCTAGGACTTTCCCTTTGGTTTCAGGGATATGTTTTGTGTTCCACAATGACCAGGGCAGCCAGTGCTATGGGAATAAAAGGTAGGGCCAAGGGATGCTAAACACCCTGCCATCTGCAGTGTGGTTCCCACACATAGAAGAAACGTCTAGTCCAAGATGATAATAACATACCTGTTGAAAGCCACTGACAGATAGCAACACTCTGTCACAGAGTTAGAGTCAGAAATATTGGCTTCCTCAAAGGCTCAAAGATAAAACATACCTTGACAAGACACTTTTTAAAAATTTATTTATTTATTTATTTATTTATTTATTTATTTATTTATTTATTTTTTGAGCCTCAGAAACCTTAAATGTTTCACATTTGAAGCCTCTGAGAGTAAGGATGCATTATGTGCTGATGATGACATCTGGAGAATGACATTGAAAGGAACTTCAGCGCAGCGCTGTGGTTGGAAGTTTATGGTAGAGAATATATCTCCAGCAAAGTGCACGTCTGAGTTGAGAGAACAAACATCATTCACCATTTTTTCGGCAAGCATTCCTGGGCGTCTTTCCTATTCTATGCTATGCTAAGTTGCTCTGGGGGTACAGATAAATTACTGGATCCTTGCCTCTGAGGAGCTCTGTTTTATTGAGTAAACTGTCTTAAAAAAATTATGTCTGCTCCAGTGGTTGACCTCATCAATGATTCTGACTCTTCAGGAGTCTTTACATTTATGTATTATTTGTTTGGTGGATGAGTCGGCCATTTGGATGGCACTTTGAATGGAGAAAGAGGGTTCCTGGTTTGGCGGTTTAATGAATTTAAATGCCTTCTCGGCTGGAGAAATAGACAATATGATTTCAGTCAAAGGCAAATTAAGGGCCTTAGGAGCCCTAAGGAGGAATTTTGTTCCTGCTTGGATTAGTATGTTAAAAACCAATGTTTTGCAAGCAGTGCCTTTAATAGAATGGGTTGCTGCAAGACCATGGAATGAAGAGTTTGATGGATTTCTTTCTTCTTCTTCTTCTTTTTTTTTTTTTTTTTATTTCTAAGGTTTGGGAAAAAAGAAGCACAAGTAGAGATACTTGGGATGGGTGAAGAGGCTGCGACTCAGGAGCGTACAGTACAATAGGGGCTAGAATCAACCTGGCTCTTACATGAGACCTTGCGGCCTTGCTTATTTTTTACTCTCCACTTAGAGCATCTAACACAAACCTGAATGTACAGAACAAGGTCCCTTTGTCTTCTTCTGATACCAACACTCATTCATGTGATCAACCTACAAATCATACAAGAAAATTCAGGCTCAGGGAAAGAAGGCGCAGGCTCAGTTACCACTGAGCATCAGCGTCTCTCTGAGTCTTATATATTCGGCATCTCCCTCTTAACTGCATCAGACCATTGTTTGTTTCCTCACCTCCTGCCTTGTGTCTTAGTTCCTTTTCACAGCCAAACCTCTCAAGAATTCTATGCAAAGTATTACTTTATATCCATTTTATAATTTCATGCATTTGAGTCTCTGCCCATTACTCATTCCAAAGAATTTTCATCAAAGTCATCAGTGGCCTCCATATCACGATACGCTATGGATTTGTCTTTAGTCCTCCTCTTACTTCACTTCTCAGGACCAACACAGTGCTACTGGCTGTTCTCTCTTGAAACGTTGGCTTCGTTAAACTTCTGATTAACCCTGGCTACCACTTTTTATCTCTTTCCTGGGCACCTCTTCTTCCTGGAGATCATTAAATATCACAGTTCCTACGGTTCAGCCTCATGCCATTCTATTTTATGTATTTTTTGTTAAATATTCTCTGTGTAGGCAATTGCATTATAGTATATCAGCTGACCACTTACTTGCCAATGGCTCTTAAAATTGTATCTCTATACCCGGAAGTTATCCATCAGATTAGAACCCCTACGCAAGCAACTATCTACCTAGATGATATTTAGGAACCTAAAAAAAGGATACTTTAAATTCAGTCTGTCCGGGCAGCCTGGGTGGCTCAATGGTTTAGCGTCACCTTCAGCCCAGGGCGTGATCCTGGAGACCCGGGATCGAGTCCCGCATCGGGCTCCCTGCATGGAGCCTGCTTCTCCCTCTGCCTGTGTCTCTGCCTCTCTCTGTGTGTCTCTCATGAATAAATAAATAAAATATTTTTAAAAAATAAAATAAATAAATTCAGTCTGTCCAAAACTCCAGCATGATCTGCCCACATATCCCTCAGAAAACTCAGGCCATGTATGTATTCACCATTTAAGTGAGTACATACCATCCATCCATTTTTGTGAACCATAAGCCACAATATAAGCCATTTTTGTGAATCATCCTCAATATAAGCCTTTTCTTTAGTCTACAGGCTACCCCATCCAATTCATCACCTATTTAATGTTCATATTCTAATTTCTGTAAACTTAGTTAATATTTCTATTATCTTCCATATCAGTTGATAAGGCTAATTCCAAGTGATGATTACCCCTTATCTGGATTTCCCAAATGAACTCTCCCCTAATTGAAATCCCTATATTTACTTTCTGCACAAGGTTTAAATAGAAATATATTAAAAAAATAAATTTATATATACAAATATATATATACATGTTTTTCCTTATTCTATATTATTTTAAGACATATAAAGAGACTTATTATAGAGGAGGTGCCTGTGAGGTTCAGTTGGTTAAGTGGCTGCCTTCAGCTCAGGTCATGATCCTGAGGTCCTAGGGTCAAGCCCCACATGGGCCTGGGGCATCCCTGCTCAGCAGGGAGTCTGCTCCCTTCTCTCCTTCTAATCCTCCCCTCATTCAGGCTCTTGCTTGTGAGAGAGAGAGATCTCTCTTTCTCAATTGAATAAATAAAAATCTTGAAAAAAAAAAAAAAGAGAGGGAGAGACTTGTGATAAGGAGTTGGCTCATGTGATTATAGAAGCTGAGAAGTCCCAAGATCTCATGTGGCAGGCGAGAGACCAAGGAGAGCCAGTGATGTAGTTCTAATCCCTAGTCGAAGGCCTGAAAACCAACCCATAGAGTCAGTGATAAAAGTTTCAGTCTCAGGGCAGGAGAAGACCAATGTCTCAGCTCAATCCTTCAGGCAGAGGAGGTTTCCTCTCACTAAAGTTTCTTTCTTTGTTTTATTCAGGTCTTCAAAGGATTGATGAGGAGAGGGCTGCACATATTTGGGAGGGAAATCTGCTTTATTCTGTCTACTAGTTCAAATGTTCATCTCATTTAAATACACCCTCACAGAAGCATCCAGGATCATGGTTGACCAAATGTCTGGACATCCTGTGGTCAGGGCAAGTCGACAGATAAAATTACTCATTCCAAAAAAATAAAAAAATAATAAAAAATAAAAATAAAAAAGAAATTACCCATCTCACTCATATACCTCACCATCCATATGTACCAGTGACCAGAGTTATTTTCCCCAAAAAAATGCACCTGCATAACAGAGCCTACAAAGCACTACATGACTTGCTCCCTACATAACTACTTAACCCTGCCTCATACTGCTTTCCCCGCTGGTTTCCACACTTCACTTCCCCTGGTTGTTTACAGGGCCTCCAGCAGCCTTCTCCATGCTGGTTTGTCTTGCTGCAGTGATTTCCTGCCCCCTCTTCTGCTAAGTGATTTCTCTGCATCTTTCAAATCTCAGCCCCAATGTCATTTCCGTGGGGAGGACTTCCATGAGTACTCAGACTACGTTGTATATCCCTGTTACGTGTTTTACAACACCTTTCACTTTACCTTCATATATTTTACCTTAGTGATGATTTTCATGGTTATTTAAATGTTGCTAGTCCAGGAGACCATAAGTCATGATGAATTTTGCATCAAGCTTTTAGAGGATTAAACAAGAAAATGGATGGAAATCATTTAACACACTACCTACAATGTGCCGGAAGCCTGCAATGAGGTGTTTTACCTTGAGAAAGCTATTGACCAGATTTCTCATCTGATATGTGGTGGTGGTGGTTGTGGCGGGGGGGGGGGGGGTAGGGAATATAATACACAGCATTAGCTTTCCTGTTGCTGACCTTGGACATTGAAACTGATGTTTAAGTTGGTTACACATGGATTTCTAAAAAAGACAATATGGCCCTAGATCTCCTTATGAAGACAGCAAGCTGACCAGTTTCCCAGACTCTACTGCAGATATATCACATTATATCAAGCGCTCAGCAAGATACACTTGTTCGCTTCCACATGGAAAACCGAGTCACATTTTCACATAGCACTGGACTAGTGAGCACTATCCAGAACGCCTTTTCAGGTATGATGAAGAGCCAGTTTTTGGTCAGCCGCCATACATTAAAATAATACATTAGGAAAGAGCACCATGGTTCTGCTTTCTTTTATACTTAGGTGATTCCAGTTTTAAACCATCATCTTCCTCAGGTACGTGTTGTGATGATTCGTAAAGAAATTTCCATCCTTGGTATTGGAGAAGACCTTTACAAACTAGGAGTGCAGGGCATCTGGGTGCCTTGGCCGTTGAGCATCTGCCTTCGGCTCAGGTTGTGATCCCGGGGTCCCAGGATTGAGTCCCACATTGGGCTCCCCATGGGGAGCCTTGTCTCCCTCTGTCTCTCTCTCTCCCTATATCTCTGCGTCTCTCTCTGTGTCTCTTGTGAATCAATAAATAAAATCTTAAAATAAAAAAACAAAACTGGGACGGGGAGTTTTTTGCCATTTTGTGGATTTCCATACCTGACAACTTTATTACATTTTCATATGTGCAACCAAAAAGGTACTTAGATGTGCAGTGATCGAGCTAATAATGACAAATCATATTCATTTTAGGACTTCTCTAGGGCATATAGAGACTTTTCCAAGTGGTGATTGATCCAAGGGTTGCCTATCCTCTGTAGTTTTGGGGAAGGAAGCAGAAAGACCACAGTGGAAGGCTACGACTCCGAGGAAGACACTGGCTTATAATTTGGCCCATGGAGAAATGTTAACAATCATATTGCACAGCTTGGCTGGTCATGCTGTGTAGCACACACAATGATCTCAAGTAAAATTTCTAGGAGAACCTAATTATGGCGTAGTCACTTAGTGTGAGACATTTCTTTCTTTCCAGTAAAGTTTTCAGGTAGAATCAATTCCTCAACCCACTCATCTGGCAAACCAGAGAGACTTTGACTCAAAACACAGTCAATTTCCTCACATAATCAACAAAACTATAATGATTTAGGGTAACTAACGTGACTGCTACAATTTATAAATATCTGAAAGACTCCAATGGTGTAGACGAGGCATTTATGTAGTACAATCAAGTTGTCACTGGTTCCTTCTTCCTCTTTGTGCTCTTTTATGAGCAAGATAGAATTAAGTAAGTTATCATTTTGAAACGACAAAACTGGGGAGCCCGGGTGGCTCAGTGGTTTAGCCTTCAGCCCAGGGTGTGATCCTGGAGACCCGGGGTCGAGTCCCAGGTCGGGCTCCCTGCATAGAGCCTGCTTCTCCCTCTGCCTGTGTCTCTGCCTCTCCCTCTGTGTCTCTCATGAATGAATAAATAAAGTCTTAAAAAAAAAAAAAAAGAAATGACAAAACTAAAACAATTATACCATTTCCAATACTTTTCTGCATTCTAAAATCATTCTTTAGGCTATGATAAGATTAATAGTATTCACATGTGTTTGCAGAGCAGACCCTGGTCTCAAGAGTGAAATGTTCTATTCCATTCATAACAATCCAAGATTCATCTTCCTAGTTTGGAACAAAAATGAATGAAAATATGGGACCACCAAAGGTGAGTCATTCCTTCTTTCCAATAGGCAAAAACTATTTTAATGCGGAAATAACTTTTTTCTACTATTTTGTCTGACTTTTAATAGATTTTACAGTGTTCAAATCAAGTTTGTTGAAGTGCAATTTTATTTTTAAAGTATAATTTTAAATTAAAATACGCCGTGCCGTGTATTTGCACGTACAGTTTGATACATTTTGAAAAATGCATGCATCCATGTAACTGCTACCACAATCAAGATATAGAGCATGTTCTTTACTCCAAAGTAAATAACCATAATGTTCTCTCATGTATCTTTTCAGATGATTACCTATTCCATCCCTGGTCCCAGATAACTACTGATTTGCTGGTTTCTGTCACTAAGATTATATTTAACTTTTCTCCAATTCCATATAACCACAATCAGACACTTTGCATCATTTTGTGCCTGGTTTCTTTCATTCAACATGGTAATTCTGAGATGTATTCATACTGGTGCATGCAGTACGTCCACTCCTTTTATTGATGAATAGTTTTCCATTGTAAGACTATATAGCGGTCTGTTTCTTCATTTACCCATTGATGGATATTTGGGCTATTCCCAGTTGAAGGCTATTAGAAAGTTGCTATGAATGTTTATGTAAGTCTTTCTGTTGACATATGCTTTCATTTTTCTTGTATAAGTACCTAGGTTTGACATTTCTGGGTCATATGGCAAATAGAAGTTTAACTTTACAAGAAACTGCCTCATTTTCTTTTAAAATGGTCAAACCATTTTATATGTACATCAACATTGCTCTACATTTTCATGAACATTTGATATTATCAGTACTTATTTTTAAATTTTTGTCTTCCTACTAGGTATGTAGTAGTATTTCTTTTCTTTTTGGGTTTTAATTTTCATATTACATTTTTTTAAGAGAGATTGAGAGAGTAGAGGCAGGGCAGAGAGAGAAAAAGAGAGAGGGAGAGAGAATCTTAAGCAGGTTTCATGCCCAGTGTCTGACTCTGGGCTTGATCTCATGACCCTGACATCATGGCCTTAGCTGAAATCAGGGGTCAGATGCTTAATGTACTGAGCCACCCAGGCACCCCTTAATTTGCATATTCCTAATGATTAATAATGCTGAGCAGATTTTTTTTTTTTTCATAAGCCTCTTGGCCATCTTACTTAATCAAGTATCTGTTCAAATTCTTTGCCTATTTTTTTTTTCTCATTGAACTGTTTGCCACCTTATTTTTGAGTTCTAAGAGTTCTTTATACATGCTAGGTACAAGTCTTTCTGAGGCTTGTTTTCATAAGAATCTCTTTGTCAAATGTAGTGTATCCTTTATGGGGAGTGTATTAAGCCCTACCACTAAGGAACAACCTTCTAATGTCTATACAGACTATACAAGGTGTGAGAGACTCTCCACACCCTGTGGAGAGTCTAGCCCTGTTTGTGCTCTGGGAATTATTCAGCCTATAACCTCTGGTCAATCTTTGCCTGGCTTCATGCAGTTTCAGTCTGCTCGTGTTGGCTTAATATCCTACAACAGATGTGAGGCTACTCTGCCACAGATTTCTGGAACTCCTCCGAAAAATTCTCTCCTTTCCGTTTTCACCCTACTAAGTCAAGCAACCTCATCTTTTTCTCCTCAACTCAGTAAGGCTGATGTGTTCTATTTATAAAACCATCCTCAAAGTGAATCCAAATTGCTCATAGGCGTTATCTCATTCTCCTGTCTCATGGACCACAATCCTGCATTTCCTGTTTTACAAAGTCTGTAAACAGCTGTTTCATAATTTTTGTTCAATTCTCTAATTGTTTATGGTAGGAAGAAAAATCCATTCCAATTATTTCATTATGGCTGAAGCAGAAACCTCAATATTCTTCTTAAAATCAGTTTAACCACACAGATGGAATGGAAGACATATGCACATTTCATTTAGGAATGTCAAAGATATTTTATTCTAAGATGATACAGTTAAAGAAAAGAATACGAAGAGGTAAAAGTGTCAGAGTGTATATGTGTATGTAAATATATTCTGCAGCATGTTCTGGGTCTAGCAAAGATTAAAATATCAAAAATATAAGAAATTAAACATGTTTATTGAGCAAGCAAGAGTTTGATCCTGTGACTTCCTATAATAGGAAAGGAAGAGACACCATAATGTTAACTTGCTCCCTTGCACACATGTGACTCATGAGAATATTCTTTGCTAGTTTTGGGAATCCAGATTTGACAAATCTTACTCTGGGCTGTTCCTCTGCTGTATATGCAAACATGGGTAAAACAAGTCTAATGTATTTTTAAGAAAAAGGACATATTTGTTTGAATTACATATATAATTCAGGACCATCAGTCTTTGCCAAAGAAGGGGATATGAGAGATACATTTGCTAGGCTACCTGTTGCATACCTGTAATCTAAAATGCAGATTTCTTTTCTTTTCACCCTGGCTCAGCCTCTGTTTTATGTTGTTTTTCCTCCCTTACTTCCTCTCATGGTTGGATCTTCTACACTAACTTATTTTGAAGCTCATTCCTGATATGCTACTAAACTTTGTATTTTTGAGGTAAGATAATGAGCTTGTTTCTATGCAGACTTAACTCCCAGGTAAATATTATTTAATCTCACAAATTTTTGCATATTAACAAGGTAAAATATTTGGCTCAAAAACAAGGAAAGAACTTGTGAAAGTAAGGCCATATGAAAACTCTCTGAAAGCCATGTCTTCAAAAAAAATATATATATATATGTATTTGAAGACAGAGAGTATATATATATATATATATATATACATATATATATATATATTATGTGTACTTAGATGTTGATGTGTGTTGGGTCTCTTCCAAGTGCCTCTACAACAGAGGTGAGAGCCAGCAAGTGCTGCTTATATTTAAACCCATTCCATCTGTTCCCTGGCTCCTAGAATGAATTGTGTAAACCAGTACATATAGAGGTAATTTAACAGAAATGTATGTTAACTGTACAAGAATAACCATTTAGAAAATAGCAATGAAATTTTAAAAATCAAATTAAAAATATTCAAAACAAAATAGTATCTGGAAAATAATATATGTAAAAATAAATGCACAAAAGTCATAGGAAGAATTTATAAAACCTTTTGAAGACAAAAAAGATAATAAAAACTTAATTTGTGGGAAATATTATTGTTACTACTTAGGAACTCAGAAATTGAATGAAAATAATTTTTAACTTGGTAAAATGATTTGGAGTTATTTTGTACAGATGGACAATAAATCATGGACTTGCTCAACAATACATGGACTTCCCTTATACATTTCACTTGCGTTACTTTCATAGTTCATTAATGGAAAAACAAATTAAAGAAAGCAATAAAAAGAGCAATTTAAAATGTTATTGTATTTGTTCAACACTTAGTCTGATTTACACAGTCCAAGATATTTTCAAGTACATGATATTAAGTATATTGCTAAATTCAAGGGGGTTCAAAAGATTTGTATTTCTCTTGGTCACATTAAAATAAAAGCTCACGGAGGGTATTATTACATAGAGTTACAAATGTAGAAACAGGAAGCTTCCTTGGAATTAAGGCTGAGTAGAGTCTACTGCTCTGAAACTTCCCAACACGGTTAAGATATACTGGTTTCTGGAAAAGTAAGGCAGTTTGTAAAAATACCATGGATATTTATTTGGAGACAATGACAGATTCTGTTACAATGGGTGGAAGAGGAAGGCGACATTGTCGAGTGGCTACTTTTGGGTGGTCATTAGCTAAAGTGGGTGGAATCTGAAATTATATTCATTCAGGAATCATTCCATGACTGCCGTGTACCCTTGTGATGATTACATGTAAATGGCTATTTTCAACTAAATATAAACATGTAGTTATATAATATATATGATGGTATATAAAGGCGCATCAAGAGAAATCAAATGGAGATGGTCTGGTGTAGCAGAAGACCCAGGCAGGGGAGGCAAGGCAAAGTGGGTTCTAGACATTATAATCTCAACTATTTACTAACATTGCTACCTTTAGTAAGTCACTAATATGTCTCAAAGCTTCTTTTCCTCAAAAATGAATTAGTTGCAGATTTCTTTTCTTTTTACGTTTTAATTATTTTTCAATCTCTTTAGGTTACAGTGAAAATCAAATCAGATTATGTATGTAATTTGATAAAGAGGTGTGTTTGTATCATATAAATTCATATATAAAATATATATGTATATATTGAAAGGGTTATTATTTTATCATACTTATTATTCAAGTATTTCCAAGGCCTCAAGTTCTTAAAACTAAGGGCTATCAAATTTTTAAGATTGACTCAAGATGTCAATCAAATAGAATGCTATGATCAAATGCAATGTGTCAATCAGATAAAAGTCAAGATGATAACTTATAGTTAAGAGGCAAAGGCTATTTTGCTTTCTTTCCACCACCTCCTCCCACCTTCTACCTTAGAGCTATAATGGCATCAGTTGCTTATGCAACACTTGACTGAGAGAATAATATTTTCTAAATTATAAATGGTTATATATATATATATATCAATCTATCATGGCAATAACATAGACATCAATAGAATGTGATGGAAAGAGCGTAGGTCTAAGAGTCAAGCAATGCGGCATTGATCTTTATTAGCAAAATGGCTCAATTTCTTCATCTGTAAAATAAACCTTACACGGGATCCCTTCCTTAGGTCTATATCCAGTTCTAACATGCTGACTCTGAAAAAGCTCAAAACATAGACATCCATCAAATAAAAGGTATTTCGAGTATGTTTTGGCAAGAGATATGGTATTTGATTATATAAAAATTATTTTCTGCTTCTCAGTAACCACTAGTATAAGATACCTTTTTATTATCATCCTAGAGATGTCAATGTTTTGAATGCATTTATGGCACTGCAGATTTCTTTGTGGACTCACATGTATAAGAATAAAAAGAAAATTCAGAAACATGTAACAGCAAGCAGATGCCCTCATTTTATACACTAGATTCCATTTTTCTCATTTAATTTCTAAGATGACAAAGCAAGAATAGAAAAGATCTTGCAAAGGGTAAGAGATGTGATTACTATAAAGCAATTTTCTAACAAGAGAGTTTCAGAGGACGAGAGCTATTTAATATGAAAAGGAGAAGATACCAAGCAAGATAATAGAGCTACATTAATGATGAATGGCATACAGGAGGGTAAGTGTTTCAGTTTGACCTACTTTAAATATATGAAATAGATAAAAAGGGTCATCACCAAAGTCCTGTTCCTAAACACCATTATAACAAATGGCATTTAGAGACTGTTCTTTGAAACTGACCCTCATATACAGTTCTTATAATGTGTGATAGAGTAAAAGAACACTCCGTGAAATCAGAGAGCTACAAATTGAAAATTGATTAGAGGCTTTTTTCTTTTTTTTTTTAATATAAGGAAGACTAATGAACATGCAGATTGCCAGTAAAATTTCATGGAAGTAGAAAGGTTTAGAGAGTGGAAAGAAGAAGGGGCAAAGGGGAGACAGTGAAAGATATGGAGAGTTTGTAAAATGAATATATATACACATACACACATATACATATATATGAAAAATATAAATATATAATTATATATGCATATATGTTATATATAATATATATAATTTATAAAATTATTTTATTATAATTTTATTATATTTATATATATAAAATTTTATATATAATATATAAAATAGGATCAACCAACTGCCAGTTGATCACCAATTCATAATGGGTTCAGGAAACACCCCGAGCCTTCACTCTAGAACGACCGACTAGAGCATGACATTCTGCATTCTCCAATTTAGTTTGGGATGGCTTCTTGACCTTTTTCAGATTTGGACACCTTTCCAAATAATAGAACCTCACCTTTAGCATAAGGATATCTTTTCAGAGTTGGTATAATATTCCCTATATTTAGAAACAGAAAGGATAACCACTAATGGATATGACTTTTCAGCAGAGCAAACTATCTTAAGATATTTAGCTTTTCACTTCTTTCCAATATTTCAATTTATGGATTTTGTCCTTCATGTCTTTCACTCTAGTCTATTGGACCCTAATCATTGCAGGTGGAAATCTTATATTGAGAAAGTAGTCCTCTCTATGCCAAAAGAGCTGTAACTCTTAGCTCACACCTACATGCACCCAAATGCAGAGTAAATAAAGTCAAGTTTTTGTAGAGATTGCTGTAAGTCAGGAAAGTGAGACAGCAGGCTTTCTATACGGTCATAGACAAAGCCATCACTTAAGGTTTACAGTGGAATACAAAAATGCCATTTACAATTTGAAACAAAAGAACCATTAGCTTTCTGCCCCCTTCATTGCATTATTGATTTACAATCCTTTACTTTCATTTATTCCAGCCAAAAGCCTGCGTGCCTAACCATTTTTTATTCTTTAAAATGGGCATTACTGATTTCGCTTCCAAACAGCAGCCTCTCAACCCTTTCTTCCTGCTGTCAGCTTTTCAATTTGTTTCATTAATAAACACTTTCATTTCCCTTAATTATATTTTTGGCATATTTACTCGCAACACCTTTTACCACACCGCAATAACATGTTGTCAGGTCCTCTATTTTAAGGTCCAATCCCTGGGAACACTGACTACTGCCCCCTGGCGCAGCTCTGACTGCGTGTGGCTGTATTTATGCCCACTTCTGCCCCAAGCTCTGGGGGCTCTCAATGCAGTTGGAAGAGAATGACTGTGACATTACCTCTGCCCTTCTCTGGCTCACGCCTCACCCCACCAACCACAGTTTTGTTTTTGTTTTTAAATCATAGCATCTTTAGGGGCACCTGGGTGGCTCAGCGGTTGAGCATCTGCCTTCAGCTCAGGGTGTGATCCTGGGGTCCCTGGATGGAGTCCTGCATTGGGCTCTCTGCATGGAGCCCGCTTCTCCCTCTGCCTGGGTCTCTACCTCTCTCTCTGTGTCTCTCGTGAATAAATAAATAAAATCTTAAAAAAAACAAAAACAAAAAAAAACAGATCATAGCATCTTTATTAGGGGTAGCAAAATGACTACCATGCCCAAATGAATCTAATGTTACCAAGTTCAATCTCAAACTTTGTCTTCCTGTAGGGTATCTTGTCTCAATCAGTTAATTGTCACAAGATTCAGTTAAAGAAGACTGAGTGTAGGCAAACAAATGGGAATATCAATTTACTTAGAGCCTTTGCTATTATGTTCCTTCCTTGTGACAGACTATTAATAGAATTTGTATATCTCTTATAAAGCTGGGTTATTATTCCTGTTCATTAGATATGATTTCAGTATTGTCAATTACTACACACATATGCATATCCACTTAGCTAGTTTTGATCAATGGTTTACTTTTTTTGCTTTTTTAAACATTTTTTAAAGATTCTATTTATTTATTTGACAGAGAGAGAGTGTGTGTGCACATGCCCACAAGGGGAAGAGGGGCAGAAGGAGAAGCAAACTCACTCTTGAGCAGTGGCCTGATACAGGGCTCCATCCCAGGACCCTGGGATCATGACCTGAGCTGAAGGCAGATGCTTAACAAATTGTGCCTCTCAGGTGCCACTACTTTTTTTTTTTTTTTTTTTAAGATTTATTTATTTATTCATTCAGAGAGAGAGAGAGACAGGCAGAGACACAGGCAGAGGGAGAAGCAAGCTCCATGCAGGGAGCCCGATGTGGGACTCTATCCCAGGTATCCAGGACCAGGACTGGACCGAAGGTGCACTAAACTGCTGAGCCACCCGGGCTGTCCAGTGTCCCTACTTTTATTAGAAATTATTTTGGGAAAAAAAAAGAAATTATTTTGGACATTAACATAACAATTTTGTTACAATGAAGACCAGTATCCTCAAATGATCTATTATTTTTTCAAAATCATAAACAGGAATGCTGAACAAATTCTATATATACCTTAAAGTTCTACTATTAATAATGATCTTCACTTAAATGGCACCAAGTTTAAATAACTGGACAAAATAAAATATCAAGGAAACAAATGTGTATGTGTAAGTCTATAGAGAATGTGTGAGTTTCCAGGTTGTTCAATTATCTTAAAGAAATTACTCGTAAAAAGGAGCGCTAGCTTATTTTTTTCTTTTCTTAATAAAACTACTATGGAGATTATCTTCTTCCTCCAGGATTTCAACTCTTGGTTACAACATTTTTGGAATTCTGTGTGGAAGAGATGCATAGTATTATCTTTAATATCATATCAGGGGAAAGTTTGAATGGAGAATCACCCTCAACAACCGAAGAGTAATGAATGAGGAAGGTAAGTGTTCAAATTGGATAAATTAATTTGGGTTCAGAATATATTCCAATTTTTGGGTAATATGTTTTTATATGTTGCTTCTTATTTTTGTTTTTTTTAAGATTTCATTTATTTATTTCAGAGAGAGCAATTGAGAAAGAGCCAGAGCATGGCGGGGCGGGGGCGGGGGGCGGTCAGAAGAAAGGGGCAGAAAGAGAGGGAGAAGCAGACTCCCCACTGAGCAAGGACCTAGAAGTGTGGTCATGACCCTAGGACCCCAGGATCACAGCCTGAGCCAAAGGCAGAAGCTCATCGGACTGAGCCACCCAGGCGCCCCGTGTTTTTATAATGTCTTGTACATCAATTCTAAAAGTAATTCTGAACTTTGAGTCCCAGAATTATTTTGTAAACTGCGATAAGACCATATTCCTGAAAGAAGTATCTTACAAGCAAGTTGCTAGCACAACATTCATTGGACAGATCGTGCTATTTTAACCAAGCTGATTCTCTTGTATCGCCATAGGATTCATTTCAAGGTATCTTTTAGTTCAAAGAAGAAGGGTTTATTAAGATTCTCATCCGTTAAAGATAAACCTAAACAGATCTATATCCACTAAAGCCAAGTCCAATGCATTATATTTATTTAACACTGTTCTCTGGGGCCTCTACCACACTCACGAGGTCTACCTCCATGTCTCATAGAGAAATGTAGAAACGACAAAGGACCCCTTCAAATCTCATCCAAAACCTTCATGTAGCTGGCAAGCAGTCCCTAAGCAACTGCCCAGGTTTACTCTGGAGAAAGTTGAAGAGTTGAATCCTGTTATAAAGTGGGTCAAGGGACTAAGGAAATACGCCTTCTCTAATAAAACACGGCCCTGCTGCTCATCAGACTGCTGCTGGGCTCAGCTGTGATAAGGGACTGGAAAAGCAAAAACAAAATGGTCAATACGTGGTAGAGATGAACTGACTTAGATCTCATTTTTCTCTGCTATAATTAAGCAATAATAGTACCATTTTAGGAAACCATTTTAAGTGTTTTTCATTAAACTCATTCATGCCTCACAACCACTCCCATTTTGTCTCTCCCTTGTTCTTGTTTTGATTGCTGGCAGATTATTTCTGTTACAGAAATATATGTGTTGGCTTTAAATAAAGTAGATTAACTTGAAAGGTCTGGCCTATAATAGTACATGCTGCAGTCTATTCCATACGACAGTCAGAGCGAATGTTTCACAACTGAAAACCCTTAGACGGTGTCTACAATACCACTAAACAGGAACTAAAATAGTGTATGGTTTTTAAGGCTTACCACGTTTTTTTGTTTGTTTGTTTTATTTTGTTTTTTGTTTTTGTTTGTTGTTGTTTTGTTTTGTTTTATTTAGGTTTCAACCCATTAGAATGGAGAAACCAACAACAGGAAGACAAAAGCAAGAAAGGAAGAAGGAAAGAAGGTAGAAAGGAACAAGGAAGGGAGGAATGAAATTAGACTATTTGAGATTTAAGAAATGAGAGTTTCATTCACCTTGCAGAAAAAGAACATTTAAAAAATACCTGTCGAGTTTAAAAAACGATGAGTCTCCCCATTAATTGCAATGATAATGTATTTGTAGACTTAGAATTTAGTGAAATCAGCTACAATTTTATTATTATCACAGTTATACAACCCGCGTTGTTATGCTAATTAACACATTTTTGTCTGGATAAGATAAGAGATGGTGCCCAAGAATGAATACAACTCTGTGATTCACAGGCTAAATTCTGTTAATGTCAGACGAGATGTATGAGTAATAACAAAAATTGGGTGTGAATTCCAGCCCCATCATGTTCCTGTAGTTACAGAGTGTCCTTCAACTTTTAAACTCCCAGCCTCATAATTTGCAAGTCCTTTTCATTAGATTCCAACTATCATAAATTATTTAACAGTTAATTTGACTTTTACTTTAAGAGGAGTGATATTGCTAAAGGGTATTATTAGCATTCTTATCGATGTCTCTGAAATGGTATCTCTTGGTAGAGTTTATAAGAGAAATGATCCATCATCACCAATTTCTCTTTTTCAAAATATACAGTTTAAATTGTTTTCTTGTCACGGTACAATCTGCTTAAAAAAAATGCATTTGTACACTGGACACAGATACCGTCAAGCAGTCTTCGCTTGAGATGGGAAAACAAGTGCTCACTGGAAGCTCCCAGACTATCCACTATCCTCTAGTGGGATGGAGGAAGGTGATGTCTTCTCAAATGACTCAAGGCCATACAATTTCACATGTTCCTATGAAAACAGCTTCAAATGCTACTCTGATATTTTTCACTAAATCCCAAGTGATTTATCACATTCTGTCAAAATTGACTGGTAGGCCTATGTGTCTAGGAACAATACGAATTTCACTTCAACCTTTCTGCAAATCCCTCCCTCACACATTCCCATCCTATGGCACACTGCCCCGTGTAGGTAGCAGAGGAGCAGTGGACATTGGTGGAAAGAAAATGAGTTAAGAAGAAAGGAACTTCCACAGGAAATCAGGTTTGTTTGTCCTCATTCCTATAGGATCCGATGACCTCTACCAAATATCTATGTGGATGCTGGTGTCCTTTCTTCTTTCCTACTATTTTTTTCTAAAAATGTTGATCCCTGGATCCGAATTTACATACATGAAGGATAAAGGACAAAATTAAATGGTTCTGAAGGTTGATTTGGTGTCAAATGTGAGTTTAGGTCTCTTGCTGTGACGACTTGAATTATTGGCTACAAATATTCCATTCCCCTGGAATTGTGTCCTACATGTACACCCTGGTCACGGCCTCATGGCATATCGAGTAAACTTTTCCAACCGTTGACTTTAAGTTTGACTTTGTGACTTGTTTTTGGCCAGATGTTAGTGGAAATGACTTGAGCGCATGCTTGAAATAGCCTGTAGGGTTGAGGTTGTCATCTTTGCTTATGCCATCATCATGAGAAGAAAATATCCTGAGTAGCCACAGTCTTTGGGCTCCACAAATAGATTTGAGGTTTAGAGCCACCACAGCTGCTGCTTATAGACGCTGAACCTGAATCAGAGACACCCCAACCAATATGCAGATTTGTGAGATAAGAACGTATATTATATGCTTTTCTGACTTTTTTTTTAATTGTTTGTTAGCAAAAGCTAATATCTACCCCAGCTGACTTCTGCTCTAAATAGAAGAACTGATCAAAAACTCTGAAAGTGAAGTAAAGCTTTGTTACCTGGCAGCATTCGTATAGGTAACTGGGATCAACAGGGAGAAATTTGGGGTTATTTTACTTTCCCTATGCCACATTTTCATTACTGTTTTCTTAGCCACCCCAAATAAACACACATGTCAACGATAGCACATGCTTGCCACGGGGATGTAACTGGAGGACAAGTTCCCACGTCTCCATTAGGATTCCTCCAAAAAACATCTGTTATCAGCAAACAATCTAAGTCAAAACTGTGCACTCATTATGCATCACGGGCTCCGAGTCAAGGTCGCATGGGCCTTCCTTTGAACTGAGATGAACACCTCTCCTGCCCCATGTTTCTCTTATACAGAAATGTTGGTACTATCCTTGCTGGCAGGGAGGCAGGAAGGCCATATGAGGCCCTTCTTTCCATATAAAAATGAGGAGGCTTTCCCTCGGCACCGGAGAGCCTCAGAGTATTTCTTCCCATGCCTCAGTCTCTGCTGGGCTTCTCCTGCAGGTGCCAGCATGAACAAGAAAGAAAACCCAACCTTTCCATATTTTACAGTTTCTTTAGAGAATTTTAAATGTTTTTTCTGGATTACAAAATCCCTTCTGACACAGTGCTCTGGAACAGTTGTTGAATGGGGTCAGGGAGGAGGAACAGAGGGATAAAGGCAAGAAAGAAGGGATCTGACTTGTCTTGCTGTTGACTCTACAATTCTTTCTTTTTTTTTTTTGTTTTTTGTTTTTAATTTGAGAGAGAGTGAGTGAGAGAGAGTGTACCAGCAAGGGGGAGGGGTAGATGAAGAGGAAGGAGCAGACTCCCCGCTGAGCAGGGAGCCCAGGACCCTGGGATCATGACCCCAGAGCCAAAGTGAGGCTTAACCTACTGAGTCACCCAGGTGCTCTGACTCTAGAGTGTTTAATAAATAACCCAAATGTCTATCCCCACAGCCCACTCCTGCTCTTCATACTTGCTGACAATGAGCTAGAAAGCTCTGTGCAACTACGTGGGAAAGAATGGCTCTTCACCACCATCAGTGTGATCCCTGTCCTCTCCTACCTCTAAAACTCTTCAAAACACCTGGGCTGTTAATGGCACATTCTCTGATGCTAATCCTTGTTGTAGAGCTATTCTTCTTTTACTATCATTTCAACGTAAATGGAGAGGATATAAAAAAGCAGGTGCTCAATCTGCCGTTTTGATCCAGAAGTCAGTGTGGCAATTTACAAAGATTTGATTAGAGACACATAATTTAGCTTTTACTTAAAAAACAAAAAGCACCCTGCAACAGGGATTGAACTAGTTGAGCATAAAGTCAAACCATATTTTTGTTGTTGTTTGTTTTTTTTTTGTTGTTTGTTTTGTTTTGTCTAAATGATCATATTATGATTTTTTTTTTTCACATGTGGGATTTAAAAGAAGGGATGAATAGAGGGAAGGCAGGACAAATTATAGCAGCCAGTTCAGGGCACAGAACTCTTTCCATGGAAGAAAAGAGACTGCTAGATACATTATTCGATCACTCTATACCTACCTATCTACCTATCTCATCTTGTAACATGAAAAACACTGTCTTTATATATGCTATCTCATTTATTCCTTACAACCTGGTGAGCCAGGTAATCTTATTTCCATTTTACAAATGAGAAAAAAAAAATAGGATAAGCAAGGTTTTTCTCCCCACAAACAGCTTTTCTTTTTCTTTTCTTTCTTCCTTCGAGAGAGAGAGAGAAAGCTGGATAAAGGGGAGAAGGAGAGAGAGAATCTTAAGCAGGCCCCTCTTAGAGCAGAGCCCGACATGGGTCTCAATCTCACCTGAGCCAAAATCAAGAGATCATAACCTGAGCCAAAATCAAGAGTCAGACAGAGCCAACCAGACGCCCCACAAATGAGAAAATTAACTAGAGATGTTATATAACTTGTGGAAGTTCACATAGCCACTCAGAGCTTAGTTTAAACCTGATTTCTATGCTCCCTGCTGATGGGCTTCATTCTAGAGCCCTGAGGCTACTCCAAAGGGTGCCTCCCCATGCACACCCCTGAGCGGTGTGGAGTTCTCCTTTTCCTCAGGATGCATTCAAAGCAGCTGGGTGTATATTCAGTTTTAATCAAGCAACTGAATATTTGTTTCTCCTCCTTTCTCCCTTTTGAAGTCTTTTTTAAGATTTTATTTATTTATTCATGAGAGAATGACAGAGAGAGAGAGAGGTAGAGACACAGGCAGAGGGAGAAGCAGGCTCCTCGAAGGGAAGCTGATGTGGGACTGGATCCCAGGACCCCAAGGTCAGGCCCTGAGCCCAAAGCAGCTCTCAACCTCTGAGCCACCCAGGCATCCCTCCCTTCTGAAGATTTTGCTTCTGACTCGGTGGATCATCTGAATACACTTTGATGATTTGGAGTCTTGCTTATCTCTGAGGACAAATGGAACCTGAATCCTGGCTGCAAATGTCACAAATATGAGAAAATCTACCAAGGATGCCATATTTACTAGCAGGCAGCTTAAGTGATATTGCTATTGTGGTTAGGAATCAAATTCATGGGCAAAGATATAGTTTTTCTTTTTCTTTTTTTTTTTTCTTTTCTTTTCTTTTTCTTTTTTTTTTTTTTTGCCTTTAATTTGTTCTGTGACCTCTAAGACCCATTTAATTTGCCTTCAATGAGAGCTTCTCTGAGTTTTAGAAAAAATAGTTGATTAACTTATAATGTTTCTCTCTTCAAATCTCCTAAAATACCATGGATATAAGATGCCTATTTAGGTATGAAAAAGGTAATCTGAGAGGAACTAACATGTCCTTTAAAATTGCAAATCAGGGATCCCTGGGGGGCGCAGCGGTTTGGCGCCTGCCTTTGGCCCAGGGCGCGATCCTGGAGACCCGGGATTGAATCCCACATCAGGTTCCCGGTGTATGGAGCCTGCTTCTCCCTCTGCCTATGTCTCTGCGCCTCTCTCTCTGTGACTATCATAAATAAATGAAAATTAAAAAAAAAAAAAATAAAAAAAATAAAAAAATAAAATAAAATAAAATAAAATTGCAAATCAAAAAAATAAAAAATAAAAATAAATAAAAATAAAATAAAATTGCAAATCAAGGGATGCCTGGGTGGCTCAAGTGGTTGAGAGGCTGCCTTGGGCTCAGGGCCTAACCTTGGGGTTCAGGGATATAGTCCTACATCAGGCTCCCTTAGAGGAGCCTGCTTGTTCCTTTGCCTGTGTCTCTGCCTCTCTCTCTTTGTCTCTTATGAATAAATAAATAAAATCTTTAAGAAGTAAAAAAATAATATAAATGCAAATCAAAAAGAAAAAAGAAGATTATAAATTCATGGATGAGTGGAGTTTACAGGTAAGAAAATGAAAGAAATAAAGTTTGAAATCTAAGACCATCCTCTTTCATTATTTAACATCTATAGCTATAAATAATTTAGTCTAGTTAGGAGACTGGAAAAAAAAATTAAACTTCGGTTGTAACAAATACAATGTTTACTTTAGGTAAGGTATGAGCCAGCAATCTGTTTAGTCTCTCTTTGATCACTAGTCTGTGCCATCCAAAATGTACATGGTCCATTACACATCAATATCTAAAGTGGGTTGGGCTTCTCCCTATCCTAATTTGCATGCTCTTTAGGTGCAGTACAATAAAAATGCAAGGTTGTAATTTTACTTTAGTAACTTATCTCTCTCTCTCTCTCTTAATTGTTATGCTCGGTAAGTCAATAAGACTTCTAAAATAAATTTACTCCACTCCTCTGTAATGCAGACATATTTCTAGAAATTAGTGGCCACTTGTCAGCTCAAGTTTCAATTCAAAAGAAAAAAACAAAAACAAAAACAAACAAACAAAAAAAAACTTTGTTGAGTCCATGTTAAAAGGGAGCATAGAAAACATAAATGTTTTCACAAGATGAAGTAAACAGCTATACTAAATACTCGTCAACTAAATACATTGACCAGTCTTCTTATCCAACATTTACCCTCTGAAGTGATGACATGCATGGGACAGTCATTCTCTGGGTGTTGAGGACACATAATCCACGTCCACCAAGTGTTACAGTACAAATTTATAGACGTGATAGTAGTCACATGCTAGATGTCATATTAGCATGGAGACAGGATGTATTATTTTTTTTTTTTTGACAGGATGTATTATTAACCCAAGAGGCAGCAACAGGCAAGGATAGGCCAAAACAGACTCAAGTACAAGTTCTACAGGTGCCTGAAGTATTTAAGAAATTTAAAGGTTGAGCAAGAATGTTTTCAGATAGAAAATAGCACAGACAGGAAGAAAGAATATGGTAAGGTCCTGAAGTCTTAAGTAACTTATAAATTTGGAGGAGCCTTAGAAAATATAAAGGATTCAGAAAAAAAAAAGAAAGAAAATATAAAGGATTCAGATGATATCCATAAGGGCCGGCTAGATTACAGTGGCTCTTAACCATATAATAAAGAAATCAGTGGTCGTCATTGAAGGAATTCATGATGGAGTAACAACACTAGGTTGTTATCTGGTGTGGATATTCCTCCAATGGTCTGGACAAAATTAGAGGCAGGGGCAGCTCAAAAATTGTAATGATTATTCTGACAGTTGCCTGATGCCATATATACAAATTTGAGTTCCTCTGTCAATTTTGATTGGCCAAGATGATCGCAAAATTCCAAACATGAACGTGTTAGAAATTGGACTCTAACACTTAACTGAAGAGCTCCTTCCTTCCTGCTGTGTCCACACTGGCTGCAGGACTCTCTGCAATGTGAACAGGAGACCCGAATCCTCAGCTGACACGTGCTTGCCTGAGCCAAAGGAAGCCAAGGGGTTCTCTCCTATGACCACTTCGAACAGGAGCCATGACAAGAACCCTCAATCAGAAGAATAAACTGCATCGTCCTAAAATCTCTGTAAAACACATCTTTCAGGGACTCAAGCCTATGTATTTAAGTCTCACATCAACAAAGCTTTCCATTTAAATAGTCCCTGTTGGGAAAATGCATTAGTGTTTGCGATCTGTTAATTATAAATAGGCAGACTACTAATTCCTCCTGTAAGGTTTCCAAGACATCCTGTGAAAATTAATCATAATGGATTTTTTTTTTTTACATTTTTGTTTCTCTCCAATGGTTAATTATAGCTCCAATGAGTCTAATAAGACTGTGCCACAATGCTTCTATTGATAGTCTTTAGAATCGCAGGAAGCCTTAGGCCCAACTTATTTAATCAGAGGTCTTGATTTGTTTGGAAAATTACCACAATATGAGCTGTATTTTGTCACTCAGGGCCTATTTGATGAAAGGCTGCGAGTCCTTTTGTTTTCCTTATTCCAGATGAGGATTATTTAAAGATCTTCCCTACCATGAACATCCTGTTATAAAGAAATAAAGTGCATGTGGCTACTTTTTTGGGTAATAAGCAAAATCCCTGGTGTAAGAGGGCATTGCATGGTGTTGATAATAGACTCCAGTGGTTTTGCAGTAACCTCCCATGGAAAGTATTTGTCCCTTTCACATTTAAAAAATTATGAAGTTACTTTATTGGACCAGTTAATTTCTCCTATGTGATTTTATGTCTTGGGAGTCCAAGATGTGTTGCCTCTAAAAATATGGAGAAATAGAAGTGCTTCTGAGCACATAGAATAGGAACCAGACCTAGCACTGCTGGAATGCATAATCCCATACACACGGGCACTTCATCTAGATCCAGATTTGCCCTGGTTTCCATAAAATCATGTTCAGAAACACTTAGAAGAAATATCATTTGTGCAAAAGGTTCACAACCAACAGAAAGGTTATGTTCTAGGTGAAAAAATTATTCAGAAGGTGAATATTCAGGGAATTTACCTTTTGTAATGCAACACACCCAAATTTCATGAAGTCCCTCTGCTATTTCAGTGAGATCTGCAGGTGGACGGTACAGGAGGAGAAATAAAGCTGCCTCACGAAGAGAGATGATCTTCTCATACTAGACTCCCTTCTCTTCTTTCTGGGACAGATAAGGAATTGGGATCAGTCAGGTCTCCTAGATAATAACCCAGATAATAAATAAGATAATAAACTAATCTGGCTAGTTTTGCATTAATGTTCAAATGGAATGTGATGATTCAATTTACAGAGGTAAAACTATGAAAACTCCAGGGTTTTGTTCCAGCTGGTAGAAAGGCTCTGGCTTTTTCTTTCCCCCCTTTGATGGCTTTGCTGAACTGAAGTTTTTCTTTTTTCCCTTACTCCGCCAAGTAGCTCTTGAAACTCTAAACACTTTCAGAGTTTACACTTACATAAGAATTAGACATTAGGTAATTAAACTGCAAATTTTGCTACTTCTCTAACATGTGGCCAAAGATATTCTAGTCTCAGCCCTATTCTAGCACTTGTTTAATTTGATTACTGGGGGGAAAAAGTGACATCTTTCATTATTTTTATCCATTTAAATAATTATAAAATCCACAGGGATGCTTCCAAAAGAATGAGATAAGGTTTTTCTGTAGAGTGAAGTTTATTTTTCAAGAATGATGTTAAGTTTGCCAAGTAAATAGACGTGGCAGCTAAAGGGAGAAGAAGTTCAATGGTCAAAGAAAATAATGGCTTTTTTTGTTGAATTTTAAGTACAAAAGGAGAAGTTTAAAAATATTTGAATTATTAGATATCTCGCTTCACTACATTTTGAATCAACCAAAAATGCCCAACAGCAAAGTGTTTCTCAAAAATACTTAAGAGATCATGTATTCATTATTATTGTTTACCAAGTTTGAGGGGCTCAAAAATTGATTAAGAAATACTCCTCAGTAAGGTTTGGTAGTTTCTAACAATTAAACTACTCAATTCAGAAATGGACTGCCAGCTGTTCAAAGAAAGTTACTTGGGCAATTGGAAGAGAAGCACAGAATTTGTCAAGTCCTTTGATCTACTATATAGTAACACCAGCATTATCAATAACAGCAACAAACTGCATTAATATATGCACAAGTTGAAAAGCCATGCCTGTATGAACTGATTTAATGATCTTAAGAAAAACCAAATAAATAGGTCAGTACTACTCCTGCCTTTATTACAAATCAGGAATCTGAGGCATGGAGAGGTTGAGTAGGTTGCCCAAAGCTATACTCTTAGTGACTGAGCAAAGGTTCAAACCAAGATAGTTTAGAAGTAGAGTCCATGATAAGAACTAGCAAGCGTGGGATATATTTAAAAACTTATATACCAAAATGTTATAAAATTGGATATAAGTGGTAGAATTTTGGTCATTTTCAGTTTGTGCTTTTATGTACTTTTCACATCATCTATTACAAATACAGATACTTCCATAAGTAGGAATAAAGGATCTTTGATATATGTTTAAGGTACTTTTAGCAGCTCTCACACCTCTCACATAAACTTCATGAAAAACTTTAAAAAGTAAACTGTCTTTTTTTCAAATATGCCTACTTTCTATACTAATGCCCTGTTTCATCAAACCAACAAAGCTTCGGAATAGCCTTCATCAGGAAGTGGTTTACAAGTCGGTCCCCTATAGAGGCATAATCATGACTCAGAAGTCTTGCATTAGTTGAATACAGAAAAGGGAAACTGATATATGCTGAGAAACTCAGAATGAAGAAATTAGAGAGACTCGACTAGCGGGCTTCAGGGAATAATCATGAAGACAAGAAAATATATTCAACACATACAAAGTACAACTTCGAAGTTAGAAATTAGAGAGATTCTCATAAAAGCCAGCCAAAGGTAGGGAGTGGGGTGGGTTACATAAAGGATTAAGGGGGACAACTTCCCATTCATAAAGTGAGTCATGGAGATGAAAAGTACGGCATAGGAAATATAATCCATAGTCTTGTGATGATATCAACACCATATGACGATAAGTGGTAACTACACTTCTCATGGCACACACTGAGTAATGTATAGAATTGTTGAACCAATATGTTGTATCCCTGAAACTAACATAATATTGCATGCTAATTATACAACAATTAAAAAAAAAAACTTATGGATAAGTGGCTTACAAGGACTAGGGATGGAAGAATGGTCGGGGTATGTTACTTGTCCAGGGAGACTTAACTAGTCGTCATGTCTCTGGTTATCCATTATGGGGCTCATAATTCTTTTTTTAAATAAAGATTTTATTTATTTGAAATAGAGAGCAGAGCAAGAGAGAGAGAGAGAGCACGAGCACACAGGAGGGGGGAAGGGCAGAGGGAGAGAGTGTGGGGCAGGGGAGAGGGAGGAGGGGCAGAGGGAAGGGAATAGGAGGAGTAGAGGGAGAGGGAGAAGCAGAGTCACCACTGAGCAGGGAGCCTGAAGAAGCAGGGCTTGATCCCAGGATCCTGGGATCATGACCTGAGCTGAAGGCAGATGCTTGACCATCTGAGCCACCAACGCGCCCCAAGGGGCTCACACTTCTGTAGAAGGTTTGCCTATTAAAACAATAAGAACAACAAGAGCATGCCTTCCTTTGTATAGAATGGGAAGGAGAGAATACAAATTCCATCTGTCTGCTGGACTGGGGAATTCTAAGTATTAGGATCCTATACTACAAGGATTACAAGGACTAATGTGTAAGGGCTCTTGGGGACTGTTGGGAAAATCTGTAACACTTATTTCTATGAGTAATGCTGTTAGAATATTCAGTTGTGTTCTATAAGGACATTAGTGAAACCCATCAACTAATCTAGGGAAGCCAGACCTACAGAAAAATCAGGTCCTGATCCAAAGTCTTCTAACCATGAGTTAGGGCCAATGCCATAATAGGTGCCAATATTAATAAATGAGGCTTAGTATCTGTTCTGGGGCCAAGTACTGGACAAGTTACATAAGCGCATGAGTGCTTCTGGTTCACTTCTCTTGAAATAGCTCCCGTTTTCTTCTCCTAACATCTCAATCCTTGATTAAACAACACATTTTTTACTGCAGATACTTTCTCTACTCTCAAATCTCCCCACTTATATTCATATTGTAGTTATTCATCTGAGGTTTTCACAATGGTCCCTTCCCTTGGTAGCACTCAGTGACCTGTGGTCTTACAAAGCAATAAGACATCCTCAAATATATGTTTTTACACTTCACCAGAGCATTGAGCAAAATATAGGTAGCAATTAACCATATTCATATTCATATTTGTTACTGTCAGGTAGGAAAAAACAGATTTAGTAATTATGTGGAAAGTCACAGCAGAGTGGTCTTGTGTCAGGTAGAAATTTTGACATAAGCAGTTAAAAAATAAATTTATCTGTCCTTTTTAAATTAGCATATTGATTTGGAGACTACTTATATCATTCATTATCAAAATAGAGGTAATATAATCGCAAATATTTTCAAAAGAGAAGTCATATATTTTCTTTTTCTTTTTTTTTAATTTATTTTTTATTGGTGTTCAATTTACCAACATACAGAATAACCCCCAGTGCCTGTCACCCATTCACTCCCACCCCCCGCCCTCCTCCCCTTCTACCACCCCTAGTTCCTTTCCCAGAGTTAGCAGTCTTTACTTTCTGTCTCCCTTTCTGATATTTCCCACACATTTCTTCTCCCTTCCCTTATATTCCCTTTCACTATTATTTATATTCCCCAAATGAATGAGAACATACACTGTTTGTCCTTCTCCAACTGACTTACTTCACTCAGCATAATACCCTCCAGTTCTATCCACGTTGAAGCAAATGGTGGGTATTTGTCATTTCTAATAGCTGAGTAATATTCCATTGTATACATAAACCACATCTTCTTGATCCACTCATCTTTCGATGGACACCGAGGCTCCTTCCACAGTTTGGCTATTGTGGCCATTACTGCTATAAACATCAGGGTCAGGGTGCAGGTGTCCCGGCGTTTCATTGCATCTGTATCTTTGGGGTAAATCCCCAACAGTGCAATTGCTGGGTCATAGGGCAGGTCTATTTTTAACTCTTTGAGGAACCTCCACACAGTTTTCCAGAGTGGCTGCACCAGTTCACATTCCCACCAACAGTGTAAGAGGGTTCCCTTTTCTCTGCATCCTCTCCAACATTTGTGGTTTCCTGCCTTGTTAATTTGCCCCATTCTCACTGGTGTGAGGTGGTATCTCATTGTGGTTTTGATTTGTATTTCCCTGATGGCAAGTGATGCGGAGCATTTTCTCATGTGCATGTTGGCCATGTCTATGTCTTCCTCTGTGAGATTTCTGTTCATGTCTTTTGCCCATTTCATGATTGGATTGTTTGTTTCTTTGCTGTTGAGTTTAAGAAGTTCTTTATAGATCTTGGAAACTAGCCCTTTATCTGATACGTCATTTGCAAATATCTTCTCCCATTCTGTAGGTTGTCTTTTAGTTTTGTTGACTGTATCCTTTGCTGTGCAAAAGCTTCTTATCTTGATGAAGAAGTCCCAATAGTTCATTTTTGCTTTTGTTTCTTTTGCCTTCGTGGATGTATCTTGCAAGAAGTTACTGTGGCCGAGTTCAAAAAGGGTGTTGCCTGTGATCTCCTCTAGGATTTTGATGGAATCTTGTCTCACATTTAGATCTTTCATCCATTTTGAGTTTATCTTTGTGTATGGTGAAAGAGAGTGGTCTAGTTTCATTCTTCTGCATGTGGATGTCCAATTTTCCCAGCACTATTTACTGAAGAGACTGTCTTTCTTCCAATGGATAGTCTTTTCTCCTTTATCAAATTTTAGTTGACCATAAAATTCAGGGTCCACTTCTGGGTTCTCTATTCTGTTTCATTGATCTATGTGTCTGTTTTTGTGCCAGTACCACACTGTCTTGATGACCACAGCTTTGTAGTACAACCTGAAATCTGGCATTGTGATGCCCCAAGATATGGTTTTCTTTTTTAAAATTCCCCTGGCTATTCAGGGTCTTTTCTGATTCCACACAAATCTTAAAATAATTTGTTCTAACTCTCTGAAGAAAGTCCATGTTATTTTGATAGGGATTGCATTAAGCGTGTAAATTGCCCTGGGTAACATTGACATTTTCACAATATTAATTCTGCCAATCCATGAGCATGGAATATTTTTTCATCTCTTTGTGTCTTCCTCAATTTCTTTCAGAAGTGTTCTATAGTTTTTAGGGTATAGATCTTTTACCTCTTTGGTGAGGTTTATTCCTAGGTATCTTATGCTTTTGGGTGCAATTGTAAATGGGATTGGCTCCTTAATTTCTCTTTCTTCAGCCTCATTGTTAGTGTATAGAAATGCCACTGATTTCTGGGCATTGATTTTGTATCCTGCCACGCACCGAATTGCTGTATGAGTTCTAGCGATCTTGGGGTGTACGCTTTAGGGTTTTCTATGTAGAGTATCATGTCATCGGCGAAGAGGGAGAGTTTGACTTCTTCTTTGCCAATTTGAATGCCTTTAATGTCTTTTTGTTGTCTGATTGCTGAGGCTAGGACTTCCAGTACTATGTTGAACAGCAGTGGTGAGAGTGGACATCCCTGTCTTGTTCCTGATCTTAGGGGAAAGGCTTCCAGTGCTTCCCCATTGAGAATGATATTTGCTGTGGGCTTTTCGTAGATGGCTTTTAAGATGTCGAGGAAAGTTCCCTCTATCCCTACGCTCTGAAGAGTTTTGATCAGGAATGGATGCTGTATTTTGTCAAATGCTTTCTCTGCATCTAATGAGAGGATCATATGGTTCTTGGTTTTTCTCTTGCTGATATGATGAATCACATTGATTGTTTTACGGGTGTTGAACCAGCCTTGTGTCCCGGGGATAAATCCTACTTGGTCGTGGTGAATAATTTTCTTAATGTGCTGTTGGATCCTATTGGCCAGTATCTTGTTGAGAATTTTTGCATCCATGTTCATCAGGGATATTGGTCTGTAATTCTCCTTTTTGGTGGGGTCTTTGTCTGGTTTTGGAATTAAGGTGATGCTGGCCTCATAGAACGAATTTGGAAGTACTCCATCTCTTTCTATCTTTCCAAACAGCTTTATTAGAATAGGTATGATTTCTTCTTTAAACGTTTGATAGAATTCCCCTGGGAAGCCATCTGGCCCTGGACTCTTGTGTCTTGGGAGGTTTTTGATGACTGCTTCAATTTCCTCCCTGGTTATTGGCCTGCTCAGGTTTTCTATTGCTTCCTGTTCCAGTTTTGGTAGTTTGTGGCTTTCCAGGAATGCGTCCATTTCTTCTAGATTGCCTAATTTATTGGCGTATAGCTGTTCATAATATGTTTTTAAAATCGTTAGTATTTCCTTGGGGTTGGTAGTGATCTCTCCTTTCTCATTCATGATTTTATTGAGTCTTCTCTCTCTTCTTTTTAATAAGGTTGGCTAATGGTTTATCTATCTTATTAATTCTTTCAAAGAACCAACTCCTGGTTCTGTTGATCTGTTCCACAGTTCTGGTCTCGATTTCGTTGAGTTCTGCTCAAATTTTAATTAACTCTCTTCTTCTGCTGGGCGTGGGGTCAATCTGCTGTTTTTTCTCTAGCTCCTTTATGTGTAAGGTTAGCTTTTGTATTTGAGTTCTTTCCAGTTTTTGAATGGATGCTTGTATTGCGATGTATTTCCCCCTTAGGACTGCTTTTGCTGCATCCCAAAGATTTTGAATGGTTGTATCTTCATTCTCATTAGTTTCCATGAATCTTTTTCATTCTTCCTTAATTTCCTGGTTGATCCTTTCATCTTTTAGCAGGATGGTCCTTAACCTCCACGTGTTTGAGGTCCTTCCATACTTCTTGTGATTTAGTTCTTTTTTTTTTTTTTTTTTAAGATTTTATTTATTTATTCATGATAGTCACACAGAGAGAGACAGAGAGGCAGAGACACAGGTAGAGGGAGAAGCAGGCTCCATGCAGGGAGCCCGACGTGGGATTCGATCCCGGGTCTCCAGGATCGCGCCCTGGGCCAAAGGCAGGCGCCAAACCGCTGTGCCACCCAGGGATCCCGTGTGATTTAGTTCTAATTTCAAGGCATTATGGTCTGAGAATATGCAGGGGACGATCCCAATCTTTTGGTATCAGTTCAGACCCAATTTGTGACCCAGTATGTGGTCTATTCTGGAGAAAGTTCCATGTGCACTTGAGAAGAATGTGTATTCAGTTGAGTTTGGATGTAAAGTTCTGTAGATATCTGTGAAATCCATCTGGTCCAGTGTATCATTTAAAGCTCTCGTTTCTTTGGAGATGTTGTACTCAGAAGACCTATCGAGGATAGAAAGAGCTAGATTGAAGTCACCACATATAAGTGTATTATTATCTAAGTATTTCTTCACTTTGGTTATTAATTGGTTTAAATATTTGGCAGCTCCCACATTCGGGGCATATATATTCAGGATTGTTAAGTCCTCTTGTTGGATAGATCCAACAAGTATGAGATAGTGTCTCCCTCTTCATCTCTCACTACAGTCTTCGGGGTAAATTTTAGTTTATCTGATATAAGGATGGCTACCCCTGCTTTCTTTTGAGGACCATTCGAATGGTAAATGGTTCTCCAACCTTTTATTTTCAGGCTGTAGGTGTCCTTCTGTCTAAAATGAGTCTCTTGTAGACAGCAAATAGATGGGTCCTGCTTTTTTATCCAGTCTGAAACCCTGCGCCTTTTGATGGGGTCATTAAGCCCATTCAGGTTCAGAGTTACTATTGACAGATGTGAGTTTAGTGTCATCATGATATCTATTCAGTCCTTGTTTTTGTGGATTGTTCCACTGAACTTCTTCTTAAAGGGCAATTTTAAGAGTCCCCCTTAAAATTTCCTGCAGAGCTGGTTTGGAGGTCACATATTCTTTCAGTTCCTGCCTGTCTTGGAAGTTCTTTATCTCTCCTTCCATTTTGAATGACAGCCTTGCTGGATAAAGTATTCTTGGTTGCATGTTCTTCTCATTTAGGACCCTGAATATATCCTGCCAGCCCTTTCTGGCCTGCCAGGTCTCTGTGGAGAGGTCTGCTGTTACCCTAATACTCCTCCCCATAAAAGTCAGGGATTTCTTGTCTCTTGCTGCTTTAAGGATCTTCTCTTTATCTTTGGAATTCACAAGCTTCACTATTAGATGTCGAGGTGTTGAACGGTTTTTACTGATTTTAGGGGGGGATCTCTCTATTTCCTGGATCTGAATGCCTGTTTCCCTTCCCAGATTAGGAAAGTTTTCAGCTATGATTTGTTCAAATACATATTCTGGCCCTTTTGGTGCCCTCGGGAACACCAATTAAACATAGGTTTTTCTTCCTCAGGCAGTCATTTATTTCCCTTAATCTAACCTCATGGTCTTTTAATTGTCTGTCTCTTTTTTCCTCAGTTTCCCTCTTTGCCATCAACTTGTCTTCTATGTCACTCACTCGTTCTTCCACCTCGTTAACCCTCGTCGTTAGATCTTCTAGTTTGGATTGCATCTCATTCAATTGATTTTTAATTTCTGCCTGATTGGATCTAAATTCTGCAGTCACAAAGTCTCTTGAGTCCTTTATGCTTTTTTCTAGAGCCACCAGTGGCTGTATAATACTGCTTCTGAATTGGCTTTCTGACATTGAATTGTAATCCAGATTTTGTAACTCTGTGGGAGAGAGGACTGTTTCCGGTTCTTTCTTTTGAGGTGAGGTTTTCCTTCTAGTCATTTTGCTCAGTGCAGAGTGGCCAAAAACAAGTTGTATTGGGAAAAGGAGAAAAAGAGAAAGAAGGAAAGAAAAGAGAAAAAGAAAAAAGAAAAAAAGGAAGAAAAAAAGAAAAAAAGAGAAGAAAAAGAAAAAGAATGAAAGGGAAAAAAAGGGTGGGGGAAGCAAACAGAAATCCAAAAACAAAAAAAAAAAAAAAAAAAACACGGGGGAGCATCTTCTGATTCTGTGTACTTTAAGTCCCTTGACTTCCCCTGGAACTTGTCCGTCCAGCTGGTCTTCTGAGGGAGGGGCCTGTTGTGCTGATTTTCAGGTGTTAGCACTTGGGGGGGCTGCTGTGCCCCTGCCTGGTGCAGGGCTCAGTGGGGGTTGTTTACCCCGTGAGGCCCCAGGAGGAACAACCCCAGTGGCTGCCCCAGCTCTGGAGCCCTGGATTCAGCCCCTGCAGGAACTACTGAGCTCTCCGTCTGCAGGGCCTGGAGGCTCCGGGCGAGGCCGCTGATCTGCTCAGCTCGGGGCAGGAGCGTCCTCGCTGTCCTGGGCCCTCTCGGCCTCTGCCTGTCCCGGGGGAGGCCGGATCCTGGGCTGTGTCCCGGCGCCCTGTGCTCCGGAGCCTGCGCTGGTGCATTCGCGCTCCCGCCCCGCAGCCCCCTCCGCGGAGCCGCCCCCGAGCCCCTCCGAGCTGCTCCGGGTCCCGCCGTGCGCGCTGCAGCCCTTAGGGAGCTCGGCGCACTCTCCCGGGTCGCAGGTGTCTGTTACTGTCCCCGGGAGGCCGAGGGCATCCCCGCCCTCCTGGGTCCTGCTCCACCTCCCCGCGAGCCCCTTTCCGCCCAGGAAGGTCGGTGCAGCTCCTGCTTCTCCGGGACGGGGCTCTCCTGTCCTGGGGACACTCGCCCCGGCCTCAGCCCGGCTCCTCGCGGGGCCCCTCCCCCTTGGAGGCCTTTTGTTTCTTTATTTCTTTTTCCCCGTCTTCCTACCTTGATAGAAGCGCGAACTCTTCTCACTGTAGCGTTTCAGCTGGTCTCTCTTTAATTCTCAGGCCGAATTCATAGATTTTCAGGGAAATTTGAAGGTTTCCTAGGTAATTTGGTGGGGACAGGTGACTTGGAGACCCTACTCTTCAGCCATCTTGCCCCTCCCCTCCCAGATATTTTCTTCTTGGGTTATCAAAGGCCAATTTTGATTATAGAAAAAAAAATGTTTAAAATCTTCCAAATAGATCTGTAGCACTTTAGGAAATAATTGTACCACATTCATTTAGGAGAAAAGTAGCAAAATAAATGAGGTAAAACTTGCCTAAGACAATTGGTAGTTCAAAGAAAAAAATGTGTTCCTTCCTCCTGTGTTCATAAAATAATACCATGCCAATATACTATCCTTGAAATTTAATATCATCATACATTGAGAATATGTAGGTCCACGAAATGATGATTTTCTTCAAGTGTTTATGGAACTTGGACATAGGTGTGCTTTGGTATTGAATCCAGGCTCTGGGCTCTATTTTATAGTAAATATGTGAATCTCTCTAGTCACTATGCATGCCCTGGGTAGGGGTTGGACCCTGGTTGGGGACAAACCACTACAGTAAAGGAGAGAAAAGAATACATGTCTCATCACCAGGGGAGCTTCAAGTCAAGAAGAGAGCTGAACCAGATGCCAAAATAGTACGGCCACACATTGTGTTAAGTTACATGCCAAGTTTATAGGACAAACTCAATTTTTAGGTCCACAAAAGTTCACCTAAAAGTATGCTGATTTTAAAATAATGCATAGTTGTGGGCACCTCAGTGGCTCCATCAGTTGAGCATCCAACTCTTAGTTTTGGCTCAGGTCATGATCTCAGGGTTGTGAGATGGATCCCTGAATTAGACTCTGTGCTCAGTGGGGAATCTGCTTTCGATTCTCTCCCTCTGCCCCTCTGAGCCCTACTCATGTTTTCTCTCTCTCTCTCTCAAATAAATATATAAATTTTTAAAAAATAGTAAAAAAAATATGTTTTAGCTTAATATGAGACATCTGATAGGATATATTCTATGGAAAATTAAGGTAAAGTCCTGGAGAGATATTGGGAGATCTAGTAATCTAGAAATGTAGTTTCAGGGGGCACCTGGGTGGCTCAGTGACTCAGGTCATGATTGCCGGGTCCTGAGAAAGAGCCCCACCTCTAGCTCTCTGCTCAGCGGGGAACCTGCTTCTCCCTCCACCTGCCACTACCCCTACTTGTGCTCTCTTAAATAAATAAATAAATAAATAAATAAATAAATAAATAAAATCTTTAAAAAAAAAAAAAAGAAAAAGAGAAAAAGGAAGCTTTGGAAGTCATAGGGACTCTTGGCCATAAATGAAACCATTAAAGCAAAGAGTTACATAAAACAGATCCATGAGTCTTGGAGATTATCTATAGTTAGCAGGTTCAGAAAGAAAAACAAAAGAATATCTTATTAGATAGACTAGCATGGTGACTTTGATGCAAAATCAAAATACATATCCAATTTTCTGTAACTCACCTATATGAAAAATGAGTAAAAGGGGAATAACCAGATGAAAAACTACTTTATACTACTCCAAGAGGCTATTATGTCTTTTTCCTCAGGACTTTGAGACTTTCTCCTGCTCCAATAGCTAATATTAACCTTATCTGTAAATAAAATTTTGGAGATTGATTTCCATGTAGCTTGCCCCAAAAGAAAAAAAAAGTTTATATGATGATAAGCTTCTTGGAGATAGAGGATCAGTAATTGCCGGCTATAGACAAAGGAGTACAGCACACCACATTCCATCTAAATGACGAAGAACAGATTGGAGCATTACCATTGTTATTTAGCTAAACTCCTTCAAGTGTGTAGGAGTGAAGCTCAGACTGAGAAATACTATTATTAATGACAATGTCTTCTTTTCCAAAAAAAAAAAAAAAATTGTAACTTGAGTCTGAACAATGGGATTCCTTTTGCGCCTACAATCTGTCCTGTTGGCTCTTCATCCCTACACATGCAGTCTTCAAGTTTCTCACTTGAAAAAGTCTTTGTCCTCTAAACAAAGGCCTGCATGTACAAAATGCTGACGTGCAGTATACATCTAGTACGCATCAACCACAGAAGTTTAATGAATCACTTTCTTGCCTGCCCTTGACCTTGCTGAGAATGCTCTGTGTGCAGGAATCAAGAAACCTGCGAGGCCATATGCTGTGAGTCAGCCTTTGACCAGCTTCCCCCACCCAGCCGTCACTCTGAAAGTAGCATTGCACACACATACATTTTTCATACACGTGCAAGTGTCTCGGATTTTGGCCACCGGGGAGCCTTCTTTGGAAATAATATACTGGAGTTGTTCAAAACGAGTTAGTTTTCTGATTTCAAACATGGATTTTGGAAGCTGTGAGTAAACATAGATACTGCCTCAATTTATGTGATCTGATTTTAATTATAAAAAAAAAACATAGGTTACATTATGCATGTAATAAAAATCAAAATATATAATAGATGCACAATGAAATTAAGTCTCTCTCTGTTTCTCTATACCAAGAAGTTGCCAGTATTAGCAGGTTTTTTATACCCTTCCTTTTATATGCTTATAAACAAATATAGTATCATATCATTTTTGTGAAATTAAAGGACTTTTTAAAAATTTTTAGTTATTTATTCATGAGAGAGAGAGAGAGAGAGGCAGAGACACAGGCAGAGGGAGAAGCAGGCTCCATGCAGGAAGCCCTATGTGGGACTTGATCCCAGGACTCCAGGATCACACCCTGAGCTGAAGGCAGGTGCTAAACCACTGAGCCACCCAGGGATCCCCCATTTTTGTGAAATTAAATCACATGATTTACATTATTCTGCTTGTTATAATTAGCAAAGGATGCTGGGATATCTGCAGCATATCAACACATATGGCCTTACCTTACTATTTTTATGGACCCATGTAGGATTTCACTTTATAGAATTATTATACTTTATTTCCTCAGTCCCCTATTAATGGGCATTTTACATTATGTTTTTCTCTATTTTCTCCTGTCCCAAGCAATTCTGTAATGTTTAGTTTTGCACATCCTAACATCATTATATGATTATAAATGTGGATTAAAATAGAGTCAGCGAAGTTCGATGTTACCCATTTGTTTTAAATATGAACAGCAGCATAGCAGGCTCAGGAGGCCGACTTTGCAGTGAGGCTGAGCTAGATCTGAATCCTAGTAAAGCACCTACTTCTCCGAGTGTGTTTGGGCCAAACACTTAACCTCTCTCTGAATCTCATATTTCCTCTTCGAAAAATGATGGTCAGTCCTACACAACTAAGGTTTTCAGGTTACCTTTCTTAAAAGATGGTGTAAGTAAGTTTTCCAAAACTTATAGCTAAGAGAAGGAAGAAGAGGAATGAGAACAAAGTCTACGTACAGAGTTTTGAAGTCAGAATTGGACTAAGTACCAAGTCCTCTAGATTCCAGGTGAATGTTTTTCTAATTAATTACATTGCAGCTTCCCAGGCTCCGTTTCATCATCTCTCCTTGCCCACTGGCGGTGAGGGTAGGTATCCTTATCTTCTCTGCCCCACGTGGTACAACGACTGAGAAACTTTTGGCAAAGTCCATATAAACAACTAAGAGGAATCTCAGCAGAATCTGAGTGTGTTGCTACCTGATGGTCTCCTCCTTCTGGGGAAATTTTGAGGACAACACTCAGCCATGACAGCAGTTACGGACTGAGGGGGGAATCTGATTGTGGCCACGGCTAGTACACCCTTGATCAATAAATACCCTCTGTGAGCCTGGGTGGTGGCTGGCTCTTCCCTAAGAGGCGTTCACTTCCACAACATTCATCCGGGGCCTACGAACTCCTTGAAAATGCCATGTCACAACCAGATTTACCCATCTGTCTGAAGGAGGTCATCCTCGTTATCTTGAATATAGTCTTGACAATGGCCCTGTGAATTAGACAAAGGAATCACTAATTCTTTGGGGGGAGGTGGTTGAGGAAAAGTAGCTTCAGAAGCATTAATCGATTGACCCAATCTTCCAGTGCCAAGTCCACCTTTTTTTTTCCTACTGTATCATGCCAAATGTCACTGTATTTTATTTTATTTTATTTTATTTTTATTTTTAAAAGATTTTATTTATTTATTAATGAGAGAGAAAGAGAGAGAGAGAGAGAGAGAGAGAGGCAGAGACACAGGCAGAGGGAGAAACAGGCTCCATCCAGGGAGCCTGATGTGGGACTCAATCCTGGGTCTCCAGGATCATGCCCTGGGCCAAAGGCAGGCATTGAACTGCTGAGCCACCCAGGGATCCCCTGTCACTGTATTCTAATACAAGAAAATAATGATCTGGCCAGTACATCTTCCTCTAGCTCTGGTCTTAGCTCTTGCAGGAAAAAGTAGCTACCTTTTATATATTTCCAGTAATGTCACAGTGAATATAACACAAATTGCTCCACATGGCTATCAAACGTCTCCTTTATCTAGTCCAGTATTTGTGAATAGCCCCATCGCTGTCATGTCTGAGCTCCATTCTAATCAGACTATGTCTCTTAAATATGCCATGCGCTTCTTTACGGCCATGCCCTCCCTACTGGCTTTCTTTCAACTCAGAGATCCTTTCCTCCATCATCCACCCATCTACATGATATTCTTCTTTCTAGCAAAGCAGAAATTTATGCTAATTTCTGTAGCCACAGCGAATTACTACTTCCTAATTTCTGTAGCCACAGCGAATTACTACTTTTGCACAAAGAAAAACAAATACATATATACCTACAGTGAACTCACATATTCTTCTCCATTGTGTGAAAATTCTTTACATTTTGCCTCCCTGACCAACTGGAAATGATTTGTGTGCAAGACTCATAACTGTGTCCCTTAAGAACCGAACACCTACCTCGGCATATTTACATTTCCTTTCAACTGGTGTGTCCTTCCTCACTGAATCCTAGCCAATGTTCAAGGTCCAGCTGAAAACCCCTTTCCCCATAAAACCCATTCTAAATGCCATTAGAGAGATCTATCATTCTCTTTTGAATTCCAATACCACCTTAAGGCAATTTCCTCTTTCTTATGCTACAGCAGTTTGAGTATATTTTCATTTTCCCAAAAGACTTAAACCTTCATGTAGGCACAGCTACATTTATTTTGTTTAGCACTGTATCTTCAGAGTTCAAGGCACAGTAGGCACTCAACAAAGATTTGTTGCGTATATGGAGAAGCATGTAATCTTGTTCAAATCATCTATGCTTAGGTCTAATAATTTTTTTAATCTCTCACAGTTACTTTTACTCAGAATTCAGTTAAGTCTTATTTTGGACCATAAGACATTACCATTCCTCAGGTCATAAACAGTTGAGTATATATGCAATTTCATTTGGTTCAACCTAAAAGTTATGGAGCGAATGGAATGATGGATAGATAAGTGAATGAAAACTCCCCACAGTTGTAAGTCATGGCATGTGTGTATTATAAATCATAATAGAAATATTATTTCATTTGATGGAAAGTCATTGGGAGGTCAGGGAGGGAGAATTTGCATTAAAGTACGTCACTCTCCCACATGGAAGAAAACATATTTCAAATACATCATTAGCCAAGGGAGGACCAGTCCAGGCTATACAGCCACCAGGCTCTTTTACCACCACATTCATTTTCCTCTGTGCTCACCAAAATGAAAAATCCCTGTATCTGAGTAAAACAACAAGTTTGCACCTTTCTTTGTCCTTCCCTGGTGAGAATTGCAGCTAGGAGAAGTCATTTTGCTATACTCCGTTGTCAAAGTAGTGCTGGAGCTGCAGGAAATCACAAGGGCTCAGAGGCCAGACCCACTGTACACACCAGGAGACTGCCTTTGCTCCGGGACATGTACATGGCGGTTACATAAAGGGTATGCATTGCCCACACTTTTTAACTAGCATTAGCCGGATGCTTTCATGGGCTGGGTTCCCCTCTACGGTACTGACAGCCCTTTTTGGAATTCATCTTTGTGCCACAGCAGCATCGTGGAGAAATTAAGGCATGAGGTTTAGAAGCTGAAATAACAGGATTCAAATCCCATTTTGTAATTTTTGCTAAATTTTGCAATCTCCCGGCACCTTGGTGTCCTTATTTCTAAAATTATTTAAGACTAAAGTTACATGAAAGCTTTTTGTGACTATTATAATGCTTTAGAGGAAGCCAATTTAGCAGATTCTCTGTCATACAGGGGGTGTTTAATAAACGATACTTTACAAAAACCTTCCTGGTTCACTTCTACATTGTTTAATATTTCCCTGCAATGAGAACAGAGATCCACATATACTAGATGCAGAGACAGGATACAGAAAACAGAGTTTAATCAAAAACCAAGAAACTGAATATATTGCTTGGGAAGTAGTAATAATGAAGTAGAAGAAAAAGAAGCAAAAGTTGAAGAAAAGGAGAAAGAGGGAGAGAAAGAAGAGAAGAGGAGAAAGCTATGATGTCCTTAGCACTCACTGTATACCTAAGCCCCATGCTTCTACTGAGGATTATATAATAAAGTGGACTAAGCATTTCAGAATAGAGAGTCAGTAGAAAAGACATAGAAAATGAGAAAGAAAAGATGAGAAATTTAAGAATCAGTCCTGGAAGATTAATATCCTGATGATAAAAGTTGCAGAGAGTATGAAGAATAAACATGGAGGGGAGAAAATGATCAAAATAATAATTCAATTTCTCAGAAAAAAATAAGCACATACATTTCTAGATTTAATGGACTCTCATGGACCCATCACGGCGATGGAAGACAGGCTCACACCTAAGAACATCTTTGTGAATTTCAAAATATTGGCGAGGGGGGAAGAAAAATCTGAAGAAACCCTTTTTTAAGAGAAAAATTAATGAATACAAAAAAGGATTCAGAATCATATGGAATTAGAATTCAGTAACACACTAAAATCTAGGGTAAAAAAAAAAAATGGGTAACTGCCTTCAAAATTTAGAAGGTTTCCAAACTGAAATAGTCTAACCAAACTACCAGTTAAGGCCCTAATATTTCTATGGTATTTGCTATGTGGTAGGAGCTGCTAAAAACCCACTACACACAGTAACACATTTGGTTCTTCAACAGTCCTAAAAAAGGTAGGTACTATCATTATTCTCATTTTACATATGAGGAAACGGAGTGACAGAAAGGTTTAAGGTCATGTGTTACGTGGGAAAACCAGGATTTTTAAAACCCCCAATCTTGGCCCAAACCTGACATCCTGCACTTTAACCAAAAATAAACCACTAGCCACACAACTACTGCCTCCATCAGGTGTGGTTTCATCATGTTAAACACAAAACCTTCCGATAATAAATGCAAGGACATGTTTTCCCTATCTGTAAATCCTTACTTTAGAAATAATTATAGATTGACTAGATGGTGGCTACATTTTTCTCGCAATCTAAAGGAAATCAAGTAATTGATCAAAACCTAACTTTAATTATTATATGGATTTCTTTCTATTTCCCCTTCCCAATGGTCTTTTTCTAATTTTACTAAGAATATTAGCCTTCTCATGGGCTCCATTTGTGTATAAACTTGATGAATGCGTCTATACACTGAGCTCATCCTTACCCTGAATTAAAATGTAAACACATTCAGTAGAACAAGAAATATTTCAGTAGAATAAGAATATTTCTAAAGCTTTAGTTTAAAAACATGGTTCCAAGAAATGTGACTTTTCCAGCGACCCAAATATTCTTTAAGCTCCTCACATCCCCGGGATGTGCACCACCTAACTGAAATAGTTTCATAACCACCCTTGTTCTTTACATGTTTAGTGACACAACTCAGAGGAGAACATTAGTCACTTGGCTAATAAGCATTCTCTGAAGCCCATGGGAACAGAGGGAAATGCTCCCTTTATTCTTCTCCCGTGTATTACGTTCCCTAAGCGTGTATTATTATTATTCTTACTACCCAGTTGAACTAGTCTAATTTGCAGTTGGATAAATCATAAGCCAGTAGATTGTCAAGCCTCCCCCACTTATTACTTTACTTCATCCAAAGATTTTGCAGCAGAGAACACTGGGGATATTACAGATCACTCAAAGTTATATATGTATATATTTTTTTTCTCTCTCTCTAAAAGCTATAATAGGGCAAAAACTTCTATGCAGAAAGTCACAAAAATAATTAGCACTGCATTGCATTGGGCGAAAACATTATTGAAGGTAATCCATAGAAACGCAGGGTTAACCCACTAGATAGTGCTAGTTTTTCTGGATATTCAGATATACTCACTCCTAAATCACTTCCAGAGGTAGACATTTCTGTGTCTGGTTACCCTGCGATTGGACACACCCCGATTTATGATAATAACACTCTAATGGGGTGGGGAATATGGAACCCACCCTCAGTTCGGGCCGTGTTGTAGGGGGCACTTTCTTTACGTCCAAAATTGGGGGCTGAGCCAAGCTAACCCTCAATCCCATTACCTGGCCCCCAGAAATGGATTAGTGAAATACAGATCCTCCAACTTGATCTAGCCAAACAAGGTCTTTTGTTCGGGACTTGGGAGAAGAGAGTGATTAGAGATCTTACAGATTTCAGATTCTTGGGATGGCTAAGGCGAAAGCATGCTGAGAATAAAGCAAACCCACAGACTGAAGCTCAGAAGTAAAAAGAGAAAGAGGAAATAAGGTCTGCTCACCTCACTTGAACTGTTGGCTCAGCCTCTGGAATTTTCAATTATGAGAGCCCTTCAGTTTTTAAAGCAGCCTGACTTGGTTTTTCAGGTTCTTGTTTAAAAAAAAATCTTAAATAATATTCCACTTACATGCAACTCTGAGGCTATATGAATATTTGAGCGATAGATAACGTCCATAGGTGAAACTAGAAATCCTAAGTTTAGTAATACTACCTTCAGGAGTGTGACGATAACTAAGACATTATTTCTATCCTCAATGTACAAAGAATTTCTTGCCCAGGATTCTTGTTTATGTCCAGTCCTGGAAGCGCATTCTTCACTTTCTCACATCAACTGCACAAACACCATGGATACTATAGCTGTCACAATCCTAAGTCTCAGGCAAACAATATTTAATTTCAGTTTAGTCAGGCTACTGCCCAGTCAGTTCAGGGATGTGAAATGCACAGCGATCATGCAATTGTCAGAGTCATTGTTTATTTTGAGTTTTCTCTTTTTTAAAATTAAGTTGTTGGGGGATCCCTGGGAGGCTCAGCGGTTTAGCATCATCTTCGGCCCAGGGCGTGACCCCAGGGTCCTGGGATCGAGTCCCACATAAGGCTCCCTGCATGGAGCCTGCTTCTCCCTCTGCCTATGTCTCTGCCTCTCATGAATAAATAAATAAATAAATTAATTAATTTAAAAAAATCTTAAAAAAATAAAATAAAATAAAATAAAATAAAATAAATAAAAATAAAATAGTTATTTTAATTCCAGTATAGTTAACTCACAGTGTTATATTAGGTACAGGTGTCCAGTACAGCGAGCAATTGCTTTTTTAACAAATAATAGTTTCATGGTGCTCACCAGAAAGAGCACGGTCCTAGGAGTCAGATTTCCTGCTCTGGCCTTATGACTTGGTGACAAAAAGTGCAATGCTAGGAAAGTCCGCGCCCTATGACATCCCAGATGTCCTACTGCTCGTCTTCGGTATTGTACAGTGACAATTTCTAGATGTACCGGGCTTCTCTTATTTATATTAGTAAAAGAGAAAGGGGCTTTCCACTGTTGTTAATATTTGGTGTGGTACAACAGCCACCTCAAATTATAATGGTCTAAACATAAAAACACATTTATTCTGCTCGTGAAGCTCCATTTCACGAAGGGCTTATTTTGTTTCATTGGGTCTCATCTGGAGTGGCCTGAAGAAGGGAGCCGGACTCATCTGGGGGGTCACATGCTCATCTGTCTGGAACCTGGGACAAGAAGGCTCCAACCACAGTGGGGTGAGGGAAGGGATAACACTTGGGGTTCCCTGGGCTTCTCTCTCTCTGTCTCCATTCGATTTGCTCTCCAGCTCCAACTCTATCATCTCCGTCACCGAGCTCTCTAGCCACACAAATTCAGGGAAGCTAGGCTTCTTGCACATCAGCCCAGGGATCCCGTGGCACATGTCCCAAAAGAGACACAAGCGGAAGCTGCAGCACCTGTTTTGTTCAGGCCTCAAAAATCACACAATGTCCCGTCCACTGTTATCTGGAGACTGAGACAGTGACATAGATCTGCTCCTCTTTTAGGAGAATGACAAACTCAATCTGTCTCTCGATGGACATGATTCTGGAAAAGCAGGTGAGATATCATAATGTTGCAGGTATTTTTTTTTATAAAAATACCCAAATCATAATACACAATTATATGTGAGTCACGTGCATGTGTATGTTTTGAGTTAGGTCACTTTATTTCACATTAGTCCCAGAAATGCCTGCATCTGATTGCTAGATCTTTTTTTTTTTTTTTTTTTTTTTTGATTGCTAGATCTAAAACTAGAATCAGTCATTATTTTTCAAAACAAAACAAAACAAAACAAAACAAAACAAAACAAAACAACACACACACAAAAACCACACAGCCCTATGCAGGTAGGGAGAAAGGCAACCCCAAATGTGTCCTAAGCCAGAGTGAAGCCAACCTTGAACTGAAAACGTCCTTCAATCACCCACATTACAGAAAATTAAAGAGGCCTTCCGCCTTTGTTTGAGTTGAGCAGAATTAAAAAAATCTCTCCTTTTTTTCCTTTTTTTTTCCCTTTAATTCATCAGAAATAGCTGCAGCAATATTATTAATGATTCAAGTAAGATACTTTCTTGGGATTTTTGTTTCACCCCTTTAAAAAAACTGGATGCGGTTGCTTTCAAAGTACCCGGTTATTTTTCTGGGCACCTCCCCCAATTTTGTTCAACGACTTCTTCCCACCCCCACACCACTTTCTCCAATGCACTGACAAGTTGTCAATAAGGAGAGGAATCGCCTTCGCAGACTGTCAGAGATACAGTCCAACAAGTCTGGAAGCCAACAGGACATTTTTTCACACTAATGGGCTGGTGCTACTCATTCCATGACAGGCTACAGGGATGCCTCTCTCCTCCTGGTTCTTATCACCACCCCGAACCCCGGGATCCTAAGTCTATCTTTTTAAGACAGAAGGACAAAACAAAGGGCCAGCATGCCCTGTGTTTATTTCATCCTCTCGGATCCCTCTCAGCATCAAGGGCCTGACTCTGAGGGACAACTCCATCGTTGACCTTGCTGTGTAAGAAACCAGTTGTGTACTCCTGAGCTCCCCCGACAGGGCCGAAGCCTTGAAGACGGTGCCATCCCTGTCTGTGACACAATTAACCTCTCTTCTGAGGAGCAAACAGAGCTGTCCTCGAAGTCATAAATACTCTCAAACCAGTAGGCACTGCAGGTCTCTAACCTGAGTTTTATGGCGGCGTTTGAACCTCTTGCTTTTCAGATACAGTATCACATGGTCACGGTGATTCAACATCCCAGTCTCATCTTCGAGAACGAGCAGGTGGCAGGAAATAGAAAATGATAGGGTACTTGTACGGGACCTTAGGGGAAGCTATCACTTAGAAATGATCATATTGTGGGGCACAACATTCCAAGGTCCCAATAACAACCTCTGGTCCTGACTCCACCTGGGTGCAAGCAGCTTTCAACACCCTGGCTTGTGGCACTGTTGTTGATTATCCAGAGGAGCATAGGCCTCAGGCCCCTCTGGCTCTGAATCCCATTTCTGTGAATGACTGGTTCTAGGATCACGGGCAAGTGACTCAATCACAAGTGTGTTGGTGTCCTTCTTATAAAATGGGAAGAAGAATAACAGCTGCTGTGCCAATCGGCAAGAGTGAGGGGCTGTAATTAATGAAAACTCAACACAGTGCTCACTAAGTAATGGTTTATTAAATGAGAGTAATAAAAATAATAAAACTACAAGTTATATTGAATATCATGTTGTAGGTTACAATATGTTGTATCACGATATTTTACATTATGATATTAGCATATACTGTGTTTGTATGTCATTGTTCAGACAATTCCCGATTCACAGTCTATGTTGGTTTGGATGATAAAAAATGATGAGATGAAGAATTAATCAGCATCTTCAGAAATACATGTTCCCTGGGGCACCTGGGGGGCTCAGTCAGTTAAGCAACTGACTCTTGGTTTCAGCTCAGGTCAAGCTCAAGTTCATGAGATCAAGCCTCACGTAGGGCCCCACGCTTAGTGTGGAGTTGGCTTGGGACTCACTCCCCCTCTCGCTCTGGCCCTTCCTTCTGCTCTCTCTAAAATAACTAAATACATATTGAAAAAAAAAGAGAAATATGTGTTTCTCATCCCTACCTACTTATTCCTGTCTTGAGCCTCTTTCTTTATATAGTCTTACCTTAACTAGCACCCATGTCAGCTAGAGTTCTTTCTTCCTTCCCTTCCCTTCCCTTCCCTTCCCTTCCCTTCCCTTCCCTTCCCTTCCCTATCCTTCCCTTCCCTTCCCTTCCCTTCCCTTCCCTTCCCTTCCCTTCCCTTCCCTTCCCTTCCCTTCCCTTCCCTTCCTTTCCCTTTTCTTTCTTTCTTTCTTTCTTTCTTTCTTTCTTTCTTTCTTTCTATTATTCATTTATTTGAGAGACAGCAAGGGCAGGGGGGAGGGCAGTGGGAGAAGGAGAAGCAGGCTCCCCACTGAGCAAGGAGCCCCACGCAGAACTCAATCCCAGGACCCTGGGATCATGGCCTGAGCCAAAGGCAGATGCTTAACCAACTGAGCCACCCAGATGCCCCATTTTTTTTTTTTTTTCAAGAGTGCTTGCTTTCAACCCTCGACTCCCATTACATCTGCTGCAATTTGATTGTAGAAATGAATAGATATTCTCTAATTTTTGTTTACTGTTTATGCTTTCTTTTCCTTTTTCCTGAGCTATTATATTATGAAGGAAGGGATATTCTCTGGCCCTCCTGCCCCCTCCCCTGCACAACTGAGCAGAGCTGTAAAATTCATGGGACCACCCTGACTAGTCTCATTAAAATGCATAGCCACTGATCCCCAGGGGCACCAGTGCTTCCTGGAAATCCTATTTTCCAACCTTTATCGGTTTAGATGACTGTTTCATGCCTTCTAGCTCAGCAAACCACCCAAATCTCCTTCTCCTACCTCTCAGCTGAAAACTCAAGCTTCCTCTTTCACTAAGGAGGATCCATCATAAAGAGCTTTCCCAAGCTCTCATCATCGACACACAGGCGCCTGAGCCCATACCCTCCAACTTTGTCACCATGGTTATGTCGATGGGTCTGTATCCACCACCAAACCTTCCACTTCCCATCCCCTCTCACCTCTTAGGGGACATTGCTTCAGCAATTTTCTACCTGCTGGAGGATTCCCCTCAGTGTTCAAACACAAGATTATAGTTCTATCTTAAAAAAAAAAAAAAAAAATTCCTTTCTGGACCCCATTGCCTTCTAGCTACCATCCCATTTCTTTGCTTCTCTTTATATCAACACTTCTTGAAAGGATTTCAGTATTTTCTATCTCCAATTCATATCCTCCCTTTCTCTCTTGTACCTACTCTAACCTTGCTCCCTCCTTTATCATTCTACTGAACTGTTCTTGTCAAAATCAGAAATGACCTTGTTCCACAGGGCTCAGCTAGTGGAAGCATCTGGTACAGTTTCTCTGTCTCTTCTCCTTGAAATCCTTTCTAAACTTGGTCTGGGAAGATTCTACTTCAGGGCCCTGGCCTCACAGATTCTACTGCTGGATCCAATTTTCACGGAGATATCAGTATTTCTCAGCATTGTTTGCCCTCCATGGTTTTGTTCCAATGCTATTTCGTTACTATGGCTTTCTTGTCTATAGCTTTGAAGACTTTTACTTCTCCCCGCCTTCCAGTCCTACTAATATCTCTTACTTGCTGTAGTTTTCTTCATAACACTTTTGCTATGGACCATTTGACTCATTTAATGATTTACTATGTATCTCGCTCCTCCTCGTTAGAATAACAGCAGCTTGAAGAAAGGGACATTTTCTGCTTCTTTGTTTATTCCACTATTGAAACGAGAGCACCTGGGAGAGTAATTGATACACAGTAGGTGCTCATTACACATTACATTTTGAATAAATTAATGCATTTACCTCCCTATCCCTGATCCTGGCGTGTCATCTTACAAAATGCATGGCACCAGTCAATGGTGGCCATTAGGCAATTTGTTGAGATATGTTCATACTATCTTCCTAACGCAGGGAGGTCTTACTTTTTCTTCTATTTTTTTTTTTTTTTCAAACTTTTAGGACCTTCAGGATTGTGAGAGATTAAAATGTAAGTAATGGTTTGAAGTCATAAGACTGCTCACGATAAGGATTTTTTTTTTTAATTTATTTATTTATTCATGAGAGACTCAGAGACTCAGGGACACAGGCAGAGGGAGAAGCAGGCTCCCTAGGGGGAACCCAATGTGGGACTTGACCCCAGGACCCCGGGATCACGCCCTGAGCTGAAGGCAGATGCTCAGCCGTGGAGCCACCTAGGTGCCACCACAATAAAGAATTAAACAACTCTTCCTCTGATCCATATCCTTTTCAGCTACCTGCTTCATCTGATTATTCTCCTTCACAGCAAAACTCTTTGAAAATGTCCCCATTACTTACTTCCATTTCCTCACCTCCTATTTATTCTGTACCAGACTCAGCACTGATTTTCATTTCAACTAGTTCACTAAAATCACTGTTGTCTAGGCTGCCAGTGACCTTTGTGTGGGATAATCCAATGTTCACTAATCGGCCTCATCTTCCTTGACCCTTTGGCAGCAATTCACATAGGTAAATACTCTCCTTGTAGAAATACTTTCTTCTCTTGGCTCTGTGTCAGTGTGGGTTTCCCACCTTTTTCAACAGCAACCTCTCAGTCTCCTTTGTTAGTTCCTTCTCTCTTTGAGCTCTGAATGTGGGAGCAACCCAGTGCTGGTCTTGGGTCTTCATCAGTTCTTACTCACACTCTCTCCCAAGATGATCTCATTTCGTCCCAGGGTTTAAAATAACATCTATATGCTAATGACTCCCAGTTCCATCTCCATCTCCGGCCCTGATCTCCCATGTGAGCCTAGACTCATTTATTAAACATAGTATTTTCCATTGGATAGCTAATAAGCATTTCAAAATAAGTATATCCCAATAGAGCTCCTGGTTCTTACTTTTCATTTCTGCAATCCCCTGCTTCCCTTGACTTCTTCATCTCAGTAAATGGCACCAATACCTATCTGGTGTCTTACACCAAACACATAAATAATTCTTCATTCTCTCATTTCCCTCATCTCCACACTCTATCAATCAACATGCCTTTTTTATTATCTTTTCAAAAACATATCACTCAACTCTCTTCAATTCCACTGCAACCCTAGGCCAAGTAACCACCATGGTTTGTTGGGATTGCTACCATAGTTGCCTAAATGATCCCCCTGTATCTTTACACATCTGTTTATAACCCAGACTAATCTTTCCAAAAATTTGTATCAGATAATAATACCTTCTTGCTTAATACTTCAATGGCTTCTAAGTTCACGTAGAATAAAATCCAAACTCTTCTCATTTTCTGAAAGGATCTTCCATAATGAGACCTTTGCCTTGGTCTCTAACCTTATTCTCTATGTTCTAGAAATCCTGGATTTTTGGGACATCTGAGTGGCTCAGTGGTTAAGCATCTGCCTTTGATCCAGGGTATGATCCCAGAGTCCTGGAATCAAGTCCTGCATCAGGCTTCCTCCATGGAGCCTGCTTCTCCCTCTGCCTGTGTCTCTGCCTCTGTGTGTGTGTGTGTCTCTCATATAAATAAATAAAATCTTAATAAAAGTCTTGGAATTCTCCTGGTACCTTGAGGGGGCACTCTGATTCCTTCCTCTGTATATTTGAGCTTCCTTCATCTGGAAAGTGCTTTCCCAAGCTTTTTACATGTCTCTTTTCTTTCCAGTGACCTCACTCTACATGTGACCTTCTAAAAGAAGCCTTCCCCAACCCCACTGTCTAAAGCACCATACCATCTTCTCGTTTTTTGTGCCCTAGGTCTCGTCACTATTACAGTTCCTTACTTCATTTCCTTCAAAGCAGCTAAGACGGCTTCAAGAGGTCATGCCCATTATATTCAGTAACTGCTGACTGTCCTCTTACAAGAATGGAAGTTTCTTGAGGACAAGAACCTTGACCTATCCTATTCACAGGCATTCCCTCAGAGCCCAGTGTAGTGCATATCATATGGAAGCTATCAAATATGTTTTGAATTAATATATAAATCGCCATATTGGGTTTCACCCTTGGGTCCCATGTCCTTGTGTGTAAGACAGAGAGAATAATACCTACTTTGCTAGAACACCAAAAAAATTAAAATATATAGAAGCCAGTACAAATGCTATGGCTCTTTCTGAACAGAACAATAATTATTAATGAGTCTTAGCTTAATTCCAAACCCCATGTACCTTTTCTCTCTTATTTCACTTATCACCCTTTCTCTTACTATTGCATTATAAGTATTGCCCAGTTTAACATGTAATTGTTTGTATTTCTTGTTAGCTTATGTTATGACTTCCCAAAGGATATCAAATTCAATAAATGTCAAATGTAGTGGAAAAGATGCCCACTTCTATTATTAATTCTAATTTGGAGCAATAGAATAGTGGAAAGTGCACAGGTTTTTAAGCCACATAAGACAGGTTTCTGTTCAGGTTTCACAAACTTTACTAGTTAAGTGAGTTAGGCCACTGACTTATGTTATCTTATTTAGTCTTCTTGTTCATATAATGGAAACAGTTATATATATATATATATATATATATATATATATACTTTTTGAATATACTAATGGAAGATAAGCACTTAATAAGTAGCAGCCACAGTATTAATAATAACAGTAAAAGAATGATTATAATATCTTATGAACTAGGCTTCAGCAAAGAAACTCCATTTTCAATATAACCACTGCTTTTGATTCTCTATGTTAAAGCATTACAGATTTTTTAGTACTTTCAAAAAGCTGGTTTCAGAGAATCCAGATGGGAAAAGAAAATAAATATCTTTGTTCTATGATCTAGGTCACAAAAATGTATAGGTGATAAGTACTCTATAGGAAGAACAAGGCTCCAATGGCAAATATCCCAGCGCACAATTTAATTTTCATTCATCATAAAAGCAGGTTCTGTGGATAATGGGAAACTGCCATTGCCAAAATTAGGATAATCAAAGATTAAGGCACCAAAGGGCAAGAGTAGCTTTCAATTACCTATTTGTTTGCAACACATCTGCGGAACTTGTTCTCTACAACATTTTTGGGTTAAAAAGGGAGAAGGAAATGAAGCGAGAAAGAAAATAGAAAGTGTAGAAGGCACACATAGATTCTGGAAAGGCACAGAGGACATATGTATTTTATATAATATCTATTTAATATAGTGCATCATATTATATCCTCCTCACATACACAGTACATTTCTTCATGAGAACTTCTTGAAATAGATCTTTGAATTTAAAAATTCCATAAAATTTCTCAAAGCATTTGCTCAAGTTCCCAGAATTCATCACCTCACAAAGAATAAAGATTGGTCAACTTGTGTGGTTAGAATACCATGGTCAGGATGTGATCTAACTGCCCAGGTCACCCCAGCAAACTTTGGAATCCATACCATCCTCCTCTGTCTTATGTTACACAGCATGCTCTTCCCCCATTTCCCTAATCATTCTTGATATATGCTTAATTCTGATTATCTTTTGGGGTCAGTAGCCCCTATGCTTACAGTTCTCAGATTTTTTTTTTTTTTTCTAGAAGAGCCCTGATTGCTCTCCATAGGAGGCCATACTCTGTCACCCATAATCCTCTGTGGCTTTCTTCTTGCCTCTTCTTCGTAGAGCTGATCATTATGGCCCGTGTCCTTCCCAAGCAATGACGGCCTCATTAGAATTGACTCCTGTTGCTACTGTTCTGACAATTTCAGCGGGAATGCCATCAGCTCAGTGCACTGGCCGACCTGCACCTTCCTCTTTAACTCTAGTCCAACTGGTTGTCAGATAAACATCAAGAAAAGGAGCTTATTATAAAGGCAACACTTTTATCAGTACTATTTGATTATGTGTGTCCTAATAGAGAAATGACCTACATTTTTACTTCCTAGCAGTGAAACTAATAACTAAATATCTTCCTTATTAGAATATAGCTGCTCTCCGCGTAAGTACTCAAAACTATGTAATGCAATTTCACAAAGTGAGTTAACAGTGAAAGTAAAAATCTGGGAGGATCCTCTTTGACCTCCTGTTACAAAGAGAAAGGAGTAGCCCACTTGGACTAGATGAGAGACTTGGGTCCATCTGGTGAACAAGGAAGTAAAGCTCAAAGGGATCAAAGTTGAGGCTTGCTGTCACTTTAAAAGTTTTACACATATTGACTACATCATCTGCTCCTTTAGGGGGTGAAAATGGCAGCTCCTTATCTCTAGGCCACTAGAGGCAACCAGGATAAACCAGAATGTAAAAGCAAGAATATCACAATCATTCTGCATCTGTGTGCCAACAGATTGCCTGGATTTCACTCTCAGCTTTTCACTGAGATCAGAGAGCAGCAAACACAGCAGAAGTTACCCAAGAGCAAATGTGAAAACCAAAACCAGATGTCCTATCTTGTCACAGAGTCACAACAGATATCAGGAAGCTCTTCACACACTACTTTGCTTGAAATCTTTACCTTTTTTTCCCCCATCTGAGAGGGGAGTGTTAGGGGGCATGCAATGCAAGAGTTCAGAATGGTAGCCACTGGATCCACATGCCGATTCATTTATAACCCATATGCTAATAAAATTGCGACTATATTTTTCAGCCACATCCTTATGTAGACTCATCATTGTTAGCATCATACTCATGGATAGAAAAGGGTATATGGCCAATTATCTAGTGATGGGATAAAATAAAATCTTAAAAAAAAAAACCAGTAAGTTCTAGAAGACCATGTAATTGCCAATACCTGGGAGATTTCTGGGCTTAGGAAACAACTTTGAAATGATTTAAAGTTAAGAAGTCCACCAGAACTAGTTTCTATAGGCAAATTGACATTTTTGTCATCAAACTTATTGCTAAATAACGTTATATCCAGAGGTGATCGTGAAGGTCTTTAAATGTCTCTCCACTTGTAGATGGAATACCTGTGGTTCCTTCCTGATAACATCTATTTTTAAAAGGCGGAGAATACTGGGTGGACAAAAATGCAGAAGCTGATAGACTACTGTTTCCTTTTCCCTCTGAGCCTTGTCTACAACAGTTAGCTTAATCCAAGACTAGCATAGTGACAGCTATCTCTGTTCTACGATAAATCGCAGTGGTATAATAAATGATGATCGAGAGCTAGAACAGCCAACCTGATCAAGTTTCTGCCTCATTCAGAAAACTTGCCTCCCAGTGTATCTGTACGAGGCAGGAAGCTGACACAATATTTATCTAGCTGAAGGCAAATCCAGGTGGCAGCTATCTGAAATATCCCGCTCCTCAATTACTCTTTTTTGCACTAATGAAAGAAGGGGGAGGGGTACTTTCTGAGACCATGATTCTCCAATGACTGGTTCTTCATATAAGGAGAGCTGAGAATAATTTTTCAGATCCTTTCAACTCATGAGGTTACCTGGATTTCAATGACTGATAAATACGATGCATTGCTTCCGTAGGGTTATTTTGGCAGGGCTCAATCTGTTCTTCTTAGTAGAAGTACACTTTGATGCAAGGATTGCATGGTTTAGTAAGACCTTTGGTGTTTTAGTGAGGAGCTCTAGTTTCTGGTCCCTGGTGCCTGATAACACTCATGTCCACCAAACTCTGCTCCTTCTCCTATGCTCTTTCACTTAGTGGATGACACCATCATCCACTAATTTGCCCAAATTAGAAACCTGAGAATCCTATTGACTCTTTATTTTTACATTACATTGTAAATCCAGTCTAACTCTCCAATTTTTACCAACTTTTGCTCTGAAATACTTAGAACCGAATCCTCCTCTCTATTCCTCCGGTTAGTGTCTTCAGTTAGGCCTTCAACTTTCCTCACCTTTATTATAACAATATTCATAATATCCTTGCAATTGGCTATAGTCTTTACTGCCATGCCCTCTGACAGTATAATGATGCATATTATCTGCAAATCTTTGTACACACTCATGTCAGGAACTCAGCCAAGTTAATTATGCCACATGGGCCTCAGGATTTGGTGGTTTGCTTTTCCTTAAGACTATGGAAACACCTACTTAAAGTGCCTTCATTAACAGCTAATTTACAGGATGCAAAATAGTATACTTTTCTCATTATTTTACCTTTTCTACACATCTTACCTGGATGGATTACATCCTGGCACCTTGTTTAAGAAGTCAAGATTAGAACGATCCCCTTGTGCTATTTCCATGACTTCTATAAAAACTTCCCTCATGGCATTCAACTCACTGAGCTATCATTTAATGTTCTATTCACCTCAAGGGTTATGAGTTCCTGGGATGCTAAGTGCTTTTCTTTCCACCTTTATGTACACAACACTTGGCTCTATGTGTTAATAGGTACTCGACAAACTTACTTGATCATTCTATCTTGCTATACTAAATTACTGATTAAATCAAATAAGCTGAGATATGTAACAGTTCAGTTTGTTTTTTTTAACTGCCAGATGCTTAATGACATTAAGTTCTATTTTCATTATTATTGCTATTATTAAGAATTAGCTTAACTACTTCTCCTCCTCTCATTCAAGTTCTATGAGAGGGGGAAAAAAAACAGAAAGGATTAACTTTAAAAGAACACAGACATTTTTTAAGTTAATTTTTCTAAAACTAATATCCTATATGCTTTCTCTTTTTTATTCTATTATTTCATATTGAGATTTCATGTCTGGAATAATGACTTAAAAATCTATTGTAATTATTATTACAAAGACAGATCTGAATCAATAGTCTACACACTAGAGGATGGCAAATTTATTATTTCTAAAAGAGTTGAACTTGTCATTCAAATGACACCAGTCAGGAAACAAAAGACAAGCAACATAGTAGGATACATATTTTCATAATCATATACCTGATAAGGAATTTGAATAAAAATAGTTAGAACTCAATAATAAGAAAAGGAACAAACAATTTAAAAATTGGCAAAGGATTTGAAGAGACATTTTACTAAGGAAGACATGTGAATAGCTAACAGGCAAATTTTAAAAAGATTCTCAACATCTCTAGTCATTAGGGAAGTAGGAATTAAACCCACAAGAAGATATCACAGCATACCTTCTAATGAAAAAGAAAGCTAATAGTACGTGTTCATAAAGACGTGGAAAAAAAAAAAAAAAGACGTGGAAAAACTGGAATCCTCATACATTGCTGGAAGGAATGTCAATGGTGAAGCTACTTTAGAAAACAGTTCACCACTTACAGTGTTAAATATAAACCTAAATGTGGCCTAGCAACTCCACTCTCTCTTAAGAATCTATCCAAGAGAAATGGAAATATGTGTTCATACAAGAAAAACTACCCAAAAGTCACAGCAGCAGCAGCACTCAGAATCGCCAAAATGAGGAACAATCCAAAGCCTATTTCCTGGAAAATTGATAAACAAAATGTGGTATAACCAAACAGTGAAATAAGATTGAGCAGTACAATGGGACTGAACCACTGCTGATGGACTTCCACAGGGATGGGTTTCAAAAATCTGACAGTAAGTAAAAGAAACCAGATGCAAAAGACTGCAGAGTGCATGGTTCTATTTATATTTAAATGCACAGAAAAGGCAGGTTTAGACACAACACAGATCGGTGTTTGCCCAGGGCTGAGGGTACAGGGTGGGAAATAACTGCAAAAAGCATAAGGGAAATTTAGGAGGGAAACTGACATATTTTAAAGCTGGAAATTGGTACTAGTTCTACAGCTCTATGGTTTTATTTAAAATTGTAATGTTGGACATTTCTAACATACGAAATTTATGGCATTACATTTCAATAAAGCTGTTAAAAATGTATAGTTTTCGTATAAAATTAAAAATTAAAAACAGATTACAATGAAAACTAATGAAATTAAAAATGAAAATTAAAAAGGAAAGTAGAAAGTCCCCTTGATTACTTCCTAAACAGTTTGCTTCATATGTAAAATAGGGAGCAAGGTAGGGCCGCTTACAAAGATCCATCACCCCAAATCTCCGGATTCATCTTCCCGCTACCGGAAATCTCCACATTTAAATATTCACTCCAACCAAGCTTTGTTTTTCTAACCATTCTATTAGTACTCATCTAAATTCATGAACGTCGGAGGCATCATTCATCATGCTAATAGTCTTCTTCATTGAAATATCTAATACATATTTCGAAACTGGCCTGCCAGTCACAATATTACATTATTAGAAATGTCCACATGGCTCTATGGGGGGAGACCCAGGGTCCCTTGCCCCCAGTCAAAACCCGAATTGTATTCACTGTTTCTTATTAATCCTAGCTACTCAATCGCCCACAGTCTCACATGCTAGGTCACAGGGGATCTGGTAGAGGGAGGGATGCCCTCTCACGACATCTGGACTAACATAGATGCGGCCATCACCTCCTGCCCCACAGCTGGGTCAGGTCACTGCTCTTCTCTGGTGAGTGGGTCTGTGCTTTGAAGTGGCTATTACAGAGGAGATAATGGCATTTCAGGCTGCAAGAGAGGGAAACTGGTATTTATCCGGTACCTGCTAAGGACTAGACCTTCTATAGGTGCCTCCACACACACCAGATCACTTAATCTTCATAAAAACTCAGCTTGATTTTTAAATTTCTTTCCCATAGAATAAAGGGGAAAGGAGAAAAAAATGAGTGGGAAATATCAGAAAGGGAGACAGAACATGAGAGACTCCTAACTCTGGGAAACGAACTAGGGGTGGTGGAAAGGGAGGTGGGCAGGGGGTAGGGGTGACTGGGTGAGGGGTTCTGAGGGGGGCACTTGATGTTATGAGCACTAGGTGTTATGCTATATGTTGGCAAATTGAACACCAATAAAAAATAAATAAATAAAATTTCCTTCCCATATACAGAGAAAATGAGACTTCAAAAAGCCAACTAGATTATTCAAGGTCTACCAGTAGTTTCTGGGAGCACTGATTAAAACCTGCATTCATAAAAACAATGGCTCTCACTATGCCCAGCCCCCCAAGATACAGATGATTCAGATGCAGCCAGAAAGAATTCTCCATCACGTCTTCTCTTAAAGGAGATCACTCAGACTCAGTTTCTTTAGAATCACCCACAGGAGTCTGTGCTTAGCCAGACGGGAAAATAAATACATTGAAATATCACAGGAAAAAAAAGAATGGAAAAAAAAAAAAAAGGCTGTCACTATTCCAAGCCGAGATATGGGTGATTAATATACGTCTATTTCCCTTCTCCCTGTCAAATTACATTCTGACATCTCAAGCCACATCTAAACTCACTCCGTCCTCTCTGAAATACAACTTGGCACTCACAGCAAGAACTCAATCATTCACTGGCCATAACAATAAGGTAAAAGTCACTTTAAATAATTAGTGCTATTCATGGGGCGCCTGGGTGGCTCCACTGGTTGAGCCAAGGACTCTTGATTTTAGCTCAGGTTATGGTCTCGGGGTCCTGCGATCCAGCCCTATGTCTGCTCAGCACAGAACCCACTTAAGACTCTCTCCCTCCCCCTCTGCTCCTCCCCCAACCCCCCAGCTTGTGTGTGCCCCTGCACCCGCTCTCTCTCAAATGAATAAATCCTTAAAAATAATAATAATAATTAATGCCATTCAGGGTAATACAAACATCCTAAAGTGCTCCAAAGCTGAAGCATATGTCACAACACATAGATGGTTTTAACCTGGTCTTCAGTTTTCCCATTTCTATGTCTTTTAAAGAAAAGTGGATCAATATGGAGGCGTGTTTCCTTTCCCTCCGGACACAGGACTCATCCTGTTACAGAGCCTGCCAGAATCCACTCAGCATCCACACGTGTTGGATGTAGGCCATGAAGCCAGGAAAAGCTAAAAGATTTCTAGAACGAAAGAAGCCAATTGCACAGGGTTGTTTGTTTGTTTTGGTGTATGCCTTCTAAGAAAAAGAAGAAAAAAGAAATGAAAATAGCACCTTTTTTTTTCTTTTTCTTTCACTTCATGTATCTCTATTCTTTGAAATTCTTTGGGATTCATATATATTCAATGGGTACAGGAGAGTAAAATTAGAAAATTGCTGGGTTTATGAAGATTTTTTTCTGTGGGGCACACCCTTACTTACGGTGTCCACAGGCACAAAACCAGGAGCGGATTTATAAAGGAGAGAGTTATTTTCCCTCCCAGGTATAACTAACTGCTTGTTAAAGAGCAAATCATTCCTTTCTACTTAGCCAGATTGCTATCTCTCAATTGCTTACTAAATCATGGAAATTGAACTTTCTTCCTGCAGATACAATTCTTCTTTGCAGTCAATATGTAGTCAATGCATGTTAATACAGTCAAGCTATTCCTTTCTCCTCCCTCTCTACCCAAAGCCCCATTAATAATGGCAATAACAGCAGCATTTGACATTTATACAGCCTGAAGGATTCCAAAAAGATTTCACCAATTACTGCGAACAGAGTTCTGATGAGCTGCCGCTACTTTTGAGGCAGGAGGATAATAAGCAGAAGCACAAAGTTGCAATGAGAAAGATTCTGCCCAAGGGTATTGCCAGATGCCCCCTCTTTTAAAAATTGCAGTATTTTACACCTACAACCAAAAATCAGGTATTTTCTTTTAAAACATCTAAAATATAGATGCTAAATGGTAAATAAGTCCAATGGTATTGGACTGACCGACTGAAATGATACATTAAAAAGGCTGGAACTTCCCACATCAAGCTCATTTCCAGTGGTTTCTGTATTTGAGATGGTTGTTAACCACCTGACTGCCTTTCACACCAGTTGAGAGAATGGAGACATGACAACTCACGTTATCCTATATATTTTTTTTAATTTTTCTATCCTTTGAGTGCATAGGACAAGATTTTTTAAGAGATTTTTATTTATTCACCAATGAGAGAGAGAGAGAGGCAGAGACACAGGCAGAGGGAGAAGCAGGCTCTATGCACGGAGCCCGATGTAGGACTCGATCCCGGGTCTCCAGGATCACGCCCTGGGCCGAAGGCAGGCACTAAACACTGAGCCACCCAGGAATCCCCGTGTTATCCTATATTTTAAATGTTCCCACGTACTTTTAGAGGCCAGCAGACTTTCAGGACAACATTTGAACTTGGAGGATTTCAGTCCATTAGCTGAAATATTCCCAGACAGAGAACAATAGTATCGAGAAGGTTTAATTCTCCTTTAGTAAAAACAAAACCCAGCAAAACTAACAGCAGAAACAAAAACTTCCATGGGAGCTGAAGATTGATACTCTCTTCGGAAGCTGTCTTTTACTAAAAAAATTATGTAATGTCCTTAGATAACATGATCATTCTGAGATAGCTCACGAAGAACTCGGTCTGTAATAATGTATGCAATAAAGTCACCATGTCTTGATGATTTAAAAGCAATATCTAAAGAGCACGGACTTCCTCAAGCCCCACAAAAACCCAGTTTTATTATAATACAAGTGTTTAAAGACTGTAGCAATTTGAATATTCAATTAAGCATGTCTGGGAGATTGGCTGCTGAACCTATTTGCTTAAATCCATTGTAGGCTAATAAATTACTTTTTTTTTTCATCTTTGGTTGCAAAACAGTGGGCCTGTACTAATTTATGTTCCCTAAGGAAGCTTAAGTTCTTTGCTGTGAATGAAGCCACATGTTCTGAGGTCTCAGACAGGTATTGTTGTCCATTATTACACATATCTGTGAAAATCAGACAAAGTATAGCTGCTATATGGGCAGAAAGTTAAGGAAAAAAAAAAAAAAAAGTTCTTCTTGAGCCTGAAGCCAGAAGCAAAGACAAAAATCCTTGTAAACATCTTCTAGATAGATATACATGGACTCTTTAATGTAAACTAAAGACTAATACCAGTAACATCTACACAATACAGTGATAAATACAAACTACATGTAAACTCCAGTTCATGGTTCCCCAGAGAGAAAGGAAAATTTGGACAATAAAGAATGCTGATAAATAATGTGAGGATATTTCAGACTGGAAATATTAACTACCTGGATCTTTTTTCTTCTTTTTATTTTTTCCTTTTTTTTTTTTTTTTGGTACAATGAAATGTGCATATGTATGTGTGTATACATGTCATTAAATATGAATTATTAATTATTCCAATTCCAGAGAACATGCTCTATAGGTTTCCACATTTCACTATCAAATAAGTAAAGTAAGTACCATATGTGATGGATTAAGGAAGGTAAGATAGATACCCCTCTGATGAAGAGGCATGACCTTTTCCAGGGAAGATGTCCTTGTGCTCATAAAAGATAGAAAGCATCACAGTTCCTTTTTAGACTCCCCTCAAATTTACAAGTCCATCAATACAACAGATTGACATCATCTTATTAATTGATTAATGTTCCTAAAAGCAGTGCCTATGACAAAAATTACATAAAGCCAAAATTATGCTTGAACAAATTTTCACGTGTATATTTATTTTGTATATACACACAAACATACATAGATACTCTTAAAAAAAGAATGAAATATATGCTATGTAAATGTATACAGTATCCACAAACACCTATATGCATAAATATTGCATGATTTTCTTGATTTAACCATATGAATTGAGCCAAAGTATTTTTCCTAATATAGTGAAAATAAGTGTACTTCACTAGGAAGATGTAGCTACATAAATGCAAAAGACCATATTAACTAGTTGCCTGATTTCTATGAAGAATATATTGTAGTTCACTAAGGTGAAGAATATTCCCAGGTCTCCAAGCTAATGGCAACATGCATCGACATGTTCTATGAACGAATTCTTCATATATATTTAAACAATGTGAGGTTTTGAGCTGTGCTTTAATCTCAGATTTACATTTTCCAGCTTTATGCTGAATGGAAATGTTCAGGTTTTTAGCATTAAATGGTTTGGATATGGAAAAAAATATGCAAATGAATGTTGCCATATTTTAAACTCAGAAAATTACTGATAGGAAAAATGTCATAAAAAGCTTAGTTCCTGTTCTGGCTCTGCCACTAACTACTTCTGTAGCCCACGGCAAGTTTTCTATACCCTACAGGGTTGCATTTCCTCACCGGCAAAATTAATGGTTTGGACTAGACAATCGGTCTTTAAAGCTGTACTTGTGAAATATTACTAAAAGTCTTAGGATGACAAAATCCCCATTCTTCCTATTCTCTACTGCCGTCTGCCACCAAACTACCTAAGCCATAAATCTAAATATTTACAAAACTATAGCAGAATAGTTATTAAAACTATTTATTTTCTAACACATAGTTCATTTTTTTACTCAACACATTTCTAATTTTTTTCTTTCTGTCCATACCCTGGTTTCTAAATATAAAAATGCACGGACAAAAATTTTAGTCGGAATTCAGTATTTCCTGCCATTCATCCTCCTACCTGAAGTCTCAGTGCTGTTTACATCATAATTGGTTTCTCTAGAAATGATTATGTCTCCATAAGCAAGATCTCTGAATTCTGCTTTGATGGAAATATTGGTTCATTGGAAAATGAAATGAAAAGTTGTATGATATGTAGAACATGCTTGGGCATTATTATGATATTGAGGGTGGAAAAACAAAGGAAGAGGTAGTTCAGAAAACTCCTTCCGATCATCAAGTCATACCATATTTAAATAGTATGCTCGGACAACCATAAAGCAAGTTGAAACTCTGGATGAATTCTTATTCTTGTCTCAGAGATGGAAAGGTTTGCAGCCCCTGGAACTGTAGCACAGAAACATTCTGGAATGCTATTGCAGAGGAACATATGGTTACAGAGCTGCTTAGAAATATTAGTAATTTCTTTGGCAATACAGTAACTCAAAGACTATTGCTACAGACTTGTTCCTGAATATAGCTAAAAGCTGTTCGAATTACTTTGTTGGATGATATTTAACACCAAGCATTTTGGAAAGTTGTGTAAAAAAAAAAATCCAAAGAATATTCATTCTGCCAAAACTAAGGCCATTTGAAACAATATTGTCCAAATTCAGATGTGTGCTATAGAAAGATTTAAAAAAATCATTCTGGCCGTTGATTTGGCCATCAAATCATTAATCATTTTCCATAGAATCAAAAAATGTACATTAATACTGAGCTCAAGATTAATGAATCTCTGTGCCAGGTGCTGGGCTATGAAAACAACAAAAAAAAATGGTGTAATCTCTATGCTCAGTATACCATTTCATATCGTGATTAGATGTACAGATAAACTAATAATACAGACACAGTAAGATGCTTTTAAGAGTTACCCACAAAGGTCTTAAAAACACTGAAAATTAATTATTATTGCTTCTGGAAATGTGTGGGTCAGTGCTCATTCAAAGAAGACTTTACAGAGGAAGTAACGGTTGAATAGAGTCCTAAGGGATGAATACGTGTTTGCAAGCAAGACAAATAGCAGAATAAGTTGCATGTTTTGGGGTGTTAAGGTATAAAAACAAGCATGGGCTATTCAGAACTACAATGTGACTGCAGTAGTAAGAGAGAAAATGGCATAAGTGCTTTTGCTAGGCTGAAGGTAGCTTCTCATGGAAAGATACATACACATATTCAATAATGGATTTGAATGCGGATGGATATAAACTCATGTGTCAAAATATTAGGGACAACTATGTGGAGTTTTTTTCCCCCAACCTTCCATTGCTCTGTTGATACACGTAATACCAATTGGCATCTCATTGTGTCCCCATTCTTGCTGTAGATGCTGAATAAAGCTGCAGTGAAAGCAGTCAACTCTTGACTGTCCCTGATGTCCGAAGTCCTGCCAAGGGCAGATTTCCCCTCTCCTATCACTGTTCCAAGTTTTCTTGGAAGAGAAATTGCTCAATGGAACCAAGAGTCAGTGCCCAGGGCCAATTCTGAATGGTAGCCCTCTATTGCTAATGAGATTATACATGGAGTTCATTAGTTAGTAAGCCACTTTACTGAGGGAGAGAGAGAGAAAGAAAGGAGGGAGGAGGAAGGGAGAGAGGAAGGAAGAAAGGAAGGAAGAGAAGGAGGAAGGGAGAAAGAAAATACAAATCAAACTGATGTAAAATAAAAGGGAGATATGAGAACTCACAGATGAAGGAATCACACTCAGCAGGGTTCAGAACTGGTTGATACAGTAGTCTCCCTTCACCCTTCATACCGACGTACACAATGTGAGGCTTCCTGTGGACTGAATGGTGTTCCCCTCAAATTCATATATTGAAGCCCTAACCCCCAATATGAGGAAAAAGTATTGGAAATAAGGCTTTGGGGGAGGTAATTAGTTTAGATAAAGTGTTGGGGCAAGACCCTCATGATGAGACTAGTGCCCTTATATTAAGGGATTGCAGAGCTCACTGTGGCCATGTAAGGACACAGGCAGAAGGTGGCAGTCTGCAAGCCAGGAATAGAGCTTCTCAGGAGAAACCAATATTGCTGCCACCTTGATTTTTAGATTTCCAGCCTCCAGAACGGTGAGAAAATGAATTTTTGTTGCTTAAGCCCCCATCTGTGGCATAAGACAAGGCTGATTCATCTTGCTTTGTAAGCTGGTCACCAATGGATGATCTGTATCCATCCTTAGTTATATGACTAACCTCCTTTTGATCCCAAGAACAAGACATTTCTTTCCCTAATACCCCCAAGCCCCTGAACCAATCCATGGCAAAGAAGATGAACTTATCATAGTTGATGTCAGTTTATCTGCTGCAGTGAAATGGCTGTTGAGAAATAAATTACAGTGTCTGATCTGAAGCATCAAAAGAAACTTGTTGCTATCACAATGCTACCAACTGTATTTTCATGTCACTCTGTTAGTAGAACCTTAAATATATATATATATATATATATATATATATATATATATATATATTTTAAGATTTTATTTATTCATGAGAGACATAGACGGAGAGGCAGAGACATAGCAGAGGGAGAAGCAGGCTCCCTGGGGGGAGCCAGATGCCAGGCTTGATCCCAGGACACCGGGGTCATGACTCAAGCCGAAGGCAGACATTCAACCACTGAAGCATCCATGTGCCCCAGAAACTTAAATATTGATTCTCTTTTCTGGTGTCTCTCCAGAGGTCAGATATTACATCCTAGACAATGAGCAGCAGCGACGGAAATGCTTGAGGAATGCACGACTGGAATGTTAAATCTTATACACAGTGACTTTTCATTGGCTTCTAAGGAATAATATCTAAGCATAAAATAAATATTTATAATATTACTTCTGCTGTTGGGACACTGTGTGGTGCAGTCGGTTCAGCCACCAACTCTTAGTTTCAGCTCAGATTGTGATCTCAGGGTCATGATATAGAGCCACACATCGGGTTCCACACTCAGCATGGAGTCTGCTTGAGTTTCTCTCTCCCTCTGCCCCTCGTACTCATGTTCTCTGTGTCTCTCTCTAAAATAAATAAATCTTTAAAAAGATTACTTCTGATTTCTGATAAATGCATAAAAGGTAAAATTGAATCTCATAATCCTCTAGTAGAAGAGAGAAAAGATTCAAATATTTGTAATATAATCTAATCCCTTAGTAACCGGGTAGGAATTAGATTAAGGTTTTGAAATAGACCCTCTCAAAGTGCCCCAAGAAGACATATGTGGTGCAGCTGCCTTCCTGCCCCTCATCTCCAGGACACATAGGGTGAAACAGTCTTGTTATAAAAATAAATAATTAGATTTTAAACCTTCAATTCATAATTAAATATAAACTTAATATTAAAATTATAAAATATATATAGTTAAAATTATATAGTCATAAAACACACTAATCCTTGAACAACATGAGAATAAAGGGACACTGACTCCTGTGCAATAAAAAAATCCAGTTATAACTTTTGACTCCCGTATTCCTGCAATACGGGAGGACTCCGTATTCCTGCAATAAAGTCAGCTGTTGAAAAGAAAATGTTATGAAGAAAATCAAGAGGAAGAGAAAACACATTTACGGAACTCTACTATATTTATGAAAAAAAGAAATTCCGTGAAGTGGACCCATACGCAGTTCAAACCCATGTTGTTTAGGGGCCAACTGTATATGAATGAAGATCTTAAATTATTAAAAATATACATTTAAAATATTAAAAATAACAGGTTAATATCTAGAATTGCTGTAGTATTCCTGCTTGGGCATTATAGCTAAACAAATTTAAAAACACTTTTTTAATATGCCAGACTCTGTTCTAAGCACTGGAGATATAACAGTTACTACCACAAATCAGAACAACACAGAACCATCATGTTTCATTAAGAAATATCATAATTGGGATCTCAAAATCATGGGCAGAAGTGGAAGGGGCTTGAAAATATCTACTACAATTTCAGTTAACAGTGAAGAACACTGATAAATTGAAAGGCAAGTTCATAAAAACAAAGGTTGGAATCTGGTTCTTCTGTTTCCTTATCAGTCTTTTTTTTTTTTTTTTTTGGCACAACATATTGAAAGAAAAACTATTTTTTGATTGGGTACATTTCTAATTTATAAAATATTGAAAATATCAAAACAAAAATTAGATATGATTTTAATACAACTGCCAAAGGACCTAGGAAGAGGCAGTACATTGGAAGTAGAGACCATTTATCACATAGAAAAAAGGGAATATTTATAATTATTATCATATGAATTCACTTATTTTGAACATATTCTGAGCTGGTGCATTTTGGCCATGATTGTGATGACATGACATGTAATTCAACATAAGCATGGGAGGGCTTCACAGACCTTGGCATATTTTGTATTCTTGTAAAATGTTAACATATACCGTTAATCTTTAAAATTCTATTGACCTTTCTATTTCAATTAAAGCTGTGTAAAACTTACTTCATGGGTGTGGTTATAACGTTAGATGATATTTAGAAAGGCATAGCAGATCTTGGCTTGATACTTATCTAAATTAACTGTAAATGAAATTTACCAATCTCAGACTCAGAATTTTTCTTTGACTTGTCTTCTAATATAAAGTCTCTGCTGGGCATTGTTAGCAAAATGTAAAATATTTACAGATATATGGAACATTCTAAACTGGGCTACTTAATGAAAAAATATATATATATATAATGAGAGACATGTATGTGACTCTAAATTTTCTAATAGTAGCATTAATAAGAAACAAGTGAAATTAATTTTAATGTATTTTATATAGACAAACCTATCTAAAATATTATCAACATGAAAACCAATACAAAAATATCACTAAGATAAAAAAAACAAAAACAAAAACAAAACAAAACAAAAAACCAAAAATATCACTAAGATATTTTAAATTATTATTTTCGAATTAGAACTTTGAGCTTTGAAAAAAAAAAAAAAAAAAAAAGAACTTTGAGCTTTGGAATATATCTATCCTGCAGGACATCCCAAATTGGACAGCCTCATCTCAAGCACTCAATGGCCATGTATGAGTATTGGCTTCCATAATGATCAGCAAAGTTATAAACTGAATATATCCTTTGTTATTCCTGAAATAAAACAATTGTTTAAAAATCATTTATTTATTTGAGAGAGAGAGACACACACACAGAGAGAGACAATAAGCAGGGGGGGCCAGGGGAGAGGAAAAGAGAGAAGCAGACTCCCCTGCTGAGGATGGAGCCTGATGCAGGGCTTGATCCCACCAGCCTGAGATCATGACCTGAGCTGAATGAAATCAAGATTCAGAAGCTCAATCAACTGAGCCAGCTGGGTGCCCTGAAAATATAGCGATTTGTAAATGATTATTTATCTCCCAAATAATAGAGAATGTTTAAAAAAAATGTTTAAACCCAATAAGTGTGTAATATTGAGTTTCTAGAAACAATTATTGAAATGTGTATGAACGTTTCTGTTTATGTGTTTGCACAAAAGAGAAAGAGTAAGAGAGAAAGGAGAGACCACTGCTAAGCAAGAAAGCTTGTTTTACATAGACTACAGAATGAATGACTATGGAAACAATTTCATCTCTGTTGATATGTACTTGATATCTTCATCTGTCACATAAGGGAATTGGGTCTAAGTAAAAAGATCACTCTCTACCTTATAGTCTTTTATGAATACTGTTATATAGGTGTGTTCATGTGTCTATGTGTGTGCTCTACATATAACGAGCAGATCACAACTGCAGTATTGTGACACACTGCCCATGACAGAAATGTGTAAGATGAAAAATGATCTAGAACAGAATTACACATACACACACACACACACACACACAAAAATATATATATATATATGATCTATGATAAAATTATAAACATCTAAAGCTAGGAAAATAATGTATTTAATACTAATCTAAAAAGTAATACAGGGGGGATCCCTGGGAGGCGCAGCGGTTTGGCGCCTGCCTTTGGCCCAGGGCGCGATCCTGGAGACCCGGGATCGAATCCCACGTCGGGCTCCCTGTGCATGGAGCCTGCTTCTCCCTCTGCCTCTGTCTCTGCCTCTCTCTCTCTCTCTCTGTATGACTATCATAAATAATAATAAAAAAGAATGCCTGTTTTAAAAAATAAATAAATAAATAAATAAATAAATAAATAAATAAATAAATAAATAAAATAAAAAGTAATACATTCTATATCTTCTTGAAATCGAGTATACCACCTGGAGTGGATGAGAAGAAAGGAGAGTTATAAGTGCAACTGGAAATTAGGTATATTGTAGGGCCCATTCATGGACAAATATCTCATATATGCATGCCATTTATCACATATGCCATGCACTCAAAAATTAAAATAAATGATTATATATATATATATATATATACCTTTGTTACTGAGATGGCTTAATGGATGCAAGTTTCTACATGAAGCTGTCATTCCTGTCCTGACCTTCACATCCCCTGAAGATCATTTAAATAAAAAAGGTTCCTGGAAATAAGAATCAAATTAATTCAGACATTTAGTAAACCACAATGCGAACAGCTCTGCTCCTTGATAGGTCTATCTTAACATTGATATTCCATTTTGAGTGTTGTGGATTGGATCCCGGACTGAGAAAGAGGCTCAACAAAACATATGGAAAGAAAACAAAGCCAAACAACAACAATAACCAGAAAAATGACTAACACAGCTTAGAATTCTGGAATTTGAATAAGTATATACACTTTCTAATTCTATTCTCAAAACTTTGGTTACTTGATTAGAAATGTCATATGAACTGTCTCAAAACAGTAGAACTATAGTTTTCAATAGGGATAGTTATATACAGAAATTTTTGAAGTTTAAAGGAAACATAAACATAGAATTCACTTAGCTCAAACACCATCCCAATATTCTTATCCCTGATAGAGCAGTGCTCCTAAACCCATCAAGGACAATTTATTTTTCCCATTATTGCAGACTGACACTTATATAAAATATTATAAAAATGAATTACTAAATGAAGACAAAGATACACAAAGTAAAAGACTATGGGTTTCATTACTAAATTCAAAAGACAAAATTATTTGATCAAATTGCTATAAAATTTCTAAACGCTGACATTCCATTTCTGTACTTCTACTTTTAGGAATTGTTGTTAAGTTCACAGACTGTCACTGGTCCATGGTCCATACTTCTTTGACCAACATATCTCTAAACTATCTCTCAGAGTATATGTTGTTTCTAATGCCACCCATGATCCTTACAAAGACATGGAACTGACTAAGGACAAAGAACACTCGATTTTAGAATTCCACTTATTAGAAAAGAAGTCATTAACCTAGAAGTTCCAGAAAATGCAAAATAAAGCAGGAAACGTAAATGAAAGTTATAGATACAGAAAGACATAAAAGATAAAGGAAAACATAAAAATATTAGTATTTGAAGATTGCATGGTTATATATTTAGAAAATACTGAAGAATTCACTATAAAATACAAGAGAAATATTAGTATGTTGGCTAGATTAAATCATAAAACATCAATGGCGTTCCCTTATATCAGCAATAAGCAGTAAAAATATAATGGCAGTTAAATTTGCCGGTGTGTATTCTTACTACATCTCATCTTGTTAGATTCGGTCCATTGCTCCCTTTGGTAAAGATATTTTTGGATCTTAAATTTGTCATCCAACATATTTCATATTCATAGCACTTCATTTGCAACATTGGTAAGTGTGTCTCTACAATTTAATTCCAGTCATTGTATGTTCAAAAGGAAAAGAAAAAAAAAAAAAGTGGAACAATCTAAAAAGGAAAGAGTTACTACAAAAATAGCACACTTAGGAGCCCAGAGTCACATGACTTGCTAGTTAGTTCTTTAACGATTACACAGAATTCTGGCTTCTGGGGCATGCATTTGCTCTCTCAGCCTAACCAACCTTCTCTGCAGGTCTCCACTACGTGAGGGTAAATGAATCCACGCCATCCTGGTTTCATCACTGAGGAAAACAATTCAATCTCATGACCTACGACGGGAAAGCTTTGTATGAAAGAGCAGATGATCCACTTTTATAATGCAAATTATATTTGCCCTAAGTTCTGGCCCATTATGTAGGAGCAGGTTAAGCACCTACAGAGAGCTATTAGGTATATCATATGCTCTGAAATTATATGTCAATAATAAAATATGTATGAAAGGAAGGTTCTAGAATTGATTCTATGCACTATTTGGGGAACATCAAAGACTCTTAAAAGTACTGCTTCATGCTCTCCTCTGTAGGTCAAATTTTCCTCATATGATAGAAATCCATTTAAGATTCCTAGAAAACCTTATTTTATAACACAACCCTCAGAATAAGGATGGGTATGTGCTAAAAAATAATGAAAACATTTCAAAATCATTGACTTTATATTCAGATCAGATCAAAAATTGACTCTCAGCTCCAACGTTTACCAGCCATACATCCTAGGGCAAAGTATTTATTCTCTCTGAGCTTTACCTCCCTGTGTTCTAAGAATAATGCCTTCCTTATAGGGTGATTGCAAGGATTACATGAGATAAACTACTCAAAGGTCTCCATAAATGGCCATTATTTGTTACTATCGTATCCACCAACATCATCTTTATTATGTCATCTCTATCTCTCCATTTTCCTGTCATCACAGGACAACCATGGCTTCATATTTTGAAGTCCCTTGATTTTTCTAACTTCCATTTTCTAAAATTTTAAAGAAGGGAGTTGAGGTAGATTTGTTTGGATTTATATTTTTTGGTATAAAAGCAAGATCCTCCATTTAATAGCCATACATTTAGCTGTGCTTAATTGATACGATTCACCTGTATGCCTAGGAATTCACAGTCCTATGTTTTATGTCTACTCATTTCCTAGGCAGGCATGACCTAAAGTTAGGTGACCACTCTGCCAGCTACTTCAAAACCTTATTTTGGGTCCACAATTTTAATCCATACATACACAAAATCAATCTTTACTATAGTATGATGTCCATGAAATGTTATAATTCTTATTTAGATACTATTGGTTATATTTTATATCTAGTGCAAGTCATGCTGGGAACACTCCTTCCATAGATGCAGCAATTCCATTTATTATTATAGGAAAGATAATAGCCAAAGTCGAAAAAACGCTTTTACCTATTTGATAACCAAACAAATTTGCATACTGTGAAGATGATCATAACTACTGAAATCCCTAATATTTAAGCAGAAAAATTGACCAATGACTGTGAAACACATATACACACTCATGTACACAGTTGTTCATTTGCTCTTTTGAAAAGAATGTATTTTAGATTCAAAACAAAAACAAGTACTATTGAAAATGACACATTTAATTAACTATATCTACAAGTGCCAAAACAACCTCAAACACTGTCTGCTTTTAGGATTTATTGTGAAAAGGACACTACGATGGTAGATATCCCGGTCAGTATTTTCAATGTTATTTTTTCTGTGAGCTCCAGATGAACTAGAAAGTCTACTTCTTTGGGTGTGGGAAGGGCTAAATGAGGGATGGGGATTAAGAAGGGCACTTGGTTGTGATGAGCACTGGGTGCTATATGTAAGTGATGAATCACTAAATTCTACACCTGAAACCAAGTTTACCATATATATTAACTAACTAGAGTTTAAACAAAAACTTGAAAAAAAAAAAAAAAACTACTTCCTCTGACATTCAAATCTTTCTCAATGAGTAGCAGTTCTAGAATTCTAAAATGAAATTAGGAGAGAGAAGTATTTTCACATGTTTTTATTTTCTTGTTTTCCAAAAGGTTTTCAGATGGCTTTGGCTAATTGAAACAACTGTTGAAAATTTACTTGGCATTTTTAGTTTTCTCAATATTTTCAACCCTGATGAAAATGTTTTGTCTCAGAATATTTCCTTCTGGGATCGGGCCACTCAACTCATGAAAAATGTATATTCAAAATTACATCTGATCTATTCATCCATCTAGGTAGCGACCACCTGGACTCTGCTAAGACAGACATCCCCAGTGTTCTCGTTTTTCCCCTCATGTAAGCTAGCTTGGCAATGAACATGTATTAGTTTTTCCAGACCTGCTATACACATAGGGTCTGCTCTATTGGTTTAAGAAGTTTGCTTGTTTGTTTGTTTATATAAGAGAGACACATATGAGGAGCAGTTACTGATTCAAACACTTAGAGGTCTCTGTGTTTTGTTGTTTTTGGAGTTTCTGATTTCAAAATGTTTGACTCAAAAAAAAAAAAGAAAAAAAAAGTTTGACTCTGAAAATACAGAAAAAATATAATGTCAGTGAAACCTCCCAGAAGCTATTTATGTTTAAAATTGTTGTTTATGTATTACAAAAGAATAAGTGTCTCTTCCTTAATCCAATCATCTCTTCATTGGTGATTGGAAGGAATCTATCTTTTCTCAAGATTTTAAGGGAGGAAATAGGAATGAAGATGTACTTTAACTCAAATAGTCCCCAATATATATATATATTCCTAGAAAGGGCAAATGAGTAGGAGAGACCGTCAAACTGTGCTACATTTGCATATATATGATTTTTCATCACTTTCTTCTATTATCCATGGCAAATATACAAGTGTAGAATTGCCTCTAAATTCTGGTATATTTTTTCACATATTTTCTACTAAAGTTTCTCTATTGTGTGTTCAACTTTCAGATTAAGATATTATTTGCTCTAATCACTCATCACCTATTTCAAACCTCACTGAACCTAGAGTTAAGACCATGGCATGATTTAAGATGAAGTGAACTGGCCAAGAGGCAGCAAGCAATTGAATTTCCCAAGAAAGGTATTCATTATTCTTGACTGTCTTGTGGCTATTAACTGTCTGGAGGTAGAAGGGATCCTTCTAGTTAACTGATCTCTAAAACTGTTAAATACTAAAGCAGTAACTTACAGGATTAGCGCCTTTCCAAGGAGAATGTGGGAAGCAAGGGCATGTCCTCACTGTTGAAGAGGAAGACATGACGTTGATGGTGTCTATTCTCTAATTATCTTATAAAAAAATGATTTCAGTTTCAAATCGAAAAGTTTGAAACATCTGGAAAAAAAATATGACTCACACAGGTGATAGAGAAATACCCTGATACCCTAAAACAAATATACTGTGATTCATTTCTCTCTCTCCCAAACTGATAGTCCCTATTTCAATAAATGGCAATTTTCTTCTTTCAAGGAGCTTTGGCAAAATAACATCAACAAGTAATAATCATAAATTCATTTTTTCTCTTTATTTTACCTTCCACATGCAGTCCATCAGTGAGCCTAGTTATCTCTATATCCAAGCACATTGAGAGACATACTGAAATATAACAATTCAATATTGATTTTAAAATAATTCAAAAATGAATTAATAGTTAAGCTGAAGATAGCTGAAAGTGATATAAAATTGTCAAAACTTAATATTTACTATAAGTCACTGGTATCCACAAAAGCTATTTTGATATTTTTATACAATAGGCATACAATAAGAATAAAAAGTAATTGACTCTGGGGAGAAGGGGAGGTACGGAAAGTAAAAAATCACTTTACACAGAAACTAAAATGAATTTCCAAAGAGTGCCTAAAACCTAAAATATATGTACCTATATCACTTCTAACAACATTTAAAGTGCAGAAAGTGATAAAACCTTAGGGATGATATTACAGTGACAATAATCAACACAATAGTATTAAGACAGTGAACTCTCTTACAAAAGCAAAACAAATTTAAATATATATCAAAAGATAAACTCATACTGATATTGTGTTTCCATTTATTACTTAGTGCATCTCCCAAACCACCAGCCTTCATGCTACCAATGTTATTTCTATTTCTTTATTTTACTACCAGACATTTGATTGTATAATCTACTCCAACTCCCCATTTTCTAACTACAAAACTAATTTTTCAGCACTCTTATAAATCTGCACTGAAGGGAATAGAATATAAAAAGCAGATTTTAGTGTTGTACCTAATGAATTTTTGCAATAAATGAAATAGTTGAAAATCCAAATAACATAAAAATTGTGAATAATACTGAGTTGAAAATAGTAAACACCATTAGAGGTAACACTAATCCATTTACCATCTGGTGATATATCAGTGCTTCTGATTTCCTTGAACTGGTAAAAACATTTTGATCGTTTGCTATTTCTCTTTTTAGTCAAATCAAATTTCTCTTCTTTTGAGCTAAATTTTTACTTAAAAAAAAAAGATCAGAAAGTTTTAGAAAATAATTCACTTTCAAGTTAAGGATTTATAAAGAACAGTGAGGGAAAAGAAAAAATCAGATATGCTTTGGAGAGATTTCTTAATATTAGTGATTTTGTTTACATTCATGCTCTGGGAATCGAACAGACTTTTTCATCTTTTCTATTTACCATTCGTCAATCAAATTCTCTTCTCCTTATTAGAATTAATGGACAAGCAAAGGCCACAAACAACATTCACAACTTCATAGGAACAGATAGTTTGTTCTCTTTGCACTGATTATGTATGAGAGTCATCCAAACTTAGAAAATATAAAAATAAAATATCTTAATTATCACCATGGTTTTAAAGGAAATATTCATTACATCTCTATCACTGTTTCTTTTTTTTTTCAATTTTTATTTATTTATGATAGTCACAGAGAGAGAGAGAGGCAGAGACATAGGCCGAGGGAGAAGCAAGCTCCATGCACCAGGAGCCCGATGTGGGATTCGATCCCGGGTCTCCAGAATCGCGCCCTGGGCCAAAGGCAGGCGCCAAACCGCTGCGCCACCCAGGGATCCCTCTATCACTGTTTCTGTTTAAAATATTATTTCTAAAATTTTAGAATGCTTTCCAGTTGAATTTTAAACCCAGTTTGTCTGTTTTAACAGAAGAAATAGAATAATCTTCCTAATCTCTAAACCAAAATCAGTATACCCATGGCATATGGGATTTATAGTACAGTTTATATCATTTTTAGATTAAGTCCTAGTTTTTGTGTGATAAGACTTTTCTTATGTTTATCCATGGTCTGTGTCATGGACTGAATCCTGTGTCCTCTCAATGCCCCAAATTCATATATTGAATCCTGACCCCACAGGGTGGTTATATCTAGAGATGGGGCCTCTATGGAAATGATTGAGGTTAAATGAGGTCATTAAGGTGGGTCCTTGATTTGACAGGATTAGTGTCTGACAGATACCAGAGAGCTTACTCTCCATCCCTACTTATACCAAGGAAGCGGTCCTGTTAGCACAGAGATGGTAGACACCCACAAAGCAAGAGAAGAGGCCTCAGAGTGAGAGCTACCTTCCCACCACCTTCATCTGGGACTGCCAGCCTCCAGACCTGTAAGAACTAAATTGCCCTTTGCTTTCAGCAACCCTATCTCCCAGCTCGTTGCCTAGGAATACTTCCCATCTCAGGGATTCTAAAATCCCCTTCCTTGGAATCATGCTTCTACTCCCCGTACTATTTGCCTCCCAACTGGTTGATATTTATAAATAACACCCTATTTTCAATTTTCAAAATACCCAAGTTAATTAATAAATGAGAGTTTTGATTCTCTCTGGGCTAAATTGTAATTTTCTATCAACTAAAGGGCAGAGAGATTTTTCTACTCTCTACCGTCAACTACTCTAGGTAGTAAACCTCAGGAATTTGCTCTTACCATTGGGGTAAGGTTACATGCACCCATTCAAATCAGGTTGAAGATTCTTAAACCATTCGCTCCATAAGAGTTGTTTGCCAAGCACTACACTCAAGTGTTTATCTCACTTTTGTGTTGATGTTCACATATTAGCTATTTTATATCGCTATATTTGCAAGTTCAATATAGTAAAATATTGGCAATTTCACATGCCTCCCTCTAAATACCATTTCCTTAATCTTTTGATAGCTGAGACAACCGTTTGGAAGTATGAGTAGCTTTAGATAAGTAGTAAAAATGAATAAGCAGAGGAAAGCATAGTAGATTTTTAGGCCTACAAATTTGTAAAACATGAGATAAATACTGAGACTTATCATTAATGCTCATGACTTTTTTTTTTTTTTTTTTTCGGCCAATGAGTGAATGGTCCAGGAGTCTGCAGAGAGATGAAAATTGGCCCTTGAAAGCTCTATATGTGGCATGGAGACAGCTGTGTCTTTGCAACTATATGGTTGATTCTGCAACATTTATTTGTTTGAATTTTGATTGCTAGCTCTAAATCAAACCTAATAATCTAATTTCCTTTTTTTTTTAAAGATTTTATTTATTTATTCATGAGAGACTCAGAGAGAGAGAGAGAGAGAGGCAGAGGGAGAAGCAGGCTCCATGCAGGGAACCCAACGTGGGACTCAATCCTGGGTCTCCAGGATCATGCCCTGAGCCAAAGGCAGGCACTAAAACGCTGAGCCACCCAGGGATCCCCAGTAATCTAATTTCCATTTCAATTAGTGGCAGAGGAATAGAAATGTGATATAACTCTGATAATGAGTCAAACTGGGATGATCTGCTAAGGATCATTCCATACTCCAAAAACAAAAACAAAAACAAAAAGGAATGGAAAGAAATGGTCCCTCCCTTTGCACTGGACAATGGTAGATCTGTAAGTGCTACATCCATCTTGGTACTGATCTGAGTATAAAAGGAACACAAACAAAAATAGATCAGGCAGATGGAAAGAATTCTGCTCTTGATGTGATTGAACGACTGGATCAACCAATCCTGAAGCCAGACATACAGTTAAAATTTCAGTTTTTGATCACAGTTTTCTGTTAACTGCTGCTGCAACCGGACAGGTACAAAAAAAAAAAAAAAAAATATTCATTTTATCCACTACAATCTCTACGGAAACTCCCCGTTTCTAAATGGTACTTAAAAATCATAACAGTACTTAAGTATCACACAACCTGAGGTCCCTGACGAGAGTTGAAATTATGTATTCTAAGATCTGTTCTTATTGATTGGTCTGTGGAGAAAGTTGGGCCTCAGTTCCAAACCACTCCCTTCATGTACTGAATTGTGACCTTGCGCATATAATTTAAAAACTCTCTAAGCCATCGATTATTTACCTGTGAGCTGGGATAATGTGACTCCAAAGATGTTTAAAATAAAAGTTAAGCGAGATAATATGAAACAATATTAGTAGTGTTGAGCATTATGCCCTAAAAGAGAAATTCAGTAAATGTGATCTCCTGTATTCTGTTTTTCATGTACACTTTAACACTTTAAGGCTTAGATATGATCTAACTGGGGAAGAAGGCTTATTTGACTGGAAAATACTAAAAATAATTTATGATAAAAATTAAAGGACAAGGTGCCTGAGCAGTCAGTTGGTTAAGCATTTGCCTTGGGTTCAGGTCATGATCCCAGGGTCCTGAGACAGAGCCCTGCGTCAGGCTCCCTGCTCAGCTGGGTGTCTGTTTCTCCCTCTCCATCTGCCCCTCTCCATGCCCAACTCGTGCTCACTCTTGCCCTCTCTTTCCCTCCCTCTCAAATAAATAAGTAAAATCTTAAAATAAAATTAAAGGATAGACATCCTCATGAGCCATCAATCAGGAACATCAATATGATAGCATAATTAACAGGAGTAAAACAACTCCACATTCTCATACATCATTTTTCACTTAGTATCATCAGTTAAGAATAGTGAGGCCAGAATCAAAACTTTCTGGTACCAATGGAAAACTTAGATCATAATGAATTGTAAGCATTTAAAAAAAATACATATGTTAACTGCATTTCTATTTTGGACAGCTTAAGGAGTAAACATAGGTGTGTTATAGGATATGGATTTGAAGAAAAGCTGGCATGAGCTAATATATCAAGCATACTAATACACCATGCATCATTCTGTTGATCAAGGGTAGAGAAGTGAATAATTCACTTAGAGGCTTATTTCATAACATTTCTTTCTGCCTCAGTCATAGATCAATAGCCATTCTTTCCTACTCCTCCCTGGAAGCAGTATCCTGAAATTGAAATCATATCCATATAGTTAGCTTAGTCTTAAAAATATCTCCATAATAGAGCTGATACAGCAGTTGGTTGTGATGTTTGGTCACAGGTAAAGGAAAAAGTTAGGGGACATACAGAGGCACATTTCTTTGCCTCAACCACTCAACTATACACACCCCCCCCAACTATAAATAGGGTGGCAGCTGCTGATGATCCATTAGCGGTTGCCTGAAAGTCTTACTTAAGAATGATTCTACGACTTCTCTGGCACAGAAACATACAATAAAGGGTAACAGCTGAATGTGCATCAAGGTTTTTTGTTTATTTGCTTGTTTTCTTTTGTTTGTTTTGTTTGTTTTCACGTCATTGCTTCACACAGTTTGAGCAATTACCATAATCTTTGACTTGGGTTATAGGGGAAAAAAGCGAGGGCAACACAAACTTTAGTCAATCTGAAAATTATTCCCCAAAGTCCCACCATCATTCAGACACACTCGGAAAGCTCCAAAGGTCAAAAACAAGAAAAGATAAAGGCGAGGATCATTTGGATTATCTACTGAACAATTTTAAGTTATGAATATCTATGAGATCATTGAGGACTTAGGCACTGGATATCATTCATAACCCAATTTTGTCCTCTTAGCAATGATCAGAAGAATGAACAGAGTGGGGCAGCCCGGGTGGATCAGCGGTTTAGAGCCGCCATCAGCTCAGGGCCTGATCCTGGAGACCGGGATCGAGTCCTACGTCGGGCTCCCTGCATGGAGCCTGCTTCTCCCTCTGCCTGTGTCTCTTCCTCTCTCTCTCTCTCTCTCTCTGTCTCTCATGAATAAATAAATTTTAAAAAATAATAAAAAAAAGAATGAACAGAGTGTGCTGTGGTATGGAAAAAAGGAAAAACTAACTTTAGAGTACCGAACTGTGTGATAGAAAATGTAAGGTCATTATAACAACCAACAGCCAGATGTGGAGACAGATGATAGTTGGGTGGAGGAAAAAGACAAGTGGTGAGACGGTGTAGAAGACACATTTCATGTATTTGACTTATCTTGCCCCAGGCTGGTTAGGTCAGTTCATGCCCACGCCACCAACTCAACATTACCTGGAGGAGAGATCAAGAATATCACAACTGAACCAAAAGTACCTAAGGTGATTTTGTGCGGCAACAAGATGTACATTTCTGTTTGTAGCTAATTGGCCTCTGTTCATCACTCTGCAATTTTCCTCATTTCTCTGGAGCAATCTCTTGACACTCGAGTGTGTCAAAATACCGTTTCTCATCCCAACTGCTCTACTTTTCAAATGATACCCTCTTGGAACCACTTGGCTTTAAGGAAAGAATGTCCCCAGGCAACACCAGATATTACCCAAATAGCATCAGTATTTGATTAAAAGGTAGTCGATTTTTATGACACTTATCTTGTGGAGCCAAGAAACACTAGCATTTTGAGATCACTCCACTAATGCTCACTCTCAGCCTCCTGATAAGGAAGGGCTGTGAAATAGATGCTAACAGGAGTAGGAGCTTCCCCATCACTCCAGGTTCCTACAACACTTTACCAAAAACAGTCACCGTCCACGGTGGTATGGCTGGTGCGTTGGTTAAAAAGAGAAGGGCCAAGTCTGGAGATCAGAGCTGCATTTCTGTGCTCTCTAGCAGGGACCCACTACTGGTCTCCCACCTGGACGAGTGAGTTTGGTTTAGGTCCCTCAGTGTGTCTTGACCTGGGTGATTCACAATAATGGAGGATTTTCCTTTGTCATTTTCCAATTCCCATCAGCTCTTAACTTTTTAGCTAGAAATAGCTGCAATACTCTTTTCATACAATGCTTGATTCCCAGTGGTGCTTTGCTGCTGCAGACGGCAAACCTGCAACATTATAAACCGTCTAAACACTTTCGAGTGACCAAACAGAACTAGGTAATGAAAAAGTCTAATCAACTGGAGACTGAGTTTATCTATTTTCCGTGTTTTTAGGTTGACTGGTCAGTCACATGACTTTTTCAGCCTTGATAAAAACAACCATCGATCACTTTCACATTTGAAGGCAAGAGCTAAATTGGCTAAATGTAAAAAAAGACACATTCAAAGACAAATATTTAGAAAATGATTCTTTCCCTATTGACATACTAACTAAAGTTAATGTTGTAATTGCAATTTGGGAGTTAATTTCCTTTTAATAGCTGATATTTCCATTTTTTCACTCAAAATGATTGTCAGAATAAAACTCATAATCTAGAATGTCTGGAAATAAAGACCATTTTCTGTGTCCTCCAACTGTATTATGAAAGTAAGTATTTCGTTTCTTCCTTGTGCTCAGATTTCAGAAAAGAGATTAGTGCAAAATGAATTATAAAGTACCTAAACTGTTCCAACAATCACATCTCCATTCTGGTGAATTTAGTAAATGCATTTTATCTCTCCACTGAGATGTTTTTACTATAATGAAAAACCCAATGAAATGTTTCTTATTAGGTCTATTATTCATCCCTTATGCCTTCCCTACCTTTAAAATAGTAACCGAAAGGGCACAGTGAAGATCCAATTTTTATTTTGCATTTTAATATCATGTTAATCAACTCACCATCCATATGCAGTGGGTAGAAGAGGTTTGGCATACTTGTTATGCATAGCCTTGCTTGGGGCCTTTCTGAGATGTGTGTTTTAGGATTATTTCACAGCATTAAAGTAACCAATGAGAAGGAAGTAATGCTTTAAAATCTCCATGGAAAATTAATTAACGCAACCTTTATTTTTATGAATTTTGCATGGGTATAACTATAGAGTACGGTGTCAGCCTGCAAGTTTTTCAAAAGACATTTTACAAAAAAAAAAAAAAAAAGACATTTTACAGTTACCTATGTTTAAAAATGAAGCTGTGAATTGGGTGTGGCCACCATGCCTTCCTGCTTCTTGAGAAATTCTTCTAATGAATCATTAAAACAAAACAAAACGAAACCTTAATCTATAGGTACAAAATTTAAGCTGACAACAGAAGCCATAGCTATAACTCCCATTTCAGAATGTTAACACTCAGAGTCAGGATAGTCTTATTTATCTTGGTTTCATGATATTATGTTGGCCTAGTATATTTTGCATTAGAGTATTATTTCTATTTTAGATTGTTATTTATCTACTTTATATATATATATATATATATTTTTTTTTCCCTTAGGTGGACAAAGGTATAGGAACAAAGAGAGTTCTTTATTTTTTCACTTTGTCTTTCTCTGGTAAATATTCCAATATCATAGAGGTTTCATATCTCCAGTTTACACGGAAACCTCTACTCTAAAATATCTGGGAGCCATCCATTCCTGTATGCTAAAACTTGGGTTTAAAGGGAACTTCATCAAGTCTGTAGGGTGTGAATTCCTAAAATTCCTTGAAAATGCAAGCAGTCTAGAAATCAATCTGTTTCTGAAACATTATGAATATAGAGTTACATGAAAGAAAATTCTTTCGTAGAAATTATTCTAACTAGATATAGATTTGTAATCCATCTTAAACCTTAAACAACTTCATGCTGAAAATCTAAAATTCTGGGAAGACACAGGATGTGTTGTCATATTCATTCCTGGGAAAGAGAGTCCAGTTGTCCATGTTTCTTTTGTCTGAAGAAACATTTTTTTAAATACATTTTTTTAAATCTTGTGTTTCCAGAATTAGCTGAGATTGTTTAATATATTTATATATTTTAATACTTAATTCCCCTTACAAAAGATTCTCTGCTTACAGCCTCGGTTAAGCACATCTCCTCACAGAATTAAAATGTGTAAGATGGAATATTTCTGGCATTGACATTGCAGAAGCAACATATTTTCTGCTTTTGCTTAAGGGAGTAAACAAAATAAAACACAAACCATTTTTCCTAATTGATTCAGATGTTTCAATGAAATTGCTTTATCCTGCAATGTTCAGTAAAGTGTGTGATCAAGACAAGCTTGTCTCCCTTTACTCAGCATAGGAATTGAGTACAGAAAACAGCTGTCCCAATAACCAGAGCCGAGCACCCATAGCTTAGTGTCTGTATCATCCTTAAAACGATATAGGTGTATGGACTCAGAGCTTCTTAGGATGAAGACTGAAGGTGTGTATCATATGATCACTACAAGAAAGATGAGAAAAAAAAGTCTTCCTAAATTGGAGATGTTTGATAAGTATCCAGACCAAACTGTTCACTTTCTAGATAAGGCTTAAAAACAAAGATTTGAAGAGTGATTTCTGGGAACTAAAAAAAAATCTGGAGCTGAAACTCAGGTTTTCTATTATTCAGGTTATCCAATCACATTTATCTATTTGTTTAAATGCTGCAAATACAAAGCCTTACAATGTAATGAAAAATTTTATATTAGGATTATTTGTTCAGAACAACACATTTTTATTTGATTGCAGGTTATGGCACCACACTGAAGATGGGCTACCTAAGAAATTACTATCCATAAAACAAAATGTGGGCTTTATTTTAGGAAAATACATACTTAACTAGGCTGGCACCATGAAGAAGACCATTAGGATGAATGAGTCTTCACAGGATGGAAAAAGTCAAAAGTAACATTGTCCAGTATGTAAGCCATTAGCCAGATAATATTTAAAATTAAATTAAATTTAATAGAAAATTTAATTCCTCTGTAACGTCAGCCACATTTCAACTGCTCAGTAGTCCCATGTGGCCCATAGACAGTGTATTTGATAGTACAAAATTGTAAAATCTTTCTATCATTATAGAAAGTTTTATTGGATAGAACTGGTCCAGAGCATGTAGTAACAAAGAAGGGATCATACACTATCTAGAGGCTAAAAGATAGACGGCAGCAAAATAGATTCCAGAAGAAGCTACTTCCTGCAGGGACACAGAATATAACAAATCATTGGAAACAAGATCAATAGGGAATCCTTTATTAATTCAGGGTGTATCAATAAGGTGGGGATGTAGAACATGGTGTGATAGACAAGAGCATAGGATCTAGAGCCCAACACAAAAGTTCCGCATCCTGATTTTGCCACCAGATTGCTGAGAAACCTGAGTCAGTTTATTTATACTCCCTAACCCTCAAACTCTCCTCTGAATGGGGAGAACAGTGGTGACTGCTTCATTGAGCTGCTGTAATGATGAAATGAGACTGATGCTGGAAAGGCTCCTGGTTTTATATTTAGTACATTCAGCAGAGAGTAGAAATTCGGTAAAGGTTGGTTACCTTATTATTTTATGGGTATTTAGTAAAATTATACTCATGGAGAGAATATAAATGAAATGTGAAGACTGTTTATAAAATAAGGGTCAGAGAAAAGTTACCAAAAAATCCTTTGTGTCCTCAGAAATATAAGCATGAAATTACCATATGACCCAGTAATTTCTCCCTTAGGTATTTGCCCCAAATTATTGAAAATAGGCACTGAGAAAGAAAACAAAAAACCCCAAAACTTGTACACAAATATTCAAAGCAGAACTACTTACAATAGCTCAGACATGGAAACAACCCAAGTATCCATCAGCCCGTGAATGGATAAACAAACCGTGATATACGTCTATTATGGAATATTATTACCCATAAAAAGGAATGAAATACTGATACACATACAGCATGATGGAACTCAGAAACGTTCTGCTACATGTAAGAAGCCAGACAAAAGGGGCCATGATTTTCATGATTTCTTTTACATGAAATATCCAGAACAGGTATAGCCATAGAGACAGGAAGCAGAATTATGGTTTCCATGGGCCCAGAGCAGCAGGGAACATGAGTGTAATCAGTTTCCGAGGGCTGTCATAGTAAAGAAGCACCAACTGGGAGATTTAATAAAAACCTATTATTTCATAGTTCTCTAGGTGAGAGGTCTAAAATCAAGGTATCGGAGGGGGCCATGGTCCTTCTGAAACCAGGAGGGAATCCTTCCTTGATCCACCCTAGCTTCTGCAGGCTTGCCCATGATCCTTGGTGTCCCTGGCTCAACGGATGCATAATTCCTTCTTTGCCTTGGTAATCGCAGACCTTCTCTCAGGCGGTACCTTCACGTGGCTGTCTTCTTACAACAACACTAGCCGTGTTGGATCAGTAGCTCATCCTACTCCAGGATGACCTTATCTCAACTAATCCCATCTGCAATAATCCTCTATCCCAAACAAGACTGCATTCTGAAGTACTGGGGCTTAGAACCTTAACACATCTTTTTTGGGGGGATACAGTTCAACCCATAACGAGGAGGGGCTGCTTAATGAGTAGACTTTTATTTTAGGACCATGAAAATATTCTGGAACTAAATGGAAATGAGTGGACAGTATTGTAAGTGTCCTAAATGCCACAGAATTTTGTGTCATATAGATTTCACCTCAACTTAAACAATGCAGTGTATCTCATAACTATATAAGAACATTTTAATATAGGATGTAAGCAAAGGTGCTCCATTAAAGGGGATGAAGAATTCTAAGGTCTTTATATATTATGACACTTTCATGGGCCATTTCAATGATATAAAGAACACCCTCAGAGCATATCCGAGATGGGTGAAGACAGAAAAAGGAAACGCTAAATTGCCTTAAAGTAAAATACATTTTAAGATCTTTGGATATGCAGGAGAGGTAAAGGTTTCAGTAATGTGGAAAAGCTAGGGCCTGAGGAGAAACATCAGCCCCGAAGGAAACTCTTGCCAAGAAAGTTCTAGTTCTATTAAGAATGGGAATGTGTGAAATTTATTATTCATTTCCACATTATGCAAAATTCAGTTAAATCCTACTACAAAAACCTGAATTGTGATTGAGGTTTAGGTACAATATGGGAACAGGATGCAGAATGAAGACGTGAATGAAAGAATAAGATCCAGGAGCGTGGTCAAGAGCACGGTGTGAATATGAAAAAGCAACAAGAGAAGGCGTGAGAGATTATGTCCCCAAGAAGGCACAACAGTCCTGGGAAGGCCTATGGCCTTCCTATAGGGAATGGGAAAGCGGAGTAAGGTGGGGTCTTTACTTACAGAAGTCTATGGTTTTAGATGTTAGCTAACTTACATGGAAATGCTAAAACAGAAATAGAAGACTGCCTCAGAGTATTTTCTGGAAAATGGAAATCACTTACTAAATGAGCAAACTTAAAAACAAATCCAAATATATATTTTGCTGTTTTCATAATATCTTATTATTTTAAATATGAGACTCTGTATCACTGTGTGGAATCCCAAACAACTTGGTGATAGAAACGAGGGTTGACAATGGCCCATCTCCTCCAGGCATCACTCAGAAAGTGATTTCTCAGCTAAGCTTTCTTCTGAGAGCGTTCCCCAGACCAAAAATCCCTTAGGAATGAAGGAACAGCACAGAAGATGAATAAAACACTTCTATGTTGACGTCCAGATCCTGTCACCTAGAATCACAGTTTCATGTCTCCTGTGGGCCGGGTCCTGCTTCTAGAGAAGCATGGGAGAAAAGCCACACATACCTCTTCAGCACTTGTGTTATGAGCCAATGTCCTTATCCCAAAATGCTGTCCCTTGCTGAGGGGCAGTTACTCAGTCGCAGTTTACCTTTACACACAAAGGACATTTTTTTAAAATTTTTTATTTATTTATGATAGTCACACAGAGAGAGAGAGAGGCAGAGACACAGGCAGAGGGAGAAGCAGGCTCCATGCACCGGGAGCCCGACGTGGGATTCGATCCTGGGTCTCCAGGATCGCGCCCTGGGCCAAAGGCAGGCGCCAAACCGCTGACCACCCAGGGATCCCACAAAGGACATTTTTAATTTGCCTGGAACACAAGTAATTTCTTCTGAGACACGGTCATTGGTGTTTTGAGGTCCTTCAATAGGGAACACATTATTTTGGATCATCATTTGCTACTTGCAATAGAGTCTGAGATTCAGGCACTGGAAGTTATCATCACGGTGCAAGAAAGAGGGTGAAATCATTATGTAGCTTAAACAGAGCACAAAAAGGCAAGCAGAGCTAATCAGATCCTTTGCATTCAGTTCCACTGTCCTCACTTGAGTAACCTTTCAGCCTATGGCTCTCTGGCCCAACAACAAAGCACAGACTCATTCGTTTCAACCCATCAAGGATGTGGGTTTGGTCTACTCACCAAGAACGTCACATGATGTTTCCAAATACTCAGAAGCCAGGTGCCTTAGCAGTGCTCAACTTTGAGGAAATTTTTCAAGGAAATGGAGAGGCTAATGTACTATGCCAACTAAGAATTTAAAAGACAAGACATCCTCTCTCTAAGCCAGCAAATAAAATGTGCCCCCTACTCAAGTTCTTCCCTTTGTACAAAATCTCTTTCATGAGAACACATCTCTGAACCTCACAGGTCATCCAGGTCTGGTGCTGATTAGCTGCACTTGCCTTGGTAAAAACAATGCATACGACAGGTACTAATTTATTCCTTAATATGTACAAGTGCTGCCTCAGTTCACCCATCTGGAGATGGGCAAACTGGAAAGATATGGGTTGTCATGAATTCTTTTCTTGCTAGGTAATGCACAGGCATACAAGACTGCCACCAAATATACGGCCAGATGAATAGTTTCATGTCCTCAAAAATCATGATAGGAGGATCATTCAAATGAAGCTACATGAAGTCCTATTCAGACCAGGAGTCAGCAACCTGGATGAGTGTGTGGGCCAAATCTGGCCTGCTACCTTTTTTTGGAAGTAAAATTTTATTGGAACACAGAACATCTATTCACCTGTGTATTGCTATTTGGCTGCTTTAGGACTATAGTAGCAAAGTAGTTGTGACAGAGATATAGTATGTCCTATAATATATTTATTCCCTGTTCCTTCCCAGAAAAAGTTTGCTGGCCTCTGATTTAGACCGACTTCATGCAGTGAGGCAAAATTGAAAACCATGTGGCTTACCTCTGCCCAAGACAGACATCCCCAATGGATCATGATACTCGTTCAAAGTATGCAAATACATGGCTACAAATTCTTAGCTACTGTGCTAGGGAGACACTAATAATTAATCAGCCCTGTACTGAGATATCTTTATTCTCCCCAGACTAAGATATTTCATAGATTCATATTTTCAGATTCTTGGCTTCTCAACAAGTTTTCCATAATCTCTATGCTCAGCATTTATCCCCTTTCATGTATAAAAGATACATTATCCAGTTTTATGCAAAAGGACACGTGATCACTGTTTAAACCACCATCTGGCTTAAGTAACTTTGTAACCTCAAACAGTGATTTGAGAAAATTAAAAAAAATCCCTAAAATCCCAAGAGGTGAGCTACCTTTGAGGAAAGCACATACCATGGTTCTCTTCCAGAGAAATAAAACTCCAAGAAGGATACTAGTGTCCAAACAAAGACAGAAACAAAACAAGACAATATTCATCTAAGTCTGAAGATCTAAGTGGCTTTATGGCATGATCCATGATTCAGATAGTGTCCTACCTAGCAAATAGAAGGTGGCCCCTTGGAACTGCAGGGGTAAAGAATAAGCAGAAGATTAAATTGCAGTAACAACGGGAAGGAAAACTAAAAGACTAACAGTGATCTAAGAAGAAATATGTATTTGGTCTTGAAGGGGAACGGAATTTGTCACCCCAAAAATGCCTGTTTTGCATATGGTTTACCTTGAGATGGTTATTTTTAAGAAACAGCAGCCACAGGAGAAGATATTACTAGAAATATGTTTTATCTGAGTGACTGTCCATATGGCAAAAAGGCGAGGGGCTAGAGATTGAGTTCAATCACCAAATACTAATGATTTAATTAACCATATTTATGTAATGAAGTCTCCATAAAAATTCATAAGCACCAGGTTCAGAGAACTTCTAGGTTGGTGAGCACAGGGAGATTTGGCTAAGCGGTGCTCAAAAAAAACATAAAAATGCTGCACCCTCTCCCATTCCTTGATCTATGCATCTCTGACATCTGACTGTTCCTGAGTATATCCTTTTATAATAAAGCAGTGAGGTAGTAAGTAAAATGTTTCTCTGAGGTCTGTGAGCCACTCTAGGAGATTAATTGACCCCAAGGAGGGGGGACTTAGAACTTCAATCAGGAGCTGGTTGGTCAGAAGCACAGATGACAACCTGGACCGTGATCAGCATCTGAAGTCTGGGTAGGGAGGCAGTCCTGTAGGACTGAACCCTTAACCTGTTGCAATTTGGTGCTATCTCCAGGTCAATAGTGTCAAAACTGAACTGAATTGTAGGACAGCCAGCTGTTGTCTAAGAATTGCTTGGTGGTGTGGGGACCTCGCCCTCCTGCCCAACATGTGTGCGCGTGCACACACACACACACTTATAATTGTGTGCAGAACCTTAGTAATTCATGGGGTTAATTTAAAATACATGATCAGGGACATAGGGAAATAACCACTTTTCCAGAGAAATGAAAGCTATCTAGATCATAAGATAATTGCATTATGTTAAATACGTGTTTGGAAAAACTGTAGTTATTTTAATCTATTGGATGAAATATGGAGATTTATTCTATTAAATTTTCTGTGTGAGACTGTAGCAGTAAGCAACAAATAAAAGTATGAAAGGCAAAGACTATAAATGAATCTTTGCCAATTTGGACAGATGCATATGGTCTGATCTTTATATAGAACAGACAGATCAATAACAGAGCAACCCAAAGTCTCTGGTTGAAAGCCCAGGATAATTCTACTTTAAAAGAAAAAAAAAAAAAGTAGTAAGAAATGTGGTCTTTATCTTTTTTCCCTTCATTTTTTTTTCTATAAATACTAATACATTTGGCTTTCTTTTCCTCTAACAGAGGGAAGGGAATACAAAAAAGATATTTCCCTTTAACAACTCAAAAAGGTCAGCAAAGTATAAAATGTCAAATCTACAAAGTTGGATAAACGTGGGTAAAGCATTAAATGTTAATGATGTCCTTGGTTGCAAAGTCTCACAAAAATCACGTACATTTTCAATTATGCCATAATTAAGACTACATGATTCCCCTTATCATCGCAGAATGAATTGACTGGACTTGTGGTTGGGGTCCTCTTTCACACGTGCAGAAAAGACCAACCAGGAAGATGACTTGATTCCTCCTGTCCCCCTACTGGTGTAGCTAGAGCTGTGGGTACCTTAATTCTGTGAGCTTTAGTCTCTCCACTGGTAAAATGGTGTCGTAGGGGAGGAAATAAAAATTCCATATCATTCAAAGGTTCTTCCAACTGATCGGAGAATTAAGTTGATTTGAGACAGATTGACAGGAGATCAAATTTAATGTGGTCTCTATGGAAACCCCATTCATAAGAGGTGCAGAGCCAGGAAGGTAAAATGAGGCATACATGCCATCCTGAAATAAGACATGGTGTAGGCGCTCGGGGCTTCAAAGGGGAAGAGGGAATTTCATGGGGAGATAAGAACAGATGTTTTCTTTGTCATACAGATGAGTCACTCAGATAAAATTAATTTCTGGCAATAACTCTTATTCTGGGGAAGACCCCCAAATTAGATTCTTCTAGGTTAAGGAAAGAGGGAAGTTTCTTTTGACCTCACACCATCTCTACTGCCTTCAGCTCGAAAGAGTCCACCAGCTAAAAGAGCACCTTTTGGGGAGACCTGTTCTGAACCCTTTCAGTGTGAACTTGTATCACTGTTTGCAAAGGTCAGAATAAATAACGTGATCAGCACAGCATTTAGCATGATAATAAACCTTTAATCAGCTCTGCACTGTGGCCCCTGCTTCCTTCGAAAGCTCTCTATTCCATCACTATCCACTCAGGTCTCACAACTACCTGTAATTTTCTTCACTAACTTGTGCGTTTTCTCAAACCCAACTCTGTGCTATTCCTTTTACTCGGAGTTTCCCCCCATCTCACCTCACATCTCATATTCCCCATCTTCACTTGGACCAATTCTAGCATTCGATTTTCAGTCTTGACTGCATGTATTTCCTCACACAACACGCTGGATTCTCCTGCTGTATGATAAATGGCATTTTAATAGCTTTTTTTTTTTTTTTTTTTTTTTTGCTTTTCTGTTTTGTTTTCCCAGTTAGACTGTAAGGTGGCTACGGTTGGAGACTGTATTTGCCTTGTTCACAAACACAACACTGCTTTCTCGATGTTTTAAGTATTGAACAACTTACAGCCGTTGTAGTCACTGTACTCCATATAGATCTGCAATTTAGTAAGACGGATAAATGAGACTTTAGAGTAAGATGATGGAACCTTGACCTGTGTCACAGTAGCCCTCAGACTTAAGTCTGGGCCAGATAGTTGATGTCTCCCAGGCATCACTTCCTCACCTATAAACTTTCATTTGCATTGCCTCTGGGTGTGACTATAAGGGTTGAATAAGAAATTAAGAGAACTCTTACCTTCTACAATTATTAGTATCACTATTACTGTTCTATGAGTTAAAGAACATATTCAGTTTCTGATTGGTAGTATAGGCCACTCAAAGGTTCAAATACATCGATTTTGGAAAAGAAGAGGCAGGTTCTCTTGGTAAGGCAATGCATTTGGCGTATATTTCATTTTACCCTATCGAGGTTGCTCCCTAGCATTATGTTCACAGAGAGAATTTTCTGGTACTGAAATTTTATCCAAGGCCTTCCATCAGAATGCATATGATGCTGAGATGGAAATGACAACAGTTGAATTTAAATTGGAGGCTAATCCAAAGTGAAGGGCATATCCAATTTGCAAGTCAGACTTGAAAGCCAGTCTTTCAGAGGTCTGCATCTGTGACAAGTGCACCTGATGCATCCCTCAGCTTGCCTCACCCCATCCAGCATGCTCATTAGATAATGTCACTCTGGCAATGCACCAGGGAGATGGTTTGGGAAAACCCAAAGGACTGTGACATTTTGCATGATCCGGTGAGAGAAGCTCACACTAGCTCATGAAATGTGCATCTTCTGGTTGTTGTTCGAAGTCCAGAGAAAAGAGACCTATGGAAAGCTCCAGAATATTTGTATGGAAACACTTGGGAATAGTCATCTGGCTTTAAGGAAGCCTATGAGGCTTGTCTTGAGAGCATTTGCATGGCAAGCATAATGTTTTAACTTAAACTATATCTGTACAGGATTGACTGAGGGATATTTATGAAGATTATGGGGGTGGGGGAGAGGAGTGAATAAAGCCTCTCTAAGCTACTTCTTAGCACTGTAATTCAGAGAAAGCAACAGGGAAGTTGATTTTCATCGCTCTAGTCACTGGGCTCAGGCTTCAACTGTGAAAATTTCAATCCGACCAGGTTGGTGGAAGAAGGAAGTCAGAAGATTGGAACTTTACCTGCACAGAAACAGTTGGGGAATCTACTTTGTCCTCATTCTTATGCCAGAAAACCCTGCTATGCCCACATTGTTAACACACCATCTCAAGATGAGTCAGCATGAAACCTCAGATGGTGGTTTTCATTGTAAACTTTTAAGAGATTTAGTTCTGCAGCTTTGAATCCAAATCAATGCTCTAGAGGAGGAGAATTCCCACCCCCCACTTTTTTTTTTTTTTTCTATTTTTCAACTTCAGAGGACTACGCACAGCCAACAAGTTTCCAGGAAAATAGGACTGCCTACTTCCCATGCCTAGTCAGCACTTGAAATGGTAAGTAATAGATCATCTCTTGGGATTACTTCTGTGCTTAATAATATATAATAAAAGTTGCAATTAAAAAGGCTGGACATGATTTCTCCTATAGCTTTTTAAAGTCAAAAATCAAAACTGTGTTTCATAATACTCATAATGATATTTAAGAGACTATGTTTTTCTGGGCCATCTTGTCCCCTTCTCCCTATACAGACTTATGTAAGTGATATAGAAGAAATAACTTTCTGTTAAGAAAGTATTTTGGTCCCAGAGACATGACATTTGTTTTGTCCCTTATATAACTTTAGCTTACTTAGGGTCACTAAAAATATTTGATGGACTCTTGAGAGCTTAAGATCACTTTCAAACACATTATCTCATTCAGCCGTGAAAACAAACCTGTGGGGGTGTGGACTGATGTGGAGGCCAAAGGCAGAAAGAAATGCAGACAAAATTAAATTTCCTTATAACCTGCAGCCCATTGACAAATACTTGAGGCAGGGAGACTATAGCATTCCTCCAGGAACTCTCAGTCATAATGTTAATGCTTTGCTAGAGGGAAAAACAACCTTTGCTTGACAAGCTAGGCCTCCAGGATGCTCTGAGTCTTCTTTAGCATATGAAAGTCCTTTTGGAAACTTCCCTAGGTCTTCACCTCCCCCATCTCCCAAGTATATCATCAATCCTGCCTCCCAACCCCACTGCAACTCTTTCTGCTCATAGTTCCTGTGCTATAATAAAAATACCTTTTGCACCAAAGACATCTCAAGCATTCTTTCTGGGCCATTGGCTCCAAACCTGAACGTTTCCACATCATGGACTATCCTCATTTTAGAATTAAGGAAACTAGTATGGAAACAAGTTTAAAAAATTACTTCTGAGCGCATGGTGGGACTACCTGAAATAAGTACAACGCCATGTTTCCTAGGAGATTAAAAGTTAAAACAAATGAGTTACACATTTATGAATTGTAGATTGAGATCTTTATCAGCTTTCAAGAATGGCATCTAGTGCTATTATTATTGTTGTTTTTTTAAGATTTTATTTATTCATGAGAGACCCACAGAGAGAGAGAGGCAGAGACACAGGCAGAGGGAGAAGCAGGCTCCATTCAGGGAACCCGACGTGGGACTCGACCCTGGGCCTCCAGGATCACACACTGGGCTGACGGCAGTGCTAATCCACCAAGCCACCGGGGCTGCCCATTATTGTTTTTTTTTTTTTTTAAACATGTATTTATGATTTCAGAGAGGGGGAGGGACTGAAGGAGAAGGGCTGAACCTCAAGCAGACTCCACACTGGGCATGGAGCCTAACGCGGGGCTCCATCTCACAACCCTGAGATCATGACCTGAACCGAAACCAAAAGTTGGACACTTAACCCACTGAGCCACCCAGGTGCCCCAGCTGTTATAACTGAAGACCTATCATGTACCAGGCACTGTCTAATGAAAACCAGGACAAGGTCCCAATCCTCGAGGAGCTCCCATTCTCAAATGCACGTAAGGTCAAATAAAAAGAAAACAGCAAGGCAGTTCAAGAATGTTAAAGTTATATAAAAATATAATTAATAGCTCTTTAATGGACAGTGTTTTTTTATAGCTTTCAAAATAATTCCAAATCCAATCTCTCATTTACTTCTCACTACAATCTGACAATCAACAACCTTAACCAGAGATGGTCATCATTTTGAGGGTGCTGTGCAGTAAGTGGATTGGTGATATGTGGGTGTCATGCTGTGAGGATCCTGCAGCTCTCGCATTTGTACCAGTGGCCGAAAGTCACAAAAGTACAGTGCAGACAGTTTCTTTTCCTGCTTGACTACGAATCTAAAATATATATTCCAGCATAAACAATTTAATTGCATGGTTGGAAGACGTCTGTAAGCTCATGATTGGTCCACTTGTAAAATAAAAATAATTATTCCATGATGACAAGAATTTTTTACTGTTCTCATTATTTTTTGAGCGTTTTCCTATACACTCCCTTCTGTAATGGGAATAATTGTGGATCTCTGCTATTAAAATGACTCTTCTCATAGGCTACCGTTTCAATATTTTACTCATACCAGAGTTGGTAGGTCACATAACCTTTATTGATCCTAAACTATATACTGAAACTATACAAAATGCCAGCTACTCTATGAGCTTGAGGACTTGCTGTAAATCAAGGGAGGCCTATATGCTAGGTCATACAGTTTATATTCTAGTTGTTTACACAGACAGTGAAAAAGCTAACACCTATTTCCTGTATTTTCTATGAAATACACACATGCAAACATTCAGTTTACATATCTCACTTTGATTCCTCTGACCATCTCTCCATAAGAATCAGAATCACAACGTTTTTATTAGTATTTTCAGTTGACTGGATAGATGAAAACCAGAACTAGAATCACAAATTTTATTTTTTTATTTTTTATTTATTTTATTTTTTTAAAGATTTTATTTATTTATTCATGAGAAACACAGAGAGGGGGAGAGAGAGAGGCAGAGACACAGGCAGAGGGAGAAGCAGGCTCTATGCAGGGAGCCCGACGTGGGACTCGATCCCGGGTCTCCAGGATCACGCCCTGGGCCAAAGGGGACACTAAACCGCTGAGCCACCCGGGCTGCCCTAGAATTGCAAATTTTAAAATAAAATTCATCTTCAGATCTGTTTATTATTCACTATAAGTCAAACTGACGACCAACAGTAATGATGCAGATGAGAAGAAAGTTATTTCAGTGCTACTCACCAGAAAATACAGTATTGGGAATAAAAGCACTTAACAGTTTAGCAGCCTAGTGCCGTTCTCACGTTTAGGTTTAGAAAGAAAGATCCGTGTTCAAATCCTACTACCTAATAGCAGTAGGTCTTTGGGAAAGTTGCTTATTCCAAATAAGCCTTAGTTTATATTTTTGCAAAATAGGAATCGCAAGGAATTATAATTATTAATTATAATAATAATAAAGAACTACCACAACCTGGTGTCGTGCTAATCACACAACTGAGACATGCAACTGGCTAGGGGAGTTCCTTAGCGATGGCTAGCACTCTGTATATTCGCTTGGAACACCAGCTTAAGATCTGGATGTTCAGACTTTCTGTATCCAAAATTTCCCTAACACCAGATGGAATCTCTCAGGTGGTAGCTTTAGAAGCTTAAAGATGGTTCTGAGTTACAGAACAAAATAGCTGTACCCACAGTTTGCAAATGAACTCTGTTCCCTTCTCTCCCATTGCACATAAGAGACAACTAGTCACTGCAAGGAATAAAGCATCTGGTACACTTTGGGGAAAAGAAGAACCGCCAAGCATAGCTACTCTTTAAAAAAGAAACATTTTTTTTTTTTAGAACAAATCAAGTAGGAATTAAAAAAAAATACTGGGTTTTCTTTTAAAACTGTGGGTCACTTCCTCACTTTCCAGTACATTGACTCAGTACTGGTCACCTACCCAGCATGAACTGGACAATTCAGACCATACCATCGGTTCATGTGCTTAGTTAACTCCATTTCCTGAACAGCAGAAAGGACTCATGAAGGGCGGTCCTGACGACCGCTACACCTTGGCCAGGGGCTGCACTGTCACCCTGGGGAGCTTTGCCGAGGCTACTTTGATGCGTTCTCCAAGGCCTACAGCTATCTCACCCCTGATCTCTGGAAAGAGACTGTGTTCACTGAGTCTCCTCATCAGGAATTCACTGATCATCTTCTAAAGACCCACACCAGAGTCTCCGTGCAGAGGACCCAGGCTCCAGCTGTGGCGACCACATAGTTTTATACAAGAAAAATAAAAGTGAACTAAAGCTTGTAAAGAAAAAAAAAAAAAAAAAAAAGGAGAACTTAATGCTAATTCCTTTTAACTTTGTTGCCTTCATTGGAGTCTCATCCAGAGTCATGCATCTCCAATAAACCTAACTCATGTTTCGTGTTTCCAAGACCATGCACTGCCCATCATGAAATAGAATATTTGTGAAAACCCATATTGCAATAAGCAGGTTTGGTACCACCGACGTGACAGGGCCGATTGTGATGTATGTAGCAGCACTATTGCGCATGCTATTGAACTGACTTCCTTCCAGAAGGACTAGCACAAGCTCTGGGAAGGCCAGGGGGTCTTTCTTAGATTAAAGATCAGGAAGTCAAAGCATAGAGAAATCCACAATATGAGAACGTGGCTCTTTCCGGAGAAATGAGAAGTATCTCCTGATAGCTCTGTATTAGTTGATAAAGATTTATTTATCACACTGGGGTTTTATTATCACAGCCCCACACTTTAAACACCAAATAAATCTCATAGCTCAGAATCAAACTGCACTGGGCCTTCTTCCATACGGAGTTTTTGCCACAGCCTCATTTAAACAAACATGTAGGGTTTTGACGCATTTTTCCCAATAACACTCCTCATCCTATCGTAGGGCAGGGGAAGATTATTCTCTGCCTACCTGGCCCAGATGTAGCCCCTGTGAGCTGCCCTGTTGAAATGGGCCATGAAAAACGAGGAGACACAGGGCCAGTATGGGAAGAATGAAGCTCAGGGATGATTTCCTCGGCTTCAATGTCACATCATGCCTCCCATATTTTAGGAAATGATGTCCTTCACATCATTTTCCCCTTTGCCATCAGAAGAACATCCACCCTAAACGCTGCAATTGTAGGGGAAGTGCAAAAATTTGGAAATAAGCCTGTGTATGCTTTCCAGGGTGCTGTGACCTGGCTGCATCTTAGAATCATTTGGGAAGCCTCTGTAAAATATCGATGCACGGATCTCCGCTCTCGAGACTGAGGTTCATTGGGTGTGCAATGGGGCCAGAGTTATCTGTTTCCTCCAGCAACGTGGCGCTGGATCTAGGGGGAACGTCAGGGGGATGCTGCTCTCGGTGTGTGATCGGTGAATAAAAATGTAGAGCGTGCAAGGATGGGTCAGTTACTCTCAGAACTAACTCGTGTATTAAATAAATAATAATGGGAAGTCATCTGAATCATATTTCTCCAACTGCAAGTCCTTTCACATTCACCCTAATAACTAGCACAATCAATATAGGCTTGTTAGTATAAAATGATGGAATATATACAATAATTTAAATTCACAAGCATAAAATTAAGTGATAAAAATAATCTACTAAAAGTTTCTCAGAACCAGGACAAATATTTACACAAAGGATGTATTTTCAGGGTGATCTAGGTTTGTTCAAAAATATTTCCACACCCACCAGTCTAATTCCATAGAAGATAAAGTCAATACATAATTTCTTACTAGAACTTACAAACGAGGTCATTTGGATATCCATTCATATTTCTTATTTGTTGGAGGTATTAAGTCAAGATTTAAAAAAAATCTCCAAATAAGAGGCACCCGGGTGGCTCAGTGGTTGAGTATCCGCCTTTGGCTCAGGTTGTGACCCCAAGTTCTGGGATCGAGTCCTACATCGGGCTCCCGGCATGGAGCCTGCTTCTCCCTCTACCTGTGTCTCTACCTCTCTCTGTGTCTCTCATGAAATATTTTTTTTTAAATCCTCAAATAATAGAATGAAGTGCACATTGTGATAAGCTTCACAGCACAAATAAATAGTGCTTATCAGAACTCTTGATGAAAAAAAATGAAACACTCATTTGATGAGTTAATTAAAGGGAGCTAGATGCACTGGAATTTCCTCTAGGATGGTAGTGTAGCACATCTTGGTCTCACCAAAATCTGTTGTTATTCGTTGATGGTGAGTTTAAGCCAAACTTCTCTCTCCAAACTGACCTTCTCTGTCCATTCTGTGAATATGTCTTTCTCAAATGGAAGATTCATCATGGTTTCTATGTAACCACAGATGCTCATTGGGTATCAACTCACTGTAGTAAAACCTAGAAGACTGCTTACCTCTGTCTGAATTTCTTTTTAAAGCAGAAGATATAGTGTGTGAAAGATTCGGTAGCATGGAGAATCTTGGAACATTCGGTGGGCTATATTTTTCAAGGAGGCTACCCAAATATATCCTATTGCAAATTAATTTATGATTGACGTTGCGACTCATCGTTTAGACAGCTGGGGTCTATGTCATCTTTTCTCGTGGAAGTGATGCAACATGACTTCTGAAGCTAGATCCTAAAGGCAATATGGCTTCTGCCTGGATCTCTTGGGATGCTCATTCTTGGAACCAGGTACCACATTTCAAGATTGCCAAACAGCCTTCTGTAGGAGAAACTTCCAAAAATGGAGAAGGCTTGAGATGAGGCCAGCTCCAGCCAACATCTGGATACAATAGCAGGACAGACCCTGCATAATTACAACAGTGGTGAATCCCAAACCCAAGAAACATGAGAAAGAATACTAACAATTGCTGTTGTTTCTAGCTATTCAATTCTGGGGTGATTCATTATACAGTAGTAGGTACCTGAATAGACTTTGTAAACCCTGGAGGAGTTTGATTTCTGATGCCATAGTTCCCTTGGTGACACCTAGCAGGCCCCATCTCAGGTTAATGTTTTTAAATATATAATATACATATAATATATATTTTATATATAGTATACAATATATATATTATTTTATATGTAAAATATTGTATATATATTATACAATATATATAATTGTATATATACTATATATATTGCATAATATATATACAAAAATATATATTATACTATATATAAAATATATATAAATATATTAAATATTAATTATATATAATATTATATTATATAAATATAATATATAATATATATTATACAGTTCCCCAAAAATACAATACATAGCATTGCAGAGAGAATAAATTATGTTGTTAAACTATTATCAATTTTTAAATTTGTTTGATTTAAGAATATATGCACATATTTATTCATTCAGGCATCAAATGAGCACATCTAGTAGTAATTCTAATAATTGTAATGATTTCAAAGTAACGATGAGTATAAATGATGTTTTGTGGTACCTGACACAACTCTAATGGGCTATTAAAAGAGGTTTTTTTTTTTTTTAATGAAAAAGTCACAGGAACCACTAATGTGACTAGAGTTTATTATCTCCATTCATAATTGACAGAAACGCTAACTTCACTTAGATATTGGTTCGAATAAAGTATATATTTCTTTCTATCTCAAGATCCAGAACCCCTGAATTCTATCACAAGTACTAAGGAAAGGTGTAAGAAGTAAGACAATGGGAGGTCCTTGCACTTGCGTTCTAAAAGCCTGAGGTCATGGACTTGCTCCAGTTAAAAGCACTTAGAAAAATCATATCATCCTTCTGAGACTCAGTTTTTCCCTCTATAAATAATATGATAACCGCTTGATACAAAGAATCTGGGTCCAGTACATATTATATCACATGGTTTAGTAGAACTAAAAAAAAAAAAAATACTATCTCAGCCCTTTATAATTTTACAGCCTTCTTCAAATGTAAAGAAGTACTCTTCTCTCTGATGTATAATCTTACTAAATTCAGTCTGGTTGATTATTGTATATCCTACATAACGAAAATCCTGGACACATATCTCTCTCATTTCTAAGTCCAGTGGCAACTCATACACAGATTCTTTTTCTTTGCAAATCATTTAGGAACAAGAGGTATCGGGTTTGGGTGCTTTGGCTCAGAGCAATAAAAACCAATCAAGAGTTGCCAAATGTCCTTCTTTCCCAAGAATAAAGGAATGGGTGGGGTTGCTATTTATTCTTCCTATGATCTGTGCTACTGAGGCCATTTCAGCCTGAACTGTTTATACTCATTGTGTGTGACCTTCCTTGGAATTACTTTCATATTTGAGGTTTATTAATTTTGGATTTTTTTTTTAGATTTTATTTATTTATTCATGACAGACTCACACAGAGAGAGAGAGAGAGAGAGAGAGAGAGGCAGAGACACAGGCAGAGGGAGAAGCAGGCTCCATGCAGGGAGCCCGACATGGGACTCGATCCTGGGACTCCAGGGTCACACCCTGGGCTGAAGGCAGTGCTAAACAGCTGAGCCACCGGGGCTTCCCTTATTTTGGATTTTTTTTTTTTTAAAGATTTTATTTATTTATTCATGAGAGATACAGAGAGAAAGAGAGGCAGAGACACAGGCAGAGGGAGATGCAGGCTCCATGCACCGGGAGCCCGACGTGGGATTCGATCCCGGGTCTCCAGGATCACTCCCTGGGCCAAAGGCAGGCGCTAAACCGCTGCGCCACCCAGGGATCCCTTATTTTGGATTTTTAATGGCAGTTGGAATCTTCTTCCTGGGCAAGGAGCTTTGGAACAAAAAAAGATCTTAAAATAGCTTTTTGTTTTGTTTTGTTTCTAAATGTTATAATTTAAGCACCTTTGTAGGGGTTTGTTAAGGCTTCTTGTAAAACATCTCTGTCCATATGAAGAAGAACATGTCAAAAAAAAAAAAAAAGTCATATTCAAATGTCTGTATTTTAGTAGATCTGCCCCTAGTACCAAAACTCAAATATTACTTGAAATGGAGAAGGCATATCCTCTTACACTAAACAAAGACATTATAATTCAATCTATCCTCCTGCTCTGGTTTTACCTTGTCTATCTCTACTCTGTAGTGAGGGTCAGCAAACTTTTCTGGCCAAGGGCCACACAATAAATATTTTCATCTTTACAGATCATATGATCCCTATTGCCACCATTCAACTCTGCTATTGAGGCATGAAAAGAACCACCGAGAATAAGTCAAAATCAGGAATGACTGGTTCAATAAAGCTGTATTTACGATAACAGACCACAAGGTCTGGACTGACCAGACCAGGCCTGAGTTTGGAGCTCTAAACAATCCGAGAGCAGAAGGTATAAAACAAAAATTGACTCATGTTATTTTTCCAGCCAAAAGACTTTAAAAGCTCCCTACAGGAATAGTGACCAAAGACTACATTGTCTAAACCGTGACACTTCTAAGAATGGAAAAGAAGGTGCTATGGATAATTATGCCAAGATGGCAGGTATAAATTAGATCTGTTCCTGGCAAACCGAGGCATAGGGACACACTACCTACGGGACACAGTCCAAATACATTAGGCTGGAATTCAAGGCCTCTGCATCTGACATTGCTCTGTCTTGCCAGCCTTATGTCCCAGTATGCATTCCACCTTCCTGCCCACTCCTGTATCTTTTTAAATACTGATCCCTCCCTCCTTGGAAACTCCTTCTCCCCTTTCTCTGCCCACTGATGTCCTACTTACCCAAGACTGTTCAGTTGTGAAGTACATCCCAACGTGTCAAACTCCGTCCTCGCTTACACAATTTAACATTTACTCTTATTCCAGGGCATAACACAATGTGATGCAACTACTTACTAACTACACTTACCTCCAGTTCTCCTCATTGTCTTCCTCCTCCTCCAAATAGGATGACACTGGAGTGACAGAGGGGCTACTGTGTCACATTTTTTTTCTCTGAAATTTTAGCTGAGAAGCTAGTAGATATGCAGTAGTTAATGAACATCCACTTCTGAGAAAACACTACTTTGGTTGCATAGGATATGCAAAATACCAATCCAAAAGCATCTAAAATATGCTTCAATGAAATAGAGTTTATTACATTAGAGATATTTCCTTGTCTGTGAGTCATGCCTCTCAGATATAGGAACAAATCTGAAAGCCTTTGGAACCATGGTGGCTAAGTTATCAATCTCAGGACCCTGGGATCATGAACTGAGCTGAAGGCAGATGCTTAACTGATTGAGCCATCCAGATACCCCAAAAATTTACTTTAAAGAAAAGAAAATACCTCTTTCCTGAGAGGAAATTATGCAAAAACATGTTGTAGACATTGAATAATTAGCTCAAATTAGTTGATAGAGGATTTCTACAGAAAGTGACTTTTTTGTTATGGTATTCAAAATATTGGGCATAAATCACACATCTGTCTCCAAAATTAAATAATTAGACTAATATTTATATGTGGACCATGAACTAGCTCTTTGAAAGAAATGTTCTAAATATAAAGAAGTAGACAGCATGTTAGAAATAGTTATGACTGTACAGATGCTTCTGTACTTTGGGACATGCTGAGTTCTAAAAGGTAGTTCATAATCCTGTTTGTAGGTAAAATTTGGTTCTGATACTATATATGTAGAAGATGTATACAATACTATACAATTTTTAGTTTCCTTGGGGGGAGAAAAAACAACAACTCTGTAGCTGTTAACTGAATTGCTTCTGAATTCTGAATTCTGAATAAAAAAAATTTCTTTTAAATACATACTAATGTATTTGTATTTTGGCTTCTTTTCATGTCATAAATAAATTTATTACTAGACCTCAATCCAATACACAAATGCACTATTGAGTAGTGAATCATGTAATTGCTAGATTTAAAATTACTGTTCAGGGGGCACCCAGCTGGTTCATTTGATGCAATATGCAACGTTGATCTTGGGGTTGTGAGTTCAAGCCTCACTCTGGGTGTAGAGATTACTTAAAAATATATATTTTTAAAAAATAAAATGAAATTTCACTCAACTTATTCGGCTAATATATGAACACTGACTTTTTTGGAATGCTAAAGTCATCTTCTTAGAGGAAGTAAATGTGGGCTTTACAAGGAGCAAGAAATGGAAGATCTGAGCTTCAACATGTGGCACAGAGAGGCATGGTTATGTAACACCAGACCATGCCCAGGATGGCAGACAGCAGCCCTATTCCTATTATCCATGCTTATCCTCAAAGGCCAAGGATCCTGGGGCTTATAGCTGGGACATGTGAAAAAGCTGCTTTATCTATTTGCATCCTCTGATGTATGAGTTCTGTAATTATTTGGAGCTACATTTAAACTCCAAATGGAATTGTAAACAGCTCCACTATCAAGCAGGCAACCTCATTTGCAAACTCTTCAGATTTCATGCCATTATCTGGTATCTTAGTGAAGAAAAATATATCAACAATGCTGAAAGGTAGGCTTCTTGAAGCACTGCAGTTCTCACAAGGTGAGTAATTCTAAAAGGCTGAGTCTACTTGGCCAGAGTGCATATCACTCAACAACACATTCATTCAACAAATATATTTGGCATCTACTATGTACTAGGTTCCATGTTAAGTATTTATTTATCAAAGCCCTTATTGATTTCCCATCAACTTTGAATTCCCTGAGGGCATTACTGCTTTCAGAATGACCCTATAGTCTGGATGGCTACACCATGCAGAATGCATAGGGTAGCATTCTTTATATCCAGAGATGGGCAGAGGATGGAAGAAACTGTCAACTGAACATTACCCCTTCCACACACTGGAAGGCTGAGCTCAGTATACATAGTAATTAATAAATCAACAATAAATATTGCATTTACATTTATTTATCTAAATTATATCAAGTATTTATTAATCAAATACATAACTAAATATTGATGTCACTTCATTTAGAATCCAAACTGCTGCCAGAGATTTCAATGGTGAAACTCATGTTCACAGTATCTCTTAGGCCTAGAGTAATTCTGTTGAGGTAGCACTGACTAAACTCACAAACTTTACATTTGTGATTTTCAATATGCTCATTAGTATGTTTAATTTTCTTTATTGTTCAGATGTGCAGAGAACAGGGAAATTTCCTTAAAAAAATAAAGAGCAAAGATAGAGTCATTCCTCGGATATACCTTGCTTATTAAATAATACAAAGGCTCTTAACATGTGTCTGCTTCCAAGATTCTCATCTGTGATGCAAGCCCAGGTGATGACACCAATAAAATCTGTGTATTTACTGCCCTTACTCAGCTTCACCGTTCACATCTAACTCAGATGCGAATTGGAGGCATGATAGCATTAGGCATTTGAGGTAAATAATAAGTGGCCAGGTTTCATTTGAATGTCCACATCTCAATTCTAGACAAATGTTTAAACCAAGCTATGAGAGGTAATGGCTGGAAGGTCCACTTTTGGATATGATGTTAGTTTTCATTTTCTCTTTAGTGGCTACACAGCAGAGGCAAAAAAACTAGGTACGGTGATGGAATATAGAAACTGAAAAGCAAATGTTCGGGAATAGAAAAACAATTTACCAAGAACCCCTCTATCTTTATTTAGGCTGATAAATACGGCATTCGTTCTGAAAAGAGATTGCCTTGCTTTAAAAGCTATGCGCTACGTGACAGGTGGTTAGGATTGCTACTTCTGATTCTTACAAATCCATACAGATGAATGTTAATTTACATAAAAGAAATGAAGTGGATCAAACTCGGAAACTATTTTAATTTTACTACTCAAAATATATTATATATTAATTTTCAAACATATTGAAGTAACACCTACAGAGTCCAGACCGACTCTCCAGAAAGCACAATCTTGAAATACATATCAGCTTCTAAATCTCCTGTAGATCTGTTCTGTGAGTTCATAGAGGACAGACTTTAGACTATTCATTTCTTAATGTAAATTTGATTTTATAGTAATGAAAAGATTAGAAATATGGCTTATTCTTTAATATATTATTTTTATTCACTGACCTATAACAACGTGTGTTTCTAGTTGTTAGGCTAGCTTAATCCTCAACTACTGATTTTTTAAGACTGTGTCCTGATTCAAATTAATTACCAAAGATACTCAATATCTTTTGTTATTCAAATTTATGTCAGCAGAAATCTCTCTTTATTAAATATGTACAGAAAACTTCTGAAAGTCAGAAAGAAATCAATATTGGAACACTATAAACTCTATACTAAGTGAAGAAAGGAGTAAAAAATAGGACTAAAAACTACATGAATAGCCTTGATCATTAATGCACTTTATCCTACCTTTGTCTCCTCTCTGATTTCCCTCTACAATGTAAAAAAACACAAACTAATAAAAATTATTGCCATTAGAGGTAACTAGGGTACCAATTCTTTAGTCTGAAAACTGACAATAAAGAGAGAGAATTAAGGAAACATCCTTGTCTGACACTGTATGAACTGACTTTCTTGATTAAAGATTCCTGGTTAGGTAACACCTCCATTAACTCACAACACACCTTGGTGTGTGTGTGTGTGTGTGTGTGTGTGTGTGTTGAGAACATTTAAGACCTACTATTTATACAATATAGTATACAATATAGCATTGTTAATTATAGTCAACATGCTATTTATTAGATCCCCCCAAATTTATTCATCTCATAGCTGGAAGTTTGTACCCTTTGAACAATATCTACCTATTTTCCCCCATTCTCCAGTCCCTGGAAACCATCTGTTTCTATGAATTTGAGTTTTTTTTTTTTTTTTATATCCTACATGTAATTAAGATCATATATTTGTCTTTCCCTGTGTAACTTATTTCACTTAGCATAATGTCTTCAAGTCCCATCCAGCAAACATGGCACAATTTACTTCCTTTTTATAGCTGAATAATATCCCATTGTGTGAGTATGTGTAAGTATATACCACGTCTTCTTTATCCACTCATATACGCATGCATTGAGTCATCAGGTTGTACATCTAAAACTTACACAATGTCATGTGACCTTTATATCTCAATAAATCTGGCAGGGGGAGCACTAGTTGTTGAGGAGTCCTTTACAAAAGTCCTCCAGCCAATAATTACAGAATAACAGAATTAGAAAAATTACCATTTTGCAAACCACAATGAGATAACTGATTCAGACAACAATTGTCAGTGGATTCTAGATCTAGTTGGAAAAACAGCAAAATCTGACTCTCTTTGTTGATCCAACTAATCAAACTTAGTATCACCTAAAATAGGACAGTCAGATGTGCTTTCTAATAGGCTGAAATAGGAATTAGGTAGCACCATCTAGAAAATATTTTTGCTAAGCTATTAAACCTGACTACAACCAACTATTTAGATCTAACTTTCAGTTTATAAAAATTACTAAGTATTTGAGTAAGATATGAAGCAAATGGCCCATTTTAAACTTGCAGCAGGGAAACAAATAAACTTCATTTTGATAAAAACACAGATTGTGGAGTTGTTCCTCACAGCATAACCCAGCCTAGAGTGACTAATACATTGCTAAGCTTATAGAGTTTGTTATTTAGTTGCAACAGAAATTAAAAGATAGGTCTACTGTCTCCCCAAGGTATGCTTTATATAACATCTATTTTCTGTATGCAAAGCATTACAAGAGTACATTGCAAAGTTTGAATTAATAATGGCACCTTTGCCAATTCTTTGGGAATATTAACGATGTTGTGCCCATTTTTATAGCTTTGTTTGCATCCTATCTCCTTATGGTTCCTTATTAAGGTACTGACTCAAACATTGATTATCATTTTAATGAAAATTATTCATTAAACCTGCTTTCCCACGTTTCTCCTTTACTATAACATTTAAAATGCAGATGTTATCTTTAAGGAAATACACATTTTTACAAAGAATTAGACCTCGGTACTAATAATCAGAACCTACTTGGCTGCGTCTCCAATGATTTCAGATCAACAGAAATGTCATTTCATTACCAGGTTCTGTCATTGAACTAACTTAAAGGACTAACAACTTTCAAAAGATTTATGGTTCTAAAACATTATAAATGCAAGTATCTTTGTGTCCGGAAAACAGATGTGTCCATGAATTTTAAGATTTGTTTTCTCACACAGAGACACATACTTATGTGAAGGTTATTAATAATCATCTACATTAAAATTCATATTTTATGTCGGGTTGTATGGTCTTTCTTGATTTGTATTTTGTCTTTTAGATGCTTGTTTCCCTAAGCAGAATGTATATTTTTTAAAGTATCTAAATTTTATACCTAAATGGCAGTTCTCAATCTATTGCATGTGGATGTCCAAAGATTAGTCATGAAAATATATTTTTTCTATATTTGCATTCAATATAAGATTAAGGTAGAATGTTGAACCGGTTTTAACCAACTTGGAAGCAGTACTTCTGAAAAACAATTTTCACTTATTTGGAAATGTTGTTCCCTCAAGGAAACTAAGTAGCATATCCACAACATCAACTTTCTCAAAAAAGAACTGGAGAAAGTTCTTTTATTTCATGGTAATAAAAACCATATGCTAATTTCTTCATTAAGATATGTAAATTTCTTCTGATTAACCAAATCTTAAACTTTTAGGGCATGATATGGTGAATGTTTATAATGAAATATCTTCTCCAGATACTTGAAGACTCTTGCTTGTACATTTATGTCTTCCAAGGTAAATGTTTATGAAGTAGCAATGGTCCTGTAGAGCAAGTGTAATTTCACACCAAAATGCTTATCTGTCTTTATTTTTTTCTCCTTCAGGAATTTTGGACTAAATTAACATGTTAAATATCTTTATTTAAGGCAATGAGCCATTATTAATACAACTACCAAATATTCACTTATAGAGAACACTGCCTTCCTGGAGGCCAATTTGGCAAAGCTACCTATCAGAAGCTATAAAATTTAGTGTAACTCATAACCCAGATATTCTACTTGTAAAAACAGATGCTAGCCAAATAATTTAGAATGTGCACAAAGATTTCATTAAAAAGCATGTTCACTGCAGCATTAAATCTAAATGTTTAAGGAAAGGATAAGGTATGTCCCAGAACATCCATATTCAAACTACACTATCATTAAAAACAAAGCTCAGTTTTGTGAAACCAAATTCCTTGTTAAGGAAAAAAGCTTATAATATATTATGTATCATTTAAAGTGAATTAGAGGTTGCAAAGTAGCATCATGGCATGCTTCTATTTTTATGAATAACATATCTACTTGTGTATGTGCCTCTGCGTGAAAGTATGGCGAGTATATACAAAAATGTGAACAACTGTTTTCTATGTTGTGTGAGTGTACGTGACATCTGTGTTCTTTGTTTTGTTGTTGCTGTATATACGCATTTCTAATACCATTAACAGCTATTCTTTATGAAAGTAAAGTCAGAAGGAAAAAATCCAGAGAACTTTACAATGTAAGAAAAATGAACATTCATAAAATACATTCTATTGAATCATATGTGGTTTGAAAAACTATTACATAATACACACTGTGTATACTTCAAGCTAATATGAATCAAAAATCTGTCCATTGTCCTCTTTGGGTGTTCTGCATTTAAGCATTCCTATATTAACACTCCAAAAGTAAGACTGTGTCAGAGAAACTGTTTGTGACTTAACATCACAACTTTCTATTTGTTTAACCTTAAAGAAGTTACTCAGGTTTTCTGGATGTCAACAAATTTGTTAATATCTATGTCATAGAGTTGTTGCATAAGTTAATGCGTTAAGGAATATAGTGTTTATATAGTATTTGGCTCATAATCAGTATATATTAAAAAATCTAATAGAACATAGTGTATGACATATGTCCTGTATTTTCTCAATTTACGAGCAGTAGGGAGTTTAAATATTTAGGCTCTTATTCTAAACACCACACACTAAATAATCCTTATGCTGTCAAAATCCTCAAAATCATAGTTCTCCCTGGGATTTAGATTTCAAAGAGCTCTAATCAAAGAATTTAATATAAAATATAGATATTTGTGTTCTAATAAAATAAAGAAAAAAAAAGTGCTGCATAACTCTTGGAATAATTAATTTGTCCTCATAACTTGGATCAAAAACTTAGAATAGTGTTCCCACTAGTAAGGAGACTATCCACCTAATGAAGTAGGATAGTTTGGTATGAAGTAGAAATACAGAATGGAATGCCCAACATCTACCAAGCTTTCAAGGGATTGCAAACTAGAGTTTCTTTTTCTTATTGCAACATGCTCAACCCTCAGAATTACCCTAGGTATCTTCCTCTCAGTTTTTAAAGTAAGGACAAGAAGGCTCAGCGAAATTCAGAGACATGCACAAGATCAAAATGTTATTAGGAGGAGAGGAATCCGGATTTGAACCCTAATCAATTCAACTCTACAGCAAGCTTTCTTCCTCGTGTCTCAAACTGCCACAACAATAAGGGACACGGGGCGGGGTGGGGGGGGGGTGAGGTGGGGGCGGAACCTAAGGAAACATTTCAGTGTAATCCTGGAGGTACTACTTTTATTATGTAAAGAGATGGTTCTCTGCTCTCTAGATTGACTAGATAACTGGTTATTCTCAGGGGCACAATTACAGGTAATAAGACCCCTGGTTTTACACAATCTTTCAGCTAAGTCTATTGAAAGTACACCGATTTATGGCCAAGACGTAATGTTATGATGTCCAAACACTATATACTATATGGTTTCAGATTTGAAGGCACTGTCTTCGAAGGCTGAAAGGATGACCGAAAATAATGTATTTCAGTGACATATTGTAACACACACACACACACACACACACACACACACACGTGCATGTGCACATACACACATCATCCGCTTATTGGTTTGCATATCTAAGCGTGGGAATTCAAGCTACCTTGGTTCTTGATAACAATATCAAGACATGCATCATGAATTTTCAGGGAATACACATGTAGTTTTGAGTTAACCTCAAGATTACAAATCTGCACATTATCTGACCCACTAATACCCATGAAATCATTTGCAAATTATCGTTGGTTTAATTCATTAATTGAATTCATAGATGCTTGGCGAATCAATTTTTTTCCTGACCAATTTCTCTAGTTCTAAAACTGTTAGGTGCTTTCAATTCACAATCCATAATTTCACCTTAAACTCAGTTTATAGTCTATAAGACTAAGTCTTTCCAAAGATGGGAAACATTTAGATAAATATTTCTAAAACTCTTTGGTAACTAATAAATTAATTTACTTATATTATAAATCTCCCCCAAATTAGTATCTTATTATTAGAGATGTATCAATTTTAAAGACTCAGCTAAGAAAAGACTTATTTCACCAGTTTCTGAGAGATCTTATGGAGTAGGTTTTCTTAGGAGACTCATTAGAACTGTGGGCAGTCTATACCCTGGATAAATCTATTACAAGTGCAGCACAATCATTTTACAGAGATATTAGTGACCATGTATTATTTACTTTCCCTGGGTGGAGAAAACATGAAATAATCTTACAAAATAATAACAACTTAATTACAGGATTTTGTCAGAAACTTTCCAATGCTCGCTCTGAACCGAGCACTTCCTGCATCCCAGAATTTCAGTATTTCTCAACAACAGAATGATATGCAAACTCCTTAAGTTCTTTACCTTATTGATAGGGAAGCCCTCTATCCAGCCAAAAAATAAAGTATGTTAACTTGCTTTACAATGTCTGCAATGGCTACTTCTGGAGACTACCCTTCTCCCAACCCACCCACAGTCTACCCATACCTCATCACCCACCACTCCTTTATTTTTTTTCATTTATTTCCTTTAAGATATGATCCTTTTATGACCTTTGTAACTCTGGTATGTATCATACTCTGTTGTAATCACCATGTATGTTCTCATACGAGCCAAGCCATCCATGAGAAAGTAAGTGCCATAAGAATAGGTATCTCGTTTGTTTTGTTCATAATTATCCCTCTAGGCCATATTACTCTCTTTTACAACATTAGAATTGTAATAAATATTTGTTGATCGGCTAGATAACTGTTTTCTGATATTTTTGGTGCAGAATTTATGCTTTGATCACCTCTGTATCCTATGAAGTACTTAGCAGAGTTTTTGGTGTAAATAATTATTCAGAGGGAAAATGGTAAATTGAAAACTTATGAGAATTGCTAGAACTGTTTTTAATGAAACATAAAATTTTATTGAAGGGATACTTACACTTTAGAACTGAGTGTGTTAGTCAGCATTTCTAACCAAATTTGAGTTAGGGAGACCTTCCATAATCCATATATTTTAAGATAATAAAATGGAACAAAATGTCACTTTCCTCAAATTTTAGGAAGGCTGTGTAAAGTATAGCCAACAAAACACATACACATGGAGTTAATAACCAGACACATCACAGTAACAGTGAGTGCTCCACAGCCTCACTCACAGAAGAATGTCCTCCTAGATCAACTTGGGAAAAGCACCTGAAGCAGCCCTAGCACTTTTGAATCCCAGGCAAATGATCTTGTGTTTGACAACATTGATGCTTGATTCTTTTATCTTTCAAGATGCTTAGAAATAAAAATATGCAAAGCATTCAGCTTTGCATTTTTCCCCCTCTGAGCACAAGCCAGTAAAAACTGTCTTTCATCTCTTTCATTCTTTTCTCTGTTCTGCAAAAGTGAAATTCATCTGGCCATTGGCTACTCTGTAGCTTTCTCGGAGTCCACATAACTGACTTTATAGCTTAAAAAATGATTTTTTATATATTGCTATCTGCTAATAATTAGGTCCAAATAGTCCCCTAGGCTTTGAAGTGGTCCTGACATCTGAACCTGCTCCCCAATCCTGGAAGCTGCCTCTGCAATTTCAGTCACATTTCCCTTGGTGCTTTTTTTTTTTTTTTTTTTTTTTTTTTTTTTCCCCTTGGTGCTTTTGAACCAAAAAACTGCGCTCTCGGCTCATCTGACCTGACTAAAATGAGAAAAGGCATAAAATCTCCAGAGAAGGTGTGTCTTAACAAGATTTCAGACCCAATTCCAGCCACCAAGGGGGTTTAGATAAGGCTTAGATACACAGTTCATCCTTTGGATTCTTTCATCCAACTCCAACCTTGGAACCTTTTGTGATTCCTTCACCTTTATTCACTTCACAGGATTGGGTCCATCACTAATCATAATATAGGATTTTGCTTAGAAGTTTGATCAGCTTTAAAGTTTGCTCTAGCTCAGCACAGACCATACCCTTAGCTCTATAGGATGACAGGATAAAGGGATTCTTTGCCCTGCACACTCTAGGAATTAATTGAACCAACTATAAATAGCCATTCTAAGCAGAAAGGAAACACTCATGACATTACCTTGAAATATATCATTTCAAGATTTCCTTGAGCTCTTTATAAGGGAGGAAAATCACATCTTCTCACTGATGAATCTTAGTTCCAATTAGTACAAGTGCACCTCAAATACAGTGGATTGTACGTTAATACTTTTAAGGCCTTTTACAAATGTCGGGTAGCTTTTAAGGTCATGGCAAATTATAGAAAAGTAGAGCCTGTACAAACAATTAGAAAATATCCATATTCTTTAAACCGGATTTCAAAACACACTGGAAGTTCAAGAAAGCTGCTGCCTGGGGACTCTAAATTGTGGCATTTCCCTTCTTTTGACATATATACATAGAGCAAAGTTATATATGCACGAAGGTGTATATATCCATATAAATACATACATACATATCGTATAAATAGATGAAAACAAAAATATATATTGTGAAAGAAGAATATATTAAAATATGAAAGGAATTATTGATAATATACTTAAGAAGAACTTCACTTGAGGGAGTATGCTCATTCACTTACAATTTATAAGGCATTGTGCTAGGCCCCGTGAAGGAGATGTGAGGAATTCACACCCCTGACTTCACTGAGATCACAGAAGTGGAATAGATACATGTAATTTGAAAGAGAAATCTCTCCCCCCCCCCAAGGAGAAATTCTTAAGGGCTTAATAAAGGAAAAGCAAGTATGTAAAGTATTAACACTATTATGAGGGAAGAGAAGTCATAATTATGGGCCCAGAAAGGTAAGAGGAAATTACTAATACGGAAAATTTCTGACAGTCTAAACTACACGCATTTTTGATAAAATGGAAATCTGGGAAGACTATCTGGTGCCCAGATTTAAGAATTTTTAACTTTGTTTCCCCTCTACCTAGGTTTTACAGAAGGAACTTGAAATATATTGACATGCTGAGAAATAACACTCAGGATTCTAACAACAGGTGTTTGAGCTCAAAAGAAAAATGTAATAAAGCAAAGCCAAGGGCCACGTACATTTTTATTTCTAAGTTTGTTTTAAAACAGGAGGATTAAGCATTGACTTTAGCAAGCACAGGGAGTGGTTTTCCTGGAATTCAGAAACCCTGGACAAAATCATGAAGTTAATTGAACCATGACTTGGAGAAAGCAAACCCATGCAATGCATGATAATGGCCCGGCTCATTAATGAATTCATCATAGCTTCAAATGTAAACCAAATGATAGCAGGGATTCCGTAATTAAATAGTAAATGTCCCAATCCTCCACTGCAGGGAGAAAAATTTAAAATTCACAGGAAGAGCCAAGAAATTGTGGAAATCAAGAGTCTACTTCTAGACTTCTGTAAGAAATGATTTTTCCCATACAAAATGGCTAAAAATCTTATCCCAAGTTCAGGGATCACATAATAAAGCTTATCTTTCAGAGGAAACACTTTGAGAGATGGAAAGATAGCAGCAGGCAGATATCACTCTTGGGGAAGATACCAAGTACAGAAATCACAACCCAAGCTCTCTGAACAGACCTGCATTGCACCGACCCGGCCAGATTCATCAGAACACCCTGATTTCTCCATAAAGCCTACTGACTGATGTCCACAGTTTGCTCACCAAGCACGGCGAATAGGCGAGTCCACGGCCTACCGTATTCTTCTACTCCCCAGCTGAGCTGTATGGTAAGCAAGAATAAGGTTTTTCTTGATTCCAAAAGTTTTACATAGTTTTACCTTTATTATCATAAAGGATTTAATATTTTATAGACTTACAAAATTATGTCTGCAAAAAGAAAAAGTTGTTTTTACAAAATGTAAGTTGACTTTTTAATAAAAATTTCCATAAGGAGAATTAGTGAAATGTTTCGCTGGAGACTAGCTGTGTGTAAGACTGGTAAAAGATGAGGAAGATATAAAAGGAATCTAATTTCCGATTGCATATCAAATGGCTTTGAGTTTGTACTTCACACACAAAGAACAAACAAAATCGGAAAAAAAAAAAAAACCCACAAAGTAAAAATTATAGATATATTTTGAGGTCTGGTTTGCAAATGTTAGAGAAAGTAGCGTTCCATTAGGTAGACTTTGTCCTTGGATTGAAACATTGGCAAGATAATGTTTACTAGTAAGCTCCAACTTAACGTGGAATGTTTACAGCATGAATTTTATCACCTTTAACAATTCCCTGTGTAATGTGGTTTAAAAAAAAAAAAATTGACCGACAACCAATCCCAGTTGCACTGGATTTTTTTTTTTTTTCCCATTCAACAATAAGGGCCTTCAGGCAGTGGCGGCCTAAGCACAGACCTGCCATTGCTGCACAAGAGCCCTGCGGCACCCACAGAAGAGCTTTTAGAACCAGCTTATTTTGTTTCCTTAAATACATGTGTTAAGATTAAGAACTGAATTCTTTTTAAGAAGTTCCCGAAGATGGATAACAGAACACACTCTGTACTCTTTATGGTTTAATTGCATTTCATCGCATATAATCTAATATATAGAATTCTCTTTACAGATCATGGTGGAGCCATTTCAGAAGCTATTTTATTTTGTAAAGACCCCATTCCAAGTACCATCAATTACAGATGCCTGACCCGAAGGAATGGGCCATATTTCAGAGACTGTTAAATGTACCCCTAAAGCCGTTTTTTTTCTCTGGCTATGCCTTCACACTGCATTTTGTCACCCTCCCTTGCACTAGGAATGGCCACATGACTAAGTTTTCTCGACAGGAATGCAAGTTGGAATGATGTCTGACCCCTACAAACCTTCATGCCATGACCCTCGGTGCCCCTGGTCATAACACTAGCTAAGAGCAGATGAAGCTATGCCTCCAGGAGTTCTCAGCATGAACACCTATAATAAGCAATTTCTTGAGAGAGAAATAAACTGTTCTGTTGAAACATGGAATTTTGTGTCCATTTTTTTTTTATAAAAGCTAGCATGATTCTAATTCTGATTATCATAGATAAAATTGGTCTCTTCTCAACATAGGCTTGTGTTCTTTATAGAACCGGGTCTTAATGAAAAGTATTTCTGAGTGGGAGAGCTATGTGTAACAGAGGCACAAGTAGACTGCAGAGTGATTGCACACAGAGCAGTTTTTGTAGAGAGGCCCAAGTGATTAATTCTTAGGGATAAAAGCATTACTATAGGAAAAAAGATGGAAACACAATTCAGGATCAGGAGAAATTAATGGATTAAAGAACATGATGTCTGCTTGTCACATTATTGATGATACTTGCTTATTTGGTAGACGAAACTTAAACTGCAAGTTAATACCTAGAGATTGTGTGAATATCCTATTCATAAAATTTGCCCCAATGATTTTAGTATCTATTGGTACTTCTTGCCTGAATCAATTATGACTGTAGTGGGGGTGAAATGTTTGACTTTCTATTTCATTCATTCTGTCCATAAAGTATCAGATGTCATTCTTCTGTTAATGGCAACTTTCCTTCTTCACACTCACTTAAAAAAATTTAGGATCCATACAGACTCATTTAGTCTGTATTAAATATTTCCATTTTTTATTTTGATGTATCAAGTGTCCTAAATTTGGCCAGCTAAAACACCCTCAGGTTAGTTTCTGTCTTGTTTTGAAATGTGTCCATCAATTTTCAGCATTTTCTTACTTGGTGGATGGACATGTTCCAGGTTCAACTTGTAGCTTCCCAACCCAGCCATGAAATGAAACACTTCTCTTATGACCAATGGTTCCTTCTAATGATAATCAGTGCTTAGAAACCAAGATCCTGGTGCTAAATGTGCTAATGCTACTGGGTATCATGATTTTAAGAGGTATATTTTTATAAAGGAAAATAAATGGATAGATGATAGATGTTTTAAATCATGATTTCATGCTAATTCAGGGATTTCTTCTCCACTTTGCCCAATTTCATATTTCTATCTCTCTCTCCCCAGAATGATAACATATTTGCCAATCTTACAATACACATAGAAGTTTTTGAAACAGCTACTCCAGTACCAACAAAGCCTACTAAATGAAGAGCATTTCTTTTTATCCTTAGATTATAATCCCATTGAAAGTATGCAACAGAATACTGTGTTTGAAACTCATTTAGACTACATCTTTTACTCTACTTTTGGTTAAAAAGTTAGGCTTTGGTTTTTATTTGTTTCAATCTTAATGTTTTCTTTACTCCATTATTGTCAATTTTTTTGAATGAATAAAAATTATTATGGAGAAAAAGACACAAGTATATAAAAAGATATAGAGAAGTCCCATCTACTTCTCTAATTCTTGAACCTCATAACAACAGTCTATCCCTTGTAGATGACTACTTCACTAGTTTCTGGTTTATTCACTTTTAGTTTCTGTTTATAAAATATGCAAATACAAGTAAATATTCTCATTTTTATACACTACTAATGCCTGTCCATATAAAGATACAATACTATATAGATATGCATTATATATTTATTCATAGTATGCAAATATATGATTATATATGTGTTTGCATGTGTAAAGTATCTTTTTTTTTTTTTTTAAGTAAGCTCCACATCCAGTATGGAGCCCAATGTAGGATCTGAACTCACAATCCTGAAATTGAGACCTGAGCTGAAATCAAGAGTTGGACATTTAACCAACTGAGCCACCCAGGTGTCCTAAGTATGATATCTTCTATATATAATATTTTGAACTTTGCCTTGTCTTTTAAGAAATACACTAAAAATCACTATTTATCCCTTATTGGAGATTTATCCATACTTTTAGGGGAAGGAGGGATCGACTACATAGGATTCCACTGAATGTGTATTTGTTTCATTATTTTTGCTTTTATACAAAATCCTGCAATGAATAAGCTCATTTATAGGTTTCTCACTATTTTGAGTATGTATTCAGGGAAAGTTTCTAGAAGTAGGACTCCTGGGTCAAATAATTGCATAGAGAGAATGTTAAGATTTTACCAAACTCTTTCCAATGTGGATGTTATCATTTTACATTCCCACAAGAAAGGAATGGGATGGCCTATTTTCTCAGAGCCCTATTAGCAGAGTGTATGGTCAAGCTTTCACATTTTTGCCAGTTGGTAAGGTGAAAAATAGACTTCAGGATTTTTTTTTTTTCATTTGTGTTTTTTTATGAAAAAATTTGACTAACTTTTTCATCTAAGAGCCTTTAGTATGTCTTTTACTATGTCAGATGACTATTTTTGTCTTTTGTTCATTTTACAGGCATTTGGTCTCTCTTGCTTTTTTTTAAAAAGCGGTATTTTAAAAGATTTTAGTCCTTTATCTGTGACATAATTTGCAAGTATTGTCTTGATGTTCATCATTGGTCCTTTAACTTTGGTTTGTTAATATTCGTCATACAACATTTCTTTATATTATACAAATTATCAATTTAAAATATTTTGTTAGCCAAATTACAAATGAATTCAAATATGTTTGTGTCTAGTACTTGTGTGATGTATTAAAAAATGTATTATGTTGATGCATTTGGTGTTAATTTTTATACACAAGAATGGGTATAAATGCAAATTTATCTTTTTACTTAAAATACCCTTTCAGTATTTTGAGATGCCACTTTAACTATATAAAAAGCAAATTGTATATAATTTGCATGAAATAGGTCTATTTCATCTCTCTTCTTATCCATTTTTGAGCTATGTATGCATGTTTATTTTTCTATATGAGCTTTTTATTATTTGGCCCCAATAAAATACTTGATATTTTTTATTGAAATCAGCTGATTTATACATTAACTCAGGGAAAACTTACAATTTTTTGAGAAATCCTATCTAAGAATAATATATGCCTACTTATTTGTTCAAATCAACATTTTAGGTGGTTTTCTATGCAATAATAGCTGATTGACAATATACATTAGTTTTATAACTTATCTTATTGAATTATTATATTGTTTGAATTATTTTTAACATTGAGTCTGTAGGATTTCCTAAGTATACTATTATATCACTTACAAATACTTTTATTTCTTCAGTTCTACACTTTTACATGTGTTATCTTAATTCCAATGGCTAATATCCACTAGTGTCAAATAACTGTTGAAATAGTAGGTATCTCTGCCTAATTCCTGACTTTAATGGAAATGCCTCTAGAATTTCCCCAATAAGGAAGTTAATGGCTTTAGGACTGAGGTATTCCTATTTCATTAGGTTAGAAAAGTATCCATCCATTATTTTATTATTGAATATGCTTGTGGAAAATTGGTGTTAAATTTTGTTGGAGAATTTTTCAATATTTATGGAAATATTCATGTGATTTTTCCCTCAGATCTATTAATGTGATGATTATATTAACAGATGTTCTGATACTGAACATCTTGCATTCCTGAAATAAATCTTAGTGGGCCATTTTGTGTAATTATCTTAATATGTTATTGAATTCTGTTGCTACTATTTTATTTAAGATATTTCCATAAACATTTGTAAGTGATTTAAATTTGCAGGTTTTTCCCTATCTTTACAGGGCTTTAGTATCAATGTTATAGTTGTGTCACAAAGAGATTAAGGAAGTTATTTCATTCTATATTCTGTAAAAATCTATATAGCTTGGGTACAGTATGGTATTTGAAGTTTCCGTAGAAGTCCCTATAGAACCATCTGGGCTTGGTTTTTGGTGTGGTATAGTGCTTTGAGAAGATTTTTCTGACAAGTAGTTTCTTTATGCAAAAATTTCTCAAAGATACTGAAATAGGGTACACATTTCACAAACTGGATAAATCTTGCCTTCTAATAAGAAAAATGTAAGGATGCCTCTATATACCGAAGTCACAACTAGTGTAAATGCTCTAATGGCAAAGAAACATGCATTTGCTTAAGTCACTTACCTTTAATTGTGATTATGAACCATGCAATAAAAAAAAAAAAACATTTAAAGTAATGGAATCCAAAGGATGAACTATAATTCCAAAGGCCACAAGTAAAATCTCAGAGCCATGCAGCTTGTATTTGTTGGCGAAAACAAACTGGCCACTCCAGCTTTTCATCCTCCTTAGGAAGCATGAGCATTCAAATGAGATTATGTGTAAACATCCACGCAGCCATACAAGAATGTCTTGATACACTGAGAGTAAAATTGTGACCTTACATGATATGAAATTTTTCAAAGGATTTGTTAGAGTTGCCGTGCATCTCTACCAATTTTCTCCAACCTAAAAAAAATCACTGCCTAATTAATGGATACTCTAAGGAAACTCTTTAAGTGGATCCAAAATGTGAGAAGGACGAGGAAAAGAGAGGCTCCATCATTGTCTGCCTATGGGGAGGGGTCACAGAAAGGAAAGCAGATAGGAAGCAACACAATGTTGTCTTCCCCAAGTATCTTGTAAGAGAACCCTATATGATACTGGAAAATACTGAAATATCCTATCAACTGGATTGATTCAAGTCATTTATTTTTTTCTTTTTCGGAGAGCAGGAGGAGGGACTGAATTTACCTGTTTGGGTTAAAGTGTTAACAATGTATAAAATGTGTAATAGAATCTGATCTAATACTCTTGCTGAAATACAGACAATTTGCTGGCAAGTGGAATGATTTTACTGCCTTTTCATAGCCCAATATACAAGGCAATCTGTGTATTTTAATTTTAAAATTAATGTATATACAACATATACTACATGCACATATTTACACTCTCCATATAACTATGTGTGCATAGATATCTAGATATTTGCATGTGTTTTATATTTTATATATTGATATATATCATATATATGTGATCATATATGATATATATCACATATATATATCACAGAAAGGGAGGAAAACGGGTGAAATAGGTAAAAACTATTAATACTTGCTTTCAAAGAGCTTACAATTCATTAAGGGTGACAGACATGTTAATACAAGGATATGAAGCAGCATAAGATACAGGCTAAACAGAGTTATAAATATTGTATAATGGCAACACTGGTGAAAGGGGTGATTAATTTTGATGTATGGGATAAGCAGAGAAACAAAGCAAACAAAGATAGCTCTGCTAAAAATAAGGGCCTCTCAGCTGAACCTGGAACAATAGGGCTTCACTATACAAAATTTTAGACTAGACAGGTTAGTGATGGTGGTGATTTGCGTGTGTGTGTGTGTGCGTGTGAGCGTGTGTGTTTGGTGGTGGTGTTTTTGTTGTTGGGCAGGGGAGGAGTTTGTCTCCACAATGACAAGCTAGAAGTATGCCAATATCTCAGTTACTCCTACCTTACCAATTAAGTAATCCCTTCCGAATTAAAGGAAACCCTCCACCAACAGTTCAAGGTCTTTGGCTGAATCCACAGTCATGGTTGAGTGAAATGATAGAACCTCCTTTTTCCTCCAGCCACTGTAACTAGCATCTGTGGTGTCAAGTTCCTCGTCCCTCTAGCTGCCCATGTAGGACCAGATCGTCGTCAGGTATTAAGAGGATATCCTCCACATTTTCTCCTTTAACAGACCCCCCCCCCCCAAAGCAGAGAAAAAATAGGCCAAGCGCTCTTCAGAAGAGTGTCAAAATCACTCAGAAATCAAAATAGGCTATTGGAGTTCACAGATTCTTTAATATGCACAACTACTATCTCCCTTTTAGCTTAATAAGGGGTTGTGTATCCTTGTAATTAAAGATAATTGCAGAGCGTAAAAACTGCATTGTGATTATAGAAACACAGAATGAAGCTTGGTGACTACAAGACAAAGATTTCATCAACTGAACACCTTGAAGCATTGTAGCCTTTAAAATACAATCCCTCCTCCTTACAGCATTTTCTTTTTATAGCGTCTCCTTCTTTCTTTATTCCCAACTGAAATATGTTATTCAATGTCTCGACTGATTAGGCTCTCCTTAAAAATTGTTGAGTTCATAAGTACCAATGGTACTTCTCTACATCATGTAAAAAGTTGAATCTGTTTTAAAATTGGCTGCCCTTTGGTTTTGTTGTTTCCTTGGAAACCCTGGGAAACAATGTCTTGCTAAATCTCATCTTGTTAAATAATTCCTGTATCTTCACTTAAAATTATTTGAGCAGATAAAGGAAGCTGGGATTAGGTGCTACAAGAAAAGAGATATAGGAGTTGTTTTCACCTGATTAGACAGAGAACTTAACTTTAGAGGCACTGCATTAGGAAACTGATTTTTGTTTTGTTTTGTTTTGTTTTGTTTTGTTTTGTTTGGGGGGGGGTGTTTTCTTCTGCATATTGAATTGGTGCTATAACTTGATAAACATTATGTTGGATGTTTCTCCCTCAGACTTTTTATAAAAATTTGCAGAATTTACATACCTGAGTAAAAGAATGGGAAGAGGAAACCAAGAATAAGTCAGTTTAATTTTTCTTTGACAAATAAAGAGGGTAACCCCTATCATAAGTTTATATATATGAACTTCTCAAAAGAAAAGGTGCATATTCTTGCAATGTTATAAGCCAAGAGCATGTACTTTTTCTTGAATGAAAAATAAAAGAACTTAACAAAAAAGGTAAATCTTTAAAAAGGGGGGGGATGATTCTTTTTTTTTAAAGATTTTATTTATTTATTCATGAGAGACACAGGGGGAGAGGTAGAGACACAGGCGCATCCCCCTCCCTGAGGGGAGCCCGATGTGGGACAGGATCCCAGGACCCCTGGTCATGACCTGTGCAGAAGGCAGCCCCTCAACCCCTGAACCACCAGGGGCCCCTGGGGGTAGGGGCTAGTGCTGGTTTTTCTCTAAACTGCAGGAGCTACTTATCATTTACCTATAAGGCCTGATCAGCTTTACTTACTGGAGAAGCATGCAGTGATTTCGGTCAAACTAAACACATACAATCAACGAAGCAACAGGATTCAAGAAGTGGTAAATGAGTAACTGAAAATAAAAATCTCCAAAGAAAGTTCATCTGGAAAAAAAAATATTGATTGGTAAAGAAACAAAATTCTGGGCAATCTTCTGAACATTGTAAGTTCCCAAATGAGTAAGGTCATCTTGGTATCCTAGCCAACTTGTTGGTCAATGTTCACACTTGAAACTATTACACTGAGTTTGTGGAAATGCATATGAATTAGACACTGATTTGGGCTTAATTTATTCATTCTAAATAATATGCAAATTTGTGTAAACCTGGATTTTAAAATAAGATTTACAGGCTGTAAACCCTGCAATCTGACAATTTACATGTTAATGTGGTAATTCAATTCAACAAACATTTATTGAACTCCTAGTAAAATACTGTGCTGCGTATTATGGGAACATTACCCATGCCATTTAGGGAACATAAGTTTATAAGGTGAGATCAGCAGAATAAAGTCTAATTTTGCTCCTGACATTATAACCATATTAGCAGTTAATGCAGAATGAGATAACACATGGAACAACTAACATTTTGCAGGTGTCTTTTTGTTTTGTTTTGTTTTGTTTTTTAATGTGGACATCCCTGTAAACATCACCATTGAAGCTTTGGGGTTATGGGTTAAAAACAATTTATTATGCTTGCCTTCTTGCTTAAATAAGTAAATTTTCTTTACTCTGTGTCAGCTATGTGTTATTTTATCCACTTTTGAATCAATCTTCCTTAATGTAAGATTATATTTGTTTTATGTTTTAGGTAGCAGTTTTAAACTAGTTGATGAAATACAGCTAGCTTTCACTGAATTTACCTTCGTATAGACTTCAACAGATAATATTTGAAGCTGAGATACAATCGATCCATTGTCATATAACAGTCATAGAAAGTACATTGAAAAGGATAAAAAGCTGTGAAAAGGAGACATCTATTAAAAAAAAAAAAAAGAAAGAAAGAAAAAATGCAAGAGGCACCGGGGTGGTTCAACTGGCTGCGCATCTGAATCTTGACTTCAGCTCAGGTAGGACCTTGGGGTCCTGGGATTGAGCCCCACGTTGGGCTCCACACTGAGCAGGGAATCTGCTTGAGATTCTCTCTCTCCCTCTGCTCCTCCCCTGACTCTCTCTCTCTCTCTCTCTCTCTCAATAAAATCTTTTTTAAAAAGCAAGCAAATGAAAACACAGCAATCAAGCAGTTAACGCAATGAAAATTTTCTGCTTCCATATTCCATACCTTCAAGGTAGAGTGTCCACAGAAACTTCAAACATAGCACATCATCTTTTTTCCTACTAATGAAGTTAATAGACTCACCCTATGTATCTTATTTTAGTGATTTACTATACTTTCTCCATCAATTATATTATGCAAGCACAGCAGAAAGAGAGGAAATCTGGGAACTGACACCTTCGGACCTTCTGTCTTTGTTAGATATTCTTTTCAGTCCTTTTACATAGGATAGTTTGTTTTTTAATTCTCAGACCCATTTTTCATGGCAGACATAATCATTACACTATTTGTTCAAAGGAGACAACTGAAACTCAAAAAGGTTAATGGTTTGCCTGAATTCACAAAAGTATTGAAGGTCAATACTTGAATGACAAGCTGAGTTTTTAGGATCTCAGAAAAATAATCCTCATTTTAGTCTACCTGGCTGCCTTGATTACAATCAGAAAATATAATAGACAACTATGAATCTTTTATTTTAAGTAACCATGGGGAATTTTCTTTATTTTTATTTCTTTCCCTTTATAAATTTACTTTAAAAATTAGGAATCTGATTATTTTTGAGTCACACACATCAAAGATCAAAATAAAACCTTTAAAAAATGGTTATGCAGGGCCACCTGGGGCGGCCCAGTCAGTTAAGCGTCCAGCTCTTGATTTCAGCTCAGTTCATGACCTCAGGGTCATGAGACCCATGCCAGGTTCTGTGCTGGGCATGAAACCTGCTTAAGATTCTCTCCTTCTGCCCTTCCCCCTGATGGTGCACACACTCTCAGTCTCTCTAAAAAAAAATAAAATAAATAAGGAGAAAGAGAGAGGGAGAGAGAAAGAGCTGGGGGGGGTATGTAATCTGACAGGAATATTGATGAAATTCTACTGAGGATAAGATTCTCACATGTAAGTTTATGAAACATCTCTCATTGATTAACAAGCATTTATTGCATCCCTTCTATATGATCTAAAAAGTCATGGTTACTATAGGAGATAAAAAAGATATGATTTGATTCAGCAAATATATATTGAGCATCTAGGTCATTCAATACATTACCCAAGAGAAAGGGGGGAGCCTTAGGAATCAGGAAGAATTTGAATATGAATACACACAAATATCTAGGTGAAAAAGACCTAAGGCTATTATTCAAGACGTGTATATAATCTGGTTCTAGATATACAACTAACACATGTGAAGCAATTCAAGGAAAATGTAGCCTTATTACCATTTGAGGTTGAGGTCTAGAAAGCAAAGCAATCCTTTGAGGAAAGGGTAAGTCTAGGTTTTCCTAAGACATGTTAATTGGAATTCAGGAAAAAAATACACACACACACACACACACACATATACACCCACCCTCTGGTAACACAAGATTATTTGAGACATTTAATCAGCCTTAATCTGAAGGTAGAAAACTGGTTGATAACGATATGTATGGATTTATAAAGTGTAGTTTGTAAGAGTGACATGAAATCTGTATATCAAAGTCAACTGTAGATGAATGTAGATAATTGCAGTGGACAAAATTCAATGAAGTCTTATTTTAGAGGAAAGCTATAATATTTTCTAATATATTTTTAAACTATGTCATATGGTTTATTTCTTTTTAAAAAAAATTTATTTATTTATTCATGAGAGACACAGGCAGAGGGAGAAGCCGGCTCCATGCAGGGAGCCCCATGCGGGACTTGATCCCAGGACCCTGGAATCACGCCCTGAGCCAAAGACAGACGCTCAACCACTGAGCCACCAGGCGTCCCCATATGGTTTATATTTTGTAGTGAAAATACATACCAATTGAATGACAGAGCTAGTGACCCACCATGGTACATACTTTGAAATGTTCTCCAAAAGTGGTAATGAGCTTCTTCCAATAATATTTGTCAAGTCTGTTCACACAAACAAGAATATTTGCATTGAGTTTCGATGGAATATAAAAGTGGAGAAAGGAAGCAGCAGAAATGTAAAACCAGGGTCATGAAAACAAAATAAGACAACTGTATCAAATGAGGAACAAAGCTTTTGGACTCATTAAGCTGATTTTTTTTTGCTCTGCTAAATACCTGTATTAACATTCAGGTAGTGCATATTCATTAATCTGTATTTAAATAATGGTGATTTTTCCTTGCAGAATCATTATGAGCATCAACTTCCCCTATTTTTTGAGATATCACAGCTTCTATTAGATATTAAACATTAAAAAGAAACAGAATTAATGAACTATCTTGGGTATATTCAAAGGTGCAAACTGTGTGGGTGGGAAATCTGAGAATGTCTGCATAGCACAACTAGCACTGCACACTCCATCTCCCATTCTAGAACATAAATTGTGATTCATGACATTGAAATCCACTTCTTTAAATTTTTCATGTGTCTTAGGTCCTTTTAACCTCTACCCATCTACTGTGCTGATGTTTATTATCATCGAATACATATTTACATAAACTTTTACGGTGGCTACATAAAAATCCTCTTTCGTTGTGCAAGAAGTGAAACGACTACAATAAGAATTGATGAGTGCAACGGTTTAGAGAAAAAAAAAAAAACCCAAAAAACAAAACAAACATCAACCTCGATGCATATCTCTGTTTATCAAACTCAATAGGAGGTACAATTTTTCAGTTGTCAAATTCTAAAATTTCGGGATGATGGCTCTACACCTGCCATCAGGTCATTTTTTCTTATCTCCACAATGCAGCTAGAAAGAGACAGAGATATGTATTTGCGACTAAGAGTACTCCAGAGAATTCCCAGGTAGCTCTCCCTAAGGAGAAGTCTAAGAACATTCTACATTGCCTCTCAGCTTGTGTGTGTTCCTCTTTTAAAAACGAGTCTCGGCCTCCAGCTGCTGCATATACCTAGAGCTGAGAGTAGCTATGAGGCGCTATTTTCCTAAGATAAATGATATAAATGGCCTCTGAAGTACGATTTGCACTTATAAAAGAATCTTGGGGGACTTAGGTTATTAATTCTGCGTTACATGATAGTGTTGGAACAACAGGCTTCATGAAATAATCAACTTACTCAGGCTTTAGGGTTCGTCGGATCCAAATCACAACCCAGCTCTTCCATTTGATAGTTAAGTAATTCTAACGTTTTTGAGACTCACTGTTCTCATCTTCAAAAAAGAGATAAGAAAAACCACCCATCTGATGGGTGTGATAATTAAGCAAGATCATGGAGAACCACCACATTCCACCATCAAGTCACCACTTGCGTTACATGGGAGCACTGGCATCGGGGAATCCAGCAGGCTGCACGAACAAGTGCAAAGCCCCCGCCACAGGGTGACACGCAGAATAGATATTCAATATCTACATGGTTCGATGCCATTGCAAAAGGAAACAGCGTGGGCTCGGCATACTTGCACATCCATTTTGGTCACTGTGCACAGTAGCAGGTGTGCATGCCTGCCTCGGGTTGCCCGGGCCCGGGTCACCATCTGGTTCACTGAAATCACTCACTCGGCCTCAGTATGTGGGCTGCATGAAGATCACCTGAGCTCATCTGATGGTAGGTCAGAGCCCTTCGCAAAGCTTTACCCTTTGGTAAGAATCCCCGAGGAGCTTATGCAGAGCCATGCGTGAGCTCGGAGACACATGTCTTTCGCTTCATAAAGCAAGCTTAGCTTTTGTGATAATTTTTTTTATCATAAGAATATGTGTGTTAATGGTAAACATGATGGGTTACTCAAACTTGGAGGAATACTACTGTGTGTGTGTGTGTGTGTGTGTGTGTGCGTGCATGTGTGTGTTCCACATTTAAAAAGAGTAGGCCTGGGCAGCCCGGGTAGCTCAGTGGTTTGGCACTGCCTTCGGCCCAGGGTGTGACCCTGGAGTCCCAGGATCAAGTCCCACATCGGGCTCCCTGCATGGAGCCTGCTTCTCCCTCTGCCTGTGCCTCTGCCTCTCTCTGTGTGTCTCATGAATAAATAAATAAAATCTTTCTAAAAAATAAATAAATAAATAAATAAATAAATAAATTCAAATTAGACCTTCACATTAAAAAAAGAGAGAGATAGAGAGAGAGAGAGTAGATTGTTTGGCAAATAATAAAAATGGTCCCTGACTTAAGATAGTTTGACTTAACGATGTTTCGGCTTTACGATGGTGTGTAAGTGATACGCTTTCAGTAAAAACTGCACTTTCAACTTTGAATTTTTATCTTTTTCTAGAATGGTGATACGTCAGATGATCCTGTCCCAGCCAGGCATCAATCACGAGGGTCAACAGCAGATACACAGACAACCATTCTGTTCCCGCACAACCATTCTGTTTGTCGCTCTCCGTGTAGGGTTACATAAGTTCCATGAGACAGGCAACAATTTCTCAGAAAAGAGAAATTTCTGTGAGATGATTTCGCTTCCCTGTAGGCTAATGTAAGTGTTCAAAGCACGTTTAATTGTAGGCGAGGCTAATCTCTGAGGTTCAATAGGTTAGGTTTACCAAACTCATTTACAATTCGTGATTTTTCTTCAACTTGGAAAAATATTTATTTTTTTTTATTTATGATGGGTTTATTGGGGCATAACCCCACCATAAGCCAAAGAAGATCTGTATATAATGCCGGCATGAAGGCATAGGCGTACTTAAAGAAACCTCAGCAAACGTTCAAAGAAAGGAAATAAAATCTAATTTGTGAAGTTAATAATTTGGCTTCATAACTTACATTGTGGGGAGGTTTATACTAATGATATTGTCCCAAACTGCCTAAATCAGTTTTGCTGACCCCCTTATTTGCTGAGCATCTGCAAGGCACATTATGTTCCCTTTAAGCAGCCTCATCTGGGCATGGCGTTCCTTCCTACAGATCCATTTTTGCAGGACTCTTGACTCCCAAACTCGCATTTACTGCTTCTCTGAATGTTTTTAAATGTGAAGAGGAGACTGGCCTTAATGGATTTGCCACTGACACTGTCAGAAAATCTATGAACATGACAGGGAAACTGAGTTTCAGAGAAATGAAGTGGCTTCCCCAAATGTTCCACGATGGCCGAGGTAGGTGGGACTACTGCACAGGACTCTTCCTCACCTGGATTTGCCACCTTGCGTAGTTCCACCCTGAATGGCGAGTTAAACCCAACAGAAGGAACCGCTTGTTTTCAACAGGAATACTCCTCCTCATTAGTTAAATCACTTTTATTAGACCAATGTACTTTCGCTACCCAGTAATATCAAAATGGTAGCAAAGAAAAGTGGGAAATTGACTGCATTTTACTGTATCTCTGTGTCTCCCACAATCTATGTCCATAATAAAAATGATAACTAGCTCCAGCTGCTTTTGGGTACTCAAAATTCATTAAAGTTTAGGATTCTTGAGGTTAGCATTGATTCACGAGCCCACAGAGAGGTAACAGGCTGGCCCCGCGTGTTCGCGCTCTCCAAGTTGCTGAAGTCCGCTTCAGTCTCAGAAACGCAGCGTCAGGAAGGGCCAAACAACCGAATGTCCTGTGTCCCAGCTCTATAAGCTTCGGGGATCTTACAGACTCAGGCCTTTAACCTTGAAAAGGAACATCTTTGTTAAACAGCATCAGTTTCTTTCTCTATGAAATTAAGAAAATTAAGACAATAGTAGTCCTTAACATATAGGGCTATTGAAAGGATGAATAATTCATAAGGTTATGTGAAGGACCTGGCCCTTCCTTAGCCTGCAAGTTCAGTTGAAATGCCAGCCCCTGTGGAAGTTCTCCCCTGATCCCCTTATTTAAATTGGTCTCCTCGCTATTCTTTTTTTAACCTATAATCCTGCTTATCTTCTTAATATCATAATCGGTGATTATCGATTTTGTTCTTTGGTTCATTAGTTGATCGTCTCTCTCTCTCTCTCTCTCTCTCTCTCTCTCTCTCTCCCACAAATCTGTAAACTCCGTGAGGTCTGGGTCTGTCTGTATCCACAAAATCAAGCACCATTCTGGGATAAGGCTTCACAGGAAATAAATGTCAACAAAGGAATTGTGTGTTGTAGTCAATCACTAATTGCTTATCCTAACACTGATGAGTTTTATCATATAAGCATCTACACATTTCACGTAAGCCTTCTCCTTTACAGTTATGGTCAATCAGTTCAGATAAGTTGGGATTTAATATTTACATTTTCACAAAACATGAAAAGCCAGAAAAAAAAATATTGTCAGACTAAGAATTGGATAATTGATTAGGGAAACAGGGCCACATTACTAAAAATTGCATATAATCCAGTGTTTGAAATATATCCATAATATCCCCGCTAAGGGCTCATCTGCTGCTGCTTAATTGACCTCTAATGACAAGAAGGTTACCACCTCATGATGCAGTTCCATCCATTTTAGATTGCTCAGATTATTAGAAAATCTTTCCTTACATTGAACAGAAATCTGTATCCTGGAAGCAAGCATTCACTGGAACCACTTCAATGCCCAAGAACGCACAGCACATTTCTAATTATCGTTCCTGTATTAGCCCCTTATCAAAATAAAGACACTTTTCAAATACTCCTTAATTTTTCTCTTCTCTAGGTTAATTAACTCCACCTCAGTCGGTTTAATCCCACATCCATAATTGTAGTCACATGTGTAGGACATTTTCAACAGATATGGCCACACATTCAGAGTCAAAACATAGTGAAGATATTAAATGAACCCATTTTATTTCTATAATTATTTATGGGCCCACAAAGCACTTTCACGTTCCTAATGAGATAGCATCTTGGTTGCATATTCCTTTAGGCATTGGGTTATGGGGCCTCAGCTAGAAAATAGTTCTGAACTAAGCATAATGAATTTTTCCATACTTTTGTCATGAGGAAGGCATGCAATTATTTTCCCCATGCTGATAGGGTAAACCAGATTTAGGTTTTTCCAAATCTGAGTGGCTAGTCTCACGTTTCCTTCTAACAGGAAACTCTGATGATTCCATTCACTCATTTACCTCAGATACCATATGGATACCACACTTAGACCTTTGTGGTAGTCAGAGTAATATGCACCCTCCTCAAATGTCCACGTCCTCATTTCCAGAATTGAGAATATATTATATGGCAAAAGGTGTTTTGCAGATATGATTAAAGTTAAGGATTTTGAGGGATACCTTGGTGGGTGGCTCAGTGGGTTAAGTGTCTGCCTTCTGCTCAGGTCATGATCTCAGGGTCCTGGGATTGAGCCCCACGTCAGGCTCTCTGCTCAGCGGGGAGTCTGCTTCTCCCTCTACCTCTGCCTCTGCTCTGCCTACTTGTGCGTTCTCTCTCTCTCTCTCTCTCTCTGTCAAATAAATAAATGAAATATGTAAAAAAAGAAAAGGATTTTGAGATGAGAAAATGATCCTGGATTATCCAAGGAGGTCCAAACTAACACAATGAGTCCTTGGAACTAGAAAAGAAAGACAGAATGGGTTGGTTGGAGAGATTCGAATTGTGAGAAAGACTAGCTCTGCCATTGTTAGCTTTGCAGAAGGAGATGCCATGAACTAAGGAACCTCAATGGGCTCTAGAAGCTGGTAGTGACCTTCGGTTGACAGGCAGCAAAGAAACCGGGATATCAGTCTTACAACCTCAAGCAACCAAATTTATTTATTTATTTATTTATTTATTTATTTATTTATTTATTTATTTAGATTTTATTTATTTATTCATGAGAGAAACAGAGAAAGGCAGAGACACAGGCAGAGGGAGAAGCAGGCTCCCTCCGGGGAGCCCAATGCTGGACTCAATCCCAGGACCCCGGGGTCACACCCTGAGCAGAAGCCAGGTGCTCAACAGCTGAGCCACCTAGGTGTCCCCAAGCAACCAAATTTCATTAGCAAAGAAATGGACCCTCCAGGATGACATGTACTTCCTAACATCTTGATTTTAGGTCAGCGAGACCAGCGTCAGGTTTCAATCATACTGAAGTGTAAGATACCAACTTCGTTATTTTAAGCCACTAAATTTGTGTTAATTTGCAGCCATCAGCAATGAAAAACCTAATACAGTCTGGATCCTTGTAAATTAGTACCAATGCTCTGAGGGGGATATAGTTCAATAAGTTATAGATTCCTCATAAGCCAGAATTGTATTTTTAGAGTCCTCTATTTTGTGCTATTCCCTGCAAACCTATGTAAACTCACTTTTTCATGTTTGATAAAGAGATATGGCACAGCATCTCATTAAGTACAACAAATTCAAAGTTTGGGAATACTCAGTCATCAGACACTTTGCAGACTAGTTTTGTATATGATAAAGTACTTTTATTCTTAATTCTGCAGAAAAAAAGGTAGATATATACGATTCGAAATGTAAGAACAATAAAAGCTTCTTTTGCTCTATCTCCTTTCATTCCTTTCTTTCCACCTTCCTTTCTTTTCTCCCCACACCCAACACCACATCACATAAGTTTTCAGATTTTTGGAGTAGAGATAAAAGTTATCATTTTAATGAAAAATTATTGTACTGTGTGATGAGAATGTGTTTGGATCCCAGAACATGATTAACTTCCCTCATCTTAGAACTGAATAAGCAGTTTCTTCAATCCCAGCTACTAGTTTTGTAGAGTTGTGTGATCAGTGTTTATGACTCCTGTGAATATGTTTGGAACAGAGGAAGAAGAATGTTACCAACGCGGAACAAAAGTCCTTAATTTGGTGAATCTTCATTGCGACTGCCGTAGGATAGTTCCTGGCAGTTCATTAATTCTTAAGATAATTCAACTTCATCAATTCAATTTCTCAAGTTCATTAATTTTCCAGAGAAAAAATAACATTGCCCTCTTGGAGGTTAGAGTCTGGGATTCTCAAAAATAAAGGAGTAGTGAGTACGAAGATGTGACAATATGAGTACCATTCACTCCTTATTTCCAGGTTTCCTTCCAGAGGTATGCCAGGATTTCCTATCCCTTTGAGTTAAATGTGGCCACATGCATGGCTTTGTTCAATAACACATGAGAAGGAATGCATGTCATTTTGGGTGGAAGAGTTGAGAGTTGGTGTGCAATTTTCACATTCCTGTTTATCTTCCTCAGCAACCATGAAAGTGTAGAAATGAAACTTCCCTCAGCCCGCAGTCTAGAATAAGGATGACACAGAATAGTGCAGATCTACCATGGGCACACCATGCAAGTCAAAAAAAATTAATAACCCTTTGTTACTCTAGTTGCACATAACGTTGAAGTTTTTTTTTTTTTTAAGATTTTATTTATTTATTCACGACAGACACACACACACACACACACACACACGCAGAGGCAGAGACACGGGCAGAGGGAGAAGCAGGCTCCATGCAGGGAGCCCGACGCCAGACTCAATCCCGGGTCTCCAGGATCACGCCCTGGACTGAAGGCAGGCGCTCAACCACTGGGCCACCTGGGGTGCCCTGAAGTTGTTTTTTACCAAACTATTCTAGTCAGATTCATAAAGAACTTGATACCAAAAAGTAGAGCGCTGACGTATCAAGACCTAAAATGTGTGACCGTGGCTTGCTAGATGACAAATAGTGAACAGATTATTATAGGGAGAAAATGATAACCTGTTTTATGTAATGGCAAAGCATTTGGTAAAGGTGTCACTTCTTTTAAGCTGGGAATCATTCCAGAGAAATAATACACTTGTATCTTCAGGGAAAATTAGAATACAGAATGCTGATCTTTTATGTTGTCAATGTTTGGCAAAACACCAAAAAAAAAAAAAAAAGAGAGAGATAGAGAGAGATGAACTCAGAAAATAATTAACCAGCACGTAATTAGTAATTAAAGAGAATACAGACGGTCCATGGATTCAGGGGCTTGCAGCACGATATATAAAACAATACCTGCAGGGGCAATGTCCACTGAAACTCAAGATGTAGCAATAAAAAGTGTGACCATCACACCCACTGCTAAAAGCCCTGAAGGGATTAAGGTGTCTCAGGGTAAGGATCTGGCTGTCCTGTAACTCATTTCAATTAAATCCATTTGCTATGGAATAAGGAGCCAACAGAGTGGTTCACCCAATGAAACCTAGAGGGACCTCCCTAGGGGCCCATAGCTCAGTCTAGAAAGAGAAAGAAGTGATTGGAGTCAGAAACTAAAGAAATACATCAAAAGCTAAGAAATGTGAACTAAAAAGCACCACTAGAGTACCTAACGGTAGGCATCTACCGGAGTCAAACAGGTAATCTCCAAAGCTAACTGAATTTTTGAGAAAAAGACTCCAAATGCTTAAAATTTTCAAAAGACCCGCGAGTGAAAAAGGCTGCTCATCCCTCCTAGGACAGCAGAGCCTCTCAGGTGCATTTCAGATGTGACCCAGGTGAACGGTTAAAACGAAAAACAAAAACTACAAAACAGACAACAACAACAACAAAAAATGGCTCCCCCTAAAAGGATAAACCAAAAGAATATGGACGTGAATCCGTAAACAGAGGAGCTGGCCTCTCTAACAGAGCAGAATTATATCTAATCAGAAAACGTTAAAAAAAAAAAAAAAAGAAAAGAAAAAAAAGAAAACGTATCTATCTAGCCCTCAGGAAGAGTTTATTCTCCTCGGTGTTTGATCACATTTTTCCCTTTGATTCGTAGGTCTCCAGGCCAAGAAGTTCCTTGGCCAGAGCCAATCAAGGAACTGCAGGGGCTCCATCAGGGTCTGAGGCCCTGAGCTGGACACAGCAACCGGTTGCCTCCTCTGAGTTGTCTCTTGCAGAAGGAGTCAGGGAGCTCCGCGTGGAGATAAGAGACTGTATCAGTCAGCATCCTTTAGAGAAACAGAACCAACAGGATCTGTGTGTGTGTACGTATCTGTGGCCCTTCTGGGCCGCATTTCATCCCTTTCCGTATTAGCCTTGGTATTCTATCGGCCTGAAGATTTCCCTGCCTGTTAGAAGTGGGACTAATGCTGGTGGATATTATCTTTCACCTATTTAAAAATTATCTCTTTTAAATGAAGGATTTGCTCTGCTGTGCATATGTGTACAGAGAGAGAGAGAGAGAGAGAGAGAGTAAGCGAGGAGGCTAGAGATTCAAGATTTGCAGTTCCAGTACAAAGACAGACTGCAGTGAGAATTCCTTTCTGCTCAGAGGAAATCCATCTTTGTTCTATTAAGGCTTTGACTGGCTTGGGGCACCAGGGTGGCTCAGCTGGTTAAGAGTCAGACTCTTGATTTTTGGTTCAGGTCATGATCTCAGGATCATGAGATCAAGCCTGCGTTGGGCTCCCCACTCAGCACAAAGTCTGCTTGGGATTCTCTCTCTCTCTCTCTCAATAAATAAATAAATAAATAAATAAATAAATAAATAAATAAATAATCTTGGGGAAAAAAGGCTTTGACTGGCTGGATGTGGCCCACTCACATTATGGAAGGTAGCAGGCTCTATTCAATGTACACAGATTTAAATGTCAATCTCTTCCGATAATCGCCTTCCCAGGAATATGAATATTATTTGATCAAATACTCAGATATTATGGCTCAGTCCAGATGACACGTAAAATTAACTATCACAGAGGCATCTGAGCACTTGGTGATGAAAGGGAGGTGCTAACCACAACTTTTTAGCTTTTTTCCTCCCGTGTACCACCTTCACATCACCTTCTTGTATATACCTCCGCTGCTATGCTCTCACTTACGTGTATGTGTGTAATTTCCCTGGGCCCACCCAATCGCGCTTTCCCACCCTCGAGGCTCAGAGGAGTTTCATGACACTCAAGAAATTAAATGACTTCCTTTGACCAGTGAAATGTGAGCAGATGTCACTTCTGGCTGGAGCTTGAATGAGCCAAGACAAAATCCTGCAAACGCTTTGTTCCTTAGCCTTGGTAACTGTAAATGGTCTAGGGAGTATAAACTACCTCACCCTGGATCCTGGAGAGAAATTCCAGAGCTGAGTCCTCTATTAACTAGCAATTGTTACCCAGTATGCACAATAGGGAACCCTCCTTGTTTTAAGTTACTGAAATCAGGGATCCCTAGGTGGCTCAGTGGTTTAGCGTCACCTTCGGCCCAGTGCGTGATCCTGGAGACCCAGGATCGAGTCCCACATCGGGCTCCCTACAGGGAGCCTGCTTCTCCTCTGCCTGTGTCTCTGCCTCTCTCTGTGTGTGTCTCAAATGAATAAATAAATAAAATCTTAAAAAAAAGTTACTGATATTATTGGGTTGCTTCATAGTATAATCTAGCCTATCTTGCCAAAAAAAAATTATAACAAGGGGAAAATTAAGAAAATGTGTTACAGGAAATATTTAGAACATAGAGTTTAGGTCTGAACAAATCAATATTGACTCCCCAGACTAGTTCTTCCTAGTTGTATTACCATATTAAAAATTACCCAATCTCTACAATCATCAGTGTTCAACCTCTGCAAAGTGAAGACACTCATGCACCTATTGAACTTCTACTATATGCCAGGCGTTATTCTGGGCCCTGGAGAATAAAGCTGGATAAATTGGATTGGATGCTGAAAATTCACAAGTCTATTGACCATGAACGTAACAGTGAATTCTTACTCCAGGTTCGAGGACAATCGTCGATAAGTGTTCCTGGTTTCCTCTGAACACTAAGTCTGAGGTAGAATGAGCCTAAGCTTTACTGTTAACAGTGCTGATACCACCTGCTAACAGGTGGTTAAAAAAAGAAAGTCAAAGTCTAACTTGTTTTTCCTTTAATCAACATAAATGCCAAGAACCAGTCAGACTAGAGTTTTGCTAAATTGCATGTTTGCTTTGGCATTCAGTACAAATGCCAAATTCATCACAAGTCTCCAGGGGAAGAGATTACTTTCCAGCAGGCAGTGATGCTTACTGGGGAGAATTCCTCTTTTGCTTCTTCCCTGTGACCTCTATATTGTACATTATGTTCTTACCCTTACTTTGTCCTCTATAAACAGGACCCAGATAAGAACACAAATGGGCAAGTAATAAAGGGACAGACCAAAATGGACAAGAGATGTATGAAAAATGTTAGTGCTTATTAAAGATAAAGGAAAATGAGAATAATAGAAAACAGCATTGCCATCTGCTGTAGACTGAGTGTTGGTGCCCCCCTCCCCAAAACTCGTAGGTTGAAACCAAATCTCCAATGTGATGGTATTTGGAAGTGGGGCTTTTGGGAAGTGCTCAGGCAATGAGGGTGAAACGCTCGGAGTGGGATTAATGTCCTTAAAAGAGCCTCCACTAAGATTCCCGATACTTTAAGCAAAGTAAGGACCCAGAAGGAAGACAAATGTCTGTGGATCAGGAGGGGGCTGTTCATCGGCACCAAATCCGCTGGCTCCTCGATTTGGACTCCGCAGCCTCCAGAACTGTGAGAAATACATGTTTGTTGTTTAAGCCACCCCATCTAGGACCTTTTGTTGTAGCAGCTCCAATGGACTTAAGGCAATTTAGTTATTTATTTTTTTTAATACCCAATCACTCTCCTACATGGCTGATAAGAACTTTCTAGATTTAGCAAGAATGTAAAACACTCAAATTATGAGTGTCACTCCAGTATTTTATTTGGGGGAATGGCTTCTACTAAAACAGTGAAGGGTAGCACCCAAAGTTATGAATATGTTTATTCCAGCTCTGTTTCTAATAGTATAAATTTGGATACATGCCTTCAACACTAGAGTCTTTTTTTTTTTTTTCAACACTAGAGTCTTGGTTGAATAAATCAAGATAGATATCTACAAAGAAATACCACAGAAACTTATAAAAAATGTTACATACATACCTATTAAAAAGGAAAAGATTTACAATAAGTTGTTGGATAAAAAACTTACTGTAAATGTTTCCTTTTTAATAGGTATGTGAATATAGAAAATGCCCGAGTGAACATGCATGAGTGATAACGGAGGTTGTATTTATAGCGAGGGAGTATCCTGAGTGTCAAGGATCTTAAGAGTCTTCCATATATATTCTGATATTTAAGTGAATGTGTATTGCTATTGTAGTAAATAAAATCAATAAATAAAGTAAACCAGTTTAGATCACATTAAAACCCAGTTTACATCCCTAGCACAGCAGGCATTGACAACTAAAGAATATCATCAAACATCAGGTCCTTACCAGAGCTAAGGAAATGCGTATTTGTTGATAGCTGATGGGATTTATATCACCAACAAAAACCACATTTTTATTTTTAAGTTGCCAAGAAAGGCATCTCGAGTACACAAAGGGATGCTAGGTCCTTCCAAGAGTATCAAGAACACAAAATACACATGTCAATTCTGTATATGGTAAATTAGAAAGGAAACAGATCCCCTTTTTCTCCTTGGAATTACTCGTTAGCTGGGTGATTTTTCCTGACATATTATTAGACCCTCTTAGGACAGTCAAAAATGGATTAATAGCAAAGGGCATATTGATTAAAATGTAATTTCTACGGTAACTAAATGACATTTTTGCCCGCAAGTGGGAAACATCCTTTCCACATGTTATATATAGCTCACTCTGGTGTTCCACACAGAACTTGATTTCCCCTGAATTACCGGGAGGAGAGGTGTGTGTGTGTGTGTTAGACCACTAGATACTCATTTTTTTTTTTTTTTAAGAAAAAGATGTTCTCTCAGGGAGAGGGAAATCTTTTTTAATTTATTTTTAATACTTCTTTCTAAGTAATCAAGGTAAATATTTTTTTTCTTTGTAAGTAGATCTAAAACATGCATGAAGTCAAACATTTAAAAGTTTAAAAGAGAAATACACTAAAAATTTTTTGTAAATCCTGTCCTGAAGCAGTGAAATTAATGACTTTCCCTTTTTATTTCACTATCTAAATTTTATGGGTTTTTGCAGGAATGTTTATGGTTTAAAATAGGAAGGACTTCCTTTCTAAAGTAGATGGCATGTAAGTGATGAGGTTTGATCTATCAGAATTCACTTATGCATCTGACCTAACACACACATGCACACCCACACCCACACACCAATGTCTGGTCACCTCAGAAATTGATACATTAAAATATCATGAACATTTGCTATTTTATGTAACATATAAAAGAAAAATACATAGAAAACTAAACTATTTTACACGATTATAAGATGGGCTGCAGTTTTAAAATTGGAAAACTTTGAAAACAACAACGCATCTTAAAACTTGTGGAATTTGCTAATTCACAATATGGAAGCAGGTGCTTCTCAGAGAATGCCATTATGGCGGAAACAGTCTATCTTTTTAAAACTGTACTCTGTACTCTGTTTCATTAAATAAAATCTCTTATTAGATTCAGTTCTGCTACTTTGAGACACCTATTCTTAAAAAATACAACAAAATGGAAAAAAAACCAAATCATTAAAAAAAAAACTGATTTGTTGAATGCAAAAAAATACCAAGATAGCCAAGACTTTTCTTTTTCTTTCTTTTTCTTTCTTTCTTTTCTTTCTTTCTTTCTTTCTCTCTTTCTTTCTTTCTTTCTTTCTTTCTTCCTTTCTTTCTTTTTCTTTCTTTCTTTCTTCTTTCTTTCTTTCTTTCTTTCTTTTTTCTTTCTTTCTTTCTTTCTTCTTTCTTTTTCTTTCTTCTTTCTTTCTTTCTTTCTTTCTTTCTTTCTTTCTGTCTTTCTTTCTTTCTTTTCTTTCTTTCTTTCTTTCTTTCTTTCTTTCTTTCTTCTTTCTTTCTTTCTTTCTTTCTTTTCTTTCTTTCTTTTCTTTCTTTCTTTCTTTCTTTCTTTCTTTCTTTCTTTCTTTCTTTTCTTTTCTTTTCTTTCTTTTTTTTCTTTTTCTTTCATTCCTTCCTTTCTTTTTGTAAACAGGGGCACCCATGCTACCAAATTGATGGCTTTATCAAGATCTAAAAGAACTCAACTACTGGCCATATCAGTTGCTTACCTTCTCACACCTTCTAAAAGGAAAAATTAAATGGGTAAAAGTTTGATTTATAACCCTTGTAGATTCAGCAGAAATTCAATGCTATCTATTCATTGGAGGGGGTGGGGGGAGTACACAGGGAATGGTACCAGCGTCTAATAATTCAATTCCAGAATGTGTTTTAGGGGCCAATCTCAATGTATAGAAGAAAATGACAAACGTGGCTAATGCAATATTTTCTCACATTTTCCCAAGACTTCTTTTTGGATTAACATGTTTGTGCCTATTACCTAAATATTTCTATTTATTTTGTGGCTCACTACTATTAGAGATCAATTTTGCAGAGTTTTAATTAATATGACAGTAATTAAAGAATCTCAAAGAGAGACATTATACCAGAGTCCTGATACGAAATACTGGACACATTCAGATGAAGAGAAGTCGTGGAAAGCACAGTTTAAAGGGAGCTATTTATAAAGAGGTAACCTGGGTGTAGACCCACTGGAGTGCAGAGCTCTGGGATAGTGAGAGTAAAAGAGTCGTGAATACCTCCAGGTCAGATAGGAATAGTTGGGGGAACTGCTCATGTAGACAGTGAGCCCATGTTTCACCCACCGAAGGTAGCTTTGATGGGAACAGATCTGTGGCTGAAGGATCTAGCCGGTCTTGGATAAACGTGCCGAAAGGGATCCTACCGAGTGAGGAGTACGCTGATTTCATTTTTCCTTTTTATTATCTCTTGCTGGTACTTTCCGTTGGCCAAAGAAGGTTCTAGAGCCCTTGATCTTGCATTTACAGCTTGGCCTCCAGAGCAGAGGGCAGCATAAAATGAGTGAAAACAAAGGACATCAAACTGAACAACTAAGTGGAGCCCAGAGAATAAATTGAGGTTCTTCTTGGTAAGTGTCTGTGATACATCCTATATACATATCGGGTTTCAGGGATTAACCTAATGCATGTGCCAAATAGTTAGAGAAGAGGCATAGACCATTGAGTCATCCAGGTCATTGAATCAGAAACTGAGAGACCTCCCAAATTAAGTCATTATAGATCCCCCTTAATTGTTAACGATTCTAGATTTTTAAAATGCTTTTGCTTTGGGAGTTTATTTAGATTTTTCAGACTTCCCCATGATAAACACTGATCGCATGAGTGAGCATTACACAAGCAACAGAATTCAAGTTTTAAGTCTGCACCTGGGCCACTTCCTGCTGGGGGAAAAACAAATTAAATCCACCGTAGTTTTTTTAAATAAATTATTTCTCTTTACACGAAGTTACAGCTAACGAGAAAACAGAACAGTTAATTAAACAATGAATTATTTAGCCCACAAGCCACCGAACGATCATTTTGGTTTTGCATGATCCCTTTCCTCAGACCATGAGGTCTTCTAAGGCGTGAGAGAGGAGCACAGTGGAGAAAATGTCATCCATGGGCCTCAGTGCATGCAGCCTGGAGGTAATAGTGGAAATTGTGTTTCAAAAAATAGTCTTAGAAGATTAGACCTGGGGCAAAAATACTCAACTGCTGATCTACAGGAGTTGGAGGAATAAGAGAGGCAAAACACGGAAAAACATGAGAACATATTCTGGAAAGGCAAACATGAAAACAGAGAGAAGGTGGGTGTGGGGTAATTCTTAAGTTTCTGCTCAGGTGCCTAACATAGTTTCTTAAGGATTTTCCATCTTGTGGGCACTTACTAGGTGCATTTAAAGGACCCAGAGGAAGATTTTATTCTCTTATAGATGATGTAATCCATGGCTGTTCTTTTACCAAGTGGTCACAATCACATTTCTAATGCATGTATATGTGTGCATGACACACATATGGATAGAGAATTCTGATTATTTAAATGCGGAGATCATAGATACAAAGCACATATATCATGATTCATTAAATAAAATCTCTTATTTTACACAGCGTTTTAAAATTCTTAATGATTTGAAATGTCTTTTTAAAAGGCTCATGTTCATAGTTTTACCGCTGGGACAAAAATATCTTATCAAAGGTAATACTAGCGTGGTCGGAGCATCGTTAAAGGATCCTTTAAGGCTTAACATGTGAATTCAACTCATGAATAATTGTTGACTGGCAAGCCCTTTGTTTAAGAGATGTGAGAGCCAAGGAAATAACCAAAGGATTGTCCTGACCTCCTGAGATTCGGAGGAAGTGATGATGCACCTACTGTTAACAAGAATTAAGACAGATTACGATAGGGTATGCAAGAGAAGTATTGGCAGTGCCACCGCGATTTGAATGACAGAGAAGGGAACTATTGCGGTGGGAGTAATTCAAGCAGCGTTGGAAGCAACATTTTAACACTCAGGTAGAGAGTGGGAAGTGAAAGGGTAGCTAAAATTAACTCATGTAATCACTGAGCCCTTACCGTCTTAGATGTTGTGCTAGAGACTGGAGCTCTACTGCACAACACGATACAAAGAGCCCCTTCTCTTGTAGAATTTACCATCAATTGGCAAAGAACAATGATAGTTCTATAGAGAAGTCGGAAGGGCCGAAAGGAGCTAAGCTGGGCGTGGAGGGGGGTGGTGGTGGACAGAGAGCAGTGAGATGAAAGACGCTTGTTTTAGTTTGGTTTTAGTTGGTTGAATTTCTCCACCATCAGGGTAACATAGGCACGTTTGGTGTTTGTGTGGACAGGACCTGGAAAGTGGGGAGGTGAAAACCGGGGAGGGACGAACAGCTCACTTCATAAAGTTGATAAAAAATGTAAAGTGTTGGGATGGAAATCTAATGTAAGAGGTTATTTTGGGGAAACAGGAAATACCCAAGAGATGGAAACAGGTATTTTAAGGTCCCATGAAGAAAAATTCAGTAATGTTCCCATCGGATGGGCTTATCTTTGCTAGAAAGCAGGAGGCTTTTTCATCTGAAACTGAGCAAGTGTGGGAAAGAGAGGAGTCCAAGAAGCTACTTGGAAGAGCCATGAATGTGTGGGGATACTCGGGGTGGTCAAGTCCCACTCGGGACGGGGCGGGTCAGACAGCCTGGAAATGCTGAAGAGCTGTGATGGCTCAGCAAACAGGCACGATCCTTGCCTGCATGGGGCACAGATGTAGTGAAAGACTCATAAGATATTCACAAAACTACCTACACAAACACTCTGTAGGCCACTGGCAAGAGGGGATAAAGCTGAGAGAGAACAGAACGGTGAGAGAGAGCCCCAGGACCTCAGTGTCGGGGAGGCGAGTACAGCTGGGCACGGCGTTGGGCCAGAAGGACAGAACGGCAAAAGGCAGCAAAAGACGGCAAAAGGCGGCAAGAGGCAACAGGTGTGAGCATGTGGCTCCCCAGGTTCTACTGGAGGCACGGCCGTTAGGACACAACGTGGCCCCAGATGGAAGCATGGTGCATGTGCTCCGAAGAGAAGACAAGCTGCTCACAGGTGCACCCACAACCCCCCTGTTGCCAGTGAGAGCTCCCCCAGAGCAGGACCCTGTGACTGAGCACACCTGGGCACAGTGGACCCCCGAGGCGCTTTAAATCACATTCAAGATCATTTCTCCTTCTCACTTTTTAAAAGCTGTTAATGTTGGGGGCACCTGGGGGTTCAGCGATGGAACGTCTATCTTCGGCCCAGGGTGTGACCCCGGGATCCTGGAATAGAGTCCCACATCGGGCTCCCTGGATGGAGCCTGCTTCTCCGTCTGCCTGTGTCTCTGCCTCTCTTTCTCTCTGTGTCCCTCATGAATAAATGGATGAAAATCTTAAAAAAAAATAAACATTTAAAAAAAAGTCTGTTACTGTTGGAATCACATACATTCAGGGCATCAGGTGCTCCAGTGGATTGGGCCCCACTCGCGCTGGGTGAGCCTGCAGCCTTGCAGGACGGAGAACCATTTCTAGGAAGGAGTTACAATTAAAACACAGCATTACACTTCCAAAGGTTAGAAAACAGACCAAGTAAAAAATAAAAAAAAAAAGTATTTGAATTAAAAGCTATCCGATGGAGCCGCTTACAGGGAAGAATTTCTATTTATCTATGTTTTCCAGGTGTATGTTCATCGTGCAATAGGTTGTGTTCTAAGTTGGCGAGATCAGTAAAAGAACCTCCATTTAAGATGGAGGTGGGAAACCCTGGAGGGGGAGTTCTCATGGGGGTGTCCCCCCCCCCAACCTCGCCCGTGACCAGCAAAAAGGAAGGAAGACGAAAATTACTTCTGTAAGGGAACACATTTTTCACATGCGGGTTTCATCTCCTGCTTGCCTGCAGCCAAGGAGAAACCCCACAAGCTCACACTCGTTCCTCTCTACCCAGCTTTCCTGCAAAACCATCCTCCCCAATCTCCTCCTAAGGCCTAAGGCCCCTGCCTGTGGTTCACCGTGGTTTGCCTGTCCGGAATTGCAACCCCTCTGCTACTCTCGAATAAACTCATCTTGCTACTTTATTTTTGAAGTTGACAGGTGTTTCCCAGAATATAAAAGGCCTTTTTAAAGCATGACAGTAGTCATAATATTTAGTTGTGGATAAATATCTCACTTTATCCAATTTTTCTTTCTACCGGACTGTTGGCCAAGATGTTTCATAAAGGTGAAAAGGCATGTCTACTGCCATTTACTCCCTTCTTTCTTTGCAAAATCAAATGAATTTATTACTCATTCCTGAACATGCTCTGCCTTTTCCTGCCTCTCTGGCATTGCTCATGCAATCTTATCTGTCTGCAATATCATTATTGTTTGTCCATTCCTATTTCCTACCCAGAAAACTTAGTTATTATTCAATACCCAGCTCAAATACGACTTCCCCCCCTGCAGCTGCCTATCAAACTTAACCTATATCTTATCTACGGTTCCACAGTGTTGGAACTTGTCATTTATTACGAGATTGAGAAGCAGTGTTCTTAATTCTATCTTCCTTGCCTTTGAGCTTTATTTTTTATTTTATTTTATTTTATTTTATTTTATTTTATTTTATTTTATTTTATTATTTTATTTTATTTTTGCCTTTGAGCTTTAAATGCAGGAAGAATGTTTTATCTGTGAAATTTGTTTATTTGATTGGTTTTCCCTTAATCACTGTCTGCCCTGTGCACATAATGGACACTCAAATATAATGAACAATGGCTTCTTACTTTATCTTGGTATAAATCTGGCATAGAGTTTTGCTACACTCAGGACTTTACACTATACCCACAGATTTTTAATTAAAGCACTGTATTTAAATGATGTCCAGAGCATCATTCCTTCCAGTTTCCTTCTCTAATCTGTTCTTCCAGCCTTGTAATAATGCAATGCACCGTGGCTCATATCTTCAACATCCCTTATTTTCTATCACACTATCTCCCTCTGAGAGTTAATCCAAGCTCATCACTTTAAATATCTTTACACCCAAATTTCTATTTTAGCCCATACCTTGACATGAGTGCCATACTTATATCAACTATTCACTTGATAGACCCACTTAGAGTGCTAATAGGCAATTTAAAATTAGCACATCTAAAACTGAGCTCCAATTTGTTCCTCCTAAAACTTCTTCTTAGGTAAGGGCGACTTTATCCTGACATTTTTTTTCTTTCATTCCAACAAACGTGGAGTCACCTTGCCTCTACCCTTACCCTCATACCCCACATCAAGTATATTAACAAGTCTCACTGGTGCTTACTTCAAAAGATATCCTAAACGTGTCTAAAACACAACTACTTCTCCCCATCTCTAAAATCCTGGTCCAAACCACTATAGATAGTTTTAAGTTTTTGGCAATGGAATCTTATTTTATTCTATCCTTTCCTTTTGTCTATTTTCAAAATAGTGGCCGGAATAATTATATTAATAGATAAACTGATTAAGTGTCTTCTCTTCTCAAAACCTTCTAGTAGCTTTCGTCTTGTTCTAATAAAAACCAAAATCACCAAAAGTTTGGCAAGATCCTAAAGGATCTGCTCCTATGTTAGCTCTCAGACATCTCTGCTCACACCACCATGACCTCCTGGCTTTTGCCCAAAAATCCCAGGTATGTTTCACCATGTGGGCTTTGCTTCTGCTGTTCCTTCTCCAAGAAATGTTTTTCTGCTGATCCAGGTGAACCTCTTACAAACCTCCATTGGGTATTTACTGATATTCATTCATTCTTTTCAGTAAAACTTCATCTGCCCTATTTAAGAGAGGGACACCCTGCACCTGATACTGCCTATCCCTGTTTATATTTTAATTTTTCTTTAAAATGCTTATTCCATCTAATAAACTATATCTTTCACATATAGACTTTTAAAAATCATTCTTCTCAGGGCACCGAGGAGGCTCAGTCAGTTGACCATCTGACTGTTGATTTCGTCCTGGGTCATGGTCTTGTGGTCATGAGATGGAGCCCCAGGTAGGGCTCCATGCTCAGCATGGAGTCTGCTGGTCCCTCTGTGCCTCCTCCCACCATCTCTCAAATAAATGAAATCTTTAAAAGAATAAATAAATGAAAATCATTCTTCTCTTTCCATTAAAAACAAGTAAAATCTATGGGGACTAGAGTTTTCATTGATTTTATGTACTGTTCCACTTCTAGTGCCTTGAATTATGGTTGGTACATGGTAGGGGCTTAAATATATTGTGTTGAAGGAGTTTATTCTTTTGATGGGAGAAAAACTAGGGTCCACCTCCTGTTCACCACATTTTGCTTGTAAAACTTCATTCTGAGTCCCAGATCCTTAGCAATAAGACTAACATAATAACATCAGCTCAATCACTTTCCCTAGGGAGCTGAGTAAATAAAATGAAACAGTCAGTAAAAAATGTAATTTGGGTATCAAAAGGTACTAAATAAGACATGACAACTTGAATATACAACATAGTTGAATCTTACTTCAATCCTTTTTTTTTTTTTTTTTTTTTATTTTTTTATTGGTGTTCAATTTACTAACATACAGAATAACACCCAGTGCCCGTCACCCATTCACTCCCACCCCCCGCCCTCCTCCCCTTCTACCACCCCTAGTTCGTTTCCCAGAATCCTGATACAAATTGTATATCGTATTACAATGATTTTCAGAGATATGACTTAGTTTATAAAGTTAATCTGTGGTGAACTCAGTACCAGACTTCATTTTTTTAATCTCAAAGTAGGCCATTTTCTACTATAATAACTATTATTAACATCTAAAAAATAGGTGATTTATATGTACCTGATTTATTGAGCTAGGAAAATATGTCTTATTCTAATAATAAAGTCAATAATGATAGCAATAGGGATCCCTGGGTGGCGCAGCGGTTTGGAGCAGGCCTTTGGCCCAGGGCGCGATCCTGGAGACCCGGGATCGAATCCCACGTCGGGCTCCCGGTGCGTGGAGCCTGCTTCTCCCTCTGCCTATGTCTCTGCCTCTCTCTCTCTCTCTCTGACTATCATAAATAAATAAAAATTTTTAAAAAAATTAAAAAAAATAATAATGATAGCAATAATATCTGACAGTTTGGAGCACTTACTATATACATCAGGTACTACTTTAAGTGATTACCTGTATTATTTCATTTAATTCTCAAATAACCCCATGAGGTTGCTATTATAATTATCTCCAATGAAAATGGAAAATAGGCATAGAGAGATTAAGTAATTTCTACACGGACACAGATAGTAAGTGGTGAAACAGATGTCAATCTAGGTAGCTAGATTGTAAAAGAAGTTTTGTTTTGTTTTGTTTTGTTTTGTTTTTTTTAATTGAAGTATAGTTGACACACAATGTTATATCACTTTCAGGTGACCAACACAGCGGTTTGAGGATTCTATATGTTACGCTACGCTCACAAATATAGCTACCATTTGTCACCATACAACGTTGACTATGTTCTCTATGCTATAAGTTTTATTTTTTAAGATTTTATTTATTTATTTAAAGAGAGAGAGAGCATGCAAGCTGGTGGGGGGATGGGCGGGGAAGGGAGAGAGAGAGAGAATCTCAAGCAGACTCCACACTGAGAGTGGTGCCCGATGCAAGGCTCGGTCTCATGACCCAGACATCATGACCTGAGCTGGACACTTAGCCAACTGAGCCCACCCAGGCGCCCCTCCCTATGCTATAACTTTCACCCTGGTGATTTATTCATTCCATAACTTGAAGCCTGTACTTCCCATGCCCCTTTACTCATTTTGCCTGCCCACCCTCTCCTCCTTCCCCTCTGGCAACTACCAGTTTACTCTTTGTATCTATGGGCCTGTTTCAGTTTTTGCGTGTTTAAAAAACCAATTTTAATTAAAAATCATTTTCTCAGGTTTAGTGAGATATCATTAACATATCACATTGTATGAGTTCAAGGTAGCCAAGATTTTATAGATAGACAGATAGATTGATAGGTATCTACAATATACGGAATTACCTCAATACCTTTAGTAAGCATCCATCACTTCACATTGTTAATTTTTTTTCCTTGTGATAAGAACCTTTCAAATATACTCAAATACTTTCAAATTTGCTAAGAGCAATTTCCTGACACACAGTGCAATATTGTTAACTATAATCATCGTGGTGTCATTCCCAGAATATATAATTTGGAGTCAATATAGCAGAGTTGCTTTTACACCTGGAGAGGTTTAGTGAGTATCTGGAAGCCTAGTAATGAGTTAAAAAAAAAATGGAGTAACTAATACTCTGGTAAGACTCTTTAGGACCTGGCTACTTTATGGTATGTATTTGAGCAGCATTCTCAAGAGTAATTCACTCTTCTTTGTAATTGCTTCTGTGAGCTGATTCATTGTAATGTTGGAGAGTCACAGCAATAATTCACTCTATGATTACCAAGAGCCAGTAAAATAGTTACGACAAATACCAGTCTAATTGATATTGCTTGAGTTGCTTAAAAAGAATCACTTGAGAATGTTCTATCAGGAGTTATCTTGCATTGGCAGAAGGGGGTGAAGATAAATGAACAAGCCTGGGTCCTCCTCCGGTTCTGACAGTTCACTTCCTTCTGATAAACAGCTATTCTGGCAAGGGGAGGAAAAAAAAAAACAAAACTTAATCTTCTCTGACCTTTCTTCATTTGGATGAGAACACTACAATGATTCTGAACTGTCACAGGAAAGAGTTCCAAGCGAAGGGTGAAGAAACCCTGTAGATAATTCACTCTGCCTGACAACAGACAAAGGGACACTTTCAGAATACACCTGTCCCACACCAAGGAGAGATTTGGTATAATCACCGTCATTATAATCATAATCATAGCCATAGGTAGCATATGTTGAACACAGACAATATGCTTGATAGTAGGGTAAGTTCATTACATGATTGATTTTGATTCTGTATTGTAGAGACGGGCTTAAAAATGTCAATGGCTAGATTGAGACGGGTAGGACATTTAGGCAGGTAAACATGACATCCTTAAGGATTCAATCTACGTGAGACAGACCCAAGGAAACTGAGGTCCAAAAGAGGTAGGAGATGGTCCCAGATCATACAATTCATATCCACTTGGCACCCCGCCATTCTTCCTACCAGGCGACTCTGGCTCCTACTGTTTTCATATCGTTACTCTTAAATGGAAGGAATTGCTTAGTTATAGGAATCTCAAGCATTTCCCCAACTAGAAAATGAGACAATGTAATGAACGTATCTTACAAATCCCTGTTTTGAGACACAATTTGGAACTGACGAAACTGCACAACTCTACTACAGGGAGGGTGGGCAGCCACATAGGGTTGGGATAAAGAGAAAGAATATCATCCACAGAGGAATATGATAATTGTATATGATTACATAGTGCTGTAGAAACATGCTTATGATACAATATTGAGTGAAAAACAGGAAATTTCTAAATAGCTTATATTCTATCATTATGTATGTGCTCTATACGTGTCCAGGTAGAGGACACAGGAAAGTTTTCTCATAATTTATTGGGCATGATATAGCACTGAATGACACATTTATATTGGGCATTATGAATGTTTTAATGATTAATTTTGTTATTAATGTTTTTGATGTTTTTATTAATGACAATTTATATTGGGCACATGAATTTTGAAAGTAAGATTGGGCACATTAATTTTGAAAGTAAGAAAAAAATCACAAAGACGCCATACTGACAATCCCTAAATTCAAAGAAATGCTGTGGTTTTGGTGCCCACATAAATGTCACCCAAATTATCTTCTCAATGCTTGCTATAAAGAAGAACCACTTTACAAATTGTCGCATCTTCTCGGCACAACCCTAAACCCTAGCACACGTGCCAGTTAGTAATTAATTCTCAAGTACTCCATTCACCCTGAGAAATCATCTTACTCTATGTAAGGAATGAATGGTCTACAAAGTGAAAAAAAATTTTTTCCCTTTATTTATTCATTCACTCATCCGCTACGTCAACACACATGGATTGAGTGCTTGCTGTTTTAGGCACTATTTTAAGAGCTGAGGATTTACCAGAAAAATAAGGAGAAGCTAGGTTGTAGCTAGGTCTGGACCTGTATCAGTGAGGCGTTTAAAGTCAACCCTATGAAAAGGGAGAGGGCTCATGAAAGAATCTGACGCCAACCTGGTCCCCTCGTCCTCCCTGGAAATGCAGTAGACAGAGGCTGTGGAGTCATCTTCTTGTGGCAGCTTTTCAGCAAATGTTTCCAGAAAAAAAAAATATGTTGCAGAAAATAATTTAGAAATAGTTTTCCAACTCTGCTTCCTTCACTCAATCACCTAGTCATCAGAACATCTGTTCCAAGCAGAAAAAAAAAAAAAGAAAAAGAAAAAGAAAAAAATGCCATGAAGCGGGAGCTTATTTAATTCGCCTACTATATCCCCAGCATGGAGAAGAGGGCCTGCACTGTGTCCACGAGGATCCAATCCGTTTAGTTCACACCAACTGCTAGATTATCCTGCTACAGAAATGAGCCCTATTTGGTTCCACCTTTCCAGGACATTAATCAATGTGGTTAATTGCAGGCATTTATAAAACACTGTATATCAGGCATATAATATGTGCTGTGATTATTATTATTATTACTATTAAAGATTTTATTTTATTTTTTTTATTCATGAGAGACACAGAGAGAGAGGCAGAGACACTGGCAGAGGAAGAAGCAGCCTCCATGCGGGGACCCCGATGTGGGACTCGATCCCAGGACCCCGGGATCACGCCCCGAGCCAAAGGCAGACACTCAACCACTGAGCCACCCAGGAGTCCCTATTATTTTAATTTTTATATTGTCCCAGCTCCATCACTTTTTCCTTTACCTCACTGTGCCTCAGTTTCCTGAGGTCCATAAACCTGCAGCAATGATACTACTTAACTATTAAAGCTGTGAGAAATAGAAATGAATTCTAAGTACTTACAGTACTTATAAAAGTACCTGGATCCGTAGCATGTGCCATCCAAGTACATGCTAATATACTATTATTTAAACCTCATAATAACACTTTGAAATTGATTTCGATATCTCCATTTTGCAGAGGAGCAAACAGATTCACTGTGGTTACATGATTTGACCAAAGGCCCCAGTTCATACATCATTGGACCACTGAGTTTAGAAGTATTTCTCCAATCTTTGCCCCTGTCCATACCCTTGCCTATATTCTTGGATTAGACCGTAAATCCTTCCTGTTTAGATGTGTCAATAATTGGCTTCCAGGTCTCTCCCTTTTCTAGTCTCCTCTAACACCCTTTGCCTTTTTCACACTATCCACTTTCCACATGTTACTTGACCACATAGCAAACTGTATTCTTTTCCTTTGTATTAAAACCCAAGTAGTTTCAGTTGCTTCTAGGATAGACTTCAGGGGACTAAGAAGAGCACTGTATTATGCTTTAAATATTAAAATATATATATATATTCAATACATTATGTTCACACTTATAGTCAAAACATTAAACTGTGCTGAGATTAGATAGTCCCAAATCAGGCCAACCTGTGTCCAAAGCACTGGCGATCTAGTTCTAGTTATGTGGTAGCTTTTCACATGCTTTTACTTCTTTGATCCTTAGTATCTCATTTGAAAGATGGTGATAACAGCATTTAACACATAATTTGGGGGTGCATATAGTAGACCCTTAGTAAGTGGTATTTATTAGTATCATCATCCTCCATGGGGCAAGAGCAACACAAACCATATTTAAGAGATCACACGTGGAAAAAAAATTCTAACAGATATCCCAAGTGTGAAAAATGGAGAGAAATAAATAGTAGAATCGGCTGGTCTTAAGCAATGACATAGGATTGCAGAGTTAGGTTGCCAAACCAGTGTAATTTTCTGCGAAGAGAAAATTCAATTATAAATAGACTAATTTATATATAAAGTCTATGTATATATATGTATGTGTGTGTATATATATATAAATATGTGTAAATATATATATATATCTAAATATATAAACCAACCTGACCAAAAAAAAAAGTTTTATCATTGTATAGATTAGAGCACATTTGTAATACATTTGCTAGTAATAAATAGAAACATTCTATACCCCATTCCTGACTTGAAATATTAAGAATTACTATCTGATTTTATAGCTCTCCAAGAATACGCTTTCCTTCTAATGAATGCTCTCATATAGATTTTACAGATGCTTATGTTAAATATAGGTTAACTGACGGAATATTTTGAAATGCTCAGAGTGATTAATCAAGGCTGCTTCATTTAGTGATGAGAGATATTCAGTGAGATTTCAAGATTTCAGTTTAGTTAAATTAAGTTCATAAGCATGAAAACTCATCTGAACTCAAGAAAATATTTTGGGCATATGGAAGCCACATGCAACACTCTGAGACGCAAGCCGACCATCCGCGATCCTAACCAACTTCCAGGTAGCTTCACACTGGTTGGTGGTGTTAGCTGAGAAGTAAACATGCAGTCTTTGCTTGTTTTGACCTAAATAAGCTCATGTCAGTTAAGACCATATTTTTAGCACACGTTTACCCAAATGCTTATTAAGTATCTACTAAGTACCAAGTAATGTGCTAAGTACTAAAAATAAATGAAGTAATAAAATATGGGTTTTTCCCCCCCTGGTTTTACTGTCCTCATAATCTAATTAGGAAAGAGAAGTAATAAATGTGATTATTTTGTTTGCGACGGTGTATGTACAGGAGCGAGAAGGGCGCCCATAGGCTATGTTCATTCAAGTCCATCGAGAAGCACACTCCAGATGGAAATAGGCATAAAAGAAATTTATTGGGGAAAATGTCTGTGAAGGATAGAGGGTGAATGATCAATAGAAAGAAAATATAGCTATCAGACTATGGTAGAAGTCTGATACAGGTAGAGGAGAATGGAAGGAGAGAAGCTTGGAGGGAAAGAGTCTGGAACTACTACACAGTTTCAGAAAAGATTCCACTAGGCCAATGGGACACCCCTGAGCTAGAGGCCCCGTTAGAGGAGCGTTTCACAGAAATAACCCTGAGCTAGTAGCAGCCTTGGCTGGGAGCAGTCAACGGAGACGCGGCCCAGCAGCCAAAGCCTGGGTGAGCAGTGAAAGCAGCCGTTAGGGCTGTTAGTCAGTCACGATGGCCACCACCACCGGGAGTGCTCAGCTTTACTTACGGACCAGGACTTCCGAAAGGGTCTTGAAAATGAAAAGGTGGATGGGTAAATGCAATTCCAGCCATGAAACAAGGCAGAAGGACATAAGACACCAAGAAAAGTGTGGGGGAGTTAAAAGCAGTGCCTTAGGCTGTAGGATACACCCAAGGGGGGTGGCAGGCAGCCAAGAGGAGAGACCAGAGAGGTAGATGGGATTCCAACCAGGTAGAGTCAGGTAAGTTCCACAAAGACCTTTGATTTGACTCTAAGTAATACAGAGTCACCGAAGGGAGTAACGCTGGGCAGACACAGTGTGGGTTCTGCACGGTAGAAAGAGTCCCATCAGGTATCCAGTGTACTCAGATGGAGAATTGAGGGGGTGAAGGAGAGGGAGATGCCAATAGGAAAGACAAAGCAGTATCCAGCAGGCCTGGGTTCTAATCCACGTGGTTCTTTGCCAACCACGTGACCATAAACGAGTCATTTAACAAGCCAGGGCCTCTACTACTGACTCCCTATGTCAGCAACTAAGCATCACTCGTTTCATGGCGACATGAGGATCACAGGTACAAAATGAACAAGATCGTGTTTAGTTCAGGTGTCGACAGGAGACCTAAGCCTACATGCAAACCCTGGCATCGTTATGTGACGAGAGGCACGTTCCGTATCAACTTCTGTAAACCTTGGCTTTCTTAACTGTAAAATGGCAGCAAGATCACATGTACGTCCTGGCGCTGTTTCCTACGAGCAGATACGCGCCAAGTCTCAGCTGACTCCTTGCAGGGAGGAAATGCTCAGCAGCTGAGTGTTAGGTGCTGTGCTAGGTGTGTGCTGCACACACGTGTAATGTTCTGTTCTCCTGGCATCTCTGCAGGCAGGCTATTTTGTCCCCAAGTTGTGAGGAGCATATTGATGCTTGAAGAGTTTAAATAACTGCTCACCATCATGCAGATGGCTGCACTGGGTTACAATTCTCAGTTGCCTGACTCCCAAACCCATATCCTTAACCACTGTTCTCCATTACCCTCCATTCCAGCGTGAAGCAAAACCATCTACCTGCCAAGGGAAATGCGATTCTAAGAACTCACTTGTGGGCTATGGTTGGGTTTCCTCGTATTATCAGGAGGCTTCGCTACAGAGTTAGGGACCATTGAAACAAAACTTCCTGGTTAGACCCAAGAGAGGTTTTATCCAATCCATTTAGATGGGCTCGTACAGACATCACACTGATTCTGATATCATCTGTGTCCCGCCATTTGAAACTGGCTTCGATTGGTGACGGTGATGGTGACGGTGATGGTGATGGTGATGGTTATGGTGATGGTCGGGGCGTTAAGGGCAAGGTGGGTCGAACATGATGAAAGCAGACGTCTATGGCATGTTAACATACAGTACTAGTCTCTTCCCTCTAGTGAGGAATACATTTCACTTTGGACAAACAACAGCCACATTACAGATGATCAAAAGCCATAAAACTCTGACCTACTCGGTTAGGTCTGCAGAGATGAGGTGCAAGGCCCTCCTCCATGCAGCCCTGCGTCTTTTCCCCCTTTACTCTGAGAGAAAAGAATGATCTGATTTTAATCCAGGTTCTGGCATATTTCTTATGAGGGGAAATGCTTAACTTCACTCAACTTCAGTCCCCTTAGCCAAAAATAGCACTATCTTAAGATGGCCTTAAGTCCTGTGGACACTCACGATTGTGTCCAGGGCCTATTACTCCACAAACGTGAGTTCCCCTTGGATAAACTGTAAAGAACGACTTGGAAAATATCCAGATTATCGGAAGATAATTCTATCAGTAAACAAAGGGAGTATCTTACATTAGGCGAAGAAGAGTTGACATTTTCCTTACTAGGGTTCCTACTAAGAAAGAAAAAAATAAAAAAAAGCTAGAAATAGTCACCATTCACAGATGCTTCAGCATGGGTTTCACCCTCCAGCTTGAGATGATATTTCATCCTCCTCTATCAACTGTGAGATTTTTATTCTCAAGAATAACTTCGTGGGACTCTCTTATGAGGGGGTTCACCTTCAATACAAAAACTTATAAATTTGCAAGACTTGCAAAAACAGATGCAATTCTGTTCTTCCAGCTTCACTGGAAAAGAGGCAAAGAAATCGCCTCTGGCATTAAGAGACTCACAGGCTGAAATAACTTGAAGCTTGCTGATTCCATTAACAAAAGCCTGGTTTAGATAATTTAGCTAGGGCCTCCGTCTCCCAAAAACTCTCTGCTGGGGGAGCAACCTGAGCTCTTGAAGTGGCTGCCTCTCTCCAGCACCTCTAAGTTGATCCATGCACGGGGAAGCTTCCAGGCCACTAGGCTCTCCGTTCCTGGACGACTCTGCAAACACCTGGTAAAGTCAGACCCCATCACTGGTTCGCTTTTTTTTTTTTTTTTTCCCCTGAATTATACTCCAGGAAAGATCATTCTGGATAGTTTGAAAGCATAAGTCAAGGCTATTTCTATGGTCTTGGTAATAATGTGGGTCCATATATTAACCTTTAAACCATACCTCGCTTTTGATGGATGCTTGTCAATAAAGAGAAATGGCAAATTAAAAAAAAAAAAACAGACTCTCCCATCTTTCCTATTCATCTCAGCTTGTACAGTCTCAGTGTTATCATGCAAGCTGAACTGTGCAATCAGGCTCATTTAGTCTGTTTTAATAACCATGCCCTCCCTCTCGGTGGCGTTCACCTTCGCCCTCTCTCTTCTCAGCTGGCCGTACTCTGCCAAATTAGCCAAGGAAGCATTTATTTACTTATTTATTTTCATAATCTGATACCAATCGACTCTGGCTAACTTGCCACAGAACTAAAGCAAATAACCTCTTACATAGACTATGTAGACCCAGGAAAATAATAAGCAGTTAAACCCAATGCCATCCCTTAATGCCTAATATACCGCAGAAAGCCTGTGACCCCAATTTTAAAACTCATGAAGCAAGTATCAGTCATAAGCCTGAAGGTGAATATAAATTATTGCAGAAGCCCTTTCAAGGCAAACATTTATTGTTACAGCGGAATCCGCAGGAGCATCTGGAACCTCCACTTGTTCAAGGGAGGGAGAACAGCGGGTGTACGAAGCAACCCAGTCTCCACAGGGAAGGGGGTTTCTCCTGTGTATTCTGGACAGATTCATGAGAGATGCAAAACCGCATCACCTGTGCCTCCAAGTCCGGCCCAAAGGAGAGTTCCAGTAACTTTGGTTGGTGCCCGAAGACTGAGCCATCAATATATATGGATCTGATCTAAAAAATTCAGCCTGTGTGTTTTTTTTTATCAGAGCAAGCTCTTTATCAATTAATTATGGTGGGGAAAAGAAAAAGATGGGGATCCCTGGATGGCTCAGCAGTTTGGCACCCAGGGTGTGATCCTGGAGACCCGGAATCGAGTCCCACGTCGGGCTCCCTGCATGGAGCCTGCTTCTCCCGCTGCCTGTGTCTCTGCCTCTCTCTCTGTGTCTCTCATGAATAAATAAATAAAATCTTAAAAAAAAAAAAGAGGCAAATAGTGCGATTTTTTAAAATTAGGGGAATTGTGAAATCGGGGTCACAGAAACTGCATTATGATCACATATTACTATTTTTATGTTAGTTTTTCTGGTTCCTAATTAATTGCGCTTGTAAAAACATTTAACACCTCAACTGTAAAATACACACGACGACCGCGCAATCTTTATGATTAAAAATGGAGACATGAGGGCTACTAAGAAAATCAGAATCGATTCCAGTTGTGTTGTTGTTGTTCTGGGAGGCGGTGAAGATTCTTAGAAACATGGGATCCCCGGGTGGCTCAGCGGTTTAGTGCTGCCTTCGGCCCAGGGCGTGACCCTGGGGTCCCGGGATCGAGTCCCTCATCGGGCTCCCTGTGTGGAGCCTGCTTCTCCCTCTGCCTGTGTGTGTGTTTCTCTCTCTCTGTGTCTCTCATGAATAAATAAATAAAATTTTTTTTTTTTAAAGAAAAGAAACAATCTGATCCTTTCCAATCATGCCTTTAGTTTCTGTCCGTTGGCAACACAGCAGAGGCCCCCTGAGGGCTGATTTTGCTCCTGCTGAGGCGAGTCCTCTTCTAGACTCAGGAATTAGGGGCCTCAGGACTTATGAGGTCCTCCCCCCTGGCCGGTGGGAACAGATGAGCACGGGACAGCATTCCCTGTAGGCCTTAGCAGGTTTCCCGGGGCCCAGCACTCCTTCACACACCTGCACTGCTCCGCGGAAAGGCCGAGAAGAACCCTCTCTACAGGCCTCTGCAATCCTCTGCTCTCCTTCGTCCAGTTTTGCTGTCTCTGTCTGCGGCTCTGCATTCCGACGCTCCCCGGCCTCCTTGACCCAGCTCCCCTGGCCTCCCAGCCGGGGCCACCACACAACTCCCACCTGGTGCTCTCAGCCGTCCCCCATTCTCTTTGGATGGCAACTGCCCTCTGCTGCTCCATAGTCACCGTCTTGAGCACCGTGATGGCAGGTAACTTGCACCTTTTCTAGATGTTTCAGGCAGGTTGGATCTGGTGTCTTCTCCTTCATTTTGGTGAAAAGCAGAAGTCACCCCTGCCCCTATCTCATGACACATCCGGATGCGTAAACTTCTCATTGCTCTTCTTGAAGGGCTCCGAAGCAGAGCTTGGATTTTTCTCTTCTGAATCCCCAGTGTAAGTCATGTGTTCTATTCAATCTGAGCTGTTCACTGTTCCCTAACACATCTTATGTTTAAATATACTTCAAGCCCCATTACTTTGGACGAGCTAGCTGTTTTGCCCGGGCTCATATTCACTGAAGAAACATTACTAAAAACACCTAAGAATTCAGAAATTCTGGGTTCAAGTCCACGTACCACTACCTATCCCTGTAACGGGGGAAACAGTTCACTCATTGGAAAATGTCTTTCGTTGCTAAAATAAGAGTTAAACCAGGTCATTAACTTTCTAGTAATAAAAGCAGATGAAGTAAAAGTTTCTGGGGGGAACTTGAGTGAGGTCCCATCCGTCACAGGGTGCCATGCTGGAATCGTATCGTTCTTCGGGGAGGGCACTGAAGAGTGAAATGAGATAATCCCCCCAGCTCTGACTCTCTGGAAGCAGGTGATTATTCCAGTGCACTTCACATCTCACCCCTTCCTCCTCGCCTCTTTCCCCCAAGCCCCATTTACCGAGCACCTTTTAGACTCTGGGCACTAGCAACAGGAAGGAGAAAAGACAGACATCCCTCCAAGTTGAACAATCTGCAGGCCAACATCTTTTCACTGTCAGCTGGGTGCTGTTCATCTTTTTTTTTTTTTTTTTTTAATTTCTTTAGCATGTACAATAAGATGTATTTTTCCCCTACTCTCAAATATAGGTGCTCTTCTTTTACGGAACCAATTACGCTTTTCTGTGTTATAATTACTGTTTTCGCTTGTCTTTTCCCATGTGTTAAGGTTGTCACATCACCAAGTTAGGAAATGTCCCATTGGCTCTGTGTAAGCACAGAATCCTATAATAACAGGTGTGATGCGAGTTGGGGATTTCCGATTCCTGAGTAGTGCTATTTAATATTAAACAAGCACAGAAGACCGAACAATACAGTTCAGTGTATGAATAACAAAGAATGCTTCGTCCTGCGCCTCACTGCCCTTACACCCAAGTATTCCTCACAGGTAGGTAACTAATGCTAACATCTTAGAATACATCCTTCCAGAGATTTTTCTAAACATACATATATGTGTAGAATCATTTTACTTCTTTTGAGAAAAAAAATATGGCTCTAATAAACATACTGTCTTGCAACTTTTTATATATACTTAATATATCTTGAGCACCTTTTTATGTCTGAACATACAGAACTACCATATTCTTTTTAATGGCTGTGAATATTCTGGATGAATAATTGCATGGATTTATGTAGGATGAACTCAGATGAGTTCCACGCACCCAGTATCCTTCTACTTAGGTGAAATAGTAGTCGGAACACAGAGAAAGTAATGGAAATAATGCAGCACTCTTCTCTATAGAAATAAGGGCATTGAACTATCTAATAAAATATGGAGGATAGAGACAGCGCATTGATTGTCTAGATACTTTGATGGTGAATTATTTTGTGTTATTTCTGCTAAACTCTCAAATAAAAGGCTAAAAAAAGAAGGCTTATTTTCCAAAACTCTTCCCCGGTGAAGAAACGGATACTACGTAGAGACTCCTTGCCTGGGATGAGACAATCGGGTTCCATCCTGAACCCCACACTGTGTGACATGAACTGCATCCTACTGCATTTGTTAGTTCCCCATTGACAAAGAGGAGGAAACTAGGGGAGAGGGAAACAAAGAGAGAGAGAGTTTTCCTGATGCAAAAAGTGCGGATTTAAGAAAATGAGATGGGCTTGGAGGAAAGTAGGTCACACCAGCAAGTATTTACACAGATTTTATTAGGTACATAAATTGTGCGTATATCCATTTTGTTCCCTAGAGTTATAGAAAAATTAATATGTTGGCATTTAAATATTTTTAACTTGGATCTTACATCTCTCGAGAATTCGGACAATATCAATAATTGTGTGCAACGAGGCCTATGATAAGCAAATCCCAGAAGCAATCATTAAAAAAGTGATAATCCGGGTTGCCCAGGGGGCTCAGTGGTTGAGCATCTGCCTTCGGCTCCGGGAGTGACCCCAGGTCCTGGGATCAAGTCCCCCAACGGGATCCCCGCAGGGAGCCTGCTTTTCCCTCTGCCTGTGTCTCTGCCTCCCTCTCTGTGTCTCTCATGAATAAATAAAGTCTTGAAGAAAAAAAAAAGTGATAATCCTACTAGAAGGTACTAGGTTAAGGATTTTTTTTTCCAGTAAAGTAAAATTAAGAAGAGCATCACATGTATCACCACCCCAGTAGGAGGAGACAGAGGTAGTAGTAACGACATCATTCGTGAGCAGTGCAGAGGGTCTGGAAGTTTAGTCTCTGTAGGAAGACTGCCTCAGATTGAGCTCTGGATCAGTTGCCTCTGGTTCCTTAACCTGGAAAAGACACTTAATCTCTTCATGCCTCAGTTTTCTGATCTCTGAAATGGGACTAAAAGTGACTATTTTAAAATTTGCTCTGAGACTAAATGAGTTCGTACAGGTCCTACTATATATATATTTAATATATATATTAAATATATATGTATTAAAATTATTTATATATTAAAAATATATTTTTTAATCACAAATTGCTTAGGAAAGTTGACTATTGTTAATCAAATTCATATGTGGGATGCACACACTGCCCAAGGCTTTGCACGCTAGTCTCCTTATCCTGTCAGTGCTGTTACGAGGTAGCCAAGGCCTTTCTGATTTTAACAACTTGGTGGAATCAGCGATACACGTAAAACAGCTAGGAAGTCACAGGAGAGGAAGTGGGCCAAAGCCTTTGTGTCTTCCAGGGCTTGCCTCCTTCTCCTGGAAGGTTTTCTCCAGGAAGGAAACCTTTTCGGGGTTCATTCTGGGGACTTGGAGAGCATACACACTGGCTTGGGAGGCTGGCTTTAGACCTTAGTTTTCCTAAAGTCCCATTTCATCCCATATTAGTATTTACGGTAAAATAGATTCGGCCCGGCGGTTCTAACATGATGGCTCTGCTGGCGGAGCCTGTCCTGTTTCTGGGCCCTCCTGACCCTCGGCCATCCTGCCGCCTTCCCTGCCCCTGAATCGAGGTGCTGCTGTGAGTGAGGGGTAGCCCGTCAGCAAAGCACGTGGAAGGCCTGTAAACGATCTACTGAGCGGGCCCTAACGTGAAGCCTGCTGGCCACATGTATGATTGGGTGAAGCAGAGCACATGGGCAGAGGTTCTAGAAGCTTCACGAGAGACACCACTTGCCCGTGATCCGAAGTGCCGGCGAGGCCTGCACAGAAGGAGGCCACAACTGTTGCATTTCCTCTAGTACATGTAAGTCAATGGTTTATTCGAGGCATCTCTGCACGAGTCCCTGTGTACCTGGCACATGTCTCTTCCCCCTGCCCCCACCACCTACACACACAGGTGAGAGTACACAGCCATGTGCATATGTGCTTCACGCGCCTTAGGCCTATGCCATTGGGCAGTCAGCTTCCTCGAGGCAGGTCAGTACTGTGTGCTGCCTACCACAGTACTAGTATGTGTAGGAAACTACTAACGAGGATGGCTTCATGAGATAACATCTTTCTAAGATGTCTCTTCTTCTAGATGTAATGATTTTCCTGTTTCAGGTGTGAGGCCGGGTTCCCACTTTCATGACACAGTTCACGAGGAAAGCTCTCTAGAGAGGGATCCTACCTAGAGAACATGGACTTTTATGGAAGTAAAGTAAGGGAAGGATAGAAAAACAAGATATTTTGGAGGCTGGTCACGGGACAGTAAGAGTTTTACAATTTATCATCGAGGTTTTTCCTGTTCTTGACTTTTACAAGATGGTCAGTAGCAAAAATGGATGTACCAGACTGCAAGCCCATCCCTTTAAGAAAGGCTTCCTCGATCCTTCTAACGTGGCAATCCACACGCCCTCTGATCCTCTGATGTGAGGATAGTCCACGATCATTTGTCTTGTTGGCCTTTATAAAAATGCAAAGCTCTGTGCGAGGTCATAGGCATCTTCTCCCCATTAGATATTGTACGTCTGAGAGGCTTCGCCATGGCTCACACACCTGCCTTCAGGCTTTCAAACATCGTGCCTAGGCTACTGGATACAGTCAATACTTAACTGATGTCTGTTGGATAAAAACGAACCAGTGGCTCAACCTTCAAGGACATTACCCTCCTGAATGGCTTGGGAAATGTGGCCTAAAGAGAAGGAACAGAGAGCAGCAAGGAACTTTCTAGAAGCACAGGCATAGCAACAACCTTTGAGTATTCTTGGTCCCTTTCATTTTTTAAAATATTTTATTTATTTATTCATGAGAAACAAAGAGAGAGAGAGAGAGAGAGAGAGAGAGGCAGAGACAGAGGTAGAAGGAGAACCAGGCTCCATGCAGGGAGCCCGATGTGGGACTCGATCCCAGGTCTCCAGGGTCATGCCCTGGGTGGAAGGCAGGGCATGACCCTGGAGCCGCTGAGCCACCTGGGCGTCCCTCTTGGTCCTTTTAATACTATTTTTTTCCTGTTCCAGAGTAGCAGTCAAAGCTAACTCTAGGATAACACACGGGTTTCATAATTTTAAACAAGTTTTCTTATATTCTCCACCTTATTTCATCGCGTCATAGGTAAAAGCTGCATGCTATTACTGTACCTTCAATAATTCTTAACTGCAATGTGATCAAGAGTCTCAGGAATTCATCCTATGGAAAAAAAAAAAAAAAACAAAAAAAACAAGGATCTACACAAAGGTAGCTAGCATTAATTATAAGGAGGCCTCATAATACAGGTGAGAAGCTAGCGAGCTGTCTCCTCCCAGTCCATGTAACATCAGGGTAATATGGCAAGAGAAGAAAAAATAAATAAAAATTAAAACCTAAGGCCACCCACTGCAAGGGGCTTTTCTTTACTCTTGTTTTTCTTCCAGCAATTGTTTAAGAACTTTTCTTCTATGCATAGGATCCCATTGGCGCCAACCACACTGATACGTAAATTTAGACAGAATCCGCATCTTTAAAACACAAGAAACAACACAGGTGTCGTTTTGTAAATCTTGGGATAGAACAACTGCACCAAACAAGATACAACCAAGGACTTGCCATTATAATCCATTTTGTACCATAGCTTTGGAAATTAGCATAAATGAAAGACTTGGAAAGTTATCATCACTTTGTCTTCTAGAACACCATTTTGAAACTCCATAAACTGGAATCGAGGCAGTTGCATGATTCCCATCACAGAGACCAAAATTTATCCCTCCTTAAGTACCTGGAAAGCACCTTTATTTTGTAGGTAGCATTAGTACCTTGGATTCTTGGTAACACAAGGGTGTCAATACTCTAGCATCCCTCTTTGGGACCCAATGAAGCTACTTCAAGTATGGTCATCCCTGTCTCAAGGTAATAAACTAGCCCAAATAATTCAATCATGTAACATAGGGGGTCCCGTTACTGTGTGGCCAATAATAGAGCGATCCTAGAAAGCTAACAGGTCTTGGCTTTCCCCTCCTGCATCCGACTATTGACCATGACCCAGAACTATCATCTACAATTTCTTCCCCAGCTTAAATATCACTGAGGATGATTTGTGAGGCTGGACTGCCTGAAGCTTCTTAGATAACAGGAAGGACTCGTTGCCACCATTTCCTCAGCTTGATTCCCCAGAGACGGGGCTCAGGGACCACACCCTGGCCTGATTCCACACCCTCCTCCATCCTAGGCAGTATGACTTGTACGAGATGAAATAAAACAGGGTCTCTTATGTGAAGGGGGTTTTAAATGATGCCAAGAGGCCACTAAGGAGATGGGCCTTACGCACGTCCTCACCGGCAGGAACCAGGAAGCTTTGAACTGGGCCGAAGAGCAGCAAATGTCCCCAAGGACCCCGTACAAACACCTGTACATGGCCACAGTAACCACGTATCGCTCAGTATTGCTGAGCGATAGCCCTGGTAACCAATTCTGTGTAGCCAAGATGCCTTTTCCACCTCCAGCACCAATCGAAGTCCTTCATCAACAACATAGACAAGCCTTCCCATGTTGCCGATCAAGATTCCTGACATTTGCTCCCTAGTGGGACGCTGTGGGGTTGCTGCTCAGATCTGTAAAGCCTGACTTGCAGTTCTGTGATCCCAGGAAGTGCTTTGCCTCGTCATTGCTGCCTGACAGTTTTAGGTTGATAGACCTCCAGCCAGTCCTCCTTGAGAACAAGGGCTGTGTGGAAGATGTGAAATAATTCCAGGTGAAATTACATCAAATGTTACGTTGCCATGAGGTTTTAATTTATGTTACGTGCATATTAAAAAACACCATGGGGGCGCCTGGGTGGCTCAGTCGGTTGGGTGTCAGCCCTCGGCTCAGGGCATGATCTCAGGGTCTTGGGATCGAGTCCTGCCTTGGGCTCCCTGCTCAGGGGGGAGCCTGCTTCACCCTCTCCCTCTGTCCCTCTGCCCTGCTTGTGCTATCTCTTTCAGGTAAATAAATAAAATCTTAAAAAAAAAAAAGTGTTAAGTCATGATTTTGAAGACTATTCATTGATAGAAACAGGTCATGAGAGATTAAATTAAAAAAAAAAAAAGAAAACAGGGAGCAAATGTACAATGTACATATGCATCACCGTGTATGTGACCGTAGATAGAGGTAATGAAAAAATGGAACAGAATGCTTTAAAAATCAAGTGCTCAAATAGAATTACCATATGAGCTAGCAAAAAAATAATAAATAAATAAATAAATAAATAAATAAATAAATAAATAAATAAATAAAAATAAAAATAAAAATAAAAATAAAAATAAAAATAAAAATAAAAATAAAAATAAAATAAAATAAAATAAAAATCAAGTGCTCGCTTGCGATGAGCACCGGGTGCCGTGGGCAAGTGCTGAGTCGCTATGTCGAACACCCGAGTAGTCCACTGTACGTCAACTAACTGGGATCTAAATAAGAGCTTCAAAAACGTGGAATGCTGTCTTGTCTAGGAGGAAATACGAGATCATTTCCATTTTCTTCTTTTAGCGTTTTCTTTCTCCAAAATGCCATACGGTGATGTTGTATTGGTCTCCTCATGACACTGGGGAAGAAGGTACTTAATGAGGTGTCAAATAGAAGGTAGGGGGTAGGGGCATCTCCCCTTCACTATGATCTCTTTGGCCATGGTTATGACCTATGGCACAGGAGGAGTCTGTCTTGCAGGTCAAAGACTATTTTGAGTATATTGTATTTGTAAATGTACGAGATGTCCTGTTTCCAAAAGTTACTCAGAAAAAGCTGGGGGGGGCGGGGGTGGAGGGCCCTGGGTGGCTCAGCGGCTGAGCACCTGCCTTCTGCCCAGGGCGTGACCCTGGAGTTCTGGGATCAAGTCCTATTTCGGGCTCCCTGCATGGAGCCTGCTTCTCCCTCTGCCTGTGTCTCTGTCTCTCTCTGTGTCTCTAATAAATAAAATCTAAAAAAAATTATCAAGAGCATGGACTGCAGAGCAAGACCACCTCTGTTTGAAGTCTGGTCCTCCCAGGGATCCGCTTGGTGGCCTTAGCAACGTAATTAGCTTCTTTATGTTCCTACTTTTCCTCAACCATCAAATGGGAACGATCCCAATATTGCCCAAGCCAAAAGCTTGTAACAGGGAATAAGCACATGTATGTAAATGCTTAGGGGAAGTCAGGTCCATAAAGTCTATAATATAAAATTTGATAATAAAGAAGAACTGCTCTGGCAAATTAGAGCTTTTATCACATTGAATTCATTGTAGAAATCATTGTGTAATTATATATATGTAATTAATATTATATTATATTATATTATATTATATTATTAATATATTAATATATTTATATAATATAATATATTATAATTATATTAGATTATATATTATTATAATATATTAATTGTATATTAATTGTATCAATATAATATTATATTAATTATATTAATATTAATGTAATATATTATAATTATATAAACTATAATTATGTTATAATATTATATTATTATATTAATATAATATAATTATATATAAACTATATATATAGTTTTAAATATTTTATTTATTCATTTGAAAGAGAGAGACACAGAGCGTGCGTGAGCGGCGGAGGGTGCAGAGGACAAACAGGCTCCCCACTGAGTAAGGAGCCCAAGATCAAGACCTGAGCCAGGGACACCTGGGCGGCTCCGTGGTTGAGCATCTGCCTTCGGCTCAGGGCCTGACCCCGGGGTCCTGGGATCGAGTCCCGCATGGGCTCCCTGCGTGGAGCCTTCTTCTCCCTCGGCCTCTGTCTCTGCCTCTCTCTCTGTGTCTCTCATAAATAAATAAAATCTTAAAAAAAAAAAAAAAAAGACGTGAGCCAAAGGCAGATGCTCAGCCGACTGAGCCACCCGGGGTGTCCTGTATGATTCTATTTTTAATATTCCCTATAACTCTGTGAATGCCATGAAGGGTGCATGAAATAGCACAAGATAATAGATAGTTGGTAAATGTTGGATAAATAAATGAATTTGTTGCATAAATCCCCTCATTTCTTTGGCTAAAGGATATTGAACAGGCAAATTTTGTGAGTGGACAAATAAGTGACTATCACGTGCACGCCCCGGGGGGTTATAGGGCTGAGCCAGTCACCATGTCACCATTCTTGTTCTCCAGAAACAGCCCTTTCTTTCCATCCTTGCAATCTCCGATCCTGACTTCTCAGCCTATGGAGCAGCTGGCAGCACAGCAGGCCACGCGGAGAGGCACAGGGGCCGGGGAGGAGGAGGGCTTCGGGCTTCCTAAGGACAACGAGGGCCTGCCTCCTCCATGGCCATGGGGCGAGCGGGTCGCAGCAGGAGCAGGGCCAGCAATCGGGGCCGAGAGCTGGCCCTGCGCTGGGCAGCCGTGGCTCCTGCTACCTCGGGGCGGGCGGAGGCTGGCGCAGACGGGCCCCGGGGCACTGGCTCTCCCTGGCACCCCGGGAGCCTTGGCACGGAGCTGACTCTGATGCACCTGGACTTGGGCGGCCACGAGCATCCGTTCTCTCAAAGGCCTCGTACAGAATCCCACTGCCCGGCCGAGCCGAACCCCGGGGACCGGGGGAACTTGCTGCAGACCACGACAGCCGCGTTAAGGACGTGGAGCTTAGCACACTGGCTTCTAAGACTGTTTCCCGTGTAACTACCTGGTTCAGTTGTGTCACACAGGTGACCGACTCATCCTGGTTCACCCAGAACTTCCCAGGTTTATCACTAAAACCTCCACGTCCCTGGAACATCGGCCAAAGCCCTGAAGTCCCAGGCCAACCAAGACGGTTGGTCATCCTAGGTAAATCAAAAAAGAAGAGAAAAAAAAAAAAAGACCAAAAAATCTATTTTATGTGCAATATTCAGTATTAAAATGCATCACCAATCAATAAACATAATCAGTTCTCTGTTATGCCAAATTTTAACACAATGGAAGCCTCCAACCTATTACTTTTTTTCGTTGAATTTAATTGTGTTTGAGCGTATGTATCAGACTTTATGATGAAATGACAACTGTCGTTCTGTGTCTAGATTTAAACATTTTTAAAAGGTATTTGCAGTTTGCAAGACTGTTACCCTGCCTTTTATTATTTAATTCATTCTTGAGTCAATCTGTTCTCATAAAATTGTCAGTGAGCACAGCACTCTAGCAAAAGTGTGTCACGTTCAAGCAAATGCTGAGAAGGTCTAAGCACATCTGCCCCGTGACGGCTCTTCTAATGGCTTCGGAGTCCGTTATGAGATGATGAGTAAATACACAGCAATATGCAGCGCTATCATCTTACAGACATTCAGGCTTTGTTTAAGTTTATGTGCTTTTTTTTGTGACTTCTATATTTAATAAGGAACAAAGGTAATGATGGTAATAATTTTTGCATTATTCACAAGGGCCAATGCCTAGTAAGTCAACAAAAAAGACGTGTAAAATAAATAAGAGTTGAAAGAAGGAAAGACGTAGAAGGAGGGGGCAGATTGACTTTCCCAGAGTTCTTACTACAAGTTGTTCTGGATTATACTATTTATTTTAAAAGTACCTTAAAATCATATTGTAAAATCTTTTTAAAAGCATTATTACCAAACCTCTATAGGTGTTCAGGTTTCCTTTCTGACATATAGCCAAGATAAAATAAAAATAACGCCGATTTCAAATTTTACTCTCTATTAGAAGAACTATAAACTTGAATTTATAGGCATGTTTACTCCATAATTACTACTTTTATTATTTTTATTTTAGTTATTATTTTATTTTGTGGTTTCATATATGTAGACATATATGTGTATCATATATATATGATATAATATATTTACATATATGTATACATACACACGTACATACCCATATATATCCAAAGCATTGTCCAGGTAATGACATTGATCTGAACAAGTGGCATTTATTCTATAATTGCTACTTTTATTTTATTTTTATTATAAAAATATTTTATTTTTATAAAATATTTATAAATTTTTTTTATAGTTTTATTTTATTTTTTTATAGTTTCATATATATAAACATAAGTATATGTGTATATGTGTGTGTGTATGTGTATATATATTTAACTGTTCTCCAGCTAAAGTGACATTGACCTGAACAAGGCATAAAATTAATTTTCTATAATTACAGTTTAATCCTTCTGGAACTATTCTTTGGGGAGGTCAAAGGATTATTTGGTGGCTTGATAACATAATTTGGCCTCTAGATGCATGAGATGGTTGATCGTTCCTTATCTGTCCCTGGGACTTAAGTTCCATATTTCCCTTTGCAATATCTGCCTGACAGGGCAGGTTCTAGCACAGAGGAAAGCTTAAGATGTTGGTCACCCAGGTCAGAGAATTTGCATATATTCACTGGGCTGAAGGCAGATCTCAGTTGCCTGCAAATTTGCTAAGATGGGGAGTGTCTCTCAGGTTAGATTCTGAAGCTTGGCTGTTTACCCAAGAGAAGCAGAGATTTTGGAAGAGGAAGAGACGGGGGTGTTTGCTGCTAGGTCTTAGAGGGTGCTGTTGTGATGAAAACCAGCTTCAGAGATTCAAAGGAAAAGCAGATAATAACCCTTTCCTCTGGGGCAGGTCCTCAGACAGCTTAGAGTATATGCATGTTCTTTGCCTGTGGCTTCCTATTTTTCTCCCTAAATCCAACTGAAGCTGTCACGTCTCAGATGCATCTGAAGCCTTGTGTCTTGGTCACACTGCAACTTTAGCACATGGTAGTGCTTGAGAAAAGTATGTTGGATAAATCTGCCTTTTCATGCGGCCATCCTCTACACCCAGATGGAAAAATGGAAAGGTTAAGATGAGCAGGAAATTTGGAAAAGGTTCAGCTGTATAAGTTATTACAAGTCTTCTTATCAGAAGAGCAGGTATTAAATTCATGAGACACTGAAAATTGAATTGCTGAGACAAGAGCTATTGTGACTAGAATAGCAAATGTCAGATCATGAATCTATTCACATGGCAAGGATCAAAAGATGATTAGCACAAGTGATGAGTTGTTCCACTTTGCTTGAAACATTAAGTCTCCATTTTGATAGGAGGAGGCAAAAAAGTGGGCTGCAAACAGTTCTTCCGCGGTATCTATCTGTGCTGTGTTCCAAACTTTTAGGTTTCGGAGTTTAGGAAATAAAGTGAAAGCAAACTTTTTTAATACCAATTCCATAATTTCTTCCTACCTATATCTTTCATGCCTTTTGAAAAATGCATAACTGGTCTATCAATAGGCATTACTATTCTCAAGACAGTTCTATATTAAACAAAAATATAAAGGAAGTCAATAGTGATTTCCAGGGTCCATCCGTACTAGTGTGGCTCTACAGGATCTACGGGAAGAGGAAGGACTTACAGCATAAAAGTTCATTTCACATTGATATCAGGATTTAGAAGCTGTGAAGAAGGGATCCCTGGGTGGTGCAGCGGTTTGGCGCCTGCCTTTGGCCCAGGGCATGATCCTGGAGACCCAGGATCGAATCCCACATTGGGCTCCTGGTGCATGGAGCCTGCTTCTCCCTCTGCCTGTGTCTCTGCCTCTCTCTCTCTCTCTCCCCCCGTGTGACTATCATGAATAAATAAATTTAAAAGGAAAACAAATTTAGAAGCTGTGAAAAGAATGAATATGAGAAAAAAAATCCTATTTTATGAGTTTTTCTTCGAACATCAAATTCAAAAATCTGTAAGGATGTCTTCTAAACCACTGTTTATCTATCTGCCTATTTATTTACTTCATAAAATATTACAGGAAATATCTTTTAGGAAGATTCATACAAGATGTTGTGTGTCTACAGCAGAGGCTATCAAACTATAGCCCACATGCCAAATCCTGGCAGTTGCTTCTTTTTTGTCAATAGAGTTTTATTGGGACACAGCTGTGTCCTTTTGTTCACAAATTAGCTACAGCCAAGGTTAGCGGCTCCTAAAATATTTACTAACTGGCCTATGGTAGGTGGAGTAATGTCCCGTAGAAGAGTCTCAGAACCCATCACCTTATATTGTATAAGGTATTTCTGCAGATGTGATTAAGTGAACCATAACAAAGTGAACCATAACAAGATTCTCTTAGAAGAGAATCCAAGTCAAAGAGAGAAGATGCAACAGCAGATGCAGAAGCCATAAAGGAGAAAGGATGAGACACAGCTGGCCTCGAAGATAGAAGAAGAAATCATGAGTCGAGGAATGCAGGCAGCCTTGAGAAGCTAGAACATGGATTCTCCCCAAGTGTCTTCAGAGTTTGGAAAGCAGGGCTGCTCACGGCTTGATTTTAGCCCAGTGAAACTGATTTTAAGATTTCTGACTTCTGGAATAATCAGATGACAGATGTGTTGCTTTAAACCACTACGTTTATGAGTTACAGCAACAGGAATCTAAAACAGGACCCTTTACTGAAACCGTGTGCTGACCCCTGACCCAAGATTTAGTGTATCCAGAATAATAATCTGCTGTAATAAACAAAAACCTTCAGCCAGGGCAAGGAATTCAAATTCTGATAAGGTCAATAAAGTCCCTTTTCTGTGTTTTCTTGGTCAAATAACTTACCCGACTAAATCTGTGTTAAAGCATTTAAGATACACCAGCCAGGCCAGCTAAGTGAAGGGACTTTAATCCTTCTGCAAATATATAGGGTGTTGCTCTGATCCTCAACAGATACAAAGCTCTATGTATGTTCCCATCTATCCCAACAGGAGACAACTCACTTGGCTAAATTCTAAAAAGTCACCATGAACTTTTGGGCAGGTTCATTTTGCCTCTAATTAATTAACTCATTGTTTCTGAGGTGGTAGCTGGAAATAGTCTCACAGCGCTGCAGGAATACTATGTGAGATAAACAGGCCAGGAAGAAGAAAATAACAGGCCTTATTAGCAAACTGAAGAGCAGAGTAAACCTATTAAGACTTAATTCTGAACTTAAACTATGCGGACTTATTCCAGGATAGAGAGGCCGATATGCTCAGTTGTGTGATAAGGAAGATGCACCTCGCCACTTTTTACAAATGCAAAAGATTAATAGGTCGGTTGCCTGGAATAATCACAGTGCTATTTTAGGCATCAAGGGAGGTTAATTTTCCAAGTCCACAATTATTATTCTGATTATCACCATTTTTAATTGATGTACAAAAATTCACCAAACGTTGTGCCATGTTCAAACAGGTTTGATGGCCTTCCTTAATATACTTTCAGAATCACTCGATGCCACCACAGTAAACATCTGTTAGGTCTTTCAATTTTACACTATTCTGGGTAGCGGCGTACAGGTACAGACCGAGTGTGTACAGAGCTCTGGTTGCGCACATGAACTTAATTTCTCAAATAAGTCTCATCGATGATACAAAACTCAAAATGGAATAGATTATTTCAGACACCAGTGCGTATTCTTGTGAGTCCCACAGAAATTAAACAACTTCCTAATGTCATATAGTGAGTAGGAGAGATGAGCTTTGAACTCCACTGATAAGTCCTCCCCTGCCTACCTCAAGATACAGCTTCAACATCATTGGAGACGATAGAAAATGAAAGGGTTTTTGCAAACTATAAATAATTATTTGTTTGTGGCATACTGCTAATATACAATTGGAAATACATTACTTAGAAAAGAATCCTCCTTCCGAAGAGTACAGCTCTGCTCGCAAAAAGCATGCAGGGTTCCACGAAATACCATAGCTCAAAAACACTTTTTCATCATTAAGCAAACAATGGAGAAATATGGGGCATTCTGAGAGAGAACCACACACACAAATAGTATTTTTTTTTTTTTTTACACAAATTGTATCTTTAAGTGTTCGGTCATACTTAGGCATACGCAGGGGTGGCTTGTCTACCTGTAAGGAATGTGACAGGCAATGTTTTCTCAGTCTTATTATCACAAAATGCAGAAATGCCAATACTTGGGAAATCCTTAGAAATCAATGAAAAGGGGGAATGTCTGGGTTTGAATTTCAGTTCCTCTACTTATTAACTCTGTGGTTTTGACTCATTTCTTGACCTCTCTGGGCCTTAGGTTTCCCATCTGTCAACGAGAGTTACTACAAATACCTACCTCTATTCCTTAATGCATCTCAGCTCCTTCCTCATCTGTAAAATCAGCCTATGGTGGAATGTACCTCATAAGAAGACCATGAGGATAAAAAGCCACCACACAGGCAAGACGCTTAGGTTAGGGCCTGACGCACAGCAGAGAAGCTGGCATTTCTATGATTGCTCTAGACCAGACACCCCAGATGCTGTGCTGAGAAGCTGCAAGTGGTAGAAATGAATCACCACCATCACCACAAAAACACACAAACCAACAGCAACAAAAGAAAACAAAAACAAACCACTGACTTTGCCTTTGAAGAGCTAGTCTGTGCGTTTAGAGTCTGATAGAAGTATTTGTGAGAGGAGATGCCCTAGAGTAGGTGCATGGCAACGGGGATGTCATAGATTCATCCTTAACCAAAAGCAACACAGGACAATACTGCATTAAAGCACCTTATGTACACTTTATCCATATTAATGTTTTTGCAGTCATATATATGTTTTAAGAACTAGAGAATGAGAAAATCCTTGAAGTTTACAGACTGGCATTGAAGAAAGAGGAGGAGTTAGAGCTGGAGAAGTCCAAGTTGCCCCCCAACTCACCTGGGATTCTCTTATTGCCGGGGATGGGATGGAAAGCAGAGAAACTTTCCAGATGGGGCCCTACCATCGGTCAAACTCTTAAGGTCTGTCAGGGACAGAGGACTTGGGACCTGGTCTACGTTTGCCTCTGACACGGGTCTCTTTTTCACCGGTCACGGAGGAGACCTAAGCAAAGATGCTCTGGGGCTGGTGCTTTGCATACAAAACTGCTAGAGTTTAAGGGTCCTCAGTAAAATGACTGTAGTTTCTAGAGAAGTGTGTGCTTAAGAAAGTACTTTTCTTAAAGACCTTCTCCTCCAGGAAGTGTCCAAGGATAATTAAAATGGAAATGCCGAAGTAAAGGGAAGAAAAGACCCAAAAAGCTAACTAAGCCCTGCCTCTTCTCCACAGACATAAGTACACTTGTTTCTTATCTCTGTGTTTACTCTGCATTTGTTAAAATTCACTATTCAACCAGATGCTGCTTTCTTCGATTTGCCACAGTTGTGTTAGCTTCTCGGGGTCCGTGTCTCTCCCGCTACGTTGAAGGTGACCCTGAGGCCGTCGCCCAAGTTCTGCAAGCCTGGCACTAATGAAACTTAGTCTCTAGGTCCTGGCTGTGTGACTTTGGGTAAATTACTTTCACTTTCTCAGACTCTCCCCATATGCCTTTCGTGACCTCAAGGCAGCAGGCAGGCTGAGGGCTGTGAGTTGAGAAGTTTCCGTCTCCCTTGTTTCCTCAACACGTTAAGCAGCGTGGCCTGATGTAGGGGAATTTACTTTCCGGGCTTCACCTCCCTCACTCGTTGAAACAATGATGGTCATATCCAACACCAAGTCTGTTGTGGGGGGAACAGGAAAGAAGTCAATGGGACACAGAATTTGGCACAGGAGGCCTTGTTACTGTTTTGCTTTGGTGGTGGCTTTATTTTCAGCATTCCTGGGCATCGATGAAACAGAGGAAAATCACTTGTAGCCCAGAATTTTACAGAGTGCATAATAAGCACAGAAATGTATTCAGTAGTTCATATGTGAACTGAGAAATCCTTTTCCATTGTCCCCAGTGCTGCCAGATTCCTGATCCTGCCCATACTCCACTCTGAATTTTCTTTCTGGTCAGGTTGCCACCCTCCAAAATGCACTCCAGTGACTCGATTGCTCTCCTGGCCACTGCCAGGCCCTGTAGGCACCCATCTGTTTTACTTACTGGGTGGATTATTGCTTAATCAATGGCTCTCTGGCCTACTGTCCATTCCCATATTTGAAACCGGATTGCAGTGGCTGCTCCGTAGTCATGCACCTTGATCCTGCCTTCCTTCTCTGAGCTACCTGTTGCCCATCCCGCCCTCCCTGAATGCACTTTGCATCCACCCTTCAGACTCGGCATCAGACCCTTGGACACTCTCATCACACAAGGCTTCTCCAGTGGAATTTCCCTCTAGGTTTTGTTGCCACCAATGTTTCCGTTGGTGACATTTTTCTCTTCTTTTTGCTTTCTTCCTCTTCCTTTCCCTTTCTTCAAACTTATTCGGTGCCTGACAGTGTGCTAAGTAACTTACACGCATAAACATATTGAACTCTCAAGTATACATTCATTTTATAGATAGAAAAATTGAATCCTGGTGGTTAAACAACTCCCAGAACGAGTATATTTTGGACTGTAGAATCTGACCTCAACCTTGTAATCAATACGTGTTGATTGAAAATGAATGAGAGTTGTAGTAGATTCATTCAGTCAACAATTTTGGAGGTCCTCCTCTGAGCAGATCGTCTCTCTGGGCAGATTCTTCAGGAGATGAATGTGAAAGTATTTTATAAACGTTAAATACGGGTCAAATAATGTATACAGCCTATAATATATACATTTACATCATATATGAATATATGCATGTGAGTACATTTACATAAGTGTGCGTATGTGGGCATATGTTTATATTTGTATGTACATACATACAAATATGTTTACATTTTTGTTATCTGCTACAGAACAAAATTCTCTAAATTCAAGGTATCTCAGCCATTTCAAAGTCATAGAGAAGAGCCCAAATATGAGAACACTTACAGGTTGTCTGTCGACAGAGCTATAAGAAAATATGGCCTCATCATTTTTATAAACATAGACACAAGGGGGAGGAGACTTAGCGGTTTAATTTAACATGACTCAGAACCTGGTTATCATCTTTGGAAACTGCTAGCACATCGGGTAGCCTCTGAACGTCCTTAATCATTACGTGTGGAGAGTTAATATGTCAGGTTGCGCGCTCTTGCTATATCTAGCCATGTATTATTGTAAATGCAAAGGTTAAACAAATCAGACAGAGATTTGATTTCTACTGTATGGTTGATGTCAAAACCGTATGAGCAAAAGTAATAAGATTTTCCCCATTCTCCCCAGCACTTTTCTACAGACACAATGCATTTATACACTTTACATAATCCTGAGAGATGCTCATAATACCTCCTAGTGCTCTGCATAGAAACCTAGAAATAAGAGGCTTGTTTCTTTGACTCTCCCTTGGCTCTATAATTTTGCAGTGCCTTCCTGTGGATGGGGTGACCTGCCCACACTCTGACGAGGTTTGGCCAAGAAACTTGCTTTGATCTCTAGAATGAGACAGAAGCGACAGTCTGCCAGTTCCAAACTTATGCCTCAAGAGTTCCTCTGGCTCTGTGTCAGGAGAACATGCCTTGGTGAAGGTGGTAGAGAATGAGACAGGAAGGGCAGAGACCCAAGTTCCTGGATCCTCCAGTTGAAGCCAGCCTATACCAGCCAACATTCATCCAACCTTGAACATGTGAATGAGAGGGTCAGAGTCAGCATAACCTTCCAGCTGATCCCAAACCAATAGATGCTTGTTGTTATATGCTCACTGAGCTTTTGTGGGTGTCTGCTAAAAAAAGCAGGGCTCACTTAAGTTGATGAACTGCTTGGTAAGAGGACAAGAAGACAAGTTATTGTTTAGATGCAAGAAAGAAATTAAAAAAAAATTAACAGAGAAAGCAAAACAGTGCCTTGTCTAGAGATGTGAACTGTTTTCCTCGAAGCAACCCTAAGATGATCCAGGAGGATAGCCAAAGCTGCCTCTGGGACCTCAGCAGAAGGTCTAAGAATTCCCTGGAACAGGAAAGATGCAGAGAGGGGGGAAAGACATTGGAGTTAGCCAAAGGAAGGATCTGGAAAATGTAATATGGTCAAATGAGCCAAAATTACAGAAGGTTGGTTTATTTATTATTTTTAAAATACGTGTGAATTCTTCTACTGGGAAAAAGATCCAGAATTTAGCATTACAGCTAGTGCCGGAGGAATTCAAGGGCTACTGGAGCAGAGATGAAAACTGGAACTAGAATTGTTTTAAATTTGGAAGACATTTGGAAATGACTCAATCCAACTGTTGGTTTTTAAAACCTTTTCTGCTTCACCTCCTTTCTTCAAGCAACTATTTAGGCGGCCTTCTCATACGCAATAGATAAGAGTCCCTACAGCTGAGTTCAGGATGGACTAGGGAGCATGGAACCCTACCCCCCTAACTCCCTCAGTGTTCTCTGAGTCACTGTTGGAGAATTTTCAGGGCCCATCAAGGCCATGGAGGTCAACCAGCCCCAACAGGAGGCCTATAACTTGAACACCTGGTGAAGAGTTTTATTAATAACTGAGCTACTTTAGGGCAACCCTGGTGGTGCAGCGGTTTAGCACAGCCTGCAGCCCGGGGTGTGATCCTGGGGACCTGGGATCGAGTCCCATGTTGGGCTCCCTGTGTGGACCTTGCTTCTCCCTCTGCCTGTGTCTCTGCCTCTCTCTCTCTCTCTGTGTCTCTATGAATAAATAAATAAAAAAATCTTAAAAAAATAACTGAGCTACTCTAAAGGATCTATTACTATTTCTGTACTTGTGAACATTATAGTGTTTTTTTTTTCATTATAGTGTTCGCATTTTTTCTGTTTCATCCAATATAGAATACATTGATATGCTGAGGGCTAATTTGGGTCTTTGGAGAAATATAATTTCAAGAAATACTATCGACTTAATTATAAATTATAAATTTGACATGAATTCTTGTCTTTCAGGGGGACTTTTGCTTACAAACGATCATTCTACTTCTTGAATTTTATTTAGTTTAGTCTCCACCAGATGAAGATCTTCTTTGCCTTCTGGCTCCGAGTTCAGTACATTTGTCTTTCCAGCACAGTATTATGCTTCAGGAGCTGATGAATCTCAACGTTCGGTGACCACCGTTTATGACCATTAAATTGGTGCCTAATGCTTGCAGCATCAGGCTAACGTGAATGTTGGATTAATAAACATTAATAAAAAATAATTAATAAATTAATAAACTAATTTATTATTAATAAATAATAAATTAATAAAGCCAAGATAAATTACAATATATAATCCCTAGGCTAGAACAATTACAAACTAGAATCTTTATCCTTTCACCATAAAGTTCAAATTCTTTGATATGTTAAGCATGGCCCTACAGTCCATAGATTCTGCTGTGTGTCCCATTACCTCACGACCTACAGCTTTGAAATCCTGTTCAAAGTCTTCATAGTTCATCAGAAATGCCATGCTGGACTGTGGAGTGTGGACCGCTGGGGTTGGTGAAGGATCTCAAGATGGCTGGGTGAAAACTTGCTCTAAAAGCCATTGACTGGGTAGATTTTGGGGAGATCATACCCCCAAACTGGAAGGCCATTGCCAACTCCCTGAAATCTTGGAATGAGATGCTTACCTCCAGGTTGTCTACTTTTCCTGAGAAACCACCAGCTATTGACTGTGCTTATTACAAGGCCAATGTGGCAAAGCCTTACTTGGTAGATGACTTTGACAAGAAGTTTAATGCCCTGAAGGTTCCTGTGCCAGAGGATAAATACACTGTCCAGGTTGGATGTTGAGGGAAAAGAAGATGTGAAAAGCTGTGCTGAGTTTTTGTCTCTCTCAAAGGCCAAGATAGAAGAATAAGAAAAAGAGCTGGAGAAGATGAAGAACATAATTCCATTTGATCGGATGACCATTGAGGACCTGAATGAAGACTTCCCAGAAACCAAATTAGACAAGAAGAAGTATCCCTATTGGCCTCACAAGCCAATCAAAAATGTATAAACTTGAGTTGGGGAGAAAGCCCTGGCCCTCATACTATAAACATTGGACATTAAAAATAATGATACAGAAGAAAAAAAAAAAAAAAGAAAGAAATGCCATGTTGCTTGATCTGTTACATCTTTGCAAATGCTGTTCCATTTCTATGGCTGCTCTCTTCACTAGTTGCCAACATGGTAAATTCTGCATCCTATAAAACCCAGCGCTAGCACTGCTTTCCGTGATGGGGTAAAATAGCCCCACCTCTCCGTGACTTGTTTGCTGTGCACTTTGTTCTGGCATTGCACTGTATTATGACTGCATATACGCCCTGCCTCCATGACAATAGAAAACTCATCATGGCATCTCTTGTATGGCAAGGATGCTTCACATATGTGAACTCACTTCATCTTCCAACTCGATGGAATGGAAGTATTCTTGTCATCTCCATTTTACAGATGTGGAGAGTGAGGCATAAAGAGGTTGCAGAGCTGGATGGGATTTGGATCCAGGCAGACAGATTCCAGAGGCTGCGTATACTATGCCTCTTGACCTTGCAAACTCCCTAAATGTCTTGGTGCTTCAGTACTTGTGGATTTGAACCAAAGATATTAGGGTGTACACAGTCTCCACTACAGCTACTGAGAGGGACAGAGGTGTCTCATCTAGGAAGTTGCTGGTTTTCAAAGGGATTCTAAAAATGTGGGGACTGTAAAGCCCTCCATGAACTTGAATGGCATCAATCACTATGCATTCACTCAGAAAGAAGATCAGAGCCATCCAGCCAATTATATGCTCCTTGGCTCAGATCATATTTCTTCACGGATCTTTTATCACATGACATCCCATATGCATTTGTTTAATGAAAGTGATGCTATCACCTCTCACTTTGCTTTCCCACAGTTCTGCAACTAAAACAGATTGGGGAAAGAGACTTTTTTCTTTTCTTTTCTTTTCTTTTTTTTTTTTTTTTTTTTTAACTCCAAGAGGTGAACTGACAATCAGCGTTATATCTGCTACTTTCCTAATTTACCTTGGCTATTGGAGGAATTGTCTTATCAGATTTCCCATTCTAATCACTCATAAAACAGCTATGGGGCCCTTGAATATTAACAAACAATGGTTCCAAAGAAAACAAGATCCTGGCTTGAGGGCATATTCAGTTATCTGACAGGTCAGCAAAGCATTCCTGTTGTGCACACCAGTCACAAAACGTCTGTAACCAGCATGATGCCATTGGTTATCAAAAACAGTCCACAATGAAAATAAGGTAGGGAGAAGCTTTAGGATGTGGAGAAAGGCACTAATTAAAACTAGTGATGCCAACTACAATGTTTCAAAATCCAGCTCATAGACAGCTCAACATCCAGTGAAATGTAATGGAGTGGCACAGATTTAGTGGAGTGTTGCTTTATTTCTCCAATTATAAAATTTAGGGCATGATAAAATAGGAAGTAGAAAAGGATTCCAGGAAGGACTGGATGACTGTGGGGCAAATCATCCCCCTAGATGAGATCATTTTACCAAACCAGGAAGGCACTGATTACTGATTCAGATTCCCAAGTCTGGGATGTGCATATACCACTAGTTTGGTGTCAAATATCCACTACTGAACTTGGTTCCTTCCCAGTATATCTAGAGTGTCTGGCAAAAGACTTCTTTCCATTCTCTTTCTACCAAATATTTTCTACATGGTGTCCAAGTCATTGTCTAAGGGGACACAGACTACAACATATTCAGGACTGTACCAGTTCTTCCCTGGTCCATTAATTAGGGGCCAAGGAGGACGTGCCTCTGTGTATACATTGCCAAGCCAGTCTTCTATTAATGCTCTGTAGTTCTATTTGGACATCTCACAGGCCCCTTGCAACTTATCAAATCCCAAATGCAACTCAGTCATTGCTCTCCTGACAAACACATCTTTTTTTTTTTTTTTCCCATTCTAGGGCCTATTACTAACAATATGCTGATATTTCTATCTATTGGTCACGTCAGAAACCCAAGTGGATGCAGAGAGCATTCTGGAAAGACTGTGAGAAAGCATAAAATAGAATAAAGTTTGAACAGGAGAAAGGTGGAGAAGTAAAAGACAAACAATGAAATCTGTTATAAGGCATGGGAATGGGCACCTACTTCTTTCCTATCCCAGTGCCCACATTGCATCTATCACTAAGTTCAGCCTTTTCTATCTCTGAGAGAGCTCTCAAATCTCTTCATTTCTCTCTCCCCATCTCCCTAGTCCAAGCTACTATCATTTTGTCCATTTACTACTGCATTGGTCTCCTCTCTGATATCCCAAATCCTCTTATCTTTCCATAATCCACAGGCTCACATTTATAATCCAAGCAATTTTTTTCAGCGTAAATCTTATATCATCCTCCAACTTAAAACTCTTCTAGGTTTTCCACTGTCCCAAAAATAAACATCTAAATTCCTAGCAAGGCTATGACAAGGCAGCCCAGAACAGGCTTTGATTCTTCATTGATCCTACCATCTGGTTCTTAATTGTGCATAGATTTTTGTACCCCAGGGGACATTTGCAAATGTTTGGAGTTAGTTTTATAGTAATGGTCATGAGTATGCACTGGTTTCTCGTTGACAGAACCTCTAGATACTGCAAAAAATTCTACATTACTAGGACAGCTTTCTCACAACAAAGAATTAGTTAGCCCGCAATGTCAAAGTGCTGAGACTGATAAACCCTGGTCTCACCTTATCTCATGCACCTCTTCCCTTTCACTCCCTTCATTTCAGCTATTCCCTGCTTCTTTCATTTCCATGAATTCACTGTATTTAACCACATCTTCAATTTTTCAGTATGGTATTCCTTCTTCCTGGAATAATCTGCACATTCTCCTCTCTAACCCCTAATGTTTGACTTGACTCACTCCCCCTCATTCTTAGTTCTCAGCTTAGTTACCTACGCAGGGGAGCCTTTCCTGAACCATCACACTAGATTGGATTCCTTTCCCATATATTCTCAGACACCCAGTATCTTCCCTCATAAATATACCGTTATTGTCAGCCTTTCCCGCAATACTATAAATTCCTTGAGGGTAGGACACGTCAGCCTCATTGACTTGAACTCCAGAACCTAATATTAATCTCTCAAAATATATCTAAAGTAATCACTTAATGAATAAGTACATGCATGCATGAATGAATCAATGAATTAGAATTCCAAGACTATACAATTTTGGCAAACCAGCTCTTGGCTTAAATTACAGTTGGCCTATGTGGAAGGCAACTGTTCTATAATTACCATTAGCATCATTCTTTTCCCAGTATAGACCACAGGCTAACTAATAACATTCGTGAACATTCGGTGGCTTCTATATTTTAGAAGTATGATTTCAAGTGTCCTTACTGTACATGGAAGTTTATAAAACCTAAATCCATCCTTCCACCGTTTAGTGACAGTAAAAGCCTCTGACAATCCATATCCAAGAATGTTGTGAAATCAATGAGAGATGAAAAGTTTCTCCCTTGCAATCATAATAAATGGTGGTGCCATTTTATGTTTCACCTAGAAAAACCAATGTCTTGCCTAGATCCACATATAATTGGATTTTAAAATACCTATTCCTACCATCATCTCTTTATTTATTTTATTTTTTTATTTTTTTGGAAACATCTCTTTAAAACAACAGTGCTTTCTTGGACATGATGTTCTAGTCACATATATATTTACCTACTTCTTCTTTCTGGATAAAAGTAACACTTTCCCATTGCAAAGGAATCAATGAGTAATTTTATATGATTACTTTGGACAAAAAAAAATGTAATTCCCATAAGCCACTAGCTTCCACAAATTCCAGACAGAGCGAGTAGGTGGCATTTGAATATCTTGATCACAAAGGAAAGCCCCATTTGGTTGAAATGAAAGGAAAGTGGCTGACTACAGCTTTCATAGACATAAATTCAGCTCATGGAGCAATTCATTCAAGCTGCAGACAATAATACAATGATGTATTTTTGGGTATATACCATTGTGACTGGAACAATCTGCTTCCTTCGTAATTAATATTGGGTCTACAGATATTGAAATGGGAATGGCACCAGTTTCTTTCAACAAAAGGACATTTAATGGAACCACACAGGAAATGATGACTTGGCCAACTGTGAAGGAGAAACACTTCCTGGGCAGGAAGTGTGTGTTCCTGTCAAAGGGGCATCTGTACTCCTCTCTTGCTGCAGGGAGAAAGGACAACTTGTAGAGTAGATTAAAAGGGGGCTATAACAAATTCAGGCTAGAGCAGCTTCAGAGTCAGTCATATGGAGCAGAAGAGGAGGGAGATTCCCTAGCACAGACTGAACTGCACACTCTGTAGCCACTTCTGGGGTGTACACACCAAAACTCAGAATCCAGGCAAACACTTCAGAAACATCAAACAAACAAAACTAAGGCAAAAAGAACTGGATCAAGACAGATCAAGAACAGAGACTTCCTTTCATTGGAGTTGTTGTTGGTTATGGTTGAGTTTTCCAAGTGAGGAGGAAACAGAGAGCCTAATCTTTTGTATAGTGTGGCACTTTATGACAGATCCCTGACTGCTGAACTACTAAGTAGTTTGGAATACCCTCTTTGGAAAGAGGTGTTACTCATACTTTATAGTTTCTTGTGACATATTCAAAAGGGGCTGAGCTAACGAATATCTTCAAGGTTATGTAAATGACTAAGCTAGGCAAATTCTATTAATATGAGCTTTGTGCTCCTAGTGACCACAGTCTAAATTAAAAAACAAAACAAAACAAACAAAAAAAAAACAACACTTATATCTGTGAGGCATAAAACATCTAATTCATATTAAATTATTTCTTTTTAAAAAATATTTATTATTTTAGAGAGAGACAGCACAGGAGTGGGGAGAAGGGCAGAGGGAGAGAGAGAATCTCAAGCAGACTCCTGGTGACCAGGAGCTTGATATGGCATTCCATCCCATGACCCTGAGATCATGATCTGAGCTGATATCAAAAGTTGGCTGCTTACCAAACTCAGCCAACCGGGCTCCCTTTAAAGTATTTAAATTATTTAATTCTTATAATGATACTCTGACAATCCCATGAGAAGGGTACTATTATCTGGTTCACTTTGCATCTGACAAAACAGGCCAGAAGAGGTTAAATGACATTAGTGAGGTGACACAGCTCGTGAAGAGTAGAGTTGAGATTCAAACTATCTGACATATTGTGGTTTATGCAGCTCCTTTGTGGCAAGCATCTATATCCCTTCTTCACTTCCAGCTGGAGAATTCTGTTTGTGCCTCTCTACCCCAGAGCCTCAGCACCCCCAAAAGTACCTCTCATCTTTTCCAGCTCAGGCTGGGACAAGGATAGTATGTAGACTATGTGTTTCCTAGGGCAGGGCAGAGTTTACACACACATTCATGTGGTATCCACACGAGCCATTGGAGATCTTTCCTTGGAATACAGGAAGTGGGCAGTCTCCGTGAAACTCCAGGGATGGTACAGATAAACCCAACAAACACAAACAAGTGGAAAGAGATGGATTAAGCAGTATGAAAACAAAAATCAATTAAAAAAAATCCACAAGGTACAATATTCCATTGGCCAAGGTGATAATACCAATTCAGATAAGTATCAAGGATTTTCCTCCTACCAATCTTTATCTCAAGACAGGTTCTTCAGCTTAGCAAAGAATTTATACAACAAAACATTAAAGATTAATATCTATAATATTTCCAAAGAAAGGGACTATTTCCCTGACATGTCTTTTTCCCCTCAAGGTCCCAAAAGAAGGAGAATATGATATAACCTGCAGTTTTCTATTCAATCAAACTTAAATTCTCTATGGCTAACTTCCCATAAATATTTCTGGATAAATCATTCAATGTTTCTCTTAAGGCACCTAGAAACATCACTGACTGTCACCCCTAGAACCAACAGCTAAGGAATGGCAGACAGAGATTATGGAGACATGCTAATATACTTTGATGAATAAGGTACCCTGAAACAGTGTCTGAAAAATATAAAATACTTGACTCAGTCATATATCACCTGCATATTTTACATAGACTAATCCTTCTTTTACTCTCCCTAAAGAATGATGTTGAAAGGCAAATAGGATGCTGAGTAGAAACTGGTGATCCTAATCTAAAACGGAATCACCGAACTCTGAGGGCTTTTTCCGGCTTCCCCTTGTGTGTATACCAAAGTAGGGCTCTTTCATCCATTTGCTTATTCATTCAAAAAAACATTTATTAACTAGGCCCATGCTTTACATGTTTTAATATGCAGAGAAACGACCCTGTAATACTTTAAAGTGCAGACTGGGTTTAGGGTAGTGTTTACAATTCTGCATTTGTAGAGGAGATCTAGCCAAGGCTGCTGGTCTGTGGACCACTCTTTGACTAGCAAGTTAGATCACAATAGTCCCACTGGTTCGTTCATTTTTTCTTTTCTTTTTTTTCTTTTCTTTTCTTTTCTTTTTTTCTTTTCTTTTCTTCTTTTTTCTTTCTTTTTTTCTTTTCTTTTCTTTTCTTTTCTTTCTTTTTTCTTTTCTTTTCTTTTTTCTTTTCTTTTCTTTTCTTTCTTTTTTCTTTTCTTTTTCTTTTCTTTTCTTTCTTTTCTTTTTTCTTTCTTTTATTTTCTTCTTTTCTTTTTTCTTTTCTTCTTTTCTTTTCTTTCTTTTCTTTTCTCTTTCTTTTCTTTCCCTTTCTTTCTTCTTTCTCCTTTCTTTCTTTCTTTCTTTCTTTCTTTCTTTCTTCTTTCTTTCTTTCTTCTTTCCTTTCTTCTTTTTTCCTCTCTTTTCAGAGAGAGATAGAGAATGCACATGCATGTGTGTACTGGTGGGGGGAGGGGCAGAGGAAGAGGGACAGAGAATCCCAAGCAGAATCCACACCCAGTGCAGAGCCCCATGTGGGTCTCTGTGTCACAACCCTGAGATCATGGCCTGAGCCAAAATCAAGAGTCAGATGTTTAACCTACTGAGCCACTCAAGCCTCCCTAACTAGTATTTCTAGAATAGTGGAAACGTTCTATATCAACTCTGCCCAGTATGGTACCCAGTAGCCAATATGACTACTAAACATGTGAAATGTGACTAGAATGACTAGAATGACTGAAGAAATTTTAATTTTATTTACCCTTATTACATAAATTCAAATTTAAATAGTCCCATGTGGCTAGCAGCTACATTATTGGAGAGTACATTCTCATCAAAAATAACTCACCGACTAACAGAGAAGAAGATATTTAAACAGATTGTTGGTACGTTAGTTCTATAATGATATTATTAACAGAATAACACAGAAGCATAGAAGAGGAAGAAATGAAGGGGCATGATATATCAACATGTTCCAGTTGAATGAACTGGTCTTCAATTTTCCTAAGAGCTCAAAGGCAAGGGATCTGCAGCCTGTGAATATGGTTGGAACAATAAAAGCAAGGTGGACGGGAGAAGATGATGGCATGTTGAATTTTACATTGCTGAGGCCTGGATAAATCAAGGATACCCAGGATCCCTGAGTGGCGCAGCAGTTTGACGCCTGCCTTTGGCCCAGGGCGTGATCCTGGAGACCTGGGATCGAATCTCATGTAGGGCTCCCGGTGCATGGAGCCTGCTTCTCCCTCTGCCTGTGTCTCTGCCTCTCTCTCTCTCTCTCTCACTGCGTGCCTATCATTAAAAAAAAAAAAAAAATCATGGATACCCCTCCAAATATAGGAAAAGACTTTTTTCTTAGTTGCCATATCACTGCAATCTTATATCTTTGTTAGAAAGTCTAGATGAAGAGCCGTCTCTGTACCAATTGGATGGCAATAAAATTCTCTGAGAAAACAGACAGAATCACGAACGATCATAGGAAAGGCTGGTTGACACCCAACATTCCCCCATCCTAAGGAAGAAATAAGTTGGTGTGATAGTTACAGGCAACATATGACCTAAAGAACCACATCAAATTGTCATGACAACTGATGGTCTGTGGTCTGGAAAAAACCCATCTGATCTCGCTGACACTCATTAATGGAACTCCAGCTGTGCCTGCTTTTGAACGAGAAAGAAGCAAGAGAGGGAGGGGAGCAATACAAGGGTCTATGCGGCTTATTAATAGTTCTCAGGATTCCTTCCTAATGGGTTTAGTTTGTCCTGAAAACAATAATATTCAGTATCAGCATCACTATCTTCTGAAATACACATCATCTTTTGAAATAAACACTTTTTCCCCCTTGTACACATTTCAGAAAGAGTGAGCCAGTCATTAAAATTACACAGTTCTGAGTCCATTGCTTTTTCTTCCCCTAAATTGTTGCTGAGTAGGAGAAGATAAATTTGTCTCCTTTTTTGTTTTTGTTATATTGTCTTTCAGTTAATGGAGGAAACAAGTACTTCATTGTAACTATGGTAACAAAGGCACTTTTTTTTTTTCTTTTCTTTTCTTGTAGTTTGGCAGATATTCAACTCTGGGATGTGGCAAATCTCAAAGGTCTTAACCAATTTGTCATTAAAAGTAAAACCCCAAACGATTTTCTCCTTAAGTTTTAATAGCTACGAAATATCCATTAGAAGAATAACATCACAGCCATGTGGAATGTTGATGTAATGTACACTAAGGTTCAATAAACATTCATTTTGCCTTAACTTTTATGAAATGGAGATGGGCTGCATGCTTCTTGGGAGATAGATACATCTCCATTTAGTTTTAGCACAACTCTCATCAAACAGACTCCTATTTAAAAATCTTCAACAATTTGTATCATTTATCAAATCAAATCCAGACAGCCTAGCTTCTATTCCCAGGCAAAAATCCTAGAACTCTACTTTGAAACCTAAAAGAACTCTTAACCATATTCAATATGTGCCCCTACCATGCTTATGTTCCTGCTTTTGCCAATTACAGCTAAATGGTTAAACTCATTCTCTCTCTCTCCTCTGTATTTCCGTTTCACTCCTTAGTCCCATATTTCTAACTCAAATATCACTGCATACATCCTTCTTGGACCTCACAGCTATCCTTCCATATAATTCCACAGCTATCCTTCCATATCCTTCCATATAATTCCAATTCCAATCCATATAATTCCAAGGAAGCTATCCTTCCATATAATTATAATTCCATATAATTGGAATGATATGGTTGTTCTTTGGAACATATGGATGTTCTTTGGAACATCCTCATATATTTTGCACTATCTACTCTAGTTAGCATTTACAACATAGACTGGTAACATCCACAGTCTTCATATTTTCAGTTTCAATTCTCTTAAGCCACTTTCAAGGCCCATGACAGGAAAAACAAATAAGGCTCATGCTGGGGGGCAAACATGGGTTATCCAGTTGGTACATCAATTCAACATTTTCAACTTAATCTGTCCATGTGTTTTTGTCCATTCACCCTCTCATCTTCTGATATACTTCTAATGAGAGAAATTCAGGAATAAAAAGCTATGATTATTCACATACATCCCTGTGTGATTTCCCAATGAATCCCAAGTGTGTGCCGTAGTATTATTTGCTTGTATAGTTGTGGTTGATGCTGCTGTTTTGATGAACATTTGTCAAGTCTGTTCAAATAAATAAATAAACTATTGCTCCAATCCACCTGGTTCATTAGTTTGTTCATTTATTCATTCATAATGAATATATAGTAAGTACATTCATAGATCATTTACCATGCTAGGTAATGAAAGAATTCCAATAGAAAGTGGACAATAGCCCTGCCTCAAAATGATTAATCTAGTACAGAGAAGACTAGAAAGTATACAATTAAAAATCAACATGACGAAAGCAATCCAAATGTCCATTGATAAATTAATGGACAAAGATATATGTATGTGTAAAAATAAATTTGAAATGGATTAAAGACCTAAATATGAGACCTGAAACCATAAAAATCCTAGAAGAGAATACAGGCAGTAACTTTTTTGACACTAGCCAAAGCAACTTTTTTTCTAGCTATGTCTCCTGAGGCAAGGGAAACAAAAGCAAAAAAATTATTGGGACTATAAAAAAATAAAAAGCTTCTGCATAGCAAAGGAAACAATCAACAAAGCTAAAAGGCAACCTATTGAATGAGAGAAAATATTAGCAAATTACATATCTGGTAAAGGGTTAGTATCCAAAATATATAAAGAACTTACAAAACTCAACACACAAACATACACACAAAGAATCCAATTAGAAAATGGGGAGAAGACATGAACAGACATCTCTCCAAAGAAGACATCCAGATGGCCAACAGACACATGAAAGATGTTTATAATCACTATCAGGGAAATTCAAATCAAAACTATAGTAAAATATAACCTCACACCTGTCAGGATGGCTAAAATCAACAATACAAAATAAACAAACAAACAACAAACGGGTGTTGGCAAGGAGGTAGAGAAAAAGGAACATTTGTGCACTGTTGCTGGGAATGCAAACTGGTGCAGCCATTGTGGAAGACATTACAGACATTCCTCAAAAAGTTAAAAATAGAACTATCCACTGATCCAGAAATTGCACTATTAGATATTTAGCCAAAGAATACAAAAATCTAATTCAAAGGGATACATGTACCCCTCTGTTCATAGCAGCATTATTTACAATAGCCAAGATGTGAAATCAGCCCAAGTGTCCACTGATTGATGACTGGTTAAAGAATGTGTGTGTGTGTGTGTGTGTGTGTGTGTGTGTGTGTGTGTAAATATTCAGCCATATAAAAGAATGACATCTTGCCATTTGCAACCACATGGATGGTGCTAGAGAGCATAATGCTAAGCAAAATAAATCAGTCAAAGACAAATACCATATGATTATGCTCATGTGAAATGTAAGAAACAAATGAACAAAAGGAAAAAGGAAAGAGAGACAGAGAGAGACAAACCAAAAAATAGACTCTTAACTATAGAGAACAAAGTGATGGTTACCAAAGGGCAGCGGGATCAGGGAGGTGGTGGGGGTAAAAGAGTGTACTTGTCCTGAAGAGCACCAGGTGACGTATGGAATTGTTCAATCACTATATCGTAAACTTGAAACTAATGTAACATTGTATGTTGACTAACTGGAATTCAAAGAAAAACTTAAAAAGCCAAAGAAAATTTTAAAATTAAAAATAAAAGATGCATGTGCATGAACACACACAATACACACGTATATATGTACACACATACATACAAGGGAATATTACTCAGCCAGAAAAAGGAATGAGATCTTGCCATTCATGACAACACAGGTGGACCCGGAGGGCATTATGCTGAGTGAATTAAGTTGGACAGAGAAGGACAGGTACTGTCTAGTTTTCCTTACATGTGGAATCTAAAAAAAACAAAACCAATGAACATACAAAACAAAACAGAAACAGACTGCCAAATACAGAGGACTGGTGGTGGCCAGAAGGGAGACAGGTGGAGGCCTCATGGAACAGGTGACGAGGATTAAGAGGTACAAATTTCCACATATAAAATAAACAAGCCACAGAGTTATGGTGTACAGCATACGGAAAACAGTGAATAACGTTATAATAATTAGGTATGGTGACAGAGGGTAAGTAGGCCTAGTGTGGTCAGCATTTTGTAATGTATAAAAACACTGAATCACTATCTTAAGCATGTAAACTAATATAATATTGCAAGACAGTTGGAATTCAGTAAAAAAATAATCAGTATGAGAGATCAAAGAGACATGACAACTAAACGCAGTATGTGTTCATGATTCTGGACTGTATCCAATATGGGAATTTAAAAAAAATACTATAAATGACATTTTTGGAACAATTGAACCAGCATGTCATCATCCATTAGATAACATCATCGTGTCAATATTAAATATCCTGGGCATGACTACTACTGTATGGTAATTAAGCATCAAGTGGTAAAAAAGCATGATGAACGTGATCTAATCTCTAATGATTAAAATAATTAAATACATATAATTACTAACATATATGTATACACACACACATACACATATAAACACTCAGATTATTTTTAAAATGCAGCAAAATGAGTAAAATTGGTACATGTTGTTAAAGGGTACATGGGAGTTTCCTCAATTATCTTTGCAACTTTTCTAGAAATCGAGTTATTTTAGAATAAAAAAAGAAGGGGTATCTGGGTGGCTCAGTACTTGAGCGTTGCCTCTGGCCCAGGGTGTGACCCTGGGGTCCCAGGATCGAGTCCCGCATCGGGCTCCCTGCATGGAGCCTGCTTCTTCCTCTGCCTGTGTCTCTGCCTCTCTCTCTCTCTGTGTCTCTATGAATAAATAAATAAAATCTTTTAAAAAAAAGTAAAATAAAAAGGAAAACCAATAGGTGTAGCACAAAAGAGGTTTAGGTCATGGTGCTTTGGGTGTAGTGAGAAGAGCCTGGCTATGGTTGGTAGGGTGGAACAAAACAGTTGGTAAAGAAATGCCTGACCTAGGATTATGAACAGTGAAAAGTTCAAATCAAATAGAATCAGGCAAAAAAAAAAACAAAAAAAAAAAAACAACCAACCAACCAACCAACCAACCAAACAAACAAAAACAAATAGAATCAGGCATGCAGCTAGGGTTGGGAAAACTATAGAATTGCCATTGTATAAATTCACAAATATATTAAAAAAAAAAAAAAAAAAACTATTCTCCAGTCTTACTGCCCACCACAATAAAACAAGAACGATGGCAAAAGTGTAGCTGCTATCTTTACCATTAGCCTTGAGAACAGAGATACTGGGTTAATCAAGAAAAATTTTAACAAAGGTGTGCAATCTGTAGAGCAATATTTAATATTTCCTTTGAACAGTCTTCATCACAAAACACAAAAGTAATGAAATAGAAGAACACAAGATAAAATTTAAAACTGCAAGCATGAGAAAGTTGCTGATTTGTCACAAATATCACGGCGCAAAGGTGAAACCCGTGGTCGCCTTCGGCTTCCTGAGTACATACTTAATATGCTGTGATAAGATAGAGAAAGTGCTGGCTCTTCCCTGGGAACTCTGTAAGCCCTTTCTGCATAATACTCACAAAAACCCTCTGATAAAGGATGCATTTTCTTTTAAGATTTATTCACTTATTTTAGAGAGAGAGGGGGTGTGAGGCGAGGCGCAGAGGGAAAGAGAGAGAATCTCAAGCAGACTCCCCACTGAGTGCGGAGCCCAATGTGGGGCTTGATCCCACGACACCAAGACCATAACCTGAGCTGAAATCAAGAGCCAGAAGCTTCACCGCCTGAGCCCCCCCGGGTGCCCCTAGGATGCGTGTTCCATATTGAGCTCTGTCCGGCCAGAGGATTGAAGATACCCAGTAGCCTCTCCTGGGTCTGGCGCGTGGGGGAGGTGGGCTCCAACCCTAGGAGCTCAGTGACGAAGCCTCTGAACCTGACCCCGAGAGGAACTCGGTGTCAGGAAATCCCTTCGAGTTGCCAAACTCTTGTGCAAATTGAGCATTTAATCACAAAACACCTGGGAAGGGGTATTATTCCAATTTTATACATCAGAGAACAGAAATTCAGAGAGAGTTTAATAACTTGCCTAAAACAACAAAAGTCTAAGTTTTGATTTACTCCCTCACACGTCTGGCTTCAACACTCATCCTAAGTTTTGCTCTGTTTTCCAGCCACTTTTCAGAAGTCCCTGCTTTTCAACCGGCCTCCTTCAATCTGATGATCTGATGTCCCCCAGGGGTTTCCAAACTGGTACCTGAGCCTAGAACTGGGGTATCACCTCGTTATCTACTGTTGGGAGAAGGACTCAGTGGGTCCAGGTCAGGACCAGCAGGTCCATTATTATTATAATAATAATTTATTATTAAAAAATAATAGTTTTTATTATTAGTTTTTTAAATGCATATATAATTTGTATTGGTTTCTGGCTTAAGAAAGAAATGTGGGCTCCTTGACGGAAGCTTATCCAGAAGCAAGGAAATCTCATTCCGCCCATCACCGCCACCCCCTGAACACAGTGACAGCTCGAAGCCAGACCAGCCCAAGCTGCCATGCTGGCCTCTTTTCTTTTAATGATGTCTCGATTGAATTTCCTCAGCGAGCAAATTAAAAGAGGATTTGCTAAGTGCCAATGCCTCTGACTTCTTGTGGGATTAAAGAACCCAGCTGAACTCTCTCCGCCTCTGTGAGGATCAATGCTTGGGAGATTTTGCAAACGGTAACCGACCTCGCAAGGCTTTTGATGAGTTGCAGGACAGGATCGAGTCCAGCTGGTTCCTCGGAGATCTATTGGCTCCTGCAGCGTCTGCTCACAGGACTAAAGCAAATTTTATTTTTTTCAGGGGAAGTTATCAGCGATGACTCAAAGGCCCCAGTTATGCAGAGTAAGGTGATGCTAGTTCCTCGTCATTGGCTCCAATTATGATCATTCTTTCTGACTGCCAGGGTCTCAGCTGCACAGTGAACTGGGTCCTCTGACCCTGAGTCATAAAGGTCACACGCGAGGGGAGCGTGTCCTCTGCTCGGTGATGCCATGGACTGGTTCTTCAAGCTACTCCACCTGTTCAAGTTCTTAAGAAGCTAGTTAGGAATAGAACTCCTGTGCTCAGTCCCATGAACGTGGCTTCACTTGGGAAATTACTCTCCTGGTATCGAGAGGGGATGAAACAAACTCACCCGCCGCCAGGGAAATCGGGCTTACCATCTTTCTGGAAGGAATGAGCTGACACGCAGGAGTCCAGCTACAGTGAGCCCACAGAAAATGTGTCGGTCATAGGACGTGGTGCATCTCCTGGGACCCAGCAAATGAGGAGTTAATGCCTGCTAAGGATGCAGATCCCTGCTCCAGGTCAGGACTAGCACTTGTTTTTTTGTTTGTTTGGTCTTTTTTTTTTTTTTTCTTTTTGCATCCATTTTCTGGAATGGTACTCACGGCTTATTAGCTATTAAATATTTTCAATGTGTCACCCTTGTCTCTCCCATACCTGCCATGTCGTCATGTCATCCATGCTCACCAACAATTCATGCAAAAAAAAAAAAAAATGCCACCTTCACCTTTTGACTTCAAGAGCTTCAAGGACATATGATGAGTTCATTTGTCTTGGAAATCCCAACCTTAGGGCGATGCCACAAAACATGGAATATATACACTGACACATACGAAAGTTCGTCAGGAGTAGAGTCTTTCTGACAAAGGAACCTGAGAACTTTTTTTTTTTTTTTTTGCTTGCATGCCTCTTCTGTATGTGGGACTTTACAAATGTGAACCTCCATACCTGCTCCATGAGGTAGTGCAAGGGTTACCCTCAGTTGTCAGGTGAGGAAATGGAGGTTCAGAGGGCTTCAAAGACATGCCCATAGCTGCACTTCTAGAAGGAGACTAAGATGGGATTCAAATCCAGACATTCAGGTCTTCCTCAACCTCGCTGTTATGCTGCAAAAAGCTAGAAATAAGGCAAAGGGCTGCTACCACTTATACAGAAGAGATTTATGCACAATTATTCTGACGGGAAAGGGGAGGCTTGAGGTTGTCCTTATATTGCACACTATGTACTCACGTGCTATGTTTCACACACTTGGTATGTTTATTTGGGTTGATTCTGTTTAGAAGTGAAAAACATAAAACTTCCCCCCCCCCCCAAAAAAAAATTATCGATGTAGCTGAATCTTAAGTTTCGTGGTGGTGGTGGCAGTAGCTTTTAGAGGTCAAAAATAATCAGAGAATCTCAGTATCGAATGCGATCTGAAGGTCCTTTATCCTAACTTCTAACCGGTCCAAATCACACAACTGACCTTAACAGCTTGGTCATCATCACCATACCGGCGACATATGTCAAAATATGTTAACTATAGTCAAGGAACGTGCTGCTTGGCTTATAAAATCATGTCTTTAATTATTCACAATTACCTATGTGGCGGGTACCATGGTCACCCCCACTTTAGGGGTAAGGAAACAGGCTTAGAGATTTTGTTAACTTGCCCAAGTCACCGACTTGTAAGTAGTAGAGACGGAAATCAAAACAGAGTATCTCATCCAGACCTAGTGCTATTAATCACGGCCTGCGATTCTCAAAGCCTGGGTCACCAAATGCTGGGAGGCCCCTAGGCCATCGAAGGGACCCCACCGGTTCAAAAGCATATTCATAACGATGGGAAGATGTTATTTGCCTTTTTGCTGCGAGGATATTTCTCCAATGATGGTTCAGAAACAACAGTGGATCCAAGTGATGGTGCCTTAGCAGTAACCTACGCAGTGGCACAAACCAAGCTGGCAGTTACTGTATTTCAAACCCACACTGTAGCCAGAGAATACCTATTTCACTTAAGATGTTCCTCCATGAAGCAGTAGAAACTTCTAATTTTCCTCAATTTAACTCAGTCCCAACGATATAAGGAAGTACGACGGCCGCCTCAAGGAAAAGGACTGGCGTGACTAAGCTGTAAACTGAACCACACGCTTTTCCTTGGAGCTCCATTTTCATTTGATAAAACAACTGACAGACACACTGTGTTTTTGTACACTTGGCTACTTGGTAGCTATTTTCCCCAAAATTAACAAAGAGAAATCTGTCACTTCAAAGAAAACAGCAGCCTGCATTGTGACCTATGGTAAAATGTTGTCTTTCAAACACAAGTCTGAAATTTGATTGCATCCATCCCAGTGAGTGTGACCACTTCCCAATACTTGAAGAATTTTCTGATTAGATGAGTGATATTAATAAATGTGGGGTTTTTTGATATGAGATAATAAAATCCACCAGTATTCAGAATTGCTGTATATCTTAGCCATCTCATGTTTTTTTACACGACTAAATGCACGATGTTACAAAATCATGCATTGGTGAAAGATCAAAGTGTGAGCTAGACCAATGCCTCTTAATATAACAAATACAGAAAGCAATATGGCTTCAGATTCCACATTGCAATGAAACTTCGAGAGACTTCTACTTGTTGAGTTCTCACATGCACACTTTTGCACAATTATCTGAAAAGGTGATTAAAATACCACCACCACCACCTCCTTTCAAACTACAAACCGGTGAAAGGGCAGGTTGTTCTCAGTACTTCAAATGAAACCGAGTATCTCAATAGGCTGAATGAGAAACCAATATGCAAATCCAGCTCTCTTCCGAAAATGTGAAACAATGCCATTCTCTCGCTAAAATTTATTGAATGATAGATAGGCTTATAAAACTATGTTATCTGTGTTAACATGTGATAAGCTTACTACATTTTTAGTGAATTCACAACTGCTTTAAAATTTTGTTTCAAGACAAATACATAAAAATAGAATAAAACATTGTTTCATTTGATTGATAATAAAATATATGAACGAAAGTTTTTTTTTCAATTTTAATTCCCAATAATTTTATAATATACATGGGTATTGACAACAAATATCCTGAGAAGTATTGTACCTACATCCAACCGCGTCAGATGTAGGTTTTTCTCTCTTTTGTTGAGCGTGTTCAACTCCCAGCAACAGGAAATTCACTACGCTTAAGAAACCCCATTACATTTTAAAACCAAGCAAATTATATCTTTGGCTTTTGCACGTTTGTCCTGGAGCATGCTTTGATATCACACAAAGGAGAGCTAACCCCTCCTCTTTAAAACAGACCTTAAAAAGTATAAGACAGTTATAATATAAATTTAAACTATGGATCTACCAATTGGTGTTCTCAACTAACATTTATTTTTCTTTCTCATAAGGATATTGAGAGACCACCAGATGCCTTTCTGAGATGCAGACGTAAATAGAAATTATTTTCTCCTCATCTGCCAATGAAGGAACCCTAAAGGAAGGAAGTTACGGGGTAAGTTCCCCACCATGATATGTCCTAACTGCTCACAAACTATTCATGCTTAAGTGAAATCTGACACACTTATTAGGGGACTATTGCAACCAAAACAAAAAATAATTGACTAAGTAAGTTGACTAAGTATTTATGAATCCAAGTTCCATTTTTGTGTATATGAATTTATGTGATGCAGAGGTACCATGGCAGCGTCTTTTACTGAGTTGTTGAGGGAATCGTTGGTCTTGGAGGGAAGCTCCCCCTGCCCTGCCTTTATTCAGAAGTGGGAAATTTGGGGCATGTGTAATTGTTTTTCTCTGGTTTTAAATTTGCTGAATTATCAAATAAAATCTTGAGTTAGATGTTCTTGGATGGCCCCATCAGTATCATATTTGACCCTGTCTGTACATCATGTACAGTCCATCCATAATAATTTAGAGATTAAGAAAAGTTCCAGACGAATTAGGGCCTGTTTGATTTTTTAAGCACCCACTAAAATCATTGGCTTATGAGAGAATATATTTTAACCTTTCTTAATGAAAAGGCTGCAGAATTAGAACTTCTGAGACTTTCTGTTGATTCCCTTTTTTTTTCCTTCTCCCTTTTTGACAAAGGGATTTGCAGTTTAAAACTTCAGATTTGAATGTTTTTCCCTCTTCAGAAATCTTCGTAGCATCATTTGTATCTTTTCTTTTCTTTGTTGACATCTAATATTTCTATTACAAACATCACACAGAGAAAAACACGGAGTTACACAAGTCACTGGAGACAAAAAGGCAGAAAGTAATGACTCTACATTTTGGTTCATTTAACTGTGAATCCCAAGTCAAGAATCTGACACTAGAAACTAGGAGAGCAGCAGTGAGACAATGTAAAAGCATCAGTTGAACATAACAATTTGAGGATGATAGGGCAGGAAGTCTGTGCAGAAGCTGGAGTATGAAGCTCAAAGTGATCCCAATAGCAGGAAACACTGGCCTTCAGCATTTATAAAAGCTATTATCACCCCTCTGCTGCGGAGAACAGGAACTGGATCAAGTGTTTTACTATTGCTTCTGGCTCCTTTTTCCTCTAACCATTGGAAAGTGGTTGGGTTTTTTGTTTTTTGTTTGTGTTTGTTTGTTTGTTTTAAAGTTCAACATGTTCCATTTTCCTGGAAAACCATTGACACACTTTGGCATAATTAGTGCATTGCAGAATCATGAAATCTTACCAACATCCAGGTAAGTTTCTTCTACCAAAAAATTCTTGAATCCAGCACAGAGCATTACTCTACTCCAAAGAAAGCACTCTCTCTTCAGCATTTTTATTAACTAACTGTGAGGTGCAACGTGACATTGCTGGCCAATTGGCAACCCAAGCATTGCTCTGGAAGAGAGTTGGCAACACTCAACCCAGAAGCATAAACACTGGCTGCACTGTAGCAGCGGGGGATGTTGACAAAGTGAGGGCTTCCCTCTGCTAGAGATATGTTAATTGGCAATTAACATGGGATGAGGGAGAGCCTTTCAGAATTTCTGGCTTGGCGGTCCACCATTAAGTCTTGGGTGTTACTCCTACCCATAGTTGAAAACCCTGGCAAGGCATATTATATAATTTCCCCTGCTGCCAAAGCTTCCTCCACATTGAGAATCCACCCCCCGCCCCCCACCTGCAGCTCTCTAAATCCTCATCCCTTAGGATAATCATCATATTTCATAGCAACTATTTTCCACCAAATTATTACAAAATAATATTTAGAGATAGATAAAATCCTTTATCCCAACTTGGAACTCCACTCTCTTCCCTTCACTCTAACTTTTCTCTTTCCATTGTACTTCCTTTACAATATCACCTGCCACTCTTCCCCAGCGATCTCTAATTCTTAAGCACCTTGTCTTCCCCTTACACCTCCATGCCAGCTTCTTTAACATAACCAACAGACCAAAAACCTGACTCCACCAGAAAGTAGGGCTCTTTTACCAAGACATACGCCAAAAGTGCCAGAAGTGAAGTTCTGAGGACTGACCGATATCTGTGAGCTAGGAATCTTTGTTGATGCCCTTCCAACATCCTTCAGGAACATTCTAGGAATACAACTCTGAGTAAGCCCCTGGGAACTGATTCTTTCCTTTTCTCTTAATTGATAAAGTTGTGCAAGCAAGTAGACTGGAATCAGGGTGAAGTTTGACCATGCAGCTTGTGCCCAGCGAGAAGGCTCCTGAAACACAACCCATGCTGTATCGTCTGGTTGTAGGTGTCTATATCTACAGAATTGTGTCAACACAGAGGAAACACCTGGTTCGTATTCGTATAAGAATAGCTGAACAGGCAAGGGCACCCCTCCTATACAATATAGTAGCTGATACACCTCCATGCCTCTATGCACAACTGCTTACTTCACTTAGCCATTGAATGGGCATCTCCAACTTAACTCCGCTAAATCAGAACTCTTGACACCTCTCCAAATTCTATTTCTCCTTAGTCTCCCTCATTTCAGAAAATTAGTAAGGTATCCACCCACTTGTCAAGCAAAGAACCTTGATACTTTCTAATCCAATCATTTGATAATCTAATCACTTGATACTTTCTAATCCAATCCATCAAAAAGACTTGGTAATGCTAATTTCAAGATGTATTTCCAATCATTTGCTTGTTTGTTTTCTCTCCATGGTCTATTGATAACCTAATTTTAGATATTATCATATGTTGATCCTTGTTGTTTCTTTTGTTTTGCTTATATAAAACATAATTCGCACAGCAGATAGAATTATATGATGCTCCAGCTACAAAAGCCTAGGAGGCTTCCCAATGCATTTGGGAGAAAAAAAAAAAAATGCTAAACCTAACTTCAGTTCTTATGATTCTCACAATAGGAATAATTTTCTTTGTGTTTACAACTCTGAAGCATTCTTTTTAAAAATGCAGACAATGGTGGTTGTTACAACAAAATAAAATAATCCATGGGTGATATATATATATTTTTCTTGTGCTCAATGGCATCAGAGGCATTCCAGGGGATGGAAAGAGGAATGGCTAATTTATGAGGGTGGATAATAGCTATCATCTACTCTACCCATTTTCTGACAGTGGACCCCAATCTTCTCTGCCCTTGAACCAGGAATGGTCCTTATCTAGCAATTCTTGGTGATTCTACTTGCAAGATTTCACACTGCCTGTTTTGAAATGAATGGGAAAAAAATTGTCAAGGCCTTAGAAATAGTCACTGATGCTTCTCAACTGTGGGTGAGTATCAAAGGGGTAAAATCAGGAGCAAAGTGTTGGGGTTCCTGAAGAAGAGGAAATAGTGAAGATTGCCAAACAGACTGTGATTGGTGGTGCCATTCTGTGGGTGGTCAGGAATCAGGAGACAGAGAAGGGAGCAGCTGGGAGTGGGATGAGGAGCTCAGGGCTGGACCCTCACGTTACAGAGGCTCGCAGTATATGTGAATGAAGCTATGCACCTGCGCCTGGTGTGAAGTCGTCTGTGTGTCGTCACAGAGATTTGTGAATTACCAGAATGTTAAGGATCATTGAAGAGCCCACGCTCATAAAATCAATAAATAAGACCACTTGTTGTGAGAAGAAAAAAGAGAGAGAGAGAAAGAAGAAAGAAGGATAAAAATGGAACCATAGTGATCAGCATCACTTGGAATGAAAGGGAAGAGAAAAGAAATCACCAGAGACAATGGCAGGCAACCACAGAAGAGGAATCAGTGAAGGTCTTCAGAGGCCAAAGGTTCAGCTTTCCTAACTTGGGAGTAGTTGGGGAGGAGGCCATAGGCTGTTTGGACATCAAATGAGATATGGACTTTCAAAACTCCTTGGTGTCCCTAAACAATCTTTGCTACGGCTATTTCTCAGGAGCAGTAGGGACAGAGACCAGATATTAATAGGTTAAGGAGTGAAGGGTTGTGTATAATTATTTCAGAAAACTTGGTCATGAAGGGAAGGCTGTGATTTGGGTTATATCTTGAGATGGAAAAAAAAAAATATTTTAAAGCTACAAGTGTAAGGTTCCTAACAAAGAGCAAGGAATGATGCACGACTCTGAGACAAGAAAACATTCTAAATGAAAATAGGAAGGTCCATTCCACCGTGGCCAATGGTTTTAAAGATATTTGAAACACACTAGTTGTGAAATATGTACATAGTAATATACACACTTTCAGTTACCTCCAAGAAACCTACACTAATGTTGCCCACACTCTCCCAACCTCAACCCAGGCTTGGGCAGGATTTCCTTTGACTTCTCCAAATGTCCTGAGTAAGGATTGCTCCCTCCTCCCCCATTTAATTGTGATGAACATTTTTAGAACATCATTTCTAGCATCATACCTGGGCATATAGTAAGTTGGCTCAGGTAACTGATAAATTAATAATTAAGTACACTACAGAAAAGAGAAGTCAGAAAGTAGATTCAAGGAACAAAGGCTTCAGAATTTATTGTTTTTATGAGAAACTAATTATGAATTTAATATTTAATGATAAAAGGGAATTATAAGCAAATAGCTTGTACGAATGTCTTTCAAAATTGAAATTAATACCTCAAACTGACTGCGGGATTTTTTTTCTCTTAATTTTGTTTTGTTCTTTTCTCCATACAATATAAAGCCTTTTTAGCTTGGAGATTACATAACCTTTCAAAGTCCTTCTTAGGCCTATGACTTTATGATCCACTGATATGCCCTAATTCAATCTATCCCATGAATATACCCACTCACAAACTAGACATGTATTAAAGTTCTATCAGCTTTCCCTATCATCTTCTTGGATGACAGTTTTGCTCCATTGGCTGGTTCATGGGTCAAGATTCATCACCCGCAGCAATACAGGATTTCAGTAACAAAGGATTGCAGAAATTCCAGAATAGAAGCCACATACAATACATCTCAGGCAGATTTTGTACTCCTTTCACTTACTGGAGTTTTGCAATTCTCCACGGCAGACCCCCTCCCCCAAACGATTAGATGAGATACTCAGCAGCCCCTCTCCCTCGCATCATCTATGTACACATTAAATTTTTAAATGACAGTGCTAACACGACATGAAAAATAAATGTGGTGACTCCAATTCCCCACTCAGCTGGCAGGAGCTGCATCAATAAAACCACTCAAGACATTCAGAAATATGTGGAGTTTCCCATGGGAGACTGCAGATCGATGAACACACAGAACATGTCCTTGTCACCCTGCTGTGGTGCCTTCTCTTCTCAGACTGATGACACATCAATAAAGCTGTCTGAGTCCCTGGCTACCGTTACAGACTGTAAATGTCTGCTGGTATTACTCTTGTTGAACAGGATTCTCTGCACGCCTCCCTGCCACCCTGTCTAGCTCTCGCCTTCACAGAGTTTTCTAGTCCTTATGAAGGGTTCACTTAAATTGGGACAGAAACTCTGACAAAAGGATAGACATCTTTAAAAATTACAGCACCACCATGGGTCTTCAGTCATTTGCAGCATTGCCAAAATCGTGTATTTCGAAAGTGACAGCAGAATTCTTAAAATATATATGTATGTGTGTATATATATATATATAATAAATGTGGGCCTGGTCCTCGCTATAATATTAATGTATGAAAATAACACGGTTTAAAAATGTTAAGCTCTGCAAATTAAGTACCTAATGGATCAGTTCTGATTCTCTCTTTTCCTTAATGGAACAGCTCCTGTAAGTTGATGAAATGAGAACTTAGTGAAGAATAAACCAAATTTGCTACACTTGTTACGCCAAATTTTTCTTTCTTTTTTCTCATTTATTGATTGATTGATTGATTGATTGATCAAACATTTGGTAGAAAACTGCCATACTCTGAATACTATATGGTATTGACCAAATGCTCGTGCCTCTCCCCACCACCCCCCCAACCCCCGCCGCATCTGTAAATTGAAGCTATAATCCCTAACGTGGTGGTATTTAGAGATGGGGCCTTGGGAAGTAAATAGGTCCTAAGGATGGAGTCCTCATGAAAGGATTTAGTGCCCTTTTAAGAAGAGACACATGACAGATGGGTTTTCTTAAGGCCAGGTGAAGATACAGTGAGAAGCCAGGAAACTCAGTCTCAACAGACGATGAATCTGTTGACACCTCCATCTTGGGTTGCCCGGCCTCCAGGCTTGTGGGAAATGAATGTTTGTTGTTCAAAGTACCCAGTCTAAGGTATTTGTTAGAGCAGCTCAAGCTGACTATCACAACACGTAAGAGGGAAGACCCACATGGGAACAAATGATGAAAATATATCCCAGCAAGTATCATTAATTCAGGTAAGTCCAAGGTGTGTGGGAAATGCAAAAGAAGGAAGATCCAGGTTTTCCCAGCAGGACATAGGTGGCACCGGAGAAGACGTGACCACACTACCAGTGCTTGAAAGCTCAAGACTGGGTTTTCTGCAAGAGAAAGTGGAAGGGTGATGAAGTGGGCTCTCTCTATGTAGATGCATCCGGCCTGAAAGAGGTGTTACCTTCACAGAAATGCAAGCAGCATGGAGTGGCTGCATGTGAGGATGAGAAAATACAGAGCAATGAAATTAAAAAAAAAAAAAAAAAGGTAAGTTTGTGAAGGACCTTGGATGCTAAAAGACTCATCCTTCATTCTGTACATCCATTCTTTCCACGCCTGGCTTATCTTCAGAGTCATCTGGGAAAGTTTTCTAGAAGTGCAAATTATTTTTGCTATATTTCGAGAGATTCTAATTAGTAAGTAGGGGACAAGTTTGCAAAACTTGTATTTTTTAAGACGTTCCAGCAGTGACTGTGATGGTCACCAGATCTGAACCTCATCCAGGGAAGAAAACAGAGACTCTGAAGGACACACGGGAAGGGAGAGGATTCAATCTAATCTGGGTTTAATAATCATCAATCCTGTAGGTAGCTGTATGAACAAAATACCTACCGGGGTAGATGTTACAAACTTGTGGCCAATTAATTTGTTTTACTAGGTGTGCACAGAATCGCTATACTCCATGTTCATGAATGTGTATTCATGAGGGGCCTATACTTCACAATCTGGAAATTTACATAATAAACTGGATTTCCTACTTCCCTTACAAAATTAGCAGAAATGGCAATACTGGGCCCTTTTATCAACATGACAATGATTGGCTAGAAGTCCCTATGGCCTGGCCATGTATCCTCCTGGCTACACAATCCTCACACTGCCTGTTCTCTTTGCTGTAACTCGACTCACTCATCTCCTTCTCTGCGTGGGCACTATAAGCATTTGAGCGTGTGGTCAATGGTTACAGGATATTATATTTGAAATGGACAGGACTAATCCTGCATGTTGTTTAATAAGACTACATTTGGCAGAAAAAGGTTAAGTCAACATGTGCACAAGTCCCAACTAAGCTGGCTTGAGACTTTTACTCATGAATTAGAAGAAATAGGAGAAAATTGAACATTTTTTTGAATGCCCTGTACCAGGCACTATGCTAGAAGATTTAAATACATGCTCTCACTTAATCAGCTTAATAATCCTAAAAGTATTAGAAGATAAACTCTGTGACGGGCAGAGATCTTTTACTGCCAAATTTATAGTCGCTGGAAGAATGCCTGCTATGAAGGAGGTGCCCAATAAGTATTTTTGATTGATTAAATTAAAGGTAAGTTGCAATTAACAAAACTGACATTCGGAGGCTCTGACCAAGGTCACACAGGTAATAAATTTTTGAACTATAATTAAGTTCAATCTGCTGGCCTTCAGAACCTAGGAGTTTCCACTGACCAGTATTGGCCTGTCCTTCTGTCCTTCTCACTGAAGTGAATCCTCAGTCAGCCACATGACTCATTTATTGACATAAAACAGGAAGAAAAATCTATTGTCATATGTCAATTCAATTTCTAACTACATCCTTTTATGTGTTACCTTGTTTTCCTTTTTTTTTTTAATTTATTTTTTACTCTACTAAGACAAACTTCTTAACTTCTTAAGACATGCAAATAAATGTGTTGGTGATAAGTGAAGTTCATAGAGAAACATAAGGGAGTCAGACTACCAGGAGCCTCATAAGACCACATTTGAAAGTCGCCCAACACGGCATCCCCTTCCTGGCCTCCCTTAAATCTGGTCTAATGTTTTGTCTGACAAGCTAAGAGGGCTCTACATAATTAAAAAAATGTACCCACAATGCAAATATCTTCCGAGTTTTAATGTAACCCTTACTTGACCCAAGGTATTAATCAAATGGAATGAGATTTCTGGAAAAGACCTTGATTATAGAAGAGATGATTTAGCAGAGCTTGGCTTGGCTACTTTCCACCTCTGACATGTATTAAGCAATGCCATATTTGAATCTTACTCTATTCTTTTCCAGCCTCACACATCTTTCTGCTGGTCAGTAGGCTTAAACATCTTCTGAGGATATATGGGATTTTTTTTTTTTTTTGAACAACCAGGATTCCTAGGAAAACTATAGATATTTGTGATGCTGAGATAAAATTGTCTTTTATTTAACATGTGCTTGCATTAAATGAAGGAATTAGCAAATGCTTAGATTTGCTCCCAGTGTTTTTTTCTTTTTTCAGTTATTCCATAATCGGGTAGCAGTTTTGCAAAGTCTTTGAAGGGCAACAGACCCTTACCTTAATTCTTCTTTGAATTCCTCTCTGCACTTTGAAGTTCAATATCACAAACAAATTAACAATTGTCATCTAATAGCTACTTCAATTTAAGTAGCAGACTCTGAATAAACAGAGTCCTAGGGATGAAGAGAAATGCACACCTAAGTTATACATAGACCCACGTATAGATGTGACTGATCTGCGCGACCCTGTCTTGCTGGTGGTCCTTTATCCTAATAAATTCAAGGTCACCCTGTTAATATAAGGTTGCCACAGGTCTATCCAAGTGCTGCTCTCAGATTGCCCATTATTCATCTTGCCACTGGATCTGCCTGCTTTTGTTAAGCCTGAGCAGAGCAGCTTCTATTAAAATTGGAACAAATCTCAAGGGAAGCCAAATTCCAAACACCAAGCTGTAAGTCTGGGTAGTCATCAGACAGCGTCATGAGTCACAGACTTGTGTCTCTGTTTCTGCTGCCAACTTCATCAACAAGCACCTCATTACATGGTAGGTAAAGAGAAGGAGCTACAAACCATCAAATTAAGGCCAGAATTGCAAATAATATTTATTTTATTCATGCTCAACAATTTAGTCTTGTAGCCTTAAATAATGGTATGTCTTAATATTTCAGTTCATGGGGTGAGGAGCCACAGTGATTTATGTTTAAAGTAAACCTTATGGCCATTTACAATCATAGAAAGGGAGAGAACACTCAATATTCAGTGTGTTTGATGACTACATAATAGTATGGGGAAATGCTCAGGATATGTATTAAGTTGAAAATAAAAAGCAGGAAAAAATATGCCTTTTATGGTTACAACCTTTAAAATATGCATAAGAAAACAGATGCAAGAGAATACTTTAAAATATTAATTTGAGACATTGCATTAATGCTACAGAGCTAAGAATGATTTATTTATACCCTTTTTGCAAACTCTTATTATGTAGATAGGTTACTTCTATAATGAAAGAATTGAAAAGCAGTGACAAACACAAAACAAAATAGCATGCAAAAGATGATCTTTTGTCAACGAAATTCTCTCATTTTTTACATGAGAAGTGCTACCTCCATAAATACAACCAGTTTAAAGATAGGTTATAGTTTCTTAAAGTATTTTCTTAATATCCGAATAACTTTACATAACGCCTTTCCCAAGGAAATAATCACTATTCAAATTAATAAACGCAAAAAGGCAGGTCTCTCTGTAGGCACGCTCTTGGCTGAAGGGAGAAAGACAGATTCCAAAACAGCCAAGTCGGCAGGTATGACTGTACTTCAAAATAACATGCTAAATGCTGACGAGCTAGGAGTCATATAAAGCAAGCAAGGTAAAGGACATCCGGAATCTTCTAGTTTGACTTTGACTCATTTGGAAATGCTACATTCACAGGCACCTTGGCTGGTGAGGCACGGAGGCTACAAGAAGGTTATTTGAGATCCATTTGAGATTATGTCAACCAACACAGCTGAGGGATTGACAAGATAAAAAGGCAAGATTTTTTCCCATATCCAATTCTTCTGATATGCTTCACTAAACACATAAAAACAGACACAACACAAAGGGAAGTTGTTTGCACATTTTTCGGTTTTGTGAGCAGTTGCAAGGGAGGGGAGAGGCACCATGAGGTCATCTGGCATACCTTCATAAATACTTTAAAATATTATTCGTTAAGCATGGTTTGAAGTGCCCTTGGCGATCAAAATATACTTTCATTCTTTTGTTGAAGACCGAGCGGAACTGCGGGGCTCTGAGTGAGGTCTTACACCAGGGCATTTCACATTGAGAGGTTCCTAAGTGGGAAGAACCGGTAGGCTGACTCTGAGTCAAGTTTTGGAAGATTTGATGGGGGAACAGAGGACCAGCTGAGGACAAAGCACATTGACAAGTCCTTGAAACAGGGAGAGGGACCTTCCTCTAGGGACTCAACTCCCTCGATGTTCATCCTTTGCTAAGGGCAGAAGTCAATCTTAGCCCGACCCCCAGGAGCCTGTGAGTCTACTTTAACACATAAAAATCCCTTTAGAATTTCCCTTTATCTCTACCCCCCCACCCCCAAGATACGTGTTGGCATTCATCCCCCAAGCACGTGGCCCACTGATACACATCTGAAGGATCTCATGACTTAGGTTTTATTAGACAGTAATCAGTGCCCTTTTCCCAACAATAGCCAGCCCCCTCCAGGTCCTGGAGACCTTGCTTCCAAAATTCCTTAGAGGAGACTCTGTCCCCAAACCCCTCCCAACTCCCAGGTACATCATCAGCCTCCCCTCCCAGGTCCAGGGCAGCTGCTCTTCCTGCCCACGGGTCCTGTCCCTGGGCTTTCATAAAACCACCATTTTGCACCAAAGAGTCTCAAGAACTCTTTCCTGGTCATCAGCTCCGGACCTCACCTATATTCCAGAACTTCATCAGAATGACCACTCAAGAGATCACATTCCAAAGCCTAGTGAACAGAGACGCCAGGGTGCCTACATGCAGCAAATGGAGTCAAGGACAAGGATGAGATAAATAGACAGTGAATACCAAACGGGGAGCTGTCTAGCAGAGGCTAGGGTTATAAAGAGCCACGGAACACTTATTCCTCACTTCTTTAGTCAATAAGTCTGTGGAAGTTGACACACCAGATTAGCTAAAAGATAGATAAGGCAGGGATGCTTCACATTTAATAATGTCCTCTTTTTGGTGTCTTCAACACTCTCTCTCAGCCTCAGGTGCCTCCCAACCAAGAGCCAAAACTGTTACCAGCGCCAAGTTAAACCTATATCTGCTGCTACTTCTCATCATGTGGTGACCTTCTCTGTCTTTTCTGAACTTTTGCTGTAACAAGGCCATCTGTCTTCTGTTGCTGGGTAGGAAGTATCAGCATTATCAGCAAAGTGCTCTTTTCCCCCTGCGCCCACTCCCATGTCAGAGAAATATGTGAAAGGGTTAAGACTCCTATTGACATCTATTGATTCTGGAAGCAGGTTAAAACAATGAAAAAGCCCCCATCAGCCACCATGTGAGATGGATCACCTCAGATGTGAAAAATTACATATTTATCTCTTTCCTTAGGGGGCGCACTCATTGGAAGAAGGGACCATGCCTTATTCATTCTCATGACACCGTGACCTATGCAGCAGAGGAGTTAACATACTGTAGATAAACCATAAGTAGATGGACACAGAAGTTCAGTGTCCAAGCTCATCTATACCTAGTATATTTCTGGACAAAATTAAGCCTTGACATTTGCATATTATCAATGGCTCTCTTCTTAGTAGAACTGCATGTCATTTTAATCATGCAATCCTAGCGATCATGGGTAAAAGATAAAAGTTAGGAAACATGTTAGGGAAACGTGTTCAGTCATTAAGGAATTTTGTAGAACTTACTTTCTGCAGAATTCAGGACCATAGAGTCACAGTCAAATAAGAAACCCTTCAAAATGAGTGCCAGGAATCTGGCCGGCCCCTATCTACCCCTGCAGTGCTGTAGACACTTCTTTATTTTTATTTATTTATTTATTTGTTTGTTTATTTATTTATTTATTTATTTATTTATTTATTTATTTATTTATATTTTTATTTATTTATATTTATATTTTTTATTTTTTTATTTATTTTTATTTATTTGTTTAATTAATTAATTAATTAATTAATTTATTTATTTATTTATTTTTAGGATCCAGGAATAGGTTTATTGTGAAGGTCAAATTATATATACATAAGAATTCTTGGCACTTAGTACAAATTTATTTATTTATTTTTATAAATTTATTTTTTATTGGTGTTCAATTTGCCAACATATAGAATAACACCCAGTGCTCATCCCATCAGGCACTTCATTATTTAACATGAGTATCATATGGATGCATTATCTACTGTGAGGTAAGAGAGAAAAGACTTCTGGGAATATTTCCTAGTCCCCTTAGGGTACAGGGTAGGGGCTGGACTATGATATCTTTTGTTCTCTTCCTCCCTCCCCTCCCCTCCTTCCTCTTTCCTCTTTTTTTCCCTTCCTTTTTAACAGTTATTCATAGCAAAGGAGTCACAAAATTCAACATTTTAGTCAGGAATTAAGAAACAATAATTCAAATTAAGGATCTTCAAAGTGTGTTTCGCAAAGATTCTCTAAGTACTCTGCACACCTTCTGTGTTGATGTCTTATTTTGTTTTTGTAGACGATGAGAGCATGACTGATTCTATCATCCACAATCCTCATTCCTAATTTATTTTTTGTTCATTGAAACAGCCACATTCTTCTGATTGAGTTCTGAAATAAGTGATTTTCTTTAACTTTTTATTTTATAAAAAGACATAGTCATAAATCACCACTGTCAAGCCAGTTACTAAGAGAATCTGAACCTGCTATCCACTCTGCAGACACTTGGGTCAGTGTTCTTTCCGCTCCATAGTCTCACCAATTCCCAGGGGGTTATGAACTCATCCTTCCTCTTTTCATATGTATTGACAACTCCCAAATTAGCTGGCCCAATTCATCATCATGTTTAAGTATCATGCAGATATCATTAAAAAGACACAGAGGACAGAGCCTCTAGTGATCACTAAGCATTTATTTCCTTTATAATTTTTCAAACTTATCCAGATGGGCATGTACCACGGGTCTCCACCAGCATAACAGCAACCAAACATACTGTCACAGGGAACAAAGAAAGAGAGAAGAAAATGGGGAGGATTTAAAAAAAAAAAAAAAAAAGGAAGACAAGAAACAAGGAGAAGGACGAGCTAAAGAAGAAGTAGCTTTAAAGATTACATGACACTGTGGAAATTCTAGCATTTTGTAATGCTGCACATTCAATATGTTATTGAATCTATCTTGCATGCATAAATTCATATGTTGAGAGTATTTAAAACCCAAAAGAGAGTTATTATATTTATTCATAGAGTTCTTTTTAAATAAGTTCTGGAAGTTAAGGCAGAGATTGTGATTTCCATTTTACAAGAAGGAAACTAAGGCACATGATTAAATGAATGTCCCAGTGGCACCCAGCGACTCTGCAGCGGAGTAAGAACTGTAATATATTAACTCCTACTACTTTCATCCTTTCTTCTCCAGTGTTGTCATGCTGAAGAGATGACTATGATCACGTAAGTCATAAACTTGTATTAAAAAACAAAAATGTTTCAAAAAAATGTCAAAGTTCAATGACAAGTGAAAATTTGGGAAATATTTATACTGTGTAAAATAAAGAAAGGAAAAAAATTCTAGAAGGAAACAACAACAGCTCAATGAAAAAATAGGCAAAGAGTAAAACAGGCAAACAGGCAGTTCAGCTCAAAGAAAAGAGATTCAAGAAGCTTAAAACCATATGGGTAGATGCTCAACCTCACTAATTATTCTGTAAAATGCAAATTAAATAACAAAAAATACTTTTTTAACCTATCAGATTGGCAAAGATTATGAAATTTGGAGAGGGTGTGAGGAAACAGATATTCTTATATATTGTTGGGAGTACTTGGCAATATCTATCAAAATGTTAAATGCACATATGCTTGAATGCAGCAATCCCACTTCTAGGAATTTCTCTTACAGATAAACACCCACATGTGTAGAGAGAAGTAGGTACAAAGCCGACCGCTACAGACATGAAATGCTTGTCAGTACAATACAATGGAAATCCATTGTCATTAAATGAATGATATTTAACAAGGATATTGTTATGGAAATCTTTCCAAATAGGTTATTTAAAAAAAAAATACAGAACACTGTTTTAACCAAGTCTCCATTTTGTGTAAAAAACAACTTCTCCATCCCATATGGATGCTGATGACTCTGAAATGCAGACAGACTTGATCTATATCCAACTTTCCACAGTCATTGCACAACACTTGATTTCCCTCCTTCCCAAAACCTACTCCTGAGACCTTCCCAATAATTAGCAGTCCTAGGCATCAAGGGAGGATACTGAGGCCCGAATCTCCATCTTGTCCTTCTCCCATTTCCAATCAGTCAGCAGGTTCTACTGCTTCAGTCTCCAAAACCGTCCACGTTGGTGTCTTTCCATCAATTCTCCAATCCAAGCCATCACTCTCTTCCAGAGATGTTTGTCTCATATGCTACAGTCCATACTGCCACAGTAGGTAGAGCGATGGTTTCACACATAAGACACTCCTGGCCTAAAATCCTTTAATATTTTTCGATCATGTTGGGAATGAAAGCCTGATTTGTTAACTAGCCCATCATCTGGTCCCCCTGCCTGTCTCTGTGACCTCAACTCCCTTCTTGCTAAGGCTGGGAAAATTTACTGCAAACACGGAAATCGGGTAACAGTAATTCAGAGAAGAGCTACTTTGAGATGTTGAATTTCCAGAACTGATAACCTAGCCCGTGTCCATCCTGGTCCCTGCGCCCCTGCACACGCATATCCTGCAGGAACCCCTCCTGGCTCTAGGGGCCCCTCTCGGATTGGGCACCACCGTGGGTTTGCAGCCATCATGGTTTCCCTCACCCACTCGTATTTGAGATGTGGAGGCCACCCTGTCGCCTAGGTGAGTTGTACGTTTGCAGTATTAGATTTTTCTGACCATATTCCTTTTTTTTTTTTAAAGAGGATTTATGAGAGATTTATAAACTCTTTTACAGCTTCTTTCATCACTCCCAAATCCTTTTCAGTGTAACCACAGTATATTTTGGGTATTGTTTGCCTTTTTAAAAAGATATTTTACCTTAGGCACTTGTTTCTTCTTCAGTTAAACTATTTTTACAAAGGAGAAAAAGCTCAACAAAAAGTACAATTTAAAACTTTATATGCAGTATGAGCTCAAGTTTAAAAAGACAGAGAAAGAGAACTGATACACCAAAATAGCAAAAAGGGAAAAAAAAATATTTTTATCTTTCGGGTTCCGGTAGATATTTGGAAAGTTAAATAGCTTCTTTGATTACAGATACAGTCATATAATATATATGATAATTTTTTAAAAGATTTTATTTATTCATGAGAGACACAGAGAGAGAGAGAGAGAGAGAGGCAAAGACAGAGGCAGAGGAAGAAGCAGGCTCCATGCAGGGAGCTTGATGCGGGACTTGATCCTGGGACTCCAGGATCACACCCTGGGCCGAAGGCAGATGCTCAACTGCTGAGCCACCCAGGGGTCCCATATATATGATAATTTATATCCACCACTTTTGGAATAGATGCTTTTAAAATTTTTTATATCATTATCTGGCAAAATTAGGGAAGCTGGAGAAAAAAAGATTTCTCTAGAGAGGACTGAATGTAGCTGAATGCAAGAAGGAAGCCTGTTTGATTACTTAAGAAGTAGGAATTGATTAGAAATACTGCTGTTTTGTCCAAAAAAAAAAAAAATCCAAAAAACAAAAACAAAAACAAAACAAACCACATTTGGAGGAGATTTTGAATTGTGCTCTCCTATAGCAGCAAGGCAGCCGCAGGCGAGTTGGCCAGGCAGCCAGCCGGGCCACTGTTGTCACACACAGTCAGAGTTTGGGGGCTTGCGGAAGACTCAATCAGACCTGAAGACATGCTTAGTTCAGTCATCACAAAAGGAGATGATTAATGTGCCTATATTCTCCATGAAATATTCAGATTCTCAGTTTCCCTTATAAAATAAGGTTTGAAATTCGAGCAATAGGCTGGCACTGAGTGGCCGCCACCCTTTTAGAGACAGTATACGTGCCAGTTTACCTCGGTTGCACTTTGAACTGTGTCCCTCCCCAAAAGACATGGACTGACGTTGGAAGTCCTAATTCGCAGTATCTCCACACGTTAACCTTATTTGGAAAAAAACGATCTTAACAAAGGTAATCAAATTAAAATGATGTCATTAGAGCGGGCCCTGATCCAATACAAGTAGGCGGGGAACATCAACCCAAAGACAGATGTGCAAAGAGGGGAGACAACGCAGACACACAGGGAGGAGGTAGTCCTGTAACTGGAGGGACGCAGCTACAAGCCGAGGGATGCCGAGGACAGTCAGCCAACACCTACTGCTCGAAGAGGCAAAGCAGGGTTTTCCCCACGAGCTGTCAGAGCGTGGCCCTACTGATACCAGGATTTGGGATTCCTTGCCTCCAGCCCTGCAGAACAATATGCACCCATGTTGTAAGCCCCCCAAAGGCTTGCCACTCTGTTACAGTCGCCCTGGGAAACCGATACAATCCCAGTGCCCACCTGATGCCCCTTCATCACCTGCATGGCCTGTCCCGCCCCTGCAGCCGTTTCAGCGCCTTGTCCTTTAGGCGCGATGAATTTCATGCCTCCTCTTTGCTTTTATAATTTACGTTTTCCCACAATTTAGACTTGAAAAGTCGCTTTCAGAGACAGCATCCTAAAATCAGCAGTGACAATGCACCAGGCTTTCAAATACCAACCTCACAATGCTTTCACACAGGCAAAGTCTTTGGGTGAGTTTGTATAAGTGGAGCAAGACGGTGGGGTTGGTTTGGCAACAAAGATGTAGTTAGAAGGGCCCTCGCTGGGAACCGATGCTTTGCCTAGAAAGTCTCCAAAAGAATCTTCCCAACTATTTTTAAGGTACTGCGATGGCCAGATTCATGTGAAGACGAGGATGTTAAGAAAGCATGCAAAATCCTATTATTGAGAGAGAGCAGAAAGGATGATTAAAAAAAAAAAAAAAAAGAGGTCTTTACTCTCCCACCAAGAAGGTTTACCCGCCTCCCCATCGCTGTGAGCACAGGGCCATGGCTGGTGGCATCGCCGCCTCGTGGAGAGCCAATGTGCATGTTCCAAACACAGTCACAGGGTGACTCTTGAAAATACAAGATAAAGTTGCCAAATGAGCAAGTGTAACTACTTCACGAGCAGAAAGGATCAAAAACGTTAGGGCCAGAAGGAAGGAACGGAGTCGTGGAACTAGCACCAAGTGGACGGCTACGAGGCCAGTATTTTCTTCAACTCTCTGGTTTTGTTACTGACTTGAGTGCATGATCCGACCGGCGTGGGGCTTCACCTGCATAAGCTACAAATAGGACACCCATCTGTTCTCCTGCGCACCGGTTCAACCGAAGAAAATGCGTTCAATTGATCCATAAACTCCACAGAAGGGTGTTTGGCATTATTTGTTGCCGTTGTCCTCAGCATCATGATCCCCATTATCATCACTACTGCTTCATGGAAATGTATTTAATGGAACTTAAGGCCTTTATCCACCGGAAGGTCAATTTTTAAAAGTTTATGTGAAACTCCCCACTTTAGGCTTTCCTCGGGGCCAAAGAAAAACTGAAGAGCCGCATCGTACATCGTTCGGTAACAGTGCGTGAAATACGGATGCTTAATGGTTCTAATATTACACGGCTGTTGGGGTCTTTCAGCATCAGTTGTTCAGCTGATTCTGTAAACTTGTCATCGTTGTGTTTTTATGATTTGCACTAGCAATGAAACACACCTAAACAGGTACTGTTTTAGGAAAGAGGAAGCAGGGGTTGCTGCTAACGTGTCTTTCAAGACAGAGAGTCCAGGCATCGCAGAAACTTTGTCCGGCGTGGGTATATCTCTGGCGTGTCAGACACAGGGGGCACGTGCTGCAAATCACAATGCCTCCGAGGACACAGGGGCCCACACGCTGGTTATCCAGACGTAAGCCTGGATCTGGATCTAGATTCTGTCCTTTGCAAGCTGTCGCCCTGGTGGGTCATTAATCTCAGAAAGCCTCAATTTTGCGCTTGAAAAAGGAATGCATGACTCACAGGACTGCTTTGAGATCACGCGAGGCGATCCTGGGAAAGTGCTGTGCAGGTAAAGCGTGTCCCGCTGCTCCTCTGGGGAACAGGAAGTCCTATAGGGCTGCTCAGTGGAATTCAACTGGGACAGTGAGCCAACCCTTTAGGAACCAGCAACTGAGCTATTGAACTATTTCTCAATGGAGTCCCTGGTTCATCTTCAACATCTAGTGACTCCTTGTACCTATTCCACTCTTTAAACCTGGTTCCCACCTTAGCTTTGAAAACAGACTTATTGGAAATGTCCAGCTTTTTTTTTTTTTTTTTCCTTTATCTTCCTGGGTCTTGGCTTCTCACCTGGGCTTCAAGTGTCAATGCTTAACTCCTAGGACTGTTGCTTACTGACTCAACTACGGACTACTAGTCGTACTGATGACTACTCGTGCTGCATAGACATCTTTCCGGTAAAACTAATCTGAAGTCAGGGCTGTGCTAAGTCCTTCATAGACACCGTCTTCGATAGACATTAAAAAGCTCTGAATTTCACAAATGCGACATGAGAATTTACAGGATTTATGTAGATGTCTTAAAAGTTATACGCGTTGGGACGGGGGAGCCAGCAATCGCAATCCAGGCAGAGCTGCATCCAAGAAGCCTCCGGCCCCCCAGAGAGGAGGGTGTGCATCGGATGGGAGACATGAAGGGCCACACACACGTGTGGCTGCGCACAAGGGAGACGACCTGTCTTACCCCAGACTCTGCTCCGGGACCCGGGCTCCCTGCAGTTTTACTTGGAGGACGCGCTGTCGTGGAAGGCATACTCGCTCGGCAGGAAATGCACTTGGAGGCCCATAAATTCCACCAAAAATCCTTCACTATTGTAACTGCGCCCTGAACTGCTTCCACGTGTAGAGACCAGTCCTGTTCCCCAAAAATGCTTTCTTAGATCCTTATCTCTACCCCAAGTCTGTGAAGCAGGGCGAAGAGGGTCTGCCTGGGAATGAAGAGAATCAGGCCTCTCATGGGACCTTTGGGGCTAAAACCAGTGAAAGTTCTGGGGCGACTGAAGCACATGGTCTACCCTGGACAGAGGATCGTTTCCATCTTACAGATGAGAAGCCCAGGTTGGAGCCACACAGCTGGCACCTGGCGGACCCAAAGCATCAGCTCGCATTGTCTTTTTCTTTTCTTTTTTCTTTTCTTTTCTCTTTTCTTTTCTTTTCTTTTCTTTTCTTTTCTTTTCTTTCCTTTCTTTTCTTTTCTTTCTTTTCTTTTTTCTTTTCTTTTCTTTTTTCTTTTCTTTTCTTTCTTCTTTTCTTTCTTTTCTTGTCTTTTCTTTCTTTTCTTCTCTTTTCTTTTCTTTCCTTTTTTCTTTTCTTTCTTTCTTTCTTTCTTTCTTTCTTTCTTTCTTTCTTTCATTTCTTCTTTCTTTCTTTCTTTCTTTCTTTCTTTCTTTCTTTCTTTCTTTCTTTCTTTCTTCTTTCTTTCTTATCTTATTTATTTATTTGACAGAGAGAGAGAGAGAAAGAGAGAGAGAGAGGGAGGGAGCTCCAGCAGGGGGAGCGGCAGGCAGAGGGACAGGGAGAAGCAGGCTCCCCGCGGAGCAGAGAGCCAGATGCAGGGCTCCATCCCAGGACCCCGGGATCATGACCTGAACCCAAGGCAGATGCTTAATCCACTGAGCCCCCCGGGAGCCCCAATTGCTATTTTCTTACTTAAGGTCCAATACACAATCTGCCACACGAGCAAGGTCAACTTATTCTAGTAAAGTAGGAAAATCTCCAATTACAAGGAGCTAAATGAGTATCCTCATGTGATACGATAAACTAGCACAGTAATCTAGTTTTCTCAGCCAGAGCAAATATATATATATATATTTTAGAGATTTTTATTTATTTATCCATGAGAGACAGAGAGAGAGGCAGAGACACATGCAGAGGGAGAAACAGGCTCCATGCAGAGAGCCCAATGCGGGACTCGATCCCAGGACCCCAGGGTCACACTCTGAACTGAAGGCAGCACCAAACCGCTGAGCCACTCAGGCTGCCCAAGAGCAAATATTAATATTTAAACAGTTAACTTCTGCTCTGACTCGATTTTTCTCTGTTTTTCTAAGGGCAGGTATAGAACGAACAGGTCAGGAGTCTACCAGTTCTATGAGAATTAACAATAATCATGTTTTTCCTGTTACAGTGTTACACATACATTCTTTTACCTGCACTTCATCTAAGTAATGTTTTGATAATAACTTGCTACTAAAAGACGCTTTTGTACGGGTTTTAGGTAGTTCTGTCAGTGAGGGCATGCACATGTATTTCAGGAGAGTGACCTGGGATATTACTGATGTCATTTAAATTTGAGGGGGGAAAAATAAGAAGGTGCCAAAGTAGGGCATGAAATTCAGGGAGACATCCTACTGCAAATTTAAAATCAATAATAGCACGAGTGAACCGTAGGGAGATTGACCACTGAAATGGTCAGTGGAGGAGGAGGCACTAAAGACTCAGAATGGCCGTATCTGTACTTCTACACTAGGGCAAGACAGGGAACTGAAGGTAATAGGAAAAAAACAAACAAACAAAACAAAACAAAACAAAACAAAACAAACAAACAAAAAAAAACCCTTGCATACCCTTCCTTCTCCTGGAATCCCTTGGAGTGGCTCCAATCAAAAGGAACTAGTGATGTGAATCTCTTTCTCCTTAAAAATTTTCAAGAATCTGCAGATGGGGTGTAGACACAATCTACATTCTCAGGTGTAGGGGTAGCAATAGATGGAATGGCGTTTGCATAAAAAGAAAAGAGACCGGGATCCCTGGGTGGCGCAGCGGTTTGGCGCCTGCCTTTGGCCCAGGGCGCGATCCTGGAGACCCGGGATCGAATCCCACATCGGGCTCCCGGTGCATGGAGCCTGCTTCTCCCTCTGCCTGTGTCTCTGCCTCTCTCTCTCTCTGTGACTATCATGAATAAATAAATAAAATCTTAAAAAAAAAAAGAAAAGAAAAGAGACCTAAAATAATAACATACATACTCACATTAGTACAGGAAAGAACAAAAGAAACTATTAGCTCATACTGTTCACGTCAGGGCAGTTCCCCTCTCCACCCCCCAAAAAAGAACAAGGACAAATCAAACAGCTTCACCCATTTCTGTATCTCTCAAACCACTTGAGGCAAGAGTAGAGATGATATTTTCCAGAAGACTGTATAGACTTTCAAGACTGGCTCCGCTGAGGACAAAACCCCAAGAGCAGAAGTGCTTAGGAGAAGGGGAAAGACGTATTTCTGAGTAAGCACAGTCTCGGATGCTGCGCAACTAGAAAAGACAAGACAAAAGAACAAGGACGAGCAGAATTGGACTCAATCAGTTTCCAAACTGCAAATTAAAAAATATATATATATTACTGTGAACATATGTCTTCCCAAGATTTGTGATCTTACTAATATGAGGATCTGGTCCTTTCACACCATCCTTTCCGTGGCAATGCAATGCTCCGGAGGAATCAGGAGAGTCTTGCCCCGTGGTGAATCTAGAGGATGCGCGGCCTCAATGATGTTGAGGCCACAACGTCTCTATTCACTCTACCAGTGACTGAGCACGGAGAGAGGTTTTCGGACTGGAGAAGCAGAGGATTAAACCCACGGCTCCCCTTTAGCAGCTCACCCGGCAATTTTGCTGGTGTGAGAATCACCAGAAATGCACGTGTGGTCCTGCGACTTGACTTTCCTTCCAGAGGAGACCTTTGCCCCTAAAATTCTCCGGCAGCAGCAGCATCATTAGGTGCTGTGCCATTAGACGTGCCCATAAGCCACGGCCACGTTTGAAGGAATGAGAAGGATTTTCAGCCCTGCCAAACTCACACAACTTGGAGAATTTTTAGATTAGATCAATCAAAGGAATGAATGAATAAAACCTTTTTATTTTTATTCTTTTACTTTTTATTTTTTATTTTTTTATTTATTTTTTTTGCTCCAGGGACAGGATCAGTAGATATTGGAGCCAGAATTTAAAATAATCAAGAGAGCTTTTCACCCTGACTTATACCCTTATACTGAGAACACTCGCTTCTTATGGTGAACGAGGATAAAAATAAAGGAAAGTTCTTCCTCCTTCCATTCCATTATTCATTAATATCTCTATATCGTGGAGGGTCACGCAGTGTCCAGAGTAAAATAGCTGAACAAACATTTGGGTCAGGATGATCTCCCAGGGTGGGCTCCCTCTTCCCAACTACTGATATCTTCTTGAATTTCTGTTATTTTCATCTGATTGGGCAAGAACAAGGGTTTTCATCCAATTTAAGCTGCAAAGCCTTTATTTGCACTTGTACCCAAGGCAAAGCCTTTGATTGTTTCCAAGAAACAGCTAGGGAATCCTGCTGCTAAGAAACTTCACTCTGCTAACTTACATGATGCTGAACAAAGGAAGGGGATAGTATCATCGCTAACAATCGTTTGTTCAGGAGCTGAACAGTTATTTATTGTCACCTGCCAGGCACCGGTCTAGGCACTGGGCTTCTAGCAGTAAATAAAACAATCTTCTCTTCATGCTTCCTACATCTTCTTGTGGTGAGAGGGGGAAGGCAAGTAAGCTTTAATATTTGCTATATAAGAAGTGCTATGGAGAAAAGCGAAGGGGGGTACAGATCAATGAAGTGAAAAATAAGTGTCCGACGTTACCAAGTGCTCTACACGGAATAATCCCAATACCCAAATTTAAGGAGCAGATAATATCTCTCTCTCTATTATATATAATTATATATAATATTATATTAATATTATATAACATATTATATATAATATTATATTAATATTGTATATAATATATAATAAATATATATAAATATGTTTATTATATTGTATTGTATTATATATTATATACAATATATATAATTATATATATTATATATTATATATATATTATATGCTAGATTGCACAGGAGGATACCTGATTTAAGAAGAGCCATAGTAAAAACAAAACAAACAACAACAAAAAAAACAACAGAAAAAAGACGAGTCATAGTACCTTGCACAACATCCTGCGACTGTTAATTCAGAGGGCTGGAATCAAACTCCGGCTTTCTACTATGTCAACGTCGGGAATTAGCGTGAGTTTTAATGTATTTATCATATGTTTTCTCTGAATGGAAAAAGCCTTCAAAATGATATTCCATCCCACGGGCACAACATTATCTCCGCTAAGATTTATTAGCGTTTATTTAGCCTTTTCCATCCACAATGGCAGTACAATAGGCAGAGAATGTTAATTGATCATTTCTCCTATTAACGAGACTGAAAATGGGGGGAGGAAAGGGGGAAAGCGCATATGGTTGTTGAACAAAACCAAGTGAGGAAATGTTTCATTGCCCCCAAATAAAATCCGCCAGGAATGGAAGTGACTACGGTAAGAAAACCCTATCTTTCTATCCGCTTTGTGTGCTTGTAGCTGTCTTCTCTGTGGCCGGCACCTGAGCGCTGCTGGACCAGCCCTGGCTCCTTTCCTGGGGGAGGACTCGCAGAGCACGGCGGCGGGCTGGGCTTCTGATAGAGCAGCATCATTAGGTGATGGGAGGCCTGGCCCCCTGCGCCCCTCCACACACCTGGGCGGGCTCACCTCATCACCCCGAGCCCTCTGCTTTCTCTACCCTCCTGCTCGGGGTCTTCGTTTCTCTTTCCTCCTAACTCTTCTGAGCAGGGACAGCCCTTGGGAAAGCAGTGCGATCCTTATTCTGTCTCCTGTTGACACCGAACCCCCCCTTGACCTCCATGCACCACCCCCCTTGCCCGGCAGGTGCCCCAGGTTCTAAACCTCTCTCTTCACCTTTCAGCGAAGCTGCCACAGTGGGAAACAGGTGACAAGTTAACACCTGGTTCCACGGGCTGACTCTGCATGTCCGTGGGGTAGAGTCCGAGAGCACTGGGCCTCCCTCACCTCGGCGGTAACCTCGGCCCCACTACACACCAGGGCAGGTCCCCCTGAGTCCGTCCTCATGGATGCCGACGTCATCACCGACACACCCTCCAATGCTCCCCGTCCAGGGTCACGACATATGAGGTGACCAACCTGTATCCTCATCAGGATGATAGGACATCTCCATCCATGTGCCATGTGGCCTGGAGTCCTGCTGTGGCCCATCCCCTGACCGGGCCCTGAACCCCTGGCAACTACTGGGCCGACTTTTGCTCTTCCTCACATGTCATATACATGGTGTCATACGGTGTGAAATACATCGGACACGCCAGTCCTCTGCTTGAGCCGTTCTAGTGGCTTTCCATGGAACAACGGCAGTGACTCCTCACTGTAGCCTGTAGAACCTGTTCCTATGGGTTGACTTATGTTCCCGGAACAACATGTGGAAGCACCAACCCCTGGGGCCTGTGAATGGGAGCTTCTCTGGAAACAGGATCTCTGCAAATGCAACTAGGAGGTCAGTGCAGATGAGGCCACACGGGAATGGGGTGGGCCCTCCTCCGACAGGACTGGTCTTCAGCGACTCCAAGGCCTCGCGTCTCTTCCACCTCAAAGGCTTCAAACAGCTTCTTCCCTCTTCCAGGAACACCCCTTCCTCTGTCCTCTGCCTGCTTAAAATCCTGCTCATCTGTCAAGGCTCAGCTGAAATGTCATTTTCCTGAGGATTCCTTGATCCCTTAAAATAAATTAGGCTGAGCTGCACTGCTCCGGTGACCTTTTCCTTTGCTGCGCTCATTTCAATTTGTAATCAAAGATCTGTTGACTTATTTATTTACTGTTTATTCTTCACAATAAATTGTAAGCCGCGAGGACCAGACCCATGTTGCGGTATTCCCTATCCTGTGTGTGTGAGTGTGTATGTGTGTGCATCTGATCAAGAAAATTTAATTCCTGAGTCTCAAGCTCTTATTGCTAGAAAGAAAATTTCCAAAAAACGAGGAAAGCCTGACCCTTGAGGTTCTTACCTCAGTTATCATGGCCAACTCTATCCCTGGTCCTAGAATGCTTACCGTCCCCCAACTACCCTTCCCGTAGCTCTAATACAAGCAAAAAGAAAGACAACACCCTACCCTGGATTCCCTTAACACTGCTGAGGTGCACTGGACTATTTCAAAGACTCTACCAGACCCTAAGGGAATAAGAGATTTTAATACTTCCTGATAGTTGGTTCATGAGAGCCTGATACACAAAGTGCTTAGTTATCTATCCAATAACTCAAACCTATCCTATAACCGCCACTCTCGGTATTTTAACTCTATCAGAAGAAACACCCTGTGGGAAGTCTATGTCAGGCACGATGATAAATAACACCATGGCCCAGATAAGGGAACTGATTCCCACACTTTATGTAATAAGGGCTATTCCTTAAAGTCCTTGCTTTCTGCCAAGAAACATAATTTGTTTCTAGTTAAGTGACCTCAGAAATGAGCATTCTTTTTTTTTTAATATTTTATTTATTTATTTGAGAGAAAGTGAGAGAGACAGAGCACCAGGAGCAGAGGGGCAGAGGGAGAGGGGGAACCAGACTCCCCACTGAGCTGGGAGCCCCATGCGGGACTCGATCCCAGGATCCCCGGATCATGACCTGAGCCGAAGGCAGACACGCAGACACATAACTGACTAAACCACCCAGGTGCCCAGGAGTGAGTATTTTTACAGAAAGCATCCCCTTCACCCAGCCTTCTAAGTCAGCAAAGGCGCCATGTACACCCTGATGTAATGAATTCTGTAACAAAATCATAAACACAGAGTCTTTTCAGCAAAAGTTCTGTATGTTCCCTCATAAAGACTTGCTCGCATCAATATTTTCCATTGAAAAAAGTTGAAAGAAAATCAATTTTTTCCTGTTTTCTATCTCCATGGTGCTGGTACGGTGCTGAGCACACAGTATACGCTTAGACAATCCATGTTGACTAAATCAATATGCACCATATGTTATCTTAGCGCGCCACAGGAACGCCCGCCTGAGCACTTGGCTAACTTCTATTTTATGAGCTTAGGATTTTATTAGTATATGTGTAACCACACCGAAAGCAGTTCACCTTTCTAAATATATCCGTACAGCACTTAAATGTATACGCCACTACAACACGTAGAAGCAAACTACTGAGATGAACGTTATTTGGCTTTAGGTGCTCCGAGTTTGGGGTTGTGGTGAAGCCTTCAATTAGAGAAAAATCACGAGTGCTCTGGAAGTACCAGGGTCACAGGCAAGCAAAGATAATTGTCCTCTGCACGGACCTTTGGGAGAACTGGATTGAGTGTTGCAAGAGCAACAGAGAGGTCCATGGTGCTCCACGGGCTTTGTTTTAAAACACGTGTCAGGTCATGGACGGTAGATCATTATGTGAATTAAGTCTACGTCGGGTCATTAGGCCATTCGCTGGTACCAAGAGGGAAAAAAATATCCCAGGTACAATAGTAGCATCTCCTCTTTTCATCAGAAGCCAGGCAGTGTCTCGTATGTGTGCATAATCTGTCAATGCACACACTGGTCTGGCTTTGGTCTAAAATAATGGACACTTCAAAGGTTGGGAGGAGATGATACTACTTTAACAGAACAACTGGAGGGATTTTCTACTGTGACTTTAAAAGCAGAAATGCAACTCTTTTCCCATCATCAACTTGACAACCAAGGACAATACATTTTATTTTATTATTTTTTTTTTAGGACAATACATTTTAGAAGCTGCAAATGGTTCAAAATTAAAACTGCATTTTTTTTACCAGAGTGGAAAAATGGTAAACCACAGAAGGCACAGGTCAGTATAAATTCTCTTGGGATCAAGGGTCAGGCCCAGGGCACTTTCTCTCAGGAATGTACTGTACTCGTGTGCTGTATGATTCATCGATTTCTCTGTCTGGCTTTTCACAAAGTCATATAACCTGACTCTATAGTCTAACTATATAGAACTAAAATACATTTTGATTTATTAAAAGATAAAATACACGGAAGAAAAAGAGAGCGAGAACTGCTCTTATCAGTAGGCAACATAATGCTAAGTCCCTGTTCTGCTTTTTACAAAATGATGGAATCTGCAGACGGAAATCTAAAAATTGAAAGATATTAAACCAAATATATCAATTATATCAACAAATTTAACTAGGAATAAACTCTCCTATAATATGACAAAGATTATCATATTGGTCAAATCAATACCCAACTATAGGCAGTTTATTTCATACCCAAATAAATATATTAAGACTAAGAATACAAAAATAAGTGAGGATCTGAAAACAACCAAGTGAGAAAAAAAAGCAACAATATCACATAAAATCAAGATAAAAGCACTTAGTGGGGTGAAGAGTGTTTAAATTTAGGGATGCCTGGGTGGTGGCCCAGTGGCTGAGCATCTGCCTTCAGCTCAGGTCATGATTCCAGGATCCAGGATCGAGTCCTACATCGGGCTCCCTGCATGGAGCCTGCTTCTCCCTCTGCCTGTGTCTCTGCCTCTCTCATGAATAAATAAATAAGATCTTAAAAAAAAAAAAAAGAGTGTTTAAATTTAAATTATTTAACTTTATTTAAATTCTCTAAATTAAAAAGATGAAAAACTAAATAAAGATGTAACTGTGAAAAGATATATGCTCAAAAGCATCCCTAAAGGTCTTTTATTCACTCAACAGAATAAAATTATAAGCAGAGAAAATCTAGAATTTCTAGACATAAGAAGTTTAAAAACAGTGCTGAGGCTGGAGAAGAGAGCTAGGGGAATATTTTAAACTTGTGTTTACATAGCAGGCAGACTGAATAAGGATTGCATATTACAAATCTTAAAAAAATAGTGAAGTTTTCTAAAAACACTTTAAGTTACACTTAACACAGGGTTGAGAGGCTATGAATTGTCTATATTAAAAAATATATAGAGTACTTATTCTTAGGGTTGTACATGGAGAGAGAAGATCAGAAGCAGAAAGGCCAAATCTGGCCAGAATAGCAGAAAGAAAAACTGGAATTAAAAATAAATTAATTAGTTAATTAAATAAAATAAATATATTTAGTATATATTTAATATATTCACACATTTATTTTATTATATTTTTAATATATTAATAATATTTTTAATTATATATATTAATTAATATATTTATGTATTTATATTTTTAAAATGAATGGAAGGATGGAAGGATCTGCTGTTCGGGGCAAACTGGCCATTCATCAGTTGTCCCATTATTTTGTAAAACGATTGGCTTGAAATTGACATAATCAAAATTAGATAAGCAATTAATTTCTTTTTCCATGTAGGCTTGGATGAATACTTCACTGTTTTGTTCGTGACTATCTTCCTCAACACCCACCTTGGGTAAAGTAGATAGCCCTTTCCGAAAGCCAAATTATTCCCTAATTTATTTACTCCCCGAGTCTGGATGCTGGCATATTGGTTTCCTTAAAGCTCTCTGGAAAGACATATTAGCCAAAATATTAGGCAGAAGGTAAGCACAGGTGTATGAATGAGAAAGGAAAATGTCACATCCTAGCGAAGGAGTAACCAAGCAGCTTAATACCAGTAAGAATGACCTGGATCATATTTTAAGAACTGAGATGTTTACCATTTTATTTTATTTTATTTTATTTTATTTTATTTTATTTTATTTTATTTTATTTTATTTATTTTATTTTATTTTATTTTATTGTATTTTATTATTTATTTTGTTTTGTTTTGTTTTATTTTTTATTTTTTATTTTTTATTTTTTTTTAATTTTTTTTTATTTATGATAGTCATACAGAGAGAGAGAGAGAGAGGCAGAGACATAGGCAGAGGGAGAAGCAGGCTCCATGCACCGGGAGCCCGACGTGGGATTCGATCCCGGGTCTCCAGGATCGTGCCCTGGGCCAAAGGCAGGCGCCAAACCGCTGCGCCACCCAGGGATCCCTTGTTTTGTTTTATTTTATTTTATTTTATTATTTTATTATTTTATTTTATTTTATTTTATTTTAGTATTTTATTTTTATTATTATTTTTTTTTAGATGTTTACCTTTTAACAGCAACACACATTTTGCCAGGAAATCTTGGTCTTCATACCATGGGTGTCACGCTGGACTAACCTTGTGTTCATATTGTCAAAATAATAGAATAAAATGTCACTGAAATGTTCCAGGGATGGTTCTAAAGCTTTATGAACATTAATTCCTGAATCCCCACAATGGTTTTCTGAGACACATCCCTATATCCCTACGTCATCAGTGAGGAAACTGAGGCACAGAGAGAGCACATAGCAAGTGATGGCAATCCTGAATTCAGACCTCCGCAGCCTCTGAGCACGTAGCTATAGCTACCGCCCTACACTCCTTGTGTAGGGATTCATTTGTAAGTGTGCCTTCCATTTGTTTATCCTCCACTCGGTGGCGGTGGGTGCAGTTCTATACAACAACACAAATTACTGCTCTTTATTTTTGGTAATTAGAATTTATATCTTGCTTGTTACCAGCCTCGTGTTTGCAACATAGAAGGTACTAAACATTTTCTTAAAAAAAAAAAAATTGAATAAATCATGTCAAATCTCTCTTCTCACAAACAGCCCAGCGTTGATCCAACAAGATCACACCTCAGCTAAGGTAGCAAATACCTAATCTGACCTAACCTTGGCCCTGAGGAATATTCCCTTGGTCTCTTGTCTTTTCATTGTAGAGAAAAGACAAAGTTAGCTTTTCTTAATAAGCTAAAATCTCAGTAAGGAAAAAGGAAGAAAAAAATCCCTTGCTCTCAAAGACGCCAGCTCCAGAATTGCCATATCGTGTGTCAGGGAGCTCAGAGCAATGCAAGCTTCCATTAGTACTACCACAAGGCACTTGACCTTGAGAAAACTTAGCGTTGACTGGTACCAAAGGGATTAGCAAATGCTCCATTTTCTGACTCTGTCTTCAATTACTTTGATGAGCAATTAAAATGCTAATTAAAAAACAATCCGAAACTTAGCACTCAGAAGGTTATGAAATAATGCGCTCACATGTCCTACCACACAGACGGCTAATAAGGTCACCAAACAAAGATCGGCTAGAAAGAAGCGTTGAATCGCCACAGTAATTTCAATGTTAAGTTTTTTCTTATGAGTTCACAATGACCGTGCACACCATCATTCTCCGAATACTGAACAGGAATTAGCTTATTTATTTATTATAACTCACCCTTTGGTAGACAACTATTTTATTTAAATAGACAGTCATAAGGAGACTCTAAGGGTTTTCCTAAAGATAGCATAAGATTTAAGTTAGTTAAACTCAGTACAATTAATTAAAATATCAATAATTTAATCGGCATAATGTTGAGGGCTGTGGGCTTCTGGCATTTGCTCTTCTAATAATTTGGGCTTTGGGCTTTTTATTGTTCATTCACGATCACTTTTTTGACAGTGAGTTGAAACAGTTTTGAATTATTTAGTTTTGTTAGGTGCTGACTTCACATCCAAATACCACTGGAGTGGTAGTCTTTGTTTACAGTGTATAGAAATTAAAGCCTTGAAAAAAAAAAAAAAAGAAATTAAAGCCTTGGTTTAAAATCCAAGAAAGCATATTAAAAGTTAATAGTGAGAATTCCTAATCACTTCTGTGACAAAGGAAGGCCTAGAACTTTCCTAGCACGAAGGAAATGCTAATTGTTGACAAAACCAATTCACATACTTTTAACCACATGCAAACTCTCTTAGGAATGACATTTCTTAAAGTGGGAGAATAAATAAATAAAAATAAATAAATAAATTAATTAATTAATTAAAAAAAATAATAAAGTGGGAGAACCATTAAAAAAACTAATCATGTAATTGAAATATAAATATTTAAATGTTTTATAACCAACCTGGTAACAGTATATCAATATAATTTTCTTTAAAAAAGGACGCCCGGGTGGCTCAGTGGTTGAGCGTCTGCCTTTGGCCCAGGGTGTGACCCCGGGGTCCTGGGATCGAGTCCCGCATCGGGTTCCTCACATGGAGCCTGCTTCTCCCTCTGCCTGTGTCTCTCCCTCTCTCTGTGTCTCTCATGAATAAATAAATAAAATATTAAAATAAAAAGAGTCGACTCCTTACCTGAGTCACCGAGCACCCTGCCTCTTTCCTTTTCTGTGTGTACCTATATATTACTTGATTGTTTAAACTGAAAAAAAATGATCGTTTTCATAGGAACTGACTGATGAGATTCAAAAAATCCTCTCTTGATATAGAGAAGATTTAGAGTCAACACAAGGCCATACAATAAATGGATAACGTATCATGTTTTGATAATCGGCATCATGTATATATAAGTATATCCATTCACGTAGTGTAGTCTCTCCTCCCCACAGAGGATCCATTCCAAGACCCAATGGATGAACATAGTCCTGAACCCGACAGAGACTGTGCTCTGTCCTCTACGTACACACTTACGATAACATTTATTTCATAAATCAGGCTCAGTAAAAGATTAACAATAGCAAATAATAAAGTTGGCCGATCATAACAATGTACTGGAATGAAAGTTATGCGAGTGTGCTCTTTCTCTCTCCAAGGTTCTGACTGCACCACCCGCACCGAGCTTCTGATGACGTGAGATGATGAAGTGCCCACGCAGGGAGCCCAGGTGAGGGGAAGGACGTGGGGCGCTGGCTAGACTGCGAGGCCACGACACTGACAATCTGAAAGCACAGGAGACCCCTTGCTCCCAGACCAAAGCTGGGTGCGGGCAACTGCGATCACAGGCAACTGAGCCCTTGGGAAGGGAACAGCAGGGGGGCAAGTACGGCACAGGATCCGGGGGTGGGCACACGCCTTGGCAAGACATGCTAGCAGGTTTTCCACCAGGGATCTGAATCTTTCACCCTAAAGAGACGTTAGCTGGGAAATCATTTGCAAAGTTTACCCTAAAGCCTGCATTTGGTCCTACGGTGTTGCCCAAACCAGGCCATTGCATCCTGATGGAGTAGACGTGTCTTATTGGGGGCCGCGCTTATGTAAGCCAGAGAGGGCCCCAGCGCAAGACCTGCAGAGAATGGAGGCCGCGTACCTGCAGCCAGGGGAGGCAGCTGGTGCTGAGCTGTTTGTACGCTTCTGTAAGCATGACACCTGCCTACTTTCACGTCCTTTAAAACACTACGTGGGCCTATCAAACAGTCAGATGAAATACATTCTGAGGAGTAGATGCCTCGACGACTGCAGGTTTGAGCCCCCGACTTTTGCATTCTCATTCAGGCTGCTCACTGTTCCTGGCTTTCGCCTTCTGCGGTAAGCATGCCTCCTATACCGAGGAAAGCACAGAGAACAATTCGGAATATATTTACCAATCAAAATGATCAAATGATTTAAGAGTAACGCCCAGGACATTGGCTCATTTACCCCTGTAATTCGATTAGCTTTGGGAAAACTGTCCCAAGCTTCTATCGGTGTCTCTGTACAACACACATTTGTTAAGCATCTACTGCCTCTAGACTCGGTCTGGCACCTAGGGATTAGAAGATAAATCAGATTCGATCTCTGCGTTGAGATGATTATAAAGCAGGGCCAGAGACTATTGTAAATAGGCAATTTCAATGTAGAAAACTCTAGATCATTTTTTTTTCTTTTTTTAGGTTATTGTTAACATTTGATATATGTTTAAGGAAAGGACATGTGAGTGAATAAGCAAAAGAATAAATAATGTCGGTGTGGATGGGGTGCTCTGGAAACACAGAGGAGAGCCATACAAGTCACGCTTGGTGGGACGGAGGGGATAAAATTGGTTCCTGGGAGCGAGGATTCTTGAGGACAAGTAAGAGATTTTTTATCAAGCTAAGGGGAAAAGCTGGGGTCCTGGAAGGGGGAAAGAGGAAACAACATCAAGAACTATAGCTTGGTATGTCTTTTTTTTTGCAACTCAATGCTCGCAAGTCTTTTGAAATTGCCGTATATCATAAAGGCTGGAAAAAACATGCATAATTAAATTTCACAATAAATAGCTGTTGATACTAGCAACTTCAACTGTGGAAAGCGTAGCAGGGAAAAAAGCATGGAGGTGCCGAAGACGTTGGGCCACGCTCTCTGTAAGTTTTTACGCAATTATACGTGCACGCCACGCTACACTAGGCACGCAGCTATTTATCTCTCAAGAAAACAGTTAAATCATTGAACCTTAGGGAGAAGATGGGAAGGTCAATCAGTGCCAACAGCCTCAAAAGGAATCCTTGAGGCTTTGGCGATGTTGTATTGGATGTGTTCAGACCAATTGTGTATTGTAACCTCTATGATGCCTTAGGGACGGGCCTCCCTACACTATCAAAAGCCTGGACAGAGTTCAGGGGGATGCTTTCCCATGGAACCAACGATGCTGTGCAAATCTCCCAACAAACGTCACACAACGTGCCCCATGACACTCGTCACTTTTCTCTCCCCATCGAAGGCTACAAAGACATGGGCCGTGAGGGTAACCCACGAGCCCCTGGGGAAACCTTCCAAACAGGAGACTTTATTTTCTATCATCACGTATGATCTCAAGACAGATTTCTTGCTTACATTCCGCTTGCATAAGAGCTCTTGGAATGAGGCTAACACTGGCATGTAAGAGAAAGGAAAAGTGTGTGTGTGTGCATGTGTGTGCGCGAGTGCGTATGCACAGGCATGTTTACACATTTCTGGGGTGTGCAGGGGAAGGTAAGGAGAGAGAAGAGATATACACTCTACAGTTCCCGTTATATGCAAGGCCAGCTATTAGGCCAAAAACATTTAAAAATACATCTGCATTCCTAAAATGTTTCTGTCTTTGAAAATCCTATGCCCTTCTTTTGTTTCTTCCTTTCCCTCACTTTCCTCCGTCTTGCTAAAAGAAACGGAAGATGTGTTGGTGTAAATGACCAATGCACAATTTGGTCTACGACACTGCTTACACCGAGTAGCTTTTATTTAGTTTTTTTTAAGATTCATTTATTTATGATAGACATAGAGAGAGAGAGAGAGAGACAGGAAGAGGGAGAAGCATGCTCCATCCCAGGAGCCCAACGTGGGACTCGATCCCGGGACTCCAGGATCGCGCCCTGGGCCAAAGGCAGGCGCTAAACCGCTGAGCCACACAGGGATCCCCCCAAGTAGCTTTTAAGAGAAATCATATTATCACTTTTCACAAGGCTCCTTAGAGCCGAAGGGCTCCCTACCTGAGGTAGATCACTGAAAAAGATTTGCAGGTACTTGTATCGTGTGCCCAAAGGGGCCAAAGATCAAGCAATGGCTCACAGTTACCCCAGAAGCCACTGCTATACACGGATACCAACACCATCACCATTCTGTGTCCCTTCCAGGTGGTAAACTCTCTGGGCTGTGATCATATCACTTCCCTTCGCTGCCAGCATCAGAGTAGTACCTATACTATTGTGGGCATCCACTATATGCTTCCTAAATAAAAAAAGAAATAGGTGATGCAGATTACAAAAGACTATTTATATATGTCACTTTTTAAATTAGTAAAACAAACTTTCTAGGGATGATGATGATGATGATGATGATTAATCAATTAATCAAGAAAAAGTAGCATAGGGTTTAAATAACTTGACATGGTTCTACAGATAACCAATCCTACATCTAGCACTACGCCTGAGGCCCTCTCCGGATGTGACTCTATGCCCACCAGATAGCTTGCCACCAGATAAACCAGTAAAGGTCCATCCTGATATCTTGGGTGGGCTCAGCGTTTGGACAAGCTGGGTGGACATGAAGTCCAGTCGGAAGAGGGAAAGAAAGCGAAGACCAGGCAAAAGTGGGATTCAGATACCAAGTGGCTCTAACGACACACCTCATTTTGGAAGATTGGCAGCCAAGCTCCAGACAGTGACAGCGTCAGTCGGGTGGTTAGGCCATCTCTAAGGAGGCCACTCCACTGGAAACACGCCAGGCACCATCTCTGAGCATAGGTGATGCCGCTGGGCCATACTGTCGCTTTGGTTAGTGAAGTACATCGGCGTGAAAGGAGAATCCATGATTTCAGAAAATCTCCTTGAGGGCAAATTGGCTCCAGGGTCAGCAGGTTGTCAGATCCCCAGCTGAGCTGGGATTCAAGGAAGATCTTTAATTCCAGTAGGAAACTGGAGATGGAGACGAAAAACAAGAGAAAGATAACCTGGGCAGGTGAGACGTACAGTGGGAGTTTTGGGAAAAGCCAACTCCAGACTCAAAACCCTCAAGCCTTTGGCAGGAAATTCATTCCACAACTCCTGTTGGGTTAACGAGGGATGAAATGCTCAGGCTTGACTCCTAGGGAGCTGGGTCTTCAGGCTGAAGTAATACAGATCAAAACTCTGGGGAGAAGTGAGAGCTCTTAGACTTCTTTCTCTGTTGTGCAATTAACACCCACCCACCTATAGGATCCCTAAAACAGACTTGAAAATCTTGCTCCAAACCAAAAACCCCTTGTAAATCCCCCAAAGAGAAAGATTTGATTGAAACCTTCCACGGCACTTGGTTTTCCTGTCAGTTGTTCTAACATTTTTATCTAACGATAAAAACCGTGTCACAAAATCTGCAGTATTGTCTGCTATTAGTCGACTCCTCGACACAGTTCATCGTTTCCTCCTAAAACAGCTCATCAGTAGGCCAGACAGATCCAATGCCACTCACTCTAGGGCACACATATGAAAGTGGTGAAGAAGTCTAGCCCAAGAAGAAAACCTAGTTCTTTTCATTCAACACACTCTACATGTCAGTTGTCCTTTAGTAACTGAAAACAAAACAAAACAAAAAAAAAAGAAAGAAAGAAAGAAAGAAAGAAAGAAAGAAAGAAAGAAAGAAAGAAAGAAGAAAGAAAGAAAGAAAAGAAAAGAAAAAAGAAAAAAGAAAGAAAAGAAAAGAAAGAAAAGAAAAAAGAAAAAAGAAAAGAAAAAAGAAAAGAGAAAAGAAAAGAAGAAAAAAGAAAAGAAAAGAAAAGAAAAGAAAAGAAAAGAAAAGAAAGAAAAGAAAAGAAAAGAAAAAAGAAAAATAATGTAATAACATATTGCAATAAGTTTTCACATCTGGGTTATAATTGAAATTAGTTATGGTAAATGCATTTGCTTTACTCATTTTAATTAAATATTTACAAAGATAATTCCATCAAAGCAGAACACTAAATTATCACCATTCAGCCATCCTCAACCTACAGGTAAGCCTCATTTTCTGTAATGGTGGTATCTAAGAAGGTCTATGCCCCATCCTCTGGACTAGAAAAAAAAAATTATATATACACACACACACACACACACACACACACACACACATAGATGCTGGATATGATGAAATGTTACCAGTACGCTTTTTAAAAACAGATGCATCTATTTTTGATCGATTATTTTGCTGGGCTCTGTCCCCAATCAAAGCTGCATCCTTTGGGGTTGTCCAGTCAACCGAGAGCTAGTCCACAGAGGTGAATAGGACTTTGCCGCGTTGTTGCACTTGCTTAGGTTGCTCATAGGGTGGACGAGGGTAGGAGAATCCTGGGGTTAAGTCGGAGGTCAGTTTAGAGTGATCTTGGCCTGGGAAACTAGGACATGGGAGGAGGAAACCAGCCTCCTGCCCAAAGATGGAAGGGCAGTCTCATTACGTGGCCTCAGGTAGGTCAGAGCACTGAACAGAGGAAGCAGGGGCACAGGGGAGGCTGGTGACCAATGCAGGGCTCAGAGCACAGAAGGGCTCAGGTTGTGCACTGAACGACAGTGGGGAGACCTTGGCCATCCTTGGGGCCCCCATGCAGAGGCTATCACCATCTCATCCCCATTCACCAGAGGCTTTTTTGGGGTGGCACTGACAATGTGTACCAGTTGTTCAGGTTGTGGCTCACCACCTGGTGGTTTAAAGTGTTTTGTTTTGTTTTGTTTTGTTTTGTTTTGTTTTGTTTTGTTTTGTTTTGTTTTGTGTGTGGGGGGGTGTGTGGTTTAAAATTTCTTAGACAATACAATCCAAAGCTCGATTACTCTTCAGCTGCCTCCTTTGTCCATGACTCAAGAACAGAGAGCTCTGCGACACGTGTCGCAGGACCTGCATGTCATGATAATTATTTCTAATGCAGTGTCTGCATTTGAGATTCGTAGAAAAATCTAAAAAGGCTGGGAAGGCTGTTAGATACACCTTCTCCTTAGATTCCAGCCAGTGGCCCCTTAACAACGATGCAAGTTACAACGTAGCGCCAACGAGGATGGGACAGACCGGTGTCCCCGGGTGCTAGCCTCAGGCCAGAGGGAGCACGGAGGAAGAGAGAACCAACACAGGCTCTGAGAACAATTTGTAGTTACTGGTCCAAGGCTTTCGAATCAGAAGTAGTGGCAAAACAGGAGGAGCCGACGCACACACGCACACACACACGCACACACACCCCTACCTAGAACAAAACCAGTTTTAATTCTATTGAGAGGGAGCAGATCCCAAAGGTTTTCAGTGATCTTCTCTTTATTTTTATATAAATCCCTGTAAGCCAGTTAATCCTCTTAATTTCCCTAACCTCATTTACATCTCCAATGCTAATTTCCCACCAGGTTCTGAAATCCCTGGATGAGATATTTCCTCAGTCTTGTTTCTCTTGTCTTTGCCTCCCCCAATCCTTCTAATTCCAGCCACAATTTCTCCTGCTGCCTACTCCTAAATCTGGCACTACCATGCGCTCCACGAGGTGAGAGGTGGGTCTTGTTTTTTTTGTTTTTTGTTTTCCTAATGATGGAGAATGACAGAGAAGAGATGATGTAGAGCACCTAAGCTCACCTTTGGTCACACGGACATTTGGAGATGGTCTCTGGGGGCCTCGTAGAAATTCAAGTTCATAAACTCAAGAAAACAAGGAAAGAAATGTGCATTTACTTCTTTAAACTGGGAACATGGAAGGAAACGCACATACACACACCTAAATATATGATCTATTCCACATTAAAAAAAAAAAAAGTCCACTCACAAATACTTGTTCTAATAATCATGTGTAGGCGGATGTTGCAGAGTTGGATTTAAATATACTGTCAGTTTTAAAATATGAATGAATGGGATGTTTCATTTGCAGAATGATCTGTGTGTGCTCTACTATTGTTGTGAAGATTCTGGCTGGAAGGGAATCTCAGCATCTGCAGCTGCTAGGGGACCATCAAGCTCTGGGGTAGTTAAAGGGGAAAAAGGGGGAAAAAGGGAGCATTGAAGACTAGTTCTTTTCTTTTCTTTTCTTTTCTTTTCTTTTCTTTTCTTTTCTTTTTTTTTCCTTTTTCTTTTCTTTTCCCTTTGCTTTTCTTTTTTCTTTTCTTTTCTTTCTTTTTTTCTTTTCCTTTCCTTTCTTTTTCTTTTCTTTTCTTTTTTCTTTTTTTCTTTTCTTTTCTTTCTTTTCTTTTTTCTTTCTTTTCTCTTTTTTTCCTGTCAAGTCTCTTTCCATGGAGCTTTTCATCCACAGGAGCAGGTGGGCTTGCATCCCTCTCCAGTTCTACCACCAAATTAATAACGGTCTACAGTAGGCTTCAGGCCAGACAAAGAGAGCAAAATTGTGGACGTTACAGGAGGTATAACCACGCTGCATGACAGGTCAAGTGGGTTAACATGATAGAAATTCAGCAAACCATTGGAAGTCCCAGCACATTGTGGATTTTTTTTTCATTTTCCTGTATTACTACACGATTTCTTCACATACACATCTGCATGCCCTTTTTTGTCTGTTATGTATTAAGATCCTTGCATTAACTTCAGGGATAGGAAATATTCTCATATTCATGTTTATTCTTTTTTGCAGAGCTTAGCCCAGGGTTTTGAATATAATTAAGCTTAATGAATTTTTAGAATATGAATGGAACAACCTGAGCATATAAGAAGTGCAGGATCTGAAAGAGAGATAAAGAACTGTTGGCCTATGTCTAGAAACAAACTGTTAGGATAGTTTTTTTGTTTCAAAGATTTTATTGACTTATTTGTCAGAGAGAGAGAGAGGGAGAGAAAGGGAGAGAGAGAGAGTATGAGGTGGGGAAGGGGCAGAGGCAGAGGGAGAAGCAGGCTCCCTGCACAGGAGGGACTTGATCCCAGGATGCCGGTATCATGACCTGAACTAGAGGAAGATGCTTCACTGGCTGAGCCACCCAGACGCCCAGGATAGTTTTGTTTTTTGTTGCTTTGTTTGATTAGTTTTTGATTTGTTTTGTTTTAGCAATTAGAATTAGTTGTTATTAAAAATTAAGAAATTTGGGATGTCTGGGTGGCTCAGTGGTTTAGCATCTGCCTTCAGCTCAGGGTGTGACTCCTGTCCTGGGATCGAGTCCTGCATTGGGCTCCCCGCAGGGAGCCTACTTCTCCCTCTGCCTGTGTCTCTGTCTCTCTCTGTGCCTCTCATAAATAAATAAATAAACAAATAAATAAAATATTTAAAATAAATAAATAAAAATCAAGAAATTTTACATTCAAGCAAATGTTTCCTACAGACTTCTCTTGCCTCACTGGGAAATCTGATGGCACTGGGTCTGCTCCCCTACCTGCCAGCTACAGGCTCGAGTGAAGATCTCCTAGCCCCCACTGTAGGAGGCTTATGTGCTCTTCACCTCGCCGCAGACCCCCCGATTTCCTATTACTTGCCCCAGGCCTCCTTTATTCATTTGACCTCTAGATGTCAGTTTCTCAGTTTCTGCTTGTGCAAAAAAGGAAATGGATTGGTTTGGGAGCAAGTACAAGGCGTATCAAGAGGGTCAGTAATGTCCACATATCCACAGACAGGCTTTCATGGATCCTTAATTCCCTGGCCATTTTATATAAAATTCTCTATGAGTTTATACATGGCTTTTTCTCAGGAACAGTTTTATCATGTTCTCTAAAGAATGCATATCTCAAACAAACAAACAAAACAAACAAACAAACAAACAACTCAAGAACCATGGGACCAGATACTCAATAAGCAAAAATTTAGGGAATAGCCACCATATGCAGAGTACTAAGACTTCCCAGGTGCTTCAGAACCTAAATTTCTTAAATTACATACGTAAGTGTCTACACACGTGTGGGCACACACTGGTTTTAACAGACTGCACACATGCCAACGAATCCGAGGTTCAAAGGAACCCGGACTGAAGTCAGTGCTGCACTTCAAACCCCATGGTTCTCTCCCAATACTACCCCTCAACTGAAGCACACATTTCACTGCAGCAGTTTACTTGGTCTCTGATGGACTCTTGGCCTCCACACGTCCGCCAAGAAGAAGGAATCCAAGTAAAGAAAAAGGCTTGTGATGAAGAACTTCCCGACCTACAACTAAAATTCCAAACACTGCTTGCCATCCTCTTTCTAAACACTTGTGATTTATACAAAGTGTGACATTTGAGAAAATCAAAGAGTTTAATATTGACTCAACTCAATCCAAAGTATTTCTTCTGATTAAATACACAAGAACTTTCTTTGGTATTTAAGGACCCTTGAAGCCAGATGAAATTTCCTAAGAAATGTCCTAAGAAGCTGGAGACTTTCCTTTGTTTAAAAGCTTTTTTTTTTTTTGGGGGGGGGGGTGTTTCTTCATCTTGATATTTTACAGTAAGCAGCATATACCCCAGGCCAGCTCTGTCTATGTTCTGTGCAGATATGTTCATACCACTCGGATTGAAGATCTGCTAAAATTAGGGGAAATTTTTCATCGCACTGAAAAGGATTGCTGTTGAAATAAATTTTAGAGTCGTTAAAACAAGACAACAGGCCCCGATGAAGTCGGCTATGCTTAGCAGCGGGTCACCAATTATACTTCTCGCTCTCCCAGAAATGGAATCTTAAAGCAGTCCATCAGGAGTAGCGTGATCAGGGTGCCAGGGGTCTCACTTGGTTAAGCATCATGACCCCAGGGTCCTGGGATTGAGACCCATGTTGCACTCCCTGCTCAGCGGGGAGCCTGCTTCTCCCTCTCCCTCTGCCTGCCCTCCACCTGCTTGTGCTCTCTCTCTTTCTCTGTCAAATAAATAAAATTTTAACAGAAAAAAAAAAAAAAAGAAAGAAAGAAAGAAAGGAGTAGCCTGCTCAGTACTAGTTAGGTAACCTGCCTGATAAACCTCCACCATCTTCTATGGGAAAGTAAGCTTGCAAGATCCAACCCAATATAAAAAAAAAAAAAAAAAACTTAAAAAATGAGAGTAGCTTCCTTATTCCTGCTCCTTTCTGGCTATAAAAGTCTTTCATTTTCTACAGCTCCTTCGGTGCTCCTTCCTGTCGGCTAGATTGAATGTTACTCCATTCAAATTGATTTTTGCTTAAATAAACCCTTAAAATTTTTAATATACCTCAGTTTTATCTTTTAAGAGAATTTAAGAGGTCACCAACAAAAGGATGTGCTTTCCTGGTCTATTACAGCAAATAGGTTTTGAGAAATGAGAACCATCCCATTTGAAACACCTTCATATATCCAGTTTTCTGCACAGAGAGGAGTATCTTTTTTTTTTTTTCCAGAACTGAAAAATATTAATGGGAGGAAATCTTAGCAAGAATGGCTACAATCACTGAGGTCAAGTTGGGGTGGGCGATCAATAAACAAAGGAGTTCGTTTTTAATGTTGCGAGAGATGCTAATTCAAAATATTCAAGAAAGCAACGCTCATGAGCGAGGAAGGACAGAAAGCATGAACACGTTCCAGTCCATACGTGTACATATGTCAATGTTCTAGATGGGACTTAACCACATACAGACATTCAGACGGTAGGGCGATAGGCTTGTGCTGCTCCATTCTTTACATTTTAAAATTGTGTTTTCACGCAGGTTTGTGTCATAACGAAATGTGCAGCCCCGTGGATCGCACAAAGCATTATCCTCTAAATCATGTCTGCTATGTGACTGTTACAAGCTAAGAGGAGTCACAGTCGGGGACTGAATTATAATTCACGATGAGACACACACGTACACTCACAGACCCACACACAGACCCGCACGGCTCACACACCCGGGCACCGGATATGCATGTCGCTCATGCACGCTTGCACATTTGCACTCCACATTCACACCTGCTCACAATCATGTGCATGTCCAGCCTCCCGAACACAGTCACATGTGCAATATGCTCACACAGGTGGATGCTTTTGAAATCTGGAGGGGTCTCGTTTGTTGGCTTTCCACAATCGTACTAAGATTCACTTCCCAAATAGAAATATGCTGACAAGAACTTGCCCACCTAAATTCTCTAGCCTAAGTCCCTAAATTGAGGAAGAAAGAGCACTGCAATCCATTTCCAATGCAAAGATTTGTAAGTCGGAGAGTCGATTGTTTAACCTTTCCATGCCTTGAAGGTCTCTTCTTTGGTAAAGGGCAGGCTACTTGCTCCATGGTGATATGTCTTCATCAAACGACAGAAAATCCGTTGGGTTTCTGCTACGCCTGGGCCCTGACTCGCAGTTCCAGTGCTCGTAGATGGAGGCAGAGGCCATCAGCGGGGATAGCACGTAGGCGTGGGACACCGGGGAACAAGGGTGGGCTTCAAGGTCTGTAGGTCTGTTTGTCGTTTGATACAATGAACGAGCTCCCAAATCTGACCTCTCAGTCTCTTTATAGGCATCTAACTTTGTGTCCCTTCAGAAAACAAAACTCTCCAATTTGTAATTTTAAGTTACTTTAAAAAAAGTCAGAGCAAAAATGAGCCACATGGAGAGACCATACGGAGTGTAGGTGGGAAGATTAAAATTGAAGCATAATTCACTGTCTAATGCACATTTCCTTGCTGCAACTCTGCTCTCTCCACCTCCCTGTAGCTCCCTTCTTCATCATCTTCTCTCTAATATTTCTCTGTGGTTCACCCACATCATTTTTCTCTTAGATCTTCAGGGAGCTGTGCCGGGTAATGAAATCTCCAGTTTGCTAATGGGCAATAGAATAATAGCCGGAGTTGCATGCTGACCCATATTCCACGCGTTAATTTGTGTCAATCACAGGGATACCTCCTTTTTCTGTTAAATGTTTCTGTCCGGGGTGAAATAATAGATGAAAAGCCTCAGACAAATCACGGACACAAACGACTAGTAGTAAAGGAGCAGCTGTCTCTCAGTTCTTGCCACATGGAAAGACATTTATCTCGCTCTAATCGGCATGGATAGTAATTGTGAGCCATGAAACAACTACTAGATAAAAGGATGCCCTGGTCTGTACCTTTGCATTCCAATGAACTATTGCCACCTGTTTTTTTCTTTTTGTTTGTTTCTTTGCTTTATCCCAGCCTCAGAGAAACCGAAGAGGATGACACCGAATAGAACCTTCTGGCATGATAAGAAGGGATATGAGGGAAGGGATCTCATTTGGGAGTTTGGATTTGATAGGTTTGACCTGTTCCTTCTCATGTTTCTGCAGTGCCCAAGAAGGACACAGGAGGACGTGATTCTCTGAGGTTGACTTGGATCCCCAAATAAGCAAGTTCTGGGAAGAGACACAGAGACCCTCTTGGCTCTTGCACTTTATGGCCTCAGACCAAACCATCGACATGCCTAGAAAGCATGTTATTGAATTGTAAGCTGCTCTCCCCGTCCCAGTAAGATGCTAGATGTGAGTAGGGCATTTTAGTAATTGAAAACATTAAGTGTCACTCATGTTCTTCAAATTTGCTGTGTAAGTTTGTGTCAAAGCTTCTTCTACCCGCTTACTTTCCAAGTCTATTATTGATATATATCTATTACATAGATCTCTATATCTAATATTTCAGTCCTTACACTGTGTCAGGCTAAGTGCTTGGTGTGCATTATTATCCCAGGTCTAGCTCCAGAATGCTTACTCATTCTTACGTCCATTTTACAGATGGGAAAGTTGAAGCTTAGAGAAGGGAGACGAGTCACCCAAGGTCAAACAGTGATAAAATGAGCCATCTTATCCACAGCTGTCTGACACTAAAGTATCACATCTAATTTGTTTTTCTTTTACCATCATGACATGATAGAGGCAAAATCATATAGACACTAAATCATCAGGTATAACAAGAATCTAAATCATCAGTGGACACTGTTCAGGGTTATATGGTTTCCATGGCTTTTTAACATACTTTTTACCTGAACCTCACAACCACCAAGAATGAGAGATAAGGTTTAATAATCCCCATTTGGTGGATGAGAACCTTGAAATCATAGGTCAAAAGAATTGACAAAACATATAGGGAACGCCCCCACCCATCATCATGCGAACATGACAGTGCAGTAGAAGGGAGACTCCCACATTTTGATAATCTGCGAACTGTCATTTCCTGTGGGTGATCTCTTACAAGCTAATTTATAGGTGTCACACGTCTTCCAGAAAATTTGAACTGGACAAGATGATGAATAATGTTCTTGGTGGCACATTGCATAAGTGTGAGAGGAAGTATACACCTTATACTAACAAAAGAAAAGACTGAAGAAAAACTTTGCACCATGCCACAGTGGTGGAAGAATATAAAACAAACCCATTTGGTGTAAATGTAGGATCATGTTTTTTTTTTTTTTTTTTTTTAAGGTTTTTATTTATTTATTCATGGGAGACATAGAGAGAGGCAGAGACACAGGCAGAGGGAGAAGCAGGCTCCATGCAGGGAGCCCGACGTGGGACTCGATCCCAGGTCTCCAGGATCACGCCCTGGGCTGCAGGCCACAACAAACTGCTGAGCCACCTGGGCTGCCCAGGATCATGTTTTTGCCAAAGAATTCATCAAAATCATCTGGAAGACAGTTTAGAATGAGGAAGAATTCAGGAAATTAGCACAATCGGAGTAGCCTTTCCCCAACTGTCCACTGTTTATCTTGATGAGTTTCTTGACTCCCAAATAATGAGAGAAAATCAGTCATAGTTTTTGGAGTGATAACCCTTTGACCAGACTGGAGCTAGTTCTCAGTCAGAATAACAGTAGAATCAAATTTGTTAACTGCCATCAGGGAACTTACAAATGTATATGGTGACAATACATACATATAAAACATGCTCAGATATAATAGTGCTAAATAGATGTCCAAAGTTCAGAACAGAGTAAATATTTACTCATTTCATAACAAATTACTTGAAATGCAATTACATGACACACTGGTACAGAAAAACTGTCTTCAAGATGCCTCCAATGAAATTAATGTAACTACCAGCTAACAGACATTTAAATTGCCTATGAATTTCATGTTATTTTGTGGTTCAGTACTTGTGGTAAGCCAAATCTCTTCTGGAACATCTTTACTGTATCAGAAGAGCTACAGGGGCATTTCATCATGTGGGATAAGAAAAAACACCTGAAGCCTATTGTTCTTCTCCCTTGAATATTTACCATTGAGCCTTCTTTATAGTTACAATTCATTTTTCCCGAGCTTTAATTAGATGCTTCCTGTCGTCCATTTCAACAAACGTTTCCTGAAAATCATGACTCGTCACTGATTTGTTTCCCCCTTTGTTGCCGTTTACTGGCCAAGCTGTATACTGATGTCATTCAGTCTCATAAGTTCTATGCTAAGACAAAGGCTATTGCTTCTTAATTACTCACCAGATTTAGAGTTGAAAGAAATCTTACAGGTTTTCTACTTGACTTCCTTCATTTGTTGGTGAGGAAACTTGAGACAGCTCGATTGGTTAACTGGCAAGCCCATATGGCTTAGCTAATGGTTGACATCATAGGAGACCCATTCTTTCCTTCCCCCTTTTATACTTCTCCAAGCTGTTGCACTCCCATGGGAAGATGTACACTCTCCAGACATTTGGAAACAAGTTAGTGGAAAGATAATTACTACTCAACATGTGTCACTGAATGGACAGAGAAATCCAGACCATGGAGACAGAAAGATAGGTTGGATGCTGGGGTCTTTAATCTGCCAGGTCCAAACGTCCCTCCTTTTCTGGGAGCCCCTGCTAACTTCAAGTACAGATTTATGTTCCTTGGTGTTGAATGGATTAGAGAAGCCAAATGATGAGTTCATAAAGCTTTGGTAGGAAAAAACAACTATCTCATGTGATGTGAGGGCTCAAGGATTCCCTGTCCAGACTGGATTAGCAATCTCCATGTAATGCAAGGAAGGAACAGCTGTTGCAGGGTGCTGACTTCCATCTGGAAAGCATTTTCCTAGCTCAGAGAGACGTGAGCCTTTGATGAGGTGAGTCAAAGAGCACCCTGTGGGTATTTTCCACTCCAGGGAATAATGTTACCTTCCAGATGGTAAATTTTAAGTATATATAAAATGCACAACAACCTTCTCAATTTGTATCCATTGCTTCTCATAGAAGGAAGTAATAAACACAAAATTTACAGAAATACAAATCCCTTTTATTTTTTTTTAACCTGGTTCCTAAGATCTAAAGACCAGCAAGCTTTATTCCTATGATACTTGAACTGGCTACATTTATGGTTAACATCTTCACCTCAAAAAGTTTTAATGGTTGATTTGCTCTTAGAAATGCTAATAAGTAAAAGTTATGTTTCGTCCTTATAACAATATGAATTTAACACTAACTACTGTGTTTTTAGTAGTTAGATTTTGGGTTGGGTGCTTTCTACCATGGCTCATCTCTTTTTCTATTTATAACCATAATGTAAGGAAAGTATCATTACTTTTTAAAGATATTTTATGTATTTATTCATAGAGACAGAGAAAGAGAGAGGCAGAAACACAGGCAGAGGGAGAAGCAGGCTCCATGCAGGGAGCCCGATGTGGTACTCGATCCCGGATCTCCAGGATCACACCCCGGGCTGAAGGCAGAGCTAAATCGCTGCGCCACCAGGGCTGCCCCCGTCCTTTTTTTAACAGACAAGAACGTAGACTTAATTAAACTAAGTAACCTAGATCATACAATTAATAAGTGGAAGGACCCTTTATTATGTTTTTCTGACTCTAATTCTTGAGCCCTAGAGGGAATATGGAAACAGGACGCTACTTAGAGACTATGTATGTGTTATGTGACCAGTGCTACTGATATTAAAGTGTCTGACTCCAAGGCAGAGAACAGAGGAGACTAAAGAAATCACTTGTTATAATATGATGGCAACGTGTATAGAACAATCATGGTTCTAACAATCCAAAGCAACTCTACAGATCCCTGGCTTATAGGTATTTTTAATTTTGCTTCTACAAGAATTTAAATTGCATACATCTTTAGGCTGACCACTGCGCATCAATGAAGCAGTTAGCTGGGAGCAAGACTAGTGAAACACCCAGTGTAGGCACTTCAGAATAGGTGGTCCTTCTCTCCTGGTCTCTGCTGTGATCAAAACTCTTGTGAAATGGCAAACTTTGTTTCATGTAGAAAAGTGGCTTAGAAAACAAAGCCACTTACCCATCCTCATTACTGTACTACAGAGAAAATTAAGTACCCTAAGAATGTGAAAATTCTTGGCCATGAAAGCAAACAAAATAAAACTCTCTATAACTGACTTCCATTTGGCAGATCTTAAGGGGTCAGTAACGATTTCCAGTGACCAGCACAGAAATAATATATGCAAACTGACAATATAACCCTCATGAATATCAAGATTACATAGGTTTTGGATAGTTACATTCAAAATAATGAATGTGGACCCCCTAACTGAAACCACACAAGATATAACTCATAATGGATAAAAGACCAAAATGTAAGAATGAGTATTATAAATAAAAATCTCAGAGTAAAACATGGGTATAAATCTTAAAGATGTTATATTAGGCAATGACTTTTGGGATATGACACCAAAAGCAATGATAGGAAAAAAATATTTCTACTTAAAAAAAAATTAAAACTTGTTTGCATCAAAGGACATTACAAAGAAAGTGAAAAGACAACTCCCAGAATAGGAGAAAATACTTCTGAATCACAGATGTGCTAACAGTCTTGTATCTATAACATGCGAAGAACACTTACCACACAACAGCAGAAAGATCTATAACTCAATTTACAAATTGCCAAAGGCTTTGAGTGAACCTTCTCCAAAGAAGATAAGCAAAAGGCTGGTAACACATACAAAGATGCTCAATATCACTAGTCATTAGAAAAAATTCAAATCAAAATCCACAATTAGATCCCACTTAATACTACGAGGATGATGGTGATGATGAGATGATGATAATGATAGTACCGACTGTTGTCAAGGATTTAGGGAAATTATAGCTGTTCAACACTGCTGGTGCTAATAGAAATTGTGTGGCCACTCTAGAAAACAGGTTGACAATTGCCAAAAAAGCTAAACAAAGAATTATCCTATATCCTAGCAACTGTACTCTAGAGTCTTCCTTTTTTTTTTTTTTTTTGAGTTTTGCTGAAAGCTTTGAAGTCTTCCTCTTCCACCTGTACCCCACATCTGCATAAATGGATAAGAAGTCATGACTATTCTCTCTTCTGGCATTACTGGGAGATTCAAAAGGCTCATCTTCCTTCCCTCCTGTGGAAATCGTCATCTTGGCTCCACTTCCCAAGCACAATTTAAAAAAAAAAAAAAAGTGCTTTTTCTTCCCCCCTTGAGCAGTATTTGGACCAACTTGAGAGATCTGCCCTGCTTTTCCTAGAAAGTCTCATTATAATAAACATCCTATACCATCTCAGTATGTGTTGCATTATCAATCTTGATATGCAAACCAAATTTTGGGTGGGTGGTGTCCATCCCATTTCTACATGGTGACCACAGCATACTCCTAGTAAATGCCCAAGAGAATTGGAAGCACGCATTCATACAGAATTTGTACATGAATATTCATAGCTGTATCACTCATAGTGGCCAAAAAGTTAAAAAATGTCCAGCAACTGAGGAATACACAATTAAAATGTAGGCTATTCACACAATGGAGAACTAGCCACTAAAAAGAATGAAGCTCTGGTCCACGACATGTCATGAATAAGCTTTAAAACATTATGCTAAGTGGAAGAGACCAGTCACAAAAGGCCATGTGCTATATGATTCCATTTGTATGAAATCCCAAGAAGAGGCAACATCATAGAGACAGAAAGTGGATTAGTGTTTGTCAGGAGCTGGGAAGAGGGAAGCAATGAGGAGTAGCTGCTTAATGGGTTTGGGGATTTCTGGGGATGACAAAAATGTTCCCAAACTAGATATAGTAATAGTTGTGAATATATTAAAAACCACCAAACCATACATATTAAAATAATGAATTTCATATTTTGTGAATGATATGTCGATGAAAAATAATAATAGCATATGTATTTTAATTAGGAGAGATTACTCAGGTTTATCTCCGGCAAGCAGAGCTTTTATAACCCCACTCCTTGCTCAAAATAATGTTTTTTAATCACAGAAATCAAATTCAGTTCCCAGTAATTTTTGTTAGGATGGTATATAATCAAACTCAATCCTTATCTGTCTTTATTTTCCACAACTCCTCTTGACCTCTTCTAGTCCAGAAGTACCCAACTTGCTGAGACTTTCTTTCTTGTTTACATTTCTCATGTGTCCCTCTACTGGGGATCTATCCATCTCTGCTCTTTGAGTCCTTTTTCCTTTGAGATCAAATTATAAACCTAACCCCTATCTTCTCTGTAGAGTTCTCCCCTTTCTGACCTCTCAAAGCATTTTATTGATAGATCTCTCACATGGTACATTTGCCTGTCAACTTTGTACTGAGACTTATTTTTGTCCCTGTCATAACTTTTCTTCATGCTAAAATCCTTGGAAGAAAAAAAAATCCTTGGTAACAAAGCAGATACTTTTCTCAACCTTCTCTTTTTAAGATGTAGATACTAAAAACAAGTGCATTCATGAAAAGGTAGGTGACTGAGCAGGTGTATAAATTGCAAATTGAACAACTTTGCATAGTGTGCTGGGAATGGGGAAAAGGGAAATGTTCTACTCAAGACTTTCAGTTTAGCTTTAATTCCTCTTTCATTTATTTATTTTTTTCACCTTGAAATACCTCCTTTTGAAAATGTCTAGCATTGCTTGTGTAATGATTAATAAGTTACCTGGAGACATTTTCCCTTTTCATTTATCTCAGGGAGCACCATGGTATCATTTGGTGATGAATACAGATTTATATTAAGAATTTAAAATTTTGAATTTGTGTTCCTTCACACTGCACATATTAATCAAGTACCTTCTATGTGTTAGACATTGTTCTGAGTACCCTGGGCTAGACTACAGTGAACTCTGCATGAGGAATGTGGATCCTGCTGGGCAAAGAACACCCGGGCAGAGGAAATAAGTCCAAAACCCTAAGAACAGACAAAGGTTTGGCTAGCTGGATCTGAAATAAAGAAGCTGGAATTACCGAAGAATTGCAAACAATAGGGAGACATTTTGTAAGGAGTTTGAAGAGTTGAGTGCTGGATTATACAGGGTTTGATAGGCTTTTGTAAGGAGGCTAAGTCCTCAGCTAAGAGCAATGGGAAACCATTGAAAGGATTGAAGCAGTTACATACCCAGAGTCAATTTAGCCCTTGGAACATTAATTCTGTTAACTCAGTATGCTGCTATGTAGGAAATGTTCTGGAGAAAAACAAAAGTGGAATCAGAAAGAATGGTTGGGAAGATGTTACTTTATTAATTCAGGTGAGAGATGGTGGCATGGACCAAGTGGAAGTACGGATATAAGATGAATTTTGTATTTAGAAGTAATAGAATTTCTGGGTCATTTACTAAGATGGAAGAGTGTTCTTTGTTGGTCATTAACATAATGTTTCTGAGGTTCTGAATAGAATCGCATAAACTAAGCCTGGGAATCCAGAGATCTGGATGGTGGCTTTTAATGACCGAAAGGCTATCAACGCATTGTGGAAGATTCCAGAAGGCATGGACTTTGTCTTGCTGGTCTGTACAGTATCCAAAACAATGTTTTGTATATAGATTACACTCAATAAGTCTCTAGTGGATGAAATAGAATTTACTAATGACCCATAACAGCAGGATATGGGATTAACCCATCAGATGGGATACTCTATTTTCTGGGGGTAAATGGTAATTTACAGATTTATCTTTACCAACTTCTCTGAGAACTCCAAATGTACTTATAAATGTAGTTAGTATCAGGGTGGCATTCTGGAGGCATCATAGCCTCCATAGTAAAAAGGAGGAAACATTGTTTGGAATCAGAACTAATTTTGAATAATAATTTCATCTCTGTGGCCATGAAAAATTCACTCAACCTCTCTCAGCTTGTGCATCCATCTGAAAAATGAATATACTATTACATTCCTTGAACATACATATTGATGTCCAACTGCACATAAATGTATGAAAAATACCAAGTATAGCAGCACTCAATAAATAACAGCTCTTAAAAGGAGTTCTAGAGTCCTTGCCTACCTAGAAATTTGCAATCCAAGAATTACCTCCAGGCGAACTTAAGGTGGATATTTCCTCTAAGAAAATGCCTCTCAGAGTGTGAGCCTTTGACAACACTCATTAGACTCACCCTGAGAGTTGGTAACATGTTTATATTCTAGAGCTTCTCCTAGCTGAATGAGCTGGAAACTATGAAGCTCTACTTTACTTGAAAAAGAGTTCCAAGGGCAGCCCCGATGGCCCAGTGGTTTGACGCTGCTTTCAGCCCTGGGTATGATCCTGGAGACCCAGAACTGAGTCCCACGTCGGGCTCCCTGCATGGAGCCTGCTTCTCCCTCGGCCTCTCTCTCTCTCTCTTTCTCTGTTATGAATAAATAAATAAAATCTTAAAAAAGGAAAAAGAGTTCCAAGATCCCACAACATGTTATGTATCCCGAAGCTTGAGACTATGCTTCATGAGCTCTTGATAAAAATCTGTGTCCTCTGTTCCAAGAATTCTCTATTGTTCTGCCTCATAAAGCTCTCTTGGAGCAGTTAATATGTCAAAGTTAGTGATTGTACCAATAGAGATGATCTTGCACTAGTTAGTTGGGTTTCCTTGCATGTGTGGACCACACAGAAAGTGAACAACGAATACAGTATCACGTCTTTTATACACTACTACTGTTATTAGCCTCACCAAATCCAATTTCCACTCATACAGTAATGGAACAAAGGTCATCCCACTTCTAGTCTAACTTCTAAAATGCTACAGCAATCACATGGTTCACCCAACTACCTCTGTCACAAAGAGTTCAGCTCATCAAAGAGTGCATCTGGAAGACAGCCCCTCCAAGAGTCTCAGGGGTGGAAAAAAATGAATTATATTCCAATAACCTGTTTTGTTTTGTTTATATTTTTTATTTTTTTTAATTTTTATTTATTTATGATAGTCACACAGAGAGAGAGAGAGGCAGAGACACAGGCAGAGGGAGAAGCAGGATCTATGCACTGGGAGCCCGACGTGGGATTCGATCCCGGGTCTCCAGGATCGAGCCCTGGGCCAAAGGCAGGCGCCAAACCGCTGCACCACCCAGGGATCCCTTGTTTTTTTTTTTTAAACACAATTTTGAGCTGACCCCTATAACACCTTTGCAAACCACGCTTTTCAAAGACTGTCTGAATTCCATCCTTCCGTTCTTTCTTTGGTGACTGATGTTTAGATGCTGTGATTTTCTGATTCTCCCTCTTCTCTTCTCCCAGGAGAGTTTTTCTAGCTGCGCTTTTCTTGCCTGCTTGGACCTTTTTGTTAATTTTTCGTCTTGTCTTTCCCATTCACTCTAAACCACTGGCCTCTTCATCACTGAATCTTTCTCCTCTTTCTTCATCTGAGGCCAATAGCATAGTGCACTCTTCTCTCCAGTATAATACATTAAAAGCAAACAAAGGAAGGTAAATAAGCCTCTAAAAGATTACCATATGTTAACTGTACCTCAATAAGTTTTCTCTATCATATTTCACAGAGACCGAGGAAATCACGATCAGTTAAACTACTTTCTATCCCTAACACCTTTTATTTAAATCCCCTAGGTTCTGCTTGATATTGGGGAAGATCACCAGAGACCAGGTCTACCTGGGACAAGAAATTGTCTCTGAGCACCTGCTCAGCCTTTCCCTCTTGTACCCACTCTACCTACTATGAGTAATACAATTACAATGCTGAAAGGGTGAAAAGAAGAAAAAGGGAGAAGTAGGAAGAAATATTACTTCCTCTGTTTAAAAGGCTTGCCTAAAATTCTGTAAAACTACAAGAAAGATGAGTCCTTCCCAGAAGAACTTATGGGCTAAATTCTGATTGAGTTCAAATGGGAGGGGACAAAACAACAACAAAAAAAACCCACTCTTCTTAGTTAGAGTCACACATTCTCTTATCCAAACTTGTCATCTACATAAGGAAACTTGATGGCCAAAGACCTTAGAGCCAAATTCAGTGCCCTACTTTCTGCTCATTTCTTTTTGGCATCTGCTATCGTCTATTCCATCTGCTTCCTTTAATGGTCTCTGTTCACTTTCATATCTAAAAGTTTCATTTTGCTCCATATTTAAATTATAAATCTAGTTAATTTCTTTAAGAGTTAAGCATGTTATACTTCTTAAATTATTAAAGAAAAAAAAAACCTAATTTCTATTCCACGATAGTTCTCAAACACCAATCTGAAAAATGGTGAAGAGCAGACACCAACTTTTCACCACTCTGTGGTGAAAACAAAAAAACAAAAATCTGTAATTTATAAATAAAAACATATCTGTTAAAAAGGAAAGTTTGTTATTTTGAGATTTTTGTCTTTACTGTTTAGTTGGTATCTGGTCATTCTTTAAAAAAAAAAACTGTAATAAAAATAAAAATAAAAAATAAAAATAAAAAAAACTGTAATAGCTTCTTGTTTTTCCTTTACATATTTTTTAGTGAAATAAAAGTTGGCAATCCTATATCATTTTCTCATTGTTTTCTCTCTCTCTCTCTCTCTCTCTCTCTCTCTCTCTCTTCCCAACCAAATTATACCAATCCATGAAATCTAATTCTAGGAACCACTAAAAACACACTCTTAGACTGAAAATTTGCCCCTCTAAAAATCAAGCAATATGTTTCTGGGCTCTTCGGGCTCAGAGCCACAAGCCAGGCAAGAGCCACTGACTGTCACTTCATGGACAGGTGTGGCACAGGACAAAGATGACTCCCGGTGTCCCTACCTCTAGGCACAACACACCCTTGTGCCACCTCTTCCCTTGAGTGTGGATAAGGATTATAAGTTTGCTCATAATCAATCTATTATGGCAAAGATGAAACAACCTCACTCTCATGATGTCATGATACAAGATTAAATGCCCCTCTTGCTAGGACACTCTCCCTTGCCCACTCTGATGGAGCAAGAGGCCATCATGGAGAGGCCCACATGGCAAGGAACTGAGGGTGGCCTCAGGCCAACAGCACCAAACTGAGATTCTCAGTGCTATAAAATGTAAAGAACTGAATTCTTCCAATAACTGTGTAAGCCTTGAAGCAGATCCTTCCTCAGCCAAAGCCATACGAAGCTCTAGACCAAGCTGATATCTTTCTTGCATCCTTGTGAAACTCTGAAGCAGAAGGTACAGCTAAACCAGGCCTGGAGTCCTGACCCAGAAAAAAATGGTGAGATAATAAACATATGTTTTCTAAACCACTATGTTTGTGGCAATACTGTTATATGTAGTAATAGATTAACTAACGCGGTAGAAACTAAATGAAGGACAGAGTTGGAGAGCCCTGAAGAAGTTCTAGACTCGAAAGTCTCGGGTTACTCAGCTCATAAAAATCTGTGTTGAGGTGATTTTAAAAGGAGTTAATATGTTTCTTTTCATGTTTTTTTCCTATTTAAAATGTTCAAGTCTTCAACGGTCTTAATCATTTTAACTCAAAAGGATATTTATTGCATTTTCACTGAAACGGTTTTGAGCACAATAATTTCTACTTGTCGCCTGTGTTGTGGGGAAATACTTCGGCAACCCCAGTGTTAGGGGATTCTAGAACTTAATTGTCATGTTAAGTCATTTCCACTGTTCACTGAGTCATATATTAGCGTGACTGGAACTACTCATTAGTTAAGATCAGAATAGTCATCAGACGAAAATGTGTGATCACAAGTATGAGTTGCTAATCTAATTTTGAATCATCGGTCTGAATCAAATCTCTTCCTATGCATTTTCTGATCCTCATTTGTTCTGGAACCCCCATGAACATGACTGATTATTCACCCCCAGTCACCCGTTCCCTCATGGTGACTTTTGACTGGAATAGGAAGGAAAGCTATTTTTTCTCATATTTCCAAGATGAATAACACTGCAATTCTCTGCAGAGAAAGAGATTCAGTCCAATTTGATAAACATTTTTGGGCAACTTGTAACTACACGCAGGAGAAGACAGAAAACTGAACAGAGAGCTTAAGACTGGCTCCCTGTCCAATAGAAGACTTTCAGAGAAGGGAGTTTTCAAGGAACATGATTTTTTTTTTTTCCTGGTTCCTTTACAAATAAGTCAAAGTCTTTTGAAAATGCTAAATACCCAGTGATGGTGTTGGAAGATACTCAATGTGACTATTCCTCATATCTCCACGCTAGCCTACAGGGCCGAAGTTGCTGATTAAAATACAACCGAAAGAAACCGTTCCATTTTTAGTCCCAAACCCTAAATAACCCACAGTTTTAACTCATAACCAATCGTCTCCCATCAAATCAATTAAAGTGATTTGATTGAATGCCTCTTCTTCTTTACTTTCTAATAGATCATTTGAATCTCTTTTGTTTCATTTTTTTTACTATTTATTGTCTTAATCAAAGCCATTTTCTAATCTATAAGGAGAGGAGCCAAATAAAATTGCTTCTCAAAAGATACATGATTTGGGGTGACTCTTTGTCAAGATGCATAAAGAACAGCAACATAAAACATACTTTGCATAAGACTGAAAAGCTGCAGAAAAGCTGCAAAAAGGCCCAATTAAGGAACCACTTTAAGGGAATTTGGAGTTGGTGTTTTTCTACTGTAATTTGGAAGGCAACTTGTCTTTTGGATTGATTGATTCATCTGCGAGGGAAGCCTGCCTTTTGGGACCAACAATGTCCAGTTAAATTTAACTCCACAAAACATATGGTTATCTTTTCCATTCTGGGTCCAATGCTGAACACTAGGGATGAGGCTGTGGACAGACCTGCATGGCTCCTGTCCCATGGAGTGGACTCTTCAGAAGGAAGGCAGCTATTAAAATAATCACAAGCATGAAGAGTGTTGTAAAAAGAGAAGCACAAGGTATCGTGGGAGCATGCTGGAAGGACATGTCACATGCTCTCGTGTGTGAGGGAAACTTCACATGGGAATTGTGAATTTTGTTCATTTTGTTCATTTACTAAAAATGCCATCAATGTTAGTACCATCCCAAAGGAAAGGCATCCTGTGAGCACCACGAGACTATGTCACATGCCATCAGCACAGAGTGAATATGGTGTTTAAGTCCAGGTGTTTCCTCGGGAGTCACACTGACCTCTGATCCCTTCTTAATTGCTGTCATTCTCCACCCAAGCAGTCCTTGTAGGCACACAGGACCATTAAACTCGACTGTAGGTCACCTCGGTGAGGAGCTACTGTAGATGGGAAAGCTGCAAATACAGAGGTTGGGTAAAAGTTCGGTTTGCCTACTTGGATGGACGTTCTAAAATTTGGGTCAGAGTCAGAGGCCGCTGCAGTTTGCAACTGTGCATTGCATGTGTGTGTGTGTGTGTGTGTGTGTGGCCAAAACAGTGCAGAAGGAAAGGTATTAACAATAAATCCTGGAATCAATCTCTGTCGTACGTTACCTGGTCCAGCGCCCAACCACTCCCAACCATCCTCCAAAAACCTGTGACTTGATGTATATTTATTCACTCAACAGGTGATTGTTGTATACTCACCCTGTCCCTCTCACTATACTGGGTGCTGGGGATGAAATGGATGATAAGGGAGACATAATCCCTGCTATCAAGGTATTCTTATTCTGGGAAGAATCAATTGTTATTTTTAGGTTGGATAAGGACCTGAGGTGACATAGAGGGACTCAAGAATTAGGTAAGTGAAAGAGTTTCGTCAAGGTGTTAAAAAGTTCTCCTTCAGGCCTAAAGATTCTATAAGTCTAGGAAAATAAACTCAATATAGATAACAAGCTAGATCGATGTATCTTAAGTAATAATACAGAAGGAGAAGCATGCTTTAGTTTTCCAAAATGAATGGAAATACCCCAAATTTGACTCAGGGGTAATAACTCTTGTTATTAATATATTCTGTTAGTGCTTGGAGGGTACTACATAGAAATTAAGTCTTGAATCACACAACCACCTACGGGGATAAATTAACCTGTCATGTGACTAGTGGCTCTGATTGGCTTATTGTCTTTTCCTTCGTATGATGAAGTTCCTATTACATATTTTAATGTCAAAGCATTCTTTTACTGCTTGACCACCAAAACTTCTTCCAAAAGGATAAATAAAAATTTGTCGCATTAAATCCAGGAAATCACTCTGCCAGATGTTGTGGAAATATAAGGATGAACAGAAATCCATGGCCCCTGCCCTTAAGAAATTCATAATATGATGGCAATAGCGAGCATTGGGTTGAATCATTTCCTTACGAAATCCTATGTGCTCAGAACCTCAGAATGTGACTTGGGTTTGAAAATACAGCCTGCATATGTAACTACTTAAGATGAAGTCATGCTGGTTTTGGATGGGCTGGTGTTCTTATGAGAAGAGAAAACAGAGGTAAACACACACACACACACACACACACACACGCGGAAAGATGGCCATGTAAATACAGAAGCAGATATTAGAATGCTCTTGCTATAAACCATCGAACTGCAAGGATTGTTGACAACCACCAGAAGTTGGGAAAAGGTAAGAAAGGATCCTCCCCCGGAGCCATTAGAGAGGGATTGAAGACCTGCTGACACCTTGACTTCAGACCTGGAGCCTCTAAAATGCTCGTACCATTGAGATAATACACTGGTCACATTACATCATCCAAGTTTGGAGTAATTTGTTATGATGCCCCCCAAAAACTAATATACAACCCACAGGAGTAGTTTAAAGCAGAATACATTTCTACATTACAAGAGGTCAGCAAAAAAGGGATTCATCCTTGATGCGCAGCCTCCGTGCTGAGTCAGAGAGTAGGCCAAGCACATGATTTTGGCACTCGGACCCTGTGAAGTAAATACTTCCCAGTTTTGCATGAGAGATAGTATCCTTTTGTTATTTACTCAGTAAATAATACTGCTAGGCATTGCTCTCAGGGATGGGGATTTCATATTGAACAAAATAAATACGATCCTTGCCTTCACTGAGCTAAGGGGACTAGCTGAGGGTGCAAGAGACACAGAATCATCAAGTAAACAGAGAATAAAGGTTCTTTCTTCTAGTGACAAGTGCTAAGGGGCAGACCAAGTAATCCGGTCTGGAGTGATGGAATGCGTGCCAGGGCACAGAGAGCAGACGACGGGTGGAGGGGCCAGGGATGGTCCCTTGAAATCAGCAGCTGACAGCATGATGGGAACTGCCATTTGGAAGAGCCATGGAGGGATGCTCCAGTTAGATAAGGGAGGAAGGGGAGAGGCCCTGCAAGAGAGGGTAAGCTGGGCATATCTCAGGCAGAGAGGTGGCCCTATGGGATGAACGGAAGGGGAGAGAGCTTGTCAGGGAACAGCTTTGGAAGCCACGATGAGGACCTTGGTTGCCGTGTGAGGCTATTAATGACCCCGGAGGACTGGGTGCAGGGGCACCATGGGAGCACAGCTGCATTTCAGAAGACTGTTGTGGCTGCCGCGTAGAGGACAAGCAAGGAAGGCTCAACCGCGACAGGGTAAGAGGAGACAAGGCCGCCCCTGCCTTGGGTCAGAGTCACGGCAGGGCCCCAGGGGGTGGCCGCAGGGTGAAAGGGCAGCTCTGCATCTCAGGGTCAGATACCCGACTGGTTCTAATTTGTAAACCATTTGCCTTCTCTACATCCCGAAGGAAAGCTCTGGGGAAAAGAAGAAACAAAAAACATTTCATGATTCTCAGTTGCTTGAACCCCCAAAACTGTTCTGTTTCTTTACTAATTCACCCAGAGAGGAGCCCATTGGGTGGAAACGCAGCACTCGTTATGCATACGGACAGCGCTGAGGCTTAGTACTGAATGAGAGCATCCGTGTTTTTGTTTTTGTTTTTTTTAAAGATTGTATTTATTTATTCCTGAGAGACACAGAGAGAGAGAGAGAGAGAGGCAGAGACACAGGCAGAGGGAGAAGCAGGCTCCATGCAGGGAGCCCGACGTGGGACTCGATCTCAGGACCCCAGGGTCATGTCCTGAGCCCAAGGTAGACGCTCACTCACTGAGCCCCCCAGGGGTTCCAACCGTCAGTTCTTGATATAGGAGAATATTTTATTCAAACTCCATTCGTCCGGCTGAGGACAAGATCCTAATGGCAACAATATAAGGACAAGTGACCCTGGTCCCTACATGATCGTTGTTGGCAGGCGTGCATTCGAGCCGGGCCCGGCGGAGAAGAGCAGGGCTAAGAGCGTCTGTTTGCTCCCCAAGCCCCTCTAGGCTTAGAGGACCACATGTCTGGCTGGGAAGTGCTTACCACATAATCTTGATGTATTTGTCCTTGTCTCCATACCTGCACAGCCTCGTTTTTCCTTCTAGCCCGTTCTATCAAATGACCCTTAAAGCCTCACCCTCCTACATGCTCGATGGAGAGTGCCAAGTCCTATATCCCCTGTCAGATTCATCAATTAGAAATCCAACATAGTGTAACTGTTCTGGTCATTTTTATTCAGATTGTTATTGTTTTATATCAAGCACTTTGATTATAGAATCGGTGGCCCTTCGTCCTATGGCAAACACCCGTTAGCTCCCCAAAAAATGGATTGTGAGCTTCTAGGTCTTTAAGTAAAAAATGGATCATATGTGTATGACATTTTGTAATTATATTTTGTAATTTATTTATTTTGTAATTTATTTATTTATTTATTTATTTATTTATTTATTTATTTAGTAATTCTGACCCCTTAATTCTTCCCCCTCCTTGTTCCCTCTGGGTGCCAACCTGGTATAGTACTGAGCATACAATAAGGGGCATTAGAATATTTATGAAATGGAAACAGCCCTGCCTCAACATACATACTCATAATAAGGGAGACCCATGGTATCTTGCTTTGTTTTGGTAATTAGATTTGCAGGATATGTGAACACCTTCTCCCCTGGGATTTGATATTATCAAAAAATGCTGGGGACACCGGGGTGGCTCAGCGGTTGAGTGTCTGCCTTTGGCTCAGGGTGTGACCCTGGCGTCCTGGGATCGGGTCCCGCATCGGGCTCCCCGCAGGGAGCTTGCTTCTCCCTCAGCCTCTGTCTCTGCCTCTCTCTCTGTGACTCTCAGGAATAAATAAATAACATCTCAAAAAAAAAAAAAAAAAAAGAAAGAAAGAAAAATGCTGGAGTGCCTGGGTGGCCTAGCTGGTGAAGTGTCCAACTCTTTTTTTTTTTTATTTATTTTTTATTGGTGTTCAATTTGCTAACATATAGAATAACACCCAGTGCTCATCCCATTAAGTGTCCAACTCTTGATCTCAACCCAGGTCTTTATCTCAGGTTCAGGGGTTCAAACTCTGCACTGGGCTCTTCTTTAAAAAAATTTTTAAATGATACTTCAGACATAACTTTGAAATAAATTAATGCTTAAAACATTACTAGAATATAGTTCAGATCCCCTGTCATTGCTAACAAATTGTCAGGATTTCCTTTGACCTCAGTCCAATGTCTTAAAAATCTATTATTTAGATTTTCAAAAGAAGTTTCAGAAGATCAAGAATCCTAGAGTGCTAATAAGTAAAACCTCTCTTCCTTAGGAGTCGATACATTTCCTAACCACAGAGGCATGAAGGATGATAGATTTATACTTAATATGTGACTCTTCTTAAAACTCCTGAATAAAATATAAACAGAGATCGCTTCATTTTAAGGGTGCTTCTTATTCTATAATGAAATCATTTGCCTCGCCATTCTGGGCGTGTAGGGATTATCTGCACTTGATTGTTCATATTAAAATAAAGACTCCCAATTACTTCTCCTTAGCATTTACTCAGTCTTCCCCAAAGCAGAGCAAACCCTGTTTCACTTTCAACTCTTTTCTTAAATAAACAAGACATTTCATTTCCAACACTTACTGCCCTAACCACAGTCCATCAGAGGATGCAGATATTATAGGCAGAGCGTTGCACTCAAAAGGCTTGACAAAATAATCAGTGCTTAGAGCAAATTGCCAGAAAGAACAGGGGAAATAGGCCATTTTAAATCCTTTCTGACTTACTGAAATACCAGTTTGGAATTACAGCTGGAGTTCATAGAAAGTCCTTGAAAACTCTGCAATTTAACAACCAACTCCCTGCTTGTCCATCAGCAATGACCTTCATCATGGAGTAGCATGATTTCAAGCTCCCTACCTTGCAGGTTAAGCAGCTTATTTCAGGCACTGCCTTCTACAAACTAGACCCACAAACAAAAAAGACTTATAATGGAAGCCAATTCCCCAAATGGGCTTCCATAGACATGGAAATCCAGGTCTAGCCTTGGAGAGGAGAATTGTGCTGCGTGCTCCAGGATCTGGCACCCCCCCCCCCCACTTCCATCAACTTTCAAGGAAGCCATGGGAAAGCCAGTTTGCAGGAGGTGTTCGGGCTCAAGAATCACTTTGCTGTAGGCTGTTCGCTTTTCATTTCCTCCTCCAGCAAATCAATACCTGCAGTGAAGGTGAGAGCGACAATTGCCAATGGCTCTCATAAGTTTTTTTTCACCAGTAGGAAAACATTGTTGTAATAAATTTACCAGAATGTGGATAAGTAATATGTGCCAGTTTCCAGATGATAATGGTAACAGCCAGCCCTTATTACATCTCTATGATGGGCCATTCATTCCCTCTCCTGTTTTTCTTTTGGACTTTGCCTCCATGTAACACAAACATTACTGAGAAGTAAGTACCATCATTACCTACTCAGACAAGGGGTCCTTTCCTGCAACTGCCTCTTTCAATGACAAAATCAAATTTTCAGTCTCCCCTGAACCATTATCAATATGCTATACGTCCCACGGGCGCCTGGGTGGCTCAGTCGGTTAAGCATCTGACTCTGGATTTTGGTTCAGGTCATGATCTCAGGGTCCATAGATTGGGCCCCACACTGGGCATCATGCTCAGCATGCAGTGTTTTTTGTTTTTTTGTTTTTTTTTTTTTATTTACTCATGAGAGACACAGGGACAGAGAGGCAGAGATACAGGCAGAGGGAGAAGCAGGCTCCATGCAGGGAGCCTGATGTGGGACTCGATCCTGAGTTTCCAGGATCATACCCTGGGCCAAAGGCAGCACTAAACCGCTGAGCCACTGGGGCTGCCCAGCATGCAGTGCTTTTGAGATTCTCCATCTCCTTCTCCCTCTGGCCCTCTACTACCCTCCCCACTCATGTGCTTTCTAAATAAATAAATAAATAGATAAACAAATAAATAAAATCTTTTAAAAAATATGCTATACATTTCATCAAACCTACCAACACTCCCCAAAATCATCAAAAATCTCCAATCTCTCACAATTCCACATTCCCTTTCAGTCACCATCTATTCTACTCCCCCCCCCACCGCCATTTAGCAAAATCCCCCAAAGAGTTGTCTATATGCATCATCTGCCGTTGGTCCCCTTATGTTCTCTCTTACCTGCACTCTAATCAGGTTTTCAGCTTACAACTCTACAGTTTGCTCCTGTTAAGGCCACGAGCTTGCCAACTCAATGGTTATATCTTGGTCATAATCTTACCAAACCCTTCAGCAACTTCTGAATCAGTAAGTCATTCTTATCTTCTAGAAGCCCTTTCTTGACTTGGGTTCACCAGTGTCTCCTGGTTCCCCTGTGCACTTGCTGCCCCATCCCAGCATCCATCCCATCGTCTCTCAGTATTGAAAGTGCCCTAGGGCTTCGTTGGAGGATCTCCTCTCTCCAAACTTGCGGCTGGAAATAGTGCCTGTGTCAGTATGATTGCCACATTCAATCTTCAGTCTGAATCGACTGTGTAAGCTTCAAATTCCCATCTTTCAGGACCCACTCAACATTTCTACTCGAGTATCTAATACACATCTGAAACTCAATATGTCTGACACCAAACTTTTAATTCACCCATTGTCCCAACTTGCCTTTCTACAGCAGTGTCCACTGGAAGTTTGGGCAACTCCATCCTTCCAGCAGATGAAGTAAAAACAAACAAAAACAAAAAACACAATCTTGGAAAAGCTCTTTTCCCCCTTCCACATGCTATCTATAGTCTATAAGCAAGTATTACAGGCTGCACCGTCAGGATATTTCCAAAATCTGACCATTTTTCCATACCTCTATGGCTAATGGACACATATTATATCTTATCTGCATGGATGCAGTCACCTCCTACTTCTTTGCCCCCTCTATTTATTCTCCCATACAGTTAATTCTCCACTTGACATCCAAGGTGATACTTCTAAAATATATGTTAGGGGATTGTTTCTTTGTCCCTATTCAAAATCCCCTACTAGCTTCTTAACTTGCCAGAAATAAAATCCAACGTCTTTACATTGGTCTAAAGGGCCCATATGTTTGGGCATAAGTCATCTCTCACAATTCATTTCCTCCTACCACATTTTGGTTGTGTAGACACAGTCTTTATTTTTATTTTTTATTTATTTTTTTTATTTTTTTTAGACACAGTCTTGTAACTGAGACCAAACACAGCTTCTGGAGAAGGTCAGATTGCTTTGTATAATACAGTTAGGGACGTTGTTTTGGAGTTGCAAGAAGACTCCATTGTATATTTCCTAGGAAAAAACAAAAAACAAAACAAAACAAAACAAAAAAAACAGTATCCCACACAGAGACAAATGTGAGGGGGGCTAGCCATGAACACACAAGTTCAGAGTTGAGGAGGATATAAGAGGCAAGTATGTGAAAGAATCAAAAGGTTTAATACCTAATTTTAAATTGTGTCGCCCAAGTGTTTGCTTTTAGTAGATTAAAAAAACTTCACAAATGTCTTACATATAAAACAAAAGTCTCTGCTCTTATTTGGACTTTGGATTGGACAATGTCTTTGCATTTACAGGTACACTTGCCCTGAGACAGGCATTCCTGCTCATTTTCCCTTTTCTTTTTCTCATGGCCAAATACTTCTAAAATTTCTATTTTAGTCGCCTGCCTAGGCGAGAATGGGCTAACTTCTGAAGCCCTGCATTGTTTCACCGTAACGCTATTGACGTCTGTCGGAAAGTAAAAAGTGAATACTCTTCTGAGTGCCTTGGACGCAGTTGCATTTTCTGAGGATTCCTGAAGTAGTAACTGTCTCCTAAAATGTAACGTGAGGTCATCAGCCCCTGAGCTTATTTGGAAAGTCGTAAGAAAGATGACATTATTACCTCTGAATTACTTTGCCTATCAATCAAGCTTTTTAAGTAAGAAGTTGCAACTATCCAAAAAGTACATCATTAATTCAAATGTGTCACAAAAAAAAAAAAAAAAAGGCAAGAAGGAAAGTGACCTTTGAACCCGAATGCACGTGAGGAATCCCATATGAAACAGACTACACTTAAATCTGTCTCATTTTAATGGAGCCAATGGACCTTTCCAAGGAAATATAAAAGACAATTGTTCTTATTTTACATAGATAAGAAGGCACTGAATGAAAAGGTCCCACAAGAACGCAGCAGAGACCCCTCACTCAGCCCCCTTCACCCCTTGCCACCACGTCTGAGCATCAGGATTATTTGCTGGCTTCACAAGGGCTGTGTATTTGAGGAGCCATTTCTGCCCACTGAGCTTCTGGTCCTTTCTTCAGCACATCCCACAGAGTAAAAGGAACAATCTTGGTTTTAGTTCACCCTATTTTCTACCTATTGCAGGGAGACCTCAGCTTAAAATAATACGCACCAAAGGGTGATCCAAAAACGTTTTTCACGGAAATAAAGTTGCACTTAACAGGCCTATGAAGAATAAGATAAAGCAATAAACAAAATGTGTTTTCACACGCACACCCCACAGTGTCTAGGTTCACGATTTTATACTATTTATTCTGAAGCTCGGGCACAAAGAGTAACAGCAGAATGTGTCATTATAATTCAGTCAAGCTACTAGGTTCTACTATTAATTATGCATAAAAACCAAAGGGTTTTATTTATGGCTGCTCTGGGATAGATGTATTTATTCCGTACAGTCAAGGTCTCCCTATGGGCAGCTGTTTCATCAATGTTCATTGAATTTAAAAGGCACTCTCCAGATTTATTTCAGGTGGGGGCCTCTGAACCCAAGGGCCACCTTGATTGAACTGGTCTCAACGGTCGTGTGCCTCATCCCCTGTGAAGCCGCTGGCTTTGAGCTTGATTAGGCTCTGACTGATGTATGCACCTAGAATCAGCTCCCAGGAAGTCCACGAAGAATGAAATGCCACAAAGCTGCAGGAGCTCAGATAAACACATACAGTGGAATCAGCTCTGGTGGAGACCCATCTGGGAGGCATGGAACATTCGGATGTTGGCCAGTGGGACAGACCATCCTTCCCGTTGGGTTTCTAAATATGCAATTAGATCCACATAATCAGGAAATTAGAGACTAGCAGAGGGGTTACCAGCACGTAGTACAGGCGACCCTGAAGGGTATTAGAGACAGCAATGCCGGACAGCCTACCACTCCCAATACAGTTATAAGGCTCATGCCCTTCCTTTTCTAGAGAGTTCAGTCTTAGAGCAGGTTCCTATTGATTGAGCGGTGACGTTGTGCCAAGCATTGAGCCGTGCTTTATACAAAACACCACTGAATTCTCACAACTGACACGAAAAACAAACAGGGATTATCATTATCATTTTTGCAATGTGGAAAATAAAATGAAATAATTTGTCCAAGGTCACACAGCTTGCAAGTGGCATAGCTGGCAATTCAACACAGGCGAGTCTGCTCTAAAGTTTGTGCTCTCACCTGCTGCTTTATCTATTTCTTCCCTCTTTATCCTCTGTGTTACCATTTTGCTCTTTTTTCTTTGGCTTTCATATTCTGATATACTGTCTTGTCATTTTTTTTTCCTTTCCTTTTGACCTATGGCTGATTTTCTCCACCTCCCTTCTCCCATTAAATATTCTCCTTGAACCAGAGGTCTCAAAAAATAGCTAGGTTAGGTGCTTATTATAGTGATAATACGTTTGAACAAAAGATAAAATCCCTTTTCACCAATGAGTGGTTTGGCTGCTAAATTATATGTTTTCCCTTTCAAATACAAAATGCCCACATCTCATGTCTCGGAGCATCAAAATCAAACAACGTATGAGAGAAAAGTCACATTGGCCTACTGATGTCGGGGCGCTTTCTTCACCAGCTGTGCAAGATAAAAAAGAAAGATATGCCTAAGAAAATCTTATAAAACTATTTAGCAGTCCGCGAGGTGAGTCTTAAAAGATTTGACAACATCCGAGAAATTCTAGCTAGCCCACAACGTGCTATTTATTTGATTATAGTAGTCACTTTATTGTTCAACCTGTAATCGCAAGCAGATTAGGAAGAGAAACATTTTACAGAAAGTTGTCAAATGCAATTTACGTATCCACCAGCAGGTAGGTGGGAAATTATTTATCAAGGGGATTGTGATTGGCACCTTTCTTATAAACAATTAAGCTTATAGATGAAATGGGATTAAGGGTGTAGCACAGACCATAAACCTTCCACTGACTTTCTTAACTCACGTTCAGCAGCCTTCCCAGCACTGTGCTTCCCGTTCCCACACGCTGTGTCTAGAGAATACTGTGCATCCTCAGAGTGGCTAAACGATGCACCTGTGAAGGAAGATGTACTCGTTCTTATCATACTTCTGATCTATTCCAGGACCACTGTGATGGCAAAAACGGGACTCTTGTCTAGAGGTGGCAGGGTGGGGTGGGTTGGGTTGGCATGGGCGGGGGGGGGAGGGGTCTTAGTCTACATAACAACTTGTTGACAAGGAATGACCTCACTCAGGTTCCAAAGCATTGGACATTGTAGAGACACCCAGATACCAGAATTTGGGCAGCCATATGAAGGCAGAGATAATAGCCATATTTTCCCTACTTGCCTACTGTGACAAGACAGCAAGAGAGATTATAGATGGTCCAACTTTGGAATGATGTGATGTGTGCCAGGGGGAAAATGTAAGAGAACAAAACATGTACTTTCATTCAGTGAATCTGTGGGGAATATCTAAATTTGCTAGGCTCCATATTCTCATGTGCTTTTGATGCTTAGCAAAATTGCAAACTCCTGAATTATTGTGCCCGCATTTTCTTTGTGCAAACCTCTCAAGTATGCAATGCAATAACTCACATATTAATTGATATGTGTTGAATAACATTTTCCAAAGGAAAACATAGGGCTTGATGTAAGCTCATGCCTGTGGGGACTCCGTGGGTTGCCAAGGAAGGAACATTATCAAGGGATCTTATCAAGAAAAGAAACAGTGGAACCAGCAACAGCAAAGAGAGAATTAACCCCTTCTAAATGTGAACTAAAAGCACACACCATCTGGTGTAGCGATTAAGAAAAAGAACTCTGGAGTCAAAGTGATCTGGTTTCAAACACTGGCTCTTCGTATTACTAGCGGTGTGATCTCGGGAAAATCACGTAATCTCTCTGAGCCTGTGTCCTTGGCTGTATCTTTTTTTTTTTTTTTTTTTGGCTGTATCTTAAAGACACAAATAGTTCCTGTATTTTCAAGTGGCTGCAAGGATTAAAAATCCTATATTTTACTAGTGTTAGACATATTGCCTGGCAAATATCCATGCTTAATATCACTATTTCTGCTGTTAATACTTCCAGCCTCCTTCTACCTGTTACTCCAAAATCAAGTCTTTTTCTAATTTATTTCTAGCTTAAAAAATCAAAACAAACATATCCTTTGTTTTAATCCTCATTTATGTAGTGGAAACCTAATTCTCTGAAAGATTACTTAGAATTCCACATCAAAGTGCTGAGCATACTGTAAATATTAGTTACGAGTTAAAGTCTTGATGTTAGGGAAGATCAACTCGGGCATTTTATTTGCATGTATTACACCCAGACTTTAGCTTATAAGTCTAGTAGTGACACTTTTCTTTTCATTTTCGAGCCAGTGAAGCTCAAGAGTTGGGTATTTCCATACGCATAAAGGTAAAATCAAGGTATCTATCCAATGCTCAAGAATGCAAATGACAAATACATTCTTAATTTTCAACTTCTCTTGAACATTGATAAATATCTGGACCAGGAAAAAAGCAAATGTCACATCATCTTCATCCTGGGTTCTCATACTCAGCTGCCCAAGCCAATCACTTTGGGACTTTTGAAAAGAAAAGATTCCATGATTAGTTTTTGCCCTTTTCATGTAAGTGTATTACTCCTGAAATAGTAGGAGAAGTAGTAATGGTGGCAATGGTTCAACGGTAAGAGCTGATGTTGATAGAGCACTTGCTGGGTGCCGTGTGTGGGACCCAGGAAATCTAACAAAAATCCCCTACCCCTGGACAAGCAGAGTAGGACTAACTCCATTCTGTGCTACACCCACCATCTCATGTAAAACCCCTCGCACAACCTGCCTATTGCTTAAGGCACTCCCTCACCCTAGTCTAACTACTAAGCACACTCTTATTGGAAACCAGCCCACATAGGAATGCGGAACCTCTAACCACCAAAAAATGTAAACCCCGTCTTTTACCCATCAAACCTGCACGCCAATTTTAACCAAAATGATAGGCTAGTTCAAATGGTTGCTATAGGGTAAATTGTGATTCAACTGGCCACCTGCGTGTGGACCAACATGACTGTGCAACTTTCTATGTGTGTTACAATCTCATTGGCCACTGGCCCCTATAACACTGCTGTGCTTCTTAGTCTCGGGGTCCAAGTCCCTGCTCTGTTGTACAGAGTATACTTGGACCCAAGCTCGAGTTTGTAAATAAACCCTCATGTACTTCCATTAGTGTTGGCTCCTTGGTGGTTTCTCGGATTCGCAATCTTGGGCACAACACCGTGCATTCTTCGACAAGCTTTATATGTACTTGCTCAGATCATCTTCATCACATTGACATGAGGTCAGTTTATCACAACCAGGAAGGTAAGTCTTGCCAATCAGCACAGTATAAAGTGACCCAACAGTTCCAAGTTTTGGTATAGAAGATAAACTATGGGGCACCCTACCAGGTATTGCCTCCATAGACAAAACAGTACTGTTATATTTTATCTTTTTTTTTTTTTAAGATAGTCGTTATTTTTCACGTCTCTAAAATTAGTAAGCATCTTTTCATCAAGGGTGTTATAAAATTATAGTTGGCTTTTTCTTTTCCTAGAGGGCCGAAAGTAATAGTGCATCTTAAATTGATGGTGTCTTACTTTATATAAAGTATTAACTTAGTAACATTTTGAAAATTTAAATAACATGTTCTACAAGCAATTAAGAAACAGCAATACAGGGGTGCCTGGGTGGCTCAGTGGTTGAGCGACTGCCTTCTGCCCAGGGTGTGATCCCAGGATCCCAAGATGAAGTCCCGCATCAGGCTCCTTGCAGGGAGCCTGCTTCTCCCTCTGCCTGTGTCTCTGCCTCTCTCTGTGTGTCTCTCCTGAATAAACAAAAAAAATCCTTAAAAAAAAAAACAAAAAAAAAAAAAAAGAAAAAGAAAGAAACAGCAATATATTTGTGTGCACAACGTTATTTAGTCAGTCAATACATAATATCTGGTGATGTATGAGTCACAAAACTTTCACCATCACTCTAGAGTACACAAACTAGAACTAGAGTTCACAAAAATTAAGAACCATTTATTTAGTAGGAATTTTACCAGACTTCTTTAAGGAATAGGATTCTATGCCCAAGTTGGCCAGTAGTAAGTAGTGTTGCCCTAAAACAGTCACTCTCATCTTTGTGTTCATTTTGTTGAGAGGATATTTAAAGGTCATTTCTTAAATCTGATTCCATGTTCTTTTATTCTTAAAATTTGCTTGAAGTCAAATTTATGAATATAGAGATGGAGTAAGTTGTGAAGTCACCTTCCAGAAAAAACAAGGGTCATGACAGCCAGTATTGTCTTAACCTAAATTATTAAAGAGAATGTGGCCCAAGTGACTTCATTTTAAAACAAACAAAACCAACAACAACCACCAAAAAAACTTTCAGGAGAGTCACAGGACCACTGAAATATCGGTACCTGAATACAGAAAAAATATTTCAAAGTTAATTTGCCTTTCTAAAATATGTGTTTAAACACAGAATTGGAAACAAATTTATCATAATCTTCTTAACATCAATGAATGCAAAGTTGTAAATAATTTGTATTTTCTAATAACCATTGTGAATGAATTATCTGAAGGGAACTGTCATCTTTGGGGAAGAGTTTTATAGAAAGGAGTTAAGGAACAATTCTGAATCGTCATTTCCTCAATGCCTTTTGAAAGAAGTAATTCCTTTATGGAACCATTGAGAACTGGATTGTACTAATCACATACTTATCTACGTGAACACATAAACACACACGCTTTTTTTTTTTTTTAATTCAAGAGCATACCATCTCAAAGTCCAAATCTTAAAATCATAAAAAAAAAACAGTAAATCTGAACTTCAGAAAAACAAGTGGATATTATATATCTATATCTATATCTATATCTATATCTATATCTATCTATAAATCTATAAAATATATATATAATATCTAAAATATTATTAAAGTAAGACACCATCAATTTAAGATGCACTATTACTTTCGTCCCTCTAGGAAAAGAAAATGCCAACTATAATTTTATAACACCCTTGATGAAAAGATGCTTACTAATTTTAGAGACATGTGAAAATAACGTCAATCTTTTAAAAAAAAGATAAAATATAACAGTACTGTTTTGTCTATGGAAGCAATACCTGTTAGGGTGCCCCATAGTTTATCTTCTACACCAAAACTTGGAACTATTGGGTCACTTTATACTGTACTGATTGGCAAGACTTACCTTCCTGGTTGTGATAAACTGACCTCATGGCAATGTGGTGAAGATGATCTGAGCAAGTGAAATTTCAAGATCCTAAAATATCAGAAATTTGAGTTGCCTTTTAAAAAGCTCAGAAATGAGACCATATAATTTTTGTTCTTCTCCGACTGAAATTATATGGTCTCATTCATTTGGGGAATATAAAAAATAGTGAAAGGGAATAAAGGGGAAAGGAGAAAAAATAAGTGGGAAATATCAGAAAGGGAGACAGAACATGAGAGACTCCTAACTCTGGGAAATGAACTAGGGGTGGTGGAAAGGGAGGTGGGCAGGGGTGGGGTGACTGGGTGACAGGCACTGAGGGGGGCACTGGATGGGATGAGCACTGGGTGTTATTCTGTATATTGGCAAATTGAAGGCCAATAAAAAATAAATTTATTAAAAAAATAAAAATTAAAATAAAATAAATAAAATAAAATAAAATAAAATAAAATAAATAAAAATAAAAAAATAGAAAGCTCAGAAATGTGAGTAGTCACCGTCAATTGCTAGAGGCAATATCTGGCTGTGAAAAAGGAAGCCATCAAGCAGAAGGGTTGCATCCTATTTAAGAGCCTTTAATTCAGAGATTCAGATGCAAATTCTGCTTCTACCTCTGCTTGCTGTGTGTTTCTGGCCGAGTTACTTGCCCTCTCTAAGCTGTCTAGGACACGTGGGTAGCTACGAGGTTTGCACACGGTGTGGTGAGGAGAACAGGCCCAACGTGCCTTGCAGTGGGCTCACCTGGACACCTGAGACAGATGCCTCACCCTTCCTCCTCACAGGCCTCCGTAGGAGGCTTCGGGAGAGGTACAGGATGCATCCAGGAGAGCAAGGATCACCTGGAGCTCCATGCCGAGGAGCATCAGAGATGGCAAGTCTCGGGCCCACCCTTGCACTCAGTCCAGGTGGTAACAGACACGGAGGTGTGTACACAAGCCCTCGGAGAGGAGTATTGACACAACTGGCAACCTCCATCCCAAGCAGGGTTCCTGCTTCATTATCCTCAAGTAACCTCAGAGGAAGGGGATCCTTTCCTTCAGAAAAGAGATTTTAAGACATACCAAACTAAATGCAAGCACACCACTCATTATTTTTCTTCTCTACTTTCTAACTTAAAGAAAGTTTCTCTGCTTCTTGAACGAAAGGACCTATTCTCCTCCAAATTAACAGTTTCTGAATCTCTGTGTATTAAATCCCAAATTCCCCATTAAAGGAATAAAGTGGCATTTCAATTTTACTTTTCAATATATAAAAATGAACCAAATACACAAACAATGGCCTTATGTCTGATTTTCAGTATTATTTTTTTCTTCTTCTTCTTCTTTTTTCTCTTTTTTAAGTAGGCTTCACGTCCAGGGTGGAGACCAACATGTGGCTTAAACTCAGGACCCTGAGATCCAGACTGGAGCTGAGATCCAGAGTCAGACGCTTAACTGAAGGAGCCACCCAGGTACCCCTGATTTGCAATATTTTAAAGAACAGCAAATCCATAATAAAATTAGTTTGCATTCCTGAAGTAAAATACCAAAGTTATTTCATTTGGCTAAAATTTTATTACTATTATTCTAATAAAATATCATGGTGCTCATTAACATTCTCTGGACACTAATGTTTTATGTGATAAAAGAACAGTAAAATTAAGCTGTTCTTACCTAATAGAAGCAGTCCTTCCAAGAAACAAACATTTGTAAGTCATGGCACTTATTAGTGAGAAAATGTGATTAAGCATTGCTATATGAGTTTCCAGAAATTTTTTTTTTTTTTTTTAAATTTCAGGCCACATTTCATATAGTATGCTACCTCAATTCAAATTATAAAAAAGTCAGCTTTATTTTAATTGGCCTATTAGTGATGTAAAATATTTAGTTTAATAATAAGGACAATTACATATTCTGAAAAGAGCTTAATTTTTTTTTCCTTTGTGTTCTTTTAAAGGCCTGTTGACTTGATCTGTGGTTCAGAATCTATTGCTAAGACAAAAAGAATGCAGTTGAAAGCAGTTAAAAGCTACTCCTCTAAATTCTATTCCTTCCATGAAAGAGTAACTTCACAAGGTGTTATTAAAAGTTTTTTTTCAGAAAGAGATTACTCTAAAAAATAAATAATAATTAAAAAGAGATTGCCCTTAAATGTTCATCACTGGTGATGTGTGGAAAAGCCCAAACAAGATTAGTGAGTCTCTGAGGGAATAGAGATCGTTTTTTGTTTGTTTGTTTGTTTTGTTTTTTGTTTTTTGTTTTTGTTTTGTTTTGTTTTTTTGATCAATATTATGGAACTCACCAACACTGTTCAGAAAAAAAAAAGAAAGAAAAAGAAAAAGAAAAAGAAAAAACGTTCAGTTTTTAAGGCAGGGATCCTGGTGACAAAATTCTTAGTACAATTCTCCTCCATCAAGGAATCATTCCTGTATCCCGAGGATGTCTCTGTGAACTGTAGTTCATGAATACGAACTAAATGGCATCAATATCAAACTACTTTCTCCATCAGAACACTGGATGTTACTCTCTACCAATTTCCTCCTCTCACTTCCCATATATAAATTAATCATCCCTGTTTCTTGAATATTCCTCTCATACGTCAGTCACATTTTCACCTTTCTCTCCATTCCTACCACCACTGCCATGCTGACACCATGGCCATTCCGGTTTTGCCTACGTAATCCAACTAACGGGTCTCTGAACATCTAGACATGCCCATACTTCAAACCATTTTCTACTCACCAGTCAGAATGATTTCTTTAACGCAAAGGCAATTCAGCTATCGCCCCCCCCATCCACCTAGAATGTTCAATGGCACCCATCAACATGCTCAACGTGTCCACCTTGTCCCAGTACCCTGTCTACTTCATCTTTATCAGAATGTCAATCAATATAGTATATGTTTCATGATCATTTTAATGAATGTCTTCCTAGTGCTTGAACCGTGACACCAGATCGTCTGATTTCAAATGCTCTCTGAACCGCATGCAGGTTTTTTATACGAGGATCTGTTTAACTCCTCTAAAACCCAGTTTTCTCATTACAGAACAAGGAGGGTAATACCTAATACATAAGTGATCACTGACATCAAATATCATGGTGTTGGAAAACCTCTTAGATGCCAGATGCATGGAGATTGTCAATAAATATCAGCTATCTATGAGGACGCTGTAAGTTGCTTGGGGGCATTTTATCTTGTGCTACCATCAATGAACAGAGAAATGGAATGCCTTATTTATAAGGTAGCTCTACCGAGTTGTCAGAAGGGTTCAGTTGCCAAGAACAGAATTCACTCTAGCCAGTTTGAGCAGAAATAAGATATTACCAGGTGTTAAATGGCTTACGAGATCATTGGCAAGGTGCAAAAAAATAGACCCTCTTATGCTTTGAGAAATTACTCCTAAAGCTAGAACACTGGGATCTAGACTTCAAGGAAGTTTCTGAATCCCTAATCATCAAGATGCTGCTTGTGGAACTGGGAAGTTCCTACCACAGCTGCGAACTGCCGGCACCGTCGCTGCTACCACTGATAGCAAGACCTCAGTCATCCAACAGCCACCAGCGGGAACCCTGCCATCACTCAGTGAACTGCAGCTGCTAACGTGGACTTACTGCAGACTGCATCCACAGAACAAATCCTCTACGCCTACGGAGCCACTGCCTGCATGGTGGGACCGAGGTCTCACGTCGGCCTTACAAACCTAATAAGCAAAAATCTAAATCCCATCCAGGACCGTGAAGAAGGCTGTATAAAACCAGATATCCCAGAGGAGAATTTTTTTTTTTTTTTTTTTTAATTAGAGGAGTAGGTAAGTGTATTTGAATATAAAGGGATCAATTGGTGAATCCAGATAGATGGTCAAAGGGTTGGGGTGTTTAACTAAACGCTGGTCTCCAATAATAAGTCTTTCTTTCTATATGAATGAAACCCACGTTTTTTGAAACCCCCCCCCCTTTTTTTTTTTTTTTTTTTAAAGCAGGATACATGGCTTCCTGGAAAAAAAAGACAGACCTTGGCCTGACTTTCAGCTAAGATCTTGATGTGATGCATACGGTCATGAATCTAAGATCACAACGTGAGGTGAGAAAAATGAATGTGCACCTTGCAGGCAATATTCTTAGACTGAAGGGGTCTATACTTCTTTCCTGTCGGCAAGAACACATGTGAAATGGTAAGCCATCCCCAACCATGCATGGATGGCAATATCCTAGGAAAAGATGGAATGAGAACCTGGGTAGACTCGACGTTGCCTGGCCTAAACCACCATGTGAGATTGAAAACAGACTTACATTTTAAGTCACTGATATTTGGGATTTCTAGTGCAGCAGCTCAACCTCTACCCTCACTAATGAGGCCGACAGCACACCAGTAGTGCTATGGTAGAAAGACTTCCAAACCCTCAGAGGCTATTTCAGAGACATTCACATGGCCCACCTGTACCAAAATCCTTGCCTCTTGCTTTTAACATTCTAATTTGCTAACAGATTTATCTCTAAACTGACTAAATTTCCAACTTCTGTTTGAAAGTGTCTCAGAGCTTGAGGAACAACTTATTCTGGGACTACGTCTGTTCCCTCACATACCAGTTGTGAATTCCTAGCATTGACTTTCCAAACTACTGAACTCCACCTCTCTTTTATCTTGCTTACTAATTAGATAGCATTTGAAGTCATTATTGGTCCTTCCACTTGCCACGGTCTCCACTGTTGAGTGATCGTGCTTCTCTATTACCGAGGTTCCCTTGTGTTGGTAAGGAGCTCAACTAGACTAACGGAAGGGGACAGAGCAAACCATAAATAATCTCATGGGTTAGGTGAATTTGTTTAATTCTAATAGCAAACCCACTGGGACTTCAATAATTATGCTTTTATAAAGTCAAACATGGGCTTTAATAAGTAATAAAGATAGTAATCTGGCTTCTACCTTCTGCCTCTGCCTTATTTCTCAATTGGTTCTGAAACAGGTTAGAGGGAGAAGAGATAATCATTTAATCATTCAAAGGCACTAATAACCTTCTCCTTCCTTGTATTTCCATTTATCCTTTCTATCTCGTATGCTCAGTAGTTTTTCTGCCACAACCCCTACTCCACTTCAGCCCACCCCACTCCACTCCTAGCCTCCTTTTCAATGCCCTGAAAGGTTGGCCATTGCGTGCCAAATGTAGTGCCTAGAGCTTCTGGGTGGACGGTGTGGTATGTTTGGAAAGCCTGGTGATCTCTGAACCAAGGTGTGTTGAGGATCCCCAAAAGCATCCCCAAATCATCTGACGATGTGCTAGGAGGACCTACGGGACTCAGCATCTCGTCATGCCCATGGCTATAATTCCTTACAGTGAAGGAGGACAAAGCAAAATTAGCAAAGGGAAAAGACACATTGGACCCAGACCAAGGGGCGTGGGGGACAACTTCCAAGTGTCCTCTTCTAGTGGATTCACACAGTATATATATATGTGCTTAAATCCTCTTGCAATCAATTTTGACAAGGCTTGTAAAATGCCATCTACCCGCGAAGCTCATTACAACCTCAGTGCCTGGGCTTGTTCCTAGGGGCTGATCACTTAGTCTGTCTGGCATGCACTAAAATTCCAGACTCCCAGAATGGGAGCAGTCTTTCCACATAAACCACATTATTTGTACCAACAATTTAGGCACAGTGATACGCTCCTCACAACTCTGAGAATGGTGGAAATTCTCTCAATATCTAAGTGTAGGTGCCGGGGAAGCGTCAACAATAGTAGTTCTTAATTCTGTTAACTCTTTTCTGCACATATGATTTCTGTCATTTAGATACTTTAAGAGCCCTTGATCATCATTATTTAACAGATACTTAATATCCTAGGACTGTGTCAGGCAAACTTAGCAAAACAGAGAAATTCAGAGACGTCATTTCATTATCTACAAGGAAAAAAGGTGATCAACATAAGAAGCAGAAGGCCATTGAGAAATACAGTTATTTATATATTGAATTTACCTTCATTACCTCCATAACCTGATTATGATTACATTTACTTCATCAATTATTGAAAAACTCCATGAATTTAAATCACCATGCCTTTATGCATCTTATTATTTTCCTGGATACTCATTGTGGCACTATCTTTAATTTTTTCCTTTTTTTTTTTTAAATTTTTTCCTTTTTATGGCTTCCATGATGAATTAATGAGTTCTCTGAAAAAATGGGTTTTTGTTTGTAGTCCCTTCCCATAAACTAACTAGTTGCATGCTTTGGGGTAAGAATAACAATTACTTATTTATTATTATATGTATCTCAGAAATATTATTTATTTTCATCTCTATAGAAAACCTATGATATATACTCTATTTTTGAATAAAATATATATATATATATATATATATATATATATATATATATATATAATAGAAGACCAGACAAATAATTTGGCTAAGCTCACCCAACAAGTAAATATCAAAGCAATGAACCTACCCAGGTCTGAGTCTAAAGCAGACTACTGAATAATTTTGATTTTTCTTCATCTAAAAATAGAGCAATGATGCCTATTTTTCTTGTGGGTTTTTTTGGTGAAAATTAAAGGAGAGAATATGCAAAATGTCTAATATGGTGCCTTGACATATATTATGCTGTCAGTAAAGAATGGCAATCATCGTTGGTCTGCTCCATAGACACTGACAACACCTATTACCGAAACCAGTTTCCTTGTGTATAATCACCAGATGGCTTCTTCAAGAGGGTGAAGTGTTTTAAGATTATCCTCAAGTTTTAAAATTTGTCTCAATTAAAAATAAATAAATATAAAATAAAATAATAAAATAAAATAAAATAAAATAAAATAAAATAATAAAATAAAATAAAATAAAATAAAATAAAATAAAATAAATAAAATTTGGCTCAATTGAGTAATGCATGGAATTGTCAAATCACGATATTGTACACTTGAAACTGATGTAACACTGTGTGTTAACTATTCTGGAATAAAAGACAAGAAAGAAAAGGAAAAAGAAAAGGAAAAGGAAAAGAAAGAAAAAGAAAAAGAAAAGAAAAAGAAAAAGAAAATGAAAATGAAAATTTGACTCAAGAACTTGCTCCATGACCAAATTGATAATTTGAGGAGGAAGAGAAAAAGAAAATTAAACAGTAACTTTGAAGAGGGCACTGGTAATTTATTCCTTATTTTCCGCAAAGTCTAAAAAAGTAATAATTAAATAGGTCAGAGGAAAATAAGACCTAAGAACCGCAACTATAACTACTACTCAGTCCTGAAAGAGACTATCCACCAAACGAGACCATCTCAACAGCTCTCGTTTGAAGGTTGAGGTAAGAAATCAACCTCTTTTTAAATCTCTTTTGGATTGTTAAATGATTAAAATATAGGAAACCATTTTAAAGATGCATGCTATTCCCAAGCTGGTTGTTACAATCTGGCTACCTACAAAAAACAATCTCACACACACATACACCTTTGAAAATAGGTTATACAACCACCTCTTGTACAAGTATCCATATGCTGAACGTGACCCCCCTCCCCCCATTTCTCTTAGGATTTAACACCACCTCAGAAAATAGTCTTGGAATCCACAGAGATAAGGAATAACGTCAGCCTAGATTCAGTCAGTATAGATTTTACACACTTTCTTGTTCGCGTGGCAGACACAAGAATTTAAATATATGGGTTCGTATGTTTATATTCTAATAAATGGCATTTGGTAATTATGGAGCTAAAAACAAGTAATTCTTCCAAATGGCCACTTGATCAGTAGCCAAATGTAAACAATCAAGAAAAATAAAGCAAGCAAGATAGCTCTTAAAAGTGCCAATTATTGTCATGGCGGCAATGATGCTTCCACAAAATCCATCATTACTCCAGTTAATGACTGGTGAGTAGGAGTACAGATGACTTTTGCCTTGGTCCAGAAAACTCAGGACATTAACTGAGGAACTGACCATTAATCCCAGGTAATGCAAAGGCCAGTTTTCAGAGGATCATTGCTCAAGCAATCTTCTATTCAAACAGAAGTGCAGTTCAGATATCTAGAATGATTTAAAAATATTGGTGCATTTTTACAAAGACACTTGGCTTGGAGTCAGTAGATTCAATGTTCCTTTTCTTAATACAGCATCCAATATCCATAAATGCACACCTGACACATAACTTACAAAATTTGAGTCATAGATTTTTAGCTATTTCTAGTAAACTACCAATACCTTATCCATCCACCCTCTGAATTGACTGTAAATTACGTTAAGACAACAACAGACGTTCTGTCGAAGTCACCAGGGATATTGAAAGAAACAATATATTCCTAACTTTTAGAAATATGAATAATTATGCCATAAACATTATGTATTTATAAGTGATCCCTAGAAATATAAATATTATGCAAGTAGATACAAATATTTGCAGTTAATAAGATGATTGGACACAAAATTAAAAAATAAGAATGTGTTATTCTATTCCCTCTCCCTCAAAATGTTTTCATGGACAGCCTAACTGTCCAGGGATAGGAGATTTTCTGCTACCTTTATTTATGGGAATGGTATTTGGATATTAAAAAAAAATGATACTGCGAATGTAGGCTGACTGGTTTGGGAAGAGATGTGCAATTTATTGTTAAGTCAGAATCCAGTGTTGGGGTGCCTGAGGGGCTCAGGGGTGCGACGTCTGCCTTCAGCTCAGAGCGTGACCCCGGGGTCCTGGGATCGAGTCCCGCGTCAGGCTCCCTGCATGGGGACTGCTTCTCCCTCTGCCTGGGTCTCTGCCTCTCTCTCTCTCTGTGTCTCTCATGAAAAAATAAAATCTTTAAAGAAAAAAAAAGAAAAGTGGAACACCTTGGCATCATTCCTACAAGTTCTGACTCCTTTACAGACAGTACGCAGCAGGTGCCGCGCCATTCTCAGTGAATGACGAAGTTACTTTGGCTACTGTTTGAGCAAAACGTAGAAAAAGATCTAAGTGCCCGAAAATAAGAATGTAATACCCAGAAACGTTCATCTGATGAGATCTCAGGTAGCCCTTAAACATGGCTAGGTTTCCTTTATTACTAAGAGTTAACTCTGGTTTTGAGCACTAATCTGGGTCCAGGTATATCTAAGCACTTTCCATGTTCTCTCTTTCGAATACCATGGGTGTCCTGTGAGTTGGATTCATTCATTGGGCTTATCCTACAGATGAACTTGGTAACGTGCGCAGGTCCTCAGAGCTGGAAAACAGCCAAAGCTTGAAACCAGGGTGTAATAAATGAGTGGGGTATAACGGTGCCTGTAGGATCACAACTGCCAGAAATGCACAGAATAAAGACTGGGATGAGTTATACAAGTGTGATTAGAACAAAAGCCTCTGCACAGTGGGATTTTAAATATCTCCGTGTTCAATTCTCTCAAGTATTTTTCTATTTTCCACAATGAAAACGTACTGTTAGGTTAACTCTGAAAAATATTTGCAGTATCCGAAATGCATGGAAATTGCCATTCTTTGTATGGTTCAACCCATCTCTGATGAAGATCTTTTTTTTTAAAGCACATATTTACATGACATGTAGGTGTGTGAATAGACATATATGTGTGTGAATATATATTCTCGCACATTTATTTATTTTTCAAAGATTTCATTTATTTATTCATGAGAGACACACAGAGAGAGAGGCAGAGACATAAGCAGAGGGAGAAGCAGGCTCCCTGCAGGGACTCCAACATGGGACTCGATCCCAGGACCCCAGGATCACGCCCTGAGCTGAAGGCAGATGCCCAACCACAGAGCCACCCAGGCGTCCCAATATCCTCACACATTTAACACAGATATACACATATGTATGCTTATATAACACATTTATTATATGTGCACAATAAATCCTATGTATTATACAGTCGCTCAGACTGTTCTGTTATTCTAGTGGCATGAAGTATCCAAAAATAAGGCAGCCCTTGAGAGAAGAAGCTTTCCACCCCAAGTTACTATTATTTAGTCTCTACTAATTCCCCACGAAGCCTGGTCAGTGCTTTGAGCCAATGACACAACCAAAGGGCTGAACAGGGCGCTACTCCCTGCAGTAAACACTCAACAAATACGTAGAGAGGAGTGATCCACACCTCATCTGGGCTCTCTGAATCTGGAGATGGATGGTGTGGCCTCTCTGAATCCAGAGAAGAGGCATCTCGGGCCTTCTCTTGAACCAATGAGCTCTGGGATTCCTTGGGGGTTACGGTTGAAACCAGAGAACGACGCAGTTGCCTGTAACCCATCTACTTTGCCAATATTGAATTACTCCCCAACTTTGTAGCCAAAGTGCACCGTCCTGGGTCTTTACGCAGAACTCAGACAGTGCAACATCCTGCTGCTTATTCTAACGATAAAATTATTGAACATGCTGACAGCCAGCCCTATAATTAGGGCAGCAGTGGATCAGAGCAGATCAGAATGATGCTTATTGAGGTGCCTCATGGCACGTGCCTGCAATGAAGAGATGCATTTTTTATTACCATGAACATAACTTCAAAGATGTTCTTTTAATTCCAGAATAGACAGGGATGCGTCGCAGGGTGACTGGAGCTCTCCGTGATATTTTTGATACACATAAGAGTCACTGATGTATAGAAAGTATTTCATCAGTTTCCAGGATATGGAATGTGCCTGAATAAACAGTTATTAGTCGTGATATTATGTTCCTGCGAAGTATGTACACATCCGTAGGGGTAATTTTTTGATAACAGTGATTATCATTTATTCATCTGAGCGCCTCTGGAGTATGTAATATCAGCTCTGCAAAACTACTTCATCTCAATCAAACTTTGAAACTCTCTGTGCTTCAATCATGTTCCCATTCATCTTTCACAAGGAGGAGAGGGTAATGAAGAGAGCTATCTGCCCAACACTCACATAGGTAGCTGGGGGTAGAGCTAAGGCCTACACTGATTTTTTTTTCCTTGTCAGTAACACGCCTGAATATATTTTGAAAGTCATATGTTATGACTGCATTTGGAAAATGAGTCCAGCTTGGGGCAGGAACCTGGGAGCCGAGCACAACGGCTTCACATTCATGGTGGGAGCACAGCAATTATTCGGCGATTAACTGCCTTAAATTCTTATTATCTTTAAGGCTGTTCTTTTTTCCTTTGTTGTTTTTTTCCCCTCTCTTCTGTACTCTAACGAGGTGGAAGCAGTGTGTGTACTACTTGCCCTTTATTGCCGCGTTGAGGCTATGTCTCTACACCCTCTCCTGAAAACACCAGATCCTTTGAATGGGACATCACAAGACTACACTGTCCACAAATGCATCTCGACGGCACCGGCCACATTTTCCCCTAGAGAATTCTCTTGAGGGAGGCTGGCCGCTTCCATCTGACACTGTTCTGGAAATTTTACTGCAGGCATCCAGAGAGATATTTTTAAAACTACATTTGATCATGTTATTCTTAATGTTCCAATGACTGAGGGATTTTCTACTACCTTGAGAAAAAAGAATTTTGTTTTCTTTTGTTTTAAAATCCAGAATCCCAGGTCTTACTCTCTTCCTTCTGTTTCAAAACTATCTGTTCTTATTCATTCCCAATAAGCCCCTTTCCCTTCAGAAGTTACTTTGCATTTGCTGTTAGCCTTACTTGGGACACCTGTCTTAGAACTTTGCCTTCTGGACTCTTCATTTCATTCTGGTTCCTGCTCAACTATCACCTACTCAGATGTTTCTTCATAGTACTTACTGTACTAATCATGACCTCATTGGCATCACGTACTTGTTTTTTCTTTCTATTTCCTGGTTTCTACATTAAAATATAAAGTCTATAGGAGATCAAAGCAGTTCTCTCTCCGTTCAAAGGTCCCCCTCTCTGACCTAGAATGGAAACTAGTATATATGTTCAGTAAATTTTTATCTGTTGAATAAATAACTTTCTTAAAATAGGTCAAAAACAATGAGAGCTTGTTACAAGTGGCTCCCACTTCTACTTCATTCAAGGCTTACAGGCTAAGTTTCACGTCCTTAAAGTACGACTTTGACCTTTCTCTGGTATCTTCCATGTCCATTAAGAAATTTCATATTTCCTCTTTGTTACATTTTTCAGCAGGAAAACGGGGGGTTCTTAATTCCTACTTCCTATGTTTTCATAAAGAAGAAAGTATTTCATAAATGGGAAAGAACAAATGAGGTCTCCTTCACCTGAACTCTTCTCCATAGGAGCAGAGATGAAGAGGTTGGGAAAAGGAACATGGCCCCTGTAGCTCAGTGAACTCAGGCTTCAGTCACATGGAATTCCCTTTTTCTCTAAATTAAAGTTCATCTGAGATTTTCTCTCCTATGGAAGCAGAGACCATCTTCAGATCTGGAGTAGAAGTGGGAGTTGGGTTGCATGGTTCAAGAGAAAAAATGTGATCCCATTTCTGACAGACTAAGTCTGTAATTCAAGTGTCTAGGGGTTTGCATCAGGAAATCAGATTTGGGGGCACCTGGGTGGCTCAGCAGTTTAGTGCCTGCCTTTGGCCCAGGGCGTGACCTGGGATCAAGTCCTGCATCGGGGTCCCCGCAGGGAGCCTGCTTCTCCCTCTGCCTGTGTTTCTGCCTCTCTCTGTGTCTCTCATGGATAAATAAATAAAATCTTAAAAAAAGAATTCTAAGGGGGATCCCTGGGTGGCGCAGCGGTTTGGCGCCTGCCTTTGGCCCAGGGCGCGATCCTGGAGACCCGGGATCGAATCCCACGTCAGGCTCCCGGTGCATGGAGCCTGCTTCTCCCTCTGCCTGTGTCTCTGCCTCTCTCTCTCTCTCTCTCTCTCTCTCTCTATCATAAATAAATAAAAAAAAAACTTTATAAAAAAAAAAAGAATTCTAAGGAAATCAGATTTTGATTTCAGTTCGAGACATAGTCTCCAAATCAGTTTTATTAGTGAAAAAGCTGATATTTGAATTTCTACATGCCTGAGTTCTGTGTCTAAATTCCCAGTTGCTTCAGACCTCAGACTGAGGACAGGGCAATGATTAATGTTTATTCCTAAAACCAAAACACACTGATCTTAACTCCCTCTGTGCTAACGTGTTTCTCACTATGGAGACAGTCACTCACTATTTAATGAAAACCTACTACGTATAGCAACCTCCATGAAATATTAGGGACAAAGAAGATACAGTATTGACCTCGTGGGAATTAATATTCTACTGGTCCCTCAAATCATCTCTATTTCTAATTGACCATATGATACAACCAGGGGCACACTACTTGGAATAAATATGCAAAGCACAGGATTATTTTTTTCAAAAATTAGATGATTAATATTCTTGTCCGTCTTGTGGTCCTTCACCTTATTACCCAGGCCTCTTAGGTCAAGGATGATAATGTGATTCAACACCATTAAATCTTGATAATATCCCTCCCTTTCAAAGGAAAAAAAAATGCACATGTAGCAAATAAGCATGAAGTAATCCAGAAGCAGATACAAAGATCACTTCAGAGCCATCAATCCCATCAGAGAAGCCAGGAGACGAGTCATCACTCAGACTTTAATCAGCAACAATGGATGGGATGAAAAACGAGGAGCATTCTGGGGGTAATCTTCAAGACTATATGCTTTTTTCCAAGATCATTTGTGTCATCAGCAGCAATTGAGTCAGTGTTCTATTGTGCTTATAATGAATACTTTTTAAGAGAAACAGAAAAGGAGTCAGGGAAGAAGGAAGGGAAGACAGGAGAAAAAAAAATGGTTGAGGAAGGGAAATGAGTCGTGGTGGGAAAGTCTGTCCAGTCTTTGTGATTTTACATCCTTAAAAGTGCTTTGTGCGTCTCGATCTAACCCAATCCCTCATTGCTTTCTTGTATCAATGACAATGCATCCTCCCCTTCTTTAAACACCTCTCCCTGTGGTACACTGCACAAACTGTGTGGTTTTCCCACCATTTCTGAAAGCACAGAAGGCTCTAGAAATGGAGAGGAGACCGGACAGGGTGAGCCTTGCTTCAGGGTCCACATTTACACCCACGTGGTGCTGCTTCTCGCCTCCCTCCCTTCCCCCAACCCCCAAGCCTGCAATGTGTAGGGATGGGCATGCGACCCTGGCAATGAAAGGGTTTCATAGTTTGTGTACGAGACCCATCAGGTTGATGTCACCGGACATCCGAACAACAGGCTCTGTAGGAGGAACAGACATTATGCAATATGGAATCATCTATTAGGACTCAAAGTTCTCTGAAAATTCCCTAATAAGGTTTCAAGTGCACCATGTTACTCTTCTTCCAGTGGCTTTCAGGCTTTTTAAATATTTCTTGCTATATCACATGGAGGAAGGGAGAAAGCAGCCATGATCCTACGCCTGGAACACATGCATGAGCATCCTGAACCCTCTATGCTTTCTGCACCTTCTGCAGTTCTGCGAGAAGTTCTGTCCCCAGCTTGACCCATGAAAATCCGCCCTGTCATTTAGGGGAAAAGCAATATTCTTCCTTGATAGGTAGGAATTTAGGACTTGCTTTGGTTCTAAGCCACTTAAACGTTGATATCCATCCCATTTTCATACTTTTGAATATTGTATGGGGAGTTAGAATAAAACTATCCTGGAAATTGTGTCGTGCTCCATCAAATATATTCTCGCTGTTGTCCAGGTGATCTTCACCCGGAGTACGTCATTCCTCTACATAAAATATTTCAATGGCTTCCTTTTGTTCTTTGGATAGAGTGAAATCCTTTGCTTGGTTTGGCTTGCAAACCCTTACCTGGTCTGGATGCTGAAGACTCTTACAGTCTTCCCCCCAGCCCAACTCTGCTTCCCCATAACAGTCACAAATAAAACTGAACATGAATCTTTGCTGGCACCCTAGTGACCTAAAAACATATATTCAATAAAAACTGGTATTAGTGTAAAACCCTTAAGGCAGTTCCCATAAGTTAGTTAAACAGACCAAATTCCTCCTTACCAAACAGGTAATTCTGGTTATTACTCTATATACTCTCTCCCTTACAGAAAGAAAAAACATTCTTTACTATCATTAAGGTTGAATCTAAACCACTTGGAATCTAAAATGTTTATTTTACTTATTGCCCTTTACCCTTTGGGGGTAATACATAAATCGATTGGTTCCTATAACCTGTGTTTCCCGTCTATAGTTCTTATCTTGTGGCTGAATGTCCACAGAACGATAACTCTCTTAAAAGAAGAAAAATAGCTCATATGGAGGTTTGCTTTTGCTTTTTTTTTAATTAATTAAAAAATAACTAATTTCTGATGCCAGGCACAAACTCTTATAGAAATACACTCTAACGAACCACAGGACCTTGGGCTAAAATGTCGCTTTTAAACTCATTGAAAAATCATAATGCAGACCATGAAAGTAGAGCTGCCTACTTGCAATTTTTGAGAAATGGTTGCTTTGGTTGCTGTAATAGTAAATGATCTCTGAAATAAGCTACTATATTTGGGTTATTCATCTCATTTCTCTCTTCCTCTAACATTTTTAGATTGCATGCAACACTTCTGACCACAGGGCAGAGGAAATGCACTGGATTTAAACAACCCCATGCTCATTTCCAAAGTCTCAAATACGGCAGGTGAGATAATTGTGCTGCCACATAAGTTAGGAAGGCAGAGGAGGAAAGAATGCTAATGCATCTCAATCCCTGTGCTTGATGCATGAAGCTTGAGTAACAAGAAAACTCAAAGTGTGTTAAAAACAAAGGTGCTGATGACTTGCCAAATATAACTGGAATTCTTCAGAATTATATTCAATACCTGAATGTCAATGTAAAAGCAAGCCATCTGTATCGAGGGGAAGGCATAAAAGAAGGTGTAATATTCCATAACAATGATGCTTATGAAAGTTGAAGAGTAGGCATTATTTTAACTGTGTACAACCCACAACTTTGTCTGGATTACAGATTCCTTGAAAACATGTCCATATTTTACATTTCTTGTATCCTCTTATCATACTACTTGTTGCCTAGCAATTGATTAGAAAAGCATTCTCCTACCACAGTAGTCCCCCTTTATCTTCAAGGGGGTGTTCTGAGACCCCCAGTGTGTGCATGAACCTGCAGATAGCACCAAACCCTACATATACCACATTCTGATGGTCTGATACATACATACTATGATAAGGTTTACCTTACAAATTAAGCACAGTAAGAGATTAACAACTAATAACAAAATATCATATTATATTGCAATAAAAGCTCTAGGAAAGTGGCCTTTCTCTCTCTCTCTCTCTCTCTCTCTCTCTCTCTCTCAATCTTTTCGTACTGTACTCACCCCTCTTCTTGTGATGACATAAGAAGATAAAATGCCTACGTCACGAGATGAAGTGACATGAACGATGCAAGCATTAAAACGGAGCATTAGGCTACTACTGGCCTTCTGACCATATGTCAGAATGAGGACAATTTGCTTCCGGACCATGGTCGACTGCAGGGGACTGAAACTGTGGAAAGCAAAACCACAGATGAAGGGGAACTACTGAATTGGCAAAGATATCATATACTCACAGAGAATCTTAGAGCAAGAAAATATCCTGGAAAACAGTTAGTACTAACTTCATCTCTACAGATCCAGAAACCGACTCAGAGTAGCTCTTCACTTTGTTAGGGTCAAATCTGAGTCTATCATAAATCAGGGACTAGAGTCAGGGTTGCCCATCTCCCAACCCGGTGCTCTTTCTAATGCAGCCTATAGAATCTCACCAGCATATATTAAACAATTGCAGGGGGTGGTCAGAATGTCATCTTGCACGATGTGAATATTATGGTTCCAACAAACATATTTTGAATCTGTACAATGTGCCAGCTGCTATGGATACAGAAATGAGTAAGACAAACTTCCCTCTCTAAAAAAGCTTACAGTCTGGTAGAGGTGATAAGCGCTGCCTAAGGGATAAACCAATGTTTCTTAAAACAGCATAAAAAAAATAGCCAAAACAATCTTTAAAAAGAACATAGTTGGAGGACTTAACATTTTCCAGTTTTAAAACTTACTACAAAGCTATGGTAATCAAGACAGTGTAGTACTTGCATAAGAATAGACATAGATCAATGGCATAGAATTAAGTGTTCTGAAATAAACCTCTACATTATAGCCTTTACAATTGATTTTTGAGAAAGGTGCTAAGGCAATTTAATAGAGGAACAATAGTTTTTACTACAAATGGTACTGGTACGATCAGATTTCCACATTCAAAAGACGAATTTAGGTCCTTATTCAAACTCTATAACAAACATTAAGTAAAACTGGATCATAGAGCTAAATAAAGGTCCTAAAATCCTAAGCCTCTTAGAAGAAAGAATAGAAGTGAATCTTTGTGTCTTTGGGTTGGACAAAGATTTCTTAGAACTGACATCAAGAACCCAAAATCCATGTTAGAAAAATTTGATAAGTCAAACATTATCAATATTAGTAACTTTTATACCTAAAAAATTACCAACATGACAGTAAAAAGACAGACTACAAATTGGGAGAAAATGTAGGCAGATCACACATGTAGTAAGACTTGTGTCCAAAATAGGTAAGAAAATCTTAAAAGTAAGTGGTTAAATTACCTAATTAAAAACGGAAAAAAAAAAATAAATAAAAAATAAAAAATAAAAAAAAAATAAAAAAAAATAAAAACGGACAGCAGGGATCCCTGGGTGGCACAGAGGTTTAGCGCCTGCCTTTGGCCCAGGGCGTGATCCTGGAGACCTGGGATCGAATCCCACGTCGGGCTCCCGGTGCATGGAGCCTGCTTCTCCCTCTGCCTATGTCTCTGCCTCTCTCTCTCTCTCTCTGTGTGATGATCATAAATAAATAAAAAATTAAAAAAAAAAACGGACAGCAGATTTGGATAAATATTTCACCAAAGAAGATCTACAAACAACCAGGAAGCACACGAAAATTGTCTCAACATTATTCAATTATTAGAGAATATAAATTGAAACTACAATGAGATGCAACCCCATGCCCTCTAAGATGGCTGTAATCATAAAAACAGATTTTAAAATGTTGTCAAAGCTGTGGAGAAACGGAAACCCTCATGTACTGCAGGTAAGAATATAAAATTTGGTATAAACACCTTGGAAAACAGTTTTGCCGGTTTCTTAAACTGTTAAATGCAAGCACTTGACGGGATGAGCACTGAGTGTTATTCTGTATGTTGGCAAATTGAACACCAATAAAAAATAAATTTATTATTAAAAAAAAATAAAAATAAAAAAATAAAACCCTTAAGGAAGAAAAAAAAAATGCAGAATCACCTGATGGTCCAGTATTTCTATTCTTAGGTATTTACTCAAGAAAATAGCTGCGGGGTAATTATTTATAGCAGTAGTAATCACCAAAGCCACAAAGTAGGAACAATTGAAAATATCTATCAAGCAATGAATTAATAACCAAAAGGCAATAATATGTCCATATAACGCAATACTATTTGGTAAGAACAGAGTGCTGACTCACACGCAGCATGAATGGAACTCAAAAAAACATTATGTTAAGTGAAATGACCTAGAAACAAAGATCATGTATTTCACTTATACAAAATATCCAGAGAAGACAAATCTGTAAAGACAAAAAACAGACCAGAGGTTGCCTAGGTTTGGAGGTGGGAATGGGCAGTGACTACAAATGGACACAAGATTCTATTGGTGGCGGTGGTGTGGTTGTGATGGAAATGCCAACAAAAATTAAATTGTGCCAATGGCTCCTTATGTACATTTGCTAAAGACCATTGAACCATACACTTAAAGTAAGTGAATTCTAGGATATGTACGCTATATTTCAATGAAGCTATTAAACAGGATTAAAGACTCTCTGTTACCCGATCCTCATTGTTCTAACTTATTTCCCTATTTCTTTGCCCCATATATTATTGCTTGTAGCTCTGCATACATTATAGTCTCTTGCAACCTCATTCTTGATGATCAGACTGCTTGGAAAATATATCTTATAAGTCTTCCCTCCTGAATAGCTTCTATTCACGCTTCTAAACTCAGTTCCAGCATCCCATCATCCAGAAGAATTTTACTCCACCCCAAAGTCGTGCCCCTCCTAGAAGCTCCCGTTGCACCTTATAAATACCCACATACTCAACCTAATTGATAAATTGCTAATTTATCTGTTTATCTTTCTGTCTTCTCATTAGACCATAAGCTCTCTAGGAAAAAAGAAATCTGTCTCATTTATCGTTGTGTCTGTCCTCCGGGCTAAGCGCGTATATTAGTTTTTCAATAAATATTCGTTGAATTAAAATTCATGTGGTAAGGTGGGATAAATTCAAGGAAAGTAGGAAGAACTAGATACAGTGAGGGCACACAGACTCGACAGCTTGGTTTAGGATGACCGAAACGGGATGAATACACAAGAGGTGCCCAGGTAATGGAAGCAGCAAGCCATACTGAGAAGCAGCTATAGCTTATCTCTACCGGGAGGGACAGAGTTAGAAGTTTACAGAGAAGTGGCTTCCTACTGCAAAGATAGTTTTGAAGAAATGGTTTGCCCAACATTAAAATAATAATAATAATAATAATAATAATAATAATAACAATAATAATAATAATAATAATGCAGAGTACTATGCCAAGGGAGAAGAATAACAATATGAGTTTTAAAAAAAAAAACTATTAAGAAAAGAAAAAAGAGAGTCTTTAAAACAGGAAATAATAATAATACAAAGAAAAAGGGATCTGTATTTCCTTTTAGAAAGCATCCAATAAAAGAATGACGATGGGGTTCCTTGGCTTTTTTTGTGCCTATTTGGAAGAAGTGTGTGCCATTTTAACTTTTTTACTGTCTGTTTGATTGAGAAATGGAGCTAGCTGTCATCTTCACTGCAAGGAAAGAGCTAGAGAGAGAAAATTTCTTATTGGATCTGATTCAGCAAGTCGGTGAAGGAACCGCAGAATCAACCTTGGTCCCTGGGTCCCTGGTCCAGGCCTCCTCTGCTTGCTTTGACTATCCCGCCACCTTACTGCCGTGCTTCCCCTTCCTGCAACTACAAGCGTGCACTCGAGTGCGCGTGCATCGCATGTGCTGTGGAAAAGCAGAGGCGGGGTGTGGGCGACGTGGGGGCAGCAGCTTGCCAAGGACACCTGCCATGTGTAGCAATGCCAAGGGCTAACGTGTGTTGCTGAGTGTTTATTTGGCACAAGGCATTGTGCCAAATATTCCATATTCCTTATTGCCTTGGAGCATAACAGCCCCCTAGGAATTGATCTATGAAAAAATAAAAAATAAAAACTGAGGTTCAGGTGAGCCCAGAAAATCACTGAATGCCATCTAACTAGTAGGAGGTGGTGTCCAGAACCTCATGATCAAAAGTCTATACTATTACATGACATGTGATAGTATCACCCACTGCCCTCAATCTACTGTTCAGAGTCCACTGCTTCTGTTTTCAGTCATTTGGTTTATATTATTTTCTTTCTTCTTTTTTTTGGGGGGGGGGTTATATTCTTTTCAACGGTATTTCTTACATTCCTGTAGTGACAGTCACAGTCACATCAAAGAATATCAATAAATGCCAATGCAGTTACTTAACTGATACAATTCTCTAACAGTCTTGTACAAGGCTTTTTTTAAATTATAAAACTAAAAAAAAAAATCTAGCATTTTAGATACAGAGGTTGATAAAGCATTTGGCTATAGCAATTTATCTTAAAATGCAAAATTTTGTGCAAAGAAAAGTATGTCATTTGTGGCTCTTTATTTTTTTAAATTTTTTAAAAAGATTTTATTTATTTATTCATGAGACACACAGAGAGAGAGAGAGAAAGAGGGAGAGAGGCAGAGACACAGGCAGAGGAAGAAGCAGGTCCCATGCAGGGAGCCCAACGTGGGACTTGATCCTGGGTTCCCAGGATCATGCCCTGGGCCGAAGGCAGCGCTAAACCCCTGAGCCATCCAGGCTGCCCATTTGTGGCTCTTTAAAGAGTATTTACACTGTAACTTCTGAATGAGATGAAAGAGAATAAATAGACTATGTCAAGTTCATGAATTTGAAGGCCACTTAAATGAGAAGGTTGGATTATGTCACCAAGGAATTTAAGTTTATCTTTATGGGATGAGAGCAAAGGAAAAATAACAACAACAACAACAACAACAACAAAACATGTTCTCTAAGACAATTAAAAGTGCAAACATAATTTCAGGGCAAATGTTCAACACAACACTTGAGAATGAAACGTTTCCTGATAAGCGATAATGCACCAGTTACAGATGATTCTTATCAAGTAAAACAAGTGCTGCATCATTATGTTGCCCTCCAGCCCCACCTTCGGCCCGGCAGCCCCGTAGGCTCACACACACTCACGTCTACACCCTCATGCTCCACTCGGTCTCATGGTACTTGGAGTGCTTGTCCGATGTCTCCGATGTAGCCTAGGCGAATTCTGGCTTACTCACCCATCCTGTCATTTAGAGCCTCACCATAATTTGGGGCTGGGAACGGGCTTTATTTATTTATTTATCTTGAAGATTTATTTATCTTGGAGAGAGAGAGAAAGTGCAAGAGGAGGGGGAGGGACAGAGGGAGAAGGAGAGGATGAGAATCTCAAGCAGACTCCCTGCTCGGTGCAGAGCCCCACGTGAGGATCCAGACCTGGGTCCAGAGCAAGAGTCAGGCCACTCAGCTGGCTGAGCGCCCCCAGGGGCCCCAGGCACTGGAGATTTTTAATCTCCAAACTAGGCTTCCCTAGCGGGTTGCGATCCAAATTCTGTCTGTGGTGCTATTATCTCACGTGAAGGCAGAGAAATACCTTTTTCTCCAAGGAGTCTGGATTTTGGGGGCCCTTCAGTTGGATTTATGCTTACACTTTAAGGAGGCTCACTCGCATGGCAGGCCCATAAGGGTATCTACTCGTCAAAATATATCATTGTCCATTAATCTGTATATTATGTACAGTGGAAGGTATAAAACATTTTCACAAAGTCATTAGTATCTTGCTAATTTGGAAAGCTTTTGTCTGAACTATTGATTCTTTTTTTTATTTTATTTTATTTATTTATTCACGAGAGAGAGAGAGAGAGACAGAAGCAGAGACACAGGCAGAGGGAGAAGCAGGCTCCATGCAGGGAACCCGATGTGGGACTTGATCCCGGGTCTCCAAGATCACGCCCTGGGCCGAAGGCAGCGCTAAACCACTGAGCCACCCGGGCTGTCCTGAACTATTGATTCTTGACAGAACATATTCTCGTATAAAAAGGTTCTGATTATTTCTGCTGGAAACATTTATTTTGACTGTGAAGCAAACCCTGCTTGTACTCCACAGTGACCCAGATCATCATCGTGACCGACTTCCATAAAAATTAACAACCTATCCAGAATACTAGCAAATGTATTTATTTACTGGACGTCTGGTACACTTAATGCACGGCGAGCTGCTAGGAAAAATGAGCACATCCACATTCATTGCCAAACTCAACTCCAGAAAACATGAGTGAGCATTACGTCCAGGAATGGGGGCCCTCAATGTCCTTGCTTGGCTTCACTAATTTTCTGACACAAAGTTTTCTCTTTTGTTTGGAGAATGTAGTACTTTGTGGAGGTAGGATTTTTCAAAAATTCATCGAAATGGGATATTTCTTACTATAGGACATTATTCTGGTTCATGTAGTTACCGTGTACCTTCCCACTATGGGATTGGAGAACCCCGTGTTAGAGAATGGTGGGACTGGAGGAGGCACCTGGGTGGCTCAGTTGGTTGAGTATCTGACTCTTGGTTTCGTCTTGGGTCATGATCTTACGGTCCTGGGATCCAACCCTGCCCGTGACAGGCTCTGCGCTCAGCAGGGAGTCTGCTTGAGCATCCTCTCCCTCTCCCTTTGCCCCTTTACCTCCCCAATCTCTCTTTAAAATAAATAAATAAATCTTAAAAATAAATTTAAAAAAAAAAGAGCAATGAGATTGGGATTCAGGGTGAAAACTGTTTACCGATAGATCTCAACAGATAAATGATAGCTTCATGCCCTCCCTACGCTCTTTTTAAAGCAAGTCCCTATACTCCCAAATCAAATAATGTAAATAATTATGAAGTAGAAAAAAACTGTCACGATAGAGATGGTGGTAGGGAAATAACCGACGTTTTATTCAGGAAGAGAAACGAAGCTACAGATGAAGCCAGAAGCAAATAAATCCACACTGCTTTGCTCCCGGGGTCCCAACTCTGAGGTGTCAGGGTATTTGAGCTATGATTTACTCAAGTGACGAGCCCCAAATATTGGCAAGTCTCTTTCCCTGCTTTCTCAGAATATCCCCTCTTTTATCCTGCACCTTCATCCTGATACCTAGAAAACTACTTTAGAATATTTTGTACGCCTACTGCAGAAGACCTCGGTATTTATTTAGTTCAACTGTCACATTTCAGAGATAAGAAAACCGAGGCCAGGGAAGGAGATTTGCCAGAGGGACTGTCGAATCCGTCGCACCGTCTGTCCTCTCGGAAACTCTGCTCTCCAACCCAATCCAACGTGAGCCCTTTCGTTCAGCTCCTCCAGACCGAGCTCAAGGTGGGGAGAACTTCCCCCAGCTGTGGGGCGCTCCGTGTTCTTTCCTCTAACATTACTCATTTCTTCAAGATTGGTTCTTGAGATCCCGATCTCTGCTACAACACGATAGACCAAGGACAGAAGGCAATGCCATCTCCTCTTCGGGGGGACCCTCGCCCAGTGTTTTCTGACGGTTCTTTGCAACCCACTCAATGTCTGTAATTGCTCCTGGGGAAGCCAAGAAATATCAAGAACTGTATTCTCTTTACTTAAGAAAATAGCTCTGGAATTTGACTCTCCAGTTTGCATCCTCACTCTGACACATCAGGTACGATGCTGGTTTCAACCTCCCTGGTCCTCGGATGCCCCGCCAGTCGGGTGAGGACAGTGGTGATGGTGCTGGGCGTGATCATCGGGAGGATTCAATGATTTCATATAAAGCACCAAAGACAGGCTTACTACTGATTTATAAGAGCTATTTTTTTTTAGAAGAATGTGTTGAGAGGTGTTATTTACACTTTATGGGGTTTTTGTTGTTGTTGTTGTTGTTGGTTTTTTTTTTTGCACTTTACATTTAATCCCCACAACAAACTTACCTAGGACTTTTCATTCCCATGTCACAAACGAGTAACCTAAGACAAAGAGAAGGCAAATAATTTATCCAATACGATAAATAGTGGAGCTGACGTGTGACTCCTAAGCTGCACTCTTACATGTTAAGCTACATTCCTAGCTTTTGTTACCATCCCTGATATACCTGAGGGCAGTAAATCAGTCCACAGGTGGGGGAGGACCTGCAGCCTTCTTTGTGTATAATGCTGTGTTCAAAACTTCGCATTGTTCCTTTTTCACAAGTTTTAACAATCCAGTATTTAAAAATATCTTTCCATGGTGCTGAATGTCAATATTTCATTTATTCTTGACTCTTCAGTTACTTTCTATTAATACAAATGTTGGGAAATGTTCACTAAATATACAGGTCAGGACTGATTTCCATTTTAAAAAGGGGCATTTTTCCCCCTAATATCTTTTAACTACTTGCTTTTTGTTGTATTCCAGTGGTTTTTTTTAATTTATTTTTTATTTTTTATGTCAGCAAGCATCAGAAATACATTGGGGGAACTTATTAAAAGACATATTAATTGAGATCCACACCCAGGGTTTCTGATTCACTGGGTCTGGGTTGAGACCCAAGAATGCACCTTTCTAAAAAAAATTCTCAGAGCTGCAGATAACTGATGGTCAGGGGACTAATTTGAGAACCCCTGTGCTCGGCATTATATTAATAGATCTATTTTTTTAAGATTTTATTTATTTGAGAGAGAGAGAATGTAAGTGGGAGGAGGGGCAGAGGATGAGGGAAAGAATCTCAAGCGGACTGCACCCTAAGCACGGAGACAAAGAACTAGGACGGGACTTGATCCCAGGACCCTGAGATCATGACCTCAACTGAAACCAAGAGTCGGCTGCTTAACCAACAGAGCCACCATCTGCCCCTAAACAGATTTATGTTTTAGCTCGAATCCTCATCACCCACATGAGTGTTATTTACCTTCTATAAATGAAGAAAGTGAGGGACTGAGAGTTTAAGTGACCTGTCCAAAGTCACAAAGCTAGTACAAGGTGGAGTCGGGATTTGAGCAGTCAAGCTGCTTCCGAAGGCCTTGCATACGCTGGATGATTCCTCGAGTCTGCCTCCCCTGCAGCTGTAAGTGATGAGGCTCATCATTAATGGGCCCACAAGGCTTTGGTGCAAGCCCCATGCCGTGTAACAGGGGGACGGGCGCACACAGCAGTGTGCCGGGCCCGGCCAAGGGTCCATCGATGCTGCTTCCTGTCAACACATCGCAACTGGAATCCTTAACCACCAGCCTCTCTGTGCGTCCAATGACTCTAGACAAATGACCAGTGGCCAATATCTCCTCTGGGTTTTATTTTATCCTATCAAAATCTGATTGGTCTTTCCATATTGACAAAGAAGAAAAAAGAAAGTCACACAAATGCATCCACTGGTAGAGTGGGGGCGGAGTGATGGAAACCCGAGTCCCCTCTTCTCCTCCTTAAAATCCTGAAGGTTTGTGCACCATTGTGCTTTGAACTCAGAGAGGCCACGAAGCACCTGTCCTGCCCCGTTACCTACACCCCTCATTTAGGAGCCCGAGTGAAAGCAGCCTGTCCTTGTACGGATTCTGCACATGCGACGCTGACACAGGTGTAAAGCTCATCAGCGCCCTTGGTGCAGCCCATCCGTCATGATCAACTTTACAGAAAAAAAAAAAAAAAAATGCTCTGTTCCTTACAGATCCTTGAAATCCACCCAAGTTCGGGGTTCTCCCATCGGGTACCAGAGGCAACATCTCTCTAGTAGAGGAGATCCAGCAAGAAGCAGGTTGCGAGGTAAGGGTAAGAGTACTAGAAATACTCTGTGCATCATCTCGTTTGGAGTGACAGGCCCTGTGACCGTCACAAACATAAGCAGAAGTTCATCACACGAGGGTAATTTGCAGCATTAACTAGCCTGGAAGTAAGCGGATCTGGGATGCTGGGCCCAGAGCTGTCACGGTCCCGCCGACTTTGGCAGGTTAAGGTATCAGGATGTCACCCCTGTGTCGGAGGAGGTCGCGTTGCCGCGTCCACACACCCATGGGTCTGTGACAGAAACCAGTGGAGCCTTCCTGGCCAGTTTCTAATCTCAGCACTCTAACTTCGAGCCCGATGCACTGGGACAGTGGGTCCCCCCGCTGCTGCCCGGGTGGCCAGGCCGCGTGCAGGCCGTGTCAGACCTCGTGCAGGCCACACGCAAACCTCGTGCAGGCCATGTGCAGGCTACGTGCAGGCCTTGTAGCCCCTCACCCTCTCCGCGTGCAGCTGGGTGCCCGAGCAATCGGGGAGCTGGGTGAGGGCTCCACGGTGAGCCTGGGGGCCCACAGCAAGCCCTCTCCTGTGTCCCTACAACTTTATAAACCCCGTTCCCCTGCTTCTCTCTGCTGTGATTTTTCGCTTGCACTCACGTGCTCTCCCCTGTCCTTATTTATTTAGCACCTTAGCATGTACTCAGTCATATTAGATTTAAATGGATATGAATATGAATATATATCATTAGGAGGAAAGACAGAGTCTTTAATACTGTAGGCTTTGGATTCAAATAAAAATGATTCAGAAAGAAAGAAGGAAAGAAAGAAAGAAGAAAGAAAAGAAAGAAAGAAAGAAAGAAAGAAAGAAAGAAAGAAAGAAAGAAAGAAAGAAAGAAAATGAAATGACACATTATTGTGCTTGCTGCTCTTGTGACAAGTTCCAGCTCTACCACCTGCATCCTGTCTGGCTTTGGATATGCCACTTAGCCTCCTTGACCTTCAGGTTTTTCAGCTATAAAATTGGGATAGTATAATACCTACATCACCAGGTTCCAGAAGAATTAAGTTAATGCATATAGAATTTAGCAAAGTCCAGTTACCCAGTGATTACATAGTAGAAGGAGACACACATACACATACACACACACACACACACACACACACACACACACAATCCTTTTGGAGAAAAGGCAGAGTGATCAGTGGGTAAAGGGGCTGAGACACTGCAAAAGGCGAGAACAACAGTTGTCAAAACTGAGGAAAAGGACTCAAACCCTTCTATTCATTTGATGTCATCATAATGACACTCTTACGTCCCATCTATGCTTCCGCTCCCAAGAATTTATCTTAATTTTTTTGCAGATGTTATTGACATTGTTCAACAGAAACAGACACACAAGAGCAGCAAGCACAATGATGTACACTGAAATGTTAAACACGACAGAAATATTTAATTTTCTAGACATCCGAATGTTTCTACCCTTCCCTGTAGTCATGCCCTTGGCGACGTGGCTTTGCAGCTCCAACGTCAAGAGGCTGGACCGTACTTACTTCCTCACCCCTGGAAGCAGGGTTGGCCTCAAGCTTTGCTTTGGCTAAACAGAAAACCACGAGGATGAATTTTTCCAGTTCCATCTTGAGTGCTTTGTTTTCCCCTTTTGGAACTCTAACAGCCCCCATGTGGACAAGCCCCAGGTTAGCCTGCTGGAGGATGAAACTGTGGTGCAGGCATTCTCACTGCTCTAGCTGAAAACCAGCCAGCCCCCCAAAGCAAAGGCATCTAGCAGATCGGCCATTGACTACCCACACGAGAGCCCAGCTGAGAGCAGGACTCTCCAGCTAAGCTCAGCTCAAATTGCTGACCCGCAGTCCTGAGAACTGAAATAAATGGTTTTATCTTAACCCACTTAGTTTTGGAATGGTTTGCTGATACAAATGTTTAGCGATACAACGAAATATTAGGCATCACACAACAAAATAGTAGCCAAGCTTTAATATGGCAATGGTGATGTCTCAGTAAAATCATGAATATTTTATGATATAATATTGAGTGAAAATAGCGGAATGTAAATATTAGTCTGTATACTGTGATTGGAATTATGCAAATTTATGCATGCAAGGAAAAAGTGGCGTGTAAAAAAAGACATTGCTTTATAATGTCGGTAGGCCTAAGCATCAAGCTGTCGGTACTTTTGTGTCCTTTAACATAATTGTATTGTATTTTCTAATGAAAATATTTGTAGGACGTAAAGCCAAAGACATTCTCAAGTTGTAGGGCTATCTTACTGTGACATTATTAAATCAGTGAAAAGTACAAACCAAGCCCTTTTGCCTGCTTTCCCCAGTGATCATTATTATTGAAAAAAAAATGAACAAACTGGACCAATAGAAATATTTCAAAAGTGGAAGGAAATCTCTTTATTAGTTAGGAAGTAAAGGAAAATCCCCATTAGCTCATTTTACTTTCATTATCAAACTGTTAGAATTTAAGATAAAAATGGGGATTTGAATACTCCATGGATCATAAAACCCATTTTAATAGTGAAAGATATTGATAACAGCTAAACTCTCATATGCTAAAAGTCGGCATTTAAGTGTTAAAGGTGACTGGCCTGAGATACGAAAGAACCAATTTCGGCCATAATTCTAAAAATCACTACTACTAGAATGGTTCATTCCTTTACTAAATGTAGATGCGCACATCATAAAAGCATCGCCCCAAGAAAATGAAGCTGACTTATCCGCAAAAACCAAAGAACTGCACAGAAACTCCAAAGGCATGTCCTTGGAAATTCACCCTTGACCAATATATCTCCTTAATCCAGTGGGCTGCCGAAGCACAGTGCTGCTCTTCTAGCTGAGTGTGCAAATTTGCTGCATCGAGAGGGACGCGGAGCTTGGCTTCCTTCTTGCATTATGATGGCAATTTATTTTGACAGCTTCCTCAGCCCCCAAAAGTTGTCAGCCGTCCAACATGCAGCAGAAGGAACTTTAAGCATTCAAAAGCCCTGTAGTCTGAAGTTGAAGGCACGGAGGTGGGAACCAAAGTCAAAGAGAGCAAGCAGCACGCATGTCTTGCTCCTTTCTTGCAGAAGCTGAGAGCTCAGAATTGAATCTGCTCTTTATTTAGATTTTGGTCAGTGCCCATGCCTTTCTCTATCAGCCACACTTGATGTGTCCCTGTAACCCTAACATTTCCCATTCTGACGACCACTTCATTCATATCCCAACTGATAAACTCAGTTTCACCTCCTCCAGTCTTCAGGCCCATCCACCAGCCATTCAGTAGCTTCCCCCTCCTCTGGGAAGACAAAACCACCTTCACTTCCACCGCTTCTTCTCTCTCTTCCACATCCAGAACCTCCTCCACTTGGTACATGGCAGGATCTGTCTTATTTAGTAAAGCAAACTGTACTGTGATGCCATCGACCTAGTTTGGGGGTTGTTAAAAAATAAACAGGCCCGTGGAACTCATCACTCATTGTGAGGGCATTGCCAAGGACATCGCTCATTACATCATACGGTGTCCTATTTAGGACGACTCCTGAAAGAAACCCCGGTCTCATCTTTATACAAAGAATAGCTGTGCTTCTCCTTAAGTATCTGGCCCACACTTATTTCTTTTTTGCTTATTTGTTTACTTATCAAGGACACTGTGAACTGTGTAAACAATACGATGCTGGTTAACTCAAGGAATCTGTAGAGTTTATCATGCTCTAACAATGTATTATTGTCCATGGCCCTCTTTGCCTCCACTCTTGGTTTTTTCTGTGTTGTTTCCCTGTGTATTTTTGTTGTTACTTGCTGATCATATCCATGTATCATTTAGCTGACATTTATGGAGCGCTCATTATGCCTGGCAGTACTTTAAATATATTGCATGAATTAAGTCATTTTAATCCTCCTTTCCTACGTATGAGAGAGCTACTATAATTATCTCAAATTTGCAGATAGAAAAAAAGTGAGATGCCACAGGACTGAGAGACTACCCTAAGGTGACACAGCTAATGAGGGGAGGAGTTAGTTGAAGTTAAATCACTTCTGGAAGAAGCCACAAAGAAGGGTTTGCTGCACTTCAGCAAGTAGTGGGGATGATTTACCTAAAATGAAGGTAATCCCACTTTTTACTTACGTTAGATAGCCAAATTGCTCTTAACGCCTGAGGGACGCTATGATTTTGCTGTCCTGTTTGATAACCTGTCGGAGGAGACCCCAAATTTCACGCACTAAGAGCCTTCCCTAAAATCTCAAGAGATTAGGTCAGCATCTAGAATTTACATGGTTTAGGGTTTCTGCATATGCAAACTAGAGGAATAGGTTCTATTAGTCGGTCTCCCTGACTTTCAGGATCCCAAAACCTATGCTTCTTGTGGGGATTTTCACATTAGATCTCCTTTGAAAAGGTGATCTTGCCTCACTTCGATTAAACACAGTTATGCTTAACAGGTCCTAACTATTAAACTAAACTAGTTTTGTGTTAAGGGGCTGGGGGTATTAGTTGCATTTTGCAATGCTGAATTTTCCAAATTAGCTCTTAAAAATCAACCAGCATAGGAACGTATAGAAACTTCTACCTTCCAAAAGATAGTAGCAGGATCCTTTTACAGAGCTCTAAAGGAAAAAGGCAAACTTTGATCTGGTATCTTTGGGTCCTGGACAAATATAAAAGGTTTTCTTTATGTTTTCACATGCAAATAATGGAAACAATCGCCAGTGAACTTAAACAGGCAAAACATTTATTAGAAGGAAGCGAAGGAACAGACAGAGAATCAAGAGGAGACTGAAAGCAAGCTCTAAAATTAGCAGAAAGCAAGGGAAGATTGACGTCTAGGACAACAAGGGGCTAGTGCTGCCTGTGGACACTGGGAGCTGATGCTGCTACTGCTACCGCTACAGCCACCTTGGTCCTACTGCCAACGCTAGAATCGGTGCTAAAATTTATTTTCCTGGTCCCCCCAGATTGACTGGGCTACCTAATGACAGATAATATGCAGCCAAGGCCTGGCCTCTTAAGCTTCCATCATGGAAAGAAGAGCCCTGCTGGGTACTAAAACTCATATAATTATAAATTCCTCATACCAGTGGGTCCAGAGACTGAACTGCCAAGAAATGAGAAATGTTCGTAAAAATGAACAAATAAATAAGTGCTGTTTTCTTTCCATTCGTTCAGCAATCCATTCTCCTGGCCAACCAAGCCAGCCAGTCAGGTGGCCAACAAATACCTACTGAGTTCCAGACAAGGTATTAAAGCCTGGGAAATGTGTTGGCTGTTTTTTGTTTGCCTTTTCCCACTGTTCTCACTCTACTATGTGCCTCGAGGGCAGATCATTATATATGGCCTTATCTGGGCTCCACTGCCCCCAAATTCCAGTTGAGTTTTGATAGCAGGGACACTGGCATAGATCGAAGGTTGGGAGGACAGAGAGCCAACTATTTACTCCTCATGCTCCTTCCTGCTGGGCCATTGTTCAGTGGTGGCTATATTACTTTAGGAAGGCCATAGGTCCTATCAGGCTACCCAGTGTCACCTAAAACTACAGCTTTCACGGATTGTGACAACCACTGACTGTCTTTGCCCTTTTGGCTTAGAGATAGTAGAGGTCACCTACTGTTGCTAGCCTACAGGTGAGTCACCACCATCTTCTGTTGGTTTCTCTTGCTCCAAGCTTCATCACAGAGGTTCCCTTTTTAAAACTCTCTGCAATTGCCCTTTTTCAGAGTGCTGTTTGTCGCAGGAATGATGATTTTATAGGATACATTAGTCATTAAGTCATTTAGTTCTTAATCTTATTGTACTTACAGTTTCACAAAGCTCTGACTATTGTGCACCATGAAGCTCTCTCACGCTGAATAGGAGCAGATTTGACAAGCACTACATAATCTACATCAATGTTCCAATAGCAAAATTTGAAAATGGCTACTTCTCTACTCAGGCACCATGACAAATCTCCAATTCACATGTTGTGTCCTTTTTTCCCTAAAATACGTATTTTAAATCTGTCGTTGGATTTTCCCCTTCTCATTACCCCAGTAGCCTGTACTATATAATTAAATGCTTGCTATACCACTGAACGTTAGCTAATTCAACCTAGAATATAATCACACAGAGAAAATAATGTAAGGCAAAACAAGAGACTAAGTGGATGTGCTCGTAATGAGGATCTTTATTAACCTCACCACGTTAGCTGGCCCTGTCAGAATGAGATCACAGGATGGAGTTAGAACACACTGCCATGGGGGGCTAGCCCCATACTAGAGGGCACAGTAAAAAGGAAGACATGGAGGAAGCAGATGTTAGTCTAGTCATAGAGAAAATCCCATCAACTCAGAAAAAGAGGCAGAGATCAAGTCCAAGTAGGTCAGTGATCTCTGGCTCTAAGCAGCCAACAGTTTAAGAAGAGTCTGCTTGAAAACTAAATAGCAGAGGTGGTGTCAGCATCCATAGCAAATGGTCTCATATAGAAAAGCCTACAAAAGGTAGGGGGACAATGACCCAGAGCTGGCTTACATGACGAAGACAGAACAAATGCCAGATCGGTGGCGCACAGTGTGGCAATCACCTTCCTCTCAGGAACCAGTGGAGGAAAGTGGAGGGACAAAAAAATAAAAACGAAAACTGTGGTACCCGAGGGATGAGTGATGAAGGAAAAGAGTGAGGTGAGTTATCAGGAAAATACCAGAGCTTTCTGTAGACATATCTGGGGACTTCAGTTTTTAGTCAGGTGACAGTTGAACCCTTCAATCTATAGTAAGTAGGGTGAGAAGGACTGACTTGCTATTGGTTCTATTGAAAAGTCCACTCTTGGGATCCCTGGGTGGCGCAGCGGTTTGGCGCCTGCCTTTGGCCCAGGGCGCGATCCTGGAAACCTGGGATCGAATCCCACGTCGGGCTCCCGGTGCATGGAGCCTGCTTCTCCCTCTGCCTGTGTCTCTGCCTCTCTCTCTCTCTCTCTGTGACTATCATAAATAAATAAAAATTAAAAAAAAAAAAAAAAAGAAAAGTCCACTCTTGAGTTTCTCAGAAGTCATTGCTAATATAGGAAATGACGCCAGAAAGGGTTGTATCCTGCTTTATTTCATCTCTTGCCCCACCCCGAGAAGCTAGATTAATTCAGTTAATAATGCAGCCTGCTCTTTTGTTTGAGAACAAACAATAACTCTGAATTTCAATTATATGTAAGTTTAAAAAGATGAATCTGCAAAGAAAACCAAAAACTAATTTATAAATATATATGCACCTGTATGTTTGTTGCATTATTTACAAGCCAAGATATGGAAGCAACCTAAGTGTCTATCAGTAAATAAATGGAGAAGATTACATACACACACACACACAATATGCTATATAATATATATAATATACCATCATCGTGTATTTTACACACACACACACACACACACACAATGAAATATTACTCAGCCATCAAAAAGAATTAAATCTTGCCATTCATGGCAACATGGATGGACTTAGAAGGTATTATGCTAAGTGAAATAAGTCACACAAGGAAAGACAATTATGGAGGTGCCTGCGTGGCTCAGTCAGTTAAATATCTGTCTTTGGCTCAGGTGATGGTCCTGGGGTCCTGAGATCGAGCCCCATATCGGGCTTCCTGCTCAGCAGAGAGCTGCTTCTCCCTCTCCCTTTGTGCCTCCCTCCCCACTCATGTTCGTTCTATCTATCTCATGGGCTCTCTCTCTCTCAAAATAATGAATAAAATCTTAAAAAAAAAAAAAACAGAAAAATACCATGTGATTTCATTTGTATAAAGTGGAATCTAAAAACAAAACCAAAAAGAAATAGACTCATAAATACAGAGAACGAACTGAAGGTTGCCAGAGAGAAAGGGGATTGGGAGACAGGTAAGACAAAAGAAATTAAGAAGTACAAACTTTGAGTTATAAAATAGATAAGTCATGGGGATAAAAATCACAGCACAGAAATATAGTCAACAATATCATGGTAATGCCGTATACTGACAGATGGTAACTGTGGTCATCATGGTGACCATTGAGTAATGTGCAGAATTGTCAAATTACCATGTGGTATACTTAAAACTAATATAGTATTGTATGCCATCTATAATTCAATATAAAAATAATAAATATTTTTAAGAAGGGATCTGGATCATTTCTTTAGAAAATTATTAAGAATTTTCATATGTCCATATAGTTTCTTGTGCCAATAATTAGTTCCACAAGTTGGAAATAGAGAAAAAAAAAGGCAAATAAACAAATAAACACGGAATATATAAAATTGCATGACAAAGTAAGTTAAGGGAAAATTTAGCCAAACATATGTAATAGCTATGTTTATTTTAGAAGAGTTCTCAATCTGCCAATGTGTACTGTCATTCTCTAAGCTGAGTTATAATACATGGGGCTCCCTAATTATATTTTTATAGGCAGGCTATAGTTTTAATGGAATGGTATCTCTTGAAATTAGGATTCTATGGGTTTCAGAAAATGAGGCTTTGGATGTTCTAAATATTTTGCAGCATTCGGGAGTACGATAGCCATATGTGTACTGAATTATCAGAAGACCTCTAGGTCCTCAAATAAAAAACTCAAAAAAAAATTGGAAATTCTCACACAATGCAAGTGCTAGTGAGGGTCATACAGCTTCTCTTGAAGTGCTTCCAAGGACAGTAAATTCTCAACTCAATGAGGCATCGTTTCTTGCTCTCAAGCAACTGTAGATTTTATAAAGATTTTCTTATACTGAGATGCTATCTGGTGCTTTATAATTCTACTACTGTTTCTAGCTTTGTTTTCAGAGGAAGACAGAACAAATTTATTCATTCTTTCTCAGCTTCCCTGAGTTCACTAAATTTTTGCCTACGTGACATCTTTTCTAGACCTCTTCATAAACTTCATAAACCTATCGACTTGGAATCACTCTACCCTCAAATCCTTTAAAATGCTGAGCTAAGAATCACAGTACTGGGGGTGGCAGGTTGGATCAATGCCGAAAGGTATGAGACTACAGCTTCCCATGTCATGTAAACTTGTTTCTTCATGAGAAGGCCAGAAATTGGCCATCACATCACACAGAGGATTCATATTAAGCTTGTGATCAACTCAATGCCCCGGACGTTTTATGTGAACGACTGCCACAGCATGTCTTCTCTCTCCTATACTTAAGCAATTGACTTTTGAAATCTAAATGCCTGTCACTGAGCTCTGCACAGTTGTATATTAGGAACAACCTACTGGCTTCCTTTGGTGAGTTAATGCAATTTTACCCTCAGAGGAGTTCGAGATAATAACAATGGCCATGAGCAGCACAATATCAAAAATGGTAAATCACATGTGAATGGCCTCTTAGAGTGTGAAGAGTGCTTTAACGTATGGTATTTCACTTTATCCCCATAATCTAGATAGAGACAGTGGATATTAGCATTAGTTTTGAGAGGAAGCAACTGAAGCATTAGAGATACTGTCCTATGATGTTTATATGTCTAGTAAGTAGAACATAGGTTTAGAGTGCTGTCTCTTGTCCCCAATCCAAATTTTCTTTCTATCCCAAATACTTTTTAGTAGAACATATATGACAAGTCCTATGAACCCAAGAAATCATTAGCATGCTCCATTCAACAGTGCCAGTGGTCCAGGGGAACTGTCTTCTCCACTCTGCAGCATCTACTAATTTACCATGAACTTAACCAAAAGTAAGCATGCATGTCCAGAAGTGGAAATTGCTAAACAGCAAACTCTTCAATTCTTAGATTCTATGGTTTCTTTCGAAATGTTTTAAAAAATCTGATTTCCTATCTGTGAACATAGACATTTAGTCATTATATAAGCATGCTAGTTGCTGTATTTTAGCAGTGATTATTTATGAATAAAAATATTGTTTCTGTATTAAAAATCCAAGAAAAAATATGCTCTCTCTCTTCATTATACCTTTCACTCAGTCTGACAGTTTTCATGATTTTGGAAAATGAAAGCTTTAAAATATTTACACATTTGTATCAAGTCCATTCCTCAGGAGCCAGGGTGAACTTTTTCCTTCATGTTTGATGAAGAAGAACTGGAAACGGATATACGATGTCTTTAAAATAATAAGTAAAGTAGGACACAGACATTTGGGATCACAATCCAAGGCTGGGCACCAGATCACAGAAGGCATAGAAGAAGATAGTATTATTAACTCTCTCTATATATATACACACACATTCTCCAAGTAAGACATAGAGACTGTCAGGGTATTTGTACAGGACACAGGAGTGTAGGGAAAATAAGTCACTGTCTCAAAAACATAGGGAAAATAAACAACTATTATACAGTCCCAACCACAGCCCAGAGTTGCTCCAGAGTGATCAAAACTTACAAAGATATGCACAGGAAGGTGGGTATCTGAGGCCACATGTCTCCAGACCATGGCCTATTAGGATCTAGAGTGACCACCTGTGAAAGCAGATCATTTTTTTTATGATAACCTCTATAAAATTATTAGTAAAAGCCTATACTGAATAATGGAATAAAAATAGTTAAGATGTGACCACAGGAGGAGGACCTCAAAAAAAAAAAAAAAAAAAAAGAAAAGAAAAAAGAAAAAATCCCTTTTGCCCAAAGATACTCTTCATTTATTAAAACCAAGAATTAATGAGAGTTTCCAAGTTTAGATTTTTGCAATAACTACTTTCATCTAAAACAACACTAAATATTCTTATTCTTATTATTATTATTATTATTATATATAATGAACAAAGGAACTAAAATATTTGCTTTTTAATGTCAAATAAGTGCTTTTCAAACATAGTCATTTCATTATCGTAACAACCATGTGGTAAGATTGGGGTAAAATGAAAAACTCAGTCAAGCTATTTCGTAATTCCTCTCATCAAGGCAAAGTCTGCTTATACAAACTTTAATCTGTCATGACTTCATAAATTGCTCTGACCTACAGAATATAGCAGACCAATATAGAATATAGCAGGGCAAAATTCAACCCATGACAGGCAGCAAGGAGACTCTTTAGTTGAAATGGTAAGTGAAATAAGGACATTACTACTGGAAACTGGAGAAAAAATGATTATAAAAACCTTGAGAAACCTGTCACTTGCAGTAACTTGAATAATGGAAAACATGCCAAATGAATTTGTATATTTGGTTAAGGGAATTTTGAAGCAGAATATTGAAAATGCCATTTGCCTTGTGTGATCAACATAGGATAAGGTAGAGAAACAACAAGTGCAGTAAACAGGAAATCCTTTCATTTAAAATTGGAAGGTAGAAAAAAAAATAGAAGATAGCCAAGACTTATTTGTTAGTATTAAAAAAAATTCTCATATTCTTTAAGTCTCTCTACCACCATCCCTAAAAGAATCTCAAATTAAGAAATGGCTTCAGGACAAAGTGAAGAATGAGATAGAAAAAAAAAAAAATTGTTAAGTCCTAGGAAATCCTTTTCACAGGTCTCTGGATCAAAAGGGATTGCACCAGAGAAGCATTATCCACATCCGAACCTGAAGCAAATTACAAGATTGTGACATCGAGCCCGATGCCATGACTGATGGGACTTGAGAAGCCTGAATGATGTTCAGTGTATTTTTCCATGTGAGGGAAAGAAAAAAGCAATGTGGACAGAAGGTGGTCTACAGTAGATTATTGTGATAATGGCCCCAAAAGAATCCCACTTCCTGGTACCTACGCCTTTGTGCAGCCCTTCCCACACTGATTCTTGCCTTAGACTTGTAACTCACTTTGGTCCATGAGACATCAGCGAACAGGAAACAGGCAGAGGTTCAATAAGTGCCAATATAGCGAGATCGCCTTCTCGGAACACTTCACCTCCCAGATGGAGGAGTTGAGATGAAATAACACATGGTGAGAGAGACCATTCGAGGTGTCCCAGCTGAGGGGCCAATTATACCAATGGAATTATCTTAAATCATTTAGCTCCATGGCATCACCTAATATCCTGTCTCCTAAGCACTACCATTGTTTAGCAAGCCAAGATTCCACTGCCCCAAATTTGTTACCCTGACTCCCAATTCTTCTATCAAGAATGTGTTCTAGTTGCGTCCTTTAATTGGCGGATTGCATTATTTATATCACTGGCTTATTACAATGGCTAAAAGGGAAAGCCGTGTTTGCTTTTGCTAAATGTTGAGGAGACCATCATGATTAGTCAGGAGGCTGTTCTCACTATCGTCCTGATCTTAAATTTGAATTTCCTTAGGACAAGATGTTGTTATCCTAAATGAGTTGAATAATTATATCATCTTGGAAGTAGAGAACCTTTAATGTGTGTTATATATGCAACAGAAAAATCTCTTTCTATTTGGCAGCCCTAAACCTATCTAGCAGCCAAAATGAAATAATTGAGCTCGGTACTATGATGAGTCTGCAAAAACCCTCCAACTACAGGTGTTAATGCGTGAATTGAACTGGCTATTTGATTCTATTCAAACAAGACTATAAGCTATATGAGAACAGATGTAGGTGTTTTTTCACAAGATAGGACAGTGCCTTCACATAGTAAGAGCTCATTAAATAGTTAAATCAGTAGATGAGATTCTCCTCTAGAATGCACTTTTTTGGACAAATTACAACTTCCATGACAAGCAGAAATGCTAGCAAATATTTAATGTAATTTAAAGATCTAATACTGAGAATTATGCAATTAGTTTACCAGGGTTTGGCTCATGTGACCTCCTCACATCCCTAATGAGTGTTTCTAGTTACCAAATAAAGACACTAAAGCTCTGAATGATTCTAACTTTCTCAAAAATGGACAAATTAACCACTGGCAGATCAAATGTCTTCTAATTCTCAGAATAAAACTTTTTTTTCCAAGCCAATGCTTCCCAGGCACCTGTCTTTTGGGAGCATTTTCAGTGCTGTGAGGCTATAACCCCATCATCTGTACTATCATTTACTGAGTATATATTTAATTACCTCACTTGTTTTATTTAAGCTTATTTTAAATAAGACTTTATATCTTACAATAATTGGACAATTAATATAATTTGCTATACATAAAAGACAATTATGAAATTAATTTAATTAAAGCAAATTATTAGGTTTTTTGCTACATATCATTGACTCACAAATGCTCTGAGATAGTGGCCCATTTTCTTTTAATATAAGAGATTAGCAAGTGGAAGACCTATTAACATCAAATTGGGACTTTCTCCTTGACATATTTAGATGAAATGATATAAAACTGAAAATTGGATTTCTTTATAATTACGTGCCCCACTATTATTTAAGCATTATTTAAAATTAATTTGTTTTGAGTACCAACCGTATAGTACATGCTCAGCAATTTGAAAAACATTGCCCTAGTGCTTGCTTCAGCAACACATACACTAAGATTGGAACGACACAGAGAAGATCAGCACTGTTCTAACTCGTATTGCTTCCCCAAAGCTGGTGAAGTATATGTTCTTTCTCCTATTTTTGTTTTCATATTTTAAGTTTGTCCTAAATATTCAGATTTGGGTATTTGTAGGTAAGCCTTACTCAACTCTCTACATTATTTTAGCAAAGATGCTGTCACAATGAACTACTCCTATTCACATGACATTAAACAAATCTATCTCAATGTTAGAGTTCATGCATAAAATGTGTTATCGTAATTGCCTAATGAAATACTTTTCTAAAGTCAAAACTCAGGTGGGTTCTTCAACTGCAGGTTTATTTTCCTCACTGTAATATTTTCCTAAGACCCCTCCTACTCTTAAAAATATTCTCTTTTTCAAATTACCACTTTTATTTTATTCTTAATTTTCAAGGCAGATTTGTCAAGGGTTCATTCTCTGACTCCATTTCATAACCCTCCCATAGACTCATTCCTTAGCTCCTGAAGATTCCCACCATTATATTAAACTGACTCTCCAAAGTCACCAATAATATCTTAGTCTTCTAAGATCAGAGACATTTTGCTCTCTCCTTAACATACTGTTCCTACTGAACCTCTCAACTGTCCTTACTTCTGTAACGATGGGAACTAGGCTCAAATGCTTTCTGACGGTATCTTCATCTTACAGCTTCAACTCTCTCCTTTCTGTAAATGAATCTCAATCACCAGGCTCTGGATTCTGTGTCTAATTTATCTGCTCTGCATAGGAGGTAAGATGTCTTGACTGGACGGAGGGAGTGGGGCATGGAACTCAGGCTCAGCCCCAAACAGATCTAAATGAAATGCAACTTTTAATGCCTCAATACTGGTTCTCCTCCTTTGTTTCCCATGGTTCTTTTGTTTGTTTGTTTGTTTTTGTTTTTGTTTCCCATGGTTCTTGATGTCACTTTCATCTATCCAGTTTTTCAAACCTAAAACCTCGGAATCATCTCCTTGAGACTACATGCAAGTAATTGCCAAGACCTGTGTTCACCTGAAACTATCAACCTTTGTCCTCATTCTCACAACCAGCAAGTAATTCAGATCATAGTTATAATTTACTCACCCAATTTTATCAAACTCTTTACTATTATCCCCACCGTTAATGTCTGACAGTTTGAATTCAACTACAGCAAGATGGCCAGATGGTTATTCATGTAAGATGACGCTCCTGTCATACCACCACTTTGCCCCAAATCAGTCAATATCTTCCAAATGTCCCCAAAATACAGTTCAAACTTCTTAGTCTGGAACTCCTATCTTTATATGATCCAATCATTTCTTTTACTCAGTATGTATTTATTTTTCATCTTTGATTAGGCAATTAATTTAAAAAGTGGGTTGTTTAAAATACACAATTTTTAAACATTTTGATCCAAGAAAAAAATGCATAAATATGCATTCATTTGTCAATCATGTCAAGCAAAGCCTAGGTTCCCCCCGACTCCCAGGGTTTTTTTCCATCCTTCCTTCTTTCTTTATTCTTTTTCCTTCCTTACTCTCTTCCTTCCTTCCTTCCTTCCTTCCTTCCTTCCTTCCTTCCTTCCTTCCTTCCTTCCTTTCTCCCTCCCTCCCTTTCTCTCTCCCTCTTTCCCTCCCACCTCCCTCCCTTTTTATCTCCCTCTTTCCCTCCCACCTCCCTCCCTCTCTCTCTCTTTAGTGTGGATTCATCAACTGCATAAATCACATACTTTTGGGCCCCTGGGTGGCTCAGCAGTTGAGCATCTGCCTTCAGCTCAGGGCATGATCCCGAACTCCCGGGATCGAGTCCCACATCAGGCTCCCCACAGGGAGTCTGCTTCTCCTTCTCCCTGTGTCTCTGCCTCTCTTTCTGTGTCTGTCATGAATAAATAAATGAAAATCTTTTAATAAATTACATACTTTTCCAGTTTTAGTATCCGTTGAATGGAGGAAGTTCTTAAGATACCTATGAAGCAGTTTGAACACACATTTTAAAATGTTCCTCTAAACTCTTATATTTGACTTTTCCAATGACAAGTTCTGTTGTCATTTTTAAGTGATTCATCTATGTTGTATCTTTTCAAAGCATTGACTTATTAGCATTCACAGGAAAAATAACTACCTTTCTTTTTTGTGCTTTTATTTCTTTGGCTGACACACACTTTTAAATTACTGTATATTTACAATAATGAGAACCATTGGCAGGAGTAGTTTCAGGAACAAAAGCAAGTGACTCCTGTTAAGAATATAATTTGTAGAAGCAGAAATGCACAAATGTGTTGCAGACTTGCTTAGCAGTCCAAGAGTCCAATATGCTATGAGCATCAGAATAATACCTTACAGAAGTGAGGGAAGACATCGGTAATTCAGCAACTTGAAGCTGGTTAAAGGAGATATGCTATTAAAAATAATAGCCCTGACCTTTGCTTCCCACAGCTCTCTCTCCACCCAGCCCAGTCAAATTTACAAGTATTTTACGCATATTGACCTCCAGTTCCAACTCGAATTCCACCTTTTCAGGACACCTGGGTGGCTCAGCAGTTGAGGGGCGCCTTTCTGCTCAGGGCGTCACCCCAGAGTCCCGGGATCAAGTCCCACATTGGGCTTCCTGTATGGAGCCTGCGTCTCCTTCTGCCTGTGTCTCTGCTTTTCTCTCTGTGTCTCTCATGAATAAATAAATAAAATCTTTAAAAAAAAAATTCCATCTTCTCCATGTACAATTCTTGGATGCCCCTACCTGAAATATTTCCTGTTTAAACTACAGTATCATTTGTCTATGTGAATTTTGTAGGATAATATTTTCTTAGAATTATGGCTGTGACCTTGCATATTCTATTATTTAAGTGCTTGCAACGTAGGTGCTGTTACTGAATTATCCTGGTATGCTCCAAAGAATTTGGCATGAGGCAGGCAAATGAATATATCAGCATCATATCTCCAGGCCAGCTCATTGGCTACAGGGGCTTGGAGAAAGAAGAGATAATGGGAGGGCTTATATAAAATATTCCCAAAAAGTGGACACAGTTTGAACATAGGTGTCCATTCATTAGATATCTTAATTTGCAGATGAGTATATTTGAAATGGGTTATTTCTAAGGTTGCTGTTGTTAATTTTTAGGTTTACATTAAAAGGAATTTGTTGAAATTTACATAAACTGATATATCCTAATGAAGGAATATTATGCAGTCATTAAAGATGGTGTTTGCAAGGAATATTTCGTATTAAAAGGGAAAAATGTCTTAAAGGACAAGTGCGGAATTAAAGCTATCGTTAAACACAACTATTAAACTTTCGTGGAAAAATAGTGGAAATTAAAAGGCAAACATGTAGAACAACTCTGGGTGGCTTGTTTCCGTCATTGCTTATTTTTTCAGATTTTATACCGAGAGTGTGTTTTAATTTTAAGATCACATGTGCCTTGTATTTTTAAAGAAAGTTGCTCAATTTTCATAACTTGAATTTATCTCCTTTAATTAAGCAATTATTCTATTAATAGCTATCAGCAAATACAAAAAGGAGAGGGTGGGTAGAAGCACAGTGCAAATCATAGCACTATTGTTAGCTCCTGAAATACAAATGAGAATGGCAATGATCTATTTTCAAAATAAAAGGCACCTGACTTTCAATTTCTAATCCAAAGATTAGATCAACAAGAAAAAAGCTACACACAGGATTAAGATCACAATTTTTAACGTACCTCCTCAGAAGATAACAATACTATTTTCTCCCTTCAGGTAGATGAGAGGGCCTAAAATAATTTTTACGCATCTGCTATTTAATTTCACAGAGTCTCTGGGAGATAAGAAAGAAAACTAAACACACATAAGAGCAAAAGATCATGGCTTTTCATCTCTTAAATGTAACCTGGGACACAGAGTGTGAAGAGATTAAGGCCATCTCAATGACCTCTGATGTTCCCTCATCCACTGCAACATGACCCTTCCAAGGCTGACCGCTGAACCATTGCAGGGGCAGGGCTTTCCAAACAACTTAGAGAACAGCTAGGGAGACAGGACGTAGATGAAGGACCAACTTCAGCGGAGCTAGAATTTCCTTGAATTTTTGAGAAATATTTAAGAGTCCTCTTGAATGTGTCCATCTTAGTGATCAACCTCGGATCTCCACTGTGGGACTGTCAATAATATGCCAAAGTGATCTGTCTTAAAAAGGCATACATTGGTGTCATAGGGCTGCTGCCACAAAGTACCACAGATTGATTTAAAACAATATATACCTTTTATCTCATCATTCTGGAGGCTAGAGGTTCAAAGCCAAGGTGTTAAAAGTCTCTGCTCTGATGCCTTGAGAAGAAGAGCCTTCCTTGCCAACTCTTACAGGATCACCAGTCATTGGATTAGACACCCTCATACTCCAGTATGACCCTATCTTAACTAATTATATCTGCAATAATCCGTTCCAAAGTAAGGTCACATTCTAAGGAAGTGGGGTTAGTACTTCAATTCATCTTTCTGGAGGGACTAATATTCAACCCCTAAGGACTGGGTCAAGAGAAAGATCCTCCACCCAAGCAATAATAACAAAACCAACAAACTGCCATGAATGGCCAAGTCCATTCCTTTCAGGAATGCATGTCTTGTTATTCGAAAGCTAGTGAGAAGGTGATAAAATCATCTCACCATGAAAATCCATAAATCAATGACTCACTGTGATACATGGAAAACAGTTGTGACATCTCATGTGTGCATGTGCACATGCACACACAGAGACACACTCCTGACTCTAATCATACTTCATGGCTGATTAACATAGACAAGTGACTATAAGGATTGTAACTTCTTCATCTCTGTGTGACAGTAAAGAAAATAGCTTTTCCTTTCTTTCAATCTGCTAAAAAACTCTAATTTTGCAAACTCTCACCTATGTCCCTTTTCTGCTTAGGCTGGTAGTTTCTTTTGGGCCTTTGTGATAAAAAAAAAAAAAAAAAGTGGAGGAAGAGGAAGACAGTAAGAAACGGAAGTGCTAGAGAAAGAAAATGAAATTTAGCAGCGAGACTAGAGAAAAGAAAGAGCGAGGCATTTGAGACGATCCAAGGTATGTGGTAAAAAAAAAAAAAAAAAAGAAAAGAAAAGAAAAAGTAATATTAACAAGTATAGTTTTCAATTAACTGGTCCTTTAATGAGTCTTAAATATAGAAGTCAAAGACTTGAAATATTTTTACATCATTTGGACTTCAGGGATAGGACTTCAATCTCAGTGATACTACATTCCTGACCCATATAGATCATACCTATATAAGTGTTATATATGAAATTGAAATAATAATCCTAATAATACATGCTTCGTGATGACAAGGAGATAAGAATATTTACTAAACCCGTAAGCAGTGCCTGACGGATGACAGATGCTCAGTGAGAATATGAGTATATGCCTTCCTTCTCTTGCTCCCTGAAGGGTTATCTCACTACACAATGAGTTCTCATTACTTAGAAACACGTAGTTCCTCTTTAAGCTCCAGATAAAGGATCATTTTTATATGAAAATAAGTCAAGAAATAGTCTAGCTACAATATTAACCAGACAACCAGGACCATTAGGTCTGATTCCATGAGTGTCCTTTGCACCTGAGGCAATTTTAAGGTTTCCTTTAACATCTAAAAAATAACCATTTGTTACATACACCATCCATTCAACCACCCATCCATTAACCCATTCATTCACTTATTCAACAAATACTTATAAAACTCTGCTCACATACCAGGTAGTATTCTAGAAAGTAGACACATAGGGAAGAATAACATTGACTCTTCGCTGCTTTATGGGTTTATTACATGGTAATGAGTGAAGCTTACTATAATTAACAGATCGAGAAATAATATGACCTGTGATTTCTTGGCCTCTATACCAAGCACTAGAAATATACTTCTAGGTGTTGGGGTGTTCTAGAATGGTCCAGGTACCAAAAAAAAAATAAAAAATAAAAAAAAAGGAAAAAGAAACACATACACACATACGCACAATAAGTGCAAAGAACCTGAAGTACAATCCATGTTACATTTCTAAACAGCAACTCAGACTAGATTGTACAGATAAATAAAAGGGGTGGGGAATGCCAGACATGCTTAGAAGGGTAGGAAGTATATGAGTTCTGAAGAGTATGTTAAGAATCTGGACGGGGGGGATCCCTGGGTGGCTCAGTGGTTTAGTGCCTGCCTTTGGCCCAGGGCATGATCCTGGAGTCCTGGGATAGAGTCTCACGTCAGGCTCCCAGCATGGAACCTGCTTCTCCCTCCTCCTGTGTCTCTGCCTCTCTCTCTCTCTCTCATGTCTATCATGAATAAATAAATAAATAAATAAATAAATAAATAAATAAATAAATCTTTAAAAAAAGAAAAGAATCTGGACGGGGGGCACCTGGGTGGCTCGGTCAGTTAAGCATCTGTCTCCTGCTCAGGTCATGACCTCAGGGTCCTGAGATCGAGCCCCATGTCAAGCTCCCTGCTCAGCAGTGCGTCTGCTTCTCCCTCCACTATCTGCCCCTGCTCCTGCTCTCTTGCTTTCTCTCTCAAATAAATATTAGAAAAAAAAAAAAGAAAGAAAAAGAAAATAATCTGGACTGTATCCTAAGGAAAGGGGGCACATTTGAAAAAATGTTAACTAGGGCATTTTTCAGCCTGTGTTTTAATGTTGTCTTTCTGACAACAGTTACTCAAACCAGAAGTCTGAAATGAAAAGGTATGAATTTGAAGAATAACTGATATTACTCGGACGTGGAGTCTTTCTATCCTGGCTTCTGGATTTTTGAATTCTTCCCACATCAGTCCGTTTCTTTTTGAATCCCAGGTCCCTTTCTGGTTTCTGATTTTCCATACTTCCTTCTAATCCCCACAAGCCAGTTATTGACTCAGCTTAATTCCTGGATCTAAGAACTTGCATTTATACATCGCCTACCAGGAACTGTTGCTTTAACACCTTCCCCCTCTGCCACAAGCCAGTGCTCTACCTTTGAGCATGCCATTGGTTGGGTTCATTTTGTGTCCTAATGGGAATAAAATATCTGGTTTTAATTGACAGTCTTGAAGAGCTCTTTCAAGGGACCATCGCACATGGAATTCCTTCTTCCAAAAACTTAAATACCCAGGATGGATACAGGGAATGACCATATACTAAAGACTAATATCACACATAATACTACGCGTTTTGGGCAAATGGTCATATTTTATATTGTACAGCCATCATTTTTAACAACAGCCATGGCACAAGAACTGTATTCTCTCGAATCATCAACTGCTTTTAAAACATTTTCTGTTCATTGCCAAAGAAAAGTCTGAGGAGACAATGACTTTACTTGAGTCCTAGAATAGCTGAAAAGAGTATATTCCCCCATTGTTAATATCATGAAAAGGAGGATGCTAGTGGGTGGGCATCTTGAGATTTAAATTAACTACAACCAAAATATATAATTAGAGCTGCTCAGAAGAAAGTTGACTCATGGAAACATGTGGAAGAAACAAGATAAGTAAAACAAACAAGGTATCTACCAACGATTTTTGTCATTTTTGTCAGCCTTCAAACATTTCTCTCAAAGTGTGAAATATATTCTGGTAAATTGTCTTTAACATCTCGAGAAAGAACTTTAAAGACAGTCTGTCCATCAATCTGGAGCAAAGTTATGGCAAAATTGTTATTAGCAGTGTGAGGAGCCACCTCTAGTCTTTGAACCCATGTAGGAGGTTAGAAAGGCTAGTGTGGGTACTACTTCCCCTTTTCTCCCACAGCATAGCATCTGGAAGCCGGTTGTATAAAGTACAATTGCTAATCAAATAAAGCTTGTACCTTAGAGCTCTAGGAAGGGCTTATACTGGTTCTTTCATTCATTCACTTACTTGTTTCACATTTTGTGACTTCAACTCCACAAACGGTTTCTAGGGTTAAAGAGACATTGCATAATCCCCAGGAACCTAAGGGAAGGACTACAAGCTTGTAGTTGGAGCAATCAGATCCATATGCTGGTCCCTAGCCTGCCCTGACCTCTCCAGGACCTCACAGCAGGTATTCTGAACACAGGTATAACTTCAGGTGGGCAAACAAGTTTCCATGTCGTAGAGGGCATCCAAGCAAGGATCCATGAGCTGCAGTTGGCATAGGCAATGATGGTGGTGGGACAGCATGGGGAGAAACTGATCGTGAGTGGTCAGCAATGAAGTCACTTCAGGTGGGAATCAGTGCAGTCCCCCGGCCTCCTGTCTAAGGTGCCAGCAGGTGACAGGTGAGGATAGATTCAGTAACCTCATCGACATTCCTTTGGTAAGGACACCTTGATCGCATGGTGGACTTAAAATGGAATGGGAAACGGCATCACTCAATTTGAATACTGAAAAAGAGATATGGTTAAGCAGGACATGAAAAATTCAGGATATTCCTGTAAACAAAATATGTATAAGGCAATCTCTAGAAGTCATTTTAAAAAGACCTCTGTGAAGGCTAAACTGTAAATATCCAATTGTACCAGATGTCAGCTCTCATGATTGTATCAATCTTCCTCCTTAAATAGATATTCTGAAAACCCACCGGGGACATATGCATTTCAATAAGTTCCAACAGGCTTCAAGTACAAGTGTTCTTTATCTACAAAAGAATTACAACAAGAAAAGACTATTATCATTATAAAAATACTATTCCCCAAGGGAAGAGTGGAGCTTTTCTTTGTAATTAAACTTCCTTTTAAAACAAAATGAAGAACATTCTTAGAGCTTCTAAATCTTGAGGATGCTCTGCTTCCTTCTAAAAGCCATGTTAGATGTGAACGGAGCCTTCTACGTCTGATTATGTTCAGAAGCTATTTGGGACTGGTTTGCTTATTTTGTTTTAAGAAAAGGAGTAGGTAACAGCTGCATTTATCTTCTGCAAAAGCAGACATGGCTAAAAGCCATATACAATATGCTACTTTCTTATTTGGTTGAGCACTTACAACCTATTTCTAAAAATAAGCAGAAAATAATTACATAAACAAGATTTTGTAGCTGGGATCAACTCTATCTTTAAGTTAGGGATAACAACCAGAGAGAACAAGAGTTACAGAGGTAGAACTAACTTAGAGCAAGGTACTTTCAAACAATCTATATGTTTGATCAATGAAGCTGTGTCTTTACCTAATACACTTGCTCATACCTGTCATCACAAGGTGACATTTGTTCTCTGGGACATAATATTCTAGAACCTTCCGACCCAGGTAGGAGATGTCTATGCAGTATAACTGGCCAGGAGCAGCATGGAAAGCTGGAGCTGCACGTATGGCAACGGTAATGAGGAGACTGGAGAAATATAGGCAAGTAAGAAAGTGTAAGTCTAGGAGTAAATGCAAAGTCGACCTAGAAAATGGAGTTTTGATCAATAGGTTATCCAAGCACCAAAAAGTCCATTAAACTTCTAGAATCTAGGAATCTCGCCAGCAGAATCCTCAAGTTAATCCAGGAAATGTTCTGGGTCAGAGTGAAGGCTTAGGTTAATACCTTGCAAAAAGTTTCTGAGCAGTTGGATCCCTTTCTTGAAGTTTTGGTCACAAACTCTACATGCTGCTCAGTTAAAGCAAAGCAGCTTTGCTTGCAGCGGGTGAGGATACGGCCTGCAGCCTCCCCTCTGGCTCCCGGGAAGACTGTGTGCTGGGGTTGGTTGGAGCATAACCCAAATGACCCCGTTCTAGGCAAGTGCTTCCTGATTTATGCAGCTCCAAGCTCCGGGGCTATAAGACGACCCTTTAGCCAAATCCCTCATCTCAGTGTTGTCCCTCACATTACAGGGCAGTGAAACCAGCCCCAAATTCAGATACGAACACTGAGATTCAGCATCTGAATGTCTGCATTGCGATGTCAAGCATAGTGCTTAAGTGTCTTTACCTATAAAACAGAAAAACAAACAAACAAAAAACACCTTATTTCACTCAATGAGAAGTAACTCAGATGATGGAAGTAACAGATAACAAGGTAAAATTTTATCCATGCCCTGGGATCCTGTAAAGCAGTGACGTTAAGAAATCTCACCTTCCACCTGCTTTGTGTTCTGGGAAACACCTTACTGTACGGAAGCGCCCTTCCCTATGAGACTTAGGGAAGATCCAAGGGTGCCCCCATGTTTACTTATGACAAAGTCAGACAGACTCCAAATTCCTTTTTTTTTTCTTTTTTTTTTTGCCTCATAAATGATTAGCTGGACTGTTTTGTCAACGCTGATCAAATGGAACAAAATGTTTGTTAACCAAAGTTTGGTTAAGATATTCTCCTTCCCTGAGGTCCCTAAACCTCAGTCCACCTCTAGGCGGAACCACACACAAGCTTTCTTTAACAACCACTCCCAAGAATCCTATTTCAGGATAAAATATTCCCCGATTCCCTGTTTGATCAGATGACTTCCAACTGATCACCTCATTCATCACCTTTCACACACCTCAGTTCTTTACAGCTTTGTTCACTCCTTCCTCTAAAAGGAAATCATCTTTCTCTCTAACTTTGAGATGCTTGCAGAGCTCCCTCTTGTTCTGGCCCTCCTTTCCCTAAAGTCTCCTCTTACCTAAGTCAGGGTTTGTATTGCATTTGACACAAAAGAAATTGCTAAGGAATGAAATAGGCAGCAAAATGTGTAGGCAAGACAATCTTCCCTTAGTTGTTGGGGGATAGAAAAATCCAGGAGGGGAAAAAAAACAAAACAACACAAAACAACATATTTTTACCATTTGGACATTAAAGGTCAGAAAGTTCTCAGGAATATGATCTCTGATATCCAGATTTCTAAAAGTAGGCCTAGTAGGGTCACGATTGACATGAATCATTGGTTATCAACAACAGTTAAAAGTGATTTCAAAGCAAAAGTGCTTTTGCAAAGTATAAAGCATTATATAAATGTCGATTGAAACTGCATGGGTCAGAAAGTGTTTTTGTCGTACAAGGCATTTTAAAGTGTGCCTCTTTCATCTTCAGTGACCCCAGACTCCAAGCCAAGACCACATAAAGTGTCCAATACAGCCAACAAGGGAGGCTGCCGGCGAAATCCTCACCACGCTCTGAGCAGTCACTGTTTTAACTATTTGATATATAAAACTTTGTAGTAAAATCTCACTTAAAGAAAAGGATCCAACTAACTTAAGAAGAAGAAGAAGAAGAAGAAGAAGAAGAAGAAGAAGAAGAAGAAGAAGAAGAAAGAAGGAGGAGGAGGAGGAGGAGAAGAAGGAGAAGGAGAAGGAGAAGGAGAAGGAGAAGGAGAAGGAGAAGAAGGTTTGAAAAGTATTGACCCAAGGCTTTGATTATATCAATCCGATAAATGACAATAATTTTAATTCCTCTCCACCTAATCAGACAGGTTACTGGAAAGGGATTTAACTCACTGGCCATGATGTAAGTACAATATCAAGTCAAATACTGGCTGCTAAGGATTAGTCTACCTAAACCATTCCTTAAAATGACACCGACCGAGACAAGATTTCACAAAAGATAAGAGCATCTGATAACAAATCAAGACCTGGCATGATTCTTTGGTTCGTTCATTCATAGAATTAACATTCATGAAAGCCCCAAGCAAACTCAACCTCAGGACTTGCCATCACAGATCTTGCAGGTATCAGCAAGCAGTTTCCTGTTGGTTACATTCTGCGGCTTCCAGTAGGGATACAGGCTCTTCCATCTACTCCCGGATTCCCTCTTGATACTAGACACTGAGGATCCAGGAGAGATGGGTCACCTATGACCCCTGCCTTCAGGGAGCTCGTAGTCTGGAGAAGAGCAATGCTCAAACTTTAAGGTGTAGGTAGTAGAATCACTTGGAGGGCTTGTTACAACCTATGGTGCTGAGACCCACTCTCAGCATTTTTTTTTTTTTTTTTTTTAGTAGGTTTAGGGTGGGGGTCAAGAATTTGCTTTTCTAATGAGTTTCCTGGTGAGGCCGATACTGCTGGCCTGGGAGCTCTTCTTTAGGAACCAATAATCTGGTGCTTACTAGAGTTGCTATGCCCTTAGGAACTCGCCTACTGCATCTTTGTTAGAATGAGAACGGAGACCTGCTACTCTTTGGAATGAGATTCCAACATGCTCCTGAGCTCTGTGCATGCTCAAAGACTAACTGCACAGAGATTGAGTGGGCCTTCCTGATAAACTCTAGATTACCTCTGATAACAAAAAAACGGCTCTCAAATGAAAATCAATCAAAGCGCTCTGTTTTGATATGAAAGACATTAAAATTGAACTCGCAGAGTTGGAGTTGTTTTGTGTTAAAATCATGTGCTTGTCAAAGTGCTAAGCTACTATGGTAATGACTTATACAGATATAGTTTAACAAAAAACAAGCATTCCTCCATTTATAGTGCAGAAAAGCAGAGTCTGTGTCATTTATTTCAGAAGCCAAGAAATATGTTCTGATTATTGGTAGAATAATAAAATAGATCTTTTCCATAAGGATAATTTAAATCTTTGTGTTTCAAAGAATGTAAGACCTATTCCTTTCTTATTCCCACCTTAAGTCTTTTTATTTTGGTTGCGGGAGAGGAGACCCAGAGGGCAAATTCTGAGATAAAGAAGGAAGGTTGTTGTTTCATTGAAAATATTACCATAATATCTCCAGAGCCAAAGTGAAATATAACAGGCTTAAAAGACTACTTCTGAACTCTGACAAATGTGATAAAAATTAAGCAAAATTCAAAAAATAAGAGAATGCATATAGTACTTGGGCAATCGGAAGGCATCCTTTTTAAATGACGAATTCTTTAGAACTAGTAAGAACTTGAAAGTTCCATTGAAAGATGGAACTTTCTCCATTGAAAGATCATAAATGCCACCTACTTTGTACTAATACAAGTATCTATGGACCTTTAATTGCTTAGGGAATAAAGCATGGTCTGATAAACCTGTAAATAAATTAAAAAAAAAAAAAAACTAAAAAGAAGAGTGGCTGATATCAACTCCCACTCAAAGCTTTTTTCCAATGTTTTATTGAATCTGACAAAAGTGAATGGGTTCAAAACACTGATAACAGAGGTACCCCCAGTGATGTTTCCAGCGCTGAAAATGAGAGCTAAACCCATCACGAAGTTGGAGATTTGCTCTCTAAAATCTCTCCCCCTAAGCGTAATCCCCAAAATAAAGGAGCTGGAATGGTGTTTCTCATTCCCAACTACACACTTTAACTCCCAGGGAGATATTTGAGCCATCATAACACCATTAGTCTGGATCCTTCCGCAGACTAATGAAATCAAATTCTTTGGGTATGAAACCATCAAAATGTGTTAAAATTCTAGTTGTTACAAATGTACTGCCCAGGTTAAGGAACACTAGTTGAGAGGCAAGACTGGTCTCTGTACATCATAGGCAACGTGTCTTTTTCAGGTTATTCTCCGACATCCTGTCATCACTTCTAGCTTTGCCAAATGAATTGTTCACTTGTTTGCAATCCTTTTTCTTTTCTTTTCTTTTCTTTTTTTTTTTTTTGAACTTAATAAGCATACTTTCTAGAGTTCGCAAGAATCTGAAAACCCAAGGGATGCCACTTGCTCAATGTCAATTGCAATCATCACGATTTCCAAACCAGAGGACACCCAGGGACATTTCCACTCTATCACCTCCCCTGTATCCCACCGAGGCATAAGGGAAGATGGAAATGATGCTGAGCAAAAGTGGATGAAGCCATAAACCAGAGCTGCTCGAGAGGGAGTGTCGTGGTCAGACTGCCCTGCTTTAGCTTTAAGCTGGGAGTAGGATGGCTGTAAGCAGGGGTGCACGGCAATTGCTTTCCAAGGTGGCCCCAAAGCAGCAAGCGGGCACTGAAATGTGATTCAACAGAGGACAAAACTCCAGACACCAGTTCAGAGTCCAAGGAAATGACACACAATGGGAAACAAGGAGCTTACCTCTAATATTTCCCCTTAAACAGAACTAGCCTAAATCAGTAAAAAAATAAATTAATAAAATAATAAATAAATAAATAAATAAATAAATAAATAAATAATTCACATACATTTGTTTGCATGTATCCTGAGACGTAGAGAGTCACACATGAACCCCACAGCCACCGCGTAAACAGCGGCATGAATCTGTTGTGCATCTCAAGGCTCTCCAGCGTATCCATACGTTAATATACTATATATTAATTATATAGACAGGAGGTCATGCAACACAGATTAACGTAAAGCCTGCTTTGTTATTCAACCTGTAACACACTCACCTGTTCATGTCTCTACCAAAAGCTCTATTTCAAAGTTATACTGTACGTAATTGCGTGGATGTGTTACTCCTCCATGACGCCATCCCTCATTGCTGTATGTTTACAGAGTCTCGCATCCTTTGCACTTAAATCACATGCACCTGCCATATTTTCTCTGGATAAATGTCTGGCTATACCGTCACTGCAATCTAAAAAATGCACACGTTCAGATTCGTTGGGGGCAGGGGGGGCGGGGGGCAGTGCTGCTACGTTGCAGTGTGTCCAAGGCCAAGACTAGAGGCAGGTTGCCTAGGTTCAAAGCTTATCTGTGACGTTCACTAAGTGGGCAACGTAGCAAGCTGGAATCTCAATTTTCCTCTTTTGTGCAATAGTGGTAATAACATCACCCACATAATAATTGTGAGGCCTAAAGGCAGGCGGGGGGGAGTAGGTAATGTATTGAGTGAAGTGTACAATCATAGCAAGAGCTCTATGCATGTTAAAGTTTCATCTACCATTTTGCCAGATGGTTCATAAGAATTGCACGAATTTAGACGCTTTTGCCAATTTCTGACATTGGCGCACTTTTAGACCTTCGACCTTTCACCTTTCACCAAAGGTGAAAACTAATACCACGAGGTTGTTTCCATTTGAATTTCTTTATTAGTGAAGCTGTGAAAGGGGTTGCCGTCTAAAATGGGGCCACAGGTAATGAAACAGAATCTCCCGCATGTGTCACAGAAAAGCTGACTTTAAGCAGTGAAACAGTGACTTCCGTTAAATTCCTGAATTACAGAATACAGAGGTTTATCTCCTGACCAATGAACATCTACCAAGGATCTCTCCCCACTGTCAAGCCGGTAAACTTACTGTGGGGACTATGGCTGGACTGCCCTCTCTTGCACTCCTTGCCTGTAAATATGGTCCAACCAAATCCCCAAGGACTTGCCTCAAGCTTGCTCTACAGCATGAGTTTCCCCGAATTGCAATCCCTCTGCTATTCCCAAATAAACTCAATTTCTGATCATTTGAGCTTGCCTCAGGTCACCTCTTTATTTAGGTTGACAAAGCTGATCGTTTCTTCTTACCTACTGGGCACTTGTGGTGGTGTTGTTGTTGTTTTTTAATGCTCATAATTAGTAATTGGATTTCCTTCCTTCTTGTCTCTATTATGAAATTATTACACTGTATTTCAAGAACTGGAGAACTACAGTCTATGGTCCAAGTCTTGCCTGCTGTTCATTTTTATGAATGATGTTTTATTGGAAAACAGTCACATCCATTCATTACATGTTGTCTATGACTTCTTTCATGCCACAATGACAGAGTCGAAAACTATATGTCTCTACAAAGCCTAAAATCCTTCCTATTGAAGTCTTTAAAAACAAACAAATAAATCTGTTGACCCTATTCCATAGTAATTATTCCTGCCCATCACTGCCTCCCTTTCTGGACTATATACATTTGCCTATAAACACAGGGAAAAATATTCCATGCTCATGGATTGGCAGAATTAATATTGTGAAAATGTCAATGTTACCCAGGGCAATTTACACGTTTAATGCAATCCCTATCAAAATACCATGGACTTTCTTCAGAGAGTTAGAACAAATTATTTTAAGATTTGTGTGGAATCAGAAAAGACCCCGAATAGCCAGGGGAATTTTAAAAAAGAAAACCATAGCTGGGGGCATCACAATGCCAGATTTCAGGTTGAACTACAAAGCTGTGGTCATCAAGACAGTGTGGTACTGGCACAAAAACAGACACATAGATCAATGAAACAGAATAGAGAACCCAGAAATGGACCCTCAACTTTATGGTCAACTAATATTCGATAAAGGAGGAAAGACTATCCATTGGAAGAAAGTCTCTTCAATAAATGGTGCTGGGAAAATTGGACATCCACATGCAGAAGAATGAAACTAGACCACTCTCTTTCACCATATACAAAGATAAACTCAAAATGGATGAAAGATCTAAATGTGAGACAAGATTCCATCAAAATCCTAGAGGAGAACACAGGCAACACCCTTTTTGAACTCGGCCACAGCAACTTCTTGCAAGATACATCCACGAAGGCAAAAGAAACAAAAGCAAAAAATGAACTATTGGGACGTCATCAAGATAAGAGGCTTTTGCACAGCAAAGGATACAGTCATCAAAACTAAAAAACAACCTACAGAATGGGAGAAGATATTTGCAAATGACGTATCAGATAAAGGGCTAGTTTCCAAGATCTATAAAGAACTTATTAAACTCAACACCAAAGAAACAAACAATCCAATCATGAAATGGGCAAAAGACATGAACAGAAATCTCACAGAGGAAGACATAGACATGGCCAACATGCACATGAGAAAATGCTCTGCATCACTTGCCATCAGGGAAATACAAATCCAAACCACAATGAGATCCCACCTCACACCAGTGAGAATGGGGCAAATTAACAAGGCAGGAAACCACAAATGCTGGAGAGGATGCGGAGAAAAGGGAACCCTCCTGCACTGTTGGTGGGAATGTGAACTGGTACAGCCACTCTGGAAAACTGTGTGGAGGTTCCTCAAAGAGTTAAAAATAGACCTGCCCTACGACCCAGCAATTGCACTGCTGGGGATTTACCCCAAAGATACAAATGCAATGAAACGCCAGGACACCTGCACCCCGATGTTTCTAGCAGCAATGGCCACAATAGCCAAACTGTGGGAGGAGCCTCGGTGTCCATCGAAAGATGAATGGATAAAGAAGCTGTGGTCTATGGATACAATGGAGTATTCCTCAGCCATTAGAAACGACAAATACCCACCATTTGCTTCAACGTGGATGGAACTGGAGGGTATTATGCTGAGTGAAGTAAGTCAGTCGGAGAAGGACAAACATTATATGTTCTCATTCATTTGGTGAATATAAATAATAGTGAAAGGGAATATAAGGGAAGGGAGAAGAAACGGGTAGGAAATATCAGAAGGGAAGACAGAACATAAAGACTCCTAACTCTGGGAAACGAACAAGGGGTGGTGGAAGGGGAGGAGGGCTGGGGGTGGGGGTAAATGGGTGACGGGCGCTGAGGGGGGCACTTGACAGGATGAGCATTGGGTGTTATTCTGTATGTTGGCAAATTGAACACCAATAAGAATACATTTATTATTAAAAAATAAAAAAAATAAAAAATAAACACAGGGACAGCACTTTGATCCCTGCGAGCCCTTTACCTAGCACAGTTTTGGCAAAGAGCTGGTGTTTACTGAACATTTCAATGTCATTTCTGTGTCACTAAGAACCATAAAATTTAGAAAATTGAAGTGATTGAAAACCATCAAAAGCTTTGATCCTGAATGAAGTCTTCTCCTCCTTTCCTGGCAAAGATTGTGCTCATCCTCCAAGGCCACACGTCATTTTAGAGCATTTTGCAAATCCATATCCTTCACAAGCCAACAAAACAACCCCCCCGCCTCCCCGCGTATATCACAAAATGCTGGAAAAAACAATATTACCAACATTACAAAATTATTGCTGATTATAATTAACAACTTGTAACTCTGTCCTGCCTAATAGAATATGACCCTCTTTAGACCAGATACTTTATTTTGTATTTTTTAATACACCTCCAGCATGCAGAAAATAGTGGTCTCATATTAAAGATTCATTAAGTGAATGAATGAATGAAGAATATGCTCATTGTTAGCATTAGCCTGGGTCATTTAACTTTCCTCTGTATTATCTTAACCACCACACATAATATTGCCTTATCAACTCTCAAGGTTAAGAGCCCCATCAGTCCACCCTGGAGTCCGGTGCTTGATTGACCACACTGCTTGTGGATGACACAGACTCATTCCCTTCTCACCTCAGGCAACATTTTGTTCTAAACACCGGGGAACATTTCCTTGACTGAATCTAGAATTCCTTTTTAAGGAGGTGTCTGATGCTAAAGAGAAAAGCAATGAACCCAGTAATTCCACCATTCTGATTCTTTGTATCGTTCACAATGGAAGGATAAGATTAAGGAACCGGATCATCAGGACGCCTGGGTGGCTCAGTCGGAAGTGTCTGCCTTCCGCTCAGGTCAAGACCCTGGGATCCTGGGATTGAGCCCCACATCTGGCTCCCTGCTCAGCGGGAAGTCTGCTTCTCCCTCCCCCCAACCCCTCTCTCTCAAAAAAAGAGAGAAAAAAAGAAATTTGATCATCATATTTCCTCAGCCCATTCACTTAAATATTTATTCAGTACTTGATCTGGAACAAGAAATGTGCTAAATCCTGGAATATGTCTACTACCTTCAAATTCATCCTTCCAGAATGGACAAACCAGTCTGTAAACAGACTTTTTTTTTTTTTCTTTCCCCAAGTGATGTATTTGAAAGAACACTCCCCTTAGGGGGAAAAAAAAAATCAAACGCAAAGAGATATTCAGGCATCATATGGCAATCTACTGCATGACTAGCCCAAGGCCACAGAGCAGGGTGGTCTCAGGGGAAAATCTCATCTGTGGAAGGGAATTTCCATAAAACAAATTCACTGACTCCTAAACCTGTATGAGTTTATGACTGAAAATGGAGTCATCAAACTGAAGATTGAGTGGTCCCGTCCAAACCCTCACTTCATTCTGTTTTACAGCTTGTGGGCGATTTCAACTTTTAAACAATTACCTAGTAATTGTCCCAGTGGGAATAAATTTGCATTTGTACAAATTAATGTGTTATCTTTCTAGTGTTTCTCATCTTCTGATTATGTCTTTTTAAATTTTTTGATTTTATTTTATTTTTTAGCCAAAATATATCTTTTTCTGTAGTTCCCTAAATGATGTCATCATTTGCTAGATGGAAATGATGAATTCCTTAGCACTCAGATCCTTCACAGGGGCTCCCCCTAAAACAAAACAAAACAAAACAAAACAACAAACAAAACCTCCAGAAAGGTCATGAATGCACTTAGCTAAATAAAAATCAAAGGCCACACATACACACACAAAATCAAAGGCCACTTAGCGGCAAGTATTAGGGTCAGTGTTTGGCTGGTAAAATTGAGAGAGCAATATTATGCTTGATATACCCATCTATTCCATGTTTGGCTGCTCCTCTCCAACAGTCTTGGAGAGATTTAGAGAAATAAAGCCATAGGATGCCAGAGACATGATGTTTACAGTAGATCTTTCAGTGTTAACCCTACAAACATATTGGCTTTAGACTATTACAACTCTAGACATAACAAACACTTGGATGCTCCAAGAATTAGACATTTCACCAAAAAAAAAAAAAAAAAGTATGTAGATGGCAAATAAGCCCATGAAAATGCTTAAGATTATCTATTTTTGAAGAAATGTACACTGAATCAAACATGAAACGATTTGCAGGTGTGCAAGATGAGGTGTGGACTGAGCCCTTAATGGTCAATGCCGTCTAGGACATCTTGTTTTGGAAAACTGTACACAAAGTTGAAGGCAGAAATGACCTTGATGGTCTTTATTTTCTTCTGAACTATGCACTATAGGTAAGCTACTCAAGAAATAGCAAGAGGACTTAGCGCTGCACAAGCTCTCTGGCCAACAAGAGGTGTAGTGCAGCACACTGTGAAAGAGCTCATCGCGCTGTTGTTTGACTTCTAGTCCCATGGCTCACTCGCATGTGACCTTGGCTGAGTCTTTATCTATCAAATGGAAATAATGAAATTTATCTCACAGGGTTCCTGTGAGAGAAAGTGAGGCATTCTATGCAAAAATGTTGCCAAGGTGGTGCCAGTGCCTCGCACACAGTGATAATCAGGCTAGCTGTCACTACTACCCACGCAGTTACACCACGAGCATGAGCTAGATCTCCATCCCTCCCTGGCACTGCTAACTCGGGTCCTGAGCCCATCCTCAAAGAATACGTGGACAAATACCTAAAGTGTTGAAGGAAACTTCCAATTACCTGATGTTTGATGTTGTTTCAATGAAGCGCTGGGAAAGGCAAAAATTGATCCCAGTTCAGGGAATCTGTGGGGTGAAAGAGTCTCCCTGGGGACATGTGGGATAGGCAGAGAAGAGGGAAGAAGGTAGAGTTTTGCAAAGTTGGCCTTATGCTGGCATGGGAATTTCTTGGAGGGAGCTAGCACTCTGAAACTTTGGGGGCATAGTGTGGATAAAAGAGTATCAGAAGTAAAGGGAAAACTCAAGAAAGAGAAGCTAAGTGTAGTTAGAAAAGCACCACATAGAGATTCTTAACTCAGCTAAGGTGAGGTCCGTTGAACATTGTTATCAAAATCATATAATTCTGTTTCTCTGTGTCCTCTTTGCAACAGAGCAGATGTTAATTTCCTGTCTTCCTTTTATAAAAGACTACATTTAAGTCATCCTTGAACACTGCATTTGTCTATACAGGCCTCAAAAGTCAGTAGAGTGTTCGTTCCCTACTCTTGCCCCCAAAATCAAACAGGAATTTCAAGACCCCACCCCCCCACCAAAAAGTGACATTTTCCATTGACACACTCAAGAAAAGTTCATCATGGTGTCCGTTTTTCATGTCATTCTACTTAGTTGGAAAAACTGCCAGTTTGATGTAAATGTTTGTCCAGAAGTCTAAATGCCCACTTAAATTCAGCTCTAGTAGCAAGCTGATGGTAGGTTCTCAAAACAAACAAACAAAAAAAAAAGACAAAAAAAGAAAAGAAAAAAGAAAAAAGAAAAAGTTCATCAGAAAAAATATGCTATATCATATTTTGAACATGGGGCTCAATTATTTTTCAAAAATTAGAGTTAATTTTTGCCAGCTTAATCTACATCTCTCCTCTTGTGTTTTTTTGTTTGTTTGTTTTTTGTTTTGCAGATGGAACAGGTAAGTTTTATTTGGATTTCAACTTGTCCAGAGATCTCCTATTGTTTCCTGAGTATATCCTCTGATCTTTTTTCTTGTAAAAGCATATCTGAGACTGAAATGATTTTTACTACTTCTCTTCCTGCTACTAACCAAGGAGAGAGACAAAATATATTCAGATAAAGAAAAAAGGAAAAAGAAAAGAAAGGAAGCATCCCTAAGCACAAGTACCATTTATATTTTGGTGGAGGTCTTTCCGGAGCTCTCCCTCTGGCCCCAACACAGACACACAAAGCCAGAACCACCTAAGCAGCTGTCCCACTACCAGTAAGCCGCTGATTCAGCCCTCCTAATAGAATAGTTCTCAGAACTTTGGGTCTCTACCTCCTAATAGAATAGTTCTCAGAAGTTTGGGTCTCTACTTCCTAATAGAACAGTGCCCGGGAGTTTGGGTCTCTACCTCCTAATAGAATAGTTCTGGGGAGTTTGGGTCTCTACCTCCTAATAGAATACTTCTGGGGAGTTTGGGTCTCTACCTCCTAATAGAATAGTTCCGGGGAGTTCGGGTCTCTACCTCCTAATAGAACAGTGCTCAGGAGTTTGGGTCTCTACCTCCTAATAGAACGGTGCTCGGGAGTTTGGGTCTCTACTTCCTAATAGAATAGTTCTGGGGAGTTTGGGTCTCTACCTCCTAATAAAACAGTGCTGGGGAGTTTGGGTCTCTACCTCCTAATAGACTAGTTCTGGGGAGTTTGGGTCTCTACCTCCTAATAGACTAGTTCTGGAGAGTTTGGGTCTGTACCTCCTAATAGAACAGTGCTCCAGAGTTTGGGTCTCTACCTCCTAATAGACTAGTTCTCTAGAGTTTGGGTCTCTACCTCCTAATAGAATAGTGCTCAGGAGTTTGGGTCTCTACCTCCTAATAGAATAGTTCTGGGGGGTTTGGGTCTCTACCTCCTAATAGAACAGGGCCCGGGAGCTCGGGTCTCTACCTCCTAAGGGAGCAGAGCCCGGGAGCTGGGGTCTCTAAGACACCTGCTGATGTACCGCGCCCCTGCTCTGGGTTCGCTCCACCGACACCCTCCTAAGAACCCGTCTCTCCGCAGCCTAGCTGCTCTCAGCCAAGCCCTCCGAGAAATTCCGACTCCAACACATGATCTCTATCACAGTTGATGACGTCAAAGGAGAGAGAGCCCTGAGGGCGGGCGGCTCAGCTCCTCGGACCCTGCCCGCGCACGAGACCCAGGTGTCCTGCCTCCGGCTCTGCGCCACGGGGAGGGGCGGGTCTGGGGGGCGGATGGCGGGGGGGGGGGGGATGGACCGAGGTGGGGGGATGGACCGAGGGGGGGCGGGTGGATGGGGAGGGGATGGACCTGGGGGGATGGACCTGGGGGTGCGGCCAGGGGGGGTGCAGGCCTCGGGGGGTGGATGGGGGGGCGCGGCGGACCAGGGGTTGCGGACCCGGGGTGGTCGGGGAGGAGTGTGGGCCTGGGGGGTTGGATCAGGGTGGGTGTAAACCCGGGGGGAGTGGACCGGGGGTTGCAGACCGGGTGGTGCAGACCAGGGGATACGGACCGGGGGAGTGGAGGGGGGGGTGCGGACCATTGGGGGGGTGCAGACCGGGGGCGGGGGTGGACCTGGGGGGTGCGGACCACGGGGTGCGGCCTGGAGGAGTTGACCAGAGGTTGTGGACCAGGTGGGGTGCAGGCAGGGGAATGCGGGCCTGGGGCGGTGGACCAGGGGGTTGCAGACGGGGGGGTGGGGTGGGGGTAGACCTGGGAGTTGCTGACCTGGGGGGGTGCGGACCAGAGGGTGCGGCCTGGGGGGGTGGACCAGAGGGGGTGGACCAGGTGGGGTGCAGACCAGGGGATGCAGGCCTGGGGGTTGAACCAGGGGGGATGCAGACTGGGGGGGTGCGGCTTTGGGGTGTGGACCTGGGAGTGGTGGACTGCGGGTGGACCTGGGGGGGTGGCCCAGGGGGGTGCAGGCCGGGGGGTGCGGGCCTGGGGGCATGGACCAGGGCGGTGCAGACCGGGAGGGGATGGACCTGGGGGTTGCTGACCTGGCGGGGGTGCGGACCAGGGGGTGCGGCCTTGGGGGGGTGGACCAGGGAGTTGCAGACCAGGGGGTTGCTGACCTGGGGGGTGCAGACCAGGGGGTGCGGCCTGGGGGGCTGGACCAGAGGGGGTGGACCAGGTGGGGTGCAGACCAGGGGGGTGCGGGCCTGGGGGGGTGGACCAGGGGGGATGCAGACTGGGGGGGTGCGGCTTTGGGGTGTGGACCTGGGAGTGGTGGACTGCTGGTGGACCTGGGGGGGGTGGCCCAGGGGGGTGCAGGCCGGGGGGTGAGGGCCTGGGGGCGTGGACCAGGGCGGTGCAGACCGGGAGGGGATGGACCTGGGGGTTGCTGACCTGGCGGGGGTGCGGACCAGGGGGTGCGGCCTTGGGGGGGTGGACCAGGGGGTTGCAGACCAGGGGGTTGCTGACCTGGGGGGTGCAGACCAGGGGGTGCGGCCTGGGGGGCTGGACCAGAGGGGGTGGACCATGTGGGGTGCAGACCAGGGGGGTGCGGGCCTGGGGGGGTGGACCAGGGGGGTGCAGACCGGGGAGGTGCGGCTTGGGGGTGTGGACCTGGGGGTGGTGGAGAGGGGGGTGGACCAGGGGGTGCTGACCAGGGGGGTGCGGACCTGGGGAGGTGGACCTGGGAGGTGGGCCGGGGGGTGCAGGCCGGGGGGGTGCAGTCTGTGGGGTGCGGCCTGGCGGGGAGCGCAGGGCCCGCGTGAGGAAGGACACGGAGGGCCCCAGAGCAGGCGGGCAAGCGGCCCAGGGAGCCTCGGGCGGCCCCGCCGAGCTGCCTCCTTGCTCTGAGACCCGAAGACGCAGCTGCGGGGTGGCCTCCGCTGGTGGGGCCCCAGGAGCCGCGACCCCAGGTGCAGGCCTGTTCCGTGACCCCCTTCACACGCAGGTGCCCCAGAGGGTGCGCTCCCCATGGACAGTTAGGGATACAGGGAAGTGTGGATGTTGTGGGGGGAGGGGGTGGCTGTAGGACACTAAGGGCTAAACATTTTTAGTGGAAAAATCTAGCAAGGAAGGAAGCCAGGTTTTTATTACTTTCAGGGTGCCCAACAGGTGAAGGCGGGCACAAACCCATGTGCGTGTGGCCTCCCTGCTTGGAGGACCCCAGGGAGCAGTGGTGAGGGGTGGGGGTGGGCTGCATCCTCCTCCCTGATGTGCTGGCCTGAGTCGCCTTGTCCCAGGGCTTCCAGGTGAGCTCAACCAAGGGGACCCAAGCATGGGGAGGGGAAGGAGAGGCCGGCCTGGGGCGCGGGGATCCCTGGCTCCTGCCCTGCAGGGTCACAGCCCCCGGAGTCCCTGGATAAGGAACTGATGCAGAGAGAGGATGCCTTTCCCAAAGGCCCACAGGTAGCACAATGTTAGAAGCACAGGTTTAAATCCAAGCTTATATCAAATCACAGCCCGCACCAGTCGGCTGCATTGTTGCTGACTCTTATTCTGGTGCATAAAATCCAAATTTCAATCCCTGTTTTGTTTGAAGTCCTTGATGCCCGATGGCCCACAGAGCAACGAGAGAAATACTACTCCTGGGTCAGTGGGAGGCATTAGTAATATCTTCAGCCACCGCGGGAGAAAGTATAATTTTATGGACCCAGGTCTAGTTAGCAGAGAAAAAAAATGCCATAAAAGTCATCTACAAATGTACACATGGTAATTCACCTCTAAAATGCACCCATTTGTGCCACTAAATATCTTCAAATATGAGGGAGAATGTTTCAAGAAATTTCCGTGATTTAACATTCGGAAGCCAAACTAATGGATGCCTAGAGAGCCATCAGGGTTTATACATACATAATATTGTGCAAAATTAGAGAGAAGTGACCAAAGTCAAAGGATGACTCTACGAATGGGCCGTCTTTGGAAGGTTACTCCATCTGAAGGCTGTTGGTCTCCTTTCCAGAAAGAGGGGGGCACTTCTGATATCAATAAACCAACACCATTAGCCAACCAGAAAACTAAGGTAAGAATAAGGGTAGGCATGCCTTACGTGCTAATATCCAAGATCCATCCCTATCCACAAAAAATAAGGTTTTTCACGTCCTCTCGTGCCTGCCCCTCCAGCTTATTCTTTCTCCACCAATTCCATTTTATACTCTAGGTGAATCAAGCTACTTGTACCTTGGCAAATCCATGATTCTTAGTAACTGCGCCCCTTGCTCATGCTGCTCCAAGTGCCTGGGATTCTCTGCCCACTCAAGGCTAGCTTGTCACCTCCATCCACTACCCTTCCAGAATCTGCCGAAGCTGTCGTCTCCGTAACAGCACCACTAGATTACACCAAACTGGGAGCTACCAGGGAACGTACCAGAGCTACATTCCTGCAGGCATCGCTCAATTGAGCAGAATGCTCAAGTTTTTTGGTTTTTTTTTTTTTTTTTTTGGTCCATCTTTGCATCCCTAGAACCTAGGACATGGCTCACACTGTTGACTCAATAAATATGTACAGAATAAATTCATGAGTGAATCATTAAAGAGCCTGAAGCAGAGCGCAGGGAGATTTCACTGTTTAACAGAAGGAGAAACTATGAGCAACCTCCAATACTAAGTACAGTGTTGAAGCTATATAGGGTTTGCAACAAATAGAGAACAAATTTCTAGGAAGAAAAAAAAACAAAAAACAAAAAACTATGGGATTGTCCCAGGCTAAGAAGAGCATTATGTTTAACTACTCACCATCATGACCTAATTAATTTACTAGAAGTGGTGTCCTGTGGCATAGCATCCCTTTTCTCTTACTAACACCACGCCTAGCACCACGGTCGTTCCTGAGGCCTATAGTCAAGGTCTCCTTTTTCCAGTGCACCAGGCTGAATGGTGGCCCCCAAAGATATCAAATCCTAATCCCTGGAATTTACAGATGTTACTTCATTTGGAAAAAAAAAAAAAAAGGAGACTTTGCAGCTGTGATTAAGAATCTTGAGACAAGATCATCCTGGATTAACCGCACAGGCCCCGAAACCGCACCACAAGCGTCTTGTGCAAGAGAGGTAGGGGCAGATTGTCGATACTGGGGGAGGAGGAAGCTCTGTGATTAGGAAGTAGATTTGGGATCATCTGACCACAAGCTGAGAAGTGCCAGCAGCCACCAGAAGACAGAAGGGGCAAGGAACAGGTTGTCCCTCTAAAGCCTACGGAGCCAGCGCAGCCCCATCAACGTGGTGTTTTGGGCTCAAACTGATTTTAGAATTCTGGCTTCCAGAGCTGAGGGAGAATTAATTTCTGCTATTTTAAGCCACTAAGTTTGTGGTGACTTGATAGAGCAGCCACGGGAAACTAGCACTCTCGTAAGACGAGGTTTTACCTTGATTTCAAAGCCGACTCATAATTACTTATCATGCACCAGGCACTGTTCTGGACGTTGGGCGTGGACGAAAAAAACTTTTCTGTAAAGCTTCCCCAGCCCACCTTCCTTTACCAGGTCTAATTCCCATGTCTTCCTCTCTACAACCCCTGGTCTTTGTACTTAATTTCATTATGGTCCCTATCACTGTAATATGTTAAATTTGTTTTTATATCTCTCATTTCTCAAGAAAACCAATTTTTCATTTTTCTAAAGATTGATTTATTTATTTATTTATTTATTTATTTATTTATTTATTTATTTTTCATGAGAGACCCAGAGAGAGAGAGGCAGAGACACAGGCAGAGGGAGAAGCAGGCTCCCTGCAGGGAGCCCGATGCGGGACTGGATCCCAGGACCCCGGGGTCACACCCTGAGCCACCCCGGTACGCTGACCACTTTTTCATTAATTTCTCTTTCCCTAGGACACTGCACAGGGTCTAGCTGACATTATGTGTTCAGAAAATACCTGCTGAATTAAAGTCGAATTGTAAAGTTTCACTAACACCTTTTCAAAATAATAAAAGGTGTTTTGTGTGTGCGGCTCCAAATAAGGCAAATTAAAAATGATTATTTTCGGATGAATACTTTCTTTTTCCTGGAAGAAGCAATATTAATAGCATTCTAGTAAACCTTCAGACACTCAAAACTACGCACCACAGAACAAATTGATATTATTGGCAAAAAAGAAGCAAGCCATTATCATTTGAAGAGGTGTTCACACAACGGTACGGCATGCTTCCAGCTGCTCACTGGGACTACTCCTCCTGTCGAAGGGACCTTCCAAAAGTGCAGACAAAAAGAGATTGTATCTGAAGAATTTTCTAAAATTTCCCCCTAGAAGGCATGATTTGGCAGCATGGCACGGTTATATACAGTCAATGGCCGGCCCAGGAGTACCTCGGCCAGGAGATAGATACCCCAGCTGGAAAGCGTGGTTCCACGGTCTGGGAAGAGGATAAGGACGTAGGGCACGAAAAGGTGGCAACAATCATTTTCTTGGTGCTGGACGCTGCATTATAAGTGTAGCAACCGATTCCAGCGTGGCGGTGCTGGTGCAACAAATCTTATCTCCTGAGCTTTAACCAGGGTTCAGGGGGAGCCCCCAGAGACCTGGCTCCTACACCACGGCCAACCACTTCTTGGGGAATTCTTTGGTTCCTCCCAACATCTTCATGGAATGTGCCTCACGGTGGAATCAGGCAACTCATAGTCCAGAATGTCTTCCATCACCGCGAACCTAGGGGTTCCAAGCTTACTGGAAACAGGGCTCGGGATCTCCGCTTGATATCCGCTCATCAAGAACAAGAGTGTTTTGCCCGGGTTATATGTTCATTGGGATGACGTTTATCTTGAGACTCCATTCGCAGGGAGCACACCGTGTTCCACTTAGTTTGCACGGGGTGGGGCGTTCGGGGGGGCTGATGAAGGCGTAGGGGGGCCTGACCTAAGCCTATGGGGGATGCTCGGCTCCCTCCTCTTGCTGCACTCCTAGTGGCAGCTCCTTGCTCTCCCTCCTCTAATGGCGGGTTCTGAGCCGCTCAGAGCTTTGGGAAGACAGCGACAGGGGACCTACCCCTTCCTCGCAGAGCTACAGCACACCATGCACCACCGCTCCCCTGCCTCGCCCCACTCTCTCTATTCCAGTATTAGGCATTGCTTATGGATGGGTTTTGGCTTGGTAAAGACTCTTGTAAAGACTCATAATCTTTTAAGACAGAACACCAGAATACCTATTATCACTCATTGCTCTCTCTCTCTCTCTCTTTCTCTTTTTCATCCTAAATTGAGAAAACCATTTAAGCTTTTTATGGCTTTCCAAATTAAAACCTGGTCTTTCTCACCCAATAAATGCTTCCTCCTTGTGCACATCCTTTTCAGGATAAAGGCACCATAAATCTGGAATTCAACAAATAAAGCCATCTTCCACGTGATGACTCAAAGACTGAGAAAAGCAAAATTCTGAGTCAGAGGAAGGATTTTAGCATTTTGTGGACAGATTTTTCTGTTTTGTTATTCAGTCTTGTGTAGGATTTAATGATCTGAATCGACTCTTTGTAAAACCCACAGATCCATCTACGCAAAGCAAAAATAAACAGACTTGTTAGAAAAGATCACAGCAACAGAAAGAACACAGCACATGTGTGTCTGCCCCAGCATCAGCGCAACTGTGTGATGGAAGATCTCCTGAGATTTTTAAGCTGAGAAAAGACATGGTTACCCAACATGATCCCCTGAACTTGACCACAAATGGCAGGTCCTATCCCCTGAATTGTAATGTGTCACTAAGTTTCTTGCCAATATGCCTGGGCATCTAATAAATATTTTACTTATTAGAAGCAAACAAAGATGGTTTGGTCCTTTTAATATCTCACAATGTGATGGTTGGTAGGGTTGGCACCATTGTCAACATTTTGACTGTCCTTTTCTACAAATAGGGCTTTCTGTGTTTTTGTTTTTTTTTAAATCATACCTGGCACTAGTGAAGTGCTCATTAATCTACATGTGTATTCAATCACTTGCAAATCGTTTTGTGAACACACTGTGGGCCAGGAACTCTTTTAGGCACTGGGAGTAAATCAACAAACAGAGCAAATATCCAGCCTTCGTGGAGCTTATATCACAACGAACACAGCGAACAAGTGAATCGTCCAGTGTGGTATAAAGGTGGTAGTTTTCTGTTTTTTTGTTTTTTTTTGTTTGTTTGTTTTGTTTTGTTTTTTGTTTTTTGTTTTTTGTTTTTAAGAAAAGCAAAAGTATGATAAGGGGAGAGGGGTCAGGGTCACAGTTGTAGTATGACATGGCGTATCAACACCATTTGCTTTGACGTGGAGGGGCCTGGAGGGTATTATGCTGAGTGAAGTAAGTCAACCAGAGAAGGACAAACATTATATGGTCTCATTCATTCGGGGAATATAAAAAAATAATGAAAGGGGATAAAGGGTAAAGGAGAAAAAATGAGTGGAAAATATCAGAAAGGGAGACAGAACATGAGAGACTTCTAACTCTGGGAAGCAAACAAGGGGTAGTGGAAGGGGAGGTGGGTGGGTGGATAGGGTGACTGGGTGACGGGCACTTAGGGGGGCACTTGACGGGATGGGCACTGGGTGTTATACTATATGTTGGCATATCGAATTCAAATAAAAAATATATACATTTTTTTAAAATAATAAAAAATATAAATGGGGTATCAAGATGTGTTTTACTGAGAAGGTGGGATTTGAGTTAAAGTTTGGGAGAAGCAAGGTCATCAGCCAGGCGCATCTAGCCTATGGACTCCAGGCCAGGGAAGAGCAAAATCAAAGCCCATATAAGGGATCCCTGGGTGGCGCAGTGGTTTGGCGCCTGCCTTTGGCCCAGGGCGCGATCCTGGAGACCCGGGATCGAATCCCACATCGGGCTCCCGGTGCATGGAGCCTGCTTCTCCCTCTGCCTATGTCTCTGCCTCTCTCTCTTTCTCTCTCTGTGACTATCATAAATAAATTAAAAAAAAAAAGCCCATATAAAAGAAGGATGCCCAACAAGTTCATGGAACTATGAAAAAAGGGGGGGGTGGATTGAAGGATAAAAAATAAATTGCAAAAATAAAGGAGGCCAGATCATAAAAACTATATTGATACAGCTAAGAGCCACATCAAATTCATTAAACACAAATATTTATACATTAGTGTCTGTACCTAACTGCGATTATTTTTTTTTTCCTAAGCAGGATATGCTCTCCTTAAAGCTACCATTGGTTGGACGTAATGAAAAATATGTCTGGGATCCTATAATCTTGCACCAAAAGCCCATACATCTTGCAAAGCCTTCTGTTTATGACATCTATAATCATGGGCAGGGAAAAACCATCACCTCAACAGAAGGGAAAACAAGCACACTGCTTCTTTCACTTCCTCACTGGGCTTCGATATGGTTTTTTAAACATGCCTGTTCTGTTGTACATTCAGCAAATGAGAATTTAAATATTAGACTAAAAGAGAATTGCCTCAGGTCGGTAGACCGCGTCCAGGAAACTAGGTCCAATTCTAAAATCTCTTCAAATGAAAGGAAAGTATTTTTTTTTCCTTTTTTTCTTTTAAGATTTTATTTATTTATTCATGAGAGACACAGAGAGAGGCAGAGGCACAGGCAGAGGGAGAAGCAGGCTCCATGCAAGGAACTCGATGTGGGACTCGATCCAGGGACCCCGGGATCACGCCCTGGGCCGAAGGTGGTACTAAACCATTGAGCCACCCAGGCTGCCCCAATTTTTTTTTTTTTTTCTTATGAGGATGGGATGAGTGGTTGTTGTGTACGAGGTACTATTTACACAAGTTAACACGTTTATTCCCACCACAAGCCTAGGAGACTTCTCTCTCTGCCTGTGTCTGCCTCTCTGTGTGTCTCTCATGAATAAATAGATAAAATCTAAAAAATTAGAAGGTTTTTAAGGATTTTAAGGGATTTCTGAAAGGTATACAAAGAAGGGACCACAGACATCCTTGTCCCAGGATAAAGCAGTGAGTGTGGCAGGGGAAGGAACCATGAATGGGAAGCTACCTCCACGCAGAACAAAAGCCACCATTCATTCCTCATCCACCCCGTAGGCGCGCACACACACACTGCCCCACATTCAGGCCATCACACACTCCCAGAGGCAAATAAATACATCAGCAACAGAGAGCAGTTATTGTCCAATCTATAGAGGAGTAGGCGATCTAGAACGATCAAACACTTGCAACACAGCACCATGAACATTGGCAAACCCAATGCACAAGGACAAATATGATTCGCAAGACCACCGAGCTAACAGAGCAAACCGAAGATTTCTGAAGGGCTAAAACTGCGTTCTCCAATAATTAAGAGGCCGATCATATCCGTACGACAAAAACTAGTTTTTATGGAATTTTTTTAAGGGGGTGGGGATGGCACAGGGAATTTGAAATTGGAAGCAAGAGTGCTGCAATTAAAAGCTCAATAGTTGGGCTGGATGACAGAATGGACAGGCTGATAAGCAAACGAGGGAGCTGGAGAAGGGAATAAAACTGCTTTCCCAGAGTGCTGAGGGTCAGAGAAAAGTCTAGAGAGGTGGGAAACTGACCGTGATGTCTCTCTTCACTGCCTGCCTCACACTCTTCATCACCATCCTTCCCTGGATGTAACCGCTCTTTCTTTATAGGACACTTTTCTCATCCTTTTACCTCCATCTGTGTCTGTGTGTTTGTGTGTTAGTGTGCTCACACTTGTTTTATATGCAGAGAATCATATTGCGTCTCTATGTTTTCTGGAATTTTCTCTTCATCCTTAGATGACTGGAATTTGCAAATTTCACTCTAAGGTATTTCTGTTATGAGACCTTTTTAAACGGCATTCATCAAAATACAAACCTAAAATATAGATTATACTGAAGTAAAGATTTTCGTATACATTTTCTCAATATAGATTTTTTCCCCCAAACGTGTTCAACATTTTTAGCAATTTGAACTAGAAAATTCTGCGCTGAATATGAGTTGCCAATCTCAGGGATAATGGCCACATGTCCAAATAGGGATTCAGTAGTTTATTTCCAATTAATCTTAAAAGACTTGAAAAGATGTAAATGGCATGTGTGTCTTTATTCAACTATTCAAATAACATTATTGAGTGTAGTGCAGGTGGCTCAACAGTAATAAATAAAAAATAATGATGCATAGCCTTTTGCCTCTCAGAATTTTCTGCCTACCAGAGGAAACCTACCCCAATAACTACTGTACAATTTTGAAGTGCATAAAAAGTTCGCACAAATTGCTACGGAGGAGGAAAAAGGAGGAGGAAATTCTAGTAGTGGAAAGAGAGATTAGGAGCCTGAACCAAAGAAAAGAGCACCGTATTTATAAAGAAAAAAATTCAGTTTACTTGTCAAGATAGAATCAACACAACATGGCAGCCAACTGCATGGATGGGAGATGGGAGGCAGAGTAGAGATGAAGGTGGCTCTCGAGCATCATCCTTGCAAAAACCGGCTTGCTGCTTCCATCAGTTGAGATGGGGAGAATAAAATCTGCTTTGGCTTCAAAGGAATGGGAAGAATTGATGATTTAAGTTTTAAGCATATGGTTCCCATGTGCTACAGGTCATCAAAGTGGGGCAGCCATCTCGTAGAGCACTAATACACCTGTGTTTCGTATATATAGTAAAAATGCAAGAAAAATAAATGTCGATGAGTACTGTCATCAGGAGATTGGTTATCCCATGTAAAACCAATGGTTTGTGGGGTGAGACTCTTTAAAAAGACATTCAGTCATCAATAAATATAGAAATGCCCCCTCTACCCGGCCTGCATACTGACAATGAACGTTAACATGGTAAAGACTGAGAAATTTGGTAGCAAAGACCTCTGCTACACTGACTTGATCACAAAGAGCGTCTCCTGCTTATTTTTGCTTTCCCAAGTGCTGTGACCTCCTGTGGCACAGGCCATTAGCAGGTACTGACAAATAGGACAACATTCATCTTCAAACACATGCTATTAAATCCAGATACTGGACCTCATGGCGCCCTTATCTACTCTTGAGGGTATGGAGTACCTCTCTGGACTTCACAAGATTCTTACAGGCATCTCCATGAAACCTACAGGTATTAGATACCTTTTTATTAAAATCATGCCAGGAACACTGGAGTCACCTGTGAAAAGTTCTGGCTGTGAAAGTTAACCCTATTGAAATGCCGGGTCCAGCATGGGTTTTACGTCACGTTGCTGGCTGTGCCCAAAGCTCCCGATTTGAGTCTGGCAGAGTACATCTTATGCACGTGTAAGAGAATAACTGGTGTTGTTCTGTCGTTATAGAGGCAGCTGATTGCCAGAGCAATGGCGTTCACCCTTTCAACCCAACAGGGCGGCCCGAGCGTCGGAGTACTATTGAGGAGCAAAGGCCACCCCTCACCCTCTCGGTCTGTGATGCCACCAGGCCGTGGCCAGAACTTCCTTACCATACCCTCGCCTACTGGCCTTCATGTCACTGTCAGTCCTAAGCACTGGATGTACTGGCGGCCTCCTGTGTGACTCGAATGGGACATGACCACTCTCCGCCGCAGCCACCGGTGGTTACTCACCCATCCTATGGGACAGGCCCTTCTCACCCAGCATGGTGCCAGTCCTCTTAGGTGGCCCTGGAGCCCCATCAGTGCCCAGACTGCAGTGGTGTATGAGCTGGAAGTGACAGCGGGTGGGCGTGGGGTAGTCCAGGGCCCCACAGTTCTCCCTTTAGTCTGAAAGATGCCCTCAAAAGGAAGGGGAGCATCCAGTGTAGGCTGCTGATGACTTTGTCTGCCATTCAAAGAATGTGGTCACTGAACTGGCAGCTGACTGAACTCGGATCTGAGGTCAGGGGTCAGCAGCTCAGAGTGATGAGGAGCCATGGGGCAGGGGCCCAAACACATAGACGGCTGGGCAGCCTGGACTAAAGGTCACCGAATGAAGGTGCTCAGAGCTTGAGGTGAGGGTCATCCCTGGAGGCTGAAGTCTGCATCCCTCATTAGGGGGGTCAGTACACAGGACAAGGGGCCACACAGGAAGGTGCAGTCCCAACGTCACGTTTCTACACCAGACCCTCCGATCTGTCAGGTTTACACAGGGGCTTCTGCTCTCAACTCGGGAGGCTTCAGGGGTCTCCTGGATGGGCGGTCTCAGCAATGGGACATCGATCCAGAAACAAAATGAGTCACATTGTGATTTACAGTGAGGGGAATGCTTTGACCCCACTCCTGAGGCTACAGGACAGAAAGTCAGGACAATGTCCATGGATTCTCTTGACCTCCTCTGACCACTCAGCATCTCATGAAATAGGAGATTTAAATGATTGCTAAAATGGGGAAGAATAAAATGTTTAGCCTGTACCCTCTGGGAGCAAACTGACCTCACGGGGCAGGTGTTCCTCTGCTCCTCCACGTTGTGTATTTTACTCGCCCAGCGATGTCCTCGGACAGTAAGTCTGTCCAACATTTGGATTCAGCTACTATGCCCATTTGGCCCCCAGACTAAGCTACGTTCCCAAATCTTATTTTTATCACCAGTAAAGGCATTATTTTATCCTTCCAAATGCATTAGCATTCTCTCTCTCTCTCTCTCTCTCTCATTCTCGCTCTTGCTCTCTCTTTCTTACTTATTTCTCAATTAGTTCAGAACCTAGGCAGAGAAGAGGGATATTCTTTACTCAACCTCTTCAATGAGCCCCATAATTTTAGTAATGCTTCAGGGTTGTTGCTCTGTGAAGGATCTCACAGAGCTCACCCCCCCCCAAAAAAAAAACCCTCAAATGCTTGGGTAGATACAGGAAACGACACTTCCTCTGTGTCAAGTAGCATCCTTAGCATGTTACCATGTCTTATTTCTTCCTCATAACCTACAGATGAGGGTAAAAATTATTAACATTGCCTTCTCAAAAGAACCCGAGGCTCAGATAGTTTCAGTGACTGGTGCCACGTCACACAGCTCCTGGATTCCTTGCCCCACCGCCCAGGCTCTCCACCCTCTGCACCCATTCTTTGGAATTTCTTTGAAAACCAAAAGACACACCTTCTACCCTGTGATGTTTAACCTAGTTGAGCTCGGTGCAAGCCTGTAGATGTCTAGTAGTTTGGAACAGTCTGATGGTTAGTAATGAAGGTTGCAAAGTCTCTCTTATTTTGCATACGATTGTAGCTTTGTCACCTTGGACACATAATAAATATATGGACTCTAAGACTCCATTTTTTATAAGTGTCAAAAATAAGCAAAACACAGCCCTGACCTCATAAAGTGAAACAAGACGTTGCATGTAAGGTGTTCAGCACGGAGATTGGCACATAGAAAGCATCTAATAAGTCCGCTTCGTCCTCAAAGCCCGACAGTGAAGCCACGTACGTTTCGCTCTGTTTTCCCCTAGTTCCTAGATGAGACTGCATTGCTGTTCTTCAGTATGAGCCAATTTGGTAAAAAATACTTAGTTTATTTATCAAGCCAATGTTATTGCTTACATTCCTCGGTCACAGAACCACTTGTAATCCGACCTTCAAGCTTCCCCTGCTTTAAGGTGCAGCACAATGCACACGGGATTGTCACTGGTGGGTGGGCATGCCTCCATAAAATAAATATCAGGTTTTTATTTTTGAGAAATTCACTTACTCAAAGGGGCCTTGAGTTTGCGTCTTCTGTTACACATGCTTTTTCCCGAGCCCTGCTCTTCTTTCTCCTGGCTAACTCCCCAACCTCAGCTCCCTTCCCAAACTGGAAATCCCTCAAGGAGGCTGGTCCCTCATCACTGGACCCTGAGTCCACTTGCTCTGTGCTCACCCAACAGATTTTCCTGTTGTTCTTGTGTGTTCGTCATAATTCGTTAGCCCCACAGGACTGGAGTCATATTTGTCTTGTCTGGCACTGCTTCCCCAGCTTCAAGCACAGTTCTAGGGACATGATCACTATTTGTCACATTGAGTTGGTTGAGTATGATCCACCTCACGTCAGAGAAATGAGGGCAAACCAACATGCGTAGGACCCTTTCTTTACATGAGGCATTTTACAGACACACCTGCAATTGTTAACAACGCCATATGACACCCAAAGTTACCCGCCCTCTGCGCCAAAGGAGACTGAGGCTTACTTAGAGTCGTTAGGTGTCACGCCCAAAGTTTACCAACTGCTTATCAGCAACAGATTCTGAATCCAGAGCCTGATATGTTTTATGACAATGCCATGACTTTTACCGTTATGTGATGAATGCAGCACAACCAATGAGGTACATTTTGCTCGATGGACAGATGGATGGATGGATGGATGATGGATGGATGGATGGATGGATGGATGGATACACAGACAGACAGATGTAGGTTTTCTTTTCTGGAAGGGAATATGTAACCTTTCTGTCACCTGACATTCTACTAGATCTTTCAAACAGCCAAGTGTGCAAAGTTGTTGGTGTGCTCGGGAGGAAAACAAAACCCTCTGCCAGCACTATTACACACCACAGAAGGTTAATTCTTCTGCTAATCCCTTTGAGCAGGCCGTAGCTGCTGACAGTGCTTTCCCTTTTGGACAATGGCTGCGATGATGCACCTGAACAGCTCATTCATTTGCAGAGAGAACGCAGGCCTCCTCCAGCGCTAGCAGATCAGCACATTTCATTATCAAATAATATAGCAGGAAATGGAAAACATTTACTCTGTCACCTAATTCCCACCACTCCTCCCTGGGGTGTGTTGACTCCAAACCCTTGTCCGATCTGGCTTTAAGAAAGCAAACCACGGGGAACCACTTCATCACCTAATCAACTCCACAACTAGAAATACTTTCCCGACACCCACATCTAATTAACAGTGATAATAAAACTAATGTGATGGTGCTGATACTTTGGCCAAAATGCAGAACAGTGTCACCAAATGAAACTCAGCAGAAGCTTCCCACTACCTGCCCATCTTTCATCTCAATGACCGCCAATAAAAAATCATGAGCCACACACTCCCCAGTTGTGATGCTTTTGCAAGGAATTTGCATAATGAACAGCAAAATTGAAATAAACACTAATTATGTACTGAATGGGATGTGGAGAGGTGATTCAAGTAATTTGACTGGCTAATCAACGGGAGATTATTTCTCAGCTCTGCCTGTATAGATACCAGAGATTTACTATCTGTGAAAAATGCAAATCAAGTGGTCCAGTGGTTAGGACAGTGGCCCCACTGAACATCGATGGATGTCAGGCCATCATGGTTCCCTGACTGTCTGACAGCCTGTGGATAACGTGCTTACATTTCAGTGCTAGCCAACACCACCTACATGCTAGGCACTCCTCTAAAGCATCTACAGAGTTTAACTAAGTTTATCTATACAAGGCTATCTTTAAACAATATATAAGAGGGTAAAGCACAGAGAGTTTAAGACACTTAGCTAACAGCTTACATCTGATGAGCAGCAAATTCCAGAATGGACCTAAGATGCCGGTTCCAAAATCTAGGGTCTCTACCGTTAAGTTAGGTTACAGTTCTCCATCTTTAAGTACTTATGGCTGAATTTATGCAGCAGATGTTCTCAGTTCGTTATAAGAGAAAAGCTGCCTTGAAGAGTTGGATCTAATCTTCAATATCAACTTCATGACAGCTTTAGGTTTGGGAACTGTCATCAACCAAATGACTAGTGTAGACTGGAGGTAAGCAAGGTCCTTGTCATGGGCTGCCACTTGATCCAGAAATGCACAAACCCAAATTTAGAGTGCTGGGAAGACGGAGGGAAGGTTCAGTTACACATCTGAGCTGCTTCCTTTCAGAACTGAAACGACTGAGCAAATCACTGAGATTTATTTTCACTTGGCCACTGTGCAGCGGGGTAGTCCAAATTAAACCATCAGCAGAAATGCCCTCTAGCAGGTGTCTAAAGCGGGGACACCTCCGTTTAGGCTAAAGCCCATGGCTATCACAGAAGTTAAACCTCTGCTCTCATCACTGCAAATGCCACCACTCGAAGCGAATCTGAGGCGGAAGTAACTGCCCCACATAAGGATCCCCTATCCGGATACTTTACATACCTAATCACCATTCCTCACAAGGACATTAAGGAATAATATCATTATCTCTATTTTACAAACAAGGAAGTCAACTCTGCGATGTTACCTACCTTGCTCGGAGTTACGTAGAGTGTGGTTTCCAAGCCCTACTTATAAATGTTCTCCTAACAATCTCCAGATTAAGAGAATCTAAGTTTTATCAACGTATTCCTTATGTGATTTCTCCTTAATTCTTTCACATCTTTCCAGCATTGAGGGCAAGCAACTAAAAAGAAAAGTCTCAAAAAAAAAAAAAAAATAAGTCTCAAATTAAAACACAGCCTAGAAAATTGCTAGCGTCCGCCTTTTCTTTGAAGAGTTCTATCCCATGACTATAGCAATTTCATTTAGTTCATCCACATGTAATTGCACACCAATCCATAGGAGCCCACCGGTGTCATAAAATACCAGGTGCTTGTGCTATAATGCAACCAGCAGATCGCTAGCCTGCCCCCACATGATGAATCTATAGCATACGCTGGACAGGAGCACTGAATATAAGTAAATATTAAGGGGATATGGGAGAGAATTTGAGGCAGATTCGATTCTACAGTCAGAACATTTGGCTGCATACTACTTTATTTACTGTGATTCAATTTGATCCATTATATAGCATGGTGAGAGAAAAAACCCTTTGGCATGATTTTTTTTTAATTAAAAATGATGTCCAACAGCAAATGCAGTGAAGTCCCAGCAATAAACAGGACAAGACCATCGCCTTTAAAGAGATTCCCAGACAGCGATTTAAGAGCAGTAAGCTTTATTGTGTTGTATGTGATGGAAGTAAATAAATACTACGCACTCCAATGTCCTCCTTCCAATCCCACCTTCAGATGAGTATAGGAAGATATGACTAGATATTTCACGGAAAATAAATCACCAGTAAGACTTGAGGATTTTTTTTTTTTTTCAGTTCATCCGTAAATGGTCAAACAGAAGGCATTTTTCTCTTAATTTAATATGAGGTAATTCCATCCCATGAAAAACAGTTACACGTACCCAAGGTGGGATCATTTCTGAAAGAAATATGAGGAAGAGTACACTCTACCTGGGTGACCTCAACCATCCTCCTAACTTCAAATATCATATGTACTGCTGACCCCTTAATTGATAACAAGACTCAGCTTTTTGGGCTTAATGTCCATACCCATTTATACACTAGGTATTTTTATCTGCATGACCTACAAGTATGTCAAACTGCACAGAGTAAAAAATTCTAAATGAAATTGCAAGAAAATATTTTTAGTGAGCCTTAAGCTGGTGGGTTGACTTATCTAAAACCATCCCCCTCAACCCATGCCCCATCTAGTCTGGATGCTTCCAATGCTCAGACGTAGGTTGAAGCCCCACCCCCCACCCCACCCACGTTCCCATTCTCCTCTCATCCCAGGGAAAGCCATGAGCGACCACCAGGCCAGTCCCAGGGATGAGAGTTGTGGCGTCTCAGCCCATTAGGTCCATTTGTGACCAACACCCTTGGGAGGCACACGAGGTCCCCGTGTCCCGTCTCATCTGTACCCAGACCTGCTGCACAGAGGCAAAGGGCAGATGGGCAAGCGGCAGCAGCAGAGAAAAGCAGGAACAACTGCAATCACTCTGAAATGCTTCTAAGTCAGCGGGAGCTAACCAAGGAGGGGTGGACCGGGTGCACAGCCCTACCTGCTATCCGGGAACATACTTTAGAGAAGTGATTCCAGGGGCTAAGCTACAAAAAAAAAAAAAAAAAGGCAATTTTGCATTCACATTCTTAATCCAAAAAAGTCTGAATGCCATCAAATCAATGTTCACAATCTGAGATAAAACCTCTGCAGCATCTTAAATTGTGCAGCTGGAGCCAACCTGTAAAATGCTGTCCTGGAATCCACCCTCTTGACCTTCCCGCACCACGAGGCCTTGTGCTCCTGAGGGGGTTGCTGGTGCCCCCGGACTGACCATGGCCCCGAAGCTGCTCTGAGAAGGCCGGGCCGCCTGGGTCCCCCGGAGGTCACTCTTCCCCAACAGGGAGCGGGAGCTTCATGCCTGTAGGGATTAATTCTTCTGTTTCTTTCTCTGCAATATTACTTTTCTTTCCTTTTTCTCTAAGATTTTTGTATTTCTTTGAGAGAGAGAAAAAAACGAGAGAGAACACGTGTGAGCCAGGGAGGGAGGCAGAGGGAGAGCATCTCAAGCAGACTCCCCACTGAGCTTGGAGCCTTGATGTGGGATCAACCCCCACCCCCGTGCCCCGAGATCATGACCTGAATGAGGTCAAGAGTTGGGCGCTAAACCGATCGGGTCTCCCAGCTGCCCCTTCAGAATTACATTTCTTGAACCTAACACAAAACATGGACTGAAAAGTCGATGGATTCAATATACACAGTTTCTGTCATTATGTGCCAGAGTCCAGCAGAGGTAAGAGTCCCCAGGATAGTACAACCATATGTGAAATTGTATAATGCAGAAGCCAAAGGGGCCCTGGATACTGGCTTTTTTCCCCCAAATTCTTCATGGTAAAAAACAATATAAGTAAATAATATCATAATAAGTAATATAAATAAATAATATAAAAATAAATAATATGAAAATAATATAAAATAAATGATATAAATATAAAAATAAATAATATATTATAAATGGTAAAAAAATAAATAATATAAAAATAAATAATATAAATACAGGCTGAAATGCTGAGATGCGTCCAGAAACCCAACTTCTCCCAGCTACTTAGTGGAAGAAGCTAGACAGGTAAGATGCCATTCCAGGGAGTTTTCTAAAATAGCATTCTCCTCTCTGATACATGGGGAATCCGTGCAGTTCCTACAACTTCTCCTGAGTGGCACAGTCACCTGGGCCTCATTCTGAATTGATTTTAAAAGATCCAGTGGGACCAACTGGGAGAATCAGCTCCTTCCACGAGAAATCCCGAAATTGCAAATTAACGTAGGATCATAAAACATCCTCTTCTTTGCTGTGCGGTGATTGTATCGACTGGCTCACAGCTCTTTTGAGGCTAGCCAACGTGATTAACTTGAAATTTAAAAGCTATGGGTTTCAAAACTATCATTTCCACAATCGTTTCTCTGGCGGGAGGAGGTCAAGTTAAGTTAAAATTAGAGCTAATCTGAAATTGTGGTGAGCACTGGCACGCCCAGCCTCCTTATTTACCTCTCCACCACATTCACTGTGTCCCTGAAAAGGACCGGCCATATGGTATTTTAGATCTTTTGCACATGCTACCTTACCTGAAGTTTCTACCTGAAATAACTGTTCCCTTGTTTGTCTGGGTAGCTCACACCCATCCTTCAAAACACAAGCTGAAAATCACTTTACTGCAAAGAATCTCCTCTTTCCTCTAGACAAAGTTAGTGACTCTCAGGTCAGCGCATGGATTAATGTTTTTATTCTTACTTGATAATCATACCAGAGGACTTTTCCATAGCCTTTTGAAGGGAGCCAAACCGATATGAAAAAAGGAAAGTCTAGTCTCAGAAAATGTCTGAATTTTAAAATTCATAAATTTTTAGATAAATTTTTGTTTCTCAAATACACAAAAAGAATACATCATAAGTAACCATTGATTTATGAACCATGGAACACCTGAGCATCACCTCGATATCATTTATTCCCCAAAGATGACAAGCAAAACCAAATGGACCATTGGACCATTTTGCTGAGCTTATGGTAGGCACAAAAAAAAAAAAAAAAAAAAGGTTCTGAATAAAGAGGCAAATAAACATATAACAGCAACATGATAACTGAGTTCATTTTGTGGACTGAATTTATCGAGTTATTTATGTACGAGCTATGCAATATGGATAAGCTTATCACTTAGGATTCTTTCAAAATAATTAAATGGGAAGAGGAGCTTGTTTCCAACAAAAATTCTACATTTTATTTCCTGGCTACTGATTTAAAGGACAGAATAAAATAAAGATGCAAATACACTTCCTTGTAGAATCCACAGCTTAAAAATAGTAGATCATTAAGTCTGCTATCCTTAGAGAGTGAATATATAATTTCTCTTATAACTGGGCCAATCTTTGGTATAAGAAGAATAATAAATCAAAATGTAGGTATTGTTCTGGACTCCCCAGTTCCGTGTTGGTTGTCTCGAATCAAATCTGCTTTTAATTTGTTACCTGCTTTGTTTTTCAGAATTACGTAGTCGTGACATTTTCTGTCATAATGCATCTTCTTACCAACTACACGAGGCCATTCAGTGGCATGCCCAATTGCATTTTGTCATAGAATGCACACCTCCAGGGTGATCTCATCTACAGCTATGGACTAAATTATCATCTGTATCTTATATCTATGTCCTAGTGCTTCACAGATCTGTACTTTTGGCTTAAGCCTCTCTCCCGGGCTCCAATTTTAAAACAATTGCCTACCTATACCTAGATCTGGATTTTGGAGAGGCATCTCAAACTCAGCATTTCTAAAACTGAACTAATTATCCCTCAGAGTCTCAAAGACTGTATCCTCTTTTCAAGGTTCTGTATCCTGCTCAATTTATGCAGCTACATGGGCCAGAAATTTGGAATCTCATTAATGTCCTTCTTCTTTCACATCCTCATATCCTATCAGCTACCGAATCCTGTTGCTTCTACTCCCCAAACAGATTTTGAATCTGCCCATCTTTCCCTGTTCTCACGATGGATGCCTGAAATCCTGCTCCCAGCCACCACTTTCCTTTTTAATATTTATAACATACATGTGATTCCTGCAAAGTCTCTCACTTCCATTACCATAACAACCTCAAAACCGGTTTCTAGGCCGCTGGTTTTCCTTACTCCAACCCATTTTTTTTCTCACCGCAGCCAAAGTAATCTTGAAAAAAAACATGTCCCTATATTATACACCTGCTAGTGGTTCTTTTATCATTCCCAAGAGTCTAGATTATTCTGTAGGAACCAACAGTCCCCAAATGTCAGTGACTTAACCAAATAAAACATTATTTTGCATGCAAACGACATTTGTGTGTCTACTGTGTGTCAGCAGGGAAGTTCTGCTCATCATTGGTACTCAAGGATCCAGGCTGATGGGGCCTCCATGATCACTGTGAATCACTGCAGTGTTAGGGAAAACTCCAAATACAGCTGACCCTTGAACAATGTGAGTGTTAAGGCACTGACTGCCCACACCATCAAAAATCCACATATAACCTTATATTCCTCAAAAACTTAACTACTATAACCCATTGTTGACTTGAAGCCTGGCTGATAATGTCAACAGTCAATTAACACATATTGTGTATGTCATATGTATTATATATTGCATTCTGACAATAAAGTAAACTAGAGAAAAGAAAATGTTATTAAGAAAATCATAAGACAAAGAGAATACATTTATGGTCTAAATCGTATTGACAAAAAAAAAAAAAAAAAAACATGCATAAGTGGACCTGCACAGCTCAAACTCATGTCTTTCAAAGGGCAACTGTACTGGCTGCTAAATTAATCTGCTGAGATGTGAGGCATGGCACTTTCGCTCACATTTAATTGACTAGAGCAAGTCAACGGCCACCTCTAATTTCAAATAAGATAGGGAAGGGCAATCTTGTCAAATGCTGAAGAAAGAAGTTTCGTGGATGCCTTAAGGACTTGCTTTGTATTGCTGTTGGGTGGAAAGCCAAATACTTTGGCATCATTCTCAAGGCCCAGATCTTTGTCTGCAGCCACTTTTCCTGCCATCTTGTCTTCTCACCTGACATTCTCGCAGCTCTATTCTCTCTTGGATACATAATGACCACCATCCCATATGCTCTCCTTCTGCCTGGATCCTTTTATTCCTCCTCAGCTTGTCCAGCTCTTACTCCCCATTCCAGTTTCATTATAAGAAGCACTCTACCTTCTGTGGATAAGTACTCATTCTATGCACACCCAGAGTAGCCTGGAATTCTCCTTTCACACTGACTGCTTCTTTAACTGTCCATCTTACCCAAATTAAAGTTAAACTCATGATAGCAGAGACTGTAGATGCATAACTGGATTCCACTATATTCGCATAACCTGTCCCTATGACACAAAGTGGGCACTTACTGAATATTTTTGGAATGGATACCTAGTATTTCCTATGGAGCTGAGGTTTTTTTTTTTTTTTTTTTTTTTTTTTTTTTTTTTTTTTTTTTTAGGTTTTATTTATTTCTTTGAGAGAGAGAAAGAAAGAGAGCATGGGTGGAAGAGGGTGGGGGCAATGAAAGAGGGAGAAGCAGACTCCCTGCTGAGCAGGGAGCCGAATTTAGGCCTCAATCTCAGGACTCTGGGATCATGACCTGAGCCAAAGGCAGATGTTTAACTGACTGAGTCACCAGGCATGCCTGTTGTTTTCTTTTTGTTGTTGTTGTCTTTAATATGGGCAATTTTAGAAGCACATTTCTGAAAGAGTCAAATGATACCTTAAGCCAAGATTTTGGGACTATCTAGACCCCGAAGGAGCTTTTCTTTGGTCTTTACAAGAAGATAACAGAAAGAATCATCCAAAGATAAGTGTCTTTAGAATAAACTCTAAATTAAAGTTAGGGTCAATTAAGCAGGTTCTTCTCTCTTATTTCTGCTAAGTCCCTGTCAATTATTTTACATGCAGTTCAGCTTATTGTTTTGGTTGATTCACCAATCATGCATCCATTCATTCAGCAAATTTACTGAGTGACTACAAAATATTAGGAATGGTTCTAGATACTGAACATATAAGAGTGAGTCAATAAAGACCAAAACCTCTGTTCTTATGTTTCACATAGGAAACTGGTAATAATCAATGAACAGCTAATACTTATACTGTCTATAATAATGATAAATGCTCTGAAGGTTAAACAGGTGGAAAAGAGATAGGGAGATGCCAGGGGTGGGGCAATGGGAGGACAGTTTTAAGTAGGAGAGTCAGAGTCAGGCTCCACCAGCAACTGGTCCGGGACCTGACATGACATGTGCCTTGCTGACGTGAGGCACCATATTCTGGGGAAGAAAATGTAGGTAAAGGAAAGAGCAAGTCTCCTGAGGAGGGCCCATAGTTGACTTCTAATAAGGACAATGGTGTGGCTGGACAAGAGGGAGTAGTAAAAGATGAGTTTGTGTTCATTGTAGGGGGCTAAGCTGGTGGCAAAAGCGCAAATTGTACACGTGTGAAAGTACTTTTGTCGACTAACTTAAGACAAAATCAAAATGTGCTCCACTGAAAGAGGAAGTGCTTTCCTTGCTTATGAGTCTTGAGCAGTCTAGTTTGGTACTTGCATTAGCACCTCCGGAGAAGGCGATAACGTCACTCCAACTGACCTGCTGAGGTCTGTGTATGATCACACCCGGCACACTAGTAAACATGGTGGAACTCAATGTTCCGTACTGTCATCTGCATACGTGCTCCTCCCTCCCCGTCTTCACCACTGGATGGATATTTTGATACTTCAGTGAGCAATGTACAGAATCAGGGCCGTCATTTGGATGAGTCAACCCACTAATGATATGAAATGTTGATTCCCCTGCAATCAAAAGTAAGTTCCATCCCAGGCCCTCAAACTCAAACTAGAAATTCCAATTTGAGCACAATGATAATGACTTCCACTTATAGAGACACATTTCTCCAGAAGTATTCCAAAGTGCCTTAACAGTTATATACAGGCAATCACATCGCCCGTCACTAAAACACAGTCATGTCTAGGGGAAAAATGCAGTCACTGTTTAATAACAAACAGCAACACAGCAAGAAATAAAGAATAACAGTTTGGCAAATGCCACCGCTAAATATGAGGGGTGGGTAAGAGGGTAGATTGAGGAGTCAGCTGTAACTCCAATTGGGAATCAGTCAGGATATCTGTAGTGCAAGTGCTCAGTATTGATCCCTGCAGGGCCACCCAGCTCATTGAACCACTGAAGCTGGCCCTTAACGCAGCTGCCTTAGATTCACCAGGGAATTTAATAAATGTTCTGATTCAGGGGACCTATATCAAACATCCTCTCTACATCAAATTGTTCAAGAGGAAGGCCCAGGAATCTGTTTTTTAATATGCTTCTTATACAACCTGCTTGTACAGGGGCTGACAGATTTGGAAACCACTGGTCCATCTAGGATGGAGAACAGAATTCATGGCCATTTAACATGCACAGTGAGGGATGAGAAGCATCATGATATCATGGGCATTTAGGAAAAGAAGCAATTCCCAAGGCTCTTTTTCCTTGGATAGATGTGGTTAAGGTTTTGAAGTCTAGTTCTCTGCGAACTACAAAACCATTCAGTGTATAAATGAGGTCCACAGATGAAGAAGATTTTAGAATCTGTGTAAGCTAACCATTTGCAGAACTGGAAACTGAGGACAAAGAGGTGGCATGACTTGGCTAGGTCACCAACAGGAGTTTCAGATACAGCGGCCTTCCCTCTAAAGCAGTTCATTTCTGGCCTGAGGACCTGATCTGGAAATGCCAACTGGACTGTGGTTTCTTTTCAGTAACTTTCTCATTTCCTTCTCATTAACTATCTAGTTCACCCCGATAACAGTCTTCTACCTCTTTCCTTTCCTTCCCTAACATTTGATTCCTTCCTCTTCTGCCTCTCTCTACTCACATTCATTTAAAACCAATACACTTGGTCCCTGCTTCACTTCACCTTGTTTTGAGCAACAACTGCACACTAGTTTTTTTGTTCCCACCAAGGTAGGAAGTCATTTCCAGGTAACAGGCATGTAATGATGCCCTGCAATGCAAAGAATATGACTTCTGAAGTCTAGAGAACAAGGCTCCAGTCATAACTGTGACACTAATTAACTTTATGGCATGGGCACCATTCATTCATTCATTGAACAATTATTTAGTGATGGCATTGCTAGGTACTGGTAACAACGCAGCCATGTTTTCTTCTGTCCTGGACATCACAGTCAATGAAAACATCAGACGTTAATTTTTTTTTTTATTTATTTATTTTTTTTAATTTATGATAGTCACAGAGAGAGAGAGAGAGAGAGAGAGGCAGAGACACAGGCAGAGGGAGAAGCAGGCTCCATGCACTGGAAGCCTGACGTGGGATTCGATCCCGGGTCCCCAGGATCGCGCCCTGGGCCAAAGGCAGGCGCCAAACCGCTGCGCCACCCAGGGATCCCTTTTTAATTTTTTTTTTTTTAATTTATGATAGAAACATCAGACGTTAAACAGTGAATTAAGAACTGTGATAAGAGATCTATGGAAAAACCAAGGACTACTGTGGGGCAAGCTTATCGGTACAGAATTTGAAATCTAGTCAAGGGGGATGATGTCTGGAGAATCTTCCTGAAGAAAATGACACTGAAGTGGAGACCTGAGAGCTGAATAAGAATTACCTGGGAAGAGGGGGACATAATAGAGTGCTGTGGACAGACCTAAAAGCACATGCAAACTTCCAGAGATGAGGAATGGACTGAAATATTAGTATGACTAGAGCTGGAGCAAGCAGACGGCAGGAACCCCCAGAAGAAGGGAGTGGCCAGGTCATGATACCCTACGTACTACGGAGTAAAATGGACATAATACAACTTGCCAGCATGTTGCTGTTAGCATCAGTGAGGTAACTTTTGAAAAAAGAATTTAAGACAAGCCAAAATACTTTTCACACCTATCCAAACAACAAGCATTTTTTTTTTTTTTAATTGATAGATTTCATGTAGAAACTTGCTGTTTTGGGCAGCCCGGGTGGCTCAGTGGTTTAGCGCCACCTTCAGCCTAGGGCATGGCCTTGGGGACCCGGGATCGAGTCCCCCATCGGGCTCCCTGCATGGAGCCTGTTTCTCCCTCTGTCTGTGTCTCTGCCTCTCTCTCTCTCTATGTCTCTCGTGAATAAATAAATAAAATATTAAAAAAAAAGAAACATGCTGTTTCCTTCCTACCTCAAGAGAAAGGAACTTTGAATCCAAAGGAACCCCCTGAAAAAGACTAAGTCCCATCTAAAGTAAATTGAGATGAAAGACCATGTGCTTCTGTCTTCCCTTCTCAATCAGAAACAGAATTTGAATTTGGGTGTGTGTGTGTGTGCGCGTGTGTGGCTTCTGTGTGTGAGTGCTTGATCTACTACTACGTCATTTACCAAGTCTTTAAAACGACTGCACAGCACTAATAACCTGATGAAAATCACTCAAGGCCTGAGCTGGCATCTTGTAATATCACAATTTTCCTATTTTTCCACAGGAACACTGCCCATGTGCAGATCCCTGAGCCAATGGCTATTATTATCCTTCTTTTGAGACAGCTTTTGCTATCAGAAAATCCCTGCAACGAGAGCCAAAACAGGAGTGTGACAATCACCTTCCAGTTTGATAAATTGAGAGGCAATGAGAAAAAAAAAATAATGGTTAGACCTCAGCTCCACATCCTCATGACTGGTCATCCTCAAGACACGTACTTAGGAATCAGTCTTCATCTTTGCAAGAACTTTTAAGAATGTTAGTCATTAATCAATTACAAAACATGAGCAGCTAGAGAATGAAGTGTCCCCCACCCCATGAGTGAAGTAACTTCCCCTTCTCATTCAAAATATGTTCTGCTGTGGCCATATGAAAAGCAAGACATTGTGTCTCCTTCTTGTCCCCTGATATGGTTCTTCGGATTTCTACCCTTACCCTCTCCCGCGTGCAGCCACATACACACAACCTTGCCCCAACAGGCATGAGATTTTTCAGGGATTCTTTTTATAGACGTTGAATTTGGAGGAAAGGAATCTGGTGCATATTGAAAGGCAAAGGCAAACAAACAAACAACAACAACAACAAAAACCCTATACTCCCAATGTTCATCTGTTTCCCTGAACTACCACCGTTCTCATTAAAGAACCCTTAGATAATACATCTCCCTTCACTCAGGAATCAACGGCTGCCATGTAGAATCTGCAAGCTCTGTTTGGCTTCTTCAGGAAAGTACTCTTGCTATCAACCTAGTAACCTAGAAAGAGGGACAGCTGAGCTTATCACTGAGATGCCAAGGATCAATGCCTGGCCTTCATAATAGATATCCTCGGAGTGTGGTAGTGAATTGTAGGAGAGCTAAGAGTCTACTTAGGCCCCATGCGGTTCTGCTTGAGCCATTACTCACAAGCGAGCTATAGCAACCTGCCCCCCTCCCTCATTCTCCAAGATCACCTCCCACCAATGAGGTAAATACATACTAACCAATCACTATCCCTTCGCTGCTTTGCTCTGCTCGAAAGCAAGTTTAGTTCTTTTTTATTTTTTTTATTGTTTTTTTCAATTTTATTTATTTATTTATTTTTATTCATGATAGACATAGAGAGAGAGAGAGGCAGAGACACAGGCAGAGGGAGAAGCAGGCTCCATGCCAGAAGCCTGAAGCCGGACTCGATCCCGGGACTCCAGGATTGCACCCTTGGCCAAAGGCAGGCGCCAAACCGCTGAGCCACCCAGGGATCCCCATGCAAGTTTAGTTCTATAAGATTTTTATCTGCTCTGTAGAAGAGCTCATCTAGCATATGCTAATGAAGTTCTTAAAAAAGAAAAGAAAAACAACCTTTTTTAATTTTTTTTATTTTTTTAAAAAACAACCTTTAATTAAATATTACCATTCTGGCAGCTATTGGAACTTTCTCAAAGAAGTTAACAGTGATAAAAATAACTAAATAAATAAATAAATGAATAAATAAATAAATAAATAAATAAATAAATAAATAAATAAAATAAAAAGAAGAAGTTTACAGTGATGATTTCAGGATGAGTGTGATCAACTTGCTTCCCATCCACAGTCCCAAAGCCTTAACACTTGCTGACCATCTGCTCTATCGAGTCTTTTAGAATTAAATAGCCACTTACTAAGTCATGTTGAAAACCCACATTTAAAGCAACGCTACCCATCGACCAAAGAGAATGAACTAGCATCTGATGGAGAATAAGGGACCAAGTGAACATTCATATTCAACTAGCATTTGATAGACAATAAGGGGCCAAGGTCTATTCATATTCAACAAACATTGGTATCGTCCAGCTGACTCACAGCCATCACGATTACTTTGCGAAAGTAACTATGAAAGGAGTTTCTGGTTGCGTTCATTCATCCAATCGTACATCCTAGACAAAAGACCTGAATCCATGAAATCTTAGAGGTGAACTTTCATTAGACACATAGAAAGCTGAATCCCTGTAATTTCAGGTCATGTAAAAATCAGCATTCTTTTTCTAATACACGTGGCCTGCACCCAAGCGAGAAATGACCGAATCCTCAAGTCAGAAAACCTCAGCGTAAAAAGTCTGCCTCTAGCCACTACCTTAGGTGCGCCATCCTCCATGAGCAACTCGATCTTTCTGGACCACAGTTTTGTCATTTGTACGTTAATGACAACAATCGCCTATTTTGTGGTTGAGAATCATAAGAAAGTGAAAGCATCTTGTAAGGATTTCTAGAGTTTTCTTTTTTTATTCTTTTTTTTTTTTTTCCTAGAGCTTTCAGTCGGAAGCTGAGTAAGTTAGCAGAGTCACTTATTGTGCCTTCAAAAAGTCCTTGCAGTGTATGGTGTAGATAAAACTTTCTACCATCTGATAATTTCAAAATACGCTCAGCAATCCTGACTCCCCTGAGGTCTTTATGTATCATCATGCACATAATATTACAAACTTCTTTTCCAGCAAAGACATCGGCTCCAACGTGGGAAGGATCTCATGAGTTCGAGGAACCAAGGCCAGTGCAGCTAGAATGTCTGGAAAAAAAGATGAAGTGACAGGAACTACGTTGGGAGAGCAGGGTAGAGGCCCAGGTCCACGGGGTGCCTGCCAGCCATGATAAGAAGATTGGATTTATGTGCAAAGGGAAGGTTTAAAAGGAAGAATGATGTGACCTCATTTACATTTCTTAAATTTGGCTGCAGTATTAAGATTGCAGCGGAAAGCTTAAACCGGCAAAGAATCAAGGACAGGAAGCTCACTAGGAAGCTATTTTAATTAAGATAACGGCCTGGACCCAGGTGGTGGTAAAAGGGATGAAGGGGAACCACCGAGAGACACAAGGTAGATATTTTGAAATCTGAACAAGAAGAGGATAAAAGAAGGGGGTGATGGTGAAGACAAAGGTGACACGGGTAATTAGACAATAAACACTTTTCCCAACCTTTGATCCAGCTCAGTTGTGCCTCGCGAGCTCCCATTTCAGGTCCGCAGTGTCACAAAGTGGCTGCAGGGTTCTGCGCCGCTGCGCTCCTCCTCCAACCGCTCAGGGGTCCAAGGATGGCCTCACTCCGGGCCTCGTCGCCACCGTCTGCCTCTTTGTGGCAGCTGACCGGGCGCCGCAACCAACCAGCTCCTGAGGCTGCTGTGCTCCCATTAGACCGCCAGCCCCAGAAAGCGGGGACCTAACAGGCCCACGGGAACATCTGCCACGTTTATGGTGAAAGCTAACATGTGGAGCCATCCGTGGGGTCGGATCCAGCGCTGCGTGGATTTATTTTTACATAAATGTGAACAAAGAGCCCATCCTTTTGCCCCAACCCCTCATTCCACCCCCCCACCAACACCAGAGGCCCCGACAGGTGACCCTGGGCTCCCCTGTGCAACGGAACCTGCCCCATCTGCTAACGGCCTTGGAAGCCCTATACTCAGGCCAACCACGGAGGCAAACAGACAATCGGCTCGTCCTCTGGGGCTAAGCGAGAAGGGGATGAGGACGCCTCCTGGAAGAGGCCCGGCGAGGGAGAAGGAGCGTCCCTGCACCTGCCGCCCCGGGCCGCGCCCGTGTAGACGTGACAGCTGAACAGCCTCCCGGTGATGCACGCGCCACGGAGGACGTTGTTGTTTGCTTTCTTTTTAAGATTTTATTTATTTATTCATGAGAAACACACACACAGAGAGAGAGAGAGAGAGAGAGAGAGGCAGAGACACAGGCAGAGGGAGGAGCAGGCTCCATGCAGGGAGCCGGATACAGGACTTGATCCCGGGACGCCGGGGTCACACCCTGGGCCGAAGGTAGAGGCTCCACCACCAAGTGGTGTAGATGGGCTCCACCCATCTACACTCTCACATACATGTAGCAGCACACCAGAGGCTCGATGCTTAAGATCTGAGACGAGCTGGCGCGAGCTCGGCCGCGCTTTGTTTTCAAACACGATGCAGAATGCCGCTGGGGCAGCAGGAGGAGACCCTTCGGGTGATTAGGGTCCCACGGTTCAGCTGCGACTTGCATAGCAGCCCAGGGCCTCCAGGGGCTTCTCGCCTACACTTGGGCCATGGATCCCCCCCTCCCCCTCCCCACCCTTCAATGGGCCCAGGTGGGCCACCTGGAGCAGGGTGCTTGGCCGATGCAACATGACCCCCCCCTTCCATAGGCCCCGGTGGGCAACCTGGAGCAGGGTGCTCAGCCAATGAAGCATGCCCCCCCTCTTCCATGGGCGCAGGTGGGCCACCTGGAGCAGGGTACTTGCCCAATGCAACATGCTCTCCCTTCCACGGGCCCAGGTGAGCCACCTGGAGCAGAGCACTCGGCCGATGAAGCATGCCCCCCCATTCCATGGGCCCAGGTGGGCCACTTGGAGCAAGGCACTCGGCTGATGCAACACGGCCACCCCCTTCCATGGGCCCAGGTGGGCTACCTGGAGCAGGGCTATTGGCTGATGCAACGCAGCCCCCCCTTCCATAGGCCCAGGTGGGCCACCTGGAGCAGGGGAATCGGCCTATGGAACATGCCCCCCGCTTCCATGAGCCCAGGTGGGCTACCTGGAGCAGGGCGCTCAGCCGATGCAACACGCCCCCCGTCTTCTGTGGGTGCAGGTGGGTCACCTGGAGCAGGGTGGCCGATGCAACACGGCCCCCTCATCCCCCTGCCCATTCCCACAGTAGGATGCCCGTCCGTCTGTCCATCTGCCGGCACCCACCCCCCAGTGGCTTGCACAGCAGGTGCAGTAGTCCCCTGACCCCATACCACCCCCCGTCCGCCCTACAAAGAGCCCTGGTGACAACCCTCACTCACCCCGAAGGGGGTCCCGGGGGCTGTGATAGGGCGGCTCACCGACTGAGCTCTGTGCTCTAAACCCATGGGGGCTGCTGCCTGGGAACCCCGAGCTTTGGGATGGCTAGCGCGGCATCCTAGGCCTCTCCCACCGACCTCCCTTCTGTTTTTTTTTTTTTTTTTTAAGATTTTATTTATTTATTTCATGAGAGATACAGAGAGAGAGAGAGGCAGAGACATGGGCAGAGGGAGAAGGAGGCCCCATGCAGGGAGCCCATTGGGGGACTCGATCCCAGGACCCCAGGGTCACACCCTAGGCCAGAGGCAGGTGCCCAACCACCGAACCCCCCAGGGGTCCCATCCCAACTACTTTCTGCAGTTAACAGCACCACTCTATCCATTTATATTTCTTGATGCATGAGATGTATTTTAAAAGGCTTCAGCAGCTTAAAATAAGTAACCCCTTGTCTGGGGCATGAACTCTGATTTTGGAATCAGGTACCCAAGTTGGAACCTGCCATGGCAGCTCTTTGCTGTCGGACTTTGGAAATTACATCTAACTTTGCATCAGAGGAAGATGTCAACCCCCAAGGGCATACTGAAGCCTAAGAAGATAGGTAAAATTTGCTTGTTAAATATGTATTTAATATATGTATGTATATATATGTATTATATATGTATTTAATGTATAACATTTAATATATACTTATATATTATTTGTATATTACTTGTATAATAATGTATATTTAATATATACTTATATATTACTTATATATACTTATATATATTAAATATATATACAGACACATATATGTATATAGTATATATACTTTACAGTAATATATTTTTATAGAAATATAGGAATATATATACATGATATATTAATATATGACAATACAGATATAGTCATATACATATATATATATATTATATATATATATATAATATATGGGACTCAGATCCTTTACAGTCATTATTCCTTTGGACCTTGGATGGCCACATGGAGTTTCAACCATTTCACTCACATTTCTACCTCAGTTTGAATTTATCAGAGGCCTTACACAGACATTCGCCTGAAAGAGCATTACCTCATGAGCCTTTAGTCGTTTGCTTTGATTTATTTCCCCCCACAGCACCTGACTTGCTGCACATTAATATTTGTTACTGGTTTATTGTTGTCTTCTCACATTTTCATGTAAGCTCCAGGAGGTCAGAGATTTGTCCTTTTTATTGATTTATTCCAGGACTGGAATAGTGCCTGGCACATAGCAGACAATATATATTCACTGAGTGAATGAATGAGCGCCTCCTATTCTAAAAATCTTAATAGACGTTCATTAACAAATACGTTTTTTTTTTTTTTTTTAAAAAGAGGGAAAGGCGGTTTTTCGGTATCTTGAGGAGCCCTGGATTCCAGTACTGTTTTGTTATTAGCGCACTGACTACCATTTGGCTAATCAGTTCATCTCTCTGGACCTGTTTGGACATATTCATATCAAGGGAAGTCAGGTGCTGAGATTTTATGATTATGATTATACAGAAATAAATCCCATTATCTTTGCCTTCTGGTTTTCATATCCTGTGTAATCTCCTTAAAAGTGGGTGAAACCTCCGATTTGCTTCTAACCCACAGTATATATTGCAAAGGTGATGGGATACAGATAACTACACGCGGGGGCTTATAGTGGCCATCCTGCTGGGAGACTCCCTCACTTGCTAGCTTTCAGGAAGCAAATGGCCGCGCTGGGGAGGCTCCCATGACAAGGAATTCAGAGCTTCCTTCAGACCCTCAGCTGGCAAGGACTAAGGCCCTCTATCCCACAGCCCACAAGGACCTGGATGCTTCCACCAACCACGTTAGTTCGGAAGTGGATTCTCCCCAATTAATCCTCAATTGACACCTCAACCCCAGCCAATCAAGACCTTGATTGCAGACTTGTTTTTTTTCTTGTTTTTGTTTGTTTAAGACTTTATTCATTCACTCACAAAAGACACACAGAGAGAGAGAGAGAGAGAGGCAGAGACACAGGCAGAGGGAGAAGCGGGCTCCCTGCAGGGAGCCCGGTGGGGGACTCGATCCCGGGGCCCTGGGATCACACCCTGGGCCGAAGGCAGATGCTTAACTACTGAGCCCCCCGGGTGCCCCTTGACTGTACACTTGTAAGAAAAGATCCAGTTAAGTCATGCTGGACTTTCAAGTCACAAAATCTATATATAATAAATGGGAGTTGTCTTAGGTCGCTCCATTTGTAGTGATGTTGTTGTGCAATGATGGATAACTGATACAGATACAAAATATTCTTTCTGCCATAATGGCACGTTTATCAAATATGCGGAGCCTGATACCAAAGAAGAGAAGGCGCTTGCTATGCCTCTGCAGTCAGGGTTTCCAATCCAGATCACTGAAGAAGTAAGCTTCCTTGGGACACACACACACAAATAACCAATGCTTCATTACCCCCCCGCCCAAGACTACTATAGAATGGGAAGGAATGCATTTCAGACAGTTTCACTTTTGCTCTTCTATTTTTTTTTTTTTCTTACAGGCCCCTCCATCCCTCCTCTTCCAACTTCATTTCCCCAGATATCAATCCTCCATCAAAAATTTTTTTTTTCTCTTTAGGTTAGCAAAACAAGTCACGTTGTGTGAACATGCCCTTTGCAAACTGCTTGACAATGTAAACACTATTTAAATCAGCCTTGCCAGGACTTGGCAAAATATAAACAAAATATAAACCAATAAGTAATCAGAATCTAGCCATCAAGAAATGTACCATTAATTAGTCCAAAGATGAAGCTATTAAAAAAAAATCAGAATTATCAGCACTGCACAAAATGTCAGTTCTCTCTATGGTTATCAAGTAGGACATGTTTCAGAAGCCCACAGCACATGGAGAAGATACTCAGCCCAAAGATTCACAGTGGTCTTTCTGTCTTTGACTTTAGGAAACTTCTCTGCATAAAGATATTTTTCCCCAAAAAATAAAATACATAAAACTTAACAATAGCAAGTTGATAGAGATAGGCATAGGATTAGAGATAAATGCCTATATTTCCATGAAGTCAGATGCAGAATAACAGAATAACATCAGAAGGAGGGCTGGCATTACATGGAACGGAAGGGAGCCTTGGATGGATAACAAACTACGCAAGTCGTCTGAGCCTGTGAAAGGAGCAGAGTTTTGTGTTGTTTTTAAATCAGCAAATCCTTTCAAGCCTCCTCATGTGTCCTCCCTTAAGCTAAAGTATACACAGAATTAATTAATACACACGTGGCAGCTCTGAGGCTGGCCCTCTGCATCAAACCTAACTTAACCAACCTAGGAATTACTCCCTTTGATGAGGAAGAGAAGGGACGAGAGTTCTCCCATCTACTTTCTGCTCAAGGACTCCTTCTAGACAAAAATCACTGATGGGATAGTTCTCTGACCCTTCTTTCCATCCTTTGACATCTTTTGAAACCTCTCCTAACCTGCTTCTTTCTTTGCTTATCCAAGTTCCTTAGGATGGCCCGTTCTAGCAGTTCCAAGCTCCGATCGCAGTTGTAATTTATTTAAACCTGCTGACATCTCCAAGGCTCAGCTTCCTAAAGTCCTTAAATTAGGTAAGGTCGTGCTAACATCTATAGCAGAAGTTTCCTAAGACTCTTAGCAGTGTAACAACATGAGTTTATTTTTTGTTCACCTAATAATTTATGAGGGTGTTTGGTGGATCCCCTTGTACACGTGGCTTGGTTATTAAGTTCCTCTCGTGTTGTATTCCTACCATCTCCTAGGGCCTCAGGTCCTCGGAGCCAGCAGAGGAGGAAAGGCAGGCCATCCCACTTGCTAACCATTTCAATCAAAGTGTGGTACCCATGGGGTCTGCTCAAATCTTACTAGTGGCAATAAGTCACATGGCCAGCGAGCCTCAATTGGGCCTGAAAAACTGTTGTAAACTGAGCAGATATTTCCACCAACAATCTGCACTACAGGAAGGAAACTCAACTCTTCAGTGAGCACTTCATCACCTCCTCTAGAGAGGTTATCTCAGAAACTTCTTCCAGCCCTACGCTAAGGTGCTTTTATGATGCGAATCTTCTATCCTAAAGTACAAAAAATGTAGAGGGGAAGCCAAAGAAGCACAGAAAGGAAGGCAAAGTTTAGAAAATAAATCTCACACAAATTCCTATTAGATGCAGATATGAAATACGTACCCCAAGCTGTCCAAGAAAAAAAAAAATCTTTGAAGAATCCACAGACACAATGATACACATGGAAAATTATTGATAAATAATTTTATCGTTATGAGTAATTTCTTATGGGGAGTGCAATTCTGGCGTTTAAAAATAATCTAACTAGGACAACGAATCAAATTTTTTTTTTTATTAATTATCTATTATGTGCAAAGCGCTATCCTGGGTATAGCAGCAGAAATAAGTGCAAACGCTTTCTCTATGAAGAGAGTAAAATACCTTATTGGAAGAGCAAAGTAGCACTAATATAAACTAAAAATTCAACACATGAATGTTAGACACATATATTTCCTTTAGGGGGCATGTTTCCTGAGATATTTTTTTGTGGAAGTCAGAATTTCAGTGGGGCCTTCTAATTTAGATGGAGTCTGAGGACGTGAAGAGGAGGGAAACTTCTCTTATTTCTCAAGCTTAGGCCACAAGCCTCCTAATCTGCTACTTATTCATAAAACGGACCAAAGGGATAAGTCCCTCTCCATAGATACCAGCAAGCTGTATATCTGTACGTATGTTTTTCTAGCACAGATTGGCTCAGCTTCCTTATTTTAATTCTCCTAGATACTCTGATTTGCTCACTTAAGCCAGCTTTTTTTTTCCCGAGCTTTTAAAGTAATATCTGTTGCATTTGCTCTACACTCCAGTAATATTAACTCCATGACATTTGTAAATGCTGATTTGAACATTTTCAAAATGTGCTGTATCTGAAGTCCACTGAAAGGCACGTCTCTCTCAAGTGAAGGGTACATGCTCTTTGATGACCTGGGACATTCTGTTCGGAGAGAGAAACACACCTGAGGTTACTAGCAGCTCGCTTTCTTTTGAGGAAAGGGCAGGGACAACAGCGTTTAAAAATAAAGACAGTTGTGGGAAATTTAAAAGGTGGGGCTCTTTGATTTTCTAGATGATGAAAAGTTAAGTGTCTCATCCAAAGACACTCAGGAATATTAAAAAAAAAAAAAAGACACTCAATAAGACACTGGTGGTAGTGGCGATGGGAATCCGTACCGGAAGCTTACACAGTGACAATTTGCCATTTTCAGGTTGAGTTCATTGAACTCCACTCTTGGGCCACCGTGGGGAGATTGAAAGGTTAAACCCATTTTGTGAGGTAGGGGGGAAAATCAGCATCTGTTGACCAATAATGACCCAAAGCTTATTAGAAGGTCTCCATCTGGGGCAGTTCTATAAAGGGTGAATGAATGCGTGAACTAACGCAGAGATAAATGGGTGGATGGGTGGGTGGGTGGAAGGGCAGTGGATAGGATGACACAGGTCTGTTCTTGCGATTCTTCAACAAGTCAGATGATTTGAGACCCCAACTCCGCCTAAGCAGGGACTGACACTTCCCTTAAGGCCAGGATCTAATTAGTCATTCAGGGATAACAATTTTTATTAAATCCTGTCCCCAGTTTCCTGCAAGTAGAATATTAACTGTCCCATAAAAAGACAGTTCTCTTGTGTTATCCACAGGGGACTGAAGAGATGATGCACTTGAGTCTTAAAACTGATCTCTGTTCTTCAGCTTGAAATTCCTCCCGTGGTTTCCCTTGGACGAAACCCTAAGGGTAAGAAGCCAAGCCAGCGACCTACAGCAAGGAGGTTCTGCGCATGGAGGCCCCATTCTGCTGGGACAGCAAACAATCTGCAGTTATACTTAACTCCAAGTGGTATAATTGCAATAATAAAGTAAGGATTTTGTTGTTGTTGTTGTTTCTTGGCAGTGGATTCATCTATAGATCTCTGTACACACGAGCACTCCTTCATGGATACAACGTAAGACAACACTATTTTAGAAAATAAGCCCTTCAGCTGATAAAGCCCGGATTCAATCTTTCTATTTCTAAAAGATGCCCGAGGTGGTGGATCCTGACGTCTATCCTGACATTTGGGAAGATAGGCTTATCATTTTATTGGGCTCTGCAACCCAGATGGCACCATGCTAAAAAAATAAAATAAAATAAATAACTTCTGGAAAATAACAAGAAAGGAAAATCTGTTTGCTTGTCCTACACATCATTGTGTTCTGTTTCTCTAGAGGATTTGCAGGTGTGATATTATTTCCCAGAAATACTCAAAGAACATTGAACGACACCTGTTTTGAGGGAAATGTGTAGGGCTCCCCCGAACTCCTTACTTGCAAAATATAGAGCTTATTTTCTCTCCAGATAGAGATGGAATTTCTTCGCACTGGCAAGGGACACTTCCCTTTGTACAATTCACCCTAATAGGTGCTGAATTCTCAAGTCATCACAGATGCTCACTGTTCTCCTAGCCTCTTCCAACTTACTTTTTGCAAGACGTATTCTCATCAGACGATTTAAGGAAATGACTTAGCCATTCTAGGCCTTTGTCTGCATGGATAAGACGGGGATAACAGTACTCACTTCATGGAATAACAGTGACGTATTACAAGCGAACAGCTCATCACAACGCCTGGCATATAGTTAATGCTCAAGAGATGAGAGATGATATCAGTACAATTAAAATTCACCACCACCTCCACTGTCACTAGCATCCCTTCTGCTGTTATCACTGGTCATCTTGAATTCAAAACCATTCTATCATTTTTCCCCCTTACTTAGAAAGATAGAGGTAAAAACTTTCTGTGAAAATGTTGGGCAGGATTTAAAATCCTCATTAACTTGGGGGCATGGGTGGCTCAGTGGTGGAGCATCTGCCTTCGGCTCAGGGCGTGATCCTAGAGACCCGGGATCGAGTCCCACCCACATCAGGCTCCCTGCACGGAGCCTGCTTCTCCCTCTGCGTGTGTCTCTGCTTCTCTCTCTCTCTGTGTCTCTCGTGAAGAAATAAAACCTTTAAAATAAAATACTCATTAACTTAAAATATATAATTTACTTTTGAGGATTTCTGACAGAAATAATGAAAGAATAATAACAATTTTCAGCAATAAATAATCCATAGGTATTTGAATTATTAAATTTATACTATTTACCCATTGTATATATCTGATTCCTAGCAATGGAATATGTTCATATACTATACACCGTTTTCTAGGATTATTTGTCTTCCATTTTAAAAATAGCATTACAGCAGAAACCTATATCCATAAATATGACAGTCTATCCAGGTTCAAAACATAATTCCAGGTGTAACTGAAAAGAATCTTTTAATTTCAGGAAGTGAGAAATAAAAAAAAATACTTAAATATCTATTATGAATAGCAATATTTTCAGGATGCATAAAATGTGAATAATGCCAACACACTCTGAATGCAAAGTGAAACATTTGCTTCAAGGAAAAAGTAATGCAAGCGATTTGAGAATCTAACTACAAATCGGAATCCAAACAAAGAAGGCCCATGTACGTCCTCTCTGCAAGATGAGCCATTCTGAAAAGAGCATTTAAACAAAATATATAAAGGGGAGTCATGGGAAATAAAATGTCCAAGTTTGGTCTACAGGAAAGACGGTCAATTTTCACGGAGTTCTTTTTCAATATACACTGGCGGCTGATACATTGCTGAGGAGGGTGATTTCATTAAAGCAATAAAAGCCTCAGGAAAACAATCAGGAAACAAACATATAGTTCAAACTTTATATAAGTATAAAGAATAGAAGCAAGTCTCCTGGGAGCCCTGTATTTACTCAACTGTTAGTTTTTTGTTTTTGTTTTTTTTTTTTCTCTTCCCAACTGTCAGTTTGGTATTGAGTAAAATCTAGAACTCAGGTGTCTTGACTACTGTTTTTAAGCACTTCAACCCTGGATCAAAATTACTCTAAAAGTGTAAGGTCTTTGGGGCCTTTCTTTAGTGAAGAATTAAGTCTTAAGAAGTTCATTTGGCCAACAAATGATTATTAGTCTGGATTTCAGGTCCTTCCACGGCACTGACGACATAGCAATATCAAAGACAATTGCATCAGCAATGATCTGTTTTGTAAAAGCACGAGAACCCTCAAAAATAAACTCAGATTTGAACAGTAAAGCACTCAGTAATTTCCTAAACGTAAGTCACGAGATGGTTATCCCAAGTTATTCGACGGTTAAATGATGTCTCCAAAGATCTAGGGTTTTTCCATATTCCTATAATCCTTAGCTTTCGATGGCTTCTCCCTTGACAATCAGGCAGTAGTGTAGCAGCTCCTCAAACCCCCACGTTCAAAGGCAGGAGGGGACTGGCAGGTTTCCAGTGCGTCCCTTTATCAGGACAAGAATGTTCTCGGGTGTTCTCTTAGGTCTCATCAGCTAGAACTGGGTTACCTGCCAAGGTTTGGCAGCAGGGGAACAGGATGCTGACTGGATTGGTGACAAGTGGGAGGAGGCTAGAAAAGGCTGTGGGGCTACTAATAGGGTTTACCATCGGATTCTTCTTCCGCACAGGCTTGCAAACCAACTGAACAGAACATTTCTGGGTACTTCCATACGCAAGTTGTCATCTTAGGATGCAAAGATCGATCGGCTTCGAAGGCTATGTCAAGGTGTTTGAATTTTATTGCAGTTAGAGTAGCAACTTTGAGGACAGGTTTGTTGAACATTCGCTTTGGCTTGTTGAACACTTTGCTTTAGCATCAACCTCGTTTTAAAGATAAGTAAGCTAAGCCTCGGTGATCTACTCAAGATTATATGGCCAATAAGCCTACCTCTCCTTGCTCATCTCCATGGTCCTGTTGGCTTCTCTGAAAGTTTTTATAGAAAGCCCATCCATGTTGCCTCTTGGGAGTCTCCAGCTCCTAAGTCTACTTCACACACTTCCTACTCTTCTCACTTGTGACATAAGTCATTTGTTAGGTTCTTTGACTCCGGCTTTGCCAATTAGGATGCAAGCTTCGCCATGGTGGAGACATCGCCCATCTTGATCTTGTTTACCGTGGTGCTGTTAGTTTCTAGAATAATTACAGGTATCCATAGGTACTCCTAAAATACTTTTTGAAGAAAGGTATGTATCAGTGAGTTTTTTTTTTTTTTAAGATTTTATTTATTTATTCAGGAGAGACAGATAGAGAGAGAGAGAGGCAGAGACACAGGCAGAGGGAGAAGCAGGCTCCATGCAGGGAGTCTGACGTGGGACTCGATCCCGGGACTCCAGGATCAGGCCCTGGGCTGAAGGCGGCGCTAAACCACTGAGCCACCCGGGCTGCCCTCAGTGAGTTATTCTGAAATGTGTTAAAAATGAGAAAATTCCCAGGGAGTGAAAAGACGGTCTTTTTATGGTATAATGAAGCTTTCTACAGGTGTTCAAATCCCAGCAATCTGTGCCTGCTCGTTACACCTGACTACTCTAGGATGTAATCTGGTTCTGAATTTTTCTTATGATTTGCTTTCCTACATTTTACACAGAGATTTGTTCTCCTGCAGAAATACGGGTTTATTTATTTATTTATTTATTTATTTATTTATTATTTTTTTAAAGATTTTACTTATTTATTCATTAGAGACACACACACACAGAGGGAGAGAGGCAGAGACACAGGCAGAAAGAGAAGCACTCTCCATGCAGGGAGCCGGACGTGGGACTCGATCCTGGGACTCCGGGGTCATACCCTGGGCCGAAGGCAGGCGCTAAACCACTGAGCCACCCAGGGATTCCCTAAGGGTATTTTTAACACAATTTCTTTATTTTACTTGTTTTTTTTTTTTTTTTTTTAAGGTAGAATTAACCTACCTAATCCTTAAAAAAATATATTTATAGTACTAATACTGTACATGCCTAGAGACAGTGCTTGCTTTACTCATATCAGAATAGGTAGCCATACGAAAGATTTCCAGAACAGAAGGCAATCAGCATCCCTTGGGCTTCAAACTGTCCTCTTTCCTCCACCATCACCTAGCTTCATTGTGCTGAATTTCCCTTCTCTGTGGTCACAATGCTGCCCTCCTAAGTTATCTTCTTTTAAAACACTTTTTTTTTTTTCTGGAATTAGCAAATGGCTGCATTATTAACACCCTAAATTGAACACTGGTATTTGTCACATTCCTTCCAAAGTTAACCAAATGACCCAAGGAGAAGAATGCTGGAGACCTCAGCTGGGCAGGGGTTACCCAAAAGAGGGGGTGGTGGTGGGGTTGACGATGAGGAGATGTGATAATGAAAACCAGTGGGAACTCCAGAATTTCCATATATGGGACTTGTCTAAGGTGGCAATCAATTGAATCCCTGCTGCAGTTTTTATAGTAAGAGTAAGGTTATTTCTCAATTTATATGTTAATTTCAGGTATCCTAGGATGGGGGACCTAGAGGGGATTATGGGGGATCCAAGAATTAAAAGACCTCTCCCTCTCTCTACAACCTGGCCCCATTAAATCAAACTTCCCCTCTTTCAAAGTCTACCTCCCGCTAGGCCTGCGTGGTGGGGTGAAAAGTTTAAATGGTTGTAAATACCTGTAAGACAAAGCAAAAGACTCCAAAGATTTGACATGTGCAGAGTAAGAGTCTCTATTTAAAGAAACTAAACAGTAGCTGAAATTAACCAAGAAGGTGCCTCTTGTTGTTTGGAACCAGTTTGGGAGCTTCTGTTCCCAAAAGCGATCTCAACGTGACACCTAGTGGCGGCTCTAGGCTTACCCCTTCAGGTCCTGACAAAGATCCCCAGTCTCCAAGGTATTCACAACCTGTCCTGGGGGTTCCAACTTTACTTCTATGGGAGGAAAACTTACTTATTTCACAGGAAAAAAAATCAGAAAAAATTTTTTAGAAGAAAATGCTCAAGCATCATTTTGAAGATGATATCCAAGCTTTTTTTTTTTTTTTTTTCCTGGTGTATGAATTGTCTCTTCTTGATAATCTATGCGGGTCTTCCTCACCCCCAACAAACGTTGGCCTACTTACAAATTCAAAGGACAGAAGCCCTTTTGATGGTATTCTAACTAATAATTTTTCCACGTTAAAAATTGATAAATATCTCAGAAGGAGATTACGCATTGGTTTCCTTTGAAAGATTTTAGCCGGTGATTTTTCTTAAAAAAAAAAAAAATTAATTATTCAAAAGTGTTTATACAAGGCATGTTGGTTTTGTTTGCATATGGGAATTTGTTTTTCAGTTTTATCGTTTTTTTATTTTTAGTTTCTAAATTGAGTTTCTTCAAGCCCTGTAGATGCTATGGCCGCTACACACCACCACCACCACCACCACCACCACCTCTGCAAGCAAACTTGCTATACTTTTTGGCCAAAATGGGGGGAAAGTAGGTTTGATACTTCACCTTTTAGGAGCCCTCCTTGCCCCATCACTGGCAGCCCATCATCTTGGGCCACCTCTAGTGTTGGCTCATGTCCTCTTGGGCACTCCTCCTCCATCCCCTCTCTACCGTCCTAATTGATCAATCATGTCAGCACTAATGACCTGATGAGAAGACCTCCACTGCGAAGTTTAGAGATGAGCTGGGCTCGTCCAAACTGGCCTTCTGCTGACATCAACACATACAGCAACAGTCGGAAAACTGCAGGGAATGACTCAGCTTCCTGCCATTACTGTATCCTCCATCTCCATGGAATGAGTACTGGCTTACCAGGTACCAGGGAGCTAATTCTGCAGCACCTCCCCCCCCCAAGTTAACAATGAGCCTGAAGCCAAGGATTTTTGTACTTTTTAGGTGATGATTCCCTTTTGTTGACTGTCATTTACTGAGTGTCCTCTTCGTATCGGACATGGCACTAAAACCCTTTTGCATCCTTTCTTGCAAACCCTCAAATGAGCCTTCAAACAGTGAGCTGCTTGGTTCCCATTTTAGATCTATGACAACTGAGGCTTAGTGACTTAATGTCTTTCTGCTTGTAAATAGCAGCACTGAGAAATGCTTTTGTCTCCGATATGCTTCTTTTGAGCTTCTCTCTAAATCCTTGGGAGTTGGAAATGGAAGCTCTGTAGTGTAACAACAATCCCCCCCACACAGCTACTTAACAATAAACCGAGTCTCTCAGAGACTCAGGATACGTACTTATATGCACACATAGTTGATAATGCATTAAAGTAGTCTGATGTTATAATAAATATTTTGATCCTAAGTCACTGGAAACTCCTGTTTTGAAAATTGATCCCTTTTATCAGCTTCTTGGGCTGTGCTCACCATGGAAGGCCTGATTTCTTCAGGAGGTCCTTCAACTCAGCCCCCATCCCCTGTTTCCTCTTCTGCTCCTCCCTTCTCCTTGGGGATGGGATACAGACCCACACTTGGGGCAGACAAAATGCGTGGCTTACTCTCCATGGCTTTCATTCTGATCAAACACACTTGAAAGCACCCCTAACACAAATCTAAAGGGTTCTGAATATAAACTCTTTGGTTTTGCAAATCTCCTCTACGATGCTGAGGGAAAAGACTGTTTCTTTGGTAACCGGGATTCAAACACTGGACAGCCATAGACGTAGAATCATAATTGCAAGACTGAAATTCTGCTTGAAAGCAAACAGGAAGCATTTTTTCCCTGAAGCTATGGGTTTTAGATGATTGATATATTTTAAATAAAATTGCAAGCTTTATTTCAGTATGTGCAAGAGTCCCTGTAACCCACGGACCTAGAATCAGAAACACAGAGACAACAAAGCTACTGCCATGGAGGGAGCAGATTGTAGTGCTTGGAGTCAGTCATCTGAAGCCAGTGTAGCCAGCTCTAGGAGTCACCTCAGACACCACAGTTGACCTCTCTGTGCCTCACTTACTTCATCTGTTGAATGGGAGGGTTAAATGAACTAATAATATAGGGAAGGTTCTTAGAACGGTGCCTGGAGTAAGGCAAGCAAGCCAAGCTGTAAGTGAAGTCTCTGAAGCGCTGTGACGCTACCCCTGTAATCTCACCTCTCAGCCCACAGGCTGTGGGAGCCTTTCTCCAGAAGAAATCACTGACAGGTGATGTTTATGAGAAGTAGGAGGCATCGCACCATTTTTTTTTTCTTTTGCTCCCTTTCAATCTTTCTCTTTGAGGCAGCCACATACAATTGTTAGATCAGAATAAGTCTTCACATTTTTTTTTTCTTCAGATGATGGATGGCAAAACTAAAATAGGTCCTCTTGAGATAATGTTTTTGAGTGTCCAGCTGGTGGAGACAGGAAAAGCAATTTCAGTGAGACAAGAGCCTTCGAGAACAGATTTGGAGAGAAAGTATTATCTTGGCCTTCTAGAAATAGAAGTGCCATGATGCAGACTGCAAGGAATTAAGATTATCCACATAGGCATTTTGCTGCTCCCCGTAAAAGAAGAAATGATGGGAGGGATACAGACAGGAATGGCCCTGCCAAATTCCAACTTGGCCAACTAGCCTGCTGAAAGCGATGCAAGCCTGACTGGGCACCGTCTCCTGCCTTGAACATTTAACATCCCGGATGTGGCATGACCGCGGCAGCAATGGCTGGATGCCCAAATCCTCACGCAGGGGACAACCTCTGACAAGCCGAGGAGTCACCTACAGGGCAAGTCTAGAGACCGCCCGCCAAGCAATCTCTGAGAGAGCCACTGCTTGCCTACTGGGGAAGAGAACATTCTCAGACTCATGGCTTTAACCCAACTACCCTAGCTTCCCTTCTTGGAAATCAGCTTCTGGGAAGCTGGGAACTTAACTCCCGGAGTTAAGACTGTGCTGAATGGCATCATCTAACTGACAGCAAAAATTTTTTTTTATACTTCTTCCTTTTTTTTTTTTCATTTTCCAGCTTTACTGTGATGGGATTGACAAAAATTATGTATACTTAGGATGTACCACGGGTGTTCTTTAATAGTGCTAAAATATGTTGAGTGCCTTGTATGTGTTTTCATTCTTGATCTTTCTTCCTCCCTTCCTCCCAACGATACTCATTGAAATTGTTGTTTGCCAGGTGCACAGAATACAACGATCAATTCAGACACAATCCTGGCCTGCAGGTCTTGAGGAAGAGAAAAAAAAAAAAAATCCACAAGTAAACACACAAGAAAATCATCAACTGCAACAACATATACTACAGAGATGGGCTGTACTGTGGGTCCCCCTGGAGGACGGCTGGCTCTAGGTGAGATGGTAAGAAAGGCTTTTCCGAGGAGATGACCTGGAGGAGACACGTGGGGCTGGACGGGAGTAGCAGCCTTTCTTGGATCCGAGGATTTTTTGTGAGCATGACCAAGGACCAAGGCCCTGAGGCAGGAATGACTTTGAAATGTTTAAAAAAAAAAAAAAAAAAGCCGGTGTGTCTGAAACATAGAGAACGAGGGAGGGTTTGACATAAACTTGGAGATGGAGGCACAGAGGGCTTGTCCAGGCCGCGGAGGCCATGGTTACAAGGCCCTTCGCCCCAAATAATGCAACACAAAGCCACATATTGAAAAAGGTATGCCAAAAAAAAGAAAAATAAAAGGGGAGCGCCGTGGCTTCACCCCTGGCTTGAACCGCTTAGACCTTCAGGCCCCTGGGCCCATAAGTGGCCAGAGGAGAAGCTTCCACGAGGCTGCCTGGCTGCAGTGGCCCTGAGGGAGGCAGGCCCTTGTGGCCTCCCGGGGACAGAGGCCAGGCAAGGTCATCAGGCTCCCCTGATGTCTGAAGGAGGCCGTCCCCCGTCGGAGGCTGGCGGTCACTGCCCAGCTTCTAGGTGGCAGGCCACTGGCGAGCGGGGACAGTGGGGTTGCAGGCATGGGGGAGCTGTGGGCCCTTGGGAAGCTGTGGCCACGGGCCTGCCCCGGGAGCCCCGGCACCCGGGCCAACAGGGCCACACGACCCACCTGCGTGGCCAGGCTCCTGGGGGCTGCACCTTGTGGAGGAGACCCTGGGCTCCGGGCCCACACTACCAGGCAGGCCAGGGGAAATGCTCCCGGTGGCCAGTAGCTCTGTGCACAGCTGGTGCAGGCCAGGCAGGCCCAGGAAACCCGCCTCAGCCCCTTGCACCCTCACCTATGACACAGATGCGCACAGAGCCCAGGAAAGCTTTCCAAGGCAACTTCATCAAGATGCGGACGATCAGACCACCAGGCCTTCCTCAAGCCTCCTGACAAGGGAATGTCTCTAGATGCAAAAGCATTGGATTTTTTATTTTTTAAAGATTTTATTTATTTATTCATGGGAGACACAGATTGAGAGAGAGAAAGAGAAAGAGGCAGAGGGAAAAGCAGGCTCCATGCAGGGAGCCCGACGTGTCCTGGGCTGAAGGCAGAGCTAAACCACTGAGCCTCCTGGGCTGCCCAGGGTTGTGGATTCTTAAAATGTACCACAAAACAATCTCATAATCCCACAGAACCGGAACGGCCTAGGACCGGCTGCCTCTGTTCTCCGCCGGGGCCCTCTGCTCCTCGCAAAGCTCAAAAAGCAGCAGGAATAGCTAGGCCTTGACTTGGTTTCTCCGAGATCTCCGCCGTGACCCTAACCACCTGCTTCCGAAGGACTCGCTATCTGCCCCCGGCTCAACACCATCCCAGGCCTCACCACCTCGATACGCAAAATTCAGCTCGGTGAGGCTGAGCGGGGACACCTGCTCACACTCCTGCTCCAAAGCCTGAGGATCTTAGTGGATCAGGGAAAACATGAACAAAATGCACACTTTATGTTCTTCCCACCTGATTTCTTGAACTGTTGTTAACAATAATACCGACGGACTCCTTGAGACTCTGCATGTAAAATCTCATTTCATCTCATAACCAAGGAGGGTGGTAGTGTCATTCTTATTTTTCTTGGAAACGTCCAGGTCGTGGGATCTCAATTTGAACCATACTTACATTCCCAAGGATACCATGGTTTATAGTTTAAACGTCTATTTTCCGAGGTCATACATAACACGGTGCATGGATTACAATAAACACGATACGCGGCATATATTCCTAAACATATTGGAAACTGCTTACAATGCCAGCACTAACTCCTCCTTCCTTTTCCTCAGTGGGACTCACAACATGCTATGCAACATGGATCGGGCCAACAGACCCTAAACACCTTAGTCTCTGGTTTCTGATCCTATATACAAATTACCACATGGAGAGCTTTTAAAAAGCGCTGGTTATGCCCTTTCCTGGCCTGGAAGATTCTGGTTTCGTTGTTCTGGGCTAAGGCCTGGGCATCGGTTTTTAAAGCTCCCCTGTCCATCCCTCTGGTGATTATTAAGGTCTTGGGGGTGGAATAAAACTGCTCTGAACCAAGTAAAGTAACCCTACGTGTACAGACTGAACTGTCCCCCCAGGACTCACACCCTACAGCTCCAGCCCCCAGTAGGACTGTGTGGAGACAGGAGCTTCGAGGAGATCCTTGAGGGTAAATACAAGAGAGCAAAGGGATGGGGCCCTATGCTGATAGGATTGGTGTCTTTCCCAGAAAAGAGACCCAGTAGGTGCACACAGGGGAGAGACCACCTGAGGGAGACCACAGCAAGAAAGTGGCCGTCGGGGGGCCGGCGAGGGGGGCCTCCCCAAAACCCAGCAGGGCACCCTGACCTTAGACTTGGACTTCCCGCCTCCAGAACTGCTAGGACACACGCTGCTGTTGTTTAGGCCACCCCGCCTACCACGTCCTGGAGGCAGGACCCCAAGTGCCCGATGGGAGGAGAGGCACCAGGGCCTCAGGCCTCCTGCCCTCCAGGCAACCAGCCTGGGAAGGGAGTGAGCAGAGCGAAGGAGCTTCACTCACTGGAGAGCAACTGAGCCTCACAGGTTATTGTTTGCAGACCCTTCAACGATGGTGCAGAGGCGAGCTGAGGACAAAGCACAAGCTGACACCCATGGCCCCCTGCCCCCCGCTCCCGGGTGGGCTGGGTGCGACACTCCTCAGGTGCTCCTGGCTGTCCCTAGGCTAAACAGAAGGCAAAACAAAGGCCACCTCATAGAGATCACAGTCCTGAAAAACAGGAGTCTCCCTCAGTTTACAAGTCTTAGTGATTTACTAGGAACAAGCATTCTTAGCGATAAACTAACATACAGAAGGAAAGTCCCAAGTGTCTTGATGTTACTGCTTCACCAGAGGGAGGAGCCACCTTAGGTTGACAATGGCAAGGCCTCTGGTATCCTGTAGGTCCTCTCTGGCTTATGAAACTTCTTTTGAAACCCTCCTTCTTTTCCTTACCCCCTACTCCCAAGTATATAATCAGCCCCCCCTCATCCCCAGCCCCGGTGCAGCAGCTCTTCTGCCCATGGGTCCCGCCCCCGTGCTTTGATAAAACCACCATTTTGCACCAAAGACCTCTGGAGAAATCCTTCTTGGTCGTCAGCCATGGACTCCACCAAACCTACCAACATTCCAAAAACTACACCAATGGAAAGGAGCACTATTGAGAAAAGACACGGGATGGAACTCTCTAAGAATGGGGCTTACCTCTCGATATTCTTACTTCTTTCCTCATTCATTGCAGGGTGAGCGCAGACCGTGCTCTTTCCTCTCTATTGCTCCCTACCAGATGTCACGGAGTCCACACATCCCTCCAGTTACTACGAGGCCAACTAACTACTCTTTGCTTTGTGTTTGTTTATACTTTCATTTGGGGTAGGACGAACGTGCGTGGAAGGAGGGTCTAGGAGGGTTATAACTGGTCCTGTTCCAAGAACAATTTTGAACATTTGAAGATAGAAGAGTCTATCCACAGCAAAGTTTTCAATCGAGGTTACTTTTGATCTTGGGCTTTTCCAATGCCTTGACTAAAGAGTGAATTGCAGCCTTTTTAAAAACATATGTGGATCAAATAAAATGTGAAGGTGACTACAGCATGAAGGAATTAATCAAGGGCTGCCAGACAGTGATAATACAGTTTTCACAACAAAAGCTACAGCTGAACATCTTCCCAGTATCACGACTAGGTTTAGAACACGTGGTCTAAAAAAAAAAAAAAGTAAGCTCTAAAATGTATGGCACTGCACCAAAAAATCTGTGAGGAACTAGGCTTATGTTTGGGGCCTTTAGCTTTATTTTCTCTATTTCAGAGAGAAGACAGTCTACCTCCTATGATTTCTGGAGCATTAATGGAGGCGTTAACATTCTAGAATCTTCTCAAATAGCGCTAGGATGGGGGTTTCATAAATGTGATTTAATTTCTTATGTCTTTTCCTAATACTTGTTTCTATCCTTTGGTTATTGAAAAGCTCAAATCGCTCTGATGCTCAGTCTCCATACATCGTTAATGCCTTTGCATGGTGACCGATGGCAGCTACACTTGCGGTGAGCCCAACGTAACATAAATAGTTGTCGAATCATTGCATTGTACACCTAAAACTAACGTAACATCATGTGTCAATTATACTCATCTTTTTTAAATAGGGGGAAAACATTTGCACAGGATTATGAAAGGATATATGTTAATCACTCCTTTAAATGGCTTGGTTACATACAAAGTCCTATGATAACTTTTGTTTATATTGTGTGAAATTATGTAGGGATTTGGGCATTAATCCCCAATTGGGATCTTTTCTCATACAAATATCTCCCTTTCATAAATAGCTGGGAGGCTGAAGAGATGAAAACCGACAGAGAAAGTGTTAGCCCATTCATTTTAATCTAGTTTAAGCATCCATCACTAACCAACAGGTCACATGACTGTCTGTTTACGTCTACTCCCTGAATCGTCTCTGCCACGTAGTGAGCGTGTCACAAACTACAAAGGTTCCGTGCGACAAATTTAGAATGATCATATTACTTCTCTGAGTGGCAAAGTTGCTAGCTCTCAGTTATACAAGATGAAATCATAACAGACTTTGCACATTAAGGTTGACAGACTCACGCATGTTATAACAGGAGAATGTAGGATGAATACACGCTTCTGTACGTACACTTGGTACCTTTCACATTTCTCTTCTCTTTGAATTACTCAAGTGCTCTCCCAACAGCCTTAATGAAACCAGACATAAACGGAATTACATTCTTTTAAAAGTGGAACAATCACACATCAACTTGCATTAAGTTCCCTCCCGGAGATCTAACTGGTGTATATAGAACCGTGAAAGCACAATTTGACCTCCATTTCTTACTCTCATTTGTTTATTCTGGAATAAATTTGATTTGACCTCATTGTAATATCCTTAAATGTACTAAATCTTGCATTAGTAAAAAGACACGTGAAGCTTCTCCACTACCCTATTGTTCTAGTCTCCATCCTGGGCCGTCAGTCTGTGGTCTACTGGTTCACGAATTACCTGCCTGCAGCATTTAGCTAGGTGAAGCCTTGAAATCTGTTTTGAATGAAGGGAAAACAGACCTCTCACTTTCCTCCAAATAAGGGGTATATGAAGAACACCCTCAATCACCGTTGGCCATGTCATTGTAGGAGTCTACTCCTACGATGAGTTCTAGTGACAGCAGTGGTCCAAGTAAGAGGACAAGCAGCTCTAGATTACCAGGCTGCCAGTAGGTAACTACTTCTGGAGTAACGATACCCGGTTTGCATCAGTGACCACAGACACTTTGCTTGGTTCTCAATAAAAATGAAAAAAAAAAAATCTAGACTAGTGAATAGTTAGTTGGCAAACACCTACAACTGAAACAAACAAAAAAAAAATATTTAAGTAAATCATGGTTCGTTTAGTGAAAAGATATTCTGGGGTTTTTAAAAATAGAAATGTTTATAAAGAATGTTTAACATGAAAAGCTTATGATGATAAATTGTTTAGTCATCATTTCCCCTTCATTTCCGCCATTCCCAGTTTCTATGTTTTATTAATGGATGTGTTACTTTTTTCTGTAGAAGCTTTATTGAGATGCAATTACCATACCAAACAGTTGCTCGCTTAACGTACATAATTCATCCACTTCTTCCTTTTTCATTTTTAGATCCTTGGTGGAGGGGGGTGGGGAAGAAAGTGTACAATTCAGTGGTTTTGAGTACATTCACAAAGTTGTGCAATGATTGTAGATATGTAATTTTAGAATATTTCATCACTTCATAAAGAAATCCCATGCCCATTAGCAATCTCCCCTCAGGGTCTCTTGTCCCCTACCTCTGACCACAAGTAATCTACTCTTCCATTCCTGTGGATTTGCCTTTTTAGGACAGACCATGTAAGAGGAGTAATAGAATCTATGGCCGTTTGTATCTGCCCTTTTCCTGCCCGTGAGTTCACGGTTCACACATGTTGAAGCGTGCGTCTACACTTCATTCCTTTCTAGTGGCAAATAATTTTCTATTGTATGAAGTACTCTATGTGGTTCATTTATTGATCAGTTGACATATATTTGGGTTGTTTCCACTCTAGGGCTATTATGAATAAAATTGCTATGAGCATTCACGTACAAGTTTTTGGCTGATAGTATGTTCAGTTCTCTCAGGTACACACCTTTAAGTAGGATTTCCAGATCAGAATGGTAACTATGTTTAACATTAAACTATGTTTAGCTTTTTAGCATCAAATTGCTTTATGATGGCTGTACTATTTCACATTCCCATTATGTCATTGAAGAAACAAAAACAAAAACCTCAAAGAAAATAACCTTAGACTACTTAATTTTAGCACACTGTAACTATGGAGGCTACAGATTGATTGATTGATTGCTTTGCCTTTTTAAAGTTCTGAGCTCACTATTGCCATCTGATTGCAGCAAGATTTAGCCCCTACAATTCTTCATTCTATTTTTTTTTTCAATTATTTCATTCTAAAAGATTATCCTTACTCCTTGCCACTATGAATATAAGCAAAACTGGAGACCGGAGAGAGAATTAAAATAGTACAGGAAATTTAGGACACAGAGACAATAGAAGAGTAAAGGTAGAGAAGTAAAATAGCCAGTGAGCAATCAACAATTAGCTTTGCATTTTTTTGTCAAGGAGAAAAAAATGACATTGAGATAAAGAACTTTGAGATCAGTAAATTGAAATCAGTAAACTCCTAAATTGGGAGGTTCAAAATAAGCTTTGGGATAAAAATGATATATTTTTCCCCTTTAAAGACGTTTTTAGGCAAATAGAAGCAGGTAGAAATTGAAAATAAATCTCACTAAATGCCAGTGCTTCCAACAGCCCAGTGTGTGAAAATCCAGCTGTTCTTTTCTGCTTCATACATTAGCAGTAATAATGGCAAAGACGATGCCTTCCTTATTTGCTGACAGTGTGTTGATGATGCAGGAGGCAAAATAGCATTTCTCTTCTGGGCAATGTTAATTATGGAGTGCTGACAGGAGTTCAAAAATAAATCCCAATCCTTCCAGTCAATGCCCCACATCAATAGAATATGAAAAATGCGTAACCCACTGACAAGCATGAGGGAAGGGTACACTCTTGCCTGCTGCCTCTTCTCTCCCAATCAGTAAAAAGATTCACGGTAGATTTAAAAACCGATAAGAATAGTAGGTGATATCAGAATAGCAATTTAGAGATCTATCTATTATCTATCTTTTTTTATTTACATTGCTCATTTGATTCTTTGAAGCAGAACGAAAATGTGACCTTATGTTTTTTTTTTTTTTTTCCAAGTCATAAAACTGAGAGTCAGAGGAATTAATCACACAGGAAATAAGTGGAAGAAAGAGGATTTTATTCCGGGCTTCTGTCTTTTCATCGAGGGCTAGAACCTTTCTGTCTTTCAGATCAAATTTCTGAGCACAGTCCAGCAATTCTAAAGTTATTTATATGGACAATGGGTCAGATTTTTTTTTTTTTTTTGAAATTTGGTCCATGTGATGAACTGTGTGTAACTACACCACACAGTTATTTTAGACGTGCACATTCCCTGCTGGAAATACATGAATGACGCTAACCTACAATATTTAAGACACTTGGATTTTATGGCCAAGGTACCTATTGTCAAAAACACAAGAGGGATTTCATAGGTATTTATTAACTTCCACTATAGTTTTTAAAGCAGCTTTTTAAGGTAATTATTATGATCTTCATTTTCATTTGAAGCAAGAAACTAAGAGTAATGAAGGTCACTTAGGTCAAATAACCAACAGAAAAAAAAATGTTTATACTTGGAACATAAGTTTGACCTCAAAGCCACACGCTTTTATGATGCTAGCTTGAGAAAATGTAGTTAAGCTTTTAAAAAGTGTTGCTTCTTTGAACCAGTGATTTCACAACTGGGACTCTATCCTACGAAGGGAATGAAGGGCATGTTCTATGATTTCGCTGTAAGAATCTTTATATCAGCGTTGTTTACAGCTGTCAAAAAAATGGAATCAGCCTAAAAAGAGCTCAATTAAATTGTGTTCTATCCACACCTTGCTAATAGTATGGAACCATTAAAAATCTTGTAATAGAAAACTATTTATTGGAAAAACAGTATTATCACAACATACACCCTTCCTCGTAAACTCCACTTAACCCACAAACTTCAGTTAAGTATCATTTCTTTGGTGATGTGTGTCTTCAGCCCATTTCTCATTCCAAATTAAATTAGGCTGACTCTCGTCTGTGTTCCAGTAAGTCTACACATATGGTGGGTGGTAGTATGCTTAGTGGTAGCTATGACTTCCTCGAGGTCACAAAATAAGCTTTCGTCACCTTTATTATCCCACTCCTATCTAATGCACTGGTTCATAAATAGGAGGTATTCCAGAAGCATCCATGGAAAGAATAAGTGGATGATTCTTCAGCAGTGTGTTCAAACTATTTCACGTTAAGGATCATGTGGAAAATAAGGCTTGGATGGCTTACTAGGGAAAACTGTCATGCTTACTCACAATGCGAGGAGAAAGACGCTGCAGGTTTAGTTGCCCTTGACCTTATCTTGCTGCCTAAAAGCAGAAAAGGTTTATGATCCCAGCACACTTGTAACCCATTCAACCCATGGCATGCATGGCATGGTCTTGTGACGCACAGATTGCAACAGTCTGACAATAAACTGCGACTATGTGGGGGTTTTAATGTGATATCAAGATATTTCTATAGGATAAAATAAAAGACTTTCTCAAATACATCTCTCGAAAGTAGCTGTAGCTTGTTTTGCAGATTTTATGTATATATTTATTTTATAAGGATAGAATTCTTCAGCATTTTTTACAAAAAAAAAAAGCCACTAGGATCTGAAAAGTTTAAATTTCAGTGATAGAGTCTACACTGTCTTTACTATATTGTTTTCACTACATTTCATTTGTGAGGTCAGGATTTTTGTTTTTTGTTTTCACTTTGAGACTGGGGTGAGCTGACTTTAACAAAGCCCATTAAAATGTAGTTAATGAGAGGATTTGTTCATCATTCTTTCCTGTAGACATTACAGTACAGCAGAAATGCTTCCAACAAGATTACAAAAAATTCCTCTGGGAATGAGACAAGAAAGTTGCTATTTGGAGTTCACTGGGGATGAAGATCCCTTTCACCCCTGGCATCTCTACAGTCAGTATTCTCAAATTATCTAAAGAAAAGTCAGAGAGAGGGTCATCGGGAAGAAAGTCAAATGGATAAGGGCCAGGAAAAGAAACACACACGCACACACACACACGCACGCACACACACACACAGACCCCAAAGCAAATTTACAGAAGTCAAAACAGAAGACTGCCTTCAACTAATACTCCAGAAACCTTCACATCTTCTTGAAGTTCCGTTGACATAAAGGTGCAGCTATATTTAGAACCATGATATTTTTCATGGCCTGAAGGAGTTTCTATTTACTTGTCACAGCACTGATGCCCAGCAGAACCCTCACACACGACGGCTTCATATTGTGCCTATAAGATTAGACTGGAAACGTTCACAGGGGAAAACATTAGGTGGTTCCCTCATCTTGTCCGTTCCATACTCTGCCGAGTTGGGATTACTTGTAGAACTTTGAAACTAAGGATTTATTTGGCCCTTCCTTATTGGACATTTCTGTCTTCTTTTTGCGCAGGGGAGGAGGTTATATAGACAAAACAATGGATGATCACCAGAGATGAGTACACTTTTCAAATCATGAGCCACCCTCCACCACGCACACACATATACATACTTCTATACATCTGAAAGTATGCGTAATCATAAGATTTAAAAATATATATATATATTCTGGAAATATTGGCCCTTCCCACTGAAAACCAAATGATTGGGAGGTGTTAAATAAGAAAAGGTGATCACTTTTTCCACCTCATTATATTCACACGTAAAGAATTCTTGGTATGAAAAATCCTTCCCTTCACCTCTACCTATTTTAATAAATACACGTAACTAAAAGCAAAACTTTCATATTCCAAGAGAATTCAAATGATTTAATAATCAATTTTCGTAGCCAAAGAGTCATCATTACTTTCCTGCTCAAACAATAAATATTCATGGAGTGACAACTTTGCACTGACTGGCATCTACGCACGGGGAACACACAGCAATTAACAAAACAGATCGCAGCCCGGACCTCATGAACCTCTTACTTAGTAGTAAAGGTGTTTTCACTGTTAAATTACCGACAATTTCTCTTAGCTCAAGACATTTTATAAAGTTTATAAATTCATAAAGTGAAACTGAGGAACACTGGAAATCGTGAAATTAGATGCTGAGACATCTACAAATAAAATTCAATGTGACAAATAACTCAAACTGCATGACCTAAACGACACAAATTCCTTAATATCATCAACTCTGGTATAAAATCTCCTAAACATGCCCACTCACAGCACAGAAGTCGCAACCTCCGTATATGTGACTTCATTTCTTCCAAGAAACCCTACTTCTTAGGCACTATCCTGTCCCCACCCATCCCCGCCCCCTCAAATCCCAGAGGATAAGCCCATCAAATCCATGGTCAACAACATATCCTCCTGAGTGACTCATAGCCAAATTGAATTTCACATTCTCATGGAGCACATAGCACCAGGATGGTGAGCTGTAAGGGCCAGACGTGGGTGCACACTACATAAATATTTCAAATGGTCCACTAGAAGCAAGAGATAAAAATACAGGGCAGGAAAGGTGTGTACCGTGGACCATGCTGCCCCTTGAAATGCACATAGGGAGCGTTATCTCAGGTTCTCCTTGCCCATCTTATCAGACTGGGGAGACTCTGGCATTCATCAGAGTAAGGTACTTGGATAAAAGTTCTGCCAATTAATGGCTCGGTCATAGCCAAGGATTAACCTTTGTGACCTGGGCTGGTAAACTCTCAGTCATGAATGCCGAGGTCGAGGATTCGGGCTGGAAGCTACACATCTGCTACAGCATAGAGCTGCAAATACAAAGTCTGGACCTCAGCTCCAAACCATCCTAGAGAAGGGGCGGTGGTTCCTCCACCCGCAGCTTCTGGGCCCCAAGGCTCAAGACTGGGGTCCCTTCCGAGTCTTACGACTGGTGGCCCGGTTCCCTTGTGCAACTGGCATCGAGACGATTGCTCACCTGCTACTGTTCTGTCTCTGTAAGTTCTCCCCTCAGTCAAAGTCTGGTCCCGGCTTCTGTGTGTGCTTTCAGCTCATTCACTCGTGATTACTCGATATTAGATGATTCTGGACAAGTTAATTCTCTGTGAGCCTCAGTATCCTCTTCATCAAATAGGGATAATGACAGTAAACACTTCATTTGGTTTCTGTGAGGATTAAATGAGATAATCTATGTCAAGTGTTTATCACCGCACCCGCACATAGTGATCATCCAAAAATGCTAGCTATTATTAAAATTTAGGATTTAATTCCAGGGGATTTTTAGGACAAATAAGGAGATCATATCACATCTTAAAAGGAACTAAAAAATAAACTCGAGGGCTTTCATGAAGAGACATAGAGAGTCCTTATTCTATAATCGGTGACTCTGTTGCCAATGTGATCGGCATCATTTGATGACCGGGTTAAATCTTCGTTCCAGGTCAGAGAAATTTCTCATGGAAGAGAGACAAAGAAGACTCCTGCTTAGTCCCTAGACACCTTTCAAAGAGTAGAATGGAGGGGTGGTGTGAAGGAAAGCTAGCCCGGTGACGACACTGTCTCACCACTTAATTATTCATTTATTCCTTCCTCTCTGCATTATCTCCTTATTCAACAGTGATATATTACAATACACTATACTCAGCACCCTGGTGCCAAATGAGAAGACGAGTCAGGCCAACACCGAGAAGAATTAGCTTTTCTAAAGCCTATGCCCCACTTGCCAGTCTCCCAAAGGAGGATGTGGCCTCCCGCAGAGCACGTGGAAGTCGGCTAGGGAAAGTGCTTAAGCAATCAGTTCTACTGAGATGCTGAGGTAGCAAATTTGGTCATGGTCAAATATGTCCAAGAGCTGGAACCCTTCAGGCTCTCAGGCCAGCACACCGATCCTGTCAGAGAAGAGGCTTATGTCCTCACAACTATGGCTGTCCAACTTGGCAGAACAGGACTTGGCGCTAGGACGATGTTGACACCATTGATGGATTCCAGCTCTTAACCATGCCGGGGTGGGGGGGGTGGGGCTCCTACTTTCCTAATCAAGTTTCATGAAAGCCTCCTGAAGCCCAATGCTTCAATTTGCTGAATACTTGCATTCTGTCCCCAAAGCACAGTGGGCAATTGGAGAGCCCAGACCCCTCCCCTGGTGAACGCCTCCAATATAATGTCCTTTATCGGTCCCGGTGTGTGGTCTCACTGGCATCTTGGCCTGGCTTTGATCGACACACTTGGCATTCTTGAGAAGCTCATTATGTAACAGAGAATGAGACTCTTCAGTGTATTAACTGAATAAAACTGATCGAATGAGAGGCCATGGAGAAGAGGTCACGCTATGTCTGGGGAGGTCATCCATTCCCCGGACTGATAGGCATTCGGTTCTCTTGGCAGAGTTAGATAGATGCCAATCCTCACCTCTGACCATTCCCTTCCCCACAAGAAGAGGGGCTCTACTGTAGAAGGTCAGTGCACCTGTGCCAACTACTCATGAGAGGTGAGAGGCGGTTTCTATTCCTACATGCAATGAACTGGCTCTGTAACTAGACTCTCTCAACAGGTACTGCAGGGCCCAGTTTTAGGGGGATGATGGGAAGTCTCTTTTGGCCTTATATACAAAGCGTATTTCTCAGTTCAACTTTACTGATGATGGCATTGATGTCTGAATGCCTGAGGAAGTCAAAACTTCCTGGTCCATTTGTAATAGTTTCAGAACCTGAGAGAGACATTTAATTCAATGTCTCTTTTAAATTTCATTTTTATTTTTTTTATTTTTATTTTTTTAATTTCATTTTTTAAATTCAGACCGGAATTTCAATTCCAATTGATATTGGGAAGATTGAATTCAGTCTTGAAATGTCCATTGTACTCATTTCCCCATGGCCACCTCTCTCTCACTGGGTTGTGTGAGCATTAGGACCCGTATGTCATAATTCTGCTTGCGTGATAGGATTTAAGAGAAGATGTAATGAGAGGTCCAGACCAAGAGCCTTGAGAGATTGAGGGAGTGGGTTTGGGTCTTGATATTGGAAACTTTTAATATTTTTTTCCAGCTACGTTAAATACAAGAAATACACAAAAGTTCAGCAAATGACTAAATTTTTTTTTGAGAACTTCTTTGAAATTTTGACACCACTCATCAGAACCAAGAGCTTAAGTACTACAGAAATAGCAGAGAGGACATTTAATAAATCACTGTGGAAGTAAAACCTCAGTCCATGCCACTCCCCTCCAGAGGACGTTGCTCTCCATGTGTCATTTAAAATGCAATTCCCTTCGCGTGGGCACAGAGCAGTTCTATTACCAGACATGACTGCTTTTACTACTAGCAGTGGTTTAATGATTTTATGTCATCACAATAATAGAAACATGACATTCAACTGTGACTACAGCTTGTATGAGGCTATTTTTGGAAAGCTGATTTTGTAGAGGACATGGAAATGTGGAGTCTTGGTTCCTGTTTATTTCCCAAAGGCTTAGCCAGTAACTTTGACACATCATCCCTTCTGTGGAACTTTCGAGACTTTTTGAAACACGTGTGCTGATTTGAAGTCTCAAACGATGATCGTTCACAAGCAAAAAAAAAAAAAAAAAGAAAGAAAAAAAAAGAACCCTTCTTGAGAGGAGTTGGGTCTGAATCCACTTTTTCCATCATAGGAAATATGGAGTATTTCAAGGCCTGAGTTCTCACCCTCGATAGGGAAGATGCAGACACGACCACCGGCAGCATCACAGTCCACTGCCTTTTCATCTCAGAACACCTACTTCTCTCTTGCTTAAGGCCAACTCTTCCATCGGTGTTCTTGAACCCCAACTCCTCCTGCCCCTTCTGGGACCTTAACCCCTCAGTGCTCTACCTCGGTTCCTGTTTCCTCACCTTGCCCCTTCCCACCGGATCTCTCCTTTCAGTCCGTTAACACGCCAAAATCCTTACCACTGCCTCACACACACACACACACACACACACACACACACACACACGAGCCTCTACCTCTAGTCACTGACCTATTTTCCTCCACAACCAAACTACTTGAAATAGTTCACATTTGCAGTCTCCCATTTTATATCTGTTTTCTCTCCTGCTTCTATAAATAAGTACATGATTTTTCCTTGCCTCCTTGTTTTACACAATGTGCTGCAAGCCTTTTCGCATCTGTCCTCTCCCCTCTTCAACTCCGGCCCACCGTCTTCTGTTCTCACCAATCCCCCCAAGCTGCCCAGGTAAACTTCACCAATGACCTCGTAAGAGTTCAATCCAACGGTCAGTTATGTGGACATTTTGCTTCAGCGTGTAAGAGGTGACACTTCCTTTCTCGATTTAAAGACTCTCCTTTGGTTTCATGCTCTCACTGCGGCTTTACTCGCATCAGTTACCATACACTGGACGCATATTTCCTCCAGGTACCGTGCACACACTTTACGTTGTTAAAACAGCCCCGGAAGGTAGAGAATATTCTATCATTGTACACGTTTAAAAATGAAGCAAGCGAAACCTAAAGAAATTGAATAAATTCACCCAAGTTACACAGTAATATGCGGTAAGAGCATGGTTGTATCCAACCCCAATGCACATTTTTTAGAAACTTGTTAATATAGTTAAGTAAAAAAAAAATAGATAATAAAGAAACATGCCAAGTAGCTACAACCAACAAATTTCATCTGTCCAGTTTTAACTAATATTAAATACTTTGCTTTATTGGTTTATTTGTTTTTAACAAATACACTACCTTAGAAAGGTAGTGTACCTTAGTTTAACAAATAAACTACCTTAGAAAGAATAGGATACCACTTTGCAATCCTCCCCAATTTCACTCTTTCCTCCCAGAGAAAACCATTATCCTCTAGTTCATCTGTATTCTTTATGTCCACATTTTTATCCTGTTCAAGTCATGCAGTCTTCTTTATCCCGCCCTTCCGTTTCCTTCTATCTAGAGACTACATATTCTTTTTCTTTTCTGTTGGTGTTCACTCATAAAATTTAAACATATATGGGTAAGAGTTTACCATTAATCAGTAAATCTAATCTCCTCGCAGATAAGATCCACACCAAACTTGTTCCCCTAATGGACCACGTCGTTTTGGTTGTGCCTTGTAAAACACCTCGTCTTAAATGACAAAGAAATTAGTAATATGTATCATCTACCAATCCATCTATCCAACCATCCATATTATTTTTACAGTCAAAGGTTACTTCCACTTATCTAAATGTTTATCAAAGTATTCCCTTCACCATCCCATCCTTATTTTCAGAGGAGGGGGTTCGATTGCCTCTTACTAATTTTCATGCTGCAATAGTTTTGTTTTGTTTTTCAGTGAGATTGAGTTCTTAATCCTCACAGTATTTTTTATGAGTATTTAAAAAAAAAAACTTTAAATCTACTCTTGAGTTATAGTTTGGGTGAGTGCAGAATTGTATCTTAACAATTACTTTTCATCCACCCTCTGAAGTTATCCCTCCACGAAGTTACTTGTCCCCACAAGTTACTTGTACTGTAGGACAGCACCTGTAATTCTAATCTTCACCCCTTTGATTGCAATAGATATTTCATCTTTGATCGCTTCCAAGATTTTCTGTTGGTGTGAGTTCTGAAGTTTCTTTGCGATATATCTAGGTGTAGATTTGTTTTTAATCATCCTGTCAAGGACGTGGTACGCTCAGTCATTCTGAAGACTGGCATCTCTTTTCAGTCCAGAAAAATACTGAGAGCCATCATGTCTTTCATTACTAGTCTCCTCTTCTGAAAAATTTTCTTCTCTGTCTTCCAAATTATGCTATGTTATTTTCTTTTTATCTTTACACCTATGCTGCGTGTCTGGATAATTTAATCGAATCTATTTCCAAGTTACTAATGCTTATTTACACTTACCTACATCATTACCAATGTGTTTGCTCACAACCTTCAAATCATACAGCTCCAGTGCTCAACAGCTCAAGATGGGGGTCCTTCTCCGGGTCTGATGTCTGAGCTTTTTCTTTCTTTATGTAAGCTTTTACACACATATTTTCAAGTCTCTTCCAGAGAGTTCTATTATCTCTAGTTCTAGGTTGTGAATTCTGTTTGTTGCATGTTCTGACTCTCTTTTGAGTTTCCATAGGGAACTTTAATATTTTATTCTTAACTCCTCTTCCTGGAGGTTTTTATGGACTGTACTGTCTCCTCAAAATCCACAAGTTGAAACCTTGAGCCCACAAAGACTGCATTTGAAGATAGGCTCTTTAAAAACATAATTAAGGTTTAATGAGGTCACAGAGTCGGGGCCCTAATCCAATGGGACTGGTGTTCCTATAGGGAGAGTCGCCAGGAGTAAGTGCACAGTAGAAACCCCAAGTGAGTTGACAGAGAGAAGATGGCCACAAGGCAAGAAGAGAGGTCTCACCAGAAATCAGCCCTGGTAACACCTTGATCTGTTCTGGGATCACCTTGATTTGATCTGATCTGTTCTGGGATCACCTTGATCTGATCTGATCTGTTCTGGGATCACCTTGATCTGATCTGATCAGTTCTGGGACTGTTAGCCCCGGAACTGCTAGAAAACAAGTATCTGTTGTTTAGGCCATGGAGGCAGTGCTATTTTGTTATGGCACCTTGAGCACAGTGACACAGGGGTATTTTAGGAGCCCCAGTTCACAGCAATCCCCACCTAAGTGCAGCTCATATTCCCCCTATTGTGTCCTTGGTGTCACTGAATTTATATTAGGACTTTTGTTAAGTTCCCAACTTATCATTCTTCCACCACATAAGCAGTAGCCATTTGGAACTCTGCGTTTGCTTAGAGCTGTTTCATACTGCCAGTTTCCCCAAAACAACTCATTTCAACTTCCGGTTGGCATTTTCCTAGTTCCACTTTCAAGAACTCAGCAAAATAACTTCCTGTCTCAAAGGATCTTGCAGGTTATATATGTGCAGTGTCCTTGTATATGGACCCTGTGTCCTGGGCTCCTCTGGGAGGGTATGAAAGCATCAGACTCAGCAATTAGGGTCTGTTCCCCAGTTCTGGTAACTCTGTGAGAATGTGGACCTCTGATTATAGCTAAAGAATTACCTTGAATTTCTTTCTTCCCCCCTGGGATCTAAGGAGTCCTCTTTCTTGATTCTTTACTCTGGCTAAGTATTTAAAAACTACTTCCTTTATAATTTGGTGGATTTGATAGTGGAAAGGGCATTCTTCTGCATCAGCTTAATTTCACATAGTGACCAGATACCCTTCTGCTCTATCTCAATATGCCACCTTATTTGTCCCCGTCATATCTCTTCTGACTACTTGTCACAGCACACAAAAGTTCTTTTCCCTTTCTCTGCTTAATAATTTAAATACTAGCATTTTCAGAGGACTGGTTTTCTCCTCTGATCATCTCCTTAAATGAACTAGTCTACTACCAGTGTTACAAATAACTCATTTTTTTTTTTAATAATGATTTGATATCTCAACAGCCACATTTAGTGGAGAGGTAATTTCCATCCAGCCAGCCTCCTTAACACATTATCATTACATAGCAGTTACAATCAACACGACTTTTAGTGATATAGGGCAGCTTTCTGGACTTTTAATTTGTATTATACCTAATTGATATCCATCCTTCTAATCATTTTTGTTTTCATATAGTTTTCTCTTAGCTGCCAGAGGTATTTTTTCTCTATTTAAAACAAACAAACAAAAACGAAACTAATCAACAGTGTTTTATCCCATGGATCTTTCCAGTAGATTTCTTTTGACCATAGGATGACATCTAAATTCTTCAGCTTGTACAACTGAATCTTGATCACTGAGTTTTTGACAAATGGTTTAGTTGGACTTACTTTTCACAGGGCTCCATTACACCATGTTGAATTCCAGCTTAATTAAGGTAGTTGTAATATTATATTTCCATGACTTCATTCCAGCTATTTCTCTCCCTGAAATGATTGCTCCTTGACCCCTCTCACACCCTTCAGCTCAATATCACTTTCTCAAGTCTTTTAGTCTTTTCCAGGGAAAGTTGACAACATCTTCCTTTGTATCTCTGCCACAAATAGTTTTTCTTGGCACTTACAATTTTAATTCCATTGATGTAATAATATACCTTGCCTCCTACTCTGAGATTATGAGATCTTTTAAGACAGAGTCTCTCAACCTCAGCAATATTGATGTATTATACCAGATAATTGTTTGTTGTGTGGGCTGTCCTGTGCAATTCAGGATATTGAGCTGCTTCCCTGACCTGTAAACACCAGATATTAGTCCAACCCACGCCTCATCAGAAATGACAACCAAAAATGTTTCCCAATATTGTCAAATGTCCCCAGGGGGTGGGAGCCCACAGTCATCCCTAGCTGAGAACCACTGCTTTCAGATAGGAACTGTACTTCAAAAGCCCTGTGTCCAAGGCCACCTCCTACATTCTGGAAATATCACTTGACTGAATGAGTGATATTCAAACCAAAAAAAAAAAAATTATTTACCAACAGATAGTAAGTGTGTGTGTATGCACATATATAACATGTGTGTATATAGATAGCCAGAGACCTGAGGACTGAGATCTTCTCATTCTTTGGAATGTTAGTGTAAGTTATACTTTAAAACACATAAAATATTTAACTTGTGAACTACACTTCTGAGTAATTTGGAGAGCTCAAGTTGAAATAATATTAAAAGGACATGAGATTGGCTCTATATATGCATGTCATAGTGAAGGACCAAATGCCAACTAAAATATACAGTTAAGCGAGAACAATTAGCAATTTTGTGAATTGGCTGCCAGTTCAAATTTATTTTGCCAAGGTTACTGTTTAGTTAAGTACATTTCTGCCAATTATAAGAGCCTTCACTGAATGAGCTTATGTTTGAATTTCAACAATTCTGCATTTAACCTGAAGCAAATATAATCTCCCAGGCAATTGTCAAAACAAGAGACTGTTGACAATGAGTCCCAGAAATAAAAGCTAAACAAAAGAAAAATCATACTTCCTAAATGTTCTTCTCTTAGACTTTAATAAATATTTAGAGAATACTTAGAATGTGCTCAATATTTGAAGGAAATAAAAAAATATTTTCAAAAATCTTTTTACTCCCTACTGAAATAAGTAATTCCTGTGTTGCAAATAACATAGAGAAGTAAAATCAAAAGGTTAACAATATCCAAGTGAATAGCCATTCCTCTCATTTGGAAAAAAAGCAAAGAATCATATAAAAAGACATCATGAAATTTCAGCCTTAGAGGAAAAAATGTTGTTAATATCCAACTTATTTATAATATGACACCAAAAAAACTCTGGAAAACTATTAACATTAACTATCAGCTGAGCAATTACCTCCATTTGCAAATTTTAGTACTGAAAACTCTGCAATAATATGCAAAGCCATGTATTCTATATTTAAATAATGACATTAGGAAACAGAATTCGGCGTTCAGTTTGAGTTACGGGAGACTGACGTGTAAAATGAATTACATAAGGATCAAAACCTGGAAGAAAATATGTCACAAAGCTAACGATTATTTCTGGATTGCAGGACGAACAGGGACCATATGATCTCTTCTTTAGACACCTCAGTATTTTAAATTTATCATCAATCGCCATGGAGTATTATACATATGCATAAATGATAAGCTAAACAAAGGTTTTATTCTGTGACTTTATGCAGATTTGAGAATATAGCAAGGCTTTTTTTTTTTTTTTAATTCACCATGTAGTCCTATTATTCTGACAGAAGTTTCAGATACAAGGGAAAAAAGTCAAATTTTATTTCTATACTTTGCTGAATGGTTGTAGAATGTAACTTAGCAAGCAGGTAAAATTAAGAATTAATTTGAAGTGTTCCATGTTAAGGTTGTCCTCGTCTCCCTGCCTCCTTCAAAATTCACCTCTTAAAAAGAACTTCCTTCCGTAACAACCAACATATCTTGGGACACTGATTACAACTTATGTTAGGAGATTGAAAAACTGGGAGAAAGGAGACCAAATGTACAAAAGCTCCAATTCTTCCTTTTCCAAAAGGACTTTGGTATCACTGGAGTCTATATTGAAGTCATCCTTATTTAGATAATGCACATCGTCCCTCTCTTATATGGCAGTTACAGGTCTGCCTCCCAAGCAGAGTGTCTCAAGTATTCAGATGGAATCACTTATTCTTTAGATTCAATCCCCTTGAGTGAAATGCACGTTCAGGTACTATCTAAATTCAGGAATTAAAAAAATGTGCAAACAATAAGTATTTAATCTAGGAAACAGTATTTAATAAATATTTGAAAGAATGTATTTACAGAGAATACAGAATGTATTTACAAGAAAATTGGTTTATAAAAATAACAAAACAATAAAAGGCAATAAAATAAATTTTGTGGTCTCAGCATAATTTGGAGTTCTAACTACAGCAGCATACCATGGACTTGAAGTTATTTCTTTCTCTGTGGTTTAGACTTTCCCAAAAAATTTTCCAAGACGCTTTGGTTCAAAATATATATTTGGTTTTTTTGGATTTTTTTTTTTTTTTTTTTTTTTTGCTTTTTTTGTTTGTTTGTTTCATTGGACTCTAACCTTTCCAAACACCTATCATGTCTACCAGGCAGCTGCCTTGAGACCAGCGTAATTGCTGTTCTCTGCAGGAACAGTATTCCCCTGATTATTGCAGAGCTTGAGTTTATGTTTACTCAGGTCCCTGCTCAAAGGTCAAAGGTTGCTGGCTATTAGTTTCCTGGAACCTTGAACAACAATCTCTCTGAATCTATCTGAGAAAGAGCTGGGTGACCTTGTAGGATGGTCCAAAAGATTTATTAAGATAGTGGTTTCATGTAAAGCACCTAACCAACACTGTGATTCCCATTTGCTAAGCCATAATCATGCAGGAAATGTTGCCTTTCACTGCAGAAGAGGACACTTGTGGTGAGGAAGCAATGATTGTCTGAGAACGTGAGACTGAAGGGCAGATTCACAGGTACAAGAATTTCTGTGTGTGTGTGTGTTTCCATTTGCCTGTTAGCTTCTGCATCATTTACATTATTTCTAAGATTAGATTTGGAGTCTATGTGAAGACTTGAACTGGAAAATAACCTCACAATTGGATTTCTTCTTTATCCTTCAGAGTTCTGTATTTGTTAGTCTGGCTTATTAATGAGTCCTTGAGAATACGTTATTTGCTGTTCCTGAAACAGCTTCACATACCCTTCTCCCCCCAACACACACAAGACCTTTACACTTGCTGCTCCCCTTTCTTGGGATGATTTTCTCAGAAATCCATATGGCTTGTTCCTTCCTCCCCTTGTGGTCTCTCATCCAAGGACATCTTAATAATGAGAAGACAGCCATCTCTTCTGTCCCCCACCCCAATGCCTTCTCTGTCTTCCCTTCTTCTTATGCTTATCATTACAATCATCTGCAATATTACATTTTTAAACTTAAGTTCACCTGTACACAAAGTAGACAATAAGCTTCATGAGGACAAAGACTCTGTTCACTGCTGTGACACCTGCTCCTACAACAGGGCTGGAAACCTACAAGATGTTTAATGACAATTTGTTGAATGAATGAAATCATGAAATAAATGCTAGCTATGTACACAAAAAAGGGACCGTAAACACACGTGGCACACACAAACACCACCACCAGAGAGTTTCCATTACGGTCAGAGGGTAGGATTATCAACAGGAGGAGTTTACAAGCATTGATTCAAATATGCTAGAGGACAGTGTGGTATCTCCAATTCAGTCTATCACCCCCTAGATATCCAGGGCTTGAAGTTTTTGCATGAAACGAAGGTACAGGTAGAGAGAAAGGTAGAAGAATTGCTGAAAAATTTGTCTCTCAGCCATGGTGGAGGATAAACAAAAAAATATAAACTCCCTCCCCCAGCTAAGGATGTCAGGGCATATAGATCAACTCATTCATATGTAGGATGAGAGAATATATAAACTAATGAACAGACAAATCTGTCAGTAAAGAAATATAAGAATTAGAAACCTGTATTTCTTATATATTAGCCAGGTGACATCAGCAAGGTATTTAAATTCTCTTATTTATCAATGGATCATTGGTAAAAATAAAGATAAAATTAGAACTCACCTCATCACGCTTCTGAAATAATAAAATGAGAACATTTAGGCAATATATTTAGCACAGTTCTTGAGCAGATGTGAGCGATTAGTGCTATTATTTAGTAAATTATTACTTTTTAGATACCACCTGCTTCAAAAACAGGGTTTGAAGAAAATAAAAAGGACAAATTTAAAGCTAGTAAAAACATCTCTGAGTTAAGGAGTGAAGGGTGATGAGGGGAGATATTCTGAGATACTCTCGTTGACTATCCTCTGACCACTTCTCCTCACATCTTTCTAATGGAATCTGGAATTGGTATGGGGTATTATGCCTGGTTCTACTTCTCAGGCTCACCCACTGGTAGAAGTGGCTAATTAAATTCTAGTCATTGGAACAGAAGTAGAATTTTCCAAATGTAACTTCTGGGAAAGCATTTTGAAAAATGGAAACTGGCTCAACTTAGATATGACTTTTACCTCTCAGCCTTCTCCTACCCTCTTCCTGGAACATAGGCTGCCCAGTGGGAGCCTTCCCAAGCATCTATTAACCACGGATTGACCTCAAATATGGAAGCTCTGAACTAAGAATATGTGCAGAAAGAGAGAAAGAGCCCGGATCTCTGATATCAACGAAGTGTTGAAGTGTCGCATGGGCCTGAACAGCCACCTCCTGTTTCCTCTCTTGGTGGAGTTTGGCTACTTTCTGTTGAACCACTTCATGGTTAAACAAAAATCTTAACTAATAGAGGTGAGACAGTTGTCCCAAATCATGAAAAGAGTCAAAAGCAACCTATTACATGTACATATAGCTGAGCTGGTAACTTTCCAACGGCCAGGGAAAAGGAACACAATGAAATCATGTAAGATTATAAAGTTCTCTTGAATGTATTAATAAAAAAAGCAAAATCCTAGTCTATATTATGCCAAATGTATTCCAGTCATTAGAATCCAAAAGAACCATTCAATGGGGTTTTATGTAAGGGGAGCACATGGTATCTTGACTTGTATATTTTATAGTTTTTTGAAGCTCTAAATTAATCTTCATGTGTTTATTTCCTACAGTGACCTTTGACAAAAAGGAAAATGTTAAACTTTATAGGATCGTGAAAACATCATTTTCTAAATGTATGACCTGATTTAGAAGGAGAAATTCAAGAATGCAAAAGAAAGAACAGTTTGAATGAATCTTGCACACTTCTAAAATAAATCAATGGAGGCTTGCTGCACCCTGAGCTAAATATCAATAATTTTGACATTAACATTTTTGTGAAGTGCCTGAAATGCTAGCATGATTTTAGTAAATAAAAGGTGACCACATGTGCTCTAATTTGGGATGTGAAGTGACAACTGTGGCCATTCAGTTATAAAATTCAAGTGTTTGCTCAGAAAGAGGAGGATCCCAGTGTGAAGCCAGAGAGCTTCTGGAAGTAAGACCAAGACATTTATTAACACAGTTTGGAGTTTACTCTAATGCTTTAATAAATACTTACATGAAAGTCATACAGATTAGCATCATAAAGCATGGAGAAGACTTTGGCCTATATTAATTCTGAGAGCAGAAACGACCACTTGCTAATCTTGGTCACCAAAAATAATTTTTATCGGGCTCACGTAGACCAACGTAATTATCTACTATCGTCCACTCAGCGTAAGACTGGGGAATCAATGCCCAGGTATGGAATCCTAAAATAAGAAACAAGGGAATGTCAACTGTGCATTCAAATGATGCTCTACTAGTTATGAAAGGGAGATCTTTGCAAGGGAAAGGAGTTCTCCCTTAAATATGGAAAGCAAGGGAATTCACAATAGAAAAGCTGACAGAGATAGGGCAGCCTTAATTTACATGTCAGCTATAATATCTGCCTTACAAGACTATTTACTTGGTAACTGGGTGGCATTCCTTAAACTTAGTTACCGTAGCAACTGCCACATGACACATCAGCCTCCAAGACAGAGAATGTCTTTTGCGAGAAACAAAAGCACCGTCAATATCTCAGAGGAACATTATCATTTTAAGGAATGCTGATGGTGTGAAGGATAGGTGTTAGCCCCGATTCACTGATTTTTTTTAATGTCTACATTCTACTAGAGTGTCAACAGTGCTTTCAATGCTTTTTTCTCTTATTTATCACTTCACTGTCTTAAGAAAAATGTTAATTACCTGAAATATTAGCTTTCAGTTAAAGCTGTTAGGAAGCCTGCCACAAATCAAACTCCAACATACCTTCACAGAAAACCCTTCAAGGACTCTAGATCTAGTTTAGTTTTTCCTAAATGGCATTGCATAGATCACCAGTATTGGCCATTGTGGTGCTTTGCTAAAAATGGAAATTCTGGGGTGCCTGGGTGGTGGCACAGTGGGTTAAAGTTTCTGACTCTTGATCTCGGGATTGTGCAGATTGTGAGTTCAAGCCCCATGTTTGATTCCTTGCTGGGCATGGAGACTACTAAAAAAAAAAAAAAAAAAAAAAAAAGGAAATTCCTTGGTCCCAACAGAGACCAACTATGTCAGAATATTTGGGGTAAGATGTAGAAATTTGCATTTTTGGTAATTTAAATTAGTGATGTGTTCTTTATATAAAACCTTTATTTTCTTACCTCTGCTTCTTTGCTAACAAGCTTCCTCACCTTGAATGCCCCTCCTTAACTCCAGGTGTACAAATACCACCAGCAACTCATGGTTTAGCTTAGTTTCTTGGGAGGAAAAAAAATAAAAAAAAAAACAACTTCTCACCAAAAATTAAAACTCTACTACTGTACTACTTTTTTATTTCTCAAATTGTTCTAATTCCCACTCTTTTTTTAAAACAGTATATTTAATTCATTAACATACATATTAGGGACATTCTCTCCCGTTGCCCTCCATTGTATTTTGTGTAGCTTTTAAATACAATTTAGATAGTATAATTAAATAAAATACTAAAATGAGAGGTGCCTAGGTGGCTCAATCAATAAGGTAACGGACTCTTGATTTTAGCTTAGGTCACAATCTCAGGGTCATGGGATAAAGGCCCCGTTGGGGCACTGTGCTCAGCACTCAGAGTCTACTTGTCCCTCTCCCTCACCTTCTACCCCTAACCCTGGCTCTCACATGTGCACACCCTCTCTCATAAATAGATGATAGATAGATAGATAGATAGATAGATAGATAGATAGATAGATAGAATCTTTTAAAAATTACTGAAATTAGGACATCTCTCACTGGCTAGGGTCTTCTGAGAGTAGAGGCAATGCTTATTCATTAAAGTGTCCAAGTGCCTGAAACCATATAGGTGTCAACAAGTGTTCATTTAATTAGCCTATATTTAATAATACTTAAAATAATATATCAAAAACTTACATAAGATTGTTGAGCTCTAACTCATTTCAACTTCACATGAGTTATGCAGTAGTCACTATTAATGCTTCTCTTTTACAGATGAGGAGATACAGCCTTGGACAGATCAAGCCACCTGCCTTAGATACACAACTAGTGAGTTACAGATCAAGATTTAAAAATTGGGCTGCAATAGGAACCCAAACTTCAGCCACTAGGTAGGGTGCCCCTTTCCTTAAGAAACTATGAACTAATAATATTTAACTTTTATGAATATTAGTTAGAATATAAAAATGAAAGAATATAGGTATGAAGCACATGTGTCCTGCCACAAAGGTTTAGCCTTAACAAATGAAATCAACGTTCAGAACTTTCTCTTTCTTCATGTCTCTTTACAATCATCATATGAAGATCCAGGAATGGGTGTAAAAACAAACAAAACAATTAACACTGAACTATACTTTCTTGCACAGACTAAATCTTTTCCTAAGCCATGTCCTCACCTATGAAATAGGACACTTGACCTGCATGATCTTAACCTGTATGATTGCTTACAGCAATAGAATAGACTGGAACTCTAGGGTTCAGAATGCCTATCCACCTACGACATATTTTTAGGTCTTAGAGAGGAAATGTCTCCCCAGCCTGGTAGGTTCTCCTAGAAAAGTATTTCTCATCCACCAAAATCCTCCCGTACTTAGAGCAACAGCCAAAATCCTAATGATCCACAAGAATTCACCTGCACTTCCCATTTCTCTTCCCTTTGTCATAGTCCCTTCAGACTAAAGTGGCCTTGCTGCTATGCTTTTAAGTCAGGGCCTTTGAACTGGCTATTCATTCTACCTGGAGTCTTCCTCCCATGTAGGAAAGGGACTCTCTTCACATCCTCAAATGTCACCTTCTCACTGAGACTTACCCTGGCCATCCTATTTAAAATTGCATACCCTTACTCCATCCTGATAACCCCATTTTTTTCTTTTAATTTCTACATAATTAACTTTTTTTTTTTCCTTTTCATCCCACTACAACATGAGCTCCAAGATGAGGATCTTGTGTGGGTTTCATACCTCAATATATCCCCAGCACCTAGCACAGGAGTTCATACAGCATGAGCCCTCAATGTCTGTCGATTGGATTAATTAAAAATTACTCCTCTATTCTTCTTCTCATCCATTCATCCAAAGAACTTCTATTAATTGATGACTGTTAGGCATAACGCTTGCTGCTGAACTCTTCTTAATGAATTTTGAAACTCCCCAAACCTCACATAACTCCACCTATCCTGGCCACTAAAAATGTGTCCATGTGAAAATGATTAACATTTACTAAATTAATAAAGAGCGGGTTGTTCCTTTAACAGAAACCGAGTGTCGAAACTTAGACTCTGAACATTTACCCCAGCCTTAAAAGTGTGTCCTTGAAATCAGTCTTGTGCTGCCGCAAACAACAAAGAAAAATGGAAAAATTTAGGGTTTTGTATATCATGAGATTTGCAGGCTATTAGGCTAAATTAGCTCCGGTTGCCTGAAGGATGTCTTAGGTAACTGCAGCCATCCCCAAGCATTACCGAATCTAATTCCTGATGCCATGCTTTGGGGAAAATATAAAGAAATCAGGGAAATGCAGGGAGCTCCTATCACAATGATAAAATGCATGAGTAGACCAGACTCTGAGAAAGATCAATCAAATTAGAAACTTACAGCCCCCCCCCCCAAAAAATAAAACCCACAGATCACTGAAGGGGAGGTTTCTTCTCTACAAATATTAAAGGAGAGCAACAAAGAGAAAAAGGCTTTTATTCTGATTATGTAATGGAATACTGTTTTTAAAAGCACTCGAATCTTATATATATGAGAATCTGCACTAAACAAGACTGTCTCTCTAAGGAAAACCAGCATTAGAAGCCAAAATGGGTTTCTCCATACCACTGTTGTGCAGTGGATTTCTAATTGAGGCTACTAGGATCATGAAGGACCCTGAACAGGGATGATCTCATTGCTGAGTAATTGGGATGGATATACAGCATTTTATTTTATTGGAAAGATTCAGTAATTCCCTAGATATGCATGTATGATTATTGCAGGGGAGCACTTTCATGAAACTGGAAGGAAAACAAACTGAAAAAAAAAAAAAAACGTTCAGGTCTTTGAAATACCAGAGTAAAATATGGGGCTCTGTTCCTTATTTGGTGGAAACAGCCCCTAAAATATATGCAATGAGATCCACTTCCTCTGTTCCATAACTATTGGCTGGGAAGCTAAAAGGAGCCACTCTGTTGCTGTGGAGAGTCATGGACCAGAATTTATGAAAACTGTGTCTTTGCCCAGGTTGTCTAATTACTTTTTTTTTTTTTTTTTTAATTCTGGTAAGTTGTTAAATTAGGTTAGGGGTTATCCTAAGTACCTTAGTGTTGATGGTATTGAATGTGGTCTCTCTAAAAATGAGAAAGTACATTAGAGAACCCATTTTTCCCCAAAGTAAAGCATTCTTCAAATGCCTATTTAGAGATTTCTAAATAATAATAATTAATAATAATAATAATAATAATAATAATAATAATAATAATTAGAGATTTCTGAACATGACAATGGTGATAACGGTGGATGAGACTCTTCAGGGAAGTTTTGTAGGCATCACTTCTCTTTTGGCAGAAATTGGATGGGTTTGACCCTAACTTTGTTCTTCTCTCCCTCCTCTTCTGTGTGATCTGTGGAAAGGATCTTTCTAAAGGAAGAATAATGGTCCATTTTCTCAGTTGTGCTCAGTGAGGCCACAGGAAGCAAAAAGGAGAGGTAAGTCTCTTCACGATCAGTAGAAATTCCTCAAATATTCTAGATTAAACCCCCTACGTGATTTTTATGTTGACTTTGCCACATAGGTGCCCACCTTTGGCTAATGAAGAAAGAGATGTTTAAACGTGCCTCAACTTTATTATTTTCTCTGGTTACATTTCTCACAAATTGTTTAGTCCCGAGCATAATCATTCCTCCCTTTCAAAATCATTCTAAAGAAATGCCATTCTGATTTAACTCTCTAAGGTGTAGTATTTTGCTTTTTTTCAAGTCATCCCACATAAGTTGATACACTAACATAATGAAAATTAAAAAAAAAAACACTTTAATTTTTCAGTTTTGATTTTTTTCTTAGCCATACCTATAACCTTAGATCTTGAATGATGATCTCCAGGGTACAACCACCTTTCTAGACAAACTAAAGTTTTACACTTTCTAACATACTCTGGTTTTATCTATATGTATTTTCTTCTTCCCTCTGCAATTTTGTGTAAGAATCACACTGACTTATTCTACAGGCATGCCCTGGGTCTGCTGACCCATCTGTGTAGAAAAGTCCGCAAGACTGCAAAAAAGCACAGAGAGCACCTATACGATGCAGGAAATCTGAAAGGTCATATATTTCATCTGCTAAGTCACATATCCTGTATATTTGTTTGCCAAGTTTATCAACAGACTGGTGAACAAAGTAAAATAAGAAAAAAAATCAATCATTAAGCATCCTATAAATAATACCCTCAAACATCTTCAAAATGTTAATGCTATCTATGTCTTTATTATTCTTCCTTGACCTTAAATGTAGAAATTTTCTATTGCCAGGATAGGCAATTACTATTAGTCCTATTTTTACAGATGAAGTATTGGGATAAACCTCTACTATCCAGGATGCCAGTTCCAATTACGGGAACAAGCTCTACCTAACAAGTTACATTCTGTTCTGTAGATCCTAATAGGTATTTATTTAACGATGTTTGTCATGATATACACAGCTAACTATCCTGTTTTTTTTTTTTCTTTAAACTGAGGCAAAATTAGTGTATAACATTTGTTCAGGTGTACAACAGGATTCAATATTGGCATACACTACAAAGGGATTATCACAGGAGTCTAGTGACCGTTCCTCACTACATATTGGCCTCTTTCACCCATCGCCCACCCTCGACCTCCTCTGAGAGCCATCAATAAGTTGTTCTCTGTATCTAGGAGTTTTGATTTCTTGTTCTTTGATTTTTAGATTCTACGTATAGCTGAAATCATGTGCTATTTGTCCTTCTCAATCTGACACATTTCCTTGATATAATACCTTCAAGGTCCATCCACGTTGTTGCAGATGGCAGGATTTACTTTTTTTTATAGCTGAATAGCATTCAGTGTGTGTACGTGTGTGGGTGTGTGTGTGCACACGCGCATGTGTGTATCACAACTTCCTTATCCAGTCATCCATCTATTGGCACTAAGGTTATTTCCATATCTTGCTGTAATGGAGAGAATGCAGTGAATAATGCTGCAATAAACATAGGGTGCATATATCTTTTCTATCTTTTCTCAAAAGTATTCATTCCTTTGAATGAATACTCTAAAATGGAAAAACTGGATTATGTGGTGGTTCTCTTTTTAAACTTTTTGGGGAACATCCTTACTGATTTCCACAGCGGCTGCACCAATTTATATTTTCACCAACAGTGTCTGAGGGTTCCCTTTTTCCACATCCTGGCCAGCACTGGTTATTTCTTGTTGATCACACCCATTTATATCAGTGTGAGGTGATAGCTCAGTGTGGTTTCAATTCACATTTCCCTGATAATTAGTGATGTTGAACATCTTTTCATGTGTCTGACAGTAACTTGTATGTCTTCTTGAGAAAAATGTCTTTTGAGATTCTCTACCAATTTTTTAAATTAGTTTGTTGTTTTTGTTGTTGTTGTTTGTTTTGTTTTTTTGTTATTGAGTTGTTTGGGTTCTTTATATATTTTGGATATTAACCAGGATAGATATATAATTTGAAAATAGTTTCCCCTAGTCAGTAAGTTGTCTTTTCATTTTGTTGATGACTTTCATAGCTGTGTGGAAGCTTTTTAGTTTGATGTAGTTGTACTTTTTTATTTTTGCTTTTGGAGTCTGATCCAAAAGTTCAGCACAAAGACCAATGTAAAGAAGCTCTGCCTCTATATTTTCTTCTAGGAATTTTATGGTTTCAGGTCTTACATTCAGTCTTTCATCCATTTTGAGTTCACTTTTGTGTGTGTCATAAGATGGTGGTTGAGTTTCATTCTTTTGCATGTGACTGTCCAGTTTATCCATCATTTACTGAAAAGATCTTTTCCCCACTGTATGTTTTGGTTCCTTTGTGGTAAATTGACCACATAGGAGTGGGTGTATCTCTGGGCTTTCTATCCTGTTCCATCGATCTAGTTATCTGTTTTTATGCTGATACCATAGAGTACTGATTACTACAGCTTTATAGTATAGTTTGAAATCAGGGAGCATGATACCTCCAGTTTTATTCCTCTTTCTCAAGATTGTCATGTCTATTTAGTCTTTTGTAGTTCCAACAAATGTTAGATTTGTTCCACTTCTGTGAAAACAAAAACAAAAACAAACAACAACAACAAAATAATTCCATTGAAATTTTGGCAGGGATTGCATAGAATCTGTAGATTATTTTGGGTAGGAGGGACATTTTAACAATATTAATTACTTCAATCCACGAGCACAGATCTTTCCATTTATTTGTGACTTACTCAATTTCTTTCTTCAATGTCTTATAGTTTTAGTGTATAGGTCCTCCACCTCCTTGGTTAAATTTATTCCCAGGTATTTTATTCTTTTTAATGCACTTGTAAATGGGATTATTTCTCTTTCTATTGTTTATTAGTGTATGGAAACACTTAGGATTTCTATACATTGATTTTTGTATCCTGTAACTTTACTGAATTCATTTATTTTAGTAGTCTCTTTGATGGAGTCTCTAGGGTTTTCTATATATAATATGTCATCTGCAAATAGTGACAGCTTTACTTCTTCCTTTCTCATTTGGATGTCTTTTATTTCTTTTCTTGTCTAATTGGAATGGCTAGAACTTCTGATACTATATTGAATAGAAGTGACAAGAATCTGCATCCTGGTCTTGTACCTGATCTCAGAGGGAAAGTCTTCAACTTTTCACTGTTGTGTTTGATGCTAACAACAGGACTGCCATACCTGAATTCAGTTATATTGAAGTATGTTCCATCTATACCCACTTTGTTGAGAGTTTTTATTATAAATAAATTTTATTAATGCTCTTTATGCATCTTTTGAGATGATCATATACTTTTTATCCTTTGTGGGTGTGGTGTTTCATGTTGATTGACTTGTGGATCTTGAACCATCTTTTTAATCTTGAAATAAAGCCAACTTGAAATAAATCCCACTTCACTTTGGTTTGCTAATATTTTGTTGAAAATTTTTGCATCTATGTTCATCAGGAATATTGGCCTGTAATTTTCTCTTTTGGTGGTGTCCTTGTCTGATTATGGTATCAGAGTAATGCCAGCCTCTTAAAATCAGTTTGGAATTATTCCCCTCTCTCCAAATTTTTGGAAAAGTTTGAAGAAAATATTAATTTTTCTTTGTTTGTAGAATACACCAGTGAAACCATCTCATCGTGGACTTTGGTTTGTTGGGAGACTCTTCCATTACCAATTCTATGACCTTAACAGTAATAAGTCTGTCTATTCAGATTTTTTATTTCTTCATGTTTCAATCTTGGAAGATTGTATGTTTTTAGGAACTTATCCATTTATACTATGTTATCTAATTTTTTTGGTCTATAAATTGTTCATGGTAGTCTCATGATACTTCATGTTTTTGTGGCATCATTTGTAACTTCTCTTTATTTTCTGATTTTATTTATTTGATCCTATTTCTTTTCCTCAGTGAGTTTAGCTAAAGGTGTGTCAGTTTTACCTTTTCAAAGAACCAGCTCTTAATTTTATTTATATTTTCTATTCTTTTTTCTTTAGACTCTCTGAAATTATGTTTTGATATTTTCTTTCTTCTACTAACTTTAGACTTTGTTAGATAGTTAGACATAAAGTTAGATTGTTTGAGATATTTCTTGTTTCTTGAGGTAGTCCTGTTTGCTATGAACGTCTCTATTAGACCTGCATTTGCTATATCCCATATTTTCGATTTCCATTTTCATTTGTCTCAGTGTGTTTTTTTCTTTTTTCCCCTTTGATTTATCCATTGACCTACTGGTCATTGTCTGGTAGCATATTGTTTAATCTGCACATATGTGTGATTTTTCCAGTTTTCTTCCTGTACCTGATTTCCAGTTCTATACCATTGTGGTCAAAGAAGATGCTTGATATGATTTCAGTCTTCTTAATTTTATTGAGACTTGCTTTGTGCCATAAACATGTAATTTATCCTGAAGAGAATGTTACAATTGCACTTGAGAAAAATACGTATTTTGCTGCTTTTGGATGGAATGTTCTAAATATATCTATTAAGTCAATGTAGTTTAATGTGTCATTTAAACATAATGTTTCCTTATTGATTTTTTTTTTGGTCTGTGATCTATCTGTTGATATAAGTCTGGTAATAAAGTGCCCTAGTATTACAATATTGCTGCCAATTTCTCCCTTTAGGTCTGTTAATATTTGCTATATATACTTAGGTCCTCTTATGTGGGGTGGGTAAATATAAATATTTACAAATGCTATACCCCTTTTTTTTTTTTTGGATTGACTCTTTTATCACAATGTAATCCCTTTCTTTAATTACAGTCTTTGTTTTAAATTCTGTTTTGTCTGACAAAAGTATAGCTATACCAGCTCTTTTCATTTCCATTTGCATGGAATAATCCCCTTTTCTATCCCTTCACTTCCAGTCTGTGTGTGTTCTAAGATCTGAAGTGAGTATTTTATAGGCAGCATAGTGATGGAACTTATTTTTACTCATTCAGCCACATTATGTCTTTCAATTGAAGCATTTAGTCCATTTACATTTAAAGTATAGGTATGTACTTATTGCCATTTTGTTAATTATTTTTTCTTATATACTATATGAATGAGTTCAATGGTCAGTCCTTTGTAAGAACAAAATAGACATGTTTTCATAAAATAAAATCATATTCTATCAAAGATTGTGACCCTATGCTAGCCTCAAAAATTGCCTCCTTCAACCATCAAAGTTTATCTCAAATTCCTTTGATGCTTCACTTAACTATGCTTTGTAAACATCTCTGACCCTTATTTAAATTATCCCTTGGCTCGTGATTCTTTAATATACAAGTACTTTTTATACACATACACTTATGAATCCATTCACCATAAAAGGAAACAAACATCCCTTTTTACAATTACTTAGTCATTTTACACCTTTTAATAGTTTCCATATCCATTATATTAAGCTAAAAGATAAAGCATCAGAAGAGAAACACATTTAAGTAAAGATTTTCACTTTTTTTTTAGTTCAATTTAAAAGATAAAATTATAGGTACCATTGCCATCTGTGGCAAACAATCTTCCTGCCTACCAACAAATATCGCCTTCTCTCTTAAAATTAAGCAGCCCAATTTTAAGCTAGGTCCTGTGCTGCCCAAGCAAATGACATTCCCATTTATTCCTCCTCACAGCTATGTGTGGCCATATGACTAAGTCTCGAGATGCATGTGACTTCTGTAAAATCACCTTGAAAGTTAGTGGGGAACTGTCTTTTTTAACCCTTTTCCGTATCATGGTGCCTGGAATTGGATATGATGGCTGGAGTCTGAGCAAGCATATTGGCTCACAAGGGTTACAAGCACAGCCTGGAGAAGAAAAAGCAGTGAGCTTGAAGAAATGGGTTCTGAAAGAATTTGGAGCAGCTTTATAACCAATTCAATGCTGATATTTGGCCTCAAAATGTTGGTGATTTACATATATAATACTTCAGACTTGAGGTAGGCATTGATATCTGTATTTTACAAAGAGGGATATAAAGTTTCAAGGATATTAAATGATTGACAGAAGGCCATAACAAAAGGTTTTGAATCACATTTCCTAGGACAGCTTCAGATTGCTTTCTATTAAATAATGGCTCCTCTAAATTGGCCTATTTGCCAAGCTAAAGAGGACACTATTTAATTAAGCTCTCAGTTTATCGTCAGATTATGAGAAGACAATGGATAATCCCACTAACAAGTCCAAATTACTTAATTTTAAGAGTTTAGTGGCCTTCACTTAATGTCAGCACATTATTTTCAAGAAACTCTTCTATTATAAGAAAAAGAGGAAAAGGAGAAAAAATAATACATTTAAAATGTCAAGCAGTTGGTGTCCTTAACTACCTGGAAATTTGTAAACCTAGATATAAACAAATAGACATGATACCCTTTATTCCAAGACGAACGAAAGTAGAGTTCCATTTTATTGGTTGCGGGGGGCATCTTTCTAAAGGTTTAGAAGAGCTTTGTCAGATGAAGTCAAAGAAAGTGAAACAAAGATGAGATTGAAGCCAGTGAGGATGCTGATGGAGCTGCTGATACAGAAACGACAGTGAAGGTTTTGAATGGTTATGAAGACAAAAGGCAATGATAAGGAATGAAGATGGCACTTTTATCAAGGTAATGACAGTGGAAAAGGTCTCATCCTGTTTGAATTACAGACTTTTTTTTAAGTTTTTATTTAAATCACAGTTAACATACAGTGCACAATATGGTGATATAGTACACACTTTACACACAGTATACTTTACAGAGTACACTGCATACAATCTAGTGGTTCAACATTTCAGTACAATACATGGTGTTCATCTTCCTGGTTTGGATTTGGCTATTTTTCAGTTGAAATTATTAGATAGTTGCCCTAAATTCTTTACTTTTCCTTTCCTAGGTTGGGCCAGTTCTATTTCTTACCATACTGGCTTCCTATATTTTGACTGGAAATAGACGAAGATAGCATCTCTGAACTCCATCAATAATACTCAGCATCTCTTAAAGACCTACGACATGCCACGAAGCTTGCCTACATTGTCTCCTTTAGTTTTTATGGTCCCTGTTAGAATCAGAGTGTGGTCAAAGGAGCAGACTTTAGAATCACACTGCCTGGTGTAAGACCCAGTCTGTGCTTCTTACTAGTCCTAAGATCTTGCAAAGCTCATTTATCTGTCCTATGCTTCAATTTCTTTCATGTTTTTTTTTTAAGATTTTGTTTATTTATTCATGAGAGACCCAGAGAGAGAGAGAGAGAGAGAAGCAGAGACCCAGGCAGAGGCAGAAGCTGGCCCCATACTAGGAACCCAATGTGAGACTCAATCCCGGGTCTCCAGGATCACGCCCTGGATTGAAGGTGGCGCTAAACCGCTGAGCCACCCGGGCTGCCCGGGCTTCAGTTTCTTAATCTACAAAACCAGGATAAAATTATATCCACCTATCTGTGTTGTTGATAATTAAGTTAGCTGATAAATCAAAAGAATTTCAAATACTGCTTCACTAGAGTCTTACATGTATCTGCTGTTCTTAGAGTCCCCCTCATCCCCACTGCTGAGAAGAAAACTGATGCTCAGAGACTCCACCCTATTAATAAGTGGCAGAGGTAGGATTAAACCCTGGGGCTGCTAACTCTAGAATCAGTCATCACTCCAAGAAACCCTTTGATACCACATTCTAATTGAGTGATCATGTCCAATGTGCAAAAGCAACTTTTCAGAATGCTCACTCCTCAAAACTCGTGCTTGAAAATGCCCTTCACAGGGAAGCTGACAGGAAGCTGACCCTCTTCACCTCTCATTGCAGCCTAGAGTACAAGGCACACCTGGCTTCCAGCAGCTTACCTACATTATGAAGGGTTATCTGGTGTGAATCTGAGCTATTAGTGGCTTCACCCACATAATGAACACAATTAGTTTTACACCTTTGGAAAGAAAGGGCTAGAGGCTTCTGTGTTTTCTTCGCCTCAAACTCTCCCCCCACCCCTAAAAAAATCCCCCTCCCAGCCTGTCCACAATCCTCTCAGTCCAAGTCAAAACAGTATTTTCAAAAGACACTGCCAAGGTGGTTTCAAACTTGAGTCATTTGAGGTGAATTTTAATAAGCTTCTTTCCTTTCTTTCCGCTTTTCAATGTCTACTTAAGAACAAATACAAAGTCAACTTCCATGTCTTTATAGTTCAAGCCCAATAAAAAGACATTAAAATTCCAATAAGCAATAATGTCCTTTTACTGCATTTTAGTACTAAAAAAGTAAGTGGTTCTAAGACCGCTGTGGCTGTTAGTACTTAAATGACCAAATTATCTTAATTGTCACAGAAGTGGTACTAAAGTTTGAGCAAGAGAGAGTGCATATGTGAGAAAGAGGGAAAAGTGCCATCGTTACCCTCACTTTTGTAAAGGGAACATTTGTTTGCATTCCAGTCAACGGCAAGCCACTTCCTAGTAAATCAAAACCCAAAGAGGTACGAGTGGTGAAATTATATGGCGTGTGCCACCCTTGGCTGAGTAGTAGTAAATTTAACTCCATTGTGCAGAAAGCTGCTGTGCAGAATTATGAGTCCATTTGATTCCAATTTAATCAACTTGAAGTTCCAAGCCGGCCCATTTTGTGGCTGAGGGACATTGCATCACAAAGCACAACACATTTTGTTTTTTTCTGTTTGGCAGAAAGCTCTTTGGATCCTTGCTGCCCAACTCAGGGTCAAAAGATGTCCAGGAGCCCCAAGATGGTGTGCAGCTAGGATGCACTTCATTTCAGCTGAATACACTTGCACCAAGAACCATCTACCCCAAGGCAAAAGGAAAGGAGGTAGTGGCAGAAATAATAGTACCTAAAACTAGATTTTCATCGTTTCCTAAACTAACTAGGTTCATCTCTGATAATAAATTCTCCTTCTTTTCACACAATCTCTCTTGCCTCACCTTCCCCAACAATATCCATAGCATCTTTTTTCCCTCCTTACAGCAAATTCCTGGAAAGAATGGTCTATCCTAACAGTTTGCATGTCCCTTCCTCTATTCTGCAGGACCCACCTCTAACAGGCATTTGCCCTCTGATTACACAGAAATAATTCTTAATAATTCATGACTGATCTTCATTTTGAAATGCCTAATGATCATCGCTTAGTCCTTAGCTTCCTTGACCTATTTGGAACACTGGAGATTAATGTTTCCCTCTTTCTTGGAAGGTGTTTTTCACTTGGCTTCTAGGACAGTCCTTCCTAGAAGGTTCTTCCAAACCTTCCAAACCTGCCATTGGGGCTACATGCTTCATGGTCCCAGTCCATAGCTGATGGAGTATTCCTGACTCGTCCATACCTACTCACTAGAGGTTTTCATCCAATATGGCTCTCAGTTCCACTCATATGCTGATGACCACATTGGCACCTCTAGTCTCAATATGTCTCCTATAATCCAGACTTTTTTTATTCAACAACTGCAAATAAATATCTAATGAGTATCTTACAGTTAAAGCTTCCCAAACACCCACTTAATTCCTACGTGTTTGCAATCCAAGGTGCCATCTTTTCCACTTCATTAACTGATGATTCTATCCTATCAGACCAAGACCTTGTTTGGTCTTTACTTCCCTTTCTCACATTCTACTTCCAATCCAGCAGCAAATCCTGCTGTTTTACATTCAAATATACCCTGAACCTGCCCTCTTTGTACTATCGACAATGTCACCTCCCTGGTCCAAGGAACCGTCTTCTCATGCTTAGGTTCTTTTTTTTTTTTTTTTCCTAAAGTCATTCAGAGTAGTAAAGATCACAGTTTTTTCTAGGTAATACACCATCTATTGATTAAAAACAATAAGAGATTTTCATTTCCTAATGTTTTACACTATATTAACATCCAAATATTAGTTTCAAAATAACTACTATTTTTGATGATCACATTTGATTTGTAGGGTACTAGTGGAAACAGTCACTTAATTGTCCACTGTGGGAACAAGGCATGATCCCATGTTCAGGATTCGCTCCATGTTGTGCTCCCTCCTCATGGGTAGCCTATTTCTCTTTCTTTTTTTTTCTTTTTATTATTTATTTATGTATTTATTTATTTATTTATTTATTTATGTTCAATTTGCCAACATATCAAATAACACCCAGTGCTCATCCCATCAAGTGCCCACCCTCAGTGCCTGTCATCCAGTCACCCCCACCCCACGTCCACCTCCCCTTCCACCACCCCTTGTTTGTTTCCCAGAGTTAGGAGTCTCTCATGTTCTGTCTCCCTTTCTGATATTCCCCACTCATTTTTTCTCCTTTCCCCTTTATTCCCTTTCACTATTTTTTATATTCCCCAAATGAATGAGACCATATAATGTTTGTCCTTCTCTGATTGACTTATTTCACTAAGCATCATATCCTCCAGTTCCATCCATGCATAGATTCTTATGAGACTTCTAACCATCCTTCATATTTTCACCTGGATTTTATTCAACATACAAATATCAAGGTAATTCTTTGAACACTTGAGTCAGATCAAATCTTCCTATATTCGCAACCCATCTATGCCTTCCCATCTTATCCAGGTGACATCCTGGTAGTTTGTCATGACTTACAGCACCCACTATATCTTTCACTGACTCTGCTTCTACCACCACCTAAGCACCCTTTATTAGATCCACACCTCACCTAACTGTTCCTTACACCAACCCCCCTACCCCCACCCCAGCATGTGCTCTTCTCAGGGCCTTTGCACTCACTGGATAGAATGCTCTGTCCTGGGACACCTGGGTGGCTTAGTGGTTGAGCACCTCACTCCACCTCAGGGCATGATCCTGGGATCCTGGGGATCGAGTCCCTCACATCAGGCTCTCCTCAGGGAGCCTGCTTCTTTCTCCCTCTGCCTGTGTCTTTGCCTCTCTCTCTCTCTCTCTCTCTGTCTCTCATGAATAAATAAATAAAATCTTTTTAAAAAATTAAAAAAGAATGTTCTGTCCTCAGGATGTTCCTTCTCATGCTTCCACTAGGGCTCTGTCCAAATGTGTCTTTATCAGAAAAGATTTCCATGATTCATATAAAATAGCATCCTGGGCCCATTACTATTAATCCCTTTGTCCTGCTTTATTTTTCTTTATGACATATTTTGCATTTTGTCACTAGCCCTCTTTCCTCATTAACCTCAAACATAATGTGACTTTCTTTTGTTTGCTTCTTTATCTGGAGTGAATAGAAGGGTTTCTGGCACATAAAATATTTTTTTTAGTAAGTTTCAGAATTACTTGAATAGTTACTTCACAACAATCAGTAGAATCAACAAAATGGAATTATACTCACCTGATTTAGAAGAATACTTTAAAAAGTGATTAAGAATGACAAAGTTTGGGAACTCTTGACTTTCAAATATATAACATTTGTGAGGCAATCTCAGCAGATAGAACGGGGTCACGTCAATCACACCTTGTGACACTTTATAAAGGTCATGCATGTTTGAAATAAAATTCTCCTTGACATAATATAAAGAATGAGCCCTGGTATAATAATTAGGAAATATTGATTTGGGAAATCCGATGGCTCAGGCTTTCTGAGATATAGGGATAGAGAGCCAAGAATCACAGGCTTATGACTTATGATGACTTGGCATCTTTTTATCTTGCTTGAATCCATCTTTAGCTTGTGTGAATCCATAGAGCACATGCTTAGTACATCTGGCTGAGTGTTCTGGTCCCAATAATGTTTCTCCATAACTATTAACATAAAACCACCTCGAATTAATACCTCTGCTAAATTAAACTTGACATGGTTCGAAATGCAAGCCAATCTGTTTCCAATTCCACAATCACAAATCACTGTCATTTTATGAATTCTAGACACAGAAGAAGCTTAAAATGTATTAACTTTGTTAAACAACATCTGATTTCATGACTCAAATGTCAGTCTTCACAGTTCAGCAAATTCTTTTAAATATTCTACAGCATTTCTTATATTACCCCCATAGACATTTATAAAGAACTTCCTTTGCGTGTTTTTTTTAAATAGGCTATAGTTGAAAAAAAAAAGCAGTCAAATTTTACTCACCTCTACTATACCTATTAGTCTTTACCTTGACCTTAGATTTACTGCCCCTCCCCCAACAAAGAAACCAAATATCTAGAAAAAGCAAAAAACCTCAAGATCATTTAGCATTCATTTCACAAAGAGCATTCTGGTTACCCTTTGAACAGCAAGTTGACATATCACCACCTTCGAATTCAAAACGTCTTAAGGGAGTATTTCAGCTCCATCATTAAGAAAACGGTTTCATTTCATGAGATGCAACAAATAAGGACACAAACAGAATATGTCACAACATGAACTCTCCTCTAAACCTCATCACTAACATCTAATTCTGTTTTGTACAGCTCGCTGCCTACACCTACCACCTGAGACCCTGATTGTTCTACGTTCTTTCTCCCACAAGTTACCATTCTTTCTCTTCCTATTTGTCATGCCCTAATATGTCCTTGTAAGAACAGTGTATGCTCATTAATAGTGAAATATCTGTCCCTTTTCCCCTTGCTTATCACTTACTTCTCTTTTTGTATTATTCCAACTCATTTAGCACTCACAGCCTAATACAAGTATTTTTGGAAACAATATCCTCAATAATATATAGCCAAATGTGCATGATCACATTTTGTAGGGCACAATTAAGGACTGTGAAACAGCCTGGATTAATTTAGAGCTAACCTACCAGCTAACAAAAATGAACATTAATTACCATACCCTGCCTCCTTACTACAGCTGAGTTTAATGTTCATGGCCTTAATATTACCAAAATAACACAAAGATGAATACACTCTTGTGGCCTTACCATATGATGAGAAAGGCTGAGCATTTGTACAAACATCGTAATGTGTGCTGCTACCTTGTTTAGCTAACATTTGTCTCAAGCAGAAAAAACTAAAATAATACACACATTATAGTAAAGAGTATCCTGTGACAATGATGACCATTATAGAGCAACACAGAAAAATGCTTAGGATAAATGAAAATAAAGATGTAGACACGTTTTGAGTGTATGAAATGCCAGATGTTTATGGAAAAAAGACTGAATAGGGATATGAAGGAAGAAAGAGTTGTAGGATATCAAAGAAAAAAAAATGCACTAGGTGGAGGTAAACAGGCCCGTAAGACTTCACTCAAGACTCTTGCAAAAGAGGAGAGGGACTCCAGTAATGGGCCCAAGAGACTGAAAACTCCACTGAAACACAAGGCAGGAGAGTTTTTAAGTACTTGGGTGAGTGTGTGGAAAAGGAATGGAGAGGAAATTCATGGAGAGGCTGGAGATTTGTTTGGTTGGTTTTGGTGTTCGATTTATAAGATTTTAATACAGCGTACATTAGCATTCCTGGTTTATTTCAGACCCTTCATTGCCAAGCCTATGGGCAGTGGTTGCTCAGTTTCCCTTTGTCCGTGACAACCAAGGCATAAAGGTATCTGCTTCATCAAACCTTAAATTTCACATTATTCTTATTATCATCCTGACCCCTATCAGGGGGAAGGTTGTGTGATTAGGCCACATGTTTGCTAACTGGTACTTACAGAAGGTAGGCCTCCTACCCTCCCCCATGCACAGAAACTGGGAGAGTGGGCTTTCTCTTTCTTGGTGATTGTATTTCAAAGGGATGGCCCCAGGTCCTTGGAAAGAGATTTCTGGGCTGTAAAACTGGCAAGACGCTGGGAGAAGATTTATATCCCAAAGAGGCAGAGAAGAAAATCATAATTTCAAGTTTTCTAAAGTAAATGCTCTAAGAAAAGGGAGTCAGGAGCCAATGATGAGAAGGAAACCTGCTTAAAATTTAGTCCAGCTAAGGGGAGAATTGAGGCCTTCACGGCCAAGGATTATGGGTGATATTTTCTACTGCCTTTGGTTTTTGAAACATTATTTTTACAATTAAAGTCTAAAAAGTCACAAAAGTGACCCCAGTTAATAAATTCTGAGCCCACCAAATTGTTCCCTTGGGCAAAAACAGTCAAGCCTATCACCCATGTGCCTATTTCTCAAAAGAATCTTGTAAAGTTAGTTAAGTATAACAGTCCCTGCTGGAGAGCAGCTTTCAAGGCAACGATGAAACAAATCTGAGAATTCTCACTGCCACAGCTTTTAGCTTTCTCCTTCCTCGGGAACTAACGTATCAGATTGTTCCATGGCTTTGAGGTAAATTGTGATCATTAAAATCAAGGCAAGGGACACAGAAATCTCTTAGCTGGTTCTTTTTTATTTCCTTCAATTACCTCTCCCACGAAAATTTCAATTTTTACTAAACAAACTTCTCCAAGTAGCTCCTGTCACCCTAAGTTAACTGTATGTATTTAAACACATACTTCCGACTTTATAGTCCAAACTTATCCAAATTGTGAGCCTGGCAGTGTTTTAGAGTTATCACGCTTGCCCAGAATCATTTAAGCTGAACTGCATTTCATCTTCCATGAACTATTGTGGTAACAGCATAAAAATCTTGACCAAGGAATAAAGAGGGCTGGGTCTTGCCTTAGTGTCACCGTGGAATAGGCACAGAGCGCTGACCAAATCTTGTCATGACCCTGGCCGACAACATAGATACACATCAGTAACATGAAAGGGTTAAGCTCCAAATTGCTAAGATCTCTTCCATCCCTAATTTTATGATTCTGATTCTATTATCTCCTAAGATCACTGTGAAATAGAAGTTAGTTTATGTTTATTCAATTTTTTTGGAGAAATCTACAACTCTGCACCCCACAGGAAGGCAAAGAATAATATTAGCAGGCAGTTTTAGAATAAAGACCTATCATCCCAGAAAAAGCACTCAGCAGAGAACCAGCCACAGGGTAATTTTAACTTTCCTAAACTCCTTTTTTAGGGAGTTTCTAGAAATGATCATGTTACCAAGCCTCAATTATTATCCTAACAGCTGAGTTTTTAAGTGTCATTTTAATTCATTTCTATAAGAACTACACAGTCTCCATAGTATTTAACAAAAACAAAACAAAAAAAACCCTACAACCTCATAAAATACTTACCAATATCCATTTATTGCAAAAATATACAAGAGAAGATACTATGGATTAAATTAATGCTTTAGAGTAATATTTTATGTGTTGTGATAACATCTTCATGTATATAAGAAAAGTAAATGAAATGCATAAGAAAAATATTACTTATTTAAGTGGTATATTATACTGGTTTGCACATAAAATGAAGAACCTGTTCACAGTAAATCCACAACTGTCCCCAATTCTTCCATTTTCCAAAGCTGGGAATAACTGGTCTACATACATCGGTCAGTCCTGAGTTTGGCTCTCTGTAGTGGGGGGAGTTTTCACAGGAATAAAATACTACGTAGGTTAGGTCACTTAAAATTGTGGCAAATATAAATACAACAGCCAAACCGAATAAAAGGGTTCATTCATCTACAAAGAAACCCTTTATGGAACCCTCTTACACTATTGGGGAATGCAAGCTGGTGCAGCCACTCTGGAAAGCAGTATGGAGGCGCCTCAAAAAGTTAAAAGTAGAACTACCTTACAACCCAGCAATTGCACTACTAGGTATTTATCCAAAGGATACAGAAATACTGATTTGAAGGGGGTACATGCATCCCGATGTTTATAGCAGCATTATCAACAGCCAAAGTACAGGAAGAGCCCAAATGTCCACCGGCTGATGAAAGGATCAAGAAGATGCTTAATATATGGAATACATCTGTTCCATACAATGGACCATTACTCATCCATCAGAAAGAATGACATCTTGCCATTTGCAACAACATGGCTGGAGCTAAGGGTTGTTGCTAAGTGAAAAAAGTCTCCAGAAAAAGACAAATATCAGGATTTAACTCATATGTGGAGTTCAAGAAACAAAACAGATGAACATAGCAGAAGAGAAGGAAAAATAAGAGAAAAGCAGAGAAGGAGGCGAACTGTAAGAGACTCTTAACTGAGGGTTGCTGCAAGGAGGAGGGTGGAGGGACGGTCAAAATGGGTGATGAATCTTAAGGAGATACTTGGATGAGCACCGGGTGTGCTATATACGTGATGAATCATTGGATTCTACTCCTGAAACTAATACTACACTGCATGTTAACTAACTTGAATTTAAATAAAATCTTGGAGGAAAAAAAAAAAAAAGAAACCCTTTGTGATTTACCCAAGAGTCAGAATTGCTCCACTGAATGAAACCACAGTTCACAATCTGTGCTCTTAGCTGGTTACCCAAGGGGACTAGAATATTTCCCTTTAGAATTTTGTGTAACTGGCCACTTGGTGTCTAGTGAGATGAAGGAAAGGCCTGGGAGTTACCAGGATGCAGGGCGGACAGTCAACAGGATCTAGGACTCATCCTTGTTAATCCTCTCCTTACTGTAAGACCATGTCCTCCTAAGAAACCCTGCCTTAGAATTCCGGCGTGGGGCTCTTTGCAAAGTCACGGCCAAGAACTGCTAGAGAAAACACTGACAACTCCACATGCTCCATGGCATAGAATTTTCCTTAAAATGCAGGCTCTTTAGGAATGGCAAGGCCTCTTTCCCTAGGATTGCTTTTAACCGTCCTGGCTTTGCTTCAGCGTACTGTTGGTTATCAATAAAGCTTTTATCATCCAAAGCTGCCAAATAAAATGGACCGAGCAACGGATCCTATCACGCTCCTCATTCCCCAAGTGGAAAACCAAGGTTGTAGGACATCTGAGCCTGGGAACATTTCAGAATGTTAAAACAGTTGGAGTAAAGCTACTCTGTGTTTAGTATGCACAGGAAACTGCTTTCTTTTCCTGAGTTTGATGCCAGGGTGGAATTAACCCATTAGAAACTAAATATGCAAATGCAATGCAAATCAACATACCATACTATTCCCCGCAAGTTCAGCAAAGCTTGGCCTTTTCTTCCCAATAGTGTTTGTTCCAGTGAACAGACTATCTGGACACCTGCCATGTGCATGGAACACAATATAGAGAGGTCTTCTTCCCTTGTTTATGGAATTAAATTCCCCTAGTTATTTGCCGTTGACCTTCAAAAGGCTTTGTGCCCTTATCAGCTAAAATAATCTGAGCTGGGTGATACTTAAAAGTCATTTTAAAATACTGTCAACTAGTCAAAAGGCTCACAATAGTGATCAGGGCTCAAAGAAATGGCTGTAGTAGCTATTTGAAAGAGAATAGTCCCAAGGGAAAACTAACAGATCTTGGTCCATTTATCCCAGGCAATAAATCATGACCCAGACAAATTGAGGTATATTGGGACTTGATTGCTTAATGGATAATCCATTGACCTTTTAATCTCCCGGATCCTTTTCTGTATTCATCTTTTTGGGCCAGGCAGCCCATCACATACCAGGCAAAATTGTTGTTTTAGCCAAATGTGAGATTGTAAAAGAATACTGGGAGCACAGCCGCTGTTTTTCCTCCCATTGGTACTTATTCACTCTCACGAAACCCTGAAAAACCACAGGTATGGTAAAAAGGAATTCTAGAACACAAATTCAACAGCTCTGTTCAATCCCAGTGTGTTACTAATTGGGTATAGACTGGGCCATTCCAAGCAATCAGTTGACATTAGCAACCTGACTACAGGCAGCCAATACAATTTCTCTCTTTTCTTCAAGAAACAGAGTAGCTTGATAACATCAAAGATACCAAACTGAAGGCTGATTTTAGGTGGGGGTGCGGGGGGCAAGGGCAGCTGAGTAATGCTCAGCACTTGATAAAATATATCTTAACGACAAATTCTAAATGGTAGGTTAGTAGAAAGTGGCTTGATTTCTAAAAAGGCTGGCGCCTGTAGGTTTGCTTCTTTCTCCAGACCATTCTCGTCTTCCACAAGAACACGATATCACTGCCAACAATCCTGCATAGCTCAGTCATCCTGGGCAAAAATATAACTAAGTACTATGTACAGAGTAATCAATCAATCAATCCAGGAAAATGAGCAAGTCTCACCCAGCAGGTTCCTAGGGAAAGTAACACACTATTGTTTTTACTCTATCAAACTCTATCCAAATCAGTAAACCAATCAGTTACTCCACTCTACCACCAGTGTGGGTAGATTAAATAATAATTGCATTGTTTAGTCAACCATTCCAACCATTAAGTGGCATCCAGACCCACTGCCTTATACAAGGCCCCATCTGTTCTGTTGCATTGAGTGAGACATCCGAAAAAAAAAAAAAAAAAAAGAAGGAAAATCTTCCAGCAAACCCAAAGATTAGTAGAAATCAGAAAATGGTATTAATAACATAATCAGCATTTACCCATGCAAATTAACCCATAAATAGAAATAAGGCTTATCCAGTTCCAGACAATAGAGAACTATTTCATTAACTTAAAAAAATAACACCTTCTCTCTTTCTATATAGTTGGGATATTGTTGATTAATCGCTATAAACATCAGAGTGCATATGTCCCTTAGAATCCGTATTTTTAACCAATAATTGCTGGGTCATAGGGTAGCTCTATTTTTAACTTTTGGAGGAACTTCCATACTGTTCTCCAGAGTGGCTGCAGCACTTTGCATTCCCACCAATGGTGTGAGGGGGTTCCCTTTCCTCCACATCCTCCCCAACACCTGTTGTTTCCCATGTTTTTTTGGCCATTCTGAGAGGTGTGATGTGGTCTCTCATCGTGGTTTTGATTTGTAGCTCCCTCCTAAGTGATGTTGAGCATTATTTCTGTGATGTGTCTTTTCATGTGTCTGCCGGCCATCTGTATTCTTCTTTGGATAAACGTCTGTACATCTCTTCTGCCCATTTTTTAACTGGGTTAGGATGGAGTGAGACAGTATTACGTTAAGTGAAAGAAGTCAGTCAAAGACAAATACCATATGATTTCACTCATGAAGAATTTAAGAAAAGCAACAGGTGAATGGGGGGAGGGAAAGAGAGGCAAATCCAGAAATAGACTCTTAACTATAGAGAACTGAGAGTGGCAGGGGGGACGTGGGTTGGGGGCATTGGTGAAATAGGTAATGGGGTTTAAGGAGGGCCTTTGTTGTGATGAGCATGTTGTATGTAAGTGATGAGTCACTACATTCTACAGTTGAAACTAATATTACACTGTATGTTAACTGGAATTTGAACAAAATCTTGGAAAAAAAAAAAAGCTCTCATAGTGGCATGTGCTGTTTTACATTGAGAGGAACTGGTGAAAGTCTGTTTAGATCACCCTGAAAACCCACCACAATTTAAGCCTACAGACCATAAAATTTCACAGAACAGAAGACTTCTTTATGTAATAGATCAAGAAATTAAAGTCCAAAGGAGACTCCTAGTAGTTGTCTAGCTAGTTATTGGAAGCATATATACCTAATTCCAGAGCTCCTTAGAACAAATCACTCTTCGTTATACCAAAAAAAAAAAAAAAAAACAAAAAAAACAAATTTGGATGGGCTACTGGCACCTTAAGTTTTCCATTAAGAAGCTGAATAGGGATCCCTGGGTGGTGCAGCGGTTTAGCGCCTGCCTTTGGCCCAGGGCGCGATCCTGGAGACCCGGGATCGAATCCCATGTCGGGCTCCCGGTGCATGGAGCCTGCTTCTCCCTCTGCCTATGTCTCTGCCTCTCTCTCTCTCTCTCTCTCTCTCTCTCTCTCTGTGACTATCATAAAAAAAAAAGAAGAAGCTGAATAGAGTGATAGATTATTCAGAAGTTAAGATAGAGGTGGAGACCAATGTACAAGTGACATTCATCACTATCAAATAGCCCAGCAACCATGAACACCATGACATGTTCAGGACTTGATCTTGCATTGGTGGTGCTGTGGATAAAACAGTCCTGATGCACACAGAGTTTCTAAGTGAGCTCAGCCAACCAACAAGCCCAGAAACACCAAAGAACAAAATAGTGTATGTGTAATAAAGTCCAATCATTCTGTAGGGATATAAGTAGAAAAGAAGTGAGAAATATGGAGAATTTTGAAGATGGTAAGTATATTCCTAAAAAATTGGATTGATGGTTAGCAACAAAATTACAAAGTTCTTGGCGATCCCCGGATGGCTCAGTGGTTTAGAACCTGCCTTCGGCCCAGCGCGGGATCCTGGAGTCCCGGGATCGAGTCCCACATCGGGCTCCCTGCATGGAGCCTGCTTCTCCGTCACCTGTGTCTCTGCCTCTCTCTCTCTCTCTCTCTCTCTCTCTCTCTGTCTCTCATGGATAAATAAATAAAATCTTTAAAAAAATCACAAAGTTCAAAACGCATAGTCTCCATGATGCTGAAACTCAATCACATTTCCCACAGGAAATAGATATTGGAGGCAAATCTGAGGAGTGTTTAATAAGGGGACTATTTACAATGGTGCAGCCAAGTACAAGGAGGCCACAAGGTATGGTTTAGTACCTAGGCTAATAAAAGAAGAACACAAGTTATCTTCAGTGGGTTTGTAGAACACAAAGAGAAGTCTATGGTTTGGTGAGAGCATGGATTTATTCCCATATCGTGCTCTCCTCCTTTCCTTCCATTCCCTGCTAACAGGGCCCCATGCTGGGAAAACCCAACAAAATGCCAGAGGACACAGAAGTCAAATGCCAGAAGAGTATAGATCTGGGGAGACAAAAAGAAGGCTTTGTGCACAGGTAGTAAACACTATTTCCAAGTGTCTTTCTGCTGCTGCCTCCTTGACTTTGCTTATGCCGAGTATGTACTCTTGCCGCCTCCCTGTAGCCATTTCAGCTTTCACCTTCTCCAGGAAACCTTACCTACTTCTCTCCTTATGGAATTAACTAGTCAAGACTTGCCCTGTGGGGAGTGTGCTGTATGTATGAATTTCCTTTCTTCTATCTGTAAACAAATGTGTTGATTGTTGGTTTGTATAGTCAAAAAAATCATATTATTTAGGAAAAGAAAGGGAAAGCTTATGGGTTGGTTAGAATATATAGTTGTAAAATGAGACTTCTGGATTATTAAGGAAAGGCTGAATGGGGATCAAGCAAATAACAGCAGTCGATATCTAAAAGTGGACAACAAAATGCATTTTCTTAGCACATGATCCTGAAATATCTAAGTTTTGGTGGTGACTTTATTTATTTTTTTTAAGATTTATTTGTTTATTTATTCATGATAGACCTAGGGTGGGGGAGAGAGAGAGAGAGAGAGAGAGAGAGGCAGAGACACAGGCAGAGGGAGAAGCAGGCTCCATGCCAGGAGCCTGACATGGGACTCGATCCAGGGTCTCCAGGATTGCGCCCTGGGCCATAGGCAGGTGCTAAACTGCTGAGCCACCCAGGGATCCCCTTGGTGGTGACTTTAACCTGAATATATATATATCCTTGATGTCAAAGGCAATTATTTAAAATATAACTAATATAATTAAGTATTTGAAAAGTCAATGCATCTTCCAAAAAGTATTTTGGGTGGAGTTAGTATTTTAGTTGTGGGAAGGGGCTGAAGAACGTTTATTATATTTTTGAGGGAAAGAGACATTGCAATATGTTAGACTCCACAAGTCTTTAAGATCTTGGCAACCTATTACTTGCCACTCAACTTTCTTTCTTGTATAGCCTGGGCCAACATGTAGAAAAGGTCTGATACACCTTTAAATGTTTTATATGTTTTAATATCTATATTATCCAGTGACATGAGGAAAGCAACCAAAGAGGATATCCTGATACATCTTAAACTAATTTTTATCTTAATCTACTTTAATATTTTTATTACAGTCATTTATAACATTAAACCCAATAGAATATATAACCATTGAGGGCCAGAACATTTTTATAGCCCAACTATAAAATGTCCCTTATAAAAGGAAGGAGCTCAGTAAATGTTGGCTAAACTGAATTAAATAAAAAAAAAAAAATGTAATGATATAATTGACATAAAAATCAACTCACTTCACTGTGATTAAATAAAACAAGTTTTAACTAATGAACAGCAACTTTCAAGTTTGCCCATCAACATAGTGGAAGACGTCATATATTCGACATGAAATTAGAATGCCCTGTGCTAGATTAGGGATGTCTTTAGTTCAGAGAACTGGGTTGTACTGGGGCTGGCTATATTACAAATACTCCCATTGCTTCTGGTATAAATAATCTAGAAATAAGCATATCTCTCATTTCCTGGGGGTTGTAAATATAGCAATATGGCCCAGAACTTGCAAGCTCACCATTTATATAAAGAGAAGTGATACTAAAGTAAATCATTTACCAAGAAGCATCCATAGGAGCGAGATACAGCCTTTCTCCCAATCATATACTGAGCACAAAATTGACCAGTGGCGAACAACTAATTATGTGAAGGTAGTGAAAGTTCATAGGAAAATCATCTTGAAAGCCTGCAGAGTTCTAATTTCTCAAGTAGACATAACTCAGAGACGCTTTGTTGGTCACAAACCCATCTTATCTTTCCCATAGAAAGAATATTTCCAGACTTCCGTTCTAGTGCTTTGTATGACTTTTCTCTACGAAAACATACCAATACATGTAACTTAACTTTTGTTATTTCCTGGTGGGCATAGTTAGGTTAACTATCCAGCAATTACATTATTCTCGTAACATTTACTTCCTTAAAGATTTTGGAAATAAGTACATAGCCAAACTCATTTATTTTTATCTCCAGATGTCTTTTGATAAATAATTCTATCTGGAACTTTGACCTCAAGGAATGCCTGGATTTATTTTCTTCCCCCTTCAAATTCTGTACCTTAAGTCTGACAGTCTGGGGTAGACACGAGGAAAGTGTTGGTTACCCACGTATTCCAGACTGGGTAAGATACATCATTCTATTTTATACCACACTAGACACGATGTCTTATGATTTATGAGGTATAGCCTATTTTGAGATTAGCAGAATGTTTCAGGGAGCTAGTCAAACAACTAGGCTCCAGACTGGGCTCTAAAACTTACTGTGTAGTCTTGAACTATTCACCCACCTGTAAAGTTCACTGTACTTCTTGCTAAGTATAATAAGTCTACTGACTCATGCATGGTGTTTTGAAAAATTCAAATGACTTCAAGAATATATACCTTTGTAACTGGTTAAGTGTTCCTCGATTATAAGCCTACAGGTCCCTAGGAGTCCCATCATCTCCACTTACTAACATGCAGTCTACCAATGCTGCGGTAAAAAGACTGGATACTTTGATGTCGGCAACTAATACACCTGGGCTCAAACCCCAGGCTTACTCCTCCAGACTTATGTAAACTTGGGCAAATTTTGTAACCCCGCTGGAGGACAGTTTGATCCTGTATTAAGTGGGGGATACAATGCTTTTCAGTTGGTGGCCACCCATCTACCATTAAATATTGCCCTGTATATGTCTTAGATTGTTCTCCTCCCCCAAAATACATGAAGCAAAGATACCTTGCCTTTTTCTAGATTCTACAGCTTAGAAACTAAGGAGAACTCAGGAAAGTTCACAAGAATCACAAGGTTAATGGCTTGGAAAATAGTATGCGTGAAGGAAGTTGAAAGGACCTGGGTCATTTGAAATAGTAGATAAGTAAGGGAGGGACTAAAAATGTCTTTTTGGAAATAAAGATAAGGAGATGGAATGGTGATCATCTCCTTCCACTTGTGAAGACCAGAGACAAGCAGTAAGATAGAGAGATGGCAATTGTATGATTTCCCAGTTAAATTTGCTGGGTAGAGCGCAGGCATTAATCCTCTGCTTCCTTCCCAAACCCGCTTGGGGCACTATTAAGGACAATATGAGATAGATAGATAGATAGATAGATAGATAGATAGATAGATAGATAGATGATAGATCTCATACATATATATCCCAAAGGACAGAATAGATACCTAAAAATTGAAGATAAAAATTCAAGATGAAAACTCAGGATATATGCATGCTGTTTCAAAATACAGAGTTCAGATTTTAAAAATGATACTAAAATAAGTGAAAAAGACACTAGGACTGCTATTTTTTTTTTATAACAACTATTTGATCTTCTAAACCAGGGGTTGGCCCACTACAGCATGCTGGCCCAATCTGTCTGGCAGCTTCCTTTACTTATATAAAAGAACATTTTTTAGGGACACAGCCACACCCATTTTGTTGTTGTTGTTTGTTTGTTTGTTTTTAAGATTTTATTTATTTATTCATGAGAGACACACACACACACAGAGAGAGAGAGAGAGAGAGAGAGAGGAAGAGACATAGGCAGAGGGAGAAACCGGCTCCGTGCAGGGAGTCTGATGCAGGACTCGATCCTGGGACTCCGGGATCACGCCCTGGGCTGAAGGCAGGTGCTAAACCGCTGAGCTACCCAGGGATTCCCCACGCATTTGTTTATATAATTCTGAGGCTGCTTACACATTACAACTGCAGAGTTGAATAGTTGCAGGAGAGACCATAGGGCCAGCCTAGCCTAATATATTTATTATGTAGCATTACAGAAAAAAAAAAAAATCTGACCACTACTATAAATTATGAGCATGCATAGTTGATTTAAAAAAAAATAGAAACATAAGGGTACTGAATACATTCTAAATAATGAATGCTTCTGCACCCTAAAATGATGAGTTGAGCAAAACTCAGGGCTTCTCTTTCTTGGAGCTCTGCATTGGCACATTTTCCTCTTCTAAATCACTGTGGAGTGTCCTCTTCATTCTTGCCAGGATGATGAAACAGTTGGTATATCCAAGGCAGTGGCTGGTCTAGGTTTCAAATTAAGCAAAGCAAATTCTTATTGTTATTAGTATTTTACTTCACATATTAAAGCAGGTTTTGCTCAGTTGTCTATTTGGTTCAAAATATACAAGTTTTCTTAAAATATTTTATAAGACATCTGTGCACCCGCTCATCAGGTTTTCTTAGCAAGAATGAAATAGGAGGTAAAAGCCTTCCTGGAAATGTGGCTCTCAGAGGAACCCAGTAGTGACACAGCCCAGGGCTCACTTCTGAGCCTGAGAGTTTAAGTGTTTTCCTTGGGGAAAAATGCTGCATGTAATTCTATCGGCATCTTTCTTGCTGGATTGCTTTTTCATCATATCATCTTAACATGTTGCACTGTCTCTTAGTGTCATGTTTCTTAAAATGCTCCTAATGAACTGCTTCGGTTAAAACAAGGAAAAAAAAAAAAAAACTTCCTGATTTATATTTGGTCACAGAAAGTAACACCTTAAGAGGTCAGCAGATTTCTCTTCCTCACCTCTACCTAAAGTTTCAAAACATCAGTTGTGGTAGAAGCGAAATTTACTAATCAAAACTGTCGGGTTTAAAAATAAGTTTTTTTCAGAGCACATGAAACTTAAACTCTCGGGAATAACTACACCCTTCCATGTCATCATTTATTATTGATTCTTTGAATCAAAAAGAACTCATTAAAGAATGAGTACCTATACCTTCGGTAGCATAAAATCACATCCATAGTTTAAGAGTTGTGCACAGGTGAGTGCTCTCCCAATAAAAACAGCCTAAAAATGCATTATTCCTTTTCTGAAAACCAAGTCTGATATTAGCTAGAGTAAAATCTCTCTGGTAAGAGGTTGTTTTACATAAAGTAGTATAAAAATAAAAGCAAAACACCTCTTGGCTTGGGTCTTTTTATTATTCTGGATCTTTTGAAATAATTATTTTCTGCTAGCATGTGGAGAGAAATGAAACTTCAATACATGGCAAAGGAGATGCCTGAGAGGAGGTCGATCAACACAAGAGTATCCATCCAGGTAATGGTCAACCATTTGCTCAAAGCATACTTAAAGGTGCTTATTGACTAAGACGGACCACAGTGCCTAACACACAGTAGGGACTCAATACATGTTGAACACATGAACGCATGGACGACTAGATCAGTGTACTCTAGACTGATTGAATAGATAAGGTGAAGAAATGCAACAAAATGGGGAGGTTGACCTAAAGTTGGCCTTGGAGCTCATGTCACATGAGCTTAGGAGTTAGAAAGATACAATGCACATAACCTTCATATTTTCTCTATCACCCAGAATCTACCTATGTGACAATATTTCATGAATTAGTATAATAATACAGAGATAGCAAATTATTTTTAAATAGCTTCATAAAAATGCCAATTTGAACAGACATATGTATTCTTAGGTTTATTGCAGCATTATTCATAATACGATAAGAGAGCAGCCTAAGTGTTCATCAAGGAATGTAAAAAGGATATGTAATATGCACACACACAATGGGAATATTACTCAGCCACAAAAAAGAGCTTACTGTTTGTGACAACACAGATAAACCTAGAGGGCATATGCTAAGTGAAATAAGTCAGAAAGAGAAGGATAGATACCATATGATTTCACTCATGTGGAATCTAAAAAGCAAAATAAATGGGAAAACAAGACAGAAAAAACACTCTGATACAGGAAACAAACTGCTGGTTACTAGAGGTCGGAGGTCCTAGAGGGTGGGAGAAATAGGTAAAGAGGATTGAGAGGTGCAAACTTTTAGATACAAAATAAGCAAGTCATTGGGATGTAATAATGTACAGCATGGGAATATGGTCAGTAATATTGTAATAAATTTGGTGACATGATAACTACACTTACTGAGATGATTTTGTAAAGCATAAAAATATCACTATTAGGGACCCCCGGGGTGGCTCAGCGGTTTAGCGCCTCCTTCAACCCAAGGCGTGATCCTGGAGACTCGGGATCGAGTCCCACGTTGGGTTCCCTGCGTGGAGCCTGTTTCTCCCTCTGCCTGTGTCTCTGCCTCTCTCTTTCTCTGTCTTTCATGAATAAATAAATAAAAATCTTAAAAAATACATATCACTATTATGTGCACTTTAAAGAACTAGACATTATATATCAATTCCACATTAATTTAAAATGAAAACTAAATAGTTTCAGGTACATATAAGTTGCGCTTTAAAGACAAGTTGTAATCGAGTAATAGGTGCCTAGGATGGTGTCAAATGGCTCAAAGTGTTGATGTATGGAGATTAATGGCAAGGAATATGCTCTCTGAACAAGAAAAAAAAACACACATACAATAAGCCATGTACCTACAAACCCACATTCTCACTCTCAAGCTCTGTCGTAACGTGTGAACAAAAATTCTTAGGATATCATCAACACACTTGAAAGAATGGTACATGAATTAAGCATAGAGGTGAGAAATAATCAAGCAGGAAATACCTTCTGGGTGTCAGAAATTGGGCTGGACATCCCAGTAGGGCTTGGGATAGGGGCAAGGGCTTTACATTACTCTAAGGTTTGTCTTCTGATCTCAAGGAGTTTACAATCTAATTGGCAAGAAAAGACCTACATTGTTAGAGTTAGCGACACATTCAAATTGGGGGGACACTTACATGCCACCCACCACATGTAAGGCGTAAGACCGCAAACCTTTGTTATACAAGAGAATAGTGAGATGACGTAAAGTGACATCTAACTGATGTTCCAGGTCACAGAGACGTGTAACAAAAGAGATGAGAATGCCGGGCTCCGGTCACCCACAGTAGTCTGCTTTCCTCATGCTACTTGGTAAAACAGCAGGTAAATATGGTGAAAGTTAGGACTTAACTCTGTTTCCGGTTTACTGTTCTCCTGCGTTCACCACAGGGACTGACAAAATGTAAAGTTCCAGGATTGAATAATGAATGGACAGAACAGTCAAAATACGACTAAACATCTTACAAGAAAATATTTAATGACAAATTAAGACAATGTCATAACCATCCTTCCTGGGAAGGCCACTATTGAAAGCACGCTCTGCAGCAGAGAGTACGGGGCTGACTGAAGCTGTGCTGATGGGGGGATTGGAGAGGGAACCCTCAAGTCAAATCAAGATTTTTGCCTGGAGGGCCCCTGGGTAGCTCAGTCAGTGGAACTATGGACTCCTGATTTCTGCTCAGGTCATGATCTCCTGGGCGGTGAGATGGAGCATCCCCAGCGAAGACCTGGGCTCCATGCTCTGCAAGGAGTTGGCTTGAGATTTTCTCCCTCTGCCCCTCCCCCTTGCTCATGCACACACTCTCTAAATCTTAAAAAAATAATGATAATAATTTTTCCCTCAAAGCACAAGAAAACCCCAAATTCTATGTAAATTCACAGAATAATACGTGAAGCCAGAGTCTTACCCATGACCAGCTCAACCTAGACACTATTCACTGGCTTTACTGAGAGAAAGAAGAAAGGAGAGAAGAAACAGCAAAAGAGAAAAAAAAAACCTAGTTGTCAGAAAACAAATAGCAACTTTATAGTTTTTCATCAGCATAATGGAACATGGAGGGCATTCAACCTTTAGGTAACGTCCTGGAATCTAGATTCAGTGGGTCCTGGCACACGGAAGCGCAGCAGCCCTCTTACTCACAGACCCCCAACCCAAGGACGAGTCACAGTTCCAGCTGGGGACTCTGCAGAGACTCCCCACCAGCTTCTGACATCACCAACCTCCCTGAAAATACCATTTCATTATTGTTTCTGGAAGCAGAGATGTAGCAGGCATAGGCTTTTTTTTTTTTTTTTTTTTTTTAATTATTATGTTCTTCAATAGTTGATTGTTCTTTTACAAGGTTTGGGGTAGGAGGTACAATATCTGAGAAAATCAATTACTTTTCCTACGGCTTAATTTATGTCAGAGTGGCTGGGAGAAATAGTCAAGAAAAATGACAATAAGATTATTCATGAACTCCAACATAAGTAACGCTATTTCGTTGGGGACAAAGTTTGCTCAGGTTTCTTTAACTGATCCCTTCCACATTCCTGTGAGCGCACCCCCATCATCCATAATGAAGAGGGAAATGATAGAAGTAGACTTAACTCATAGGAAAATTATCAAGTGCTGATTGTAATTAGCCAAGGACAAATAACCTCTGATGCTGGGTATGGATGCCTGGCGCTTTACAAGGCTTATCAATATCAGCAGTTCTTGTAAACAAAACCCTAACAGGGTATATGGTTCTGATTTTCCCACTTTTATTCGGGGCGGGGGCAACATTTGTTCAAAGCAAAAAAAAGAAAAAAAAACGGAAAATTCTGAAACTTCTATTTATTTTAATTATTCACTAAGAATGATTGTGACAGAACAATTGAAATGGGAGGAACACAGACAAAATTAAAAATGAAATGTGATGAGGCGTCCTTTTAATATTCTATTGGTTCTCTGGTGATTTATTGCCAGAGACAGAGGTGCATAAGAAAAAGCTTTATCTTGATTTTAAAATGTCATTTGAATCTCTTGCTTTAAGCCCCATGTGGCAAAACGGAATGATGGGCTTCTTTTAGCGCAGACTCAGCCCCCCTATCAGTGGCTCGTAGGCTCAAGTCTCCTTTCTCCTGTTTTCCCTGTGCTTAGTAGTGATCTGATTTAGGCAAGTGCATGACCGAGTGAAAAATTATTGATACGAAATATATGCATGTTTTGTGTTGCTTCAAGGAGGAGATCACCCCTTGGGAAAGAGAGTGGATGACATTCCTGTTCCCCAGGTAAGAACCACCCAAGGCGATAGATGGAACAGTCCAGTAAACAGCACAGAGGCTAACTGGGCCCCACCGAAAACTCCATTTGTTTTTGGCTTTCGCTCTGCATTCCCTTCAGCGCCCAAGATGGGAGCATCCACTGCTAGCGGCCAATATTTTTACGCTGAGCAACGTTGGTACAAAGGGAAGGCAAGAGGGAGACGTGCAGTAAAATAGCTGTAACCTAGCAGGACGTACCGATAACCCTGATCGCGCAAAGGGCACCAGCCTGTTCTGCACGGGAGCCCAGGAAGGCACCTGCCCCGCGGGGCCACAGTGCCCACGTGTTGGCTGGAGTTCACTTCGCTCCCCTCATGACTGGGGAGGGTGGCCCAGTGAAGTGTAAAAAATACAGATTCCCTATAAATGTGTTCTATGACCCTAGAGAAGTGACATCTGTCAAACAGCTAGCTCACCTGCATCGCAGGGCCTACCCACACCTTCCACAGACATCCACGGCCCAGCGAGAAGACTGAAGTGCAAGACCTATTGCTACCAACAGCTCTACTTTTAGGGTCTGCCAAAAATTCTTCTGGAATATATATATATATATTTTTTTTTAATTACATCAATTTTTTTGTCATGACACAGGTGAAGATTTGCAATATATTATGAATTTCAGATCTACCCCTTGCTCAGTGTGTGATCTGAAGTGAGCTGCAAAACCCCATCAGTCTATGAAAAAGAGATAATAACAGAACTCCTATAATTAGGTCTTATCAGGATAAAATAATTGATAATTAATTGCCTGGAATGCTGTAATTATTTAATTTTAGTTATTTTCATGAGCACTAGGAAGAGTAGCGATATAAATCATCTTCAAATATCCCCCCGCTTCAAACTGTGTTCTGAAAGCATTGCACCCACCCCGCTTGCACTCACTACCTCGGCCTAAGCCTGCCCCGGGCTCCTTTCACCACAGCTGTGCAGACATGTGTATTCCTGAAACTTGTGCCATGCTACTGTGGAATGCCCGCCACACGCAGCATGCCAGGTTTCTTCGGGCTGTGTGGGATTTCCTCTGAGGCCAGGTTCCTCCAATTCTCTTAAAGAGCCCCAAGCTTGCTCGGGGCCTGCCATGTGTTGGAGACAGGGTCCCAGCCTTCTTCACAATGTGCATATTAAGCCTGGTCACTCCTGGGAGTGGATCACTCCCTGGGTGAACCCTGCATGAGGCCTCAGGCCGGGGACATACCTTGATCATAGCCTAGAACATTCCCCAGGTGAACCCTACATGAGACCTCAGGCTGGGGACACACCTTGATCATAGCCTAGAACATTCCTCAGGTGAACCCTACATGAGACCTCAGGTCAGGCACACACCTTGACTGTCGCCTGGATCACTCCCCGGGTGAACCCTGCATGAGACCTCAAGCCGGGCACACACCTTGACCGTCGCCTGGATCACTTCCCGGGTGAACCCTACATGAGGCCTCAGGTCGGGCACCCACCTTGACCGTCACCTCAATCACTCTCCGGATGAACCCTACATGAGGCCTCAGACTGGGCACACACCTTGGCTGTCGCCTGGATCACTCCCTGGGTGAACCCTACATGAGACCTTAGGCCAGGCACACACCTTGACCGTTGCCTCCATGAGGTTCTGAAGCAGCAACTGGGCTCAGCTCTGCCTGGGTGTGTGACCTGCAGAAACTGTGAGGCCTTCCATGTGTGCTGTTTCAGCCACTAGAGCTGTAGTAATGTTGTTATGAAGCAAAAGAGAATAGCATACCACAGGGTGCGCTTGGGATAACACTTGCATATTTTCTTAAATCTATCGGGCTCTACATACGGTAAACTATCTTATTTTATTTATTTATTTTTTTTTCTTATTTTAAATTATCCACATCACTCTGTATAGTACTCAATGCATAGTAGTGCTTTATTTTTTTTTCTAGACTAAAAATTGGTCTTTGATTCTCATAATCCCTTTATCCACATAGTCATTTACTGGTAATAAGTAATTTTGGTGTACAATGCCACTTCCAATTTACAACAGCAAATCACAACTGATTAATAATAACTAACTCGGAATCCGGGTTATTGATGCAATAGATGATGTGTAAGTGCAACGTGGGTATCCTTAATTCCTCAGTGCCTGATAATGTGACATGAAGATTCATCTGCACTTTGAAAGAATATTAAAATGCCCATCTGATGTTTGTTCTGATATAATTATAAATATCGAAGAAAATCCATAGAAAGAAAAAAAAAGAAAATACTCATAGCCAGGCATGCAGAAAATATCTAGCCTTACAAAGGAAATTTTTATCTCCTGTGTACTATTGTCTCAGCAGAGTTTAATCATGGCCAAGGTGTGGGACATAAATTTATTATCTTTTAATCCACAGAAAACATACTTTGGGACCAAATTAGTAGGATAGGCTAATAGTACCAGGCAAATGGTAGAGGTTGAAGCCTGATGATATCTTGGAGGCAAAAGATAAAACAATATCTACGTGATTCATTCAGAAATATTTTCAAGTTAATTGAGGTCACAGACCACACTGCTGATTTTTTTAATGACCAAGTTTCAATGCGTACGATCCAAAGATCCAAAGTGCAAGTGGGCAGTGTCAGAAAAGTGGGTCTGGCTTTCTCTTTGTATTTTATTTTACTATTTTATTTTATTTTATTATTTTATTATTTTATTTTATTATTTTCCTTTTAAGAAATGGGTTCATTACTCCAGGTGCTTTGGCTCTTCCCACCCTTCATCTAAATTGCTATGCCCACAGCCAGAACATAGCCAGGCAGAGAGTTCAAGTCATGGCAAGGAGAAGAAAATGACCCTGTCTGGATTTCAAGAAAAAAAAAAAAAAAAAAAACAGAGAGGGAGAAGGGAACAGTTTATTAAAACAAACTAGAAAGAGCACAGAGTGCCCATCTAATTAGTGTTGAATGATTGGGCTCAAGTCAGAATGTCAGCTCTGGAAAGCCAGGGGGAAGGTTGGCTTGGAGGGAGAGAAAAAAATCGGGGAAGATGATCTGGTCAGTCCTCAAAGTCTGCCTCTCTTGAGCCAGTTGCAGGAGTGAGGGACCCATGCTGATTTCCCTTTAGAAATTAAGGAGGAAGAAGAACCTTGACTTTCCCTCCATTCCCCCCAACCTGTCCTGTAACAACAGTGGCCTACGTGCCCTTCGGCGCCTGAGAAGCTTCAGCACATCCTCTATGACCTGCTTGACCTTTATCACCCAAACTTGAAAAGCAATAGCCTTGTACCCATCCGGGAGGCCTACGGCTCAATTATTCAGGCAGCGCTGTGCTAACCCACAAATGTGAAAAGCTTAGATTCAGACAGAACCGCATTCAGGCCCTAGCTTCCCTGGTTACTAACAGGACGGCCAAATAGGCAGCCCTGCCGTATGCGGGGGTAAGTACATGGCCAGGGGTGGGCTGGATCTCTCTAAGCCTTAGCCCGCTCATCTCTAAAATGGAATTATTAATATCTTCCTTTGGGCACTATTGTACAAGTTGGACTCAGCTCACGCAACAGCGGTAGTGTAGGACTTACAAATATTAAAAAAAAAAAGTCAATGCTAACTCCCTCTCATCACCCGGGAAATGTCAAAGGCAAATAAGGGCCTCATCCTCGAATCACCTTCACTCTACTTAATTACAAAATACGCCTCCGTACACATCCCACTGGTATCCCGGTGCCTGCTGCTGCTCTACAGGTGACCAGGGGAAGTTCTCTGTATTAAAGCGGGTCTCCTGTGGGCACTCATTACCAGCTACTGCTAATATTATGCTAGAAATGAACGATAAAGTAGTATCGGAGATAACTACGTTACACGAGAGACTTGGCTGCAGCTTGTAGTCAACCCTCACAGAGCGAGGTGGGGGAGGGCAGGAGGGGGGCTCCTCTGGGGATAGAATGGACCCACCTAGAGAAGCAGAGTCTGTTCATGCAGCCTGCTTCTCAGACGTCCCTCCGCCTCACAGAGGAGATTTTGAAAGTATGAGAAATAGACATCGGCGCCAAATAAAAACACCCCTTTCCAGCATAGCTTGCAGAAGATAGTTTCTCCTTCTTCAGCCTACCCTCTGTAGCCATCCAATGGGAATTTTGCTTTTTCTTCCTATAAATAATCTCTCCCTGGTCATTCAGGCTATCTTCACAATTACTACAAATTTGGTGACTTAGAAACATCAGAAATTTATCCCCTTCTAATTCTGGAGGCCAGAAGTTGAAAATCAAGGTGTTGGCAAGGTTGGCTCTTTTGGAGGGACTCATTCCATACAGTTCTCTTAATTTCCAATGGCTGCTGGAAATCTTTGATGTTCTGTGGTTGGTAGACCTATCACTTCATCTCTGCCTCCATCATCATCTGGCTTTCGCTACTGTGTGTCTCTCTGTGTCTTAACCTTCCTCTTTTTTTCTCTTTTAAATCCAATCACTGGAGTTAGGTCCCATCTTAAGTCCAAGAGGATTTCATTCTGAGATTCTTATTCTATTTACATCTGCAAAGATCCTACCACTAAGCAAGGCCAGAGTCACAGGTCAGAGATTAGGTGTAGGACACGTCCTTCTGGGGACACCGTTCAACCCACTACACTTGCCTCAGGTACTCACACCAGCCTCTTTATTCTTGTCCTTCCACAGTCCATTCTTAGTAAGTCCAACCTATGGATCTTTAAAAATGTAAATGTGATCCTGGGACACCTGGGTGGCAGAGTCAGTTAAGAGTCCAACTCTTGGTTTTGGCTCAGGGCGTGATCTCAGAGTCATGAGATCAAGCCCCATGTCAGGCTCCATGCTCAGTGGGAGTGGAGTCTGCTTCAGATTCTCTCTCCCTCTCCCTCTGCCCTTCCCACTTCTGCTCTCTCTCTCAAAAAAAAAAAAACAAAACTAAATCTTATATATCTATATCTATATCTACCTCTCTCTATGTATATATATATGTATGTGATCCTATCACTTTTCTGCTCAAACCACCTTGAAGGCTTTCCACTGCAGATCAGAATAACGCCAAAAGTCCTATTCCATAGATTAGGGTCCATAGGATCTAACCTAAATGTTTTCCTTCCCACCTTCCATGACTGCCTTTCCTCCTCTCTCACATTCTTTCTGTTCCACGAAGACATCAAAAGGTTTTATACTTTCTGTTCATGGACTTCTCTTCTCCCATACTGACAACGGTGGTTCTTGCTCATCACAGAGTTGGTTCACAGCATCCACATTTTGGGTCAGATGTCACTGCCATAAAGAAACTGTCTCTGACCAAGCTACCCATACTCGCACTTACTTCTCACAGTCACTCTTTGTCCCAAACCAGGCTTTATATCCTTTAGGATGTGGCACAATATAACATTACCTTCTCTTTTAGTTTGCGTATTCACGGTCTCTCTTCACTAGAAACATGAGGGTCATGACAGCAGCAACTGAAACTCCAGCGTGTGAAACACCGTAGGTACTCAAAAATAAACTTTGGAGCCCCTGGGGGGCTCAGCAGTGGAGCGTCTGCCTTTGGCTCAGGTCGTGATCCCTGGGTCCTGGAATCGAGTCCCATGTTGGGCTCCCTGTGTGGATCCTGCTTCTTCCTCTGCCTGTGCCTCTCCCTCTCTCTCCAGGTCTCTCATGAATAAAAAAATAAAAACTTAAAGAAAACTGTTTAATGAGTGAAAGAATAAATAATATCATTGTGTCTCTAAGAAAAGCAGGGCAGAGAGGAAGGAAGTAATACTCAACCACAACATGCTAATTATCGTCTTTACATATACTAGCTGATTGAATTTTCCCACTGCTTCTATGATGTAGGTTCTATTCTTTCTCCTGCGTGCGATGCAGAGAGGCTAAATGACTTTCCCAAAGTCACAAAAGGAGGGAAATGAAGATTTCACCCAACCTAGATCTATCTGACTTCGGGGCTCCAGGACTTCTAACTAATTCTACTCCACAGAGGAGAGGTAGAAGAAAAGCAAGTCTCAAGACAGCATCAAAACATACTGTCGAAGTAGTTTGGTGATAAAAAATGCCATAGGTTTTCAGTCCTACTCTTCTGAAGTGTTTCAAAAAGAAGCAGTGGTCTACACTGAACTCTCGGGGAAGCACTGGGCTCCTGTGGCTTTGGGGTGGGGGAAGTGCAGGGTGCATTAAAATCTAACCAGTGTTTCAGCAAGTTAGCTCAAAATAACTAGGGTGGGTGTTTGCTTTTCACATGGGTAAATTTAATTAGCTTTGTGGGTGGCTAGGAACCAATGCAGACCTCCTCTGGCTGCTATACAAAATTATCCAGGGCTACATTTAGCATTTCTCAAAACATGCTTTTGATCTCCATCACACTCACAGGAAATTGGGTCTCAGGTGCCTCAGTCAGGAGAATGTTGAACCAGCACAGAGAATTAAGCTAAATTTAAGATGAGCAGAATAAAGTATTTCCTCAAGTCTATAATCTGCAGTTAAAAACTATCATCTCCTGGTACCTAGGATGACAATATACTTGAAAAGCCTTTTCAAATCACGTTAAGCTGCTGTGGTTTGTTAATGAGACACACACACATACTTCATAGCACTTATAAAAAGGAGGAAAAAATTAAATGCTGAAACAATAGTTTAAAGAATTAGAATGAAACTAGTCCCTTGAGAAAATAGATGCTTTCCGTAGACCTGTTTCAAGAAAGAAGATATGCTTGTTACCGTTTCCCCTCCTCTCCTCCTCCCTGATTTTTTAAAAACTATTTTTATTTATTTATTCATAAGAAACACACAGAGAGGCAGAGATTCAGGCAGAGAGAGAAGCAGGCTCCCTGCGGGAAGCCCCATGTGGGACTTGATCCCGGGACCCGGGGTCACATCTTGAGCCAAAGGCAGCCGCTCAACCGCTGAGCCCCCCAGGCGTCCCCTCCTACCTGATTTTTGGACACTTGAGCCACGCTTAGTCAGAAATGTTAACAATTTTACAGAGCATTTGTTTCTTAAACCATTATTTAAAAGTCAGAAGCATGACCTAGATTATTCAATTCCCCAGTATATCTGTGACCAGATGACTGAAGGAATTAAGGTCAGAACCTGGTTAGCCCTACATCTGAGCCTCACACTTGGTTCATGCATAAATGCCTCCACCCATACAAATACATAGGCTTTGTATGAACCAATACCTGGCCAAACAATATAAACAAGGTACTTGCCCACCACAGCTCATATTTATTAAAGTCAATGTATAGTAAATACACATGTAAGTGAACAGAAAACACAATTCCAGGTGGAAGTTGATGTTATCAAGAAAAAGTAAGACAGTTAAGGAGATAGAGAGCACTGGTGAGGGGCCAAAGGATATTTGAGCAGAGATCTGGAAAAGTGAGGGACCAAGGTCTGCAGATAATCGAGGGAAGGGAGAGAGAGGAGCAGGAAACATAAACTCCCTAACATGGTAGCACCCTTGGCAGGTCCAGCAGCAGCGGGGAGGTGGGATGGGTGCAGAGGAACCAGAGGAGGAAGAGAAGAGAGAACAGGGGTTGGAGAGGCAGCCTGCCTTGCACACGGGTAAGACCCAAGTGGGCAGGAGAAGAGAAGATTCCCCCCCATCTCTGGGGGAAATCCGATGGATGGTTTTGAAGAGTAGAGTGACATTCTTAAAGCACACCTCTAGCTTCTGTGTTGCAAATAAACTGAAAATGTTCAAGAGTGAAAGACAAAAGATCAGAATGGTCATTGTTATGGTCCAATGAGAGTAGCTTGGGCAAGGGTGGGAGCACCAAAGGTGATGGTGCGAAGCAGCCAGATTAGACAGGTTTGGCTAATGGACTGGATGCAGGGGGAGAGTGTGTGTGTGGGAGAACCAGGATGATGACCAGATCTTTGGTCTGAATAACTAAACAGAAGACGATGCCATTTTCTTAAATGGAACTATTTGCCACTCTATTAAAACAAAAACAAAAGAAAAAATTGGGATCCCTGGGTGGCTCAGTGGTTGAGCATCTGCCTTCAGCCCAGGGCATGACTCCGGGGTCCTGGGATCGAGTCCCATATCGGGCTCCCCACAGGGAGCCTGCTTCTCCCTCTGCCTGTGTCTCGGCCTCTCTCTCTGTGTCTCTCATGAATAAATAAATAAATAACATCTTAAAAACATAATTAAATGCATGTTTTCTCCCCACCATTACTGTCCCCTTCATATACAGAAGCAGAACAGTGGGACATATTTTCTTTTGTGCTGTTTTCTTTAATTACCCTACAATGCTCAGAGTGATCTTAAGGCCACTCTCTGGGAGTAGAAAATATGTCAAGATAGCATAAATCAGAACTAGAACAAAAATGGCCTTTGGCCCTATAGTTCTACCTTTAGGAATTCATCCCAAGGGGAGACATCATGTATTGTGTGAGGATAATACAAGGGTGCTTACTGCTACACTGTTTGCTGTAGGAAAAGATGGGAAACGACACAAAGTAGTCATTGTACATTATCAAAATCACTACGATGAAATCTGAAATACTAATATTGTATGTGATTGACATAGGAAGTTGTCCGCATAGACTGTGAAAAGGAAAATTCAGGTTACTGAAGCGCGTGTACAACATCATTCTCTCTATAAATACACATCTGCATAAGAAAACTGTCCACACACCAGATCATTAAAAGTGATTATCCTGCGCTGAGAAAATGGTGGAATAACTTGTTCAGAAAATTTATGCACGGGTTCATAAGACAAAAAAATAAGACAAAAAAATGTAAAGTGCCACGATGAAATGTTATTTTTAAAGTGGGGAGGTGAAAGAACAAAGAAAAAGAACGTGTGTGACGGGAAGCTGTAAGGCTAAAAATATGAACAGGATTTTCTACCCACCTGCTACAGGTGGTACTATAATTTAGGAGCAGCTGACATGAAGAGACATCTTATTAATCACAAAATTCACAATATCCAGATATACAAATTAATACCATTAAGATGAGAAGCATAAGCCTGGAAATACCGGCGCCTCTATGAGCTGGTGCCCCTAACTCTAGAGTCTCCAGGGGCCTCCCTTCCCAGCTACCCAGCATATGGGCAAGCCAGGCTGGTCTTCATTCCTGGCATCAGCCAATCGTGTTTTCAGCCCAGATTATTGGCACAGGTTCTTGTCTCGATAGTATTCCTTATACCACTCAACTGAGGAATGCCTACCTCCCTTCCAGTCGGTCTAAATCTCACTCTACTGCAAAAGAATTACTTGATTCCTCCAATAATAAACGATTGACCTATGACTCCTTCTTGGCACCTATCAAAATTTGTCATTTTATGTTATTTGCAGGATAGTTTTTAAATCTTCTCCATTAGATGGTGTGGTAAGTAAATTAATGCTCCGCCCTCACGAAGTACATTCATATCCTAACCCCGGGTACCTACGCACATGTTCCTTTCATGGCAAAAGGGATTTTTGCAGGTACAACTCAATTAAGGACCATGTGGTAGAAGGTCATCTGGACCATCTGGATGGACCCAGTGTAATCACGATAATCATGATAAGGGAAAGAGGCAGGAACCAGAAGAGGAGGGAGTGGTGTGGGGTTGCAAGCCAAGGAACGTAGGGCTCTGTAGCAGCAGGAACAGGCGAGGGGAATGGGTTCTCCTCTAGAGAGTCCAGAAGGAACATAACCCTAATGATATCTTGATTTTAGTCAAGTGATCCATTTCAGGCGTCCGACCTCTGGCAATGCAAGATGAGGAATTGTGTCGCTTGACCCAAGTTGATGGCAGTTTGTTACAGCAGCAACGGGACACTCACATAGAGGATACACAGCTTTGAGAAGCCACAACTTTATCCACGTACTAATATATGCACAGCATCTAACAACGGGCTTTGCACATAGTAGGCAATTTGTAAACACTTGAACGAATGGATGTTTGGATGTAGTACTTTTCCCAATTAAAAAGAGAGAAATGTGAGAGCAGTAAATGACAAAACATTACAAAAAAAAAAAAAATGTTCTGTGCAGTCACTAAATCACTTCCGTGAATTTTCCATATATGACTGATCTCACATAAAGTGAAAACCATGTGTCGTTTTACACTCAATTTAAAAACCTGGCCCCAAATGCACACACAGCTTTAAGAGCCAATGTCTTGGTAGATTACTTCTTTTCAAAGATCTTCTAGGTAGATCTAGGAAGAACTTCTAGGAAGAATGCAATATTGGGAACTGTATTTCCACACAGCCAGCCAAAAGAAAAGATGTAAGATCAGTCACCCCCTCACGCTGCCATGTTCATCCTATGCCAATAAGCTTTGTTGATGCTTTGATCAACTTCCCAGGTCAGCTCACCAACAGCACGTAGAGAAGAGAGGTCCACGGTGTGAGCCCAGATTCTGATGACTGAGCCGGGCTTCGGGGGAGGATCAAAGGCCAACAGAACATGCAAGGGGCAATCCAATGCCTGCGAATCGGTTTGCGATGTTTAAGATGCGCCTAAAATCCTATCAATCTTTTTTTTTTTTTTTTTTTTTGAGAACTGGAAATTTGGTTACCATGGTCTCCCTTTGTTGATTTTGAGCCAGTTTAACGAGGAGCGTGAACTTTCCGCTAGACATTTTTTAATTTATTTTTTACTAGACATTTAAAATGCTCCCCGTGGTGTCATGGCTCTCAAACACTAGCATATACCAGAACCACCTGGAAGGCTTGTTAGACTGCAGATTGCCAAGCTCCATCCCCTGAGTTTGATTCAGTGGGTTTCAGCGGGGATCTGGAAATCCCATTCCAAGTCTCCAGGTGATGCTGCTACTGGTCCAAGGGAATCGGTGTTGGGGCGGGGGGGGGGGGGGGGGGTTGGCTGGTGGCGTCCCACCCAGGTCTCCTTTATCAGCTGTCTGATGACAGCAGCTCTCATTTCTGTTTTGTTTTCCTAAAAGAATTCCCTGGCTAAAGGAAGTCTCCTTCCTGGGAGGTCACAGGAATACCACCTCCTTCACTCCAGCCCGGCCCTCCAGACACACACAGATACACACACAATGGACACTTGCAATTGATCCTAGGAGCCAACTTCTCTGCCCTCCACCTTTCTGTGGTGCAATTCCAACCCCAAGACTTTCCAGGGGTCTAAAGCTCAACTGCGCTTTCAGCTCCTTTGACCCCAACTCTTTCTGCTTCCCCCACTCCCCTTCCCCTGAGAGCCTGTCCTCAGTAGGAGGAGCTCAAGAATGCTCCCCTCAGCCTTGGCTTCCTGTAACCAGACCTCTGCCATTTCCCTTTTGCTCATATGGCTGCTGGGCCCAATACATCAAAGACCAGCTGGCTCCCTGGACGCCAGAATTACAATCAACATCTTTAATGACGAACATAACATGAGTAAAATGTCCCTTGTACAACATGAGGACCCTTGAGAGAGGAAGTACAAGCGGCCATAATAATTTCTCAACCCCCTCACATCCATTCTGACAAAAATATGTGTATTAAAATCCTTCAAATCTGAACTCAAATGTTATTCCTTCAGTGAATATTCATTTTTTTCTGACCCCTCAGTTTAACCCTGGCTTCTCTAAGGTTGTCATATTTTCCAAAGCCTCAACCACATAGCACTTATCATGGTTTTCAGTGAATATTTGATAATATGTTTGAATTTAGTATCTTGTCTCCCTGCTAGACAAATAAGTCTCCCTCCTTCCCAAATAAGTAAGAAATGATTTAACGTCAATGCTTAGTATGGAGCCTAATACAAAGTATGCACACGCTACCTATTTGGTTAAGAATAAATGCCTAATGAATTGGCTAGCTTTGAGAGTGGGAAGCTTCCACATTTTTGCCGTAAAGTCAGACTTTCTCACTCAATGACTCTGGCAAAGATGGACAGTTTGGACAATGGCGAAGAAGGATACCCTGAGCTCTTAGACCACAACGAAGCAACATTTACCTGTCCAAGTGGTTAAAAGTGAGCAGAGAAATTGGAAGTTTTGGAAGTAAGTGTCCATGCAGCCAGAAGACTGATTTGCAACCCTGTCTTCATGATTCTTGGTGATGTATTGAAGTTTAAGTCTGAAATGAATAATATCGAACTGTGACTTTATGCCACAGACCACACTCAACCCCTCTGTGCCTCCTGCCTGCTGAAATTATGTTGTCTTCACCACTGCATTTATGGTACAGGCATGTGAATACCATTATGAGAAAACTTCCCTTACTTGATGCTACGATGTGCGATTTTTAAATGGTTTCACATTTGCTAGATCATCAAAAGCTAAGATAAAAGGATGCATATTATTGTTGTCTCTGTGCCCTTCCAGCACAGAAGTGTCAAATCGTTACATTACCACAATCAATCTCGACACTTGTCTCCTATAAAAATCTATTTTGAACTTGAGCACGAGAAAGATGGAAAGGCAAGAAAATCTAATGAATAATTGTTGAGAAGCTAACTTAGTGAAGAAAATGCAAACCAAAGGCATTAAAAGTCAATTTAGAAACAAATAGCATTTTGTCAGACTTAAGAATTACTCATTAGGGGTCGGAGGTACATCCCCATCACCAAGGCAACGTAGATAATGAGGCTTGACAAAAATAATTAACAATTAGCTTAGTGATGTCTTTTTTTATTGTATTTTAAAATAATCTAACTTAACTACATAGTCTCATGCACACACACACACGCGCACACACGCACACGCACCCCATAGAGCCATATTCTTCCTGGGAATAAATCAAGTCACCCCCAGTCGTGCTAAAATCCGAAGTGCCATGCTGGAGAGCATTAAGGAATTTACTGAAATGGAAGCGGACTGCCTCCTTCTCTGAGTCATCAGGTTTTAAATAGAAATGAGATAGTAAATTTCAGCCCGCATCACACTGTGTGTCTTCTCTGATTCACTACTCTCATTCATCTTGCTGTTCTCTAATTTGTAAAGATGCAGGCAACGTATAAATATTCATGGCAGCTCTCGAAATAGACTGTGCAGCGCTCAGTCTTCCGTTAGAAATGGGCAGAACATCAAATAGGGCTGGAGATGAGTCTCAAAAATGATACAGTTGGCTTGTCAATGGAGGAGAAAAAAGAATGGCATGATTATGTCCGAGAAAAATTTCACAGCTGGATCTGTAAGCAAGCCTCTTGACTATGGCTTAGGACAGAGGTTCTCAAACCTGCCACACATCAGAATAGCCCAGCCACTGGCATTTTAAACAATTTTCTAAGTGATTCTCAAATTTAGCCTGGGTCAAGACCCACTGGTTTGGTTAATGACAGTACAGAATAAGCCACTCCGACAGACTTCAGTTTGTGGGCATCGCAAATACAAAAAAAAAAAAAAAAAAAAACACCTGAAAATAGGAAGCAAAACAAAATACAACCCTGCAATCAACATAATATAAATATTTTTAAAATATTTTTATTTATTTATTCATGAAAGGCAAAGACACGGGCAGAGGGAGAAGCAGACTTCCCACAGGGAGCTTGATGCAGGACTCGATCCCAGGTCTGTGGGATCACAACCTGAGCCAAAGGCAGATGCTCAACAACTGAGCCACGCAGGTGCCCTATAATATAAATATTATAACAGAACATCTTCTAGGATACAGTGGAACATTAAAAAAGGGACTGGGCGACTAGGTCATTCTATTTCATAAAGATGGAGTGAGGTTCTCGAAAATCTTCCCAAAGGCCGTGATGGAGGTTTGTTTCACAGGTGTCTGGAGAGGATGTAGAATGGTCATGCAAAAGGAAATTTCCAGCCGAGAACATATCACCCTCAAAAAGATGTGCTGACCTAAGAGAATGGGGGCATCCATAAAATGTAAGTGGACCGACATGGTTAGAGCAAGGAACTGCCTCTTTCTCTTGGTAATTATGTAAAATGTACAGCCCTGGCTGCTGGACTGAGATTTTAAGTATGCTATGAAAAGTAGAAAATCAGAGTTCTTTTGAGATACAAGGGAGATTAGTTTTCCATGTGGAATCGTATGGTTATAAAGAAGAAAGGAAGTCAGTTCAGAGGATATCAACCTTTGAAATTCACCACTGAGGTACTGGAGAATGTAGAAGGAAATCCCTGCGGAGTTTAAAATACCCCCTTTAAACACCGGAACTGCACTTATGATCTAAAGTCTCTTGGGGCTCCATTATGGTGCCTGAACCCATCAATTCCAGTAGGGGAAAGGCCAGCTTTTGGAAGACTACCAACAAACACATCTTCATTGCTTCACAAATTTGGATCTTTACGTGGACGTAACACCCCTAACAGGTGTATGGAAGCTTTGGGCTGCTTGTTCTGTGGCGTTGATCGGTTTGCCCAGGTCTTTCCACGCTTGGTTCCTGACTTCTCCTTACATTCAGCAGCAGTGACCAGGGTACTACGGGAGCCCACCTAGGGCATGATGCTGAGCAAATACATGTGGCCTCTAAGAGCACATGGAGCTACAGATGTGGGTCTCTGAATCCCAGGCTTCCATAGGGGCCAACCACGCTGGCACAACTCTGCTTTCTCAGACAGTGACAACCACTATCCATCTGGGCAGCACTCAATCAGTCTTTTCAATTTCACTGGCTTTTAAAAGCAATACTAACTAATATAATGTTCTATGTTAATTATATCTTCAAGAAAATTTAATTTTTAAAACCAGGGGGCAAAATAACTGCTAGCCATATCACCGTCTAGTGGCACATGTTTAAATTGTCACCGGGAAAACCACTTCCAGGAGTTTTTGTTTTTGTTTTAAAGATTTTATTTATTTGTTTGAGAGACAGAGTAGGACATGGGGAGGAGTAGAGAGACAAGCAGACTTCCTGCTGAGCAATGAGCTCGATTCCAGGACCCCGAGATTATGACCTGAGCTGAAGTCAGATGCTTAACGAACCAAGTAGCCCAGGCACCCCTCATTTAAATGAAATCTCAGCATCTTCTGACTTCAAGTCTATGTTATTATAATGAAAGTAATAAAATACCATTTATTTAATGCTTTAAAAAAATCAATATTCAAGAAAACAGACATCCCTCTATAAAACCAATTTCTAAGAGAAATTGAATCAAAGCCAATGGGGGAAAAGGTGTTTGGTATGGATAAAATTAAAGAATGCTCGATTAAATTTACAGTTTTAATTTGTTTCCTTGCTCTCCAATGGTTTGTCATCTTCAGATACAAAACACATAGAACACCTTAGATAATAAATTTTAGAAAATTTCTCAAAAGAATTTTCTTAAACATTATTAAGGAAAGCACTGGACTGCCTTAACTCATCTTTAAATGTGATTACCTTATATTAAAAAAATATTTTATTTCCCATGATGCCAAATACATTAATTCAATATCTGCTCAACTACAGCAGCAACAAAACATGCTCTCCTTTTAGAATAGATGTAGGAGTCTATGTTGGTATATCCCTGATATTGTTTTGTAATAGAGGTATTCATATCCTCTGAGCAGACCAAGTTTCAGAACAGAGTCTACAAAAGTATGTAAGAGGAGGGGAAGATGGTGGCAGCATAGGACCACCCTAGGCTTGCCTCATACCATGAATATAACTAGATAATTATCAAACCATCCTAAATACCCCAGAAATCAATCTGGAGATAGCCAAACTCCACAATTAAAGGTAGACAAGAGAGGGGAGGGGGTTGGGGTAACTGGGTGGCAGTCATTAAGGAAGACATGTGATATAGTGAACACTGGGTGCCGTATGCAACGATGCATCACTGAACTCTACCTCCGAAACTAATAATACACTATATGTTAACTAATCAAATTTAAATTAAATTAAATTAAAAAATAAAAGTAGAGAAGAAGCCATATTGAAGAAGGTAGAAAATGCAAGGGTGCAGCTTGGGAGACAAACAGATCCTGGCTGGCATGGTGAGGAGGCAGTTGTGATCATGGAGAAGGGCAGGAGACACACGAGCACATAGGGGAGTGCACGGGGGAAAATGAACCTCAATAGCAATTGGCTTAGGAAGCAAGAGAGCTCAAATTTCATGCCTTCATGCCCCCAGTGGGTCTTGAAGCCTCAAGTTTTAAAGGTCCGTGTGCTTGGTTCTGGTACAGTTCTATAGACAGCAGAATGGCTCTTGGAGGAAAGGCAAGGCAAACAGCCTGTGGACATACAGTGTGAAAACACCAATCTGAAGCATACCTGGGGCACACAGTGGGGAGGTTAGTGACTCATCTCCACGTATGTCCCAGACAGACAGAGTTCAGGGACAGACTCAACTGGGAACAAAGAAACCTGCAGGTACCATCTCCCTCCCTCACCCCTCTGCATAAACACAGAGCCATGTGTGGGAAGCAGCACCTACATTCCCTACCTAACTCATTTATGCTAAGAACCCCACCAACACATTCTTCCAGGAAGAACCTACCTTCCCAGCCACGCTTGCCTCAATCTCTCCCACAGAAGACCAGCCCAAACCCCTGTGAGCCTCATCTATGATCCAGGAGTTTTGTGAGGCCATGCTTCTGGCTGCAGCAGTGGCAGGTCTCATTTTACAAACCAACCAGAGCACCCCTAGTGAAAACATCCACATTCGGGCCAGGGAGACAACACCACAGCAGTCAAAGAGAGCCTCTGCAACTGACAGGCCTGAAAGAGAAAGCACCCAGGACACAACAGCAGAGTGCATACAGCACCCAACAGAGACACGCCAAGAAGTGGCACCTCTGGGAACAGCAGACACTAGACTGCAGGGCACTCCAGGACCTCTTTTTCAGAAAGCCAATTCCCTCAAGGACAGAGGATATACCTGACTTTCCTAACACAGAGAAATAGGCACAGAGACTTAGACAAAATGAGAAGATAGAGGAATTTTTCTCCAATGAAAGAACAGAACAAGGCCACAGCCAGGGATCTAAGCAAAAACAGATATAAGTCACATGCCTAATGAAGAATTTAAAGCAATGATCCTAAGGATACTCACTGGACTTGAGAACACAATGGAGGATATCAGTGAGACCATTACACAGAGATAAGGAATAAAGAGCAGAGATAAAAGTCTCAATAAGTGAAATGAGAAAGACACTCAACAGAATAAACAGCAGGATGGAAGAAGCAGAGAAATGAATTGATTACCTAAAAGACAGAGTAATGGAAAATAATCAAACTGAACAAAAAAGGGAAAAAAAGAATTATGCAAAACAATAATAGAGTTAGGAAACTCAGGGACTCCATGAAACATAATAGCATTTATTTATAGAAGTCTTAGACAAAGGAGAGAGAGAGAGAGAGGCACAGAAGTTATTTGAAGAAATAATAACTAAAAAGTCTGTATTGGGGATGGAAACAGATACCCAGCAGGCCCAGAGAACCCCCAACAAAATTAAAAAAGTAGATCCACATCAAGACATATCATAATTAATATGGCAAAAGATAGTGATAAGGAAAAAAATCTAAGCAGCAAGACAAAACAAGACAGTTACATACAAAGGAAACCCCATAAGCCTCTCAGTGCACTTTTCAGTGGAAACTTTCCAGGCCAGAAATAACTGCATAATGTATTCAAAGTGCTGAGTGGGAAAAACTCACAGTCATAAATATTCTATTCAGCCAGGCTATTATTCAGAATAGGAGAAATAAAGACTTTCCTAAACAAAAATGAAAGGAATTCATGACTACTAACCAGCCCTGCAGCATATATTTATTAAAGGAACTCTTTGAGTGGAAAGCAGAGACCAAAAATTACAGTATGAAGATAGGAAATACAAAATCAGCAAAAATGAATATTTCTGTAAAAAATCAGTCAAGGAACTCACATTAAAAGTATACAAAATATGACATCATAAACTTAAAATCTGGGAGAAGGGAGGAGTAGTGGGTTCAAACTTAACCACCAACTTAATATAGACTGATATATGCAGAAGATGGTATATACAAACTTAATGGCAATCACAAATCAAAAAGCACTAATAAATATCCAAAAAAAATAAAGAGAAAAATCCAAGTATATCATTAAAAAAAATCAGCAAAACATGAAAGAAAGAAAGACAAGAAAGGATCAGATAAAATCTTCAGAAACAACCACAAAACAGTAATAAGATGGCAGTAAACACATGTCTATCAATAACTACTTGAAATGTAAATGGACTAAATGTTCCAATCAAAAGACATAGGGTGACAAAATGGATAAAAAAGCAAGAGCCACCCATATGTTGCCTAAAAGTGACTCATTTTACCTAATGACAGCTGTATATTGAAAGTGAGAGATTGAAAACCTCTATTATGCAAGTGGATGTCAAAAAAAAAAAAAAAAAAAGCCAGAGTAGTAAAACTTAAATCAGATAAAATAGACTTTAAAACAGACTGTAACAAGAGCCAAAGGAGGATATTTTATAAAAAATAAAGGAGAAAATCCAACAAGAAGATATAACAATTAGAAGTATTTATGCACCCAACACTACAGCACCCAAATATATAAAACATTTAATACCATACATGAAAGAACTAATGGATACAATAGAAAAATAGTAGACTTTAACACTCTGCTTACATCAATGGACATATCATCTAAACAGAAAATCAATACAAGGAAAGGAATTTAAGATATGTTCAGAACCTAACATCCTAAAATAGCAGAAAACACATTCTTCTCAAGTGCACACAGAACATTCTCCAAAATAGATCACATATTAGGCCACAAGTCTCAACAAATTCAAAAAGACCAAGTCATACCAAGCATCTTTTCTGACCACAAAGTCATGAAATTAGAAGTCAACCCATGAAAAAAAACCTGGAAAAAGCACAAACAACTTGAGATTAAACAGAAGGCTACTAAACAATGAATGGGTCAATAAGGAAATCAAAGAAGAAATTAAAAAGTAGATGGAGAAAACCAAAAATGAAAACACATTAGATCAAAACCTTTGGGATACAGCAAAAGTGGTTGTAAGAGGGAAGTTTATAGCAATATGGCCTACCTCAAGAAGCAGGAAAAAAATCTCAAATAAACAACCTAACCTTACACTTAAAGGATCTAAAAAAAGAACAGGAAACAAAACTAAAATCAGGAGAAGGAAGGAAGTAATAAAGATTAAAGTAGAAATAAGTAATATAGAAACTAAAAGAACAATAGAACATGTCAATGAAACCAGGATCTGGTTCCCTAAATTAAAAAAAAAAAAAATCAGTAAAATTGATAACCTCCAGTAAAACTTATGAAGCAAAAAAGAGAAAGGATTCAAATACATAAAAATACAAATGAGAGAGGAGAAATAAGTAATATCTCAGAAATACAATTATAAGAAAATATTATGAAAAACCATGCCAATAAATTGGATAAACTAGAGGAAATGGATAAATTCCTAGAAACACATAAACTACCAAAACTAAAGCAAGAAGAAACTGAAAATTTGACTAGACCATTTACCAGGAAAGAAATAGAATCAGTAATCAAAAACTCCCAATAGGAACGTCTGGGTGGCTCAGCAGTTGAATGTCTGCCTTTGCCTCAAGTTGTGATCCGGGGGTCCTGGGATCAAGTCCTGCATCGGGCTCCTGCTTCTCCCTCTGCCTGTGTCTCTGCCTCTCTCTGTGTGTCTCTCATGAATAAATAAATAAAATCTTAAAAAAAAAAAAAAAACAAAGAACAGAAGTCAAAAAAACAAAACAACAACAACAACAACAACAACAACAAAAAAAACACCTCCCAACAAACAGAAGTCCAGGACTAGATATCTTCATAGGCAGATTTTACCAAACTTTTAAAGAAACAAGGGAAACAAAAGCAAAAATAAACTATTGGGATTACATCAAAATAAAACCTGCAGAGCAAAGGATATAATCAATGAAACTAAAAAGCAACTTATGGAATTGGAGAAGATATTTGCAAATGACATATCTGATAAAGGGCTAGTATCCAAAATACATAAAGGACTTAGACAACTCAACACCCAAAAATGAAATAATCCAATTAAAAAAAATGGGCAGAAAGCATGAACAGATATTTCTCCAAAGATGACATCCAGATGGCCAACAGACACGTGAAAAGATGCTCATCATCACTGTCATCAGGGAAATGCAACTCAAAACTAGCATGAGGTATCACCTCCCAACTCTCAGAATGGCTAAAATCAACAACACAAGAAACAAGTGTTGACAGAGACGTGGAGAAAAAAGAACCCTCGTGTGCTGTTGGTGGGACTGCCACCTGGGGCAGCCGCTGTGGAAAATAGTATGGAGGTTCCTCAAAAAGTCAAAAACAGAACTACCCTAAGATCCAGGAATTGCACTACTGGGTATTTACTCAAAGAATATAAAAACACCAATTCAAAGGGCTACATGAACCCTTATGTTTATAGCAGCATTACTTGCAATAATCAAGATATTGAAGCAGCCCGTGTGTGCATGGATTGATGAATGTTGATAAATGCATAAAAGACAACCTATGGAATTGGAGAAGATACACTTTTTATATATTTATATATAATATAAACTATATTTATAATATATAATAGTTTTTAAATTGCTAACAGCAAATGTTTATTCATGATTGAAGCTGAGAAGGATTTATAAATGCATTTTGATACCTTGCTGATAAAATAGTAACATTCCAGTTTTGCAATCTTGCAAGGAATACAGGAAGATGCTGGAAAGGCTTTAAGGTGTATACCTGTTATAACCAGGTAATCAGAACACACACACACACACCACCACGTTAGTGTTACAACATACCGATTTTTCAGAAAGGCCATCTTGAAACTACTGGATAGCTGAGTAAACAGTGTCCAGGGCTTAAAAATGGGGGGAGGAGGGAAAAAAAGAGATGGAAATAGTAAGCAGTACACATTTCAAAGCCCACTTTTAAGCATTCAACATTATGAATATAAAAATGAAGATATGGGGGGTGGGAAGGCAATGTATATTTTCACATACACATAATGCAACAACCTGGATGGAGCTAGAAAGTATAATGCTAAGCAAAATAAGTCAGTAAACAAAGACAAATACCACAGGATTTCATTCATCTGTGGTATTTAAGAAACAAAACAGAGGAGAAAAGGGAAAAATAAGGGAGAGAAACAAGAAAAAGGGCCACCTTGGTGGCTCAATGGTTGAGTGTCTACCTTTGGCTCAGGGGGTTATCCCTGGGGTCCTGGGATCGAGTCCTACATCAGTCCTCCCCCCATCCCTGCCACGGGGACCTGCTTCTCCCTCTGTCTGTGTCTCTGCCTCTCTCTCATGAAAAAATAAATAAAATGTTTTAAAAAAGAAAGAAGAAACAGGCTCTGAATTAAAAGATCAAATTGATGGCTACTAGCGAGGAGGTGGCTGGAGGAATGGACAAAACAAGTGATGGGGATTAGGGGTTCACTTGCTGTGATGAGCACTGGGTGATTACATTTAAAAAGTACCTAAGAAAATATTATAAAAATAGTGAAAGTTTTATGCACATTCATCATACCACCATTTTTTTTTCTTTTTTTAAAAGATTTTATTTATTTATTCATGAGAGACACAGAGAGAGAGGCAGAGACACAGGCAGAGGGAGAAGCAGGCTCCACGTTGGAAGCCTGATGCGGGACTCGATCCTGGGACCCCAGGATCACGCCCTGGACCAAAGGGAGGTGCTAAACCTCTGAGTCACCCAGGGATCCCCCATAGCACCATTTATCTTAGTCAATTTTTCTTTGAAATAAAAATTTTATTTATTTGTTTTTTTAACATTTTATGTTTGAAGCAAACTAAATCTTAAGTACTGGAGATGCTCCTGATAGTGAATAAAGCATCAGCTTATCTAATGAAAGTATCCAGGAACTACTATCTGCAGCCTGGTTTTGTTTAGGTGTCAAGTTAAAAATAGTCTTTACATTTTTAAGTGGTTGAAAACACATTTAAAAATACTATTTTGAAAAAAAAAAAATACTATTTTGTGGGCAGCCTGGGTGGCTCAGCGGTTTAGCGCCGCCTTCAGCCCAGGGCCTGATCCTGGAGGCCCGGGATTGAGTCCCACGTCGGGCTCCCTGCATGGAGCCTGCATCTCCCTCTGTCTGTGTCTCTGTCTCTCTCTGTCTCTCATGAATAAATAAATAAAATCTTTAAAAATAAATAAATAAAAATAAAAATACTATTTTGTGACTCATGAAAACTAGAGCAAATTCAAATTTCCAGCATCCATAAAATGTTATTGGAGCACAGAAATGCTCCTCTACCTATCGTATATTACATCTTATTATTAATTGTATATTATATCTCATTATTATTATCGTATATTATATCTCATTATCGTATATTATATCTCAGTCATTTTCTTCAATAGCATAAAATTAGTTGAGACAGACACGTAAGACCTACAAAGCCTCAAATATTTACAGAAAAACCCTGCTGACCCCTGATCTGATAAGAGATAAGAGATTATGGATTCTGGAATCAATCTCTTTGTCATTAAGTGCCAACTCTGGTATCTATTATCCATGTGACACTAGGAAAGATACCCCCTCTGTGCCTCAACTTCCGCACTTGTGAAATGAAGGTGGTAAGAGCGCCCGCCCCCAGGACTGCTGTAACTGCATCATGATGAATATACCGCGCTTAGACCACAGTCAGCACAGTGGAAGCTCGCTGAAGTTATTACGTTTCTACTAACTGCTCAAAACTGCTCAAGTGTTAGATGGAAAATCAGATAAAATTGTAAATATAGTATGAGTACACCTGTTAGTAAAATCTTCACATAAAAGCTGTCTGGTAGAAAATATGCCAAAATATTAACGATGATTATCTCTCTTTAACTGGAGGCATTTTTACTTTCTTCTCTGTTCTTCCCAAGTTTACTACATGTACTCAAATTACCTACATAATGAGAAAACAATCATGAAAAAAAAAAAAAAAACAAACGATGGAGCTTGCTATGACTATGGAAACAGTTCCGTGAAAGCACATTTTACATGAGGAATGAATATACAAACATAAGTAATGAATATTCTCTGTTCCAAAAGCTCTCATCCAGCTGCTTCATCGATTCCCACCACCTTTCACTTTTTTTTTTTCTTTTCCTACCAAAGGGTAAGAGAGACATTTATGCACTTCACCTTTCACCTGTGCTGCTGGTCACCTGGAAGTGTTGAGGTGACAAGTTTACCCAACTTCATCCTATTACACACATTGCTAATTACCACTGGCTTCCGCTGACACGACACTTCATTATCCACATTGAAAAATTCATTCCCCAGCCTCTCTGCTGCAGGCACTTGTCTCCAGCAGCCCTCCCCATAGACAGTTGCATTTTTATTCTGCATTAAATTCTCCTCATTCTTACCATCAATCTGTCAACAACAGAGAGCTTTCAGGTCAGCTCAGGGTATGTGACTGAATTCCTGGGGAGGGGGTTTGCATATGTGTTACTTGAACACCAACCCTTGGTAATAATTTATTAAAACCACTAATTCCCCCCCCCCAACACTATGTTGTGAGAAACAGCAATTTATATATTTTATTTCTTATTTTCTACTGCATCTGAAAATAGCACTAAAACACAAAGTTGTGAATATCTCTGAGCAAGTCAATTCCATTGGTGTGAATTCATGGCAAAGGCAGAGGATTTGAACTTAAATAAGATATTCAGTTCCACCTAACGGGGAAGGTATTCCTTTCCCAAATGGCAGGTTATACTCTAGGGCTTATGTTGAATAAATGTGAGAGGCCCCAGGAAAAATAATCAGATTGTGTGGTGTAACTCTAATACCTAGCACAGTGTGTGGCAGGCAGTCATCAGACCATGAGCCTCATCTAGACTCTTTATCTTACATGCGTCCATCCATCCCTTCACCCAACCAGCCAGCCACTGGTCTACACATGCATATCTTCACATATAAAACTGGGTAAAACATTTAAATTCACAGACTACTGGAAGTAGATCAGTAGTGTCACCTCTTAACAAGCACAATTTATTTTGGGATGTCTACTATTGAGGCAGATTCTAAGGAAGATACTGATGATAAAAATTAATCAGAATCTGTCCTGTTCTTCAATGAGCTAACAGTCTAGTAGGGAACACAGACAGGTAGACACGTACACTGAACATAATATAGTAATAATAATAATAATAATAAAATAAAATAAAACATAATTATAGCAAGAGCAACGATAATAGCAGGCCTAAGATCCAGAGGATGAAGTGACATAGTCTATGGGGAGGAGGTTGGAAACCGATGTCCTACATGAGAGACATGGTTCCCAGGTGGGAAATGCTGAGTTTCCTGCAGATTTTCCTGGGTTGTTTCTCTGTGACTTTGCTGAAGAATTTTCATGCGTATTTTCAGTTTGTTATGAGAGGGAGTAAACCATGCAACTGATCCTATATAGCTCAATCACCACATGATCAATCTCTTTTGAAGAGCAAGAGGCCCAGTTGAAAGGGAAAGTGGCTTGCCCTCATGCAACCAGATTCATGTTTTGCTTCACTTTCTCTCATCCCGTAGTATTTCTTTTTCTTAATTTAAGGAGTTGCCTCTAAAAATGGTATACTACACAAAGAATAAATAAGTACTCCTTAATATTATTTGGTTGAGTTTTGACTCAACTGCTAAATTTGAAATTGAGTCAAATCACCAAAAGATAATGAAGATGACCTTTTAATGGTAATGAAATGGTAATGATAATGAAAACCTTTTATTTTTATATTTGAAGATAAGAAAATTGAGAACTAGACATTGGCCCAGCACGGAGAACCAAGCAGAAGGAATCTATAGGCTACAAGGATGAACCTTCTCAGGAAATCCCTGGGTTGTATTTTTTACCTTCCAGTGAGAGCTCTAATAGGATTGGTACAAAAAAGATTGGCTGCCATTTGGTCTTGTAGATTAATCCTACTTTGCTTCTATAATTGTCATTAGTCTTCTCCTCTATTAACAAGTATATATATATATATATATATATAGAGAGAGAGAGAGAGAGACAGAGAGAGAGAGAGAGAGAGAGAGAGAGATGATCACACCAGATAGAAAAGCCATACACACTTTCTAGTAGTAAAAGGAACTAGAACAAAGTAAAATAAAACTTAAGCATTTTATTTACTAGATACCAGTAGAGCCTGGAAACATTGATAATTAATATTTTGATGAATTTTCCTTTGTTCTATGAACAATGGCAACAACAGAATGGGAATCCAATTAATGAGAGGAAAAAAAAACCCTCCTAATAATTTTTATTAATATAAGGTATCAGTGTTTCTGATAGGTCTAAGCTAAGCCAATAGGATCTCATTAAATCTCATTAAAGAAGTCGGTCATGGTCTGGTTATTACTTAGTGTGTCATGTTTGTGCTTTTTAGAAAGGATACAACCCTCAAGTCAGACCAAAACACAAGACAATGGAGGGGTGTGTGTGTGTGTGTGTGTGTGAGTGTGTGTGTAGGGAGGTGTCTTATACTGAAGATGAAAAACAGGAGTCTAGAAATTGGCTCATGCGTGAATATTATAGGAATTGTTGGCTCTTAAAAAAATAGAACATTATCTTCATAAATGTATGATTAGATTTTTATGTAGCCACAACTACCTGGGAACTATTTGCAACAATAATAATAAAGCCCGCATAAATACACAAGCTGACAGGAGTTCACCCACTGCAAACCATTGGTGTCTTCTGCTCCAGATATTTTTCTTATCCTAAACCTTTCTCTAATATTCTGAGTCTATTTTTTCCTCCCTACTTTAGGAAACCATCCCTGACTTCTTCAGCTCACATGAGTAAATCCTTCCCCTGGCTCATTAGTACTCATTCTCTGGACTGCATGTATCTTTTTCTTTCTTTCTTCTTTTTTTTTTTTTTTGGAATGATTCTTAATTAATGACTTCCCCTTCATCTCAACTAAATTATAAATACCTTAAGCCTCAGGCTATGATTTGTACTTGTTCAGCAACCTTTTGATTACATAGGGGAGAAACACAACAGAGAAAGGAGGTCCAGAACACACACCAGGCACATTAAATGATAGGGTATTCATTCAAAAAATATTGATTGAGCTACCCTGTGCCGAGTCCTTTCCTAGGCTCTAGTTATTGGTAGAACAAAACAGCCAAACTCCTTGTCTTCATGGACAATATAAGCTATGAGGTGGCACAGTCAATAAAGATGCAGGCGAATAAATGACTACCACTGGTCATAGTTTTCTAAAGGAAATGCATTGCATTCAAAGATGAGGAATGAGGACCCAGGGTTGATGATGTCTATTTTCCATTTTTGCCTTTGTGTCAAAGATATGATTCTAGTTCAAAACTCTCATATATCAGGCAGCCCGGGTGGCTCGGCGGTTTAGTGCCGCCATCAGCCCCAGGCGTGATCCTGGAGACCTGGGATCGAGTCCCACGTCGGGCTCCCTCAGGGATCCTGCTTCTCCCTCTGCCTGTATCTCCGTCTCTCTCTCTCCTCTCTGTGTTTCTCATGAATAAACAAATAAAATCTTTAAAAAAAATGTACGAGTGTCCCTATACAACCTCCATAAGAATGGTTGCAAATGAAGTTCTCACACTGCCTGGATGGAGAAGAGTTGATTCAACAACTGAGGATAGACTATGAGCCTCTCAAGGTGAAATATTTGGCAGGTCAGCAAAGATCAACAAGTTAAAAGAGTAGATGAAGGGAGATAAAGAAGGAAACTAGGATTACTGTATGATAATCCTTTCTCCAGATTACATCACCAGTTAGCAGACAAGTTGTTCCCAGGTATTTCATCTCCTAACAAGACGCTGAACTTCCCCAAAGTATTATCTCCAGTCAGATGTCTGAACGATATCGTAAATTCTGTATGTCAGAAATCTGGGCATAATTTAGATGGGTTCTCTTTGGAGAGGTTTCATGAGGCTGAAATAAAAATGTTAGCTACACACGGGGGTCTTATCAGAGACTGGGGGTATTCTTCTAAGGTTACACTGCTATTGGAAGAATCCATTTACCCATAATGGACTATAGGACTCAGAGCACTTGCTTCTTCAAACTCAGCAGGGGAGTATCTCTATGACTTTGAATCTCTATAGAGACAGGATGAATCCTTTAAAGAGTTAACCTGACTAGATGAAGCACATCCAGGACAATCTTCCTTGTGATTAACTCAACATCAACTGATTAGGGATCTTAACTGCATCTGCTAACTCCCTTCACCTTTGTTGCATAACACAGTCTAATCACGGAATAAAATCCCATTTTAGTTCAAAGTTCCTACCCATTCTCCAGAGTACACAGGGCAGCTAGATCAGAAGATGGGAATCATGTGGGACAGTTCATAATCTGCCAGTAGTCCAGGATCTGCATCTGCTCCCTGACAGCATTACACTACAGTAGCTCAGTCAAGTACTAGCAATTCCCCTCTTAATGTTCCATATGGTTCTCTGAAGTTATTGAATGCTAAAACGAGGGGCTGACTGTCAATTACCACCTGTAATGCCCTGAAGCCATTGTTATTTAAAAACCCATTCATTCATTCCTATATAATCAGGACCAATTTTACTCATATCTGATCAATACTGACCTTAGCATGTATTTGAGTTTGCAATTCTAGTCTGCATTCAATGAAAATGTTCCAGTGAAAATACTGTCTCTGTCCTATAACACCTCAGATCCCCGAGTGTTTTGAGGTCTATGTATAGGACTTCCTTCTATTAATCTCCTTTTTCACCTAATATGGCAAAAGGACGTTCACTAACATTTTGATATGTATTTAGCACTCTCAATAAATTGATTAAAATGTTTTATATGTCTGGGTGGGAAAATAATAGGGCACAAACCTTATTTCTCTAACCAAATATTTTTATTAGGAAAAAAAAATACCAATTAAGAATCTAAGTTCCCACTTAAGAAATTAAAAAAAGAGAAAAAAAAAGAAAGCAGAAGGTAGGATATAACAAAGATAAAACATGTATCAGTGATCTTAGAAACAGAAAAGTACAAGGTGTCTGGGTGGCTCAACTGGTTGAGCATCTGTCTACAGTTCAGGTCATGATCTCAGGGTCCCCAGATCAAGCCCCATATCAGGCTGCCTGCTCAATTGGGAGTCTCCTTCTCTCTCTCCCCGCTCATGCTTGCTCACTCTCTCTCTCTCTCTCAAATAAATAAATAAAATCTTAAACCACAGAAAAATATGTAACACAAATGAAACAGAAAACTGGTTATTTTAAAAGATCAGTAAAACTGGCAGGCCCCTAGCAAAACTGAAGAATAAAGACACAAATTACCAAAGTCAGTAATAAACAATGAATATCCCTGCAGACCATGTAGACATTATAGGGATAATAAGAGAATACTATTTTTTAAAAAATGAGAGAAAATACAATAAATAATTCTACACATATAAATGTTTGACTATTTAGAAAAAATGGATAAATTTCCTCAAATGCATAATCCAACACAAATTGCCAATTATGAAATAGATAATCTGAAGAGCTTATAATACAAAAAATATTGAATACACAATTTTCAAATTCTTAAGAAGAAAAAAATTGGACTAGTTTCAATGGAGAATTCTAATAAAATTTTAAAAAACAGCTACCATTCATTCTACACAATTCTTGTAGAAAGTAGTAGAAGATAGAATACTTCTCATATCATTTTCTGAGGCCAGTATTACCCTGATACCTGACAAACACAGTAGGAAAACAAAACAAAACTACTGACCAATATCTGCTATGAATATAGGTACAAAAATCCTTAGCAAAAGATTCTAGCTAATAGAATTCAGTAATAATTTTATGCCATGACCAATTAGGGTAAATTGTAGGGATTCAAGGCTGGCTTAACATTTAAAAAAGAAAAAAAACAATGTAATCTATCGTATTAACACACCAAGTAAGAGCAATCACATAATCATATTAATTACTTTAGAAAAGTGTATTTGACAAAATTTAGGACTTACTCATGAAAAACTCTCAGAAAGTAGGAATAGAGGAGAACTTTTTCAGCTTGATAGGGTTAATCTACAAGAAAATGCCTACAGTTAATATCATATGTAATGATGAAAGACTAAGATTTTCTCCCTTAAAATTGGGCACAAGCAAGGATTTCTACTCTCACCACCATTTTTAGGTTTTTGGATTTTGTTTGTTTTTAATCTAACTGTCTCACTACTGCCACCTCAGTGACAAGGGAAAACAATGCCTTTTCACTCAGTGAATCATTTTTGTTTTTGTTTTGTTTTTTTTGAAGATTTTATTTATTTAAGAGAGAGAAAAAGACAGAGAGCAAGAGTGGGGGGAGGGACAGAGGGAGAAGAAGCAGGCTCCCCACTGAACATGGAGCCCACCATGGGGCCTGATCCCAGGACCCTGAGATTATGACCTGAGCTGAAAGCAGACACTTAACCAAGTGAGCCACCCAGGGGCCCTTCACTTGGTGATTCTTTGAGGAGTAAAAACCACATGGTACAATTGCAGAAATGGTGAGTTTCATAATTTTTTGGTTCAATGACCCAAATTTCATATATTTGGATCCCAAAGGGAAAGAGAATAAGTCAGTGATGGCAAAATCAGAACCAAAGTAACAGATTCAAAATCAGTTTTTATTGTTTTAAATAACTGGGGAGGCACTCTTTCCACTCTGATCTCATACAGTACTGTGAGTCTTAGCCAATGCAATATAGCAAGAAAAAGAAATAAGAGGCATACAGGTAAAAAAGGAAGAAGTAAAGGAGTCTCCATTTGTAGATGATGTAACAGTGCAACAGTCATCTATTGAGGTAATAGTAACATTGTGTCCCATGGGGTACCAGCCATGAAAACAAACACCATACCTCTACCATGGTTGGCTGGGCAGATAAACAGGAGTCTAAGTTCTTGATGTCTTTATTAGTCCCTACATCAAGTCTGGACTTATTTTTGGAATTTCTTCGACTTGAGAAAACTAAACCTCTTCCTAAATCTCTTGCAGATGAAGAGCTATCCTTAAGTCATAGTCTTTATGTAATCAATTTTCCTATCTTTAAAAGAAGCATAATGAACTGTGTAACTCTCACAGGAAGTTAAGAAATTTGTATTGTAACCTGTAAAGAATGGCCTTTTGGAGTGAATTATGCTCCTCCCACCCTCCACCCCCCCCACCGATCTATGTTTAAGCTTTAACCCCCTATGTGACTATTTGGGCATGGGGCCTCTAGGGAGGTGATTAAGGTTAAATGGGCTAAAAAAGGGCAGGACCCTGATCTGATGGGAGTAGTGTCTTCTTCACAAGAAGAGACACACCAGGGGCGTGTCTGGGTAGCACAGTTGGTTTAGCATCGGACCCCTGGTTTTGGCTCAGGTCATGATCTCAGGGTTGTGAGATCAGGCCCCACATCGGGCTCCCCACTCACTGCAGAGTCTGCTTGAAATTCTCTTTCCTTCTCCCTCTGGATCCTCCCACTCTCCTTCTCTTCAAAATAAATAAGCAAATCTTAAAAAGAGAGAGAGAGAGACTGGAGCTCACACACACACACACACACACACACACACACACACACGAGATCCTGCAAGAAGATGACCATCTACAAGAGAGGAAGACTGCCTTTACCAGAAACCATCGTCAAGGGCACTTTGATCTTGGACTTCTAGCTTCCAGAGTGGTGAGAAAACAGATGTTTACTGTCGAAATCACCCAGTCTGTGGTATTTTGTTATGATGCCTGAATGGACTCATGTAAATGACATTATAGAAGCCACAGAAATAGGTATTTTTAAGAAGCAAAATGTAGACCACAGAATTAAATACAGAAATAAAGTTAAGACAAAGTAATGGGTAGAAATGGCATTTAAAATCAGGTGTACTAAGAGTAAAACAAAAAGGTAACTATGACAACACAAAATTGTTTTTATACATTCATATATTTAGGTTTTATAAGTGAGGCTATGTCGCATATTTTACTCTGTTTCATGAGAGCGAGTCACCAAAATATGTCCATGGTTCCTTTACTATAATAATGGAGATTGAATAACAGTGTAGCTATGGTGTTGTGTGCTTTTCACAAACACCCTATGAATTTGTTCAGAATAGTGAACGGTGTTTCAGTGGAGGGAGACAATGGACCATATATACCCAAAAATTCAGTAAATAAGCAAATAAGTAAACAAGATTTCCTAAATGAAGAACTAGAGATTAACTTAACAATGTAGTATGAGCTTCAGAGGAGTTTTATTTCTAATATAATGCTAAAGGAGTAATGAGTCAAAAACTGGAAATGGAGAAAAGCAAGGCCACTCCTAGCCCTTCAGTATAAATTTGTGGTACTGGGCAGTTATAAGAAGCAGTTTGAGGAGCCAAAGAGAAACAGGCAGTAAGTTAAGCAAGTTCCTGAGGGAGAGCAGTGAACAGAAGACATGTAGAGAAGTGAGGTAAGGCATCTCTATCCTGGAAATAGACAAAGTGTCTCCATTCTTCCTGTGGAGCACTGACCATCATTGTGCTTGCTCCTGACCATATACTATTCACATGCAGGCAAACTCATGAACACACATTCCGAGTTCATTTGTATTCCTGGGCAGAGCTTGAGGACCACTAACTCACATTCCAACATTAGAAATGAAGTTTCTATTACGACTGTCTACATTAGCCCGTAGAACAAGCCTAATGAGACCTTTTTCATTTCTCCCCATTAGATGCCTTCCCTGGAGGAAACTATATTACTGTAGCTATATTCAATCTTCCATGACCAGAGAGCTCAGTTGGTGGAGAAAGCTTAAAATGTACAAAGGCCTTAGTTTAAATCAATGATAAAAGAAGCATTATCAATAACCTCCCATCTAGATGATGGCAAGACTCTGGCACTGAAGTTCCTTGATTTCGTGTTCCCTGGACCCTGGGAAGAATATGGGCCAACACCATCAATCAGCAAAGTATCAATTATCTTAAGCGACAATTGATATAGAAAATCTGGAATGTCAACGTCACGAAAACTCAAACAAAGAGAAAAGAGAGTAAGCTACAATGTTGTCTTCCATTAGCTCAGTGGACATGAAGATAAAATTAAGATAAATTTACCTTCATGAAAACCTGTCCCTGGTGCGAGAGAAAAGGACAATTGTATGGATAGCAACAGTAAGGTATGAGCACATTAAAAACATGATTTTAAAGTCTTAGATTTTCCAGTATTCACAGCACACAATAAGAGTCAAGAAATAAGATTTACCACCTAGGAAGGAGAGAGGATTAGGACATGAGGGATAATGATTTCAGATACTGGAATTGGATAGATTATTGTTTTATATGAGGCACACGAGGGTGATAAATACAAATTGAGAGTCGGCAACCATGCCATATACACAGATGACCTTAGATAGTCTACTTTCGTCTTCATGTCACTGAGCCATTTTACCTCCTAAGATATGCCAGGGATCTCAGGGCTTCCACCCACTTAGTATTGGGTCATACTGAATTGCTTGATATAAGATGAAACATTTCAATTGCAAAATTCAGGGCTATAACATTTTGTCAGAGAGGAGTCTTATTTGAGGCTGCCCCTGATGAGAGAGGAAACAGAGAAAATGGATTTTGTAGAAAGAGATGGTTTTGTAATCAACACACACTGGAAGGGTTTTTATCATAAAACATTGTAGAGGTCTATAAAAACGTTGTCTCTCCTCTTCTACAAACTGCAGAGAGCGTTTCTCGACACACATTCGCACACAGAGGAGACTTTGTACAGGTCTTAGATTTGACGAGAGTCACCCTGTAACCTTTCTTGCAACGGGATGGGCTTTCTTGCACAGTAGCAATGAGGAAAAAAGACCAGGGGGGTATAATTTATAGAGTTTCTGTGGGTGAGACCAAGGATTGCGTACTTTCAATACTGAATACTGCAGAGATTCCATGCTATGACATCACACATGGTCTACATTACCACCTCTAGAGCAAGGGCTTAGAAGGCTTCCAAGCAGAGGGCTGAACTAGTATTGCGGTGTAGTGTTGGATCACGTCAAAGTCCCTTCCCAGCATTAAACTTCTTTCAGAATTAGGATGTTGGTAGAGACTCCTCCGGTCTAAAATATTTACTCCAGGGGAGAGAATTGAACATTCCTGCCATGTTTGTGGCAAGCTTCACCCTATAGCTTATAGTGCCTCTCCTTGTGGGACAATTATATTTTTCTACCCCACTGACGTGAGGAATGGCAGTTTGACTCATTGTGGCTAATGAATTGTGAAGAAGTAATGTGTGTCTCTTCTGAGCTCAAGCTCAAGACTATGTGTGGTCCCACCCCCTTTGTCCCCATGCCACCAGACCCGGTTACAGCCAGAATAAGGACTGCTTCTGCAGCCTGAGTCCTGGAGTGAACGTAAAGAAAAGCAGTGCCGCAGATTAGTCACCACAACAAATAGTAACAAAACCAGAGAAGTAATAATTTGCTTTAAATCATTGAGATTTGCAAGTTATTACTAGAGCATAAATGGCAGAGAAGATGGTAGAAAGGTATAAAAATATTTTTGTATACTCAATATTATCTTTTAAATATGATACAATATTTAAGGATATTTCATACTTAATATTCTTGTATTAGAGTCTTAAATCATTTTGACAAGGAACTGGTTGTTAACCACGGTCATGCCAATTGATTATCACCATTTCATCTTAAATTGGTAGTTCAGTAACATATTACAACTGATCGCATGGTTTAGGTACCATCACAATTGATCCTTTGTACCATCTGGTAATATTTTGACAAGTTTCAAATGCTGTGAGTCAGTAATTTCAATTTTAGGAAACCATGAGATCAGTAAACAGATATATAACATTTTTGCGAAAGCATTCCTTATAATATTGGGGAAATATAATGAAAACAATCTGAGTATCCAACAACAGAAGGTGAACTAAATGAATTCTGGTAAATTTTTAAAATAAAAATATATCATGTCATAGAGGAACATTTAAACCTGTGGGAAATGCTCAAAATACACCGAGGGGAAAAAAATAATCTTTCAACATAATATATATGGTATGATCCAAATGTTGTTCAAATTATATAACTGAGTAAAATTTTGGTAATGTAAAAACAGGCAAATTTTTTTCTTTTATACTTATCTATGTTTTTCAATATTATCTGCTACAACTTTGTATTATTATAACGAAGTAATCATAATGGTCTATGGTATACTGTTGAATGGGGAAAAAAACATGACTGGCATGACACACCAAAATTCCATTAAAATACACACATAATACATCTCTAGGACAACATATAGAGAATTGTTAATATTAACTTTAAAAATATTGGTGGAAGGCAAGTGAGAAGACAACTTTGACTTCATGCCTCATACAATTTAATATCACACACTTTTTAAAAGCATTTATTTATAATTTTAAAACTTCACCGATTGACTTATTTCACTCAAAGGTAAGGGAGAAGAAATGGGTAGGAAATCTCAGAAAGGGAGACAGAACATGAAGACTCCTAACTCTGGGAAACGCACTAGGGGTGGTGAAAGGGGAGGAGGGTGGGTGGTGGGGGTGACTGGGTGACGGGCACTGAGGGGGGCACTTGACGGGATGAGCACTGGGTGTTATTCTGTACGTTGGCAAATTGAACACCAATAAAAAATAAATTTATTATTAAAAAAAAACTTCACTAGCATTTTTAAACATACAAACATATGAACACACACACACACACACACATTTCGGGTCTTGTAAAACGAGAGACCATTGAACTTGGTGTCCTCACTGTCCTGGTCAGATGTCCTCACTGAATAGAACAGAGACACAGTTATTCAGTTTTCAAAACCTTCAAGGTAGAGTAAAAGACTACAATCCAGGCCAATTTCCATAGGCTCTTTGGAGTTATTCTTAGCTCTGGTATTATGCTGAAGTAATCTACCCATTTATTTCCCAAAAGAGAATGTACTGGTTACACCCACATTTCCCAGGCTTTGGTCCAACGTGTAAGCCTCAAAAACAAAAATCACTTGAGGAAAAAAACAAAGGCCCCTGTCTCGAGAATCCAGGCCACAGAGCGTGAGAGAAAACAACTTCACACAGAGGAACAGAGGTAAGGCTGAGGCTTCTCAATGGCTTGCTCTGCCTGTGATTTCACATTGGCCAACTCTGACCCTTAATTTCATTCATCTCCACACAAGGTACATTTTCGCTCAAGAATGTGTGAGTAACTCAGTCATAAAATGGTATATCCTAAAGAAACATGTCTTCCACTTGATTATTAAAGCATAATATAGCTTGTTTGTAAGAACGTACAAAGTAAAAGGACTTTCAGAGGGAAAAAAAAAATATTACATAATACTGCCCCCTCCACCCCTCGCTTTCCTTATTGTTAAAAGGTGCAAGTTTCATTCTCAGTGGGATTTATATTCCAACAGAATTCACTCTTTTCGGGATGCAATATGATCCACGACTATTTATGGTTCTACAAGTTTCATAAAGTATCCCAATAAAACTATTATGGCAGAGGAAGAGAATTAACAAGGATATGGGTAATTGAGTCATAATGCACAGTCAATGAAGTTCAGAATGTTTTTCATCATTAATGCAGCAATGACTTAAAGGAATATAATTCTTAGAGGTTCTGAGTAGGTTAAGGTCTGAGGATAACAATCCCTCTTATGACACTAAATTTTCCCTGTAGTAATCAGTAATCACAAAAACAAATGCATTAAAAATAGCACCTCTAGCTGCTTATGGTACACGTAGACATGGCTGTCAACACTGCAAATTGAGTCACACATATGAATCACATGTATTCAAAGCCATGAATTCAAGACACATTCCTTCTCCCTGTGGATTTGTTAAGAAGAACTATTTTGATGGGAAGGGGCAGTATTGTAGCAGTATCTAAAGCAGTAGAAAATTAAAGCCAAGATAAGTATACGATAATACAGGAGTATAGTTAAAAATCATAGCGTGACTACCACATTTTATGTACATTTTGTGACCATTTGAAGTAAAGTTATATTTATATTTACATTGGAGAACATATATGATCCATCTTGATATTTGTCTAACACAGGTTATAGGATGTGAGATGAAACAAGGAAGAACCTAAGATATTGTGTCGCATTTCTGAGATGTAGAACACCTACGTGTGCGGGCAAAGACGAGAAAGGGAAGAAGCTTAATTGGAATCACAGTTGTGTCAGTTGGTAGGGTTTTAGATGGCTTATTTTTCTTTCAGAAAACTGCATAATATTCTATTTTATTTTTTTAATTGTATAAAACTGGACTGGAGGAAAGACTACACAGCTATTTTCAAGTTTATATGTTCAGAACAAGAAACATGTTAAACAGAATAGATCTGAGGACTCAGTATGTAACCTTGACCCTGGACTCAGTATGTAACCTTAACCCTGACTTTGTTCTCCATGACTTTCTACCAGTACTTACTGTACAGTGACACAATATCAAAAATCACATTACATCCACTATTACTAGTTTCAAGCTGCCTTTTATTGGACCTGTTTACCTGGTGCTTAGTCAATTTTTCTATTAAAGTCCAGTGATTATGGGAGGGAAGGTCTTCTGATTGACTGGGTTGAATGATTTCATAGATAACCACTGTCAAGGTGGAATGCCATTTTCTCTAAATCCTGTTCAAATGGGTAACCAGAGTGGTGACGTATGATAAGAAACACCTGATCCAGGTTTAGTTTACCTGCCAATCCTTACTCTAATGTTTGCTAGGTATTTCCCAAAGCAAATTCAGTAAACAATTCAAAATTCCATGGTTCCTGTAAGATTGTAGATCACTCTGTTTCAGAGCCTGAAATGGGGGGAAGAAAGCTCTGGTTTTGGCTCAGCTCATGATCTCAGGGTTGTGAGATCCAGCCTCACCTGGGGCTCCCCACTCAGCAGAGAGTCTGCTTCAGAGCCCAGGCACATGGGCTCTCTCTCTCAAATCAATCAATCAATCAATCAATCAATCAATTTTTAAATGGCAAATATTTTTAAAAGTTTCAGAAGGACAGAAATGCAGTGTTCAGGTCCCAAGAGGCTGATTTTGCACTGCAGAAGCAGCCTTATCTTTGTAAGATCTCTGCTTTCCAAAAAGATCCTGGGGGTTGCTCTGTGTTTCTGTTTCTTACACCTGTGTTATCCCTGGTGACAAATTATAATGTGTTTTTTTTTTTTTTTTTTTTTTTTTGAGGCCTTCAAATGAGAAGTAGGATCAAATCCAAAACAACTTCTTACAGTTTGGGACTTTAGCCAAAAAACTAGAGAAAATAAATTCTTTGGTATAGTCTTTTCTTCTTCCTCATTTCTTAAATCCTCACACAAATACAGCTACTCTTTCAAACTCTGGATCTACCTCTAGAAAAATTACCAAAAACATCAAAGTAGTAAGTGTCATGGTATTTTTATTTTTATTCTTACAGTAATATTAGATAATAGATATGAGATAATACATGTAACTTTGTCAATGGAATTTTAACAAAATTTCTGAGTCATCTGCCAAGGAAAAACAAATATATTTATTGAGGAGTATGGAACAAGAGGTATACAGCTTGCCATTGAATAAGAACTGAGATTTTCTTTTTTTAAACAACTGGAAATGAGCATTTATGGGAAAATATAAAATAATGCCTTTACCTTTGCTGAAATATATTAATCAAATTTATACTGGATGATAATTCCCCAAATTCAGAGATAAATGGAAAATATTCTCTGCATGTTTGCTGTATATGTCATGATATTAATAGAAAAAGTTATTTTTTGATACTTGAAAAGAAGTTAAATTTTACAAATGAACAATAAAAGATATATTATGAACATATATTTGACACACCCATAGCTAATATCATACTCAATAAGGAAAAATGGAAAAAATTTCCCTTTAAGGTCAGGAATAAGACAAGGATGTCCACTCTCATTGCTTTTATTCATGACAGTACTGGAAGTTCTAGCAATGAGACAGGAGAAAGCAATAAAAGGTATCTGAATTGGTAAGGAAGAAATAAAACTGTCACTATTTGCAGACAACATGATATTTTATGTAGAAAACTCTAAAGATATCACCAGAAAACTCTTAGAATAAATGAATTCAGTAAGGTTGTAGGATACAAAATTGATACACAGAAGTCTGTTGCATCTCTACACACATCAAAGTAGCACAAAGAGAAATTAAGGAAACACCCTATTTACATTCACCCCAAAAGGACTAAAATAAATAGGAATAAATGTAACCAAGTAGAAAAAGACGAATACTATGAAAACTATATGACACTGATGAAATAAACTGAAAATAACCCAAACTGTAAAGAGATTTCAGGCTCACTGACTCAAAGAATTCATATTGTTAAAATGTCTATACCATCCAGCAGTCTACAGGTCCAATGAAATCCCTATCAAACTGCCAATAATATTCTTCACAGAACTAGAACAAATAATCCTAATATTTTTTTATGGAACTACAGAAGGCCCTAAGTAACAAAAACAAAACAAAATAAAACAACAACAACAAAAACAAAAACAAAAAAACTTAAGAAAAGCAAAAATGGAGCTATCACAATCCCAGATTTCAAGATATATTACAAAGCTGTAGTAATCAAACTAGTACAGTCCTGGTACACAAATAAGACCTGAATGTGAGGCCTGAGACCATGAAACTCTTAAAAGACACATAAGCAGTAATCTTCTGGACATCAGCTTTAGCAACGTATTCATGGATATGTTTCCTCAGGCAAGGGAAATGAAAGTGAAAATAAACTATAGGGACTATTCCAAAATAAAAGGCTTCTACACAGCAAAGGAAACCATCATCAAAACAAAAAGTCAACCTACTGAATATGCGAAGTTATTTGTAAGTGACACCCCCAATAAGGGGTTAATCGCCAAACTATAGAAAGAACTTCTACAAATCAACACCAAAAAAATCCCAAAAGCAAAACATGAAACACACATGCGTGCCCATGTGTGCACACACAAATAACACACACAATTAAAAATGGGCAGAGGATCTAAATAAACATTTTTCCAAAGAAGACATACAGATGGTCAACAGAAAAAATGAAAAGATGTTCAACATCACTCGTCATCAGGGAAATGTAAATGAAAACCACAGTGAGATATCACTTCATACCAGTCAAAATGGTTAGTAACAAATACAGGAAAGAATAACAATTTTGGTGAGGATGTGGAGAAGAAGGGATTGTCATACGCTGTGTTGGTGGGAATGTAAATTGGTGCAGCCACTATGGAAAACAGTATGGAGGTGCCTTGAAAAACTAAAAAAATAGAAATAACATATGATCCAGTAATTCCACTATGAAGTACTCATCCAAAGAAAGCAAAAATACTAATTCTAAAAAAATATGTGCACCCTTAAGTTTACAGCAGCATTATTTATAATAGTCAAGATATGGAAGCAACCTAAGTGTCCGTGGTTAGGTGGAAGGATAAAGATGTTGTATATATCTACAAGGGAACATCACTTAGACATAAAAGAATGAGATCTCATAAGCAGGAAAACAAAAATAGGCAACAAGATAAAGATAAAAGAATATAAGACTTTCTTAGAATACTAAATACAGAGCTATTTTCATTAAAGTTATATTGTATCAAACCTTGCACAACTTTTGTTCATCTATTTGTTCAATTGCACTTGAAATCACCTCATTTCAAAGTGTCATAGCATCTAAGATACTCTCTAGTAACCGCTATATCCATTTATTCTATAGCCTATCACCAACAAATCATCAGTTCCTGTGGTCTGCTATGTATAAACAAAAAGAAAAAGAATCATAAGATTAGGAGAGAAAGCATTTAAAACATAAAGTCAATTCTCAGTCTATCACAAATTTAGAAATATAAAAGCATTTAAAAATATGAGAAGACAGGCTGAAAAAAATCTTTACTTCAAATGATAAACATTAGATTTTTCAAATAACTTAATGGTGTTAAGGGATTGAAGCTTTCCAGAAAAAATAAATTTACAATTTCTTTCAGATACCACAACAATATGTTTATGGAAACTTTATAACACTTCATATATCTAAGAGACTAACATGGGAAAGAAACAAATTTTATTGGACCAAGAAAAGTAGGACTGATGGTTGATACATACAGGGAAGCCAATTCTGGTCGCTTATGTAAGAACAGTATTTGATTAAATTTATGTAAAAATGGAATACATTTCCGAAGGACATAATGAGTACATAGCCACTGATTTTATATTTATATTTATATTTATATTTATATTTATATTTATATTTATATTTATATTTATATTTATATTTATTTATAAAGGTGGAATAAAAAAAATGTGTGCCCCAAATAATAGGAACCATGAACAAAAACCAGGTAACACAGATAAATGAAACCACAATGGGAGTACGGGTTAGAATTTAAATTTAACATTTGGAATTTGAAGAGTCATGAGGGAAACCATTTTCTAACATGTTGCAGTATTAATCACATAATAGAATTTGGAAGGATGCTTGTATTTATTGGAGAACTTTGTTTGAAGCATCCAATATGAAACTTAATGATCCAACTTGCCCAAATCTTAGCATGTCGGGATTTTAGTTTATGCTCATATTAACTTACTTGACTTCTTCCTGTGGGATAAATGTAATCTCGCTCACATCCTTGGAGAACTGGAATCATCCCTGTTTTCTTCTATGAATTCTATGTCCCTCTCAAAAGCAAGGAATCCAAACTTTTCTCACAGTCCCTGACTCAGATGGGTCCCTGGAATCTAGTACCAAACACCCCTGCTCAGTGAGGTCGCAATGGTACATCCATCTTGATGAAAACAGTTCTTGAGTTTTCTCCATCCCTCATCCCTTCCTTTATCTAGGTCTACATATTTTGGAGGATAGTGGCTTGGGGGCGAGAGACCCGTCCATCCCTTGCCCCAACCCCCACAGTCCTCCTCCGATCACCAGTCATCACTCTACCTAGCCAGAATTTCTCAACAGTCCCAACTGGTACAAGAGGTCAGCTCCATGTACCCAATTAGCAGCTTCTGCTGGGGCGCTCGCCCTGGGAAGCCCAAGTACATCAGTACCTTCTTCTCCTTTCCAACGTGCACACAAAAGACACCACGGGTACACCTCAAGCGAAAGTCAATTTCCTAATCCCATTCTATAAATTTGTGGTGGAGTGGAGAGCAGAAGAGAGGCAGAGAGTGACTGGGAACAAAAAGTATTTGAAAGAGCCACAATTTAAAACTCTTTGATGTAAAAAAAATTAATTTACAAAAAATTGAAATATAGGAGAAGCCTTTTGAGTGTCCTCGACTTGATGGCACTGCGGGCTTACCTGGTATTCTCAGGTCCCTGTGAGTACGACCTGTGCCCACAGCAGGCTGCATGTTTGCTGATGCGCATTAGCAGGACGTGCCCTCTGCTCCCAGGAACTGGGATGCAACCTTGCCAAGTGCCTAGTGCATTGTGCTCTAATCTTATGTACCTGTAATTACAGTTAACCGGAATTAAGCATTAATTATACTATTTTAAATAGTAAATAACCTGATGAAAGGTAGGTGAAAGGTACAAGAATTCCCATTTGTATGCAAACCGAATTGAATGCTTTGTTAAGACTTGATATTGGTGAGTCACGAAAAGCCTCATTGTCAAATAGACGTGGGTGGGAAGATCCTAAAATTCTAAAATGTGGAAGGAAAAAAAATCTGAAAAATAAACAAATGAATTTTGCTCTTGAATTGCTTTGCAATTTTTTCTTCTTAAAACTGCTTGCTGTGGTTTAAACTGGAAAAGGGATTAAGTGTTACATTCTAGGAGTGGCTTATGTAAGAATGAGGACTTGGACCCCGGTAGTAAAAAAAAAGAAATCCAAGAAAAAGCATGGTCCTAGAACAATAGATTAGAGAAGGATGTTGAACAAGTTTTCTATATTCCCTCTTGCCAATTTCTTTATTCACCTGAATATTTACCATAAATTCCAAAATGTTTTCCCATAAATCTCCTTGGATACTCTAGTTCTCTCTCTTTAGCTATTTACAGGTAATTTGAAAGACAAGAGCAATATACTCCCCTATACCTTTCATCTAGATTCACCAATTGTTGGCATTTGCCACTTTAGCTTTCCTAATTTTTCACACTGTTCACTTCTACTGCTTTTTACTCTATAGCATTACTTTTAGTTACTTGTGCCTATTTCTTTGGGTCAAACTATTTTGTTTTCTTTATTTTTTTAAAGATTTTATTTTTTTTATTCATGAGAGACACAGAGAGAGGCAGAGACACAGGCAGAGGGAGAAGTAGGCTCCGTGTGCCCTGCGCGGAAGGCAGATGTTCAAGCACTGAGCCCCCCAGGTGCCCCGGGTTAAACTATTTGCAATTAATTTACAGACATCAATGCCCTTTTACTTCTACCAAATTCAGAAAATTTGGCCTGGATCCCATCCTATAGCGTTCCATACAGTTCACAGTCACGTTTAGGAAATCACTGTTAAATTCAACCAAAATCTATTTAAGTAGGGTTGGACAATGGTGTGACTAAATACTGGAAATCAGGGGAAATGTTGGCTTTCTCGGAGTTAAACTTTGAAACAAACACATAATAGGTAAGAGAACCAGGATGTCACCAGAAGGAAACCAATGTTATGAAGAGAGGAAGAAGAGACTACAATTTTATGGGAACCATCAATACGTCCCAGAGAATAAATGCGTCCCTCAGAGGTGAGGGAGGAGAAGCTGCTCAGTCTTAGAAGAGCAAAACCAAGGGACAGAGCTTCCAGCAGGGCTCTTTGGCCATGGTCTCAGAGGTGAGGCTCTCATGTGAGAGTACACAGGGCTTCTCTGGCACTGTTGTCGGTAGGGTGGATTAAGCAAAGTCGGAAAATCTTCAGATCAAATAGTAAACTCTTTTAGAATCTGATGTTCATCGAAGGGCACACGTTGATGCAATTTTCTAATATATTGCCTTGTAGGCAAAGACACAAGAACAATAGAAGAGCCCCCAGAGGACTTTGGAAAGTGTATTTGTCATGAGTATTTTTAATATGGTGTCACATTCTCCACTTAGCAATTTTCAACAGCTCCTTGTTGTTTGCATAATAATGTTAATTTTTGAGCCAAAGATTCTAAGATTCTAAGTTGCTCATAATTTAGTCTTATACTACACTTACGACTCAAATATTGGGCTTATGGCCTGAATCTTATTAGCGTGGACTCTGTGTCATCTGTTTGGTCATATCAGTCACTCCAGGCTCCACAAAACATCTCCTCTGTCCCTATTTCATGGGGATGGGCAATTCCTGAGCCTCTGTTTACAAAACATTGACCTTGCCCCCTTATAAAGGAGTCTAAGGTGAAAGGAAAAACAATCATATTTTAAATTATAATATTTTAAGAAGCTTGGGTGGCTCAGCAGTTGAGCATCTCCCTTCAGTTCAGGTGGTGGTCCCAGGGTCCCGGGATCAAGTTCTGCATTGGGCTCCCTGCAAAGAGTCTGCTTCTTTCTCTACCTGTGTCTCTGCCTCTCTCTCTCTCTGGGTCTCTCATGAATAAATAAATAATTTAAAAAAATAAATAATAATATTTTATTCACCATGATACTTTTTTGGCGTTAATATTGATTTTGAAACATGCTACATTAAAACAGGATTAATCTTGATTACTGAGATTTTGGACACCCCCTTACATTTTGTGTTTGAGACACAAACCACCTTTGCCTCACCCTGGAAGCTTCCTCATTCAAATTTCCTAATTCCCAGAGCAAAAAGTAAACTTTCTCTTGTCTGAAATCCCAGCACACTGAGTTTCTCTCTCTCTTCTACAACACTGAACGCGTCTTTTTTTCCCGTCATCACCCTGGTATCTAAGTTCATGGAGGACAGGAAGCTACTGTTATTTTTACCTTCATCCCTTAGCGATCTCCAGGACAGATTTAATGTCGAAAACCAAAGATAAGAAGCAAAACATTTTAATGGCAAATCAAGAATTCACTGAGTGTTCTTCAATTTGTTCTCTACTTAGGAAACTCTTGCAAGGGCTCTTTAGAAAAATAAAGATTGGCAGACTATGAATCGGTCATTTATTCACTCAAGAATACTAACAAGGGGGGGGGGGGCAGCCCCGGTGGCTCAGTGGTTTAGCACTGCCTTCAGCCCAGGGAGTGATCCTGGAGACCCAGGATCAAGTCCCATGTCAGGCTCCCTGCATGGAGCCTGCTTCTCCCTCTGCCTGTGTCTCTGCCTCTCTCTCTCTCTCTCTCTCTCTGAGTCTCTCATGAATAAATAAATAAAATATAAAAAAAATACTAACTAGACATATACTACATGCCATGCACTGTTTTGAGTAGAGAGTATCCAGAAATGAACGTGTCCGGCACAGTCCCCAAGCTCACGGATGATGCATTGTTAAGGGGGAAAATTCAAGAATTAAATATTCCTGATTGCAGTGAGCCCTAAGCAATAGCAAGCACACGCTGTTGGGGACGTCTCCGTGAAAGTCCTTCAACAGTGAGCGCCTAAGCAAAGCTACCCAAGAAAGGGAACACCTGGAGCCAGGCTGGGAAAGCTGTTTTGTTCTACTGTGATGTCCTCGTACATCACGCACGTATCAGGGAGTGTTGGAGGAGTTGGTTACCTAGAACCAAATGGATTTCTTCTACAAAGTAGGAAGAAAAAGAGAGAATTGGATACACCAAGAGAGATGGTCTCATGTTCCATATACCTCAACTAACTAAACGACAATCTTTGCCAAAAATTCTGGAAAATCGTTAACTGTCCTTTCATTTTGTTAACCAGAGCACCTACAGATGGGATCCTCGCAACAAGCTACTTAAACACGTCCAGGGAGAACCAGTCGGGCCACCGACACCCCCTGGACGGTGGGGAGGGCTGCCACAAGGGAGGCATGCAGAGCGACTCAATTTTTCAAGTTGAAAACGCCAAGGATAGTTAGAGATTATTTTGTGAACCAGATAAAGGTTTTATAAAAAAAAATAGAGAGGGGAGGAGAGAGAAAGAGAGGGAGAGAGAGAGATTTCTCCCTCAGATTCAACACTTTACCATGACTTATTGTTTAATACCCTTAGCACGTCAGGAGCTTTATAAAAAATGCTTTCTTGTCTCCCATAGTGGAAGAAGTCGAGGCCCAAACACCCTCCCCCGGCCATCTCTGGTGAATGGAGCAAGTCATTAAAGAGGAATTTGAATTGAGGAGTTTTTCATGGGATTTTCTGTCAAGACTTCTAAATAGACAGCCAATGAATGGGCCCTGACTCACAAACACAGCCTTGTTGCGTGTGGGCCGAGCAAACAGACACCATTGTGGGGACAGGTGGAAAAGAAATATGAATGGACAGTGCAGTTTGCTGCCGCGGCGCATCTCATTACCAGCGGGCCCTGGGCCTGGCCTCCCCAGGGTCCGGGAGAGCAGCGCACCCTTCCACTGCCCCTGCGTCCTTTCCCATGTGCATCCTGAAGATCAGCAACAATAGGAGGCACCATCTGAAATCCTTTAGCATAGAGATGTCTTTCTCCGTCCCTCTTCTTCCCATTATTTGAAACACAATTCTAATTCGGGAGCCCGGCTACCGTACGTACCCTTCCCATGGGAACCGAAAAGACTCCACGTAGGTAGGAACTTTTGCCTCCTGGGAGGGTCCTGCAAACAACTGTTCCCTAGGCCCGAGGGTCCTCAGCCGTGACCTCCTGCCCGCATGCAGCCCCTCTAGGAGACCTGGGCGATCCTCACCGCCTGTGGGACACCAGCCTGGTGTCCAGCTAGCACGGCCAGGCGGTGAGCAGGCAATAAAGAACCTGAGTAAATGATACTGAGGTAGACCAAGTGCCTGCTGTCGCTTTGTCGCCTCTTTCCAGCCACTATCAAATGACAGAGGTAACTTTCCAGGTTAAAACTCTGGGGAAGTACGTTTTCCTCAATGGAAAAAAGCAGATGTAACGTCGGGGACTTATAGATACGTGGGGATAGATTAGAGGCCACAATATCCTGCAGCAGGGGCGTACCAGGGGACCGACCTTCCGTTCACCACGTACCTTTTTCTAAGCAGCACAGAGCAAACCACCGTGGAGGTGGCTCCAGGTGGAGCTTGCACACAGTCTTCAGGGTGATTGTGATAGGCCTGACCGGGGAGCTTGCCCCCCGCATGAGACACTGAGGAATGTCCTTGAAACACAGAAGGGAATCCAACCGGTCCTAAAGGAAGCAGGACAGGGTGCTACACGCCGCAGGAGCAGAAGGGACACGCTGGGCATGGCACTTACTTGGCTTCGTCCCCAAGTCCAGACCCTTGTACATTCAGACTTCAGCTTTCTGAAGAGCAAAGGGCTGTTAGAGCAAACCCTTGAGAAAAAGTCATTTCACAGAAGACACTGGGGCAAAAGCAAACAGTGCAGGGAACCCACAGAGGTCTCAGAGACACAACGTCTCTACAGGACACAACCCCAGGCTCCTGGACCCTAGCCATGGCGAGACCCACTTGTGCCGATGGGTGGCAGTGCATCTGGTGGATGAGGGAGCCTCATAGGAGTGGCTGGGATTAAAATGTGGTCAGTCGGTAACCTCCAGTGACACTGGCACTCTTGGGGGTGGTGTGCCCTGAAACCACCTGGGCGACAGTCCAGTGCACTGTCATGGGGACCAAAGTCCATGAAGAGAAGGGCTCACTGACCAAGCAAGCAGCAATGTCTATTCACAAAGAAGGCCAGAAGTGTGAAGGAAAAGATGCTCCACGGTCTCTGACCCATTTCCTCGGTGGGCACCCACGAGACCCTCCTTGGGGACTCCCAGGAACACGTAACTGTGGTTAAGAGCCAGGCAAACATGAGGGACACACAGATCCTTCCCACTTTACATCCGTCAACCATGAGATTAATGAAAAGCCACATGCACACGGCATCCTCTCCCCCACCCTACTGTCAAACCTGAACCGAGGTGTGCTACAAGAAGACAGCGTTGCTGTGGCAACCTCACCGAAACACACAGAGAGTAGAGATAAAGACCAGTACACTAACTGCCCGCTATAGTTTCCCAGAGCAGTTATTTTTTTTAAAAAATCACACACACTTCAAAACCCTAGTTTCATGCTGAGCTCCCTCGCTTTTGGGAGACGGAAGCACCTAGGAGAATGCAGGCCGAGCAAGCTCAGTGTCTGTCCCTTCTGGGCCACCACAGCAGACCTTTGCTGCCACCTCGGGTTGCTCCTCCTAATCTTCCACTGTGTTTGGTGAGTTCATTTCCTACCGACGCTCCAGAATCTTACTGTCCCGTCTCTACAGCTTCTCTCCCCGCTCCCTCTCAACGAGCTTCCTCTCGGGATTCCTTCTAATGGGGAGACTTTAGGATTTTAAGTGCCTGAAGTCTTAATCAGAGACACTAAGAGCAGCAAAAAAGATCTAAAGCAAGTTACGCTGCAGGAGTAGCGAGCAGCACGGCGTCTAGCACGAGGGAGATCACTTGGCTCTACTGGGCACTGGCCAGATTACACAGCTCATCTTCAATGTTGTCTTCAGGGCGTATCACACGGTACAGGGAACACAACCGGATAGCAAGTGCTCTGAGAATCGTGACTGTTACGTCACAGTGGGACACCGAAGATCTACCGCATAAATATCTCAGACTCTCGACTTTTCTCTTTCTGCGTAGAAATTGTACAAATAAGGCTAGAGAGACTGGACTGAAGACCTAAACCTCCTAGGTTCAAATTCCACTTCCACCACACTTCTTTATTATAGGATCTGGATCAATTTAAGCTCCAAAAAAGCTCTGTGGCTCGGTTTACACAACTATCAACCAAGTATATTATAGCATACACTCCCCAGGGTTAATGTGAAAATTAAAGGAGTTACAACTTAATTTACTAAAGTATTCACAGAAATGAGTCTAAAAAAGGAGTAAGAATTGGGAAAAACCCACTATATATATATATATATATATATATATAATCCAACACGGTAACGGTATTTATGCCTTTTCACATTGACATGGATCGGAAATATTTTCCATTTTAAGATACAGACAAAATTTGAGATAGAACTCTGTATACTATCTAAACAATTTTGCACCTGCCTTGTAAAACCTTTCAGTATAGGGGTTCTAATATATTTCCCCCCTTCGGCTATAGGCCGCAGATAAATCTAGGAGACAGTGTAACACCGTAACGAACCGCGTCCAGGAATATTATCTCTAACAGTAGTCAAGTGACTGGGCATTTGATCCCAGCCGGGCTTTTCAGTGAGAAACCAAAGGAGCTCAGTTCTGGAGTTTCTTTGAGGACCCCGTGTTTAAAATAACTCTGGAACTAGCAGCTTCCTTCAGTTCAACTTACGGATCTGCTTATGATATTAGGCAGCAAAACGATGCCATGCCTTGGATTCCCATGCTTTATATTCAGTCTGGATGGTGATTCTCGAAGGCTCACGGGGGCGTGATCAACTCAGGGGTCAGTTCTCCGTGCTGATGGGGCCTACAGCTGCACACTCACTCCGCACGTCCTACACATCCCGTTTTTGATGTGTCGCACTTCTTGCAGAAACCGGGAGAAGAAGAAAGTGGCGCTCAGGCTTCTCCATCATTTTATTGAAACAAATGAGAGCAGATTCAAAAGGGGGTGAGGGTGTAGACAAAACACTTTTATGATTGCTGGGTAGTTAAAGTGTTGTAGGTAGGTCACGTCAACTTTTCATCAAGATAAATATACCCTCTTTACTATATTTCTCAATTACGGCATAAAACACATGCTCCAAGTTCTTTTTTATTATTATTAATAACTCATGCAGAAAGTCAGCCGTTTTGTGCTGACTTAACCAGGGAATATATTTTGGCACTTAAGAGTTAAATGGCCTGTCTAAACTCTTGGAGAAATTCTTCATAGAGGCAGTGATCCAATTCTTACTCATTATTTTACCCACTACAATAAATAATTTACTAAATGATGTTAAACTGTAAGAGCAAACGTAGCGCACGTGAGGCTGGAGGAGTTGTCTCACGCAGGCTTTCCAGGCCTCCAGTTCTCGCCATCAGATGCCACAGATGTCGTGCGCTGCCCATCCCCTACCTTTCCTGCCTTGTGGCAGTCAACGGAAGGACGGGTTTCTAGATCTTCATTACAGCATGAGTCTCCGGGGATAGTAGCCCACACCGCCTTAGTGTCTCCGGCAGACACTGGAATGAGAGGGCAGCCATCTACTGAGGCAGGAAAAACGTAGACGGACACACCTTGTAAGTCAACCACCTCATGTTAACGCTAGTTGGTATCACGCCACCCTATCAACATAGAAGACCTGGTTCCCGATTTTTGACTAAGTTTATGCCAAACCCTCCTCCCCACCCATAAACTCCACCAACTACCCAAAATCTGATTATTTTTCTTCCTTGGGTTTTCTGTATTTCCCATACCCTCCGCCTAAGTTTTTGGGTCCTGTACTTTCTTAAGCGGTCCCCTGTATCTCTCGACCCTTCCCAACGCCACCCCTCATTCACAGCTTTCACAACTCCTGAGACGCGCTGAGATACCTTCCCATGAAATGTTCTAAAAATGAAAAGGGTTACACCGATTGCACGGGCTCTCCCAGGAGAACAATTTTATACCCATACAGCGGGCGGTCCTATAGCATACGCATCGGTCCACGGTGATGCATGGGAGTTCAGACGATGAAGCAACCTGCCTTCAAATCCCCATGTGCTACTTATTCAGTGTGTGACCGTCTTTGTCCATTGGAGCTGCTGCAACAGAACATCACAGAGTAGTAGAAGCCTTAGCAGGTTTTTGTGTTTGTTTTGTATGATAAGTACCTGACTGAAACTTCAGTCGAGGGGGGTACACTTCAAACAGAGATGACTATCTTGAGTAAACACACTGCCAGCCACACAACTCAATACAGAGCCAGGTTACCTCCCCATCCGAAGGCTCTTGTTTTAGAGATCTTGTTTGATTTTTATAACTACTATTTGGGCCACTTGTTTTTTCTCTTTAAATTCCCCTCTTATGGGGGAATATTAAATTCACCGATAAAGAATGAGCCTGAGAAACCCTTAGCACCCACCCACAATACCAATAAAAGCAGAACTCCAGGCCTGTGTGTGCTCTGTGCTCTCTCTACCCGTGACATCACTGTGTGGCCCTAGGTGTGCTGTGTAATTTCTAGGTTCTGTAAATAATACACTTATTTTTTCAAGGTTTCCTGATGGTTATTCACTGAGGGCATCTTGAAATCATTTAAGAATCCCAAGAGCTGGTCCAACCATAATACTTGTTAATGATAGGCTGAGACCAGCATAAAACACATAAATTAGGTAGCTTATAAAGAACCGACACTAATTTCTTACAGTTCCAGATTCTGGTAAGTCTAAGATCAACGAGCCAACAGATTCATTGTGTGTGAGAGTCCATTTCCTAGTTCATAGATAACAATCTTCTCAGGGTTCCTTCACATGGTGAAAGGAGAAAGGGACCTCTATAGGGTCTCTTTTATAAGGACACTAGTCCCATTCTTGAGGGCTCCACCCTCATAACCAAATCACCTCCCAAAGGTCCTACCTCTAAATACCATCACATTGGGAACTAGGTTTCAACACTTCAATTTGTAAGGGACACATATGTTCAGTCTGCGGCACTGATCTTGAGAAATCTGCTTAACATCTCTGCGCCCCTATGTCTGTGAGGATTTCCTCAGTTCATTACACATGGATTGATAAGACCAGTCCCCAGCATGATGCAACCTTATTATTACATCTAGATGGGCTTTCTTTATTGTACTATAGTTTATGTTCCTCCAGAGTCCCAAGGAAACAAGAGAAGAATACACTAATGGAACAAGCAGCAGAATAGGACAGTTTTAGGTCCCCTAGAGTCATCCTGGGCCCCAGTTTGCCTAAATTTGGCCCCAGTTTGCCTAAATTTGGGATGGGAAGCACATTCTTGGGTATCAGGAATGAAAACCCTTGGTTTCCTTAGATAAAGCAGGCCTCAGCCCTACATTTATATTTCTCAAAGAAAGAGACCAGATTTGGGTTTGTCTGGCTGTTTTAAAATCATATATCTAACAATTCCATTGATCAGAGTCCCTGTTAAACATCTCAAGCTCCCTGGCCTTCCACATGCCAGGCTCATCTTGGGGCCACTTTGCAATGGTGCTGAGCCGATGAACTATGATAAAAGCAGTAATTTGCTCTACCTCCCTTTCTGAGCTTAAAAAGCTTTAGCAGTAAAGCAAGCTCCGGATAAGTATGGGGTTCTGTGTAACTATGTTTCAGGACTCACAGACAGAGAGATATCTTACCCTTCAGTTCATCCAATTGGCAGTAGGCCAACTCTAGGATTGATTGAATTCAGAATTTCTGTAGAAATTCTCTGTAAAGATAGTGTTTGGGATACACTCAAGTATGTCTAAAGGCATTGTTGAAGAGGCTTTACCTGATCTCATTAATATTACTATTAAAAGATGGACTTAATACTCTAGTATGTTTAGAGCCTGCAAATGATCTGATTTAGGAAATGGCATATTTGTGATTTATTCTGTAATCCAAATAGTTCTTACCATATGACTAAAAATTTGATTAGTTGTTCAGTGATCTAAAAATACGAGGAAGATCCTCCTATTTCTAAATAGCTGTTGTAATTCCTTTTCTTGCAATTCTATCATTAGCCAGAAATTGTCATCCTATCCATTCATTTTGTCACATAAATAATTTTTCTCTCCTTTATTATCTTTCCACTATATGACTATTTTTAGGGAGACTGACCTAGAGAGACACTAAGGCTATGATAGAGATTATTTTTCTTTGAAGCCCAGGGTCCTTGTGAATTGGTTCAGGATGGGGAGCAGGGAATGGTGGAGTGATGTTTAAGATATACAATAAAGAGAAAAAAAGATATAGATTAAGTGTTGAATTTATCCTATTGAGCCTAGAACCAGGTTTCCAAAATACTCCTTAAATGCCTAAACTTCAGTTTTATTGTATATATGATTAAATTTAGCCTATAAGGTAAAGTAAAATAATGGTTATAATAATATTTATTAAACACCTAATATGTTCGAGGCACAGTACTAGTTGAGAAAGTTATACAATTAGATAATAATATACAGTTCTCTGCATGCATATTACATAAAGTTCATAATCACACCTCTAGGCTGACGTCATGATGTCAGTTTTACACATGATTAAGTGTATTCAGTAACTGTATTAAGTGTATAATACAGTACTCTTTGGAACTGCTGTAAGGAGACTCAAGACTACAATTAAGCTTAAAAGATGCTTTTGGGTTATTTGAATTTAAAAAATCATTTAAAAGAGAAAACCCCAATATAGTATAAAACTATCTGAGTTTTAACGTTCCTGGAGAGCTCATCTCAAAAACATTTTTAAAGTCTTTAGCATGCTGATGGTCACCTGTGTCAACAGTTTGCCAAAGTGTGAGTGACCTTGAGCAAGTAATTGATGCCTCACTAATAAGACTTCATCATCTACAAGATAAGACCAATTGTAGTTGCTATACATAACTTAAAGTTTTGTGAAAAGTGGAATGAGAATTTCTACTAGGAGAAAAATATTATTTGAAGCAATTAGCCCTGCCTTCATTAGCTCAGTGGTGGAAAGCATAGTACACTGAGGTTATCTATGATCTTGAACCATCTGAGCCTGTTTATTTTTTGAATCTCTAGTATAAAAAGAGCAACATTTACATTTGGTTGCCACAATGATCCCCAACGATCCTCATGACCTTGAGGAGACAGATCTCTCCCATATTAGATAGGATGGACCAAGGCAATGAGGAGGATATCACAAATGTGACTGTGGGTTATTTCAGAGATTAGGTCATCAGACACTGCAGCCTCCAATTTGCTTGCCTGAATTGCTCGCTTTGAGAGTAGCCAGCTGCCGTGTCAGGAGGATGCTTAAACAGCCCTAAGGGATAACTCTCGTTAAGAGGAACCGAGGTACACTGCCAACCACCAACACCTTAGAAGTAGATCCTCCAACCCTAGCCAAGACTTCAGATGAATGCAACCCTAGCCAACATCTTGACTACAACTGCCTGAGAAGCTCCTAGCCAGAACTACCTATATAAGCTTTCCTTAATTTCTGACACACAGAGACCATGAGAGACCATGACACACAGAGACCATGAGATGGTTCTTATTATTGATTTAAAATCACTAAGTCTTGAGTTAATTTGCTGATTAGACAGAGATTACCAACATGGAGAAGCAAACCTGCCTTATTTATTTATTTATTTATTTATTTATTTATTTATTTATTTGTTTTTGCAAACCTGCCTTAGAGAGTAACTTTAACTTAGAGACTGAGAGAAATTTTCTCCATACACATTTATATGCTGTGTCTCTATATACAATAAGAGCTCAATAAATAGGCATTCTATGGTGTTGCGCCTTCACTATAAACTATACCAAGATAGCCTTCACTTTAATATAATTATTATGAACTATAATTTTTTAAATACTTCCCCGAAAAAGAAGTTTCCTTTTCCTTTAAATAACATCCTGGGATTTCATTGTGTATCCTCTTTACATTTCGGGATTTTCAGGAACAATGGACCCCATTTTCAGCTCTAGGAAAATGTTTCTGGCAACAGTAATCAGCTGAGGAGTGTATAAGAGACAAAGAGAAATCTGGTCTTTCTTGAAATGTTGGTAGTGGTGTTCTCTTTGTCTATAACTCAATGCAGAAATGTATAGCATACACTGTGGCTAACAAAATCTTTAACTATGAAGGCAGACAGTCATTGGATGATGAAGGGTCTCTGAGTGACAGAAAAAAATAGGCAGAAATTTTGGGATTGTTGATTAAATCAATTAGACATGAAGCCTGCCCTACCTCCGGGCTTTCCAATTATGAGAGCCAGGGCGTTCCTTTTTATTGTCCAATGCAATAGTAACTGATTCAAATGTTTCATTTAAAAAACCAGTATGTGAGGATAATTTGTGCAAATTCTATTTTTTCATTACTCCTATCTTGATATACCATGTATAGGAATCAAAAAGAGTTTAAGGATTGCAAATCTCATTTATTGGAACCTCAGTTCTACTGGATTGTGAATTACAGATTTTACATAATGGTTCATTTTGTAGGACTCCTCACATTTAGAGCTATTGTTTTCTACTCTTTTGACTTTCCAAAATAATTACACTTTGTTAAATCTCCTTCCCTGTACCCTGCCATTTATTGTAGCAAAAAACAAAACAAAACAAAACAAAACAAAAACAACAACAAAAAACAACTCTTGCTATTCAGAAAATCAAGCAAGCAGACAGTTATTTTAATACTTGAAAGACAGCAGCCACCTTATATGAGAATTCACCACCACTTTTCGTTCTTTTAATACCATCCATTCACTTGAAATCAGATTCTGGAATTTGTCCTTGTCAGCATGAAATGAAACCACAAGGCTGGTTCCAAGAGAACTGGCAAGGAACTGCCCTGGATATGCAGAGAGTCAGAAAACACTGACTCCCGTTGTGTGACCTGGTGGGAAGCCGGTTCTCCCAGACACTCCAACTCATTAACTTCAGAACTAGGATTCTGCAAAGGAGCCAACAGTTCCCTTTTCTGCTCACAGACATCTTGATCTCAGAAGTCAGCTCACAGCCCTCCTGAGAGACAGCTTAGCACACAGGAAAGAACATAGGTTTCTGTACCAAACTCCCAGATCCAGTGCAAATTAGTCTAGACCAAGCAAACCTGAGTTCACCTCCAGTTCCCTTGCTGCACTGCTGTTTGGCCTGGAAAAAGTCATGCAACCCAGCTAAAGCCACTGCTTTCTCATCTGCAAATGGGGGAGGGATAGAATCGATTTCCAACGGTTAATGGAAATTAAAATAAATCCCACACATTAACTAGAAGTGTCAAGTCTTGCGTATAGTAAGAGTTTCTTTCTCTTCTTTTCTATTTCCACAATATTGCCATACAACTAACCTTTGAAATGAGCTTATTGCAAAAAAAAAAAAATAATCTAATTTATACAAAAATGGTTTAAGAGAAAATTTAAAGTGTCACCCTACTTTTACACCTCCACTCCCCTATTCATGCCCACATTCCATATTAAACTTAAATTTAATAAGGGCTCCGTTCATATTCTTCCAGAATTTTCCCCTATAGTTATAATAATGCATTTATTTTATTTGTATTTTTACTGTTATCAGCATGCTGCAAATACCTTTACAGTATACACAGAATCATACTCAGGAGTTGTCAAGCACAAGAGATATGAAGGGAAATAAGATTAAGCAGCACATTAGGGAGTGGAGTTTTTATTCACGTAGGAAAAACGTGAAGAATTATATGCTACTTTCTTTTTTTTTAATAGGCCTCATGCCCAGCACAGAGCCCAAAACAGGGCTTGAACTCACAACCCTGAGATCAAGATCTGAGCTAAGATCAAGAGTTGGACACTTAACCAACTGAGCTACCCAGATACCCTTAATTTTTAAAGTGTCTGGGACTCTCATAAATCATCAGTTGATACAATCTTGCTGGAAGATAAATTAGGTATTCACCTGTCAAAAGCCCTGGAATAGCAGTATTTTGAAATGGTAGGTTCATTTCTAGGAATTTATCCCAAATAATTAAATGTGTATTCAAAGATTTGGCTGTAAGTTTATGTGGCATAGAACTGTCCGTAGAATTAAAAAAAAAAAAAAAAGTGGGAGGGGGAATGTATATCTTGTGAAGAATAGAATATGCCTTCAACAAAACATAATGCAGATATTACAGTAATACCATAAAAGTAATGGTTAGTAACATAGCAAGAGGCTCCTTTTATATTGTTGGAAAAACCAAATTATAAAACAATATATAGAGCAGAATCCAATTCTGGATATTTACCAATGAAGGATAATCACTGATAAACAGTATTTAGCCATAAAGATGATATATTAATGTGCTAACATTAGAAATTTCTAGGTGTAGATTTGTTGTAACTATCTTCCTCTAATGACTTATCTATAACGTTTGGGATTTTTCTAGAAACAAAAAGCATAGCTTTTATGCCATAGCATGTACCCTTCAGCCTCACCTGCTAGTACAAATGATTCACATTAAAAGAAATGCAGCAAATTCAGTTGTCATTAGACTTAATTAGCAGTGCTTTCAGTATTCTCTCAAGATCTGGCTTCCCAATTATTCCCTCTTCTCATAAGAGATTTGGGTGCAGATTTTCAAATATCATCAGAGCTGCTATTTGCAGCACTATGTCCTTATTCTCTGCTGTCTGCTTCTCTCACCATCCCTCAATGTCATTATCTACTTTTGCTCTGAAGCCTATATATTGCTCCTCAAGCTGCTGGTGACCTTCTCCCAAAAAATAAACATCTGATACCTTTTTCCCTTCAGCTCATCCTAATTAGCTCCTTCAGATGGTTTCTCCACCGTGTGAGTTTGTGATTATGTATTGTGTATGTGTGTTTTATTTCACTCGCTTTTCCTTTCCAGAGGATAGAAGTTCTGCAAAGGAGCTGGTGAGCTTATAGTGTAGGGTTTGTCACACACGACCTCACACGGTAACTCACTGACACTGAAACACTCAGATTCTGTTGCCAATTCTTTCATATTCTATGTGAATCCACAGACACTATATTTCTTTCAGAGCACCCATATTTTACCAAGCAATCTATTTAGGGCCCGAATACAACTGAACCCCAACTTTGGACCGAGTTCCTACACTCTCCCACAGATTTCTGGAGCCAAAATAACCCGAAGATTTGGTTGGCACCTGTTTCAGATCTCACACCTTCTGTGGCAGTCTTGAAATTGACTGCATAGCAGCATAAGAGGGAGACCCCAAGGCCATGTGACGCCAAATGACATTATCCACGAGCCAGGCTAATTATTGTTACTGAATAAGAAACAAAATACTTTTAACTCAGCATTACCATAACATTTGTGTCAAAAAGACATGAAATACTGCATAATAGAAACAAAACACTGAAATTTAAAAAAAATAAATTCTGGATTTAAATCTGCCACATAATAACTGATAAATCAATTCATACTTACAAGCATTAATCTCCCTGTCGAATTAGGGATTCATGTAGGTAGGTAGATTCTAAGGGGTCTGTAGGTAGAAAGTACCTGGTCTGTCCAGAATGAGGCAACCACGTTTCACAAACACAAGCCATATTTTAACACAAGCTGGATAAATTCAAATACACACTCCATACGGTCACTGCCAACTAAATGTTGATTGGAATTTTTATTTTCTAAGACATAACAGTTGAAAAGTATGCAGTTTCAACTACAGTACCCAATCTTTTCATTTTTTTTAAAGTGAAAAGACTGCATACTCTGTTTACTTTATATTTACTGTTTTACTTTTTACTTTTACCCAATCATTTTCTACAGGCATCAACAATACAAACAAAATCCAATTTGCATCATTATTTTTGGCAAATATTCTCAAGGAAAAAAAAAAAAAAAAGATTTCTGTCCATCTCCATAGCCTTACACTGCGATTTTGTTTTAAACCAAAGGTGTTTCACATGAAAGCGTCCTCAAAGTTTATTCACAACTGACCTTAATTACACTGTGGGGAGCGGTAACCTATCCTTCTACAATGAAAGTCATAGAAGAAAGAAAAGCTTCAATGAAAGACATAGAAGAAAGAAAAGCTTCAATGAGGAAACAAATCTTGTGGAAAAGTGGTTCAGCAGCTCACAAAGGTCAAGGTCTTTTCAGATGGTAAATCACTCTTGATTCTGTGAAAATTGCTTTCAATAGAATGGTGATTTCCATTTCTGTCTAATTAGACATCTATAGTGCATTGTACTCGTCCTTCTCCTCAGCTCTACACACACATTTGCCAAAACAAGTGCTCCGGTTAACTTTTGCCGTATGAAAAATGACTCTTTTTCACAAAGCAGTCCAACCTCCCAATATCCCTTTTTAGTAACTTGCATTAGTCTCCATTGCTGCACGAGTGCAGACAAACTTAGTGGCTTAAAACAACACTCGTAAATAAAAAAATAAATAAAATAAAACAACACTCGTTTATAACCCCACACAGTCCATACGGCCACAGTCCAGCACAGCAGACTCTCGACCTCAAAATGCCAGCTGACAGTGTTTACATCTGAGACTTTTAAGGAAAAATTTGCTTCCAAACACTTCCAGGTTGTTGGCACAATTCAGTTCTTTGTGGTTGTAGACATGAGATCCTCTCTTCTTGAGCGACCCACATGTTTAGCGACCCACATGTCCTAGAGGCTGCTCATACTTGCCTAATGTGGGACCTGGCTCGAGCGCATGTCAACACCACAGCCAACAGCAAGATCCCTCCAGCAAAGCCTTTCTTATACTTTCAAACTCTGTCTTCCTCTTCCCCAAGCAGCCAGAAAAAACTCCCTGCTTTTAAGGGCTCCTGTAATTAGGGTAGGCCAACCTAATAATCTTCCTCTCTTAAGGTCAACTGATTAGAAGCCTTCATGAAATCTGCAAGATCCTTTTGTCACATAACCTAACAATAACAACTGTAGAGTACCCAGAGGGGCCACAGCACGTATCACTGCCTCTCAATTAGGGTGGAGGAGTCATTTCAGAACTCTGCCTACCACAGTAATAATTGAAAAGCCAAGTGAATTAGACTTTATCAAAGACAATCCTTGCAGTTTTACACAATTCTAAGGCATAGGGTAACTTTTTTTGAGTGTTTGCCCAACACGATAGATGTGAGAAATTTTAGTGTCTATCACTACAATATGATCCACTTATTCAAGGACCAAGAAAGAGTTTGTGTTCAAAGAAACTGTAGAGTTCATCTAATTATCTTAACCAACCTGCAATCTACAAATTCCCTTTGGAACATGGTAATAAAATAGCTAACAGTTCTTTAAAAAATTAAAAAAAAAATGATTTACCTGGTGCCAGGCCCTATTTTCAGTATTTTGAGTGATTTCACTCATAATCCCCACAAAGAAACTAAGATAGATGTCCCCGCTATGGCCAACATTGTTTTATGTTTGAGGAAATTTAGGCATTGAAAGATTAAGTATTTTTTTAAAAATGGTTAAGTATTTTCCCCAAGATCATCCACCTAGTAGTATATGGTTCAGCCCACTACTATACTTAGGCATTCTAGAGCCCACAAATCAAATCTTTATTGCTATAACTCATGGTCATACAGCTATTTCCTTAAATTCCACTCACAAGAGACTCTATGGTGATTTTTGGCATCTGTAATTACTAGAGGAAAAAGTATTTTCCTTTTGAATTCCTATGCTTTTTAGAAATACTATTCATTTGCCTAGGTCCACACTCTGCAAAAATATGAAATACACTTTAACATCTGATTTTTTTTTCCCTTAATCTGGTGGGCCCTTAGGATTTTAAATCACTTACCCGGGATCCCTGGGTGGCGCAGCAGTTTAGCGCCTGCCTTTGGCCCAGGGTGCGATCCTGGAGACCCGGGATCGAGTCCCACATCGGGCTCCCTGCATGGAGCCTGCTTCTCCCTCTGCCTGTGTCTCTGCCTCTCTCTCTCTCTCTCTCTCTCTCTCTGTGTGTGACTATCATAAATAAATTTTAAAAAAAAAGTGAAAAATAAATCACTTACCCAAGACTCCCTTAGGTCTTTCCTCCAGGCTAAATATCCCTTGTTACTTCAATAGTTCCCTGTGTGGTACAGACTCCAAAACCTTTACTAATCTAAATATTGTCTTAGTTAATCCTTAAATGTCTTCTAATGTGTTCTGTCCAACGTAACCCAAAATGCTAATTCTTATAATGATTTTAAAGACCACATAGGGTGTCAGTCATCCTATGCCAGGGTATGTTGCAGTATAACCACCCCCAGCCAAATCTCAGGCACTTAATACAATAAAATGTATTTTAATTGTGTTCTGTATCCAGCATGAACTGGAAGGGGGTTCTCATCACTGCTGTCACTCAGTGAAGAGACTAAAAAGTTTCCAGTTCAACATCCGCTTCCACAATCAAGGTAACAGGTAGAAAAACATGTAGTAGAGTCTTGCACTGCTACTTAAAGCTTTCTCCTTGGCAATGACACCACGTACACAAGCCCAAATGTGCCTACGTGCGCACACATTCACATATACGCATTTGTTTTTTGTTCAAATGCATTAGTCAAAGCAAATTATATGGCCCTGCCTAACTTGAAAGAGAGTCTGAACACAAGTACAATCTAAATACCCCAAAAGATGAAAACTAGAATAGTGAAATAAAGAAAACAAAAGAATGTCATCAATATAAAAGTCAAGTTCTGTTACCATAAAGATACTACAGACTCTTAATGATAGAATGTGTATAATGTTATGCTCTTATTTTTTTTAAAGATTTTATTTATTTATTCATGAGAGACACACAGAGAGGCAGAGACACAGGCAGAGGGAGAAGCAGGCTCCATGCAGGGAGCCTGATGTGGGACTCGATCCCAGGACCCTGGGATCACGACCTGGGCTGAAGGCAGGCGCTAAACCCTGATCCCTAATGTTATACTCTTAAAAAATATCGACATAATCTCTTATTCTCTTTGCTCCATTCTCTATGGGATCTGAATGCCACCTTCTATCTTCAGAGCCCATGACCGTGTCAGTGCTGAAGACAGTGGTCAAGCCGCCATATTCCCCTTAAGCCACCAGTTGAGAGATCTCCAGGCGACGATGCCTTGCAGACTGCTGCGCTACTCCCTAAGCCTCTCCAAGAGGACATCATGGGATAAGCTAAATGTATGCAAGTTTTCTGATTAAAATAATGAAGCACTGGAGAAAAGGGAAATTAGATGAAGACACCATATAGTGTCACACTGCAATGCCATTTCACACTGTGATCAACATTAAATGAAGAGGAAAGGGATCCCTGCGTGGCGCAGCGGTTTGGCGCCTGCCTTTGGCCCAGGGCGCGATCCTGGAGACCCGGGATCGAATCCCACATCGGGCTCCTGGTGCGTGGAGCCTGCTTCTCCCTCTGCCTGTGTCTCTGCCTCTCTCTCTTTCTCTCTGTGTGACTATCATAAATAAATAAAAATTAAAAAAAAATAAAAAATAAAAATAAAAAAAAATAAATGAAGAGGAAAAAACACACTTTTTTTTTATGGGGATACCAGTTCATCTCTTCAACTGTGAAAAATACTACAATATCCACCAAAAGGAAAATGGATTTGCTTAACATTACTCTTCTGTCCCCCATGCTGTCTGCCAGCAATATACCTAACGAAAACCGTAAGGGATCGCTGAGCTTTCCTCGTAGCCCTGCTGCCTTACCAAGACTGAAGCACATCGTTCATCTGAGAGGATTACTATCACTAGAACCTGGTGAATGACTCCAAGGAAAAGATTTAAAAGAATGCTTGGCGTTCTGGTAAAGGAATTGAAATAAAAATGCTGCAGTCTATATTTAAAGGCGAATTTCAAAACAAGTGTTCTCTTGGATCTTAAAGAGCGGACCACTTCATCGTAAGCAAAGTTCTGAACCAGCCATAGGGTAGAAAGCAAATCAAACAGGTTTTCATTTTGATAGACAGCAAAAGTACCGAAGAGGACTCCTGGGTAGCTCAGTGGGTTAAGCGTCTGACTCAGGATTTCGGCTCAGGTCATGATCTCAGAGTCCTGAGATGGAGCCCCACCTGGGGCTTCACACGGGGTATGAAGCCTACTTAGGATCCTCTCTCTCCCTCTGCCTCTACCCCTCTCTCTGTCTCTTCTCTCTGTCTCTCTCCTACCTCTCCCCCCCCCAAAAAAAAGTACTTAAGTATCCATTAGCATTAAAATATAGATTCTTAAATTGTGGTCTGTAGACTAACTGGACCAGGAATTCCTGGAGAGTATAAAAGGCAGATCCCATGGTCCCATCTTCAAATTTCAACGTCCTCAAGAAAGGGGTTTTCATGCTGATGTTAGAAATACTATCTTAGGAGGAAAGTGAGTTGAAATCACACCAAGACCCGTAAAGACGTGAGTATCAGAAGGATAACACTCTAGGGAATTTCTGTAAGGTTTAAACGACAAGCTACCTGTAAAGCGCTCCCAACAGCACCACACACACTCGATAAGTGCCTTCTGAAGTGTCCTCCAAACAGTAAGAGCTGGCGTTCTGTTGCGGGACCCAAAGTTGTCATAAAGCCAAACATTGATGGGGCGAAGAGATTCAGTGAGCCCGTATTTTATCAGGGTAGCCAGGGATGTGGGGAAAAGAAAAATGAAGTTTGAAGAATACGTTCAGAAGGGAGTAAGCTTTTTATGTCTATCAGCCCAGCTTTACTCAAATCTTGCCCTCATCTTGTTGTGCATTTTTTTCCCTTAGAAAGGTCTTGTAGTAACATCTTGAAATTTTATACCCGTATCGTGAATTTAAGTCACCAGCTTGACTTCTGTATTTGAGAGCACATGCCCAGTACATAATTTGGAAGACTTTGCCAAATCCCTTTCTGGAGCTTGGGTGGAATTCCGTTAATGGTGATGTCTTACATCCGTGTTGAGTGGAAGCCATATGAACACGGCCCCGCAGTACCTTATGTAAGTAAAGACAGGATTGGGTCACACCTGGTTGCAAGATTTGAAACACATCCCCTGTACTACGCCCAAACTTTCCCCAAAGGAATCACTTTTGCCTAAGAAGAGTGTTTACAGTCCCTTTTATGATAACGGGGGAGGGACACCCGGGTGGCACCGTGGGTCAAACATCAGACTTTGGCTTTTGGCCCAGGTCACCACGTCAGGATCAAGGCCTGCATCTGGCTCCATGTTCAACGCTGAGTCTGCATAAGACTCTCCCTCCCTCCGCCTCGCCCTGCTGCCTGTGTGTGCACAAACTCTCCTTCTCTCTCTAACAGAAATAAATCTTTAAAAAAAAATAATAAAATGGGGAAAAGTCAGGGGGAAAATGAGCAAAGAGGATGAGGAAAACAAAAGCCTATGCTTTATGCAAAACATAAAACTCAGTTACTTTTGTGAATGGATTATTTTCTCCAGAAGAAACACTCTATCCCTGTTCCCTGAAAACTGAATGTCACTGGTGCCAGACTACAGTTTCTGTCATGACGACGGCTAGCCACACGGGAATCTGCTAAGGGATTCTGATTTTTGTGTCTAAAATAAGTTCAAGATTTCACTTAATCCGCAGTATTAATTGGTCAACTGCCATGTTCTCAGAATCGTGCAGTCCTAATGTACTCACTCGCCTATAAAAGTGATGACCATTGTCCCCTAAAATGACATTTTACTTGCACAATTCTTGTCTTCAGGGTGTGTGTATACGCACGTGCACATGTGCATGCACACCTATTAAATGCAGAGTTGGCCTGCATTATGGATGTTTATTGAGGGGTCCAGCCCCTACGTGAGACTGTTTGCAAATATTTGAGTGTATATATATTTCTCAGAAGCGGTTCCATTGTACTCCGATTCCTTAAAAGCTTTGGGACACACAAAACTTAGGAATGAATAACATAGATAAGGCATAGAGTCCTGTTCAATAGTTTTGGCCACCCTACACAGTAAGATGCAGGCTTTATTTAGACTATGACCTAACACTCGAGCTCACATGTGCACACACGCACGCACACACGCAAACACACACACCTGCAACAAACCCTTCACAAGCGAGGCCCAACCCTTCCACGTCGTGGTGTGCACATCAGGAACTGTAAGGCTTGCTACCCTGTCACAGTGAAGAGAAACTGGCCGACGATGCAGAAACCTCCCGTGCACCGTGGCCTTCCTGACACCACACGCTGTCAATCACACTACGCGGAGAAGGCCAGAAACCCGCTTCCTACAGTGGCCTTGGCAGCCAGTGGACCCTAGGAACTCTTCAAGAGCTTCGGAGGCCACGTTAAGGCTGAGCTACAGGAGACTGAGGATTTAACTGGGTCAAATGCAGTAGACCTCGTCAAACCCCATTCTCTTTCTTTATATGTTAACATATTCTGGGGAGAAGGCGACCTGCCTTCTTCATGGTCTGGGTATTATAATTAGTATTTTAATTACGAAAAGTTAGGCCTAATCTCCCTTGATTTTCCAATTACAAGGTAGTTTGTATGCCGCTGCCTCTCAGAATATGCAGCCTGAGCCACAGGGGGTGGGGGGCAGCTGGAAGCTTCTTGAAGGGATTGCCATAGTCCTTCAAACAAACAATGAAACATGACCTTCCATCTCTCTTTGACATGTTAGTGTCAAAATATGTGATTTTTTTTGTTGTTTTTATCCCTTACCATTTGTTTTTCATCAGGGAATATAGGGGAAAAATGGATTTTTAATCATAAATTGGCTTCTAATACTCCAATTTACTTACTACGTATTAGGGCCTGAGCTAATGTCTATAGGCTTTAAGTTTATAAAAGTGTATTCAGTAGGAATATTCGTGTGGATAAAGTCGTATTTTTCATGTTTCCCTCCCTTATGGGTCTCATGCCCGCCTTTTTTTTTTTTTCATACCCGCCTTTTGACAGGTGGTTCTCTGTGCGTTTCTGGGGCCCCCGGGGGGTGCCTCGTGTGTGACCAGAAGCAAACTGATTCCTGCCATAACCATGGGTGCCATGCCTTGTGTCATGACTTCTCCCACAGGCCAGCTGGGTCCCTCCATCCCCTTCCTTCCTGCCCCTCCGCAGACAGGCACAGGGGACAGCCTCTTCTCTTGCAAGAACAGCAGGGTCACTTTAGTCCCTGCCTGCTGGCGAAGACCATCCCTTCCCATCACTTCTTTGAGATACGCCCCAAAGCAGTGTTCTTTAGGCCGCACTGTTTATTTGTAGAATAGCTCTTTCGAATTGTTCTCTGAGCCCCACACCCCCCCTTAGCTCACGCATGTGTGTACCTGGAACAGGCTAGGGTTAAGGACCTATCAAGGTAAAGCCACCGTATGATACCTCCGTGGAGCAAATTCCCCAGCCGACGACAGCCCTCGAGGAGTCTTGCTTGTCTTCCCCATCCCCATGGCCAGGTGGCCTCAGCGAGTTCCCTGGTTGTCAGCTGCATGGGTACCTCTGACACCCGAGACAGGCCTTCACGTCATGAGGACTTTCGCTTCTAATCTTCTGAATTATCTTGCCCTCTGGATAGTTCTATCTTCATTTTAAAGCTGGGGAAATGGAGCCCTGTAAGATTTGGGTGATTTGTCCAAACAAACATCCGTAAGATGCAAACTCAAGTTTGCATCCGAGCCTGGATGTGCTTCGAATCCCAGTCCCCACCGTATCCAACTGAAGAACAGTAGGGGTCTCACGCAGGACCAAAGCAAACGAATGCTATTATCTTGCTTAAATGGCATTGGCCTATTCAACTTCTGGGAGCTTCTTCAGGGCTGCACGCTGCTAACTCAGGATATAATTCAGAAGCCTAGCATGTCCTCCTGTATTTGCCATTTGCTCTAACTGCCTCTGCATCTCTGCCCTCTCCTAACAGCTGGATAGCCTTCCATTGTGTTCATACTCCGAAGAATCTCAAGTCTCTATTCTCAGCTAACATCTTCCACCCGAGTCCCAGACAAAATTTCCAGCTACCTAACTGACACACCCATGTGAGATACACATCAGATGTCATAGGTCAAGGAGGACTATGCTCAGAATTCTTCTTGCAACGTGCTGCCTGCCACGGTACCAGTTCTGGCTAACATCACCCCGCCACCCCATAGCAAAATACAACCATGACCCCAACGTCTACAACTCTTCTTCTTTTTCATTATCTTTCATTTCCAATCAGTCCCCAGACTGTAATGTTTTTCAAATACATCTCCTTTTCCTGATTCCAGTTTCCCTGATGGCAGATTTCTTTTCCAAATTGACAGCAATAATAAAACGGACTTAGTTATGCCCATTCTCTGTGTTCACTTAAAAGTTCTCAAAGAATCTAATCCCACCCATCCATATGAGTTTGGAAATGTGGGGCTGCTTTGTTGTCATAGTGATGAGAGACTGTATGGACCTTTGATGGGGAGAGATGACAGAAATCTTGCAATGCATGGACAGTCTCACATGAGGAAGAGTTACACCAATTCTGCACAGCTTTAGAAACCCCACCGGACATTGGGTAAGTGAAAATAAATAAATATTTCTCTCTATATATATTTATATATGTGTATACACACACATATATATATATATATATATATATATATATATATATATAAATACTGGACCTTCATCCCATTTTACAAAAAAACCACATTAAATTAATTATACACTAAATTTTCCAGAAATGCAACTACCTGATGGAAACTGAGAAAAAATGGAACTTTGGAACTAAGCAGGAACACTTCTGGGATGCCTGGGTGGCTCAGTGGTTGAGCGATCTGCCTTCGGCTCAGGTCATGATCCCAGGGTCCTGGGATCAAGTTCTGCATTGGGCTCCCCCGGGAGCCTGCTTCTCCCTCTGCCTCTGTCTCTGTCTCTGTCTCTCATAGATCAACAAAAGCTTTAAAAAAAAAAAAGAAAAAGAAAAAGAACAACAACAACAAAAAGAACAGTTGTTTGGGAAACTACCTCAATACAGCCATGTAGGTTGTAATGATGGAGGAAACCATGCAACACTCCTGTGTCAGTTCACATCTGTAGCTGTGGCATTCCTGAGCACAGGTGAGAGCATCTGACTATTAAATTCTCTCTGTAATTGTGCCTAGGGACCTATATACTAAAATATATGTATTTTTGGAATAGACTTTTTTCGTTAAATTTATTTTTTCATTATCATTAAAAGCACAGTTTTGACTTCATTTTAGTCACCTGTGTGAATTTATGAATGTTAACTTCAAATTATTAAAGAGTGCTACAAAATAGTTTATAAAAATAGAGTTGTTAAAAAAAAATAGAGTTGTTGAGTCCACTTTGGTTGAAAATAATTTACCTAACATAGATGTAGCATGCATGAGAGATCATCAACATTTAGTCCCTATTTACTTCTCTCATCCCTTCTATTTCCCCATAAACACTGTGAGTTTCTGCTCAAGTGTAGATTTTTCTTTTTTGCTCTTCCTAATCTTTCTGTTTAAAATGACGTTACTATTTATTTTTTTCTGTCCCCAAACTTACCAAAAGCCTTTTGTTGGCAGAAAGTGAAGCATGCATGGATGTTTTATATGCTTAGTGTTCTCTTTGGTAAATTACAATAAATATTTCTGAACCTGGCTAGCCAACATCCATTCTCCTTCCTAACAGCAGCATTATTCCTCCTTGGATAAAGTCTGCTGGGATTGTAGTCAGGAACTGGGTACTGCACTAGCTAAAGAAATAAGCTCAGGATCCAACCTAGGTCTATTGAAAATGATTGGCTTCAAATCCTGAGCTGAAGGGAGGAAATAAAAATAAACAAAAATCTGAAAAACAAAAATTAGATTTCATCCATTTCAGTCTCAGGCCCTGAACAAAGTATTCCGGTTATGAGACCATTCCTTCCCTCACGGCAAACTTAAATAATATAGTACTTTAGCATCATGGGGTTCTTTTTGGAAATGACTTGCTCTATAATTGACCAGCTACTAGCATGACCAAAGCCAAATCTGCAACGTGCAAGTTTTTTTCTGTCAGATCAGTAGGCTTATTACCTTTGCTTCTCTGATTCTCTAAGTTATATGGTATCAGCTGAACAAACCACCACATTCTGCAGAGAAGGAACCTGCCATGAGCATGTATTTCTTGAAGGCTCCAACTCCGATATGGCTTGGAGTGTTTTAATGTTTTAGACTAAAATACACTGAGCTTGTGCTTGCTTATATTTTCCAGTACAGAAATATGACACTTCTAGTAAAACTCTATTAAGAAATCATGTTTCATTGGTTATTTTACCCCACAAGGAATAAAATTAGCCTTCCTTTTATTTTTTTTAAAATTTTATTTTATTTTATTTTATTTTTTTTTATCTGACAGAGAGGGAGAGAGAGAGAAAGTGAGAGCACAAAGCAGGGGGAGTAGGAAAGGGAGGCTGAGCAGGGAGCCTGATGTGGGGCTCGATCCTGGACCCTGGATCAAGACCTGAGTCAAAGACACTTAAGGAACTGAGCTCCCAGGTGACCCTAGCCTTCCTTTTAAAAACAATAATCTCAGGGACACCGGGGTAGCTCAGCAGTTGAGAGTCTGCCTTCGGTTCAGGGCATGATCCTGGGGTCCTGGGATCAAGTCCCGCATTGGGCTCCCCACAGGGAGCCTGCTTCTCCCTCTGCCTGTGTCTCTGCCTCTCTCTGTCTCTCATGAATAAATAAATAAACTTTCTTTTTTTAAATAACACTTTTAATTTCTGTCATTTCTTCCAATGACTGATGGGTTTGTTCTTGAATCCAAAGTTCTTCTAGCCATTTGGGGTCTACTCATTGATGCATATTTATGACTCTCAGGATATTTTGTCAAACCAATGACACAGGAAATCTTGATTCTTCTAATATGTAAGGAAGAATGAATAGACATCTCAACTGTACTTCTTAACAGTTGAATGACTCAAAGTAAATTCTCCCTACATGCCTCCCAGGTTCGCCTATGCACTGCAGGACATAAGTCAGGGAGGCTATGAAACATGCTCGAGTCTTGGTCTTAGCCTCTACGCTGTTAGATAACCCAGTCAACCTCCACCAAAGGGCCAGGTGGGGTGTTGGTCCACTGGCACAATCATACACATGAGCCCCAAATTATTCAGAATAAAAGTTTTAGATTGCCTTACTCTAGACGTAAACTGTCAGCATGTCACTGTAAACGTGATAAAGAGTAATCTTAAAGTTTATTTGATTTTCTGGATAAATTCCAGATAATGGGACTCTCAGACTCTCCTCCCTTTTGTTCAAATGTAAAGCAGAAATAAAATGGAGAGAATGGGTTTTCTCGTTTCTTCTAAAGTAACCAGATTTTTTGGGGGGTGGGGGGAAGCACAGTATGTGATGGTAGGACCCACAGCAACATGCCCATGGAAGGAAAGAAGGCAAAATGAACTTTAGTGTGAGCCTTGAGAATCATATTGCTGTTTCCATGGGGACAATCTATGAAACTATATTTGATTTTCACAAAGCAAGAGTTTCTCTTATAAAAAGTTTCTGGATTCAGGAGAAAGAAAAACAAAGGTAAACAGGTTTTCCAATAAAACAATGTAGACATCTTATTCTGTTTCTGAAGTGGAAATTGTATTTGAAAGGACAACCTATTACTATGCATTTGTAAATTAAGATAAACCATTTTAACAGGAAAAGGCCATGCTAAGCGAATGAGAATGGTTCTTTCTATCAAAAGAAAAATTTATTCCCTAAATACTTTATAATTTAGGATTCCAGGCATGGCATGGCTTCTACTGATTTTTAAAGTACTGATCAAAATAAATTTTTGAACAAAATACTGCAGAGGCCTACATCTTTTTCTCCCTTAAACATACAGAATGCTCAGTCTTCTGTTGGTTTATTCTAGAATGAATTAGAACACCCATCAAATCATTAAACAATCAATAATAAAGCTTGAAGAATGACAGGGGCATCCTGCTGTACATGCCTGCAAATCCTAAGAATTATTATTCAAGTATATTTTTTCTGGCTCAAGATTCAATACTGGGCACCCAATTAGGAAATGTATGGAGCACATGACCAGCAATAATAGATATTCCAACTTAAACTCAGGAGCATGGAAATGTTCAAAAAGCTGAATGTCTGGAGCTGGCTGCTGTTAAGAGCTTTACTTTTTCTGTTACCCGCATTCAAGCAAGAGAGCTAAAAGGCCTTTAATTTGAGAATACTTTTTGCAGACAAATTAAAACCACTCCTCACAGAAATAAAGGCAGCTATTTACATGCCACATTCTGTGGCCTAATTTGTTTTTACAGATCAACATTAATCTGCTTTTATTTGGTTGACATCATGCCTTCGGTTGCAAATGCTAATTAGGCATGTTGGTTTTGTTTGTCAATCTATGACAATAAGCAAGAGAAAAAAATACCTCTGGAAAAAAAAAAAAGAAGTTCATTAGTCAGATGCTCCCTCCCACTTCCATGTTTCAAGATTTTCTCAGAGAGTTGTTTTCTAGAACACTTCATATTTGATGCTCGATCACCTTCCTCCCCCTCTTTAGAAATCTTCTCCTTTCAAGTTTTCTTTTTTTTTTCTTGTTTCTTTTTTATTTTTTTTCCTTTCACATTTTCTTAACAGATCGTTTATAAGGTAAAGATGCAGAGCTTAGAGGCGGGACTAAGTAGGAGGTTACCATATAGAGGAGGTGAGATAAGAATTTAAAGGGAGCCTCTAGGAAGCCACTCTAGTTCTCCAAACACCCAGTGCTTCACCCATTCTACTAGCACAGCCCAAATGCCTTTGTTTGCTGGCTTTGCATAATGGTCAAAAACTTTGAACTCCTAAGGTCAGGGAGCTTTTGGAACTTCTTCCCTGCAGATCACTGTCCTCCACCTGTGTTCTCCACCCCAGTTAATGCCTTATCATTCTCACTGTCAGGCCAGATGGACAATTGAGGCCATTTTAGATTTTCCTTCTCTTTTACATATGCTCCCATGCCCCTCTGCCTTTCAAACTATAGGCAAATCCTATAAAATTGGTGACTTCTTGATTCAGCACTTCTCAGTGCCTAACAGGCATTAGATACTCTGATACTTATCAAATACAGTAAGACTGAGTGTGTTCCTCCAAGGACTTTACCCAATGCCTTCCCTCTCAAATCCAAACCTTCCAGCCTAACTATCAAATCGTCAGCCTTCTCTCTGGCGACCACCTACTCAATCATGAATACTGTAATTGACCATCCGGTGTCCCCTCCAAACACCCACAGTCCAGCCATGTGTATCTATTCAAAATCGCCAAATGCACCCTCCATCATATCAGTATCTCTGCTTATTTTATCCCATTACCTATATACAAACTGTTTGAGTTACAAACATTTATTAGAACCTAATACATGTTAAATAGCACTTGGAGTATTAAGGTAAATCAAATATGGTCTCTATTCTAATGGGCTGTCATTGGTAAAGGCAGACCAGCAAATTAAAACTCTCAGAGCAGCAAAAGTACAGAGAAATTCTACCTGACAAAATTTTATCTAACTTTCAAGTCCAGGCTGAAAGCTTAAGACACCATGAAACTGTGTTAAGAAGTCAAAATGTTACCCATCCCCATCTTTGGTCTCTCATTTCTTACAGAATTTTATTTTTCTTCACAATACTTGCCTCTGTCTGAAATTGTTGTACGGGTTCTTATTTATTTTATGATTCCTCCATAGATGCAAGATTCATAAGGACACAGATTCTGTATTTATTCATTTGCTCATGTATTCAACAAGCACATCTTAAGTACCTATTGTGCATTCCCCACTTTATCCCCAGAATCTATGCTTACAAGAGTCTTTGATTCATAACAGGTCATCAGTAAGCTCTTGGTTTTTTAAAAAAATTAAGGAATATATAAGGGATTGAAGCTTCCCTGGGATATATCCCTCTCCTCTGCTCTTCCATCGATCTTTGTTTCTCCTCTCCAAACTTCTTGTTGGTATTGTATTTTTCTTTTAATGTTGCACAAATATGTTTTATTCACTAAATCACAAGTCCTAGAGATGAGGGAGCATGCCATTCAAATTTGCAATTCTGCATGATTTCTAGTTCATTGACACTCTAGCAGTAGCAATGAATGGCCAGGCATAAGGAGCCCCCAGTGCCCCCTGCAAAATCATGACCCTATGAATAGCTTAGATGTAGCCTTTACTGAAGCAAATCCAAAGCATAAAACTCAGAATTAATAGAAAGGAGGGAAATTAATCAGTTTTAAAAAGGTTTACTCTTAAAAAGATGAGTCACTGTGAATTGCAGATTTTGTTCCTTTAAATAAGATGTTCTAGTATAATCTAAATATGTATCAACTTACCAAAGTAAAACTATTTTCTTGCCCAGGTTTTAAGGACACATAAGAGGTTGTTTGAAGTAAGTGTATATGTAAAATCTTTTCCTCCAAACTCAGTCTCCTCAAAGACTTCCATAGAGAAAAATATGCCAGGGGCCAGGAGCTACCGCCAAAATGCTAACTACAGTAGAAAGAAAAAAGTTATTTTTGCCAAAAGTCAACAAGCAGGCATGAGTGTTTGACATCATTTGGGAATTTCTGCACTGGTCAGTCCTCTATCCTCTAGTTTTTATTCACGCTTCCTAATTCACAGATACCGCAAGATTGCAAAAAGAGACCATTAGTAGTGGAAAGAAATGTGAAGGCCTTATTTCTATAAGGAAGACAGGAATTATTCCAAGCATCCAATTTCATGTCTCCTTTCCCCTGTGACCTTGCCATGGCTGGTCCAGGTTTTCAGGCAGTAGGGCTGTTGAAAATGGCCTTAGCCCCAAACCAAAGAAAGAGAAGGTTTCTGGCATGTATCGACCATAGCCTTTGCATTGCGTCCCATGCTAGGCCTTCAACAAACATCATTTTATGGGATCTTTAAAATAATTAAATGCAACGGCCACATTATATATAGAAGTACAACGGGGCAAATGGACGAAAGGAACTAAGACACAAAAATAATACGAATATATGCAGTGTGGAAGGAAGAGTGTAGAAATCAGAAGCAAATCTCACACGAAATTAAAATGAAATCTTAAAGGCAATAAAACTTAACTGATTGCCATCTAAGCACTTGGCATTGTTCTGAGCACCCAGAATGCCTATTTTGAATACAAAATAGGAAAACAAACAGGTAAAGCTTGTGTGGTAAGATATTTCTGGATTTAAATTCCAACTCTGCTAAAATCTAGCTAATGACCTCAGACATCTCAGATTCTTCAACTGTAAAATTGGAACAGCAATACCACCTCCAAAGCTTGTTTTTAGAACAAAGCCAAATAATATACACGTAAAACAAAGGAGTATGTGACATAGAGCAAATGTTGAATCAATTGTGGCTAATATCAAGATTCTGATAGACTGGAATATTTAAAATGAGGCATCATGTTTTAAAATGGCAAAGGTATTTACTGTATATAAAGAATTGCTTCACAAAGTTATCAAAGGACATGAATAGAAATCACTTCATCGCTCTCCACTTCATTGATCTTGCTCAACCATTATATAGATAAAATATTAGAGGAAGAACATGCATTCTTAATTGAGCTTGTATAAATCTTTACTTTTACAAAGATTCTACATAAATAGCCGTGCCCTTGAATAAATCATGAGATTAAGATAATTCACAAGAAAGCACAGGTCATGATTTAATAAATTCCAACCCTTTAGAACAGGTACTGTATTTTATAAAAACTACGATGTAGTTTATAAATAAAGACATCCATCTGCTAAAATTCTTGAGTCTGGCCTATGACTGACTTTACCAGGAAAGAGGCCAAATGAAATGCAAAGATCTTTTAGAAGCTAAACAGGTAAAAGTGGTGGCCCCCAAAGAACAAGGATTTTTTCATCAGTTCTGCTTCCTAGTTCAACATCAAAGAGATGAGGGATTGACATCGTGAAATGTTACCATGACCCAAACTTCTGTTGAAAAGACTCGCTCTACCCTTCCACTGCAGCAAATAAAGGAACCACAAGCAAGTTATTTTTTAAACAACACATGTTCCTAACAGTTTGAGCTATGCAAGTGTACTCTGCACCTGGAGTGATGGCTTGTTTAAGTGCTTTTACCAGAGTATGCGCAGCTCTCTTCCCTACAGAAACTCTAAGTGCAAAATATGTAACTCAGAATTTCACAGCCCGCATCAGAGGGCATCTAACAATGCAGGGCATTTCCTATTTATTGAGCAATATTTCCAAAAAGGTAACCAGCTGGTGTCTAGTCTCAGTGAAGTTCAAGCAAATGGCTTTTAACTGAGCAAAAAGCTGAAGCTGAGGATAAAAAAAAAACAGTTCTAATGGAAAACTAAACATAAATGAAGGGCTCCAGAACTTTAGGAAATACTCCCCACATATTTATTAAATAGTAGGAAGAAGCTTAAAAGGCAAAGGTAACTCCAATGTAACTAAGAACTTTAATGAGCTACATTATCTTATGTTATCCTCATAATAATTCTGTGTAGTAGATTTTATGCTCATCGTTTTTACAGAAAGGGAAAATTGAGGATCAAAGGATTGACTGGTCTTCCAAATCCTATGTGGCTAAAATATTAGAGGCAAAACAGAGTACTTATTTTTATAAATGTTTGCTTTTACAGACTCTCCATCAAGAAAAAGCCCTAGACTTGATTAAATCATGAGAGCAGAGGAATTCACAAACTAAATCCTAGAGAGTCAGTTGACCTTTTTGTAGCATTTTAAACACATTGGGAAAGTTATTTACAAGAAAATATAAGAGGCATAAGACCTACTTTGAATCTCTAAGCCCTTAATCACAAGCGAGAAGATCTCAATAGGAAGTCAGATTTGTTCCCTATAATTAAGAGTCAATTTCTTGGTTTGCCTCTTTTTCCCTTTGCTTATTTTGCTTCTTAAATTCCACATACAAGTGAAATCATATGGTATTTGTCTTTCTGACTCATTTCTTTTAGCATAATACTCTTTAGCTCTATCCATGTCATTCCAATGGCAAGATTTCATTCTTTTTGACTTCTGAGTAATACTCCTGTGTGTGTGTGTGTGTGTGTGTGTGTGTGTGTACACACCTCCTCTTCTTTATCCATTCATTAGTCAGTGGACACTTGGATGTTTCCATAATTTGGTAACTGTAGATAATGCTGCAATAAACGTCAGGGTGCATGTACCCCTTTCAATTAGTATTTTTGTTATTTTTGATAGATACCTAGAGGTACAATTGCTGGACTATAAGGTAGCTCTATTTTTAACTTTTTGAGGAACTTCCATACGGTTTTCCAGAGAAACCGACAATTATAAAGAACAATGTGAGTTATCAGAGTGAAGGGGCTAGGGGCATAGGTTATTAGGTGATTGGGATTAAGGCATGCACTTGTGATGACCAAGGGGGTATTGCATGGAAGTGCTGAATCATTATATTGTACACCTGAAACTAATATGACACTGTATGTTAACTAATTGGAATTAAATAAAGACTTTAAAAAGAGGGGGCACCTGGGGGGTTCAGTGGTTGAGCAGCTCCCTTTGGCTCAGGGCGTGACCCCAGGGTCCCAGGATCAAGTCCTGCATCGGGCTCCTGCATGGAGCCTACTTCTCCCTCTGCCTCCCTCTATGTGTCCCTCATGAATAAATAAATCTTTTTTTAAAAAGAGAGAAAATCAGATTTGGGCTCTAGTTTCAATTTACCACTAACCTTGGTTAAGGGACTATGTTTAAACCTCTGGATTGAACTAATCGATTTGTAAGAAAGACAATTTATATAAGGAAGCAGTGGGCAGTGGGCTATAACACTTTTGTCTTCAGAATCCTTCCAAACAAACTCAAAGTCTCAGGACCAAATCTTTCTGTGCTCGTTATTACTAATGAAACCTAAGTAATTTCAAGCCCGTAAGTCAGCTTTCTCCTTTAGAAAATAAAGATGAGAGTAAAAACATAGCTTATAGTACTGCAGTGGAGAATAAATGAGAAAATTTATAGATTCTTTAGGGAGAGTATTTTATAATGTGCATTCAGTAAATGTGGCTAATATTGGATGGAATCTATATTCTTTCAATTCGGAGACTTTTGCCTGCTAGCTCTGGTGTATGCAGTCATTATGGTTGAGGATTCCAGGAGAAATAAAAGCAAGCGAGGATCTCTGAAGTGGGGATTGTGTCTCTCTTTTCATTAAGCACTGTGTCTTCAGTCGATGTCTTAGAAGGTAAGCTCTCAGGGAAGAGAAATAAATGGAAAGGTGGAGTGTAAAAATATCTGTAAAAGAGGTAAAAAGGAGCAGTTTTGCCTGTATCTGGAAGTGCTGGTGACATCTCGCACCAAGGATTGGAGTAGGCTAGGTGTGAAGGTGTTAGTCAAGAATTAGCACAAATGCCAGAGGAAAAGATTGACAGCTCTCTTTAGTGAACTTAGAATGACCTAGCTCTGTGGAAGAGAATCTAAAATATGCAGTAAATGCTTCTGAATGTGGAAAAACAGCTCAAAGATGAGAAGCAGGCTATGAGCACCACCATGGATCCTATCTGCTCATCAAGATGCTCCTTAAAAAAGGATAAAAGGACATCTCATGCCCACTCTTGCAGTAGGCTCCACACTCTCCCAGACTCACCATTTCCTTCTTAACTCTTCCTCTAATTGTAGTTATTTAATAATGACTACTAGTTTTCCCCAGAATAATGTAAATTCCATTAAGTTAAGGATCATACCTTCTTTCACTGCTATTTGCCCAAATTAGTGGCATCTTTATTTATTAAGCACTTTCCTTAAAAGTATCCCATGTTTTCATGGGGATCCCTGGGTGGCTCAGCAGTTTAATGCTGCCTTCGGCCCAGGGCCTGATCCTGGAGATCTGGGATCGAGTCCCGCGTCAGGCTCCCTGCATGGAGCCTGCTTCTCTCTCTGCCTGTGTCTCTGCCTGTGTGTGTGTGTGTGTGTGTGTGTGTGTGTGTGTGTCTCATGAATAAATAAATAAGATCTTTAAAAAATAATAATATGAATTCTCAGTTATCTGCCTCATGAAGAGGCATCCCTTACAGAATTGACAAAAGCCCGTAATACACACCGACTTCAATAGTCGTTTTTATCTTAAATAAATGCTAGAAAGTTCCCTCTTATCCCTTTAAAATCAAATTTTCCTTAACTCAGAAGATAATCACTCTCTGATTTCTATCACCATAGCTCAGTTTTGTCTGATATTGGACTTCACATAATAAGGTCATATAATACGTATTCACAGTCCTTAGATCACACTTGGAGAACTGCTGGGATAGGTGTGTGATTATCTTAATAAGACATTGCCAAACGGTTACCAATATGGGTGTAGACTTTTCATTTCCACTTAAAATCTATCATTGTTATAAGTTTTTCACATTCTTACCAGAATTTGTTATTGCCAGTGTTTTGTTGTGTTTACCTCTTCTAGTATATGGAATGACATTTCATTGTTTTTAATTAGTATTTCTCTAACGACTAATGATGTGGAACACATTTTTATGAACTTCATGGCTATTTCTATAGCTTCGTTCATAAAATGTTTATTCAAGTTTTTTGCCTATTTCTAAAATCGGGTTGTGTTTTTTATTACTGAGATTTCATATCTCAATGAGATTATTAAAGCATGAGATTTTTAAGAACATGTTTTGGATATAATCTTTTATAGAATGTGTATTGAAAAATATTTTCTTCCAATCTGTGATTCACTCATTAATGCTGCCTTTTGGTAAGCAGAAAATTTTAATTTTGATAAAACAAATTTATCATTCCTCTTATGACTGCACTTTTTATTTCCTGACTACAGAAGCTTTGCCTTTCTGAAGATTATAAAGATGATCTCCTGTGTTGTCTTCCAGAAGATATATGGTTTTAACTTTTACATTTAGATAAACACCCCCATTTAACATTAATGTCTGTATATGAAGTGAGGTAGGGGTTAAGGCTTTTCTGTACAGAACAGAAATGTATTCTCTCAGAGTTCTGGAGGCCAAAGTCCAAATCAAAGTGTCAAGAAGGGTCATTCTGAAGGCTCTGTGAGGGGACCCCTTCCTTGCCTTTTCCTGTTTTTGGTGGTTCTCTGTGTCTGTCTTCTCGTGGCCTTTTTCTTTGTGTACTTCTTCTCTTCTTATGAATGTTGAATTTAGGACCCACCTAATTAATCAAGCAAGGTCTCATCACAAGATCCTCTACTTAATGATATCTGTAAAGACCCTTCTTCCTAATGAGGTCACATTCACAGATACTAAGGGTTCAAATTCGGGTGTATCTTTTGGGGACCACAATTCAACCCAGGACACCAATGATGAACCAAATACATGTGTCCTAACAACTACAAACATCTCTGCATCAAGTCACTTGATAAGCGAAGAATGACTTGTAATTAACTGATTCTTCAACTGGAATGGAAGATTGAGGATGATTAAAGAGAAAAAAAATAGAAAATTATCCTCCTTTAGCAAAATTTACTTTTCCAGCATCTTCTGGGCCATATGTACATACTCAAACAAAAATTTCAAGGAAAATTAGATGAATTTTGGATATAACTAAAATATACTTTCAGTAATGAAGAACATGTACAAACCCTTTCTTCCAATAGATAGGTTAGTCAGGAAATGAAGCCTTCAACAACCATGGTAGTCTAAGGTTTTAAAAGCTTTGCTGGTTCAGCCCAGAAAAGAAAGAAAGAAAGAAAGAAAGAAACAAACAAACAAACAAACAAACAACCTCTTCCAAAGGGAATACTTACAGTGAAGCTTTAAATACTATTTTATTTTTACTTATGTAAGAAATGTTTATAAAATTGCATATTTATTTTTCATGTCTTATGATAGATTTTGGTATTTTATGTTCCAAGAAGTTCCAATTTAGATAACGGTCAACTATTATTCAACAGCCAATCACATATTAAGTCTTGAGGTATTTGTACTTTGCTCCAATAAAAAAAAAAATCTGTATTCAGTTTTAATCTTATTGAATTGTCTTACATTCTTTTAAAATTAGATGTAAGTGACATCTCTTATCCAAGCTATTTGGTTAATAATCTTAAATGGGTGCAAAACCCAGGTGGTTTCTTATATCAGAATCTTTACCAGATCTACAATAGGTCTTATTATCTTATTGAAGATACTTTAAATTTAATTGAACCAAACTATAGACCTTTCTGCTAGTCAGAGCACATAGATGAGTTTTGAATTTTCAGCACATTTAATTTAATTGATGTCTTTTCAGAGCTCTCTATTAAATGAGCAAACAAAACCTGTTCCTCTGATGTGCAACAAATGCCTTTGGTTCAAGCTTTGATAATCTGAGTATTCATCCCCCACCACCCCAACTCCAGCTTCAACTCATAAATTTCTCCTCTGCCTTGAAAGTATAGCCATGTCTTTTTAGAGTTTGTGGATCCCAGTGATTATTTTATGACCAATTCACCCTCAGCTTTTCTGTAAAGCCTTTCTATCTTGACCCCTGCTCTCATTAATGAGTTTCCTTTCTTTTCAACTTCTATAGTGCTCACTGATGTTTTCTGTCCAAAATAAACATACAAAACAAGCATAGTGACCATCAGCTATATTCACGGAAGTCTATAGTACAAACATGAATACAGTTTTCTTCAGAAATTTATTTTTATTCCCCCCAGCTAAAGGCTAAAAACAGATCTTAAATCAGCTTCCACGCTGAACAACACTGAATAAAAATTGCTCAATAAATACTGGATATTTAATCCCACATGAATAAGTGGTTGTTTGAACACATTCAATTGCAAATTAAAATATATATTTGAAAATCAGGAACAAGTGGAGCAGGGAGGGAGGATAATTTAAACACAATTAACTGCTGCTTCTCATAACCACTGCTTTGAAAGTTCGGCAGAAACTTGAACTAATAATCACTATTGACTATTAACCCCAGATGGCTTGAGTTTTTCTCTTGACCCAGAAGTAGAACTTCTCCAACAGAAACAGAGATGTTGGGCAAAAGTATGGCAAAGATTATAATGAGCTCAAATTTCATGAACGAGAGCAGTACTAGGTTCTAGCTCTGCCTTTTTGTCACTAAAGATTGGGCATCCAAGAAGCAAATTGGCTATTTTATTAATTTCTACATCCCTAGACTTATAACAGTGTGAGGCACAAACTCTTTTCTGACTCAGAAAGGTGAAGATGGAGGAAGATAGGTAGTAGGAGTACCACATCATTATTTGGTTAGATGCCCCTTCTGTATTTTTAAAAAAGAAATTAATTTATTCTGCTCTAGTTTTATCTAGTCTGTTCTAGTTGCTGGATATGCAGAAGTTAATAAAACAGAAACTTGCCATTCTGACATTATGGTGATCACCATTTGGTGGGGGCCAATCTAAACTACCATCATATCTAGGGAGAGTGATTGCTTCTTTCCTGCTCTCCTGGTTTCCTCTTTTGCTTCGCCTCATGTCATTTTCTATACAGAAAATAGAATGATGCTTTAAGAATCAAATCAGATAGAACCACTTCCCTTCTTTAACCAATGGACCTACCACTGCAATTGTTTTTAAGTCTAAATTCTTTATCCCGGCTTCGGAGGTCCCACATGATATAGTCCCAGCAGATTTCTCTGACCTCATTCACGATCTCTGCACCAGAAACAATAAAAGCAGAGTCACAGAGGATTTTGTACTCCAGATTAAAAAATAAAAAGAGTTGGCTGGTAGATTCTAGAATGGCTAGGTGTTTGCAAAAGGCTTTGGTAGAATAAACAATTTAAAATAAACATTTACATGAAAACATTTAATGAAGAGATGTGAGCAAGCTTAAAGTCACTCTGATGACCATAGTCCATAGTGTTTGTCACCCCTACAAATTCTCTGAGAAAATAAGGATTCTGAGGAACACAAGGGGGAGGAGGAGGATTCTAGGTTCTTGCATGCATATAGATTAAACCCTCTAATTTATTACCATGTTTACCACCAAAATTGCAGAGCAAATTATATTCTATATCAGGTCCCATAGGGGTTTTCATCTTCCTGGCTTGGCCGAACACCAAAACAAAGCACATTAGAGAGAGGAATTGCAGTTAGTCATTAATATTTAATGTGATGTAGAAGTCGGTGTTCCTCAAAACACAGAGTGCTCACCCTTCCAATGAAAAATTAAATCCATTCTAGTCATCCTGCACTTGCAATCAGAGACCCTGCACAGGGAGGTTTTCTCCTCAAAGAAACAATGATTAAACAAACATGGAAAGACTTTTCTCCCTGTGAATTCCTGCTAGGATAATTGTTCCTACCTTTCATTCCCCCAGGAGAAAAATCACAAAACAGACCTCTGCTTATTCTACTTTCTGTTTCCACGTTAGTGAAATTGGATCAGAGTGAATTAAGAAAAAGTGATGTCCTAAAATAAATCCCTGACAGTGATTAAGCCAGTGTATTGCAAGTATGTTTCTTTTTTTTTTTTCCAGAATGGTGATTGCACAAGATATCCTAGAAGAAAACCAGTACTCGGTAGTCAAGAAAGTTCACAAAAATACTGCAAAATATACTTCCCTCTTAGAATTTTACACTGTACTTTAATTTGAAAGGCTCTTAAAAGTTCTACAGCAAAGAATCCTATTTAATTTTAGCACAGCATTCCAAAGTTGGCTGAATATGGCCCTCTTTCTCATATTATACTGATTCACACCTGAAGTACAGACTAGTCAACCCCGTTAAGAATATGAGAAGGGGCCTTAAGGGATAATGGTCAAAAATTTTCATGCTAAATTCTTAATAATCTGCTCCCAAATGTAAAATATTGAGTTTATACTTAATGCCAGACATTAATGTCATAATGTGTGTAAATGTCTACAATGCAGAGCATTCCGTCCCCATTTTCATAACTGTCACCCTGGGGAAGACTAAAAAAGTTTGATAATGCTTTGAAAAGTACACATGTCCCTAGTTAATGGAAAGGGTGCCATATAGATCTACAGGGAAGGGTCATTTACACCTCATCTGCCACATATTAGGGTCATACACATGGCCCCACAGGGCCTAGCTGAGGAAACTGACCAAAAGGCCTGAGTTACAGCAGAGGGTCATTGTTACTCATTTATAATCAACAGATTATTTAGACTCCATTCTCTCTCCCTTAATGTCCCCCTTCCAGTTTACTCATGGAATACTGTTTGTTTGTTCAATATGGCCATCTAAGGAGAATTTGAAAACTAAAGCGTTTTCAAAAGCTAGAATGGGATAGTGACTGGATGCCATCGTTGGTGTACACACACAACACACCTATAACAATGCTGAATCCCTACAGTACAAATACCCATTGAACAGGTAGCTCAAAAATAGGAAAGGCTGTAAGTGTTCAATTTTTCAAATTTAAAGGCCCTATTTTTTTTTTTTGCAAAATACAAAATATCCAAGTACTTAGATTACTTCATAGATAACATTTCTTCATGGATAAAATCAATCTGCATCAATGGATTACTCTAAAGTTATTGTGCATAACAAGTTAGATTCTCTAATTTTACAAATGAGCTAACAGGCTTGTGAAATCTAAGGGGCTACATAAAAGATTTTTTTTTTTAAATGGCCTTTAAAATGTGCAGCTTGAAGTAGCCTCAGGCTGCTGGTATCTTAGAGCAGAAAGCACAGGTAGGAAACAGTAAGAATCCAGATCTGCTATCCTCATTCCGGAAAGGGCCCCTCTGAATTAAAACTTTTAATATTTTTCATATTAGGAATATCACATAAGATTTTATGTGCAATTAAAACAAAGGTTCTATGGCACTGATAATATGTTTTTGAACCACTGGTTCCAACTGTTTATGGGTGGGGAAAATGAAGTCAGGAGAAATGAAGAGCTTTGCCCGACATCCATCATCCACTGGATCACTAACCGTCAAAGTCTAACCTTTCAACATTCCATAGACACCTCCAGAATATCTTCCCTAATGGTAGAACCAAGATTATAGCTGACATTGCTCTTGAATTCCAGGTCTATGAGCCTTTCCCACTACTTCCTACTGAAGTTTGTATTTATTTATTTATTTATTTATTTATTTATTTATTTATTTATTTTCCTACCGAAGTTTTTAAGAGATTTCTCAGAAGCGGTATAGAAAGCCCAAGCTTTGGAGAAGACACTTTTTTTTTTTTTAAACTACTTTTGGCCTAATGCCTTTAATTCTCAAATCACAATTGCACTTAAAAAAAAAATAGAATAGAGTTATTTTAAAAGAGCCCAAACACATTTCAATGTGATCAGATATTTTAGAAAGTGGTTCTCTCTTCCTGGAATCCAGAAATAAGTGAGGTATTCTGCATTAAATAAATAAATATGTTAAGCAACTATTCAGAGCTACATTATTCCTCTACCAGAGACTGAATGCCCTTCAGATCTCTCACCTTACTCCATCCCAGGAAAGTAGAGGGCTTTGAATATTAGGATGATGTGAACTAAACAGGAAAGAAAAGAGTATTACTCTCAAAAGAACAATAGCACATTTCTCTTTTGAGTTATCAGAGTTCTGTAAGCTTGACCTTCTTTTTCTTACTGACACCCATTTATTTTATTCTGCTCAGGTTAGACATAATGCAGAGAGGGCATATGAAATTTAAAGGCTGCTCCCTCTAAGTTCCAATATCCCTCCTGGGATATTGGCTGCGGAAAGGTAGCCACTTCAGAGAAACTCCTGTGGGAAATATGGTAGTGGATACAGCAAATGACACCTCTAGCATTAGTATTTGTTCTGTGTTGACTGAACTCATCTGAAAAACATGAATAATGCAAAGAGACAGAGAGAAAAAAAAAGGAAAGAGGGGATTCAGGGACGAGGATTAGATTGTTCATCTTCACCTTATAATTATCTTTCTGACTAATAATTTGGGAACAAGAAGGAGGCAGAAAATAAATGTACCTTATCCTTCACAGAGCCATTATGAACAGAAATGTGGGTCTAAATTATACCCCGGAAAGTGTACTCTGTGAAATGAAGCTGAAAAATGTGAGTACACAGATAGTTGTGTTGCTCTGTAAGATATGAACTTCTGAATTTCCTCTCTGCATAAATATGTATTATACTAAAAGTGATCAGAATCCATGTTAACAGTGAATCAAGGGGTGCCTGGCTCACTCAGTTGGTCGAGCATGTGATTCTTGATCTCAGGGTTGTAAGCTCCAGCCCCATGTTGGGTCTAGAGATTACTTAAAATCTTGGAAGAAAACGTGAATCAAGACACTGCTCATATTGTTAATACTTCCAAAGTTGGGAATACATCTTGTTGAAACACTGTATTACATACCTGAAGATAATAACACTGTATGTCAACTAACTGGGATTAAATTAAAAAATTTTAAGTTGTGGTTATATCAACATGATATTCCCAGAGATAGTTGCATGGTTCATTTGCACTCATGACATATTTTTGTCCTTCCAAAGTAATGTAGTGTTGGTACTTCCTCAAGTGAATGGTGATAACTGAAAGCAGAAATATCACACGTGACCCTCCCAAACGTTTTCCATTAGATCAAGCATGTGAAACACCCATTTTTAGGTTAAATATGGCTAAATATCTGCAATATCATATGGTTCAATCTATAGGTGACACGTGTTTTAAAACAAAGAAAAGAACATGTCAGAAAACATCACCTAACCTCTTAAACTAATACACTTGTACAAAAGCACTACTGTAATACAAGACCTGAAAATGTATCCTAATTAATATAAATCAAGCTGGAAGACTTATGTTATTTACATTCAAGTATTTAAATGACCAGAAATAATATCAAAATCAAGCAGGCTTCCTTTATAAACCTTCAGACGATTCTGTAAATTTTTAACATTCACCCTACTACCTTGAAACAGAGCTTTGTTTCTGAAAACACATCCAGAACATTAATAGTCCCCAACATCACATGGAATATGCAATTGGTGCTAAGGCTATTGCATCCACTCCTGTCCTGGTAAGTTAGACCTGTTCTTGTAACATATATCAAAAAACACACAAAAGCATGTTGAACATTATGGGTGATGTTCTAGCCACTATGTATGATCTCAAACTACTTATCCTCATGATTTCAACTCTTGATTCCTTTTTTTTTTTTTTAAGATTGTATATATTTGTTCACGAAAGACACAGAGAGAAGTCAGAGACACAGGCAGAGGGAGAAGCAAGCTCCTTGCAAGGAGCCCAATGTAGGACTGGATCCCAGGACCCCAGGATCACACCCTGAGCCACTGAGCCACCCAGGTGTTCCTCAATTCTTGATTCCATACCTATTGACAGCTCATACTGTGACTTCATGACAATTATGAAGAGGAGTTTTTTGGAGGCAGATGAATTATAAAGACATGCCCTTTCTCCAGTGTCCAGATGGACTACAGCGCTAGGACTCTTGGGTTGGGGGCCCCATTTACCATTTTCAGAAAAGCATCATTGTGTGTAAGATACAAGCTACATAGCTGTTGCGCTGTTGGGTCGGCATGACCAGGTATCTTAAATCTTAGTCTTATATAAAATCTTCTTCTACCATTTTTTGGATCATAGATTTTTAGCATTGTTTCTGGTGTGACTTTAATCCTCTGTCCTCCAACCTCAATGGCATCGGCATGTTGTGTATCTTGAACTAAGATCGTTCACATTTCTAAACTCTGTGCTGAGATATCACTCTTGAAAACTGCCCTGGTCTTGTGTGAATATTGCATTCACAACAGCCGATCTGCTTCTGCTGGGTTTTCAACCATTTGGCCAAGCACTCAAAGCATGCCAATTTTCCACATATTCTTGTGGGAGAGTTATGCTATTAGATTAGTATACTTGATGATTAGATAATGCAAAAAAGAAGCCAACTAGGTCACCATTTCCCCCCAAGTATATTTTACAAATCACTCAACCAAAAGGGTGACTCCATAGATGGGTGAATGCACGTTAACATATTAATATCTCTAAAAAGTCCTGAATCAAAGTAACGTGTTTATGTTTAACCCAAAATTTCCAAAAAGCATTTGACAAGCACTCATTTACCCCTGCATTTTCAGTACTGTGGCTTTAGGCCAATCAAAGGAAAGAAACTTAAGACAGCATTAAGTTCATTGTCAGCCATCCCAAGAGTAATAAATCAGCACAAGTTATGTAAATCTCTCTCAGCTTAACTCTCTCCATTTTAATTACTGGCAAAACTAATAACCTATCTAATGTTTATGATGTAGATCATGTCCTTAATTCTTTGGTACAGGTTAGCCAGCAGTGGTAATAGCAGTAGCAATTAATGACCAAGCTGGAAAATCAAGATCATGACTAAATGTAAAATAGAGCATGATGAACAGACCCTTCCTTTTAAGAATTCTAAATAATAGAGAATTTTGCCTTTGAAAATTCTAGTTAAGTAAAGTGACCAACATCCGTTTCTTTGTCTCTGCTTCCCCTTTGACCTACGTACAGAGAAAGAGGACAAAGTCTCCTAAAAGACTTGACTCTGGGAATGTAGAGAGATTAGATTTAGGAGTCTTCTATGTATTCCCAACTTTCTCCTAAGCCCCCTGCTCTGGTGTTCCTGTTCTATGTTGTTGCTGGCACAAGAGATAATTATGGGTGGTTTGCAGATATATTATGAATGTTTCAAATTGCTAAGTGTAAATTTAATAACATACCAGAGAAACTATAGCTAGCAGAACAAAACCATGATTTTATAGATATTCTAATTCCAGAGACTGTTTCCTTTTTAAAGCGGTAAGAGAAAGCAAAACTAAGGAAAAAATAATAATGCATACTAGTAAAACACAGATATTCAAAAATCATAAAGACAGAACGCAAATGTTGAAACTTGGAAAATATTGCCTTGTAATAGCCCACAAAGCACTTCATTAGCGGATCTATTTTGTAGATAAAGAAATCAAATCTTAAAAAAAAAAAAAAAGATTTACTTATTTATTCATGAGAAACACAGAAAAAGAGGCAGAGACACGGGCAGAGGGAGAAGCAGGCTCCATGCAGGGAGCCCGACGCAGGACTTGATCCCGGGACCCCAGGATCACACCCTGGGCTGAAGGTGGGCGCTCAACCGCTGAGCCACCAGGGCCTCCCAAGAAACCAAATCTTAAAAAAGGAAAATAAAATGCCTGAGGCTTACCAGCTGGCTGGCCCAGCTGAATTTGAACTCAGGCTTTCTGACTCCAGAGCCTGCATGCTTAAATTTACACGCAGCCTCATAACTCTGCAAATCTCCTCAACCACACCTTTTCTGAAACCTAAGTCCCACCCCCAGATCGGGTACTATCTAGGCATCTCCTCTCCATCCTCTTGGACCACCTCAGAGCCCACCGTGTGCGCGGAGCTTCCACGTTCAGATTTCCCCTAACACTACTGGACTTCAGTCATTCTATCTACGCATCTCTTCACCCACCTGTAGTCAAGGAAGCTTGGGGTCAAATGGAAAGGAAACAAGCCCAGTCTCCACTTGCATGGATCTTATGATCTTGCGAGGGCAGCAAACAATTGGCGAACTGCAACAGAGTAACTCTCATGGCTTTAGGAGAAGAGAAATGGGGAGGCAGGGAGTTCATGAAAGCATGCACTGAAGAAGCCATGCCTAAGTGGAGACTGAATTAAGAGAAGCAGTTAATTACATGAATTGGCAAAACGAGAAGGCTATTCAACCAGAGGGGAAAGTACATGCAAAGAACCTATAATTAGAAAAAGCAAAGCTGACTGAACAAAAGAAATAAGGCCTATGTTGCTGGAGCGTAGAGAGGGACTTAGAACGTACTTCAGGAGGAGGGCAGAGACGGAGCAAGCGAAGCTCATGGGGAAACTCTTTTGTTTTGCATCATTATTTTCTACTCCATACACATAAATCTTATTTCTAATGATACACTTCCTAACAAGATAAATTTAAATACTCCTCTCCTCCATGGAGACCACCACAATGCTAGGTACCAATAGCATTAAAAGAGTTGATATTAATAATCAATTGCAAGGGCCTCCTCGGGGGGCTCAGTTGGTTAAGGGTCTGCCTTCGGCTTAGGTCACGATCTCGTGGTCCTGGGATCCAGTCCCATGTCGGGGTCCCTGCTCAGGGGCGAGTCTGCTTCTCCCTCTGTGTGCTCTCTCTCAAATAAATAAATAAAATCTGCAAAAAGGAAATTTTAAATCAATTGCGACACTACTATTGGATATAAAAATGGTTTGAGTTTAAATCAGAGTCTGTGTTAAAATTTTGGACAGTATTATTACCAGGCATTTTTCCAGGAAATACAGCCTTGGCTTTAAAACAAGAAGATAGCCTGACAGTTACCACATCCACCAGGCGGGAGTGGATGTTCATTTTATGGATATGGTGATATCACCGCAGCAGAGTGTTTCTCCAGGTCACTGGATCGTGTTTGGAAAAGAGGCATCTTGCCTTCACCTTGTCCATGGTTTCCATTTTCGTTAATGTTATAATAGAAAAAGAGGTCAAATCCAGAGCACAACGCATTCCATCATCTTCATCCTCTGGCAGGAGTTAGAGGATATGCACAGTAACTTTCTGTACCACAAATACACAAGCATCTATGTCAGCCTTGATTTTAAGTGTATTACCAGAAATGATAGAAAGTGTGGATCTTTCCATCCATGATTTGCCCAGGAACACCAGAAGTCTTACATTTGAGCATCTTGCATATTTTTTTTTCTAAATACACTATCCAGATGGTTCTGGTCATTAATTGCCTAGAACAGGCTAACTCTGCTGTGATCCCAATTATGTCCATGAAGTTACGGACTAAACATATTTTTAGTGTCACTAGAAAAAAATAGTCCTGGTGATTCTTGAATACAGTTCTACGAGCACAATTTTATTTTAATCGCCAACTGATTATTATCTAATTATTGTGTTCGGGCTCATATTCAATCTGAGCTCCTGAAGGGGAGACACTATCATTATAATCAAAAGACAAATCTTACAGGAAATACATTTCATTAAAAACTGAAATAAACTTGAGGGGGGTCACTTGATGGGATGAGCATTGGGTGTTATTCTATATGTTGGCAAATTGAAGACCAATAAAAAATAAATTTATATTAAAAAAAAGGAAAACATTGCCATAATGCTTGGTATTCAAATGGGAAATAAAATGTGTATAAAATCAATAACAAATTTAAAAAATTTAAAAATAAATAAAAAATAAAAAACTGAAATAAACAGTACTTGATAGCATCCATGGTCTAAGTCCCCCCCCCCCATATATATATATGGACATACGTGTGTGTCTGTACATAGACCCGCTGTTCTCTACACTCTTTGTGTTACCAGCATCTATAAAAAGTTAGGAAACACAGTTTACACTAAAGTAAAGCATAGCTTTTATTTAAATGAGTAACATATGGACAACCAAAGGATCCTGCAGGTAGAACAGTGCTGATCCAATGTCGAGGGCCCCAGAGGAAGGCCATTCCCTGCGAGCTCAACATCTCACAACTCTTCCATGATCGGTCTCTCACACATTTTTTTATTTTATTTTATTTTTTTATTTTATTTTATTTTATTTTATTTTATTTTATTTTATTATTTTATTTTATTATTTTTTATTTTATTTTATTGTGTGTATCTCATGAATAAATATTTTATTTATTTATTCATGAGACACACAGAGAGAGAGAGAGGCAGAGACACAGGCAGAGGGAGAAGCAGGCTCCATACAGGGAGCCGGATGCAGGACTCGATCCCGGGACTCCAGGAACATGCCCTGGGCTGAAGGCAGGTGCTAAACCACTGAGCCACCCAGGGATTCCCTCTCACACATTTTAAAATCTCTTGCTCACAAATCCTATCTCTTTTCTTAGGAATACTAGCATTTTCACAAGTTTTGTGCTTTATATATAGAAAACAAACATTTTTTTCTTGATTTATGGAGGTTAAAAAAAAAAAAAAAAAGGCAACGAACTGAATGCCAGCCTGTAAATAGCTTCAGTGCAAATTGATTTTAATGGAGAATCCCAGTGCCTATAAAAGGCACCCCCCACACCTTCTCTCTCAAAGGTACCCGACGTTAAGTCCTTGCCCATCTGAGGTCAGCACTGGTATCGCAGAATCATTCAGGATCACTAGGGGGGAGATGGTCTACTTAATCTTCTCTACGATGGACACATACGTGATATGCCGGTTTCCTGTTGGCACCATAACCAATTACTACAAGCTTAAGAAGTGAACAGTATTCTCTTGCAACTTTGCAGGTCACGAGTCTGAAGTCAGTGTCACTGAGCTAACGAATGGCAAGGTGCCGGCAGGTCATGCTCCCATGAAGACTCTAGGGGAAAGCCCATTTCCTTGCCTTTCCCAGCTTCTAGAACTACATTCCTAAGAGTTCTTGGCTCTTGGCTCCTTCTTCCATCTTCGCAGGCAGCAGTGACAGATTTTTCCAGACTCTGCTTCCCTCTGTGTCTATCACATGGACTTCTCTTCCACGGTATAATCTCCCAACTCCAGATCACAGCTTCAAAATCTTTTGTGACTCGTAAGGTAACATGCATGGGGGTTAGGACCTGGATATCTTGGGGAGCCGTTATCCATCTTGTCACAGGGAGGGAAGTGGATGGTCTCCTTGATCCTGTCCAAGTCTCATGCACTGTGATTAACATCCCTGCTTACTAGCCTGCTGGTAATACAGGTGAACAGAAGGGATCCCTTTTGCTTCTCTAGCTGTCCCCCCTGCTATTTCTCCTTCCCTGGAGCCCACGGTGGGCTTTTTCTCCCTCATGGCCTTGAAGGTTCCAGGGTTAAATGGGCCACCTTCTCACCTAAGTCTCCAGGAGTCCACCACAGGGGCAGGCATTTTCTTCAGTTCACCTGGGGCATCTTCCAGGCAGCAATCGCACTTTGTCATAGAACCAGAGAGTAGGGTAGAGACTTTAGGCATCAGGTAGTTCATGTCTTTAACTCTAGTTGGGTTTCTCTTCAAAATATCTAACCAGTTCTTAAAAACAAAATATCTATTCTCAGGGTTTCAGACAGACAAACAACCCCAATCAATACACCTTCCAGCAGTCTGATAGCAAGTGCCACCTGAATCTTTACACGCTTACACAACTAATCCTCAACTCCACCCTCAGCTTTCTTATTCTGAACACTCCAGTTGAATCGATCCATTTGCCTTCCTAGGCGTCAAGACCGCAGGCTGTTGTCTTGGAGCATGAATTAAACCAAGTAGGTGCTTGACCATTACAGGGATCACTTGCTTCGTTCCTATCCAAATCATGCTGCCTTCTGTTCCAAGATAAACTGAGAGGTGCATTACATTTTTCAAGAGCTTATTTGAGCAAACACAGGTTCAAACTGGGCAGGGCCAAACCAAAAGTGGTAGGAGTGCTCACGGACCACAGGGAAAGGAAAGGCTTTCACAGGATAGTCACGGAAGCAAAGCAAGAGAATGAGGTACCTGGTCGTCGGGTGAGCAACTCTCTTATTTGGGAGAGCCTAGTTGCCTGTTCGTGACCCGTTGTTGTAAATGTGTTTTTCCTGGCAGAGGTGCATTTACAAGAATGGACTCTGGCTCATGTTTCAGTTGGCTTACGTAGGCCACCAAGGCATGAGAGCCACCCCGGGCTGGCGGCTTCCTTCTTAAAATTACTTCAGTGTCTTCAAAACCATTTTGGATCCATAAGCATCATGAGTAAAGAAAAGGAGGAAAGTAAACTGACTTTTGGTTTCCGTTTTTGTTTTTGTTTTTGTTTTTGTTTTTGTTTTGTTTTGTTTTGGCGTTTCTTGATTGGGGTTTCTTGAAGAATCATTTTTCAATATTATCGTTCATGACCTTCCCGCCCCATCAAAACAGGTATTTTGCTTTGGCTGTACAAGCACCATCCATTACCAAATAGATTGTCAGGCTTCTGATCAACAAGTTTCAGTTAATAAGTTGTGATGATCACGTCAATGCTAGCCTTTGTAATGAGAAAACGCATAAAGGAAATATTTATAAAGGGATCCCACTCAAAATCCCGTAAGGAGTTATATAAAGCAATGGAGTGACATCTATCCTGACACTAGGAGTTCCTCTCCAATAGACGCCCTTTTTAGAAAGAGATCAACAGTTCACGGGATGGAGTTTGACCCTCTAAAATTCCACTGGATTACACGAGAAGTTCATTACTCTCCACATTAGGTCATGTGTGGCCTTTTGTTTCTTGCCTGCCACATAGTATACACTCAACAATTCAGCTATTGTTCACTAGAATTAAATTTAAGAATCCCAAAGCAAAACCAAAAAGGGGGGAAAAGCTGAATTAAGGGAACCAAGTATTAAAAAAAAAAAATAGCAGTGGAAAAAAAAAAACGTACAAAAGACAGAAGAATACACTTGAGACTATATGATTGATCGTCAAATGCAGTAAGAAAATTCAGGTGAAATAAAGTTTTATGATATCAGCTAGTTACCAGAGGGAGAAGTGCCTACAACAAAATTGATTGCTTGTTTTCACTTCAAATCATTCAAAACGATAAATTAGGCTCTGTTTTTAAGAAATCCTCTGAATAATATGTCTGAGTCAAAATGCCTGTTCTCTTCATCTTAGTCTCTCCCACCTAGATAGGAGAAGAGATTACCTGCTGAATTAAAATCCCCAAATAAAAATTCACCAAGAGCTCCAATTCAAACCCTAGACATGGCTGGTATTTCAGGTAGATATCTAACTAACTCTGTGCCCTCAAGATTTTTTCAATTTTTTTTCAGGATTATTTAAAGAATGGAAGGACATGGCATGTGTGTGCCCTATTTGGGCCCTACCACGTATATTATTTTTCTGTTCCAAAGAACAGATAAATGCGAAATAGCATTTTATAAGCCCTTTATGTAATCATGTTCAGAATAGCAGAGTCTGAGGTTTGAGTTTTCATCACAAGCTCTGGTCCTGTACATTCAATTTCTGGAGTATGACTAAGAAAACCTGCTACCACAAAATTGTGTTCCCTTAGACACTGGAGAGCCAGCGTTCTCGCTGGAGCTAATTTCAAACAGAACAATGCAGGATTTAACACACAGAGGCTGATGGGACATCTGGGGAGGGATGATGTGTTTAGGTGATAAAAATTATGCTCAGCAATCAGGAAAAACAGGATTTGATTCAAGTTCTATCACTTACCAATCAGAAAGAGAGAAATATTTCATTTCTCTGGCTATTTCTTTCATTTTAAAATGGATATAGAATATTATTCACTGAGTTTGAGGTAGGCCTCATGCTTAGGATAATAACGCCTCATATAAAACAAGTACTCAATAAAACATATTTTTTTTTTCCACCTGGTTAACATTTGTGCTTTCAAAAGAGCTGCTGAGGGATGCCTGGGGGGCTCAGGGGTTGAGCATTTGCCTTCAGCTCAGGGCGTGACCCCAGGATCCAGGATCGAGTCCCGCATGGGATTCCTGCAAGAGCCTGCTTTTCCCTCTCCCTGTGTCTTTACTCTGTGTTTCTCATGAATAAATAAATAAAATATTTTTTTAAAAAAGAGCTGCTAGAGATGTTTGGCTATGTTATTTGGTAAATCATATGAAGGGATGTGTGTTCCCACGGGCACATACACAGGTACACGCTCCAGTGTTCACGTAGATTCTGACGTAGGCCACACATCAATTGACTCGTTCCAACTAGTCCTCTCTACCAGCTCTGTTCGGTTGCTGACCAGCTGTAATTCTAGACAAAAGAATACATAGAAGCACAATTTGTTTGGACAAAAGGGGATAATACTTTAGCCTGAAGCAAATGCAACATGGATTTGATATACGTGCTCTACGGCTGTCCGTCGAAACAAACATAGTAATCCAACGAAAAAAAAATTTGATGGTTCTAAATAAAATACAACTTCTACATAATATCTTTTGGCTTACAAGTTGTGTTGATGCACACTACTTGATTGGCTCTTTAAAATAACCACTTAAGGGCGCCTGGGTGGCCTAGGTCATTATCCCAAGGTTCTGGGTTCAAGCCCCACCTTGGGGTCCCTGCTTGGACAGGGGGTGGTAGCTTCTCACTCGTCCTCTGCTTGTTGCTCCCCATGCTTGTTCTCTGTCTCTCTCTCTCTCTGTCAAATAAATAAATACAATCTTTAAATTAATTAAATAACCACTTACACATTGAATAGGGATGTTACCATCTGAATAGTGTCCCCTCCAAATTTCAAATGTTGAAGTCCTAACCCCCCAGTACTTCAGAATGTAACTGTAGAGATAAGGTCTTTAAAGAGGTATTTAAATTAACATTAGGCCATTGTTCTTTGTTATGGCAGCCCAGAAAACCAATATAATGGATTATGCCCACTTTAAGAGTGAGGCGAACAGAGATTGAGAAACTCGTGAGTTTGTTGATTTAGTAATTTTCCAAGTCAGAATCTGAATCAGCATTTCTGAGGACAGTCTGGTTTTTTTTTTTTTTTTTTTTTTTTCACCTCTCACTATAGTGTTTCTCGTGTAACCAAAGACACAGGGGTGGTGGCTTCCTAGGAGTGATGCATCCGCTCAGCACACAGTCAGCCTTCTGAGTTGTGGTAATAAAATTGTGACTCTACATGTCTCATTTCCTACATCATGTCCCCTGTCTTTATCACATGTGTTCTACTGGGGTACCCAAACCTGGATATCAATCCCTATTCTCAGGAAAATGTTTAAAAAATATCCAGGCCCTTCATCTAAGACCTGATAAAATAGAATTGTGAACAAGGCAGATGGCTGCACAGAATAAGTTGTAATTTTTAAGAAAGTTCTTTCATAATCCAGATAGCCAAGCAACATTTCGTAAACCTGGCTCTATACAGTGGAAAGATGGAGTTTTGAACCAGACCTACATAAACTTAAATCTTCACTCTGCATTATAATTTACTTAACAGTTCTGAGTTTTAGACTCTGCAGATGTAAAATGAAGGACCGTAGCCAATGCAGACGATTGTATATGTACATCTAGGTTTGCAACTGCACGTCTATACTGTACATATAGAATTTTTCTTTAGCCTCTTTCCTTTTCAACACTGGGGACAGGCTCTCTGGAAATCCAACTGAGGCATCTACTCTCAGCAACCTGACTTGTATTTGATCCCTGAACCTTGGCAATTCTAGCTATAAGCACGTCCAAAGGCCTCCCTACCATATGGATTCCCAGTTACCCAGGCCATCAGGTTCACATTTGGCTTAATGATTCATGATCCCTCCTTCAAAAGGTTATCAGCTCAGGAAGAAAATTATCCCAGTAGGGCAGTCAGATTATCATGTGAACCAGATTTCTGGACCAATAGCAATTCCTTCCCCTTAGTTTGCAGCCAAAATGTGCCAAGTCATTTTACAAAGTGCTTAGGAAATTACTTTCAATGTGATGAGCCAAAATCTCATATTGAGTTAGCATTTCATCTATTTCTGGTAGAAATGTCTCAGGGTACTCAGATCCCGGGCCTTAAATCATAGCAGATATCTAAGTACCAATCATGGCAAGTTTCTTCTTCTTTGTTTCAGACAGTTGAAAGCCACAATCAGCTTGACAATCCTACCCTCCGATAAATTGCCAACCAAACAGAATGAGATTCACCCATTATTCTTTCTGTCACTCTATCCTGAACAATCCAAGTCCAATCTGTTTGCCTTTCAGCTCTTTCTAAAACCCTCCTGTCCCTCAGTTCCCCCTTTGTGGCATCCTTCTCACTCCCATAAGAGCTGAATAGAACACCTGTTTGGACAAAAATCCCATTAAATGCCCAGACATCCAGCATCTCTTCCTAACAAATTCTTACCCAGGGACAAGAGATCAATAAGCAGAATAACTGAGTCCTTATCAACCAAACGGAATTAGGTAATGCTGTTTTCTCTAAACCGAATGAGCCCAAAACTCTAAATTACACTCTGAGAATGATTTTTTTTCAGCTGGGGCTCTGAACACTTTATGTTGCGATGAGTCACTATCTAATGTTGGTCTGCCAACAACCATGAATGGCTGTGCCAGTAAAACATATGGAAAAATCCTCACTACCTAAGGGCAGAGATAGTTCATCCAACATTCCTTGGGGGGAGGGGGGTAAAGAAGGAGAAAGAGGAAGGGACTCTTAGAGACTATTTTATATTTGCTGCTGGATCATAAAGCTCCATAGCACTTTCAGGATTTGGAAGCTGTCCTCTGTCTATCATCTGTTGCTGGATGCATTTTTTTTCTGCATGCTAAACATCTATTGTAAGAAACCATATGTAGGCAAGCCTGTTCAGCCTGCATTTTCACTTCTAAATAGCAGAGAAAGTTGACTACTTTTTAAAGGATGCCTTCTTATTCTCTATTCCCACATGCATTTTTCTCCAAAGAAGTCGTTTAAATGTAAAACATCCCTTCCTGTAGAACTTGAGGTCATTTTTGTTTAAGAAATACTGGTTGAGCACCAATCACATGCTAAGCAAAAATCTAAGCCCTGAATAAAACATGATAAATAAAGTTGTTTCCTTATAGAATCTGCATTATAACCAGTGGAAAATTCACAGGGAAAAAAATTATATAATGTAGCAGTTTTAGAGTTTTATACAGAATGTTCTAGAGGTATAGCAAAAGAACATTAAGCCCGACCTGGTGGCAGGCAAGGGTGAGTATGGGAAAATGTCAAAAGAACTTGAGTTCAAAGTTAATTTATTAAGATAAAAAAAAAAAACAAAACATAGGCGGAGGCGAGGGGGCTCCTGGGTGGCCCAGGGCCTGATCCCGGGGTCCTCAGATTGAGTCCCGCATCAGGGTCCCCGCAGGGAGCCTGCTTATCCCTCTGCCTATGTGTCTGCCTCTCTCTGTGTCACTCATGAATAAATAAATAGAATCTTAAAAAAAATAGGGTGGCGATAAGGGATGGGGAGCGTGTACTGGAGATAACAGGGTAGGTGCTGGATCCATGGTGGACCTACAGGCACATAAGTCTTGGGCAGTGTAGAAACACTGCTGACCCAAGAACAGAACAGTAGATGACGAAGTTCCATATCTGAGCCATGGAACTGGGCAGGACACTGGTGTAAGAAACAGATTTCTTCCTCAAAATGATGAGCATTCAGAGAAAAGTTCAAAGCAAGAGAGTGACATAACCCTATTCGTGGTCTAGTTGGTCTCTGCATCTAGAGGATGGGTTTCCAAAGAGAGAAGGAGGAGGTGCAAGAGGACTAGTTAGAAGGCTCTACAAGTACTTGAGGGAACTCACGAGGACTTCACTCCTCCACAGAGAGGTAAATATATAGAAATGTTTTACATTTTTCAACAAATAGTTTGATTTCTCCCCCCCAAAACTAGTCATTCCTGAACACAAGCCACCAAGATGGAAAAGCATCACTATAGGCTTATTATATGCATTAAGATAGATGGGACACAGTTATTAAAATTCACATTTAAGAAACCTCTCCAGTATAATCTCTAAGTAAGATTGCCTGGATAACTCCACATTATTTAAGTCATAACAAATAAGGACAAATTGTATTTGGGCAATTTGCATGCTGCTGTCCCTTCTTCTGTTCGCCTCTGTTAGGTAAGAAGAATGTCAGCTTTCCTCCTCATTTCCTAAAATGTTTGTGCTTGCTCTTGGACCTAATGAAACTTTCTCTGCTGAGAAAGAGGAGTATTTCCCTGCTGGCTAAAAATAAATAAAATTAAAAATAAGACCTACTTCTGCTGAAATATACATATTATTTCTCAAAAGGTTCAAGCCTCTTTGATATCTTTAATTTACCTTACCTGCCACCATCATCTTCTCTCAAGTCTTGAAATCTGGGCAGGGATCCTGTCATATTAACAATCACTCTTGGGAATAGTTGCTGATAAAATGTCTAAAACAATTTATTGCATTTGCTTCAGGAGCTGTGCTATTTTGGAAACTCCCACTTAGGCCCATAGGAGGATAGATTTAGGCACAAGATAAAACTTTCCAAAGTCTTCCAAGTTTTGGGATTCGGATTTCACTCATATTAGGAAGCCAGATTCCAATGTCTAGAGACACAGAGAAACTCTGGCTTTGGTTCTTTTGACAATGTGGTGAGTGCGAGGCAGGTTTTGTAGGGTCAAAGTAAAATCCATGTTATGTGATATGTGGAAAGCCACCTTGCATCTCGACTGTGAAATAATAACCTTAAAGTGAGTTGGGAGAAGACAAAGAAAACACACTATGCCCCTGCGCCTTCCCAATCACCCAGATTAGCAAATGGGGATGATTCCTGGCATTAAAGATTACTAAAACTGAATCCCCTTCAAAGAGATTTTTTTCTAAACTAATGAAGCATAGTTATAAATATTCATGAGGAAGAATGTACCAAGAATATATCATAACTCTACCGAGCTCCTATATACCCAAGCCCTTTGAAAGACCTTGCTGGGCAAGGCAGAGAGCCTTACAACACGTCGATGTATTTCACTCCTGCCACGTTGATTTCCAGGAAAATGGAGATAGAAGCTGACAAGAGTTTGTACACCTGCCTGGGACAGGTTTGGGAGGGTTGTACTTGGTTTACGTTGAGGGAGAGGTAGCCGAATAACAGTTAATGAAAAGGATAATAGTTATTGAGCTCTTGCTGCAAATGTTATTTTAATCCCCGCCACAAACATTTCAGGCGACTATTGTCTGTAAGTATGATTACTTACTGAGTAATAATAAGTAATAATCATATGATTGAGTATGATTTTGCTCTTTGACATATGAAAAAAATTGAAGGTGGGTGTGATTTCAGAATATGCCCCAGCACATATATCGGTACAAGCATTTTGAACCAGACTCTTTTTTTTAGGATTTTATTTATTTGTTCATGAGAGACACAGAGAGAGAGACAGAGAGAGAGGCAGAGACACAGGCAGAGGGAGAAGCAGGCTCCATGCAGGGAGCCCAACGTGGGGCTCGATCCCAGGACCCCAAGATCACGCCCTGAGCCAAAGGCAGATGCTTAACTGCTAAGTCCCCCAGGCGTCCCTGAATCAATGTTCTTAATTCAGCAGGCTATTTCAGAAACAGGAATAGTTGATGTGTCCTATTTGACAAGGGTAATTCTGAAATGTAGGTCTTTAAATATTACCCAGACTATGAACTATTAAACATTATTATTTTTTAATCACTATGAGGATGGAAAAACAGATATCCCTACTCGTTTCTGAGCCTACACCATTGTACCAACAACACCCAACTCTAGGGTAAATCTGGACTGGTGTAGTGTTTGAACACAGGATAGGTAGCCAAAAGGACTGGAGTACGAGATAGGTGTGGTTTGTGAGCAAGAGGGCAGCTAAAAAGACGGCATGAAGTTACATATTTACAACGCTAATATATTCCAGAAAAGATCACAAATCACTCCAAGTAAAATATTCATTCTCTAAAAAAATTAACTGTAACTTTATGGTCTACACCTCAAATTATTTTAATGACTAAATAGATCTAGCTATTTAGTAATAAAATTTATTCTGTTCTTATTTTAAAATCTAGAGGAAAAATACCTTTTCCTCTTTGTGGTTTTGATCACATTACCTCATTATTCATTTAGCAATTTTTTTTCTTTTTCATTTAGCAAATCTTTTCAAAGCTTATTAAGTTCTTTTCCCTGGGCCAATCATATTTATGGGGGTGGAATACATATGAAACATTTGACAGGACTGAAGTCTACTTGGGCCACAATACGGTCTATTGGACTTGCATTCACAGTGAGTAGTGAATCCCCAATTACATATTTTACTATTTTTTTCAGCATTTTTGGTAGCAGAGAAGTACTATATTTGATATATCAAAATCCTTTGGATCTGTATTTTTAAAAAGGAATGCAATTAATTTGTGTATATTACACATACACATATATATTTACTAATATATATATATAATATATACACATTTATGGGGATTAAGGATATAAAAAAGGTTGGATTTTTCTGTTGCTCCCATTATTAGCAGAAAACAGATTTTACATCTTTGTAGGGTTGCTCCTACATTGCTACATTACAGACAATGTTGCTGAGAATATCCCTTGTCAGTTTACAATCTAGGACTTGAATCCAGGCATCTCAATGCCCATGATCTCTTGCAAAGGGTAGAAATACAAAAATATTTTTACAAAACTCCTTTTACAAAACTCAGGCCACAAATTTATAGGTTCAGTAAAAATGTATAAGCAATAGCAGGTGTTTATCAGAATTATGGATTAGCATCTAAGTTCAAACAAATAGAACTCCAGTAAAAGCATAAGCATATTTCTACTCGATATGCTCTTATATTTTCAGTATTGAGGAAAACACTGCTTTTTGAATGTTGGATAATACTAAATTTAATATATATATATTCTATTGGTATAAAAATAATTTCATAATGACCACATGTGTGTGTGTGTATATATATATATATATATATATATATATATATACATACATATGTGCATATATGTTTGTGTGTGTACTTATATCAATATTTGGCCCATTTTATCAGTCATACACCACAGTCCGTATCATGGCATTAACCATTTTTAGCCTGTAGTCAAATTTCATAATTCCCAAATTTTTTGCCACAAGTAGTGGCAAAGTAGAACATTAATAGCATCATATCACATAGGTGATTTTGATGACTTCCTGAAACCCTCTAGACTTTGGACTGGAATTGCTTTGAACCATCTGCATGGCCCTCCTTAATTAATGAGATTTCTTGGAGCCAACATCTTATAGCCCTAAGGTTTGAATTGATATTTTTGGTTTCATGTTCTCTTCTACCGTTTAATTTCTACTTGAGCAGTCTGCAGTATCGCCAGATGTACCAGAATCATCACACTATGTGATATTACGACCCTATGTGGTACAATCTTACATCAGATGTGAGGATCTACTGATTTTATACGTATTCAGGAGAGGAAAATAAAGCAATAAATATTTCTTTAATAGAGTTGAAAAAAATCTTACCTGATACACTTAACATGAATATAATCATGTTCCAGATTTAATTTCCAATTGATAGGGCATTAAGAAGATAGAGAGGGACACCTGGGTGGCTCAGTGGTTGAGCGTCTGCCTTAGGCTCAGGGCGTGATTCCGCAGTCCCGGGATCAAGTCCCACATCAGGCTTCCTGCATGGAGCCTGCTTCTCCCTCTGTCTGTGTCACTGCCTCTCTCTCTGTGTCTCTCATAAATAAATAAATAAATAAGAATCTTAAAAAAAAAAAAAGAAGAAGATAGAGGAATGAGTTACAATACCAAGAACAAATAATCATAGGACATTAACTAAATGCGATGTGTAGACATTTACTGGATTCTAGTTCAAACAAACCAACAGTAAAATACATTGTGGAGGTACCTAGAGGGAATTGAATATGGATAGGGCATTAGATGATTTGGAGAAATTATTAATTTTTGTGTAAAATATTACAACAATTACATAGGACAAGGCCTTTACTTTTGCAAGGTTCATATGGAAATATTTCGGGATAACTGTTTGATATATATAGTTTCCTTTAAGCTATTCCAAGATAAGAATTAGCAAAGCAAATACGGTAAAATATCAAAAATTGCTAACATACATGCTGGGGTTAAGTATTGACATCTACTGTTATTCTATTAGAATATCTTCATAACCAAACAGAAAAAAAACAAGGAAAGTTTAATGCCAGTTATTAACAGGAAATCAGGAATTGTAATAAAGAGGTTTCTATTGCCAATGATGTTTATTTATATTGGGAAATGAAGGACATACACATTTGCTAGAAGCATCACCTGTAGACTGAACTACTGTGGCTAGCTACGGGATGGGGTGCTTAGGAAGGCAGAAAAGTACTGTGTGGGGCTCAGATATAAGATTAAGGCATACAGAGCATCAGGAGACTCATTTATTGCACTGGATCATTACAGCCAGTAGTCAGGGTGCCTTTCGTTCATCCATTTATCCATCCAACAAATATCTGAGTATCGTTCCTAACGTACATCTATCATGATACAAATATTAGGACAGCGACTGCCTACACCACGTCGGGAGGGCAGAAAGACAGTCAAAGTGATACAGCACACTTCTACACAAGTCTTGGAGTCGAAATATGAATGAAAACTACGATGGCAGAGAAGAAGGAGTTACCACTTGTGCCTGCATGTGTTCAGTGTCCCATGAATTATCAGCTGACGAGGAAGGAACATGTCCTAGACAAAGGAGTAACATACAAAAATATCTAGAGGTAAGCAAGGAGATCTCAAGACTCGATATTCAGAAATTTAGTATAGGATTTGGACAGACGTTTAAGAGAGGATGTTGAATAGGAAAGTTTGGATCAGACTGTGAAGTCTGTCAGATTGAGGAATCCATCTGAAATTAGATATTTTATTTTAACACGATATTCAAAACTACAGTGGATGTTGTAGAAATCTAACAATAAGAAGATTAGCATTAATTTTATTTGTGTAAAATTTTCTCCTCCTAAAGAAATTCACTCTGCAGAGAGAGCAAATAAAAATTTTAAACTCTAAAAATGGACTGAATTCCCAGGAGAATTACAATATAAACACCCACTGCACTCTTTATTTCTTCCTCTTTGCCTGGCCACAGGGGAGTGGATTTACTAAGAATATGTCACTTTGCCAGCCTTGCTTCTCTGCACAAATTGGGGCTTGCTAAAGAAAGAAATAACGAGTCTGAGATGCCTTGCAGCCTCACAGATTGCCCAAATGTCTGCAAATGGGGCTGATGGTTAACTGAAGTAGGTGATATGCAAGTCTCAGCTGGGTACAGAGAGCTCTTTAACTAATGACCGGACTACCAGGGCTGGCCCCCGGGAAATAATTATCTTATCTCCAACAGAAATAACAGTCCCATACCTTGGATAATGGTTAAATACTGGGGATACTTAAAATGACCAACAATAAAATGATCGTAAAATAAATCGTTCTCTCCATAAAGGAGCATATTACCTACACTCTAAGGAATATTTATGAAGTATTACTGACGTAAAATCATTTACTGTAAACTTTAGAATATTTGCATATAATATACAACATATGCATATACACAGGAAAAAAAACACAAAATTAATAAAATGATTTAAAATATTGGTTAATTCTAGGGGCATCTGGGTGGCTCAATTGGTTAAGCATCCAACTCTTGATTTTGGCTCAGGGCATAATCTCAGGATCCTAAGATCAAGCCCCATGTTGGGCTCTATGCTGGGCTGAGCACCTGCTTAAGAGTCTGTCTCTCTCCTGCTTCCCTCCCACCACCACCCCCATTCCTCTCAAAAAAAAAAAATATATATATATATGTATAGAATATAGAATTATACACATATATACATGATAATTCTAAGTAGTGGAATTACGAATAATTTAAATATTTTTCTTATACTAATTTATAATTTGCATGTGTCTAATAAATAGACACAAAGACTAGTCTGAAGAGGTTAATGAAGATAGAAGAACAGAGGCAATTTTCAATGGAAATAAATGATGAAAGGGAAGAGGAGTTCAACTAGACTAAAATAGGTTAAATCTACTATTCCAGCTTTCCAAATTCTCAATGGTTATCTTGATAGTGTGTTAGTTCAGGGGACCACACGTCCGAGATAGGCTCCTATGTTACCTGCAGTTATCCAGGGAATGAGGTTTTTTGCTTAGATCTTTGAATTACGAGCCATACAAGTTTCAGGGGAAGTATATGAAAAATGATATTTCTCTTTAATTAACTTCCCGGAAGTTCTTCTCTGCCTTCCATTCTTCCAACAGATTTTTTTTTTTTAATAAATATTGTGTTTCAGGCACCTAGTTAGGGCCCAAAACTGATAACAAGAGCTACAGAGCCATCCTCTCTCCACCAAGGGAGCTTTCCGCCTCCTGGACCACTAACAAGGGGTCATCTTTCTCAGGACCAGAAGAGCATGTATTTCAATGATCTCGTCAACAGCCTGGGCTGTAGGGAGGACCAGCTGCTTCTCGGCACTGCAATTCACAGTTCCAGGGGCAGCACCCCCGTTACCCCTTCACATTTCTTAAGAGGGAAAGGATGAAGAGTCAGATGTGCTCATTGCTAAGTAAGAGAGGCATGCTTGTTGCTAAATAGTTCCAATTTCACTTCCTTTCCATGGCATGGTGTGCAGTCATTCAAGAGGACAGACAAAACTGAATCTCAAGAATAAGTGACATTAGTCAGAATTTCTCAAGTTAGAGTGGAACAGTTCAGTGATTTCTTCAAATATACAGCATTGAAATCGGAAGTTGTCAGGGCCACGTGGAAAACTCTGATATATATATATATCTTTAAACCAACTGTGGCGTCTTGTGCATGTCATGGTGCGGGCTGCCAAGAACCATCTACCACAGTCAAAGGCAATTGTCTCTAATGCCACTCAGTTTGCTTTACTATAAAAAACAGATTTTCAGCTCTTTCTCCCGAGGAAGCATCCCACCAACAGTCAGAGCAGAACTGGAGGTGCCAAGAGCCAGCTGCCCTCTGAACTGTGGAGTAAACCCCTTTTATGAAAGGTGGGTCAAAGTGAGGCTCCCTGTTACCTGCTTAATTACACATTAGAGCTTCAGAAATGGGGAGGGCACCAAGAAGGGGGAAACAATTGCTAAGGTGAGACTCCCCTGGATCTAAGGAAATGCGCTTCATTACCAGCGAGGCGATTTCGATTGCAATGAGTGGAGAAGCAATTAAGAAAAGAAAAGAAGAAAAAAGCAGTAAGCAAAGAGGTAGGGTAAGGGGCAAAAGTCTGGGAAGACTTTAACCTAAGAGAGGCAGATGCAAAACATTCTACTACGCGCTGAAGATACGGGAATGAAGGGAGAAAAGGCAACCAAGACCACCAAGGGCCTTGGGAAAACAAGTTTGTTTGTTTGTTTGTTTTTGAAACAAAGTTTTTACACTGCAGATTGTTTGCTTTCCGTTTCATATTCCCTGCTTTCGCTTCTGAAGACGAAATGACCAGCGGTGCCCAAACGTAGCCTATGCCACGAAGTACTGCATTAACGTCGTGATTTCTAAGGGCTTCACTTTTTTTGAAAACCTGTCCCAGAAGCAGCATTTGGTCTTACAGGTGAAGAGCAGAATTTACAGATAGACTGCATAATCCGTGCCACCAACTCTGATATTTAAGAGCTGCATGTGGGATAACTCAATGCAAGATTTGGGGTCACCAAGGATTTATCGGTTTAAAAACTCAGGCTCAAAAAGAATAGCGATTTTGCACACAGATAATTCAGACATTAAACATGTCCTTGGATTTGGGATCACACTCGGGACAATTTAACCTTTTAGATGATGATTATGAAGGTAAATGATGTCATTGAGTCGCAAACATGACTAACCTAAGGGCTGTTCCGAATTACCGTAACTCCCAGCCTAAAAGTTAAAGAAAGAAATCTTTATGTTCCTTCCTAAATTCAAGTTGAAAATTCAATTATTGGCCTAAAATTCAACATCTATGGAACCAAGACTCTTAAGAATAGAGACACTGTAAGAAAGGAAGCGTGGCAGGAAGATTTTTTCCCCCCATATTGACTTTGCTTTTTCTCTTTCCTCTTTACCTCTTCCACGTGCGTGTTGTACATCCCCTTCTATATGTGCCACCGTCTTATAAACACACCACACACACTCACACAGTCACAGTCACACTAACACATCCTGTCTATACTCAGATGTTACTCCCCATATGGGAGGGGGGGTAGTGGGGAGGACGGGGGGCTGCCCCTGGGAGGTTTCTACCAAGACAATGAGAAGAAAGAATTATTATCCAACTGGGTCTCACCTCCTTTGGATTAGTAACTCCCAAGTAACTTGTCACTGGCACTGTGGTTAAATATAGCCTGCATATGGTTCAAAACATCTGTGATTTTACATTCCCGCATAAATTACTTTGTACAGTGGAGCCACTGCAGAAAGCGCATCCCATCACCATGGTTACGGGCCTACCCGTGCGCTCGGTGTTCCCATTCACTGGTGGTACAGTCACAGGGAAAGGGCAGGAATGCGAGTGGGGTTCCAGAAGCCAGTGTGGTGCCGGGGGTCCCGGTAAGTGGTGGGGAGTCAGCAGCTGCAGGGGGCTGCTCCTCCCAGGCAGCCTTCAGCCCGGGCCGGAGGGTAAGCATCCGCACAAGCAGCACAGAAGCAGGTTCGGTTGGTGTAAAACAGGTGCATCCTCTTGCCGAACTTGAGCCCTGAGGTCTTGCTTTGTAGTTTTCTGGTAGGTCTCAAACACCAGTAAGATGGGGGGTCGCTTTGCTGTGGTTTCCTGCAGCTCTTGCCTCAGAGCCTCTGGCCTCCGCTGCTACCAGCGGAGGCAGGAGGCTGAGACGAACGGGTCAGAGATGCAAAAGGCAGAGTAAATGCTGTGCAGAAATACGGATACGCCGTCGAAATAATTAAATAAGATCTATATCCCCCTAATTATTCTCAGTATGAAACTCCCTTCTCTCTGTGGTCTTGCTGTGTAAAACCAGCTGGGTTTCCTGTCTTCCAGCTGTGAAGTGCAAGGTGAAACCAGTCACCTCCAACGCTCCATGCTTCACCATTTAAACACACACACACACACACACACACACACACACACACACACACACGGTGGGGGGGGGGTTGCTCTGGAGGGCTGCTCACCTCACCAGGTAGGATAAGGCCACTGTGCCCTGGGAGATTTTAATAATGTTAATTGAGGAGCAAAGTTGACAAGAGGTAGTTCATGGGTCAGGAAGCACAGCATTAGGTTAGACAATTAAAAAAAATAAAATCTTTATTTCAAATTGGATCATTGTGAACAGAGGGAGCATTTGCAGTCGGGTCTCTTTGAATAGAAGAGACGAGGTACTTGGCTTTGTCATCGACAGCAACAAACTATATCTCAGTGATTGAGAGAAAGGGGAGAATGGTGCTATATGTGTAGTTCAGCTACCTGGGAGAGATGAATCCCTTCCTCTGGAGTGCAGATTTGTTGTGTGTATTGAGTAATTACAGGGACAAAGTCTTCCTCTTCTATATCTGCTTTAATATCCCTTCTCACACTTGTAGGTGATATGACGCATAGATAGAAACTATCTTTCAACGGGACCTGTTGAGGAATGCTGAAGCTTACAGTGAACCAAGGAAGTTTTTCCTTGTCCTTAATCCTTTACATAGACAGGTATCTTAACTATGTAAAGGGGAATTAATAGGAACTGGGTAAATTATAAGAAACAGCCACTAAATTGCATCAATAAGCTGGCAGAAATATAAACAAGAAAAAAATGAAACCGGTGAAGTTGGGTTGAGGGAACCTTTTAGCTTCATTTAACTTGAGTCCCTAAACAAATAAATAAACAAACAAACGAACAAACAAACAAACTCAAGGCCCAGATTCACAACCTCACGGGAAGTATCTTAGGCTGTCTTGGATTTCTGTAACAAAATACGACACACGAGGCAGCTTATAAACGACAAAAGTACCTGTCACAGTTCTGGGGGCTGGAAAGTCAAAATCAAGACACCAGCATATGATCTCATTGTGGGAGGGCTCTCCTTCTGGGTCCATAGTCCATGCTTTCTGGGGGTGTCCTCATGTGACATGGGGGCTAGAAGGGAGCTTGGCAGGATCTCATTTAGGTGAACACTAATCCCATTCCAAGTCACATCTCAAAAGTCCCACTTCTTAAGACCATGATGTTGGGGGTTGAGCATTTAAAAACTTGAATGGAAGCCATGACCTTCTGCACCTAGGTCCCAAACTGCATGTCTTTCTCACATGCAGCACACATTCATTCCATCCCACTTCCAGAAGTCTTAACTCATTCCATCATCAACCCAAAAGTCTCAGTCCAAAATTTTATCTAAATAGCTTCTAAGTCAGATATGTGTGAGACTCAAGTTAATATTCACCCAAGGTATATTCCTCTCTAGCCATGAACCTAAGGATCAAATAAATTATATGTGTCCAAAATGTAATGGTGGGACAAACATAGAACAGACATTCCTGTTCCAAAAGGGAGCAACAGGAAAGAAGGGGTAACAGGTCCCAAGCAAGTGCAAAATTTTAAGAGCCACTGTGGTGGAGACCCTGCCCCCATGTCTTTGGTCTGCCCCACCTACAAGGCTTTGCTGGACTCAGCCTACTGCAGTGTTCCTGGGTTGGAGCTGTCTGCTGCAGGGTGTCTTGGGCTACAATTGTATAGTAGCTCTAACCAGCCTGGGGTGAAGGAGATGACCTCACTCTTGAGGCTCCACTTGGAATAGCCCAAATGAAACCTTTCTGTGTGTGGAGACCCAGCTGCCCCCAAAGAGTTTCTCTGCTAGAGTTACTATGCTACACCAGGGTCTGTTGGAGAAGCACAGTGCCATCATTCAGGGAGCAGAGCCTTTGATGTGAGACAGGTGGAGGTCCGAGATCAGGGTGCCAGTGTGCTTTGGTTCTGCTGAAGGCCTTTTTCTGAGTTGTAGACACCAACTTCCCTCTGTGTTCTCATACAGAGGGCAGCCTATGGAACTTTATTGAGCCTGAAATTTTATAGAGACTTTAATTCCTTTCATTAGACCTAGTGACCTAGTCACTTTCTAAGGAAGAACTCACACTTTCTAATACCATCGCTCTGGGAGTAGGGTTTTCACCTATGTATCTTGGGAGATAGAAACATTCAGACCACAGCAAGGAACCAAAGACAGGTGACAGAGTCTTGCACCTACTGTGGAGAGTCCAAGAGAAGTATGTGTGGGTGTCTCTCTCTCTCTCTCTCTCTCTCTCTCTCTCTCTCTCCACACACACACACACACACACACAGAAACACAAGGATTATGTCTGAAACATTAAGACAGATTAGACACAAAGTGACTCTGGTGATTTCAAAAATATTTATCAGTATGAACAATAGTTAAAAAGGAAGTAGAAAAATACCACTTAAAAAAAAAAAGAGTTACTTGAGAAAGAGTGTGTGTGAGTAGGGGAAAGGGCAGAGGGAGAAGGAGAGAGTCCAAAGCAGACTCCCTGCTGAGCATGGGGCTCTATCCCAGAACCCTGAGATCATAACCTGAGCTGAAATCAAGAATAGGATGTTTAAACCATCTGAGCCACCCAGCCACCCTGAAAAACATCAGTCTTACTCAGCCAAGGCCCTCACAATGGGATCAATGTTTTTTAGAAGAAGAGGAAGAGAGAGAGAAACAGTATCCTGGGACCTAGCTATGTTCCAGAGGCCCCATCTTCTAATACCATCTTTTTTGGGGTAAGATTTCAATAAATGAATTTTGGAGGGACAAAAAATATGCAGCCCATAACAACGTCTTCCCTAAGAAGTCATAATCATAAGTCAACTTTCAGATGCTATTGTAATGGAAAATCATCCTACCTGCGTGATCTGAAAACCTCACGACACAAATGTAATTTAAAGTACTTCTGGGCATAGAGTCCCTAGGCGTATACTAGAAGCAAGCACACAGTTTTCGGGGCAACCCACTTACAACACAGTCCTTGAAATTTCTAACAAATCAAGTTTAAGAAATAGAATCTCAATGTCAAACCCATAAACCTCGCCTAAAAGAAACCATCATGAAAACAAGGCATCAAAAAATAGACCAAAAACAATAGACAAATTATACATGTGGAGACTTTAGTTATTATAACCATTAGAAGCCAAATACTAAGTAGGTTTAATATGGTTAAAAAAGAAAAAAATACTGAAAAAAGTGATAAGCAGTTCTAAGTTTTATGAGCATATTTGAAATGTTTCAAGCACAACTTTATTTTTAAATACAATGTCAAAAAATATGAAAAACTGAAATTTTAAAGAATCCAATGTACATATGTGTATACATAAAATGACTGAATATTTGAAAAGGTATCAAGAACTTTCTAAAATAAAATCTGACTCTGTTACACAGAGAGAGAGAGAGAGCTAAACTGACACAGCAAATGAAATAGTAAAAAAGAAAGACATAAAGGTATATTTCATAATTAGTGAAGAATTGAAAAAACACTCTGGTATGAAAGAGTATGAGGCTGATATATTTGAATAGGTAATGCCTGATAATTTTTCATAACAAATGAAAGATGATACTACAGAGTTTCTAACAAATTCAAAGCAGGAAAGGCATATAAACACATTATGGTGAAACTGCCCATTACCAAAAACTTTAGGAACAAAAGATCTTAAAAGTTTCTAGACTGTAAAAATAGATTGGAAAGAAGAACAGCTGACTTCTCAAAAACAATCAGAACCAAAGACAAGTGGAATGCTACCTTCAAATTGCTGAAAGAAAATCAAAATGAAGCTAGGATTGTAGAACCTACAAACATATCTTTTGAAAATAAAGATCAGAAAAATTAACATTTTTAGACACATAATACCTATTTTGCCACAAAGAGATAATCACTAAATGTTCTAAAGTATGAACTAAGATTTTTATCTCAATTGTTCATATGCTACAACATATACAATGGCTATATTTCTTGGGCTGGAATAAACTCAATATTTAAGTAATAATAATAAACTTCAGGTGGAAAAAAATGATTTTATATGGAAGATCTGAGATTTCATTTTTTTTAAGATTTTTTATTTATTTATTCATGAGAGACATACACAGAGAGAGAGAGGCAGAGACACAGGCAGAGGGAGAAGCAGGCTCCATGCAAGGAGCCTGATGTGGGACTCGATCCCGGGTCTCCAGGATCACATCCTGAGCTGCAGGCGGCACTAAACCGCTGTGCCACCCGGGCTGCCCAGATCTGAGATTTCAATGAAGATATACAGACCAAGCATGGAAATAAGTAAAAGTAACAAGACATAATTATATAAAGCCAAAATATGAGTGTTGTAGACTTATTATAAAACGATAAAACTGAAGTTTATAGTCATAATTGTATATCATAATGAGGTTGGCCGGAGTTAAAATATTATAGTCTTTTACAGTTTGGAGGAATAGTAAAGATATTGAATTGCTTCACATTCGATAGGTGCACAATTTAAAATTCCTAAGATAATCATTATAAAAAACAGACCACATAAAATCAAATATCACAGATATGAAAGCATAGAATCATGACCATTGAAAAAAAATCAGTCCAAAAGAAAATGCATCAGTTGAAAGAAACAATGGAAGAGAGAGAAGGAGAATATACACACATAAAACAGAACAAATCGAGGACACAGCACCTGGTTAGAATTCAAACATTTAAGAAACTGCAACACGGGATCCCTGGGTGGCGCAGCGGTTTAGCGCCTGCCTTTGGCCCAGGGCGCGATCCTGGAGATCCGGGATCGAATCCCACGTCAGGCTCCCGGTGCATGGAGCCTGCTTCTCCCTCTGCCTGTGTCTCTGCCTCTCTCTCTCTCTCTCACTGTGTGCCTATCATAAATAAATAAAAATTTAAAAAAAAAGAAAATACTTAAAAAAAAAAAAAAGAAACTGCAACAAATGTAAATTGACTCAATCTCCACAACAAAACAAAACAAAACAAAAAAAAAAAAAAAAAAACAAAACAAAACAAACAAAAAAACAGACAACTAGACTAAAAAAAAAATTTTGTGTTGTTTACAAGAGACACATATACAACATAAGAAAATGGATGTGTTTCAAAGTACAAAAAGGGAAGAAGAGATGCCAAGCAAACATAAACAAAACAAGGCTTGTGATATGGTTGGAGAGAGACAGACAGAAGGTCAGGTTTTGGGTGCCTGTTGACCTTGACTCCCCTGCCCTTGCACCTGCTTTATCCGCCTTTCATCGTTTTGCTGCTATTTACGGACCTTATTCAAAAATGAAAAACCTGGAAAGTTTTTGTTTTGTTTTGTTTTGTTTGTTTAAGATTTGAGAGAGAAAGAGGGTGTGCCCACCCAAGAGAGCAAGAACAGGGTGAGGGGCAGAAGTAGCAGCAGACTCCCTGCGGAGAGGGGAGCCCGACGTAGGACTTGATCCTGGAAATCTGGGATCATGACCTAAGTCGCTTAACCAACTAAACTCCCCAAGAGATTTATTTTTATATGTACAGTTATAGTCTGAACATCCCGACCGACATGACATATCTTATGATACATTCATGACTAACACTGGGATACTGAGGGCTTTGGATCGATCCTACTCATGTACACTCAAACTTATTTATCAGTATTTCAGTAGGAGGTAGTAACTATTGTCCTAAATAACTACTGCCTACCTAAGAATAATATAAAGTATGCTAGTCTCTTTGATTTAGACAGATTTTTATCTTATACGTTTCATTCAAGTAGTAGAATGAATAGATATTATATTATTTTTTTTCTCATGGCTTACTTACTATCTCATACAATAGAATATACATTGATAAACTCAACAATTAGGAAAATGGACAAGTCGATGTTAAGAAAAAAGAATAGCAAACCTTACCCTTGTCTCAATTCTTATAGCTCAAACACATCAATAGATTTGTCCTTTCTTAATTCATTGTCCTGGTTGGGGGACACATTTTATCAAGAACACATCTGTGTTAGATTGGTGTGGCATTGTAATTTAATAGCAAGGCTTAAAGAGGGGTTTCTGAAGAGGGGATAAAATGTGTATATGCTGCACTCACTTTGTGTTCAGGAGGCACTTTATGTTTATTGAATGATTTTATTATCAGTTGATTGAAAAAGCCCTACCCATATTATATAAAATGCTAGTGTTTATCTACTAGAATTATAAACAGACGCATATGCATTTTAATATTTAAAAATCATACACATTTATAGTATGATTAAGCAAAATAGTTTTAATTTTTTGTTTTGTTTCTTTTTAAGCAAAAAATATTTTGAAGCAAAAGCATTACTAGAACTAAGAAGAATCAGTATAGAGTTGCCTAGAAAGTATTAACAACTCTAAAGTATGAATCTAATGCACACGCACATATACATGTGAATATATATAAAAATTTCTACGAATCTAAAAGGAGAAGTAGTCAAATTTGCTTCCAAGTGGGAGATTCTTTAGTTTCCTTTTTCAATAACTGACAGATCAAAGAGCACCATGTTTGATCACTGCCCAGTGTAAAGAACAGGATAAAGTTTCTTAATGGATTTTATGGAATAAGACACCCAATTACTGTGGACTATTACTTTCTTTGCAAGCACACATTACATTTATGGTATGTGCAGACCTACTGGACCACAGAACAAGTCTCAACAAATTTCAAATTATTGGTATGATCCTGACTACAAAGATTTCTCCACAGTTCAATTATGTTAATAAGTAGAAATGACTAGCTAGAAAAATGTTTGGAATTTCAGAAATATATGTATAAATAACTCATTGGGCACAGTAGAAATAAAAACAGAATAATGACAATATTTAAAACTTAATGATTATTAAAGTATACCCTATTAAAAATCTATGAGATGTAGTTAAATGCTATTTAGAGGTACATTTATAGTCTAGCATGCATTAAAAATTTAAAAATTTGAAAAAAAATTGGGAAGTTAAGAAATAAGCAAAAAATATGAAAGAAAATTAAAGGAATGATATTTAAAGAATATTAATGAAATAAAAACCAAACCTCTAATAGGGAAGATAATTTTCTTCTTGGCCACTGAATTTTTGTCAGAAGCCAGTACCAGGTCTTAAACCAGCCTTTAGGAGTCACTAAAAGAGATTATTATTTTTTTTAAATTTATTTTTATTTTTTTATTTATTCATGATAGAGAGAGAGAGAGAGGCAGAGACATAGGCAGAGGGAGAAGCAGGCTCCATGCAGGGAGCCTGACGTGGGACTCAATCCCAGGACTCCGGGATCACGCCCTGGGCCAAAGGCAGGTGCCAAACCGCTGAGCCACCCAGGGATCCCCAAAAGAGATTATTTTATATGGTTTCCTAACCTTTTAAGTTATAATGATATCCAGGGTCAATTGATTAAAAATCCTGTGTTCTAATATTTGGTGTGATCTCTTAGGTCTGGAAGCCTTTACAATTTTCTTTAGAAGTGTTCAAAATATCACATTTAGCTTTAAAGAAACTGATGACAAATTCCCCCATATTCTTAAAAAAATACGGCAAAAAGAAAAATGCTCTTCACTGAACTTTGTAGCCAATTACTTTGCAATTAAATACTTCAAAAGAAAAAAGACAAAATGGGACAATACAGGAGGCAAATCACGTCCAGAACTTATTGACGACCTCAAGATTATACTCAGAGATTTGAGGGGAAGGGCAGGTGATGTCATGGGTGCTTTTCCAAGATTTACTTTTTAAACTTTTTATTTGGAAATAATTTTAGACTTATAGAGGAATTGCAAAGACAATTTAGAGAATTCCCATATAAGTCCTCACACAGATTTCCCTGTTGTAAAGAACATATATGACCATGGTATAATGATTAAAAGTAAGAAGTCATCATGGGTACAATATTATTGCCTGAATTACAGACTTTTTACCCTTTTTTTTTCTATTCATGTTTTAATTTAAAAAAAATCAATAAATTTGTTAAAACATTCACAGAGATACCTTTGCAATTTGACTATCTGTTTCATTCCTTCCATCAAGTACATAATTATTGTGCCTACCACAGGCTGGGAGTGTTTCTCTAGTCTTTGGGGAAAAAAAAAAAAAGAAATGGTAGAAACTTAAGATTTAAGAGAGGGGGAGAGAGAGAGAGAATGTGAACAATCGAGTATGGGGGTTGCGTGGAGATTCTCAAGAAGACTCCCTGCTAAGCATGGAGCGTCACGGGGCCCTATCCCACAACCCTGAGATCGTAACCTAAGCCAAAGTCAAGTTAGATGCTTAAATGCCCCAGACATCCTGAATCTCTACCATTTCTAGAGCTTTTCCTTACTCCGATGTTGTATACACTTTCCTTTCTGTCTAGAACATGCTGTTGTTCCTCACAGACCAATTGAATATAAAAAACACTAGAATAGATAGATGGCCTATGATTAAAAAAAAAAAAAAAGATGTTCTATGATCTTGACAAAGTTTCTAGGGAAGCAATAAAAATCACCTTAGCATATCAAAATGCTGTGGCTCTTTACTCTTTTATCTGTCTTCTTTTGTGGAACAGGAAAATGACCCATACAATAGAGCTTCGTGAACTAATACAGGCTTTAAAATTAACAATTCAGCATGATAGCATTCGGTTCTATAGAGGATTGTTTCATTTCCTGTAAATTCTCAGTTGGTATCATGTCCACATTGTACTACTTTACAGTAGCATTAGGCTAATCATGTTGTTTTCCTTCAAGAATATAAAGATTTTATGACTGTATGCAAAACCGACTCTGGGGGCTAACTGTCTTTATTGACTGATAAAAGGATTTGTGTATTTTTTTCCCTGTAGAAAACTAGACAATATCTTATGCTATGAGATAACACATTTTTTTTTAATACAGAAGGATAATATAATACTTTAGGGGAGATACTTCAGAGGGCAGGTAAGCCTAGAATGGGGTAGAGGTCGAGGGTGCTGTCAAAAGGCTGGTAATGAGAAATGAGGACCAGTTGAGCTAAATCAGTGGCAGTGAGTTTTGAGAGGAGTGACTGAAACAAAGAGGTTTTTTGTTTGTTTTGTTTTTTTGGAAGGAAAGTCAACAGATTGTGGTATCTGTTTAAAAGAGTGTGAGGCAGTGAGAGAGAAGCCAAGGTGGAAAACAAGCAAGATGACATTTCATCTGTAGGAGACTAGATGTTATTTACATCATTCGAAGAAATTTTTAAAGATACAGAGTATCTTTGGAGGAGAGAGAGATAGAAATTGTGATTTCTGTTTTGTGTTTGTTGAATGCAGGTGCTTGATAAAATTCAGAATGGAAATGCCCGAGAAGCAGTTGACTAGTCATATCACCCTATCACTCTAGGCAAAATATCATGGGTAATTCCCTGGTTAAAAACCCTTTACAATTTGCTAGGCGGTTTCCTAGATGCCTTTCCACCCTCACCACCCCACACAGTTCTAGTTGGCAGTCGTAATGGCCGAAGATCTAAAACCTCTTTGTTGGCCAAGATAAGTGCCTACCAGTCAAGTTCCCAACCATTCTTGGGGATGAGGTTAATCTTAGTAGATCACTTTCCAATCATGGCCCAAGAACTGATACATCTGTTTTATTTTCACAATCCCTTTCACCTGGATATCTTTTTGAAGTCTTCTTGTTCTATAACCCGACAGAGAAATACATCAAATTTGCTCTGAAAGGCATCAAAAGATATCAGGTTAAGGGAGTAGAGAGTAAATTGAAATAGATGTATGTTTACAGAACAGTATAATATGTACTTCAAACTCAGCTTTTTTTTTTCCTGGTATGTGAAAAAGATATATGTGCTTTACAACCATTCAGCAAATTTTTACTTAGGCCTTCCCACAGCCTGTGTTTTGTTTGTTTCATTTTGTTTTACTACACACTGAAAGGGAAGAAATGAATAATACTCAAAGAAATAGAGGTCAATTAGGAGTTTTGATTGTTTCTTGTGGGGGTGGTGATAGTGTTAGGTAAAAGTACTGAGTCCCATTCAAGACATTGAAAATGTGGGCTATGGCCTGATACTTAAGTCAATACAGCCACTAGGGCCAGATAATTCAGTCATATGAGTAAACATACATATGCCAACATATTCCTATTTAAAAACCATTCAAATGACCTGCCTACAAGTTGTCCAGAACATACTGAGGGAATCCTGCATCAAATAATCATGGTAGAGTGTGGGGAGTACAATGGTAAAAGGATGCATGGAATAAATACTCCAGGAAAACAGAAAGGGTCACTGAACCTATCTTCCTAAGGAAGAGCTACAAACGCTGATTATGCTTGAACTGTGCCTTGATGAATGCACTGAGTTAGCCAAATGGATGGAAGACGGTTGTCTAACTAGGAAAACATCAATAAATTACAAATCATTTTGGTTGATCAGCAGTGAGAGACAAGAAACAAGTATAGTCAATCATAGAAAGACCCTAAGCCATGGAAACCACACCACACCTAAAGACCCAAGAAGTTCCTTACCAATAGTTGCTTGATGAAGTAAAGTAGAATAAAGTGGTCCCTTAAATATCAATAACCATATCATAGTTCCCAAACCTTGCTATGCACCCAAAGTTAATATTTAATGATTAATTTAAGAAGTCATTTTGATGTGTAGCTAGGTTTGAAAAGTATAGGTCTAAATGTAAGAGCATACCTATTTTTTCACAGATATTTCAGACCATGATAGCTTCTATGTAACCAAAATATAATTTTGTCAGTAATGAATAAAGTGGCATAGTTTTTTAAAAAACAAAAACAAAAACCCAAAAAAACTCTCTACAAAGACATTAAATTAGCTGAGAAAAATAGAGTCTCTCGCTAAAGTATAACTAGGAGATTCAGTAATACTAATTTATTCAGTAATGTGAACACTAGTAAAAAATAATCATGGATAGAAATTCCACAAAAAAAAAACCACAAATATATGATCTGAGAACACAAAAGACTGAAGGAAAATGATCAGACACTATAACATAAAACAAAAACCAAAGGATAATACGAATTAACATAATGGCCCCGTGACAACAAATTTTGTCACAAAGGATTATGGAATCTCTGGAGCTGCCTTTAATTTTGAACCATCTTCTGATTCTCCAACCATACCCTCATCTCCAAGGGCCCAGCTCTAGGGCTGATCCTGAGATCCAGCAACTGTGATCCCTAATTTATTTCAACATATGGTATAAAAATAAGCCCATTCCTACTTTGAGTACCTAGGTGACTCTGTTTCTTGCTAATGAGAAGTAATCAGCTAAGACAGAAATTGGTAACAATTAGAAATATTTAAGATCAGTAATATTTAGAACCTGAGAAAATTAAAGTTATTTTAAAGGGTCTAAAAAAAAATAAATAAAGGGTCTAGTAGAGGTAGCCCATTAGTAGATTTGGCTTACAAATTTGTATGATCTTACTGTTTAAGTGACATAAATTACCTGCTTTCTGGAAAATAAAAGAGCACTGTGTGATTATATTGCCTCTAGAAATATGAATATGCATTCGTGTATGCACGTCCAATCAAATGCCACGGAAATTATCTTATAAGATCAGGGATTTAATTTGGCCTATTTTCTTTGTGATACCAGACAGTGTATTATAATGGGTCCAGTGATGGTGATTGCTGACCGTCCCTCAGTATCCACTCCCCTCTTATTCCCTAGCTGGGCACATAGCTGCTTGTAATGACATCCACATTTCCAGCCTCCCTTGCAGCTAAGTATGTTCACGTGAATAAGTTCCGGGCAGTGTGACATAAGGGAAGGTGTGCAATATTATCCTATCACTGGGGTATAAATTTCATTGTCTTTCTTTCTTCTTGCTGGATAAAATAAAACCTTAGTGTCTGGGGCTCAAATGACCATCTTGAGCCAGAAGGTAGAAGCCATAAATTGATAACAGTAAGGCAACAGCTAGAATACTGCAGTATGTCATAGTTCCTGGGTCCCTCTAGCCCTGGACTACATACTTTTCCCCCAGATACATCCCTAAGAAGCTGAAAAAGACCAGAACTGCTCTACAACTCTGCAGAAATAATTTACTATAAGCACAGACCCAACTATCATCTTTGAGGTGGGAAGTCCTCTTATAGGAAGAGGACTCAGTATCACCCACCTTCGTCCCCTTTGAAACCATAGAAGTAGCACAAATTCTAGACCCAGGTCCCCACTGTAGGATCTTTAATACTAGAGGCCACTTTAGCCTACTAACACCAGCCAACAAAGATGCTTCTGTGCCTGAGAAACTAACCCAAAAGGCAGCAGTTCCCGAATGTTAGTGTGTGACATCACTAGATACGTTGTCAAGCAGATTGTCAAGCCCGACACCTACAAATTTATCTTTAGCAGGACTGGGAATTTGCATTTAGTCTAGGACCTAGATTCTGAAGCAACGGCATTTCTGCTACATTTTAAGAAAGACAACTTATGGGCAATGACTGGTTTAATCCATACCCACATAGACTCAGTTAAGAGGGATGAATCATTTAGAAGAGACAACCAGACCTCAGCTTTCAAAAGGTTGGCTGGGGTTCTGGGATATAAAGAACTTCACAGCTTACAAAACACAGTTACATCAATGCAGGGACTGTGAAACCCTATGATGTACTATTAGGACTCTAATTCACAAATAAGGAAACTTCAAGTTTCCAAGAATTAGAGGCCTGTGTCTAAATGTGCACCCAGATCTGACTCTGGTCCCAAGGCTCCATTGTTGATATCATGGCTATCTCATTAGGAAAGAAGTAGAAAACCACGGAACAAGTAAGATACAGGGCAGGGACAATGCTATGCTTGGTACAGGCAGACAAGAGCTAGGGTGTGGGCACTGGTGTCAGAGTTGGAGTGCGGAGGCCCAGGAAAACCTCTAGAAGAAGGATGGAAATGCACCAGAGATAAAATGTCCCGACTTTGCAAGTTTGGCTTCACCCAGCCTAGTATAGCGTGAGAACCGCAGCAAACAATCACAAAGGAGAACTTCAAGAAGGGGTGCGCCTACCTCCTCTCTAATTGCCTGCGATGAAGGCCGCTGGCCTGTGATAGACACGCCAGCAGCACAGAAGCAGGGCTCTGCTCATTAGAGTCTGCTTCCCCACCCTTCCACAATTAGCACTGAAGGACGCCGTGAGCATCTCTGATTGCGCTAACCCTGGCCGTGAATATTTAATGCATACCCCAAAATTAACGTACTTAAGACATTACAATACGCTGTGCTATGTTAATGAGAGGAAACCTCTCCAAGGAAGAAACTGCACTCGGGATGCACAATGCACACTATCTACCAAGGTAGCGAGGACCTACTTGGCCCAGCTGCTGTCCTATCCTAAGTAGGTCCATCCAGAGCTGGCGGTTAAGAGAACGGATACACGCACAAAACTGCCTAAGAAAGTGACTGAGGTTAGTTGGTTTGTAGAGGATTTGCAGGAGGGAGGACCAACGTCCTGGTGCTCGGACATAACCTGACTGCGCTCATCTGCATTACGTACTGAGCTGGTGGGCCCTTTAAAGAAAGAGAGAACGCAGGGCGCTAGGAGGGATAGAGTATTAGGGGGGACACTCAGACCACAGCTTTCTAAGGGCTGGCTCGGGGTTCTAGAGATGTTTACAGCGTATCAGTGTGAGGGAAGAGCGCCATGAACCCGAAACCATCGTGTCATGAGCTCCAGAGGCTCCTGCACCATCTGGTTCCCGCCCACCTTTCAGCATGCACACCTCCCACCAGTGTCTTTCTGGATCACTCTGCTAGGACATGTTGGCCTTAAGTTCCTTGAATATTCCTAAACCCTTCCTGTTCCTGAATCCTTATATTTGCTAACCCTCTACCTAGAACACATTTCTCCCGTTCTTCCTATGGCTAACTCCTACTCACTCCTCAGGTATCAAAATCATCGTCATATCCTTGGAAAAGCATTATCTGCTCACCTCTGCTTTAAATTAGGTCAAGTGACCAGTCTAAGAATCCCAGTGCTTGCAGGTCTTCCTCCCACAGCACTTAGTACCATAAAAATGCACAGTCATCTGGAGAACGATCTGTTTAACGAATGCCCCCCATGGACACACCATCCCTCCATACGGGCGATGACCAAGTTTGTCTTCATCACTGTTGTGTTTTTAGCAAAATATCTGGCATATAGTAACTAATACTAAGTAATTACTGACTAAACAAGTGAATGAAACTAACTTTAAGAGAAAACATTGAACTTGCTACAGAACTGCAGTATGAAAACTTGAGATCTGCCTTAAAAAAAAAAAAAAAAAAAAAAAAAAAAAGGTACCTCGGGCCATGAGAGCATTCATTTTGTAAACGGTTTAAAGAAATGATAAACAAAACAAAACAAAAAAAAAAAAAGAAAGATGAAAGAAATGATCCTTTGTTCTAGAACTTTTTCCAATGGAAAGGGAAATAACCTTAGATTAGTAACTCCCAAACTCTGGGGTTTATGAGTATAATTTATAAAATATGTTTAACAGAACATTTTTCTTGGCCCCACTCCCTCCTCCTTGAGTGTTTCAGATTCAGGAAGCCTGAGGTGGGTGCTAAGAACCTGCAATAAACAAGCCCCTCAAGGAATGTCAGTAAAAGGACTTACTCTGCAAAGGTGTGTTGCACACCTAACATGTGCCAGGCATGGCGTGAGACGATAGAGACGTGGATGATGCCCCCGTTTGGCAGCCACTATAGTAATGATCACCTGGTGAATTCCAGATGGGTTCCAATGATAAAATCCACTTATTTGTGTCTCCATTGAGTATTCCCTGATGACCCCTAAAGCCCAAGGCTTGTAAGTGGTAGACATTCCCTCTCCCTCCATTCCTGCGATATTGCAGAAAAGAAACAGTCACTTGTTTATCGACTATCTGCCAAATATCAAGCACTGATAAACATTTTTACATGTCTTCAAATAGGTATGTTTATGAACAGTTATTCAGGCTCTGAAAGAACAATATTTTAGTTCTTGCTATTTTTAAGCAGTGTGAGGTGCTTTTTTTCTATTGATCATTTCATTAAACTGTCATAGGAATCCTATGAAGCAAGTATCATTTATTAAGTAATTTGTTCAAGGTCACCTAGCTAACAAGGAGGATAAAAGGGGAAAATAAATGCACATAAATAGCTTAAGGAGGAGGCAGTGGGTGTCACACAGCCATTGGAGCCACACAGAGAAACAGAAGTAGGAGAAAACCATTTGAGACGGAAAGATACAAAAACAGGTACTAGCACGCCAGCACACTCATGCAATTCGCGAAGGGGGGTTTCACCTAGACACTATTTTTATTCATGGAAAGATCTGGAAAAGGATTTTGGCCACCTCAGCCTATTTCACATGTATAGCATACGCCCTGCGGTTGTCGAAGCGGTTTCTCTATTTTGCAAGGGTCGACCTCACCCGTTCTTACGCCTGTGTTCAACAGAGTTTACCCTCACAGGCATCCAGCAGGAACAGTCTTCCACTGGGCTCCATAGAGTTGGGTAACGCAGCAGCTTTCTTTTGCAGAGAACCACCACTGCGAGGCCGCCAAAGAGTGAGGAGCAAGACTTTTTTGGATACCGGCTGCATTTAGGATTTATACTGGGTTGACCAGTGTTCCCCCAAGGTTCCTGTTCACCTGCAACCTCAGACTAGGACCTTACTTTGCAGATGTAATTAATTGAGCCCAAGCGATACTGGATGCGGGTGAGCCCTCCATCCAATGGCTGTCTCTCGAAGAAGGCCATGTGAAGACACACACAGGGAGAGAAGGCCACGCGAGGATGCATGCCGAGGTGAGGATGCACACGAAGGTGAGGAGGATGCACCGCAACCCAAGGAAAGCCAAGGCCGGCCTGGAGCCACCAGTGGCCAGGGAGGGGCCAGAAAGGAGTCTTCCAAGAGACCAAGACCCTGATGACACCCATCTTTGGGACTTTCAGCCTTCAAGACCCTGAGAACATTTTTCTGTCCCTTTATACCACTCAGTCTGTAATGATTTCATATGGCAGCCCTGGGAAAGTAACACAGGACTTTATCTGAGAAACCCTCTGGCATAGAGCTCTAGGGCGACGTACTTACCGTATCGTTATGCTTCTCTAACTGCTCCAAAGGAACTTCTTCTGATAAGATTTCAAATAATGGAGACACGACGATCGCAAAGTCACTTAAATAGTAACTCCTGCATACATACAAGCAATCTAACGCTGGAGCTTATAAAGAAAAGCTGCAAAAAAAACTCCAAGATTTTTTTTTTAAGATTTACTTATTTATTTGAGAGACAGGTAGAGAGGAAGAAAGAGAGAGTAGGTGGGAGGGGCGGGGGAGCATCTTGAGCAGACTCCATACTGAGCACAGAGCGTGGGGCTCAATCTCATGACCCCAAGATCACAACCTGAGCCAAAACCAAGATGCTTTAACTGACTACACCACCCAGGTACCCCTCCAAGTGTTTTGTTTTGTTTACAAATAATATTCCATTAGCCCAATGTGAATGCCAAAATGAGCACTGCTCATGTTGTTTATGGGAGCCTTCTGGGAGAATTGGCAAAAAAAAAAAAAAAAAAAAAAAAGAAAGAAAAAGAAAAGAGAAAAAAAAGAAAAGAAAAGAAAAGAAAAGAAAAGAAAAGAAAAGAAAAGAAAAGAAAAGAAAAGAGAAAAGAAAAGAAAAAGGTCGCCTAAGTAAAGAAAAAGGACCCCCCCTTCCCGGGAACAGACCACCCCTGTCTCCAAGGCCATCACGGCTCCCAACCTGGAACAAGGCTAAATTTAAATGGGTGCCGGGATGGCACAGGGATTCCTCGTAACAGAGAAGGACTCTCACGGTGAGGCTGGGGATACAAGCAAGCTCTGGATACTGCGATGGGTGAGTTTCGCACAAGTATCTTTCGAGAAGCTTCCTTCCCAAAGCTGGTGATCCTGAAGACCGAGTGATCCTTGTAGACTGATTCAACGAAGAGAGAGGGAAACGTGTGTGTGTGTTGGGGGGGGGGGGGACATGCGTGTACACGTGAGTGTGCATGTGCGTCCACATGTGCATGAGTGTCCATGAACGTGTGAGAGACGGTGAGTTTGCGTGTGAGCGTGTGTGGGCACAGGCGTGTGTCAGAGGCCGAGGAGCGGTGAACAGCAGGCCGCTCCTCTCCCTCAGACCCCCCCTTCCCGGGAACAGACCACCCCTGTCTCCAAGGCCATCACGTCTCCCAACCTGGAACAAGGCTAAATTTAAAACCATGAACGCGCCCAAGAAGAGCTTGAGCACAGTTGACGTTGCACACCTTATGGGTTGTTACGCTTTGCAGTTAGAGGCGATGAACTCTCCAAAGGGAAATATTGAGGCCTTGCCAAAATTTGTGTAACTGAGACTGCCACATTTCTCCCCGATGCTCCCGTGGCGTGTTCCAGCGCATTCTGCGTTCAGGAAACCCGGTATCACACGTTCATAACAGCGACAGGCCACGTTTTCAGTAGTGTTAGTGCTTCCAGCTTACGCAAGGGGATTCCAGAACCCGTGTCTTCCGGAGGATGTACTCCTCACCATTTTAGCTTACACGCTTGTCAATCGTGGTGTTTAGCCCAGGGATAGTTCTAAAAGGGGTAACTGGCACAAGTCTGGGAACGAGCCCAAGTTCCCTCAGCCGCCTGCTCCCTGCATCCCATACAGGCCGCAGTCCACCTGGGCTGAGAGCGCAGATGCGGGCCAAGGGGACATGGCTGCGGGTTCTCGGCCTTTCACGTTTGACCTATGTGATCCCAGAGGCTGGATTCACTTTCAGAGGCTTCGTTTCCTTACCTGCAAAGTAGACATGGGCACCTGGGATGGAGGACGCGGACCCCAGCATGCAAGGCAGTGCAGGTGCCCCCAGGAGGGTGCTCCCGACGCTCCACCTTGGCCCGGGCAGCCCCAGCTATGGGCTGGGCCTAGAGGAAAGAACTGGGCATGCTGCAGCAGCCCCCCTCTCTGTCTCCCTGGACTCAGGGCGGCCTGGGCCCCCATCCCCGGAGGGGGAGCTGAAGCCGGCTGGCCAACCTGAGCGTGGCGGCCTGTGGGTCACCGGTGGGCCCCAGACAAGCCGGCCTCACACAGCCACAGGAACGTCTCTATCAGCTCATCAGAAATCAGATGGGGGACCCGGGGGCTCAGTGGTGGAGCGTCTGCCCTTGGCCTAGGCCAAGACCCTGAGGTCACGGGATCAAGTCCCGCTTCGGCCTCCCCTCGGGGAGCTGCTTCTCCCTCTGCCTGGGTCTCTGCCTCTGTCTCTGTGTCTCGTGGATGAATACATATTTAGAAAAGAAAAGAAATCAGGTTGGGGAGAGAGAAAGATTCTTTGATCCTCTGAAGCAGCAGCAGGGCCTCAGAGCTGGGCTGGGAGAGCCCAATGGGAGGCGGCCGCAGAGCTGGGGGCCCGGGACCCAGCGGCCACTGGCTGCTGCGACGGTCGCTCGGCTCAGGGCCCTTGCTCCCGTCCCAGGCACCACCGCCCTTGCTGCGGTTTCATCCCTGTTACTCTCCGACTGGCACCAAGCGGGACGGTGACTCTTTTCCATCAACGACAGGAAGAAAACCTGTAGGTGCGACATTTGTGTTCAGCTGCTCGACGGGAAGCAACAGAGGGAAAGGAAGGGGCCCTCGGGGCTCACGGTGCCCACCTGGCGACAACTGTCACGCTCGTACCGACCTCTCAGGAGGCCTCCCCCCTGCCCCTGCTGGGGACACGCGGCAGCTGGGCTCCAAGGAGGGCGGAGGAGGCGCGGTGCCCCCCGCCCGCTGCAGGCCTCCTCTCTCCATGCCGGGACCGGAGCCCGGCTAGACCGACGCCGCCGAGGACGGCCACAGGAGCTGAGGACACGGTCAGACTCTCAGAGCAAAAGCAGGGAACGGAGTGTCTCCACGCCAGCACGGAAGAAACAAGAGCCCACTCTCCGACATAGGCACACCCCTGCCGTGGACACCAAGAAAAGCTCCTCGGCTTGAAGCAGGTGCTTCCTCAGAAACAGACTTGAGTCCCTTGGGGACAGCAAGCCACCAAGGTGTGGGTGGCAACGCCACGGGAACTCATTCCTCCCCAGCCAGTAACCAGGCCCGGGGATATCTGGGTCACATAGGAGTTTTCATGCCAGCCTGGCAATTTAACAGCGGCCGTGGCAGCTCAGATCATGATGGGACCATCACTATAATTCAGCCTTCTTTACTGCACCTTAATAATTGAATAATTATACATAAGAAACCATTAGCACCTTAAACTATACAGAGGCACACCAGTACCAGTTCACTTGTGGCAAAAGTATCCCTCAAAACATATGGTCACTTGTAACACCCATTTTGCAGAGAGTAAAATACTATGACCAAGGAATTGTAATGAAATTTCCAAATTTTACATCAAAAGTTGAATTGAGAAAAAACTAAGACCCCTCTGACCGTGTCACTGGTTTCTAGTCCAGCGAAATCAAAAGGTCTTGTTCGGTCCAATCTCCCCCTCCCACAAAGGTCCATCCCTTGTCTTTCACTGCTTGTGTTCTTCAACACATACACACCCACAAACACCAACCTAACCAAAAAGCACTGCACAGGGGTGAACAAAGAGTAGTGGCATGTATAATTAAAGTAGGATCGCAGAGAGGTGGTAACAGAGGAACTAAAGTAGACAGGGGCTGGGGGAAAAAAAAAAAAAAACAGGGAAGAGAAAATGGGAGAAGGAAAAGTCTAAAGCACTCCCAGAAGGAAGTTAGGATGCCTTTGGAAACAGGTATGGCCCACTCTGCGTGAAACTGTAGCCTACAAAATTAAGATAGGCATTAAAATAATTTCTTAACTGCTCCCTAATTTCCAATGCTGAATGAAAACATGAATTTCAAACTGTCATTATGAGTTAGATGATGTCTAAATCTTTGAGTGATACGTAGGATCTTCCTTTCTTTTCTCTTAGGGTTCTCCTCCTTATTCTGATGTTTGCTATATAATCTGGCAGATGTTCCTTAAATTCTCTTAATAGTACGCACCACTCAAAATATTCACTAATAACAACAATGGGCAACATGTGTATTGAACACTCAACATTATGGTAGGAACTGTTACAATTACTTCATATGTATTAATGTATTTAATTCTCTTATTCATCCTATGAAGATACAAGTAATGATTTTTTTTTTTTTTTTAAAGAAAACTAAGGCACAGGGCAGCCCGGGTGGCTCAGTGGTTTAGCGGCACCTTCAGCCCAGGGCCTGATCCTGGAGACCTGGGATTGAGTCCTACGCTGGGCTACCTGCAAGGAGCCTGCTTCTCCCCCTGCCTGTGTCTCTCATGAATAAATAAATAAAATCTTAAAAAAAAAGAAAAAAAAAGGCACAGGAAGTGTAAGTTATCAGGATCATTGAAATAAACAGTAAGTCTGGATACAAACCAAGGCTGTCTCAATCCAGAGCCCAGACTCAGCCACTGTGCTAAACTGCATTAGAACATATAGAATATGGACAAAACTAATTAGTCATATTTATAACTTCTAGTTTCTGCATTTGTAATCTCAAAAGTTATGTTTTCTAGTCTTATAAGACTAAGGCTAGCTCTTGCTGATATAAACTTTTATCTCTACTTGGACATGGAGAGGTAGTGATATGTTCCTGGGAGGGAAGAGATCTGAACCAGCCCAGAAGACTGAAAATTCTTATCATATGTATTTTTTATACAAATGACCTTCTAGCACATTCTCTCTTCACTTTAAGTTTTCATGAATTTATGGCTTAGAAAAAGATGCCTGATCTCAGCTCTACCTAGTTGCCTGATCTCACACATTTCTCCATACCTCTTCCTTCCACTCACCATCACAACAGTCTATTAAACAGCAATGCGCTTTGGATTTTGGGGGCTGGGTAATTTTTCAGTGTGTGTGAATGTCTCATGCAATACAGGACTTTAGGAATTCCTGACTGACGGATCAAATGCCAAGTGACAACTACAGATACTCCCACACTTTTCCACTCTCAAGGGTAACACTGCATTGCTCAACGGGCATTGACCCAGGTCCCCAAAGCCAACCAAGTGATGTCTTGCCCAACTTTTTTTCATCTTCATTTACTCACATTGCTCGGCCTTAATGTGTGTGAACGCAGTCTCAACAACAAGTACGTGACAGACATGGAAGTCCTCTGACATACTCTCCCTACTCTAGAGGTCTTCCCTGGACTGTTCCTGAGGAGCTTCCTCAGATGCGAATGGTGTATCTTCATTATATTTTACTTATTTAGTAGAATCTTCTGAAGGATGGAAAACTTACAGAGTCCATCCCAGAACATTTCATTACTGTCCTAGTAGAAACAGTAATGTTTCAGGAATGAAAATATTAAGGGGTTCCCTTTGTTGGTGGTGAGGGTTGGTAATCACTCTGTGCTCAACTCATGCTAGACACTTAAGTGAGCTCACTGGTTTAATCTCCATCACTGCTATTATCATGCCCATTTGAAAGCAAGGAAGTTGAGATTTACAGATACTAAATAATTTGCCAACAATAATGTTAATGAAAGTGATAGCTAATAATAACAACCGCCACACGGAGGCCTAATTCCAGTAGGGTCAACACTAACTTCTCAGTCTTTAAATGACTGAATTTCGGGGAATCCCTGGGTGGCGCAGCGGTTTAGCGCCTACCTTTGGCCCAGGGCGCGATCCTGGAGACCCGGGATCGAATCCCATGTCGGGCTCCCAGTGCATGGAGCCTGCTTCTTCCTCTGCCTGTGACTCTGCCTCTCTCTTTCTCTCTGTGCGTGACTATCATAAATAAATAAAAATTAAAAAAATAAAAAATAAAAAATAAATGACTGAATTTCTAGGGGTAATGTTTAGGATATCATGTTTTGTAGGAATGTTATATGGAGAGCCTTCTTAAATCCTCCCCCAAAAAAGATCAACTGCCATTTATTTGCCTACTTATCTTAAATGGTTTGATGACTGTAATCGAACCTGTTCATGTCTAACCAAAGGCAGAGGATGAACATCTCTGGATAGTAAGATATGGAATAGGCAATCTAGAATATTCTAGAAAAAGCTGAAAAAGCACCCAAAATTTGCAAATTCCAACTGCTATCATTAGTTGCCTTTCTTCATTAGGTTGAGCCCAGTCTCCTTATTTATAAAAAGCAGTACAGCTAGGTCACTGAATGCTAATATTCCTCCCAGAGACTGAGTCTGAGGGTGCCAAGTTTAAGTTGGCACTTCCTTCAGAAACTTCTTCATTCAAATATTGCTTCAATTTTGTTCGCTATTCTCATAAAATGTTCTGAACATATCCTGAACACACAAGAGGGGGGAAAATGCTACCTGCTACCTCTCCAAGAGGTATGTTCATTTTCATGAGACTGGCTGGTGCGGAAAGATGGTGTGCAAAGCAAAGGGTAGGGAGCATGCTCCATGTGGGAGGGTGCATTGCAATGAGTACATGAAATTACAGTACAAAGGATCAAAGAGAAAAATTGCCTTTAGAGTGACAGGCTCTCCTTCAAGGAGAAGAAAAACCAAATAATTTATGCCTGTGGAGGTACTGTAGGGCTCATATTTTAGCCTGCAGAATTCCTCAGGATTGCTATAACTGAGCCTCTTGCAGGGAGGACCTATTAATCCTTTGCATGCTTTGCCATTAATATTGTTTATTGGGCCACAAGAAGAGGACATAAACCTTTAATGTCACTTTTTCACACTAAAGATTTTTTCCTTAAAATGCAGTGGTATCTGCCAATTTGATATGGCACTTTACGGAGATTAGAGAAGCAGATGGCTGATACTTAATGACTAATTTTTTTGCATCAACCAAAGAGTTGTTATTTGATGCAAACCGCACAGAATAACAATTTTCCTTTTTCGCGCAGTTGGCCTATGCTACCAAAAAAGAAAAGAAAGAGCTTTTACTGACAAATCATAGAGATTAAGCTCAGAAGGATCTAAAAGGGTAAGAACGCACTGGGACTTACTAGCTAACCATGAGGTAAAATTCCAGGACTCACTACACACTCAGTGTCCATTTTGAAGAAAGTCTCATGCAAGAATTACAAAAACGTCCATAGGTTAAGAGATTAAACAGGCAGATATTAGTTCAAATCTTTAGATAGTCATTTGCACACTGGATAACCTGAGACTGTGAGTCGAGTGTTAGTTTCAGTAAAAGTACAAATGCAGGTAGAAATAATTCTCATAAGAAGACATTCTTTTAAACTTAAAAGTACATGTAATATGTTGAGCTCACTGCCTGACACTTAACACTCATGAGTCAATTGATATAAGTACTCACCAGGTACTTCTTTTTCCCCATTGCAGTGTCTTTTCTCCTGCTCGCTGATAAATCTCAGCAGTTTGCACCCCCTTCATTATTTTCTGTCCAATCAGTAACAAGATTTTGAGGAAAATTCTTTTTGGTTACCTTCCCGTGACCTTAACTCTCAATTTCAGGCATAGGAACATTGGGACTCCTATGGATATCAGGTGGAAAAAAGACTCCCGGAAAACAAAGGGAAGAAAAAGAAATGGGACATAATTATGAAAAACATTGTCTCTAATGGGGTCAATAACAGAATGAAGAAATATTTTGGAGTTTGAGACAATTAGGCATCATGCTGGGAATAAGGAGGAAAAGGCAAATATTGTGATATAGTAAAGGCAGAAATGGTTCTAGAAGAGCAAGTTTCATTTTGTGTTGATAACATGGTAATAGAAGGAAAGGGAATTCAGTGGATCATTGTGAAGATAAGCTGAGGCAGCAAAAAAGCAAGTGTTGCATAAGGCTGTCTAATAAGGTAGCCGCACATGGCTTTTTATTTTAAATAAAATTAAGACAACATTTAAAATTCAGTTTCTTATTCACACTTGTCACATTTCAAGATCTCAACAGCCGGAGGTAGCTAGTGGCTGACCTAGGATCGGCTACAACCATCACTGCAGAGTTCTGTTGGGCAGTTCTCTGTCAAGATACAAGGAGGAAGTTTCTGTTTATGATTTATCCAGTGACTATCTAGCATAATTTATTCCTCTGGATGCTAAGTTGTAGAAAGGTGACTAATGCAAGGTTCTGGCTCTCATGGAGTTTCCAGTCCAGTTTGTGAAATGGATGAAAATCAGCAAATAGCAGCA